>NC_137584.1:4362969-5562969 GCF_963210335.1 Falco punctatus
GCAGACCCAATGCAAACAAGAAGTAGTAAGGAAAAAGATAAAGAAAGAAACTGCTGAATACAGTGAGCTTGTTTTCTCTAGGACAGGTCATTTGAGCCAGAAATGGGGTCTACAGGTTTTTTTTCTTTTTTCTAAATGTGATTTTCTAGATTGAAGAATCCTTACATTTTCTTTGCTAAGAGTTGTTTAAGTAGGAAAACCCTTAGAAGGATCATTTCTTAATATCCCTCCAACAGGTACCTGTGTGAAAGAATAGGTAAAGCAATGTTTCATGTGTTCCATAGGAGCTGTCTATTATTTACACTGAACAACAAAGCCCATAAGCAGTCGAGACATCATCAAGGAAGAATATTTTATTTCAAATATTTTCAAAAGAATGTAACTTAAAATTCATGGAAAGGCATTATGCAAATAAATATGTAGATTAAAAAAACACAATAAATCATCCTATTTACAGTAAGCTATATTAAACTGTTGAAAAGCCTTCTAGAGGAAGTGCATAAGTCCCATCCCTTGAGATTTTTAAAATTAGAGTGAATAAAACAAAATAAAAATGTAGTGTGGCATATAATCTTGCAGTGCTTAGTAGGATAACCTAATTGGTCTCTTCCAGCTATAATTTTTACAATTCAAAATCCACAGCTTGGGTGTTTTGCTGCCTCAGCTCACTGTGGGAATACAATGATTGTGGGCTTGAAAGAGTGGTCAGCAGGAAAAAAGAAAAAGAGTTAATGAAAGCAAAAAAAAAAGTGCCTCCCACTAGAGAGGTAACTGGCGGTGCTAACAAATACCTCAGCAAGTTTGATTTCCCATGAGGCCACCTCTGATAGCTAGACCCAGGCAGCCAGACCTGAATGGAAGGCAATAATAATTAGATTCTGATGAGTGAAGGACTCACAGGAGGACCAACTTTTCAGAAGGAGTTTATGAAAGGAGAAGAAAATACCTAAATTTTCCAAAAGATTTAAAAGGTTATTTTACTATGGAATAGTCTTTTAAGTGGTAGGATCTTCTTTACTAACCTATGGATATATATTCGTATAAGGAAAGGGAGAGAAAGAGGCAGAGAAAATGCTTCGCACCGTAAGAAAATTGATCACAACTAGGGGGTGTTAATATGTGTGCATTTCCAGTACACTGAGATTCAGGGTGACCCATAGCTATTATTCAAAGTCAGTATCAGACCATTTAATTTTCTGCTTCAGTTCCTTTCCTGTTCCTCTCTCCAAGCTGAGTGTTATGGCCATTTACCATCTTCTCTTCTGCTATTCTTCCTCCTCATTTGGTTGTGCTCTCAATGGTGTTTTAGAAGACTAAAGTCCCCCAGTGCAATATCCATCTTCTTGAACTAATCTGAACTTGGAGCAAGTGCTAATAGCTCAATAAGCGTTTTATGACCTATCTCCACGAACAAAACTTACACCACTCATGCGAACGTATTTACTTCTCAAAACTGCTGAACACTGGATAGGATTAATATTTGTGCTGGTGGTGTGGTGATTTGGGATTGAGTCGCCAAATGAAACTTTAAAGAAACACCCAGCCCCCATTTTAGTAGAGGAAAAATATCAAGTCATTATGAAGTTATCTTCCAGAGACTGTATTTGTGCTGAAAAGCTGCTCATCCACTAATCCGAAATGTTTCACTCATTTAGGAACACACATTTTTAGTCCATGTAGTTTCTTCTCTACTTCTTCATATCACCAAGCTGTTCTTTAGCAGTCACAAAAAAAGTTTTGGTTTCCTCATACATATCCTGCAAGCTACTTTGTCTCATATTTCAGTTCCTGATTGTGAGTCTCCAGGCTCTGCCTCTTCATCCACAGGTATGGGTGTGACACGCTAATCGGTATTATGCCAGTAACGCATTACTGTACTGTTGTACATGCTACTGTTACCACCAGTAGCAACTACTGAGTGATCCCTCCGTTGTCCTGGGCAGGCTTCTTTTTCTTTCCAAGAAGAAAAACATAGATTTGAACAGCAAAGCTAATTCAGATGATTACAAAAAAAAAAAAAAAAAAAAAAAAAAAAAAGCTAAAATTGCCACTGCAATGTGAGGAAGAAATTCTGAATGAATACGTTGCCCTCATCAATGGAGTATTCTTTTAATTTATCAAGCAAAAGTTAATCGTGCAGATTCTTAGCACTGTGTTACGTGAGTTCAGTACCTGGATGGTTGATAAATTAGTTGCATACATGGTAGTTGCAGTAACACGTTTGCAATTCTGGAAAATAAGGCTCCACAGAAATATTTAATGTGGCATTTTAGTTTGTTGATGATGGATTATTGCTGATATAGCAAAAACTAAGTGTCATAATGTGTCAGCATGCTGACTCCAAACATTAAGACAAACTGATATTTATCACAAGTTCACACAACTAGGGTGAGATAACGTTTTGTGGCACCTGAGTCACACTTACTTTATAACTTCCTGTACCAATGATCATATTCCTACTTGTTCATGCTATTCCTTCTTCCACAGTGTCCATAGACAGAGGTATTGCCTGCTGTTGCCCAGAGAATCCAGTCACTTGATGGATGAACTAGCTATCAACGCTTAATGTAATATTCCCACTGTAGAGGATACTAAATCAACTAGTACTTCCCATTATCCCCTGAAAATTGAATTGATCTGCTACTCTTTGTTTTTGTGGGTTGGTTCTGCATTCTTTCCACCAGTTCCCCAGAATGATTCTTCTCCTATGTTTCAAAGCCAGAGTTTTATCATCATTCCTCTCATGAACTTTGCTGCCTATCTTACCCAAATATATTATTTGATGCAGATTTCCAGCTCTTATTCCAACTCAAACACTAGGTCAATCCTTGCCCTGACCAGTCCATTTAATAAGATGGTTGCTTTATTGTATGTTTCTTTTTTTAAATGTTGAACCTTGTACAAAAGCTTCTGTGTTGTACAGAATCCAGCAAAAGGGCTTAAAAATCTGATTTTACTTGCAAGTCTATTTTATTTACATGCAAATAGTGAGGCAACAAAATATCAGACATCATTCACACCTGTAGGATAAAATACTGTTTATAGTCTTATACAAGCTCATATTAAAAGCCATATAATTTATGGTGCGTTTACAACGATGTAAAGGACATATTTGTTTTTCACATGTCATAATTCTCATGTCTTGGCTCCCGGGGCTGTGAAGCGATTTATTGTGTCATCTCAAGTGTAGTTTTAGGAAGAATGAACAGTTCAGGCCACTAGATTTACCATTTACATCTGTCCTGTGTGAAGCTGCTATACAAACTGTAATACCACACTGGGATCAATAGCATGCTACAGCAGGCTGCTATTTCTGTATGGTAAAAGTGAGACCAGAATCTTTTACTATAGCTTTAACTTAGAAACATAAAACTTGAAGCAGATCTTGGAGTGGCCAGGCCTAGACCAACAGAAATAGAGAAATGAAGCACAGGAAAGCTTAAATCAGAAATGTTAATTGATTCCTCTTTCATGGTAGTGCAGACCAGTTCAAACGAACATATTTTGACCCATATTATTTTCATATGGTTGGATGCTCATGTTTTCCCATCGAGATTTAAAAATTTTCTCCCATAAGATCCTTACATTAGTATTGAATACTATTTTTTTCAATGGAATAGTGTTATGTCAAGGCTCTTAACAAGTTTACTCATGAATAAAAACAGGACTTGGGAAATATCCTTGAGCAGAATTAGTTCTTTCATTGTACCAGTGCCTGAAGCAGACATGAACAAAGGCTTGAAATGAGAGAGCTGTTTAAAACAGTTCTAATGGTGATAATAATTTTTGCATGTAATTTATGTTATGATGGGATAGGATTCATGCCATCACAATGTAGGTATCTAAAATTTAAGGATGGGATTCTGTTGCAAAAGGATGGACAACTAAATGTCTTAGTATATCCTGCCCGATCTCCAGTTGTGCATGTCTCCTGTATCCTAGGGCATTTCAGGTGTCAGTAGTTCCATAACTTTAGGTAGACGAATAACACCTCTAAGTCTGTAGCCTAAGTCCTCTAGATTTCCTCTGTCATCAGTGACGAAAGAGGAAGGTGTCCAAAGAGTTATTTACCCCACTGGTCTTTAAAGTCTAATGTTTACTGTCCTCTGGAGATACTTACCTGGCCATGTATCAGAGAGAGTTTGAACAAGCTAGGTTAGATATGAAAAGGCTGCTAGGATGAGACAGCCTGAGACTGAAACACCTGGTACTCATTTCTGCATCACTACACACTGGAAAGACAGACTCAGGAACCACCTTTACCTACTAAAAGCATGCACAACTGTATAAAGGAAACTGCCAGAATAAGACCATGCTTTCCAAAGAGGAGTCCTTACAAACCACATAAGAATGATTTAAAATTGTAGCTTAATGTTCCCTTTTTGTCATGTACACACACAAGTGAGTATATTATTCTCCTGAAAAAGGAATTTCAGATTTTTTTTCTCAGAAAGCTCATCAAACTCTAAGGGCATTTTTCCCCTCTGGTTTAGGTATTTCCTTAAACAGTTGTTTATACCATGAGGATGTCGCTTTGAACCCTTGCCAAAATAAGGGCTGTAACTACCTACAAAGCTTAGACATATGCAGTGTGTTCCAATGAGTTTTATAATTCAGTAGACTTTATCTCAAATAGCTGCAATGTCAAAACTAGGCAACATTAAGTGTGAGAGATTTGGGTCTTGGATATTTGGTCTCCATTTATAAGAGGCAACTGGAAGGAAGGCACAAATCACGTGGCAGCAAACTTCACTCTTGACATGTCTGCAGAGTGCTACATGACGAGACCAGAGCATTAGGACTACTGGAATTTTCACTTTAATGATACATAACATGTTCTAGTTTTGCCTCTACAAGGCAACTGGGAGAAGAGTTTACAGGTGGTGACGAGCTTATAAATGCATAGTGTATTAGAAATACCACAATTAATTCAATAAATGTTTTTTATGAAGTGCTTTCTGAAGCAACTGCTAAATTAAATGGGCCCCAGAAGTGCAGTAGAGTTAGCAATGTCATTTATAACAGAAAGGAGGAATGTAAGTCTTGCAGCAGTTTACAGATGTTTTTATTTAATATCTCTAATCCAAAAGATCTGACAACATGAGGCCACCCCAGTGCTCTTCGATGGCAAAGCCCCTAGGGCTTCTACACTTTGCAACAAGTAGGAAATCCTTATTAATCCTTTTAGCATTTGTTGTAATGACATTAATCGTGATGAACTCTTCTAGTATTAATTCAGATGTCATATATAATTCCAAAAGAATCCCACTGAAATTTGAACAGAGCAAACCACATCTAATTGAACCAGGAATCATAAAATAACTTAATGCTTCAATTTTGCTGAAAAAAAACCTAATCACAGCTCCTTTTAAAGCCTTGCCAAGTTAAGTGAATCTGTTAGCCCTTGGAATAGCATTGATTATATACAGTTTATTTGTGGAAGTCACATTTATGTGGGCCATATTTTACCGTACAGTTCAGCATCTCTTAATGGATTTAAAGAAATAAACTAAGCAGTTAATCACTGACTTGAACTTGTTACTTTATATACCAGACTTTATGTCATTGTGCATTATATTTACTGCCTAACGTGTTCTTGAAAACAGCTCCACAAAGCCTGTTTACACTATTGCATCTCTGCACAGGAGTAGTTCAAGTCTAGTTTTGAGAACTCTGCAGAACCTTAAGACTAACTCCCATCTTCTTTTGTACCTTTTTTTTTAAAAAACATGCTAAAGAAACCTTTCCATGTATTCCTTATAAACAAACACTATAGAGCTCTAGTGTACTCATAGCAAAGGGTTCAAAAGTTCAGTTTAAGATGCCTGAAATTAAATACACAACAGAACCAAACACTAGCGAAACATGCTGTACATGCTCCTACCAGAGCACTACCCATTTAGTAAGGGCTCCAGTCTATACCATACTTGGTTAGCATTTGAGCTATCAATGGCTAGTGGGAGAAAAAACATCCCTTTGTTTCTGCTTAGTGATGATTTGGCAGCTTTGCCAAGGAAAGAGTACCATGGCAGTCAACCAAGAGTAATGAGTCTTGCTCTGGAGAACAGGAATTCTTCAGTGAGGAAGAAACAAGGGGAGATTTATTCTTTCTTAATTTAACACTCAGGATAGAATCTATATTTCATGGAATGGTCTTAAACTGATGGCCTCAAATCAGAGCACTGTCATCGCCTTCAGCAGATGCAGATCAGATCCCTAATTGGGTGTGGAGACTGGAGTGGACAAGAACTCTTTCTCGCAAGACAAAATTACTAAAATCTATTTCTTTTTTGTAACATAAAAGCATGTATTTTGCTATTTGAATATAGCTTTTAATGGGTCCTAAATGTTTTCAGCAGAATATTTAACTTAATAAAATTACTGTTTATTGATATAACAAGAAAAGAGTGTTAGGCTAATTATTAGGTTCAACGCAATTTCCACTCTACTGTAAACTGTATTGTAATTTTGGGCAAAAATATTACGACTACATGTTTGGAGGTATTTCATGCATTAGAGTGCAGAGCATGAGGATTTATTGCTTGCGGATGTGACTGTTGTAGACAAGAGTGTCCCCACACATAACCACTTGTGAACGGCTCTTTGGAAACTAAGTGAGGTTGCAAAGAAAGCCAGGAACAAAATGCATGAAAAAGAGATAAGATTTACATCTGTAAGTAGTGACCTGATCACACTCTGGCTGTCTGGCAAGAAAGCCATCTCTGTACTTCAGCATCTTCTGACATGATCCTTATACTGACATTAGGTGAATAAGTCTTCATTTCTCCAAAGAAAAGGAAAGATAGATGTACACCATAATACTCAGGGGAATGTTCTCACTTGAAAGAGGAGAATCAGAGCATTGATCTGGGGCACAAAGAGCTCAGATTTATATTTCTGTTGTGCTCGTTTCAGCTCAAAAAAGGCCTGCTCTTGCTGGGGCAAGGAAAGTGGAGCACACGCCAAGGTATTGCACCGTCTTCTGTAAATTACTGCCAAGCTCCCCAGCAAGACCTGTTCTATTTTGCATTCAAAATTCAGTATTCTTTGGGTCAGTGGAAAAAGCGGATTTTATAGGCCTCTGCTTAATATGTCACGTGGGATGCAGGAAAATGAGGTCCATGTCTTTGCTGCTTGCTTATTCATACAGACTGTACAATTTCCTATAAAAGACAGAAAAAAAACACGCACATTTGAAAATTACCGGGCAGGCCCAAAGCTTATGAGCATTTTTTCACTTTCTTCCTTTAAATCAAGCTCAGAAAATCATCCCAGCTTCTAAATTTCAGGCAAGCAGTTACCTCCTGTTTGGGTAAGGTGTGCAGGTATGCATTTAATTTCATTTGTTTCAAGATTTCAGATTTGCTGCATTTGCTAATCTGAAGGTTCATAAAATCCCATTTTTGAGATACCACAAACTACTCTTACATCTGCATTATTAAAGATACCTGATCATCAGATTTTCTTGCTTTGTTTTTTGTTTTTGTTTGTTTGTTTTGCTTCGCTTTTTTTTAAACAGAGTAAAGAATTATTGTTTCTGACTTCCAAGAACTCCAACTCTTTCCTGAACACTTTGGTGGAGGTAGAGTTCTGTCTTCAAATGCATGAAACTGACAACTTCTAGGAATTCTGGGGAGAGAAATCAAGCATAGCCTACGTCCCCAGATCATGACAAAATAACTGCAAGATGGTTACTGTAACTGTAACCGCATGAGAGAAAATTAATGAAACTCTTACTGTATCTTCCATCCCCTGTAACATACACCTTCTTTCACTGTCATTGCTGACTCACTTTACTGTTTCTATTTAAGCCATCTAAAATTATTTTTTATTATTTTTTATATGAAAGTTGCCTCATTCCCAGGCACCTTCTACTGCTTACTGAATGTTCACATACAAGTATCCAAAGAGATCCTTCACGTTAATTTTTCACTTTTTCCTTCCCTTGTCAGCCACACAGCCCACCTCACCCACTTCTCCCAATGTGTGCAGGGAGTGCATATAACTGTAATGTTTGTTGCTTATTCTTTCCTGTTTTGCAGTCCTCTTTAATCTCCTCAGGGGAAATATAAAAATAAAAACAAATAAAAATAAAATTTAAAAAAATGAACACAAGAAACTGAAACAACTCTCTGCAAAAAATACAGGAAAAAGCTTTCAATAGCATAGCCTTCCCTCCTTCACATCAGAGGAAAACAATCACTTGGTATAACAAATAATGAAATAAAAAATTCTTTCAGCCCTAAGAGACCTCCCATTTCTGTAGGACCAGCTGTGACATGAAACCACTGCTGAAATAATTTTAAATTTGAATTGCCAGCCCTACTTTTCACTCATACATCTAATATTATGGTTTCTCAAGTAAACTAGTGAATTTTAAAGCATTAGGAATAAAATAAATGTAAGCACATGGGGGTTTACAACAGGTACAAGCTGACTAGTTCCCTCTATACAGGTACTCACATGAATCTAGACCAGGCACCTAATGATAAGAGTGCAAAGCTTGTTGCAAGTGATTTACATAGTATCACCCAAAGAGTACTTGTCACGGACCTCCCAGGCTCTGCACACCCTGTTGAAATCTCTTCTGTCCTCACACAAAGACTTCTTGCCCAGGATCTGACTCATGCCTTCACCTCTGTCCCATCCTCTTCCCTCACATAACCTTCACATTTTATCTTTCTTTGCTACTTCTGTCTATCAAACAAGCTCCAGATCAAACAGTTAAGGCCACACAATCTTTTAGGCAACTTACCACGTAAGGAAATACTGGATGATGGTGCTTCAGATCTCATGTATAAAATACAGCTTTTCAAGGATTTGGATGTTTTAAGAAAAATTGCAGAGAAGCTAGTATGTTTTCAGTCTGTTTCTGATTTATTAGGCAGGATTTTTCCAGTGGCTTTTTTCAATGGTTGGGCAGTCTGGTACAGAGTTGCTCTACTCAGGGGTGCTGGCAGGTAGAAGCTAAGGCTGCTAATGCCATATCATCACTGATAGACATCCATGCTACTTTGGGGTGTCATCTTAGCACTCACCTCAGTTTTCAGGTGCCCACTGCCTAGTACTTACGTCCTGATTTACAAAACTGTAGATCTCCCACAGTTCCTTCTGACTTCTTATTGTTAATGGCAGTAGTAGCAATGCAGGATGAATCACTTCACAATCATTAGAGGAAAAGCTCTTTGGAGGCTTCTCATTTGCACTAAGAGCCTTTGTGTTGCTATGGAAGTATGAGCAAGATTTATTGTGGGTGTAAATGACATTTTTACATATCTGCAAATCTCTTTTTCATTATAAGTGTCTTGGACAAATGAAATACATTTATAAATGTAGAATAACACATGTTTTTATTAGTACACAGTTCCTTTGTATAATTGCATTATTCCCACTGAATAACCTTTCTCAGTTCATTTCTTGCTCATGTAAAGACTGTGATGATCATGGATCATAGGCACAATGGCATCTTCAACAGAATTATTGAAGAGACCCAGTTCCTCAGGATAGTTCTTTCTTCTTCCCTCTCTCACCATTAAACATATTGAGTAGGAGTAACTTCCACTTAGTTTATACAACTGAAAAGCTACGTGACTGGATTAGCCTTTTGTCCTCACTAGACCACAGAAAGGATAGGGGTAATTCCAGAAGGAGATTCGTCTGGCTATGTTAAGGTAATTGGGATAAATTGTTTCCTAGAAATTTCCAGCCTAGACACATGAAAAAAACTGCTGTTTACATTAAACAGTAAAGGTTATTGATCCACAGCTCATAGAATATGGACAAAAAGGTGGGTTTGGAGACAGACAGTGACAAAGTTCCTTTCTATAAGTGTACAGATTTAATGAACTAGCTTCAGAAAAGTGTGGCATTTTTTTTCTTAAAAACTTTGAGAAATACTGTTCTTTGCTTTATAAGCAAACTTAGCCATTTTCCTATCCACCCAAGGTTGTGTGTCAAAGTTATTGACAGCAAAGACAGGCATCTTAAGTGAAATTAGTTGTAACCTTTACCAAGAAAAGATTCAGTTTGAACACTGTGAGACTGCAAGTTTACAAATCCTTTGATTAAAAGGAAAGAAATGAGAACTGAAAAAATTACCTACCTCCTCATTCAATGAAATGGAAGAGATGGAAAAGATTAGAACTGACAAGTATAAAATCTTTAAATACCACAAAGAATTCTACAAGAGAATTTTCTTACATAGATTATAGAATGACAGATATAAATGGAAATTGAAGAACAACAGATCAGAAGAAACCATTTTTCATGCAGGAAATGTGTGAAGGAAGATTGCTGCTACAAGCATACTGACTTGACTAAAGAAACAGATTCCATTCTAAGCCAGGAACAGTGATATGTTTGTATAATTTTGGTATGCTACATACTCAGAGAACAGGCTGGGAATCTAAATGAAAAACATATTCATGCAGAAAGTTTAGTATCTGGCAAACAAATCTAGGAATTTCATCATCTTCCAGGAGTCTAGAACATTATTTTTTTTTTAAGAATGCTGTTTGCAAGTTCTTATATAAAAGCCTTACAGATTCTTTTTCAGGATCTAAACTTTCAGGTGGTAATTTTCCACTCTGTTGATTATAGACAGTTCAACGGGCAAAAATAGAAAAAAAAATATAAATACATTAAAAAGAACTTTTATAGAACAGCAGCTGCTCATGACTGCTTTGCCAGTGTTACTCACTATAAATATGGCTGCACGTTATTTTTTATTTCGTATTTAAGTTTCACAAAAGTAATCACAGGAAATCAGAAACATAATGCATCAGAGCTGGAGACGTTATGAAGCTGGAATACCCTGTAATAAGAGTTTCTAAGATTCTACCAGGACTTGAGAAAATCTGCTTTATAATCATTTCTATGATTTCCTGTGAAGCAAGATCTAAAAGCACTCATTGCCTTTTTCACTGAGTCAGTATGTTATTTGGTACTCCACTGATAGGCAATGGTCTGACTCAAGATAGTTTCAAAGTAGCGGACCATGCCCCACGGATGTCATTTTTGCAATCCTGCAAATACCTTAAGCTTGTCACCTTACAAATTTCATTCTTTTAAATTAATAAAAAAAAAATATATAAAGGAACAGAATGAGCAATCAGTAACTAGCATTTATGTAATATACAAGGTGAGTAAACCAGTGTATTAGAAAGTATATGTGTTTTCTGTTTGCTGCAGTAGCTACATAGCTTCTTACAGGGAAAAATATTTTTAAATGCAGTTCTGTAGACTCTATCTTGTACAATGCACACCTAAAATGGAAGTGCTTAAGAGTATATGTTACAATTCACGAGGCAATTTATTTTGCATATGAAATGACATGTGCAATCATCCAAAGTCTGTGCTTCCAATTAATTCAGTTTTTATCATGATCATAGCAAAATCAGGTGAAGAGTAAAGGAAGGAGAAGGGAATACTCACATTGTCAATTTTAGACAATTAGAAGCACAGGAAATTAGGAACCTGCATTCTGCAAGTGGTCAGTGAGGAGCGATAGGGTGCCTGGTGTTAGGCAGTGCTGGACAGACTGACTGTTCATACCCTATAGACATGCTAGATAGACAGTATGATGCCTGAGTGAGCTCTAATTTGTACTCTCCTGGCACCCCAAGTTCCTGACTCACATTGTCATACAGAATTACTTGGTAATGTGTATGAAACGTTTCTTGCTGTTTTTTTCTTTTTTTTCAATACAACCAGACACTGTAAAATTATTATCAGTCTTAAATATTATTTCTTAATGGTTGCTTGTTAGGGAAATAAATTTTCTTTCTTGGTATCTTTCTCTTCTCTCTCTCATTTTTTAGGGATGGGTGAATCCTCATACTCAACAGCTGTGCATATCATAACGTGGTAAGTATAAATTATATAGATTTTCTCCCTCTCAGGACCAGTAACGACATCATCTAGTAGGGGATGACTAAGTTTATTTCAGGAATGGTGTGAGGTAGAATAAGAACTTTGAAAACAAAATAGACACTTGAGGAAATAAAAGTATGTGGAAGAAAGATCTGGCTGCACAAATGAGCAGTGGAGAAGAAACTCACATAAAATGGAAGGAGGAGAAAGACAAAAGGTAAGAGAGAATGAAAAGAAAGTAGAATCAGGCTAAAAAAATTATGACCACAAAGATTTTTAAAGAAATGAACTTTGGGAAATAATTCTAAGAAGATGCTGAGCTTTGTTTATTTCCCCTTCCATATTACATTATCTTTCTTTATTATCGGAAGACACAAAATATTCTGTTTAGTGATAATTTCTAGTTCTCCTTTCATTGTGGATGAGCTAGAGTCAAGATACTCTTGCATACTTTGCAAGCCCAGATTGCAAAAATATTCAGCGTGATTTATCTGACCTACCTGAACAGATCAGTATATTGGATAGTGTAATTTCATTACCCAATGGGATTTTCAAATTTGCTTTAGGTTTTGGAAATCTCATCAAGTTTTCATTATATCTTTAAGTTCTTGAGTATTACAGGAAAAAAAATCCCAAAACACTAGTTTTCCCTTTGCCAGCTATATGCTACCAAATTTCTTCTTCTTTTGACATAACTGTTGTTCAGTCAGTTTTCCTTTTCAAACTACATCGAGACCACCAATGTTCCTCACAGAAAACAGGACAATGTACAGCCTATTGAGAGTAACCTATTTCATTTAGCAGTGCTTGACACCATGACTTGACAACCAAGGCACTCCAGTTCCACCATGATATTCCATTTTTCAAAGCAAAGAGAATTGTCTTAATTCTAAATTCCTCACATCAGAACTTTAGCTGACAGAATTTGGCTGGGGACTCCAGTGGAGCAGCACTGATTTCTGCTATTTCTGGACCCCAAGCAGATGACTTTCACATGTTTAAATCCAAAAAATGGATATTTTTTTTTTACTATAATAAAACATAGCTTTGACTTGTCTGTAAAGTTCAGTGAATTGCAAAAAAATGATCAGTTTCAGGAGTTATTAAAGCATATATGTGAAGTCATTTATATTAAACTAATATATCAAATGTATCTGTATTCAAACATAAAAAAATGCTAGACAGACACATGCAAACACATACATATATAAACAAATCACAAAAATCTCCTCTAAAAATAATATATATGAATATACTGTAAATACACATATAATATTTTATCTTTGTTTGGATTAATTATTATTTAGAAAACTGATCTATTGCATAAAATTGCTCTTATTCCTGATGAAATGGCCTGTTAAATTTCATCTAGATGAATGAAAGAGAGACACATGTCAAAAAGGAAAGATTGTGATTCATTTTTCTTGCTCCTGTGTTTTAGCCAGACTCATGCTAGGTGAAGTGTGTTTTAAATAGTTTGCCTTAAGCACTGGCATATGAGCTAGCATGAAAGATTACTGTCCAAAAGGCAAATTTATTTATTACTAGCCCTAGTAATATTTGTCACTTTATTCACTTGGGTAGCAAATATGTCAACCAGACTTTCATGGGGAATTAAACCATTGTGCAACCTGACAATAACAAGATTATTTTTAGCAACTCTGACAGGTATTCAGTACTTCTGTACCTCCACATCTGTAGTCACAATTCCCTTAACAGGTATTTAGGAAATAATCCCTTGGTAACACCTCTATCGAACCTTCTTGCTGCTTGATGGACAAACAGTTCTACGCAGTGAGAGTCACACACCTCTCTAGTGTCCCTGTTACACTACATAGCATTATAACAAATTGCTGCAGCAAATTGTTATAAAAACTTGCAGTAAAGAAGAGCACTCTACAGTAATCTACTTGCACACTGACAAGCTCATGTGTGGTTCATTCCATACCTGAAAGAAAATGCTGCAACCTCTCTGTCAAATGTAAGTAATGTAAAAGTGTTCTCTCTTATCATGATGACAGAGGAACAATAAATTCAATAAATAACTGCCTGAATTTTGGACTCAAGTAATAGAAGTGAAGGGAAGATATGCAAGCAATATTCTCTTCTGTATTTCTTTTTTCCAGAGTACTACTTTGATTTTCTCAGGGTTACTAGTGCAAATAAATGAACCATCAGTTTTTCTGACTTAAAAAAAAGCAAACAAAAACACCCAAAAAAACACCAAAGCCACCAAAACCAAAAAGCCAAACAACAAAACAAAACCAACAAAAATTCAACCACTTTTACTATTTTAAAAACTAAACCAAGTAAAGCCAGAAACGTTATCGAAGTTAAAATTGAGAAAGATATTTTATTTTTCTTTCCATTAAAAAAAATACCTGAACATTTCTTTATACTTAAATATTTTACAGATGCATCTCTAATCAAGGCAACTTCTCATCATTTTTTTTTACATATCTGATGAGATTTCCATAATTCATCCCTTCATATAAGCACTGATTGTATTGGATGCTGTATAGGACATGATCTTTAGGCAACATAGAGCAAAATTTTCTCTTATCCATCTGCTGGAGCATCCTCAAGTTTCATCTGGGACTCTAAAGAGGGATACCCCTAGTTCTCCTCGTGTTTTGGGACATACATGCATGCCACACAAATGGTATGCACTGCGGCTTCCACCTGTTCCTACAGCACTGGCACCTGACAGATGCTGAGTGGGCAGGACAGCCCAAAATGTGTCTTGAATACCTTCTACATGTCACAACATAAGGATAAAAAGGTTGGGGTTCAAGGTGCCTACAAAGCAACGATGTGGTTCTAGGTCTTTAGAGAACTGGGGGTTTCAGGACACTTTGGGAATCCCAGAATCCCAACAAGCAATTTGTTTGATAGTGAAGAAGCTTGAAACAGCCCCGAGTGAATGTGTCAGTATTAATGAAGACCAAAAATAAAAGAGGCAGAAAGGCATGCACCAGCCATAGACTGTGGACAGAGCTGCCATTGGAGAGAGGAAGAGGGCAAAGATCACAGGAATGTCCCAGCGGGGACTTACTGAGTAAATATCCCAGTGTCCTTAACAGAAAAAAGATCTCAGCTAATGTAAAAGCCAATGTTACTAATTTTAGTAAAATCCTAAGGCTAGAAGTGTCAATGTCAGCTAATGATCCAGAAACACTGACATGGACACATGAGCGTTACCTTTCACGGAGGATCAGAGCAATTATTGCAGTGCCCACATCAAATTCTGAACAGTGGAAAATCAAGGATCCCTCTGGACTTCAGGCAATTTTAAAAGTGCATTAAAGTTCTTTCCTCTGTGACCTTCTATCAGAAGGGATACTACAGCCTTCGAGGTCTTTGACACCCTGGTTGTCAATCAATGCACATAGATTTGCATTCACTAAGAAGCTGAGCCTTTGAAAAAAAAACAAAACAAAACAAAAAAAAAACAACAAAAAAAAAACAACCAACCAGTGCTTCTCTTCCCATGTATCTATCTACGTGTTCTGTAGCACCTTACATAAGCTGATAAGTTGAACAACACAAAACTCATACAAAATAGGGAACCACTGTCTCTTGTCTGTCTTCCCAGGACTGGAAATGTTGTTGGTTTTAGATGTGTGTGGTAAGGGCATTCTGTAGGGGACTGTTGTCTATCTATTTCCGTGAGTTATCTGGCCTTGCTAAAGCAGTACGGAGTTCAGGGCAGGCCAACATCTAATATTTACCCCAGCTTTGCAGGAGGGTTTTGCAGCCAGCAGTAAGTTCCAGGCTGTTGCCAACACACTGATGCTGGTAAAACAAGAAAGTTACAGTGTCATGATCTTTTTTGTCTGTGCTGCAGGCATATCACCGAGCTCTCAGTCTCAAAACCTGCCCTCAGTAATGTCAATAGGCTTTTTTCCTTCAGACTTCAATTTTGATGGGGATTGAGATTTTACCATCAGAATCCAAATCCTACTGACTTCAAGGAGACTTACGTTCCTGTGGGTGGTTCTTAGACACTGATGTGTGTAAATTCATCTTTAGAACCCCAGCCAGTTGCTTCAGTCAATAAGGCAGCTCCAGAGAGCAGCTTGTCCTGTCTCCCAGAGTAAGAGTAATTGCCCTCTGCGCATGCCTGTGTACGGGCTGGGGAAGGGATCTAGGGTTATCAGTTTAGGCTTACACGGTTAACGATTTAAATAGTCAAACCGGGTGAAATTAATTCCGACCTGCAGGTATAGATGCCTCAGGAGGCTTTAATGCACATATATCTGCCAAATAGGCTTCAGTGGATTGCTCAAAACCACTGCCTCTGCCGAGCAGTACCGAATGTACCAAAGGGCTCACACATCCGCGAGTTCGTTTGTGCCCACAGGCATGTTTGTTACTGGAAATGGCCGTAGCTCTACACTTCTCACACGTGAGCATTTTTGAGACAAGAATGAGACATCTGAAGAGAAAGTAACGTCTGAGAGAAATCAAGCTATTCAGCCTGTGCTAATGAAAAAAAGGCAAAGGGCTGATGGTCTAATGTTACCTGGCAGACCCTCCTTAACCTTAGCAGGTTTCACACACGGGGCTGGCCCAGGCAGTTCTCTCCATAAGCTGCCATTTCAGTGCACAGAAATTTGCGAAAACCAGCTTAAGCATTTATCTCTTCCTGCACCTTATAGAGCACTATGGTTTGAATGGGAACCTATGCATTAGCAAACTAAGATTTTTAATTCATAAAGTTTTTAGCTTTAGTTATTTAACTTTCAGCACCTAAACCACTTTTGAACATAGACATCAAGTCATGAGTAACATTGATACTTCAGAAATCCTGGTATTTTATAAGGACTGTACTTAGAAGAAAGTACCAATACTTTAGACTAGATACTGTGAGGAGTTCAGTATCTTCTGGACTCATTAGTACTATAAAATGTATTCTATCTAGTAAGAACTGATGAAGCATATACATGAGGAATACCCATGCTTGCAAGACGATGACTGATCAAGAGCTTCTAGATTTTGCAAAATTTTCTAAATTAATCTGCTGTAATAAACTAGTGCTTTCAGAATTTATAAAATTACTCCAAAATGAAAAAAAATGGGCATCTCCTTTGAAGATACTGGCCTTAATCAAGGAAACAGTAGGTTTACGCACTGTGCTTGTGACTACACACAGACATAATACCAGGAGATCACATCTTGACATTGCCCTTCAAAATCAACCTGATTGTTTTCTCTGATGGATTTGTAGCTAAGTGCTTAGTACCTTGCTGAATTGTGTCCAGACTGGGCTTTCATTTTGAGTGAGGGTATGACTAAGTGAGTGTTATTAGTTCCCTCCTACCCTGTATAATATCCCACTGGGGGTTTTTTTGATGCAGGATTTTTTTCTGCTATACTGACAGTCTGCTCAGCCATCAAGCCATTTTTTGGTGGGCACCAGTGTTTCTGCGTTTTGTCTCACTTCCATTTGGCAGAGCTCAGAGGTGCCAACATTAAAATGCTTTTCTATCTACAACTGCTTTTAGACTATAGGCACAGGCTTGATTTAATTTTCTGCTACTGCTTCTTTGTAGCTTCATAAATGTTAAAATCTGATCACATTTTTCATTGTAAACATAGGCAATATATTGACGCACAAACATACAGCTTTGAATGAACTTTTCACAATGTTTAATTTTTAAAACTCTTAAGATGTATTATCCTGTTGAAAAATATTAGAAAACTAACAGTACTGAACATAGCACAGGGCCTTTAGAAAGAAAACCTAAAAAAAAACCCACAAAGTGGAATCGACAAGCAAATAATTCTTAATGAATTTTAACTATTTAAAATTTAACTATTTAACTATTAACCTGGAATAGTCTGTAAAAAAAGAAAACACCACCAAAGAAAGGCAATTGTAGAACAACCTCTACACAAAGCAGCTATGACTTTGGGCAATAAAGGTAAGGGGATCTTTATGTGAGGATGTTCTGCCAAAGTACTAAAGAGCACATGCATTTTCTGAAATTTGGATCCTGTTGTTGTGTGGTGGTATTTATTTATTCTTAAAGTATCCATGCAAATATCCACTGCACCTCTGAATATCAGAAATGTGTGTATGGGTGTGGCTACTCTGAGAATCATGGGCACAACGCAATATGTATGTCCGTGCTTAGATATACTTGGTTTACTTTAGTAATACCAGTTATTTTTCAGTGGACCAAGCTTTTAATTCCACAAATTACACTACAAGCTATACTTAATAAAAGCCTGCATTTTTAAAAGTGTTTTACATGGCATTTGGAAAATACAGGAGGTGTGTTAAAGTAATATGCCCTGTAAAGAAAACATGAAACTGACTGATACAATTTTGCCGGTCTTTTTTCAACATCCATGTACTGGAAAATAGGTTCTTTGCTTTCTCTGGTGAGAAAACAGGTGAATGGCTGTATCCAGAGAGGATCTGATATATTAACCGTAAAATTTGATTCTGCTTTCATGCTTTTGAATACCATGTCTATTTATCTAATAGGTCTTTCTAGAATTGCTAAAAAACATTCCTGGTAATTTTTGCCTTTTACAGGGACCACTTTCTTACTTGGTGGTTTAGCAAGGAGCAGAAACATGGCATAATAAGAAAACAACAACAGCAAGAAAATGGAAAGAAAACCCAACCCACAAACCTCTAACAAGAAAAATCAGTGTTTTATTGGGTATTGAGAAAGCATTGCCAAAAGGCTACGGCACCCCTTTCCACTATTTATCAGTATGTAATCACAGGGCGCACACTGAAAATTACATCACTAAATGAAAGCTCCTCTCACAGATGAATGAAGACAGAGCTGTAGTACAGAAACGTAAGAACACAGTGTTCACTAACATCATGCAAAGATCAGAAAGGGCAGTTGAAGAAGGGAATAGTGGCACAAGCAGCAGCAGCCAAATAAACTAGAAATGCCGGCTCTATGAGGTACAGTCAGGTGCAACGATTTCACTTTGCAAGTGTTAAAAGACAGCCTACATTTTTTCCCCAAGTGGTACAAGAAAGGCAAAACACTTTTTTCTCTTACCCATCATCTCTTGAAATCAGAAGAGCCCTGACCTAAACCACAGAACAAAATCTTTTCAGACCAATTCACCATTCCAACTAGGCATGTTTCACAACTCCTTAACTCACTAGTACATTTCTAGAGTGACTTGGAATATTTTTTCAGGTACCAATCTCCTTAGAGTAGCTTAAAATTGGCACCTAGGGCCAGCTACAATGTGCTTAAGCAAGACTTGGTTAAAAGGAGTTTATCCAGAAAGAAAGAGTAAGTAGCAATTGAACTGAAATGTACTGAGCAGTAGGCAGATTGCCAGACTCCAGGGTACACTGAGGTCTTCCCCTCCTGCCCAGCTATGGACAGACAAATGTACTTAGATGGGCCATAGTGATTGGTTGAAAAAGACACTAGAAAATATTAATGTTCTATTTCCCCACTGGCAATACATTTGCCCAAAAGTAGGGACAGGAGGCTAAAGTCCATCTTACAAATTATGGGGAGGAAAGAGGTTGTTTTGTTGCAAATATGAACAGTTTCTCATCTCTAGTTCGTCTTATCTCTAGATGAGACAAAAGGCAATTTTCACCTCTCAAAGAAAGTCTCTTGCATTTTCCAAGGTGCAGCACATCATGGATAGGACTTTGTCGTGGAGTATGACCTTCCCCCAGAACAGAAGAGAATCATGCTGTTAATCTGCAAAGACCACAGGCCAAAAAAACCCAGTTTTCAAATGCATCTTTGGCTGAAAAAATAGCTTTTGCAAGATTAATAATATGTTAAATTACATAATATAAAGTGCCTAGAAACTAGTCTGAAAAATCCCAGGCTTTTGCAGCCTTGGGACTACAGGAGATCCCTGCTACAGCTAGAAGTCCAAACTAGCAACTCCCAGGGGTTTTTTTTATTCAACAGATTTATTATTTTCAGGTAGCAAGAAGGGGGAATAAACTGAGTAGAAAACACCTAGGAGAAATACCTCTGCCTGAAAAAACATAAAGCTGTTGTATCAGTTTCATATTACCTTTCAGAATGCAGGGAGGAGGAATTAGTTAGGAGAAAAAAGTTTATCCAGAAGCCTCTGAATACTTCAGAGGCACTAACTATCCTTAGCTGTGGAATGGACCCCCAGCAGGGCTGTAGCAACTGACTTAAAGGAAAGAAATTCAGGGCTGGTGGACTAGTCCTCATAAGAGCTGAAAATGTGGACAGCGAGGAAATAACTTCAAGGATCCTTCTTTTTTCCTCCTGCAAATATTGCCATTTTCTATACCAAGAGCAGGCACTGGAGATAGAAAGTTGCTCTATATTTTAAACAACACATTTTAATTTCTTGCACCCAGTTTTATCTGTGTATTTCTACTCATTTATTTGAAACTTCACAACCAAGCGAAAGGTTTCTTTTTCCTGGAGATAAATTAAAGAAAAAGTTAATAAAACTTTCCCTATTCTTCAATAAAACCAGCTTGCTATAAGAGGGCACATATTCCCCACTGTACACAAGGAAAGATATAGCTGACTTAATCTATTGAGCTCTGTATCTCCTCAGTGCTATTTGTAGAACTATGCCCTCATTACACATTGAATTCTTCATTAAATCGAGCCACCACTTTATTATTAATCAGATTTAAAAGTGAGTTTGGGCTACTATGGCTACGTTTTCCCTATAGTGTTAGAAACTGTCGGTTTGTGATATTAATCCAATATCTGTTCACTTCACCCCAGATCCCCAATCTAATGTTTTGTTCAATAGAAACAAATTGAAGCCTTAGAGATGGGGATACTTCAGCTGAGAAATTGCAAAGCTCTGACCTCAGAAATCTGCAGCTCCAAGGGACAGCCTAGAATCAATGGCAGATCTTATGTCAATAGCAGGGAACTGAAGGTCACCTAAGGACAGAGACAATCAAGTCCTAATAAAAGTTGAAACCACTTTGGTGCAAGGTACAAAAGGGGTTCAAGATATGAGGGGGTAGGCAAAGAGGTCACATTACAGAAAAAAAACCCACCACCAGATCAAGCTGATAAAATGAAGTAAATAAATAAAAAACTGAACTAGAAGAATAAAACCACAGATGGCTGTGGGAAGCCTGCTGATGGCACTGCTGACACTGTGAGTAGGAAGCAGTGAAGGACAGGATGGTGGGTGATGAAAGGTGGGGAGTTAAAAGATAGGAACACAGCGGGAAGGTTTCCTGACTTAAAGTTTGAGGAAATTTTCAGAGCTAGAAATGGGATGCTTAGTCACAAAGCAGGAGCATGGCTTAAAAAGGGGAGGCATGAAATATAAACTCTATCTAACATGGGTACTCATGATTAATGACCAGCTCTTGTCTGTTTGCATCATGAAAATGTGCTGCAGGGAAAGTTTTTATCAGGGCTTTTCAACATTAAACTTTACCCATGCACCACAGCTATTTTTGCACAGCTAGACAGTTACGCTTCTTTTTCCTCCTCCTCTGTTCTGCCTCCCAGCTGCATTTTTTCTCACAAGCATCTTACAACCCAACTATGCAAAGTGGCTCGTGGACCCTGATATTCACTCTATAATAAACAAAGACATCAGCATCAGCGCTGTCAGGTACAACACAGCTCAGCAATATCCTCAGCTTCTGCATACTCCGTGTGTCTTTCTGTTGCATCTCTGCCACCTGCTATTTAAGTCATGCAGTCAGCTTGTTGAAACAAGTACTTCACCTACAGGCGTAAAAAGGTGAGAGAGTCCTATATGGAAAAGGAGAGTTTTGACCTAAGAGCCATTACAGCCAAACGAGTAACGCAGTGGATAACAGGTAACTTAAGTCAGTAAGTGCCTTTGAATCTTCAGTTCTTCATGTTGGAGACCACCCAATGGAAGCCAAATGATGCTGAAAGTAGGAAGGAAAGTAGCCAGGTACAACTGCTGTCCAAGGACAGACAGGTCAACAGAAAGCTTGCTGAAACCTCAGGTCTCGTTCATTTACTGGGTCTGCCAGCCAAAACAAAGGTGCTTAAGGAAAAGCCTCACTCTTACTGATTTAAGTTCTCAAGTTTGTTCTAATTTAGTGGTGATCTACAGCACTAGTAGCACATCATGTGTCTATGTTAAGAAGGTTTTAGCTGTGTCTGTGGCAGTTGCTGTTTCCTTTTTTCCCCTGCCAAGTCATAGCTTTCATTTCTTCAAGCTCACTCAAAACTAAAATTAAGCCAGGACATATAATTTTACGTGTGCTTATAGCACGCCTGAACTCAATACAAGGACACATGGGTCAGTTTTAGCATTAATATCAAATATATGCTAATTGATACAAGTTTGAGAATGATGATCCATTTTTCAGTTTTTACTTTTGGCCTTCTTTTCCTGTCAGATCCACAGCCGGAGGGAGAGATAGCTCCTAACCCAGGAGTGAACATTATGCAACATGCAACACAGTCATCGTGATGTTTATGCAAATAGTAAAGGTATGAGGTGCCAGAAAGAAGTATGAGGAGACATGAAGAGATAAGAAAAGGACAAAGGCTCACTCTGTTTCAATTTATGCTCACTCCATATATGAGAATTCTTTTGTTTTCTGCTTTGGAGATTTCTCTCAAGGTGAAGATGTACTACTGAATGAGAAAGCAATTAATACTATTAAATATTAATAAAGAGTAGCAGGATAGAAGATCATTAAATGAGCTATATTTTAGTTCTTTAAGAAAGAGCAGAACTAGAACAGGGTAAGTCCAGCACTTGTTTCCATGTGGGCAACTTGCCAGCCATCATGTCCATGACTAAAGCTTATCTTTTTTAGTGCACCATAATGATAGTGCGATCCTTTACCAGAGAGGCAGAAAAAATAAATCTATTTTTTATTTAATTAAAGGCCTCATTGAGTGTACCTCTCTCTCTAGTGATAACTTCCTCTAATACAGATACCTTATTTTTATTATTTCCTTCTATTGCTAGTATAAACACCAGAATGTCTACTGACTAAAACTGACCATGTGAACTCTCGCCCTCCATATATCTCAATTAATGTTGCTGCTGGTAAAATGTACATTAACCCTTCTCTTTCCTCAGCCAGCAGTTCCTTATTTTTCTCCATATCTATTAGTGGTTCTTCTGTGATTCTTTTTTCATGGGAAGTAAACAAAGACTCATTTCTGGAGGAGAGGATAATATAGTTTTTGCATGTTAGTGGCACCTACTCAGACCCATACAACTACTTTTACAATACCCGAGTTATCTCTTTTAAAATCTTAGATGGCAAAAAAAAAAGGGCTATTGTTTTTATTTCTGAATATTTGGGAGGCACTCATGCACTACCATGCTGAGAACTACTTGAGTACTTGGGCATAGAGATGATCCCATCAGCCTTTTCAATAATTTAAGACTCTCCCCTATTGTCAAAGAATAACACCAGTTAAGTACAGCACATGAAAATGAGATGTATTCCTTCCTATACGTTTATGATTAAAGTAGTAGGATATTTTTTTCTTAAGACCATTGGTTGCACCCTTTTGCCTGCAAGCCACATCTCTAAGGCAATTACTTATTGACATATAAGCCTAAATCCTAAATATACCTTCTACTCATAGCCTCTGTGACCCTCCACGTAGCCTGCAGACTGCTGCTGTGTATTAAGAAACTCTGAGTCTGAACAGAGGAAATAAGCAAGTTTCTCTATCCTTTTTTGCCTGTATAGCTATGGTTTTCTCTGTTGAAAAGCCTCTGTTACATCTCAAAGCCGCATGCCTCATCCATCCCTAAAGGTTGATCAAATACCTAGGTGACTTTTTATTTTAAGTTTTCCATATTTCTTTTTTTTTTAAGAAAAATGCTTATGTACAGATTTATTTTTTTTTCCTGGAAATTACCCAGGACCACAAAGTATATGGAAGAAAGAAAAGTATAAACCAAAAAGATTTCAAAGACACAGCCTAGCATCCCACTTGAGTGAAAAAAATGTCCCAAAGGAACTGCTGATGTTCTCATGACTAGATAAAAACTGAGGATGTTTAAGAAAGAAGAAAAGCTCTGAAATACTTCTGAAAGTACTCATCTTCTCTAGATCTTCTCTACCTTCTGCACAATAAGCACTGAGATTTTCTGACAGTTTGGGACAGGATCCAGAGGGTGGCATTCGTCTGATGTGGGGCAACAGCATTTCTGCAGAAAAACTGGCTTAAAAATTGCTAACTCACATGATTTTAAAAAAAAAAAAAAATGTTCCCAATAGCATTTTAGACAAACTATTCAGAAGAGCAATGAATATGCACAACATTTTGGAAGAAAAGGCTGAGCTAGCAAGAACTAGCACACACTGCTTCACAGCAAATGGGTTCCAGAGACTGCCGTTCTTTTTGCATTCATTCAGTGACAGAACAGTCTAGGAGAATGGTAGCATCTGGATGAGGGCAGATGGCTAAACTGTCAAATAATGACATTTTACAAAATTTCAGCAGTCTAAGCGCAATATGATTCCAATCCCAAAGGCAGACAGGTAAACAATGGTGCAGAAGTCATATCACTAGCATATAAGATTATTGATTATAATTATTCTAGGGGAAATAATTCTTCTCAGAAGGTTAGGCTGACAGGAAGATTGAGAGCTCTCTCAAAAAGAATTAGATGACTGTTCCCTGGTTTTCTTCAAGCATCTATTCTGCTACCTTTCCACCTCAGAGGAGCTTGTTCTGATGAACTAAGATCAAATGAAACTTCTCAGGGTAAAGATGTTCAAATCCACTATTTCTTTGCAATTCATCATTCGCTGCAAAAATTTGCATTGGGTTTCAGAAATTCACCACTGAGTCACAGGGATAGCTGCTAAAAGAAGCCCTTGTGCTTACAACATGAATGCACTTGGAAACCAAACAAATCTTATTGCCTCTATAGTTCAGAGAAGGAAATTAATTCGTGGAGATACCAGAAAATAGTAGTTGGTTCTTTAGAGAGAAACTAAAGCAGCTTTCCACTCAGTTGAACTTACAAAGAGAGAATTTAGATTTTTGAATACTCACTTTTAAATCTACATAAAATCAAGCTTCTGCAAAAACAAGGGAAAAGGTTTTGTGGGGGGTTTTTTGTTTGTTTTGTTTTTGGGGGGGTTTGGTTTTTTTTGTTTTGGGGTTTTTTTTGGGGTTTTTTTGTTTGTTTGTGTTTTTTGTTGGTTTTTTTTTTGTGGTAACTGCGATGTGTATTGTAAGACAAGTCACAAAAAAAGCAAGAGAGAATACTTCCACTTTAACTAAGTATTTCTATTCTTCTTGTATAGCAGTTGCAGCAAGGTACCTTAGCAATGGAAAATGAAGCATAACTTACAGTTCATAGTTTTATTCTTGAAGAGGAAGTGGGGAGTCCTAGCCAAAATTTTTACATTTGTCGACAACCACTGATACCATTAGCTATGCAGTTACGTGAGTGATAGTGGAGCCTTTACAAAAATGACAGGGATACTTCTCGGATTTTGGTGTTAATGTGCAGTTGTTCCCAGCCCAGTATACACTGGTATGCGTAGCTTTGGAGATTGCCAGCCTGCCACCTTCCCTGTTACACTTATGGCTACTGTGCTCTTACAACCACCTTCCCAGAGAATGGGCTGATAAACCTGTAAAAGGCAGATGGGTAGACAGACAGGCTGATTGAAACAAAAAGGAAAATGAAGAGAAAAGGTATTCTGCTAGAAATACTAATAATATTAAAAAATCATAAAGTTTTCATCTGCTTTTCATTAAACTCACATATATAAATTTCTGTGCTTTACAGTGCTTGACAGATGTGATAAAATTACATGGATGGTGTGAATTAGCTGAAGTTCAAACTAAATAAAACCAAAGTAATACTGATTGGCAAAGGAAAGACTCTAAGAGTAAGTGAATGAGTAAGGAAACCTGTTTTTTCAAGTTGCGCATTACTGCTTGTATGGCTCTTAATGTGCATTTTGTATTAGAGTCACTTTTTTTTTTTTCTGAGTTCATACTTGGCAACAGTAACTCAGAAGCTATTTCTATTCCTCTCAGATACTTGTTTTACCATTTTTATTGACACAGTGATAATATTGAGGATGTCTTTAAGAAAGATCATTCTGCTTGGATATGTCAGAGCAATATCCATATCTTTACCTTCCACAGAACAGAATAATCTAACCTTGGTGTGTGTTGAGCACTATAGCTGAATGATATCAGCGCATGTATCTGTGCATATGCTATTAATTATGTAATAGTTTAGAGCCAGTGAATCAGAGTGATCACTGTGAATTAAGTGACATTAAACAGTACAGAATCTTCTGTTTCCTCCATAGTTATACTTTCATTCTTGACGCACAGAATAAGACTTCTAATGTTAGAGCCAGAGTTTTCTCAAGAAAACCATATTCCTTTGGAATTTCAACTTTCTCAGTAGAATCATTACTGTTGAAAATGGGACTTGACATTTCTGATTTACTTTGAAAGCAGGGATTACCAGAGGGCAGCTGCTCAGGTGGTATAATTCTACCTAAGCTGCGCATAGTGGAGCAAATTCACAGATTGTCTCTTTCTTGCGAAGGAAAATAACTGTTTAATTTCAGGTACACAAATTCAGCTTTAGTTATCTGTAAATGATTGATTTAATAAGAGTTAACCATTTCTTCCAAAGAACCAGGATAAGATTCTACAATATATATCCAGCTGTCTTTGCTCTTACTAACAAGAAGTCATTTGGTGTGCATAGTATTTATGGCATAGAGTACATGTGTTTCTTAACTATGATAGTAACAACAGCAGAAACTGGCTTATACAGTATCATGAATTTTGGAAAGAGTTCTATTGCCTACTCGGGGAAAAGCCATGGAGTACCATCATAGGATTCTTGTTCTCATAAAGAATTTTATTATTGGTTACAGAATCTTCTGCTCTCCTGTGGTCTGTGCTAAAATTTTAAAAACATAACCCCAAGCCTAAGCTCAAGTAAGTAAGTGCAGAACATGGTTTATACGCCGTCTATGTAATCACACTCATAAGATAAAGTTACAGCTTGTTACACATTTCACTGATCTTCTATGTCTAAAATCTCTACATTTTGTTTCTTATTTCAAAATTAATCAGCATCTTCCACTTAGGGAAGGTAAATAAACAATTTCTTTCATATAGGCTAAAAGAAAATAAGACTCGAAAAGATACCGAAGACTGATTTAATCCAACTCCTTGTCAAAAAGGGTAAACTACAGCTGAAGTACTCCACACAAACTTTTGTCTAACCTTTTGTTAAAGCCTTGCATGATAGAAATTCCACAACCTGCCTTAGGTAATACATTTCTACAATCAACTACTCTCACTGCTTTTACCTGTCCTAAATGTCACTAGCTGCGATTTAAGCCCTCATGGACCTCACACTTCAATTAGGAGTGGGATTCAACTATCTCTAAGGTAAGCCTCAGTTTCCTAAATCCCCTGCAGACTACAAAGAAACTGAAAATAAAAATGTATATACAGTAGATAAAGGTCCTGCTTTTCATGGTTTCACATGGCAAACCTGGGACAAGCACCATGGTAGGCAATAGCAGACTAACTTATTTTCGATGTTACTTTTCCTTAAAATAGGAAAAAAATTAAGGTGCTAGTGTATAAGTATTTAGGTAAATAAACTGTCATCAACCCAGCAATCAAACAGAGAAAATACGAAGGTGGGATGAATCCACAACTACATAGGCATAAGCTAATGCATATTCATAATCTAAAACTTTTCATACTCAGAGGGATTCTGAATATATAAATCTGAATATATAAATGCACCGGGGGGGGTGGGGGAGAAGGTAATATATCCTCAATAAGGGTACTGGTCTGTAATACAACAGCAACTAACTGGCTAATGGGGGCATATATTTGGGGGGATTTCAATGAAGAAACTAAGTTAGTTATGCATGGTACTGAATAGTGACACGCCCACATTTGGATAACTTCATAATGAAAAAATACAGAAATCTTCTCATGAGACTTAGTTTCTGTGTTTCATCTATACTACACAAAGGAATCAAATCCAAGTTTGATTAGCACCTGTTAATTTGAAAATTCCCTGAGCAAAGGAGAGCTTGCTGCCATGCCTCAGTGTTAGCTCGGTATGCGAACTTACGGCTTCTACTTTCAAGTGTAATAAAAGTCATGGTAGGGGTTGCAAGGGAGACCTGATACATTAAAGCTTTATTAGATACTTGTTTAGGCTACCAAATTTCACCTAAGGTGTCTACTTCAGAGCTAGCTGAATGGCACTTTGATTTTCAGCAACCAAATCGTTTAGCTCTGCATTGACTATACAGATGGTTCAGGTATCTGTGATCACATGCAGACCCCTGTATATAAATCCCTAACTGTTGTGCCTTAATCTGGAGCTGAGCCTCTGACCAACACGGGATGCAGTTGCCTAAAAAGCCATCTAGTGCCATTTCACATACCATGGTGTACATCACCCAGCAGCCAGATGTTAGTCCAAAGATCAAGACTACTCTGTAAGTCCTTTCTGCCAGCTTCATAAAGGTGTCAGATAATTACCTCATTTGAAATTACATTAGAAGAAGATTACTAAAACTTTCTAGAAATGTCCAAAGATTAGTTGTTGAAGGCTAAGCTAGCCCCTCTTGATCCCTTCTATATTCAATGAGGAAAAGCAGGTAACCAAGTAAAGCAATTCATTTAATTCATTAAACAAGATAAAAACTGGCTTCCGGACATGCTTACTTTTCTCCAACAATTATAAAGGGGAAATGAAGATTGTCTCACTTAGGATAAACAAAATTCATTTGTAGATGCCAAAGCTATGACCTAAAGAGTCGTCACCAAGGTTTGTGTAGGCAGTTCACTTTTTTGGTGGCATTCAGTTACTTATGCATGGGTCCCTAGAGTTGTGTTAGAGAACCTAGAGTGTCTTACCTGGCTTCCAGGACATGAGTTTCCTGTTTCACAAGCCTCCCACCCAGGCAGATGTTGCAGGTATCGTCAATGGCAAGAGGCAGCTATGTTTAGGCACCTGAATCCTGCTTTACAGGTTTATGGATAGGGATGTAGGAGTAGAGGTAGAGAGAGATGTATGAACAAAGATGGTAAAAATCTGTCATGTTTGTTTGAGCACCAAGTGGTTCTAATTGTCCTGACCAAACTGCAACCATTTTTCTCTGCAGTCAAGCTCTGGTCAACATTTGTTGAACACCAGCTTGCTGACCCACACCTGCTAGAAGGTGGAGAGGGAAGCCAGGATGGCTCCTGCAGTCCAGACAGAGTACCAGCACTCAAGCCATTGATGACCTTGATATTCATTGTGGTCAGTGCTAGGGACATGGTATCCTCCTGCACCCTGTCAGCAACACTGGGTACACTGGGCTGCCAACAGACTACATCACATCAGCGTGCAGTTTCTTGTAGATATCCACATCATGCTTCAAAATGAAGATGTTTTTGTAGATACACAGAGAGTAGGAGAAGAGAGCTTGTAAAAGATTACAGAAAAGATGCTTACAGACTGGTCAGGGCAATTAGAGCCTGGCAGTGCACTCAGGGCCCTAACACAGTCAGGGTGTTTTAGTTTGTTAAGGATTATCACAAAAAGAGAGCTACCCAAGATATGCAGGAGAATTATAGGTACAGTTAATCCTCATTTTTTCTACCCTGCAACATATCAAGAAAAAGCTGTCAGTCAATTAAAATAATGACCAGTAAATATGGAAGCAGTAAAACAAATATAAACCAAAACCTATTCACATATTTCAGAATCACCTGCTGCAATTCACTGTCACGGAAAGTCATCACCAAATATTGTGCCTGAAGTCTTAAAAAGGCTGAATAATTTTACAAGCACTTACAGCATTTGTTGTTATAAAAAGCTAAGACAAGAGTACATCAAGATCTCATGCCTCAGGGCACTGGAGTGGATCACCGGCCATCAGGATGGGCTTTTTCCCACGATGTATATCACTGTGAGGTCAGCAGAGTACAGGATGGTAAATATTGCTTTCCCCTAGCGCGTCACTTAATAGACAATTACCAGAGGCATGAGACTGGTTTGGAAGGAACAATGGTCCATTCTAAAACAGTTCCAATGAAGATATCAGGAGGAAAAGTCCATTAAAAAAAAACAAGTAAAGATTTTTTTGTTTACACCTATATCATATCAGATAAAACAAAACTTAAATTCCTGATAAAAAAAATACCCTAACAGCAAATCTTATTCCTTCAATTAGCTTATTGAATTAGTGGTGCTAAAGCCTGGGTCACTAAAGGAGTCTGAATTGTTAGGAAGGAAGACAAGAAGTTATTGATTTAACCTGAGAGCTGTGCAGAACCTATATGAAGATGTAAATCAAGGACCGTGATTTAATAGTAAGAGTTACTTACTCTAATACTTAAAAGTCTTTCTGTTAAGAATGAGAAACAAAGAAACTTATGTATTTCAGTAATATCTGTATTTAGACAAGGTGAGTTTATAAAAATAAGTAAATGTGTTAAAAGAATTTAAAGGGAAGTAAAACCATTACAGACCTTTTTCAGGTGGGGACTGCTTAAAGCCACTGGGTTTGATGCTTAGAGTAATTGTATATTGCTCATAAAAAAAAAAAAAAAATATGATTAAAAGAGGATAAAAAAAGCTGATATTAAAAAGATGAGCAAAGGAGACAGTAACATTAAAAAGACAACCTTTAAAAAACCTGAACATATCTAAATGAGTAATTTTTTTTAAAAAAGGAGCATAACATTTGGCAAATTACATGTAAAACCATCACACAATTGTTAAGAAAAAATAATGGTAAAGTATTGGTAGAGACACAAAACTAATACTAAATATTTTCTTTTAACATATTGTCATGGTTTCACCCCAGCCAGCAGCGAAGCCCCACACAGCCACTCGCTAGCTCCCCCCACAATGGGACAGAGGAGAACTGGAAGAGTAAATGTGAGAAAACTCATGGGTAGAAGTAAAGGCAGTTTAATAGGTAAAGCAAAAGCCGTGCACTCAAGCAAAGCAAAACAAGGAATCCACTCACTGCTTCCCATCAGCAGGCAGGTGCTCAGCCACCACCAGGAAAGCAGGACTCTGTCACGCCTAATGGCTACTTGTGAAAACACACACCATGGCATCTAATGTCCCCTGCTTCCTTCTTCCTCCAGCTGTACGCTCAGCATGACTTCATATGGCATAGAACATCCCTTTGGCTAGTCTGGGTCAGCCATGCTGGCCGTGTCCCCTCCCAGTTGCTCGTGCCCCTCCAGCCCTCCCGCTGGCAGGGCCTGAGAAACTGGAAAGTCCTTGGCTTAGTATGGCATATGAAGGCAGAGACCCCAGGTGAGATCCCCCATTGCACACGCAAGCACTGGTTCCATACAGTCACTTATCCACCCAAGTTCCACCCCAGAACGTGCCTACGCGCAGCAAAGCACCTTTGCAGCCAGGTCACGCTCCACCGAGCTGTTTGCCTCCTCCGTGCTCACCTGAGGAGGTCCCTGCTCCCCAGATCCTTGAGCTGTGGGAGGCTCTGGGCAGCCCCTCATTGCAGCCAGGTGAGCACAGAACTGACTTGCAGGTGAGCTCAGGGAGCCAGATTTAGTGCTCCTTGCTTCCTCGCTGCATTTCAAGGCACAATCACTCTGCAGCCCGGCACCCGGGCAACGAGCAAAGCTTCTCTCAGAAAGGGCCCTTACAACGTACTATAAGCATAACTTGGCAACAACCAAAACCATCAGTGTGTTATCAACATTGGTCTCACACCAAATCCAAAACACAGCACTGCACCAGCTACTAAGAAAATTAGCTCTATCCCAGCTGAAAGCAGGACACTTTTAAAAGAGAAACAGTCAATAGGATGACACATGTGATCAAGGTGCAAAAAGAGTCCTCAAAGAAGGTAAAGCTGTAGCAGAAATACTAAAGAAATTCTCAGTACTCATCTTAATATTGAAGGAGTAACCTATATTTTTGGGAGATGCTATATTAAACTAAAACATCAATAGGATAAGTTTTAGAAGAGAGTAGTAAAACAAACAGTAACAAATCTCCCAGACCCAGCTGTATTAACTCAAGTTCTAAAAGAATACTGTATTGGTGAATTATAAACTGTGCTTGCAATTTAGATTAAAACTGACTTGCTACCAAAGGAATACAAAATACTGTAAGGGTGAATGTGGGAATCTTCATACCAGTCTGAATTCTTCAGTTAGCAAATTTGTTGAAATTAATGTGAAGGTAAAATTAATAGACATATGAACAAATGTGTTGTAATTGGGAGCTGGGAGCACAACCCTGTAGCAGGAAGCCATGCCTCACAAATCTATTAGACAACATGGACAAACCCATGGAGAAGGATGTCCCAATAGTTTAGGACAGCACTGCCAGAGATTAAACTCTTAATTCAGATAACCTTAATTCAGATAAACCTGAGATAAAACTGCTCAGCTCAGCAGTGGGCAGAGATATGAAGTTGCCTTTTAGAAGTACAAATTAGCCAAAGTACAGAGTCATGCTGACGCACCTATAGAACCTTATAATCCAGTGAGATGCTATTCAGCAAAAGCTTGAGGTGCTCAGCATCATATTTTATTTCCCATAGTAAACAAGATACCTGTGAAATCAGGACAACTGTGAGAATCACCATCCCTGGAAGTGTTTAAAAAATGCACAGATGTGGTGCTTAGGGACATGATTCAGTGGTGGACTTGGCAGTGCTGGGTTAACATTTGGACTTGATGATCTTAAAGGCCTTTTCCAACCTAAATGATTCTGCGATTCTATGAAATACAGCAAAACACTAGGAATAATCCTTGTTCAGGGACCTAAGCACAGACAAACTGGTGCCCATACTTAGAAGAACTGAGCTGTGCAGAGTCCATGCAAACCACACAAGCAATCTTACCCTCTTCACTCAATCACAGTGGCAGGATGCAGCCCCCAGGCAAATTTTTCAAGAGATCCTTGCAAGAAACACACTAACCTTATAGACAAGTGTGTTACAGGCTACATCTGTCCTACCTGGCTGAGCTAATATAAGAAATCTAGGAGGTTAGAAGATTACTATAATAGGAAGCCTTTAGAATAACAACCGAGAGCAAGTGGAAGCCCAGTGGCTCAGCTCCCCATCAATAAAAAACTGGTTCATTTTTCCAATGGTCAAACTGGTTTTCTGCTTGTCATGAACAAAAGCAGGTTGCTCAGAAGGGCATGCAAAGACCCACCACACAGCCCCAAAAACTCCATGGACCACTTTTTATCAGGTCTAGAGGAAGTTTCAGAAACTCCATGTGGTGAATAAACAGCTCAGAGCAAGTGGAAAGACACCTGCTCCATCAAAAAATGAGCTACTAGGCGTCAGTTGTGTTTGTTTGCTGTCTTTCTTCCATCTTTCACTCCTGCAGTTGAGTAAACCTCTCTCTATTAAATTGGCAAAACAGAGAAAAACTGTGATAATACACCAGTAGTCAACAAGCCATCCTTTAAAGAAAAACACTGCTGATAAGATAAACAGCTTGTGATGTACTTAATTACAATATTTCATACTCATTTAGCCATCTCCACATCACAGCACTAACAAAGTGGATTTCAAACAGGAAATAAGACTCCTTCCCACAAGCCCAGAGGGCTAATTATAAAATAGCAACCTACTTTTTTTTTTTTTTTTTTTATGGTAGCAGGCGTATTTTTTTTTCCAGTAGAATTTATTGAGCTCATTACCAAGCTGCTTATGAAGTGATTTGAAATGAGGCAACATTAAAGCATTCTGAAAATCCCTTGTACTTAGTCATCTTGACACTTTGTTTGAACTTGAAGCATTAATATGAAATAACCGCAGCAGCCCCGTATTTCTGATTCTATTGTTTGACAGCACATTTAAAAGCTAAAAGATGATATGATCAAGGATTTTTAATCAGCACAGTAATTTGTAGGAGTGTCTCAAGTATTCATAACTTTGAAAAGACCAAAGGGACATGCATGTGAGAAAGAAGACAGGTACAGTGCATGTCAGACTAGAATAACACGGCAATGTGAAACAGGCAGTACAAGCACTGCTTGAACTGAGTGGGGGTTTATTGCTTTTTACAGGCAAGACTGAAAATTGAAAGATACACATCAAAGCCGCTGAAGAACTCCACACACTGTACCTTATTAGCCTGGTTTTACCTTGTGTAATCACATTATATAATATGCATCACCAGATTAACCTGCTTGGGGTCAGCAGAAGGGCCACCATAAATATATTTGAAGTGAAGCCTGTGAAGGTTTTCAAAGTGGAAAAAGAAAATCTATGGAGAGGAGTAGTAAAATCCATAGAAATCTATAGCATATTAAAGTGAAATCTGTGAATAGCTTTGCTTTTCATCGTTACACACACACACACACACACACACACACGTGTGCATTAGTGTTTGAACGAATAATTATAGCCAATGGAAATGCTTCTGTTGAAAGAAAGGGTTTAACATCATCCTTCACTCTAACTGCATTCTAATGTTCTGCCTACCTTATTACAAAGCCTTTAAAGGAAAGGGGAAATCATTTGTAAAAGAACAAATGGGCTCTAGTAGTACAAACACTGAATGTATCACAGTGTGGTCACTCCCCCAAAGAGGGCAAGCGTCCCCAAATGTGGTTTACAACAAAGAGGGGGCAGATTGCAGCCAAATGTGCGCATCAAGGGTACAAGAAGCTCCCTCCTCCCTCCAATACTTTCAGATGTCAGAGGGAGTGAGCGGTGTGGACCCTTCGTGGGGTGCACTCTGAAATGAGACCTACAGCAGGACAGCTTGGAAGCTGCAGTCCTCTGCAGCCCTCTTAGTATTCTTGATGGCCTCTTATGCACAGCCTTAAACTAATAAGGAAACTCAGAAATAGATGTGTTGGGCTGTAATCTGGAAAGAATTCATTAGCTAAGCAGGATCTAGCCAAGTCGTTACTTAGGAGACCCCCCCGAGGAATTCCCTTGCAGTTTAGAGAAAGGGTATCAGGCCCCTGTTTTCCAAACCTGCACAGTTCTGTTAATAAAAGCTGATGCCTAAAAAAAAAAAAAAAAAAAAAAAAAAAGCATACTTCCTAAAAATACAATGCATTGCAAGAGAAAAAGGTGAACAAGGCAGAGAGGAAAGGAATAGAAAACACATAAATGCAATGGCTGGCCAGCTGCAGCATTTACATCTCTCCACCTGTTTAGCTGCTACATGGCTGAAGAACTCAGCGCTTGATCTGGAAGGTGACTCAAGAAAGGATTTCAAGAATAATGAGGTGTTGCTTTTTCCATCATAACGTAGAGCTTTGAAGATCTTTTCATCAACTAGTAGAGCAGCTTCCCTCTCTAGTTTTCTTACAGTAATGGCACCCTATCATGTAGATCAACTTACAATGGCATTTGCTGTCTTAATGAGGATTTCAATGAAACTCTGAAACACTGATGGGATGTCAGAGTATGGTCTGCATTTTTGAAGTTGTTTCCTGCTTTCTTGAGGGAAGAGATGAGAGATTTCTGTGTTGTGTTAAAGAAACAAGCATATAAAAAGATATATAAACCAGAAGCTTTCATGAAAATGTGTATTTTACATGCACATTAATTCTTTGTGAGAGTGGATAGAATATTGATGCTAAATCCATACCTTTTCACTACTGTTCCTTAATGTGAATTCACATGAACGGATAGTGATTAAATGTTGTGACCATTTTCAATTCAGTAGCTGGAATGAGAAGACATTTGCCGGGTTTCTCATATCAGTCACAATATGGTGGGGCAATATCAGAAGACCTACAGTGATGCCAAATACACCTTTCTACAAGGAAAACCAAAGCTTTTCAGAAGTCTTGTGTTCAGCTTCTTATGTTCTTCTAAACAGTTATTTAAAGATACAAATTTTTATTTCACCATTCGGGAAAAACATTACCTTACCTTTGAGTGATATGAAATTGCTCTTGCCCTCAAAGCAAGTATCTGATTGCTTAATAGTTGATTTAACTCTTTTTTATATTTGTTTTTTTCTTTTACAACAACAAATGTAAAAACAAATGAAGTTACCTATTATACAGCTATTCACTTGTAGAACAAAAGCAATACAATGTTGCTCAAGGTTAAAATAGTTTCACAACTTACACAACACAATTATTTTTATCCTATGGCATAATTTCAATTGGCTATTTTCCTTTGTGAAGGGTGCAGTTGGTTTTATTTGTACTGTTTTGTGTGTTTTCCACACTTCAACATCGTATTTAAGACAATTTCGGATATGCTTTTTGGTTCCTTTTAAGGGGAGAGAGAGAGCAGTCCTTCTCACCACTGACAGATCCCAGGGAGGTATTCAGCTCAACCTGCAAAATATCCCCCCCCCCTCAAAAAAATAAAAGAAGAATAGAAAAAAGCTAATTAGCCAGCTGTGAAATAGACATTTGTGTGGGAAATGAATTAAATAAGAAGAGGTTATCTTTTAGATAAGGGGTGTTGGGTCTCCTGATCTCAGAAGGAAAGTTTCGGTGTTGATGGATTATTCCATAGCTGTCTACAGCACTGCTGGTGCTTTTCTCTGAAAACCCTGTTATTTTTCCTGTATGAGATGTTGCCCAAGTCTAATTCAGTGTGGTAATCCTTATGCCCCTTTTACTGCTTATTTGATATAGTAAAAACTTAAGTTTCTCATTGCTTTTTTTACTAAATTTAATTCATCAGACTGGTTGAACACGTAACATTGGAGTTTGCATATAGAACTGAAATGGCCGTGAGTTTCATGTGGGGGTAATAAGCAGAGTGTCTGGAGTGCAAAGTACCAGTAGGAGCAGAGCTATAGACAGCATGGAGCAAGGGCTGCTCCCACTCCGGCGTTCCTCTGACAGAGATGTCAAATGGGGGTAAAAGCACATTAACTCCAAGAACTACAGCTGCTGCCATTCAAGATGAGGAGCTGTGAGTGAGCTCATGCTCAGAAAAGTTCATGCTTTCCAAACAAATTTGGGTGTTGTGGCAGTTGAAAAGATTGCAAATGTGACCAAACTGGAGAGAGAGGAGGGAGGTCAAAGTCTCACTACGGCTGCAGGTGGAAGTATAATCCCAAATAGCTGATGTCTGAGAATATATAATAACCTGTACTATCTTTTCATTTTTCAGATCAATGAGACCTAGCATTTTTTCCCCAGCCTCATGATCATCTGTTTTCACTTCTGACTTTTATGAACTAAGGCTCAGACATTTTAATGAAATTTAGTCATGGCTATGCTTAGCCTGCGACAACTGACTGACTGGGGAGCCAAGGCTCTTTTTTAAGAGAGTCATCTCAGGCTGAGGCCAACAGTAAAGCTGGGTGTCCTATCTCCTAGGTAAACGTTCCAGCCGCATAGATGCTACCTAAAAGCCAGTCAACAGCACCACCAGCAGCCTGCAAGCTCCGGGCTGAAGCGAATGCCCTTAGCCTGCATGCAGACTGCCCAGCAGATAGCTGCAAAGGGAGGCCCAGGGCGCTCCTTTTCTAAGGGGCATTATCCAGAGACACGCACACACATGCACATCTTAGTTAAACAGCAGTACATCTCCATATGCACGGTAATGAGTCTTCCATCATTTAAGCTGACTTTCTGGTAAAACCTTAGTTGCCTCTACCTATAGCTTTGTAAGCACATGAGTAGATTAACAGAGTTTTCCTGGAGCATTTTCCATCTTATGTGCCCATCTTCAACATTCATGCAAGCACACCTTTCGGTATCTTGGCTAAGGTGTTTTGGAAAGTCCCTAGACAAGTGTTTGTCCTTAACTATCATTTAAAACCTGAACCACAGTTCAGGAATCAGTCTGAGATCTTTAAGGAATTTAATACCTATTCATTTACATCTAAGAATCTAAACCTTAAAAATTTAATCCCGGTAAAAAACCAATGATACTCAAATTTCTAGAAACCTTTTTTTGTTTTTTTTTTGGGGGGGAGGGGGGATGGTTTTAAAAGGATTTGACCAACAAAAGGTTACCAGCATATTACACCATCGATGTGCTCCTGATAAGGATCTGACCACATGGGAAAAGATTAACTTTTTAATGAAATAGTTAAAGCATTCATGGAGGGTAGAAGACACTAAACTGGCATATTAACTTTTAATTTAGTTTGTTTGTTTGCTTAAAATTTTCAGCCATGTGGGGCCACTCGTCTACATATTCTAACAGAAGATATTTATGTTGGTGATGTAGAGTCCTTGACAAGAAGGTAACTAGGTGTTGCAACATCTATTGGAACAACTTTTAAACATCCTTAACAGCCCCAGCCTAGGCATCTAAGCATAACAGTGACTATGACCACAGCAAGCAGTGTGGCAGCCATCCCTGGAACCAGGGTGCCAAAGCATTTAGTTTCAGAATCAGCAGAGCTACCCAGGAACATTTTGAAGAGGCAATGAAAGGCACCACAAGTCTGGTTCATTTAAAAACATCTGATCTTCTTTCTGGTTAAACATTATATAAAACCTTTCTCAGCTCAGAAAAAAGGCTCAAGAAAATAACTCCCCGGCTGTTTTTTGCTGATAACTAGAAGCACTAGGAGAAAGCTGTAACTGCATTCTCCAGGAATTCCTGACTACTAGCCAAAGCAGCACTCAATATTATATGACAGTAACAAGACTCCTCTTAATAATACTGTAATTCATGCATGAAGACACTTTCACATATGTTTCATAGCTAAGCTTGCTTAAAATGCATGATATCTGTTTTGCAGGTCTTACAGATATTTGATATGAATCTAGAGAAGTACATAATCTTCAGTTTAAGCCATCTAAAGGGCAGATATTAAAAACTGATGAAAGCAAGTAGAAATTATATTATGTCTTCCTCAATCCCGCTTAATACAACAGATTGTAAAAATCAGAATGGGGCTAAAAGGATTGAAGTTTTTGTCTACAAGTGGCTCCACAAACTCCCGTACAGAAACTATCCCTGAAAGCAGAAGATTTACACATAAGTCTAGTTGTATTGTGTTCACCAAGTTCAAGTTCACCATGCTTTCAGACTGTGACCTATTACTGTCTCCTTCCACTAAAAGGAAAGAATTTACAATATACTTTATTGATAAGAGGAAGAATAGAATAGAATAGAATAGAATAGAATAGAATAGAATAGAATAGAATAGAATAGAATAGAATAGAATAGAATAGAATAGAATAGAATAGAATGGAATAGAATAGAATGGAACAGAATAATTTCAGTTGGAATGGACCTACAACAATCATCTAGTCCAACTGCCTGTCCAGTTCAGGACTGACCAAGTTATAGCATGTTAAGGGCATTGTCTAAATGCCTCTTAAACACTGACAGCCTTGGAGCATTGGCCACCTTTCTAGGAAGCCTATTCCAGTGTTTGACCACCCTCTTAGTAAATAAATGCTTCCTAATGTCCAGTCTAAACTTCTCCTGCACAGCTTTGCACCATTCCCATGTGCCCTATTGCTGGACACCAGCGAGAAGAGCTCAGCGCCTCCCTCTCCGCTTCCCCTCCTCAGGCAGCTGTAGAGAGCAACGAGGTCGCCCCTCAGCCTCCCTTTCCCCAAGCTAGACAAGCCCCCAGTCCTCAGCCGCTCCCTGTAGGACGTTCCTTCCAGCCCTTGCGCCAGCTGTGTTGCCCTCCTCTGGATGCATTCAAGGACCTTCACAGCTTCTCAAGTTGTGGGGCCCAGGACGGCACGCAGTGTTCAGGGTGAGGCTGCACCAAGGCTGGATACAGCAGGATAATCACCTCTCCTGCGGCTGGTCACAGCGTGTCTGACACACCCCAGGGTGCCGTTTGCCCTCCTGGCTGCCGGGGCACCCTGCTGGCTCACATGGAGCCCGCTGTCAGCCCGCACCCCCACCCCTTCCCTCGGGGCTTGTGTCCAGCCACTTCTCTCACAATTTGTACTTGTGTCCAGCATTACTCCGTCCTAGGTGCAGCACCTGGCACGTTGACTGGTTAAATTTCATCCCATTAATCATAGCCCAGTGCTCCAGTCTATCTAGACCCTTCTGCAAGGCCTCTTGCTCCTCAAGAGAGTCACCAGCACCTCCCAGTTTGGTATCATCAGCAAACTTGCTAATGCTGCATTCAGCTCCTGCATGCAGATCACTGATAAACATATGGAACAGCACTGGCCCTAGAACTGAACCCTGAGGAACACCGCTGGTGGCCGGTCACCAGCCAGATGTAGCCCCATTCACTGCAACCCTCTGAGCCCTGCCCTTCAGCCGGTTCTTCACCCAGCACACCATGAACCCGCTCATCCTGCAGCTGGACAACTTCAGAAGGATGCTGTGAGTGACAGTACCAAAAGCCCTACTTAAAACCCAGAAAAACTACATCTGCTGCCTTCCCTTCATCCACTAAGCTATGAGTTCAAACCAGAAAAAAATGCAGAAAAGGTCTGACATCATGAAAGTGTCTTCAAAAAGAAAATGTTACTTACATGGAAGCTCTCAAAAAAAGCTACTTGTACAAATAGAATGTAGAATCATAGAAAAAGATTGGGCCAGACATCTATTATTCCAAACCTCTGCTCAAAAAAGGGCTAACTTTAAACTTAAATCCAGTTGCCTAGAGCCTTGTTTAGCTAAACTAAAATTATCAAAACTGAACACACCCCTATGCAGCAAGGCAACCATCCCAGATCCCCCAACAATTTTTCTTGCTTATTAGACCTTCTAAAAGTTCTGGCAGATAAAGGAAATTCAAGAATTCAAATTATGCCTGCTAAAGAAAATAAGTAATTTGGCATGTGTTCCTCTGCTCTATCGTTGTTGCTAGGACAGTGAAAGTTAGGTACAGCACTGTGTGAGCAGAAGCCACAGCCCAGAACCTACCTAGCAGGGCAAAGCTGTCCACCATAGGATGAACATTATGTGCTAAAAGGAAGATCTTCAGGATTAGTCTGCAGTGCTTAGCAAGCCACAAGAAATATCAAACAATAAGAAGCTACAGATAGTTAAGGTTTGAAAAAAAATGGTCAAGATGAAGTGGGAAAACCACTAAACTTTTTTTGACAAAATATTCACTACCAACCACTTGATTGGATCTGACACTTAGCTTGATCTCATGATTCTATAAATCACATCTGCTTTGTCACAAAAGCCACAATAATTCTAAATACTGAATTTAATTTTTCTGTCTGGTGTGTAATGGCTCAGAACTTCTGCATTTTGTAATCACTGTAATGAGTACAACTGTGCTTATAGGTCACATAACACCTGCTCATAAGGAGAAATATATCAGAGAACTGTCGTAACTACCTAGCCTCTCACTGATGCTTTACAACTCGCCTATTGTATTTTCCCTGTATCTTTCTGAACAAACTTCTCTGTCAAAGCCATTTCTCCAACTGTTTAATTAACAACCAGGTAGAGCTGATTAATTGGCTAGTTAGAAGTGAGCCATCAGGGGAAGCTGGAATGAAAAAAGGGCTCTACTGGTACTTCACTTTCAAAAGACCAAAACCTGCTTCCCAAATAATCTTTCAAATACTTTTTTCTTTCCTCTAAAAGTGCCCATGTGCGCTGCTGAAGTTAAGGAAGTACCAACTTCTCCATTATAAACCCATTTCGGAGCTCCTGTACCTTCTGAGCAGCTGAACCAATTCACCTCAAGTTAAAACAGCTTACAAGGTTTCAGCTCAAAGGATTTTATTTTTTTTCCCCCAGAGAGCACTGAGCAGGTAAAAAATTATTTCTGTATGGGGGGGGTGGGGGTGGGGGGGGTAGTTGTGGTGGTCTTTGTTCTTTCTTACCATTCTATAATTCAAAAAAACTCTTGCATTGTTCTTTTCAAAGATGACATTTTACCATCCCCTAACGTAAAGGAATTTAGCATTTTATGCCCTATTTGCAAAAAGGAAACTAAATGGAATGGCTGTGCAGCTGGTGATACACCTTGAAATTCAATAATTCTTTGTGAGCAGTAATTATTCCTTTGCACATTTGGTTGCACTGAAGAGCCATAGGGATCCATGAAGCTCACACTGCAGGTAGCACAGGAATGGGTGACACTAAGGCACTTACGTTGGGGTAACATTTTTCAAGCAGAGATCCAGACAAATGGAATACTGTAGGTACAGTACCTGTTCATCACCTAGTATCTTCTACAATGGAGGCTGGTGTTTTCCAAAACTAGTAAATAAAATTAAAATGTTTCTGGGAGGAAGCACTTCTATAATGAAAAAGTGATCCACAGAGTGTTAAGTGATTCTGCTTAAAGCAGTCTGAACTTCCTTCTACCAATTTACGGTCCCAGTTCAGGCAAGCCTGGAATCCACAGTACATTTGTTATTCTTTACAGCTGCTCACTCTGTAAATACTGTTTCATGTCCCAGTGATTTTTTTTTGGTTCAACAAAACTCTGTTGAACTCGTCTTCTCTGCTTTTGATCCTCTTCTGTATATTCATGACCTTCCTCACATATGGCTAGTTCCATTTAATTCACCAACAGAGGGAGAACAGGTCACACACATTTTAAGAGCTGGACTCCAGGTATGTGTTTTCTGAGTTTCCTTTTGTATCAACGCCAAAATTAGGCTTTAAAAAAAGGTAAGCACATATTTTTGCAGTTATGTCTTGTGAAGATACCATCTATGCTTTATTTCCTCCTTTTTCCACAAAAGCAGCCACAAAGTTTGATATCTCAGAATGAGAAGAGGGAGCAGGGTGGCATCAGCAAATCCCAGGAAACAGTTTTTAATAGTATTTCTATCTATCACCTTGCATGTGCTCTAGGGTAGATCATTTGCTCACTCAAAAGTTTCGGTTGTTCTCCGTAGCAAAAGGACAACATTCTCATTCCTGTTAAATGGCTCCAAGAGCTTCAAGGCAATATTCTGTGTTAATATCAAATGTTGCTATTTCTACTCAACTGGGTATATTTTTAAAGTGTTTTCTTGATACGTTTGCACATGATAAGGAAGTGTTAAGGATGCAAAACCTTTCACTGCAGATGTGCTCTTGAGTGTTGCTTTTTCTGGATGCATTCTTGTTTCCTGTCCAATGTTCTATCCACAGGGATGAAATGCAGCCTTTGAAAACATGTCATAAGAAAGAGGAATCATTCAGTTCATGCAATCAATCAGAGTCACTCACTATCATCTGGTAAGAGGATACCAGAATTCGGAGTTTGATCTCAATAAGAATAGTATGCATCAATTTATTTCACCAGAATCACACCAGGATTATACTTATGAAAAGTAGAATCTGATGATAGAACTTGAATTCTCCAAAGGCAAGAAAAGCAGGTTATACCGATAAAAGTATTACTTAGATGTATGAGCTCTCATAAGAACAGGAACTTACCTGCCTTCGTGGACATGACCCTTTGCAGATTTGACCCTATTCCCTGTCCCAGCGGTCTGACGTAGGTGAGGCTGCATGCATGGTGTTGCATTCTTCTATCTTGCTCATATTACAGCCTCTGTAAGAAACCAGCACATTTACGGTTCATTTGTAGAGGATTATAGAATCACAGAATTGTTTATGTTAGAAAAGACCTTTAAGATCATTGAGTCAACTACTCCTTAAGCACCACATCTGTACATGTTTCAAACACCTCCAGGGATGGTGATTCCACCACCTCCCTGCACAGCCCCTTCCGATGCTTGAACACCCTTTCAGTGAAGAAAATTTTTCTAATATCCAACCTAAACCTCCCCCAGTTAGATAGGCAGGGAAGTTACTAACTTGTGTCACTGCAACTGGCTATTCCAAGGTATTTCTAATTCTCTTGGTTTATCTGCCATAAGCTGTTTCTGTTATGGAAAAGTGGCAGAGGTCATACAATTATCTTAGCCACTATGGTTTTAAACAGCTGAAACTTGGGTATACATGCTGTTCTTTACAGTTTCTATGACATGGATGGAGCATCTGTCAGAAGGTAAGAGTTCATAGATAGAAAGTCCATTATGGGATGACAATATTAAACCTTTCATAGGAAACCAAAAACCTTATGTCATCCATACAAAAGCTCAGATACACAATGTCCTAAGAAAGGAAGAGCAGACAAAGAAAGATAACATCATGGTCCCATATTTGCCCACTCATGCTGGATGAATGGCATTGACCTGTAAAGCAGGAGTAAAGTGGATTAATGGAAAACCTGTCAATCATTATGTTAATCATGTTGAGAAACTTTTTAAGAGAATTGCTCTGAATGTAGATGGAGACCACACTAACTGGCAAGTAGGTTAGCACAAAACAGATAACTCTCAGATCCATCTTTTCCTGTAAAACAAAGTTCTTTACTTCTATCTGTCAAGTACAAGTACTTTATGTTACAGTACAGATCCATAGTTTAGCCTCACTCCAGTCCTCACTACCCCAGAGTTTGTCTTACTATGTGCCTCCTGTGATACTGTTGTGTTGCTGTTCATTCCACATTTGAATCAGAGTTCTGTCTTTGACCAGTAGTACTACAGGAAAGTATTAAAACATAAATGCTATCCAACCTATTCAATGCTGGGTTTTCTCCTTGAAATTGGAGTTTTCCCACAAGATTTTTAATTACATGCAGTTCAAAACTTTTAGCTAGACTTTAAGGGGAGAATAATCTTGGAGGTTACTCTAGCTGGTTTTCTGCACTAGTTCTTGAAGGCATTTGGGAGCACCTGAACAAGTAGATCCTCATGGCATTTGAGGACTGTGGTGAATGAGAAATGTACATGTTACAGCTTCATAAATTCTGTCAAAACAACTCAATACCAGTAAGTTCATGCACTCAGCCTGCTGCAAATGCAAGGTACTTTGGCTTACCTTAAACCTCCATGTAAGGCACAGTCATTTGCAAGGCCTTTAGCCTCTGTCCAAGGTACAAAAACATACAACCCACTAGGGCCCTCTTGCCTTCATGTTTGGATTTGTTTCCCCCCCTAAGAACATCCTTTGAAAAAAACACTTTTTTCTTTTCTTTTCTTCCCACTAAATGAAATGCAGGGCAACTCACTTTCAGCTAAAACTGTAATTAATTCATAGTCCCGTGTCTAAAGTAACACAGCCAGGCAGAAATTGGTTCTCGGCTCTTCATACACAATGCCCTTGGGACCCCTCCCAGACTATAGTTGTGTGATTGTACCCTTCCCACAAAGATGAGTCGCAGGGAAGCAAGAACAGAACTTTTTATTCATTGCAAAATATATAAATGTAACTGATTGAGGTTTTACCATTGGAAATGAAGAGTCGATGTTGGGTGCAGAAGAGGGTTGGAATTGGAAAAGTGATCACAGATAAGAAAGTAAAATATGGTAATTTCTATGTTTGGTCTCTTGAGAGCTTGTCAAAATAAATATATTCAGAGACCACATGCAGATGGTCTCATCATTTTAGGCATTGTGCACAACCATATGAAAAAAGGGATTAGCACAACAGAAATAAACAGGCCTTTTCTTAGCTCTTTCAAAGACATAAGGGAAGGGAGGAGAAGAATGTGTCTCCTAATTAGAAGAAAAACAAAAAAAATTACTGGACTGGAAAAAATAAAAGAATAAAAAGCAGAAAGCACACTCAAACTTTCTACTGAACTTTTAAAAAGGAATCACAATGAGGACATATTTTTAGTAGATATTCTTAGAGATAAGTCCTATTTTTCTTTGCTCAAGGGAGAACAACTTTTTTTCTGTGTCTGTGCCAGCATTGATGCTAAGACATAAGTTACATGTTCAAGCAATCAATTCTTTTTCAGTCTGAGATAAAAAACTTCCTTAGTTCTGTCCTTGGCTGATGTTTGTATGTTAGTTTAATGAAAGAGAATAATTTCTGAGGATACATAAGGTATCTCCACCGTATTACAACCTGTACTATAGCCAAGCTTCTAGTACCTTGACGCTACTGTGGTATGTATCTTCGTAATGCATCCCAGATTAATTTTCACTGTTGAAAGTATGTTTATACTTTCAGAAATAATTCCTTGTGCTTTGTTCCTTCGCTTAAAGGAGAGAATTTGCAAACAGTTATAACAGAGGTAGCCAAATGCTGGTTCCTGACCTTCATGATATTTCTAAGCAGAGAGCATAGCAGTCCTGTGCCAGGCAGTGGAAGAAGGGGTGTCAGTGCAATGCAACGTCAATGTCTCTAGGTCACTTTGGTTGTTACTGCACATCCAGAGCCATCCTGCCTCTCCTGCAATGGAGCAGTAAGAGTCCCTCGGGAACTACTGGATCTCCTGCTTGTAAGATACAGTGGAGATGCTGAATTCCTTGGCTTTCTGAGTTACGCAGCATACATATGTTGCTTTCAGTGGTATGTTCTTGGCTAATGGCTCATGGAATGAGGAAAAGGGGCTACACCACAAGACTTCTGAGATATATACCTTTAAAATAGTCTATAAGACAGAATAACTGTGTAATGTTACAGCTAAAAGTTTCCAGAACATTTAGGTGCCCCCATACCCCTGCTCTACATTCACAAACTTTTCAAAAGTTTGCACTCTTTTGAGAGTAGAAGAAGCCTTCCTTAACACCTTTGTAAATTCAGGCCCTACCACTCATAAACGTTTAATTAACTGTAGGATCCTCTTTCCGAAGGACTTCTGAAATCCTTGCCATTTTTCCACAGCACCATAGATAATCATAAAGCAAGGTCCTGTTTTTAGAGTGTAAATCTTATTTGATAACCTGCATTCATGAAAGCCTATTGAAATCAATGGAATATCTCTCAAATGCATGCTTCACCATTTATTATAGATTTGTGTATATACAAAAACTAAAAAACAACTGGGTATCTTGGTGGTCATAGGTCACTACATTTCACCCAGCTACCCTTGCTTTTGCCTTTTCGGGTTTATGCTTAACTGAAACATGCTTTCTGGAAAGACACCCATCCTTGAGTTGAGGCCATGGAGAATCTAGTATTTCCTTCAGCGGTATCCTGTAGTGCTTAATATCAATGTTGTGAAAATTGTAGGGTTTTGTTTTCTTTGTGTATTTGGCTTCAGCTTTCATACATTGATTATGTCCTCTGCTATAGTACACCCTTTTGATCTCAGATTTTGGTCTTTTTCTTGGGTTTTTGTGAGTTGTTTGTTGTTTGGTTTTTTTTTTCATATGTCTCTGTCTCTAAGTCATCAGTAAACACTGTAAGCAGGTTGCCTCTACAACACCTTTTCAATGATTTAAACTGATTAAAGTCTTCAAGCCTTCCCCTGCAGACCATTTCTTTCCAATGACCACTTTTATGGTTTTTTTTCCTCCTCACTCTTCAGTTTCCAACTTCACGTGGAAGATATGGAGACCAGAACACTGTGAAATATATACATTAATCCATACAATGCAAGGGAGCCAATTGTTTTAATTCCATTAATTGCTTAACCTGTTTTCACATGCAACATCTTGTAAGGCCCTTTTTGTCATAATATTAAGATGACCCCAAGAAAAAAATTGTCATCAAAGGGTTTCTCACATTAGGTATTTAAATCCATACCCACTAGTTCAGTCTGGTTTTAGCTGAGACCATCTCAGCATGATCTCTGTGTTCAGCAATTCTATATTTATTATGTACCTGTGAACATCTTGACTTACATGAATGCCTTTTTTTCAGTTTCCCCTTTGATTGACTCCTGCGTGGTGCAACAGTCTCCTTGACAGTAGTGATTTCAGAGGACTTATCACTTCAGGTAAAATAAAACTTAAATACTGCCAAACATTCTTGAACATATGTTAATGATGCTTGATTTATTATTAGTGCAGAGTCCAGCTGGAGAAGTAGGATCAGTGCATTAACCCTGTTCTATTGATAAAAACGGACCAAAGGCTGACAGCCTCCCTTCAGTGATGTGGCCCTTTGAGCTTCCCAGGGTGGTGGTTCACATGAAAACTCAGGACTAAGCAGAGACATACATATTAAGATAGGAAATGGTCCTGGGATCTGATTAGTATTTTTAATAAACTTCCTTTATTATGTCAAAGCTTTGTCTGTCTGTACTGAACTTTACAGGTTTTGCAGTGTGAGAAGGTCTCTGTTTCTCAAGGAAACCTAGACAAACTCTGAGCAAGTTCTCGTCCTTTGTCACAAGAAAAACCCACTTCACCCCAGCCCCCCCCAAAAAGCAGCTCAGAGGAGTTGCTTAAAGCCATCAGCCTCCCCTGGGATGCAGGACAGAGAGGTGGGGCTGGGCTGCCTGTGTTGAGGAGCAAGTCAGCCAAATCAGCCTACACGCTCAAAAGAGAAACTGCTGTGGAAGTTGTAGCTGAACGCCCTGTCTCCCAAAGGAGGACCAAGGAATCAAATCTGCACAGACAGGGAAGCTTGTGCAAGTACTGTGTCATCCAAGTCACTCGCTCTAAAGTTCTAGCACAAAACTGGTGGTAGTGGTGTAAGAGGAGGCCCCTCACACTCCGAGGGTTGAGTTCATAAGGCATCTCTCACCAATAATAAAAGGCAGAGACTCAATAATTGAGGTGGAAGGGACAAAACATCCTGAAAAGCCCCTGCCATTTGCTCTTACATGTACAAAAAGTCCAGAGGATGAACTTTGTTAGAACTAAAGCAGAACTGAAACATTTTTAGGGAAATAGTCTGACTTTACACCCCTTCATAAAACTAGGCAGCAATGCTGTTTGCCCCCCTGCTCCCTCTGCCAGTGTTTTTCCAGGTTCCAGGGTCAGTGCACCGCGAAATCCCCTGCCATACCAGGGGCCACAAAGGGGTCAAAATGCTCCCTCACACAGTTACCCTTTCGCTCTGAGTATTCATCTGATAGTTTGACCACTTTGCTAGATCAATAGGACTAAGCTTTTCCACATGGGAGATATGTATGTCTTTGTCTGTAGCTGAACGTTTTTTGAGTATTTCTGGGTTTATTTAGCTCTTCAGTTGGACACAAAGAACCATGTCAAAAAGATGAGAAACATTTGAAAGCAAACTCTGTACTTTCATCGCAGGCTTTCTGCTCTAACCTTCAATTTTAGTAACAGACTTGTGGCTCCATAACTGTATACACATAAGGAAAAACTTTTGACCTCTCTCCTTCCTCGTAACTGTATTAAAAGGCAAAAAGCTTTTACTTTTTTTTCTCATAAGGAAGATTTCCTTCCCTTTGAAGATATTCTATCAAGATAAAATATTCTTACATCAATGGTTCAATATACTTTCACATAAACATACTTCATTTTGTTTCCACGTCAATCTAAAGGGAGTAAGGATGGAAAACTCAGAAGCTGATTTTAATAAATCAATAATAATGATCCTATCCTGTTTAAGCTTCTACATGTGCTACTTGGTATAGAATAACCTCAAGCTAAGAGAGTATTCAATGAAACCCTTCCAGAAGGAGCATGGATTTGAATTTAACAGTGAGAAACTTTATATTTACAACATGGCAGATACTAGAGATGCTATCTGTAACATAAAAGCTTTAAAAAACATTAAGACTAAAGTAAACAAGGAGAAGTACAAGCAAGTGTTCAGCAACTACGCTGGAATTTGCACCAAGATGGCAGTAATCAAAGAAACATCCATTCAGACTGGGTGAGGACTGAAACACTAACTGTTTTCATCTGCATTTGAAAAGAGTTTTAGCCCTGAGATCAGATCCCAGGGTTCCTGTCCTGGTGAATTTCTTCTATGGGAAACCTAAGGGCAGAGATTTATCTTCTTTCAGGTCAGAGAATAAGGGAAGAATACAATTGATGAGACAAATTCTACTTTCTCCCATCATCTGTTTCTGGGTAGAAAATTTAAAAATGATAACGTGAAAAAAACAGACCTTGTGGAACCTAAGTGTTGGCACAATGATCAATGTGGGGGACATTTCCTTATCCTTAAAATTGAGAAGTGACATCTCAATATATGATGATATGGAGAAATAGTGTGAAATGGGGACAATGGACATCGATCGTGATTGTATATGTCTGCTCTCAAGGAATGTGGGTATGGTGACTGGTCATGGGTGTGGTGTCTGGTCACATAGGCACACAGCTCTGAGGAGACAACTACCCTTCTTCCTCTGACAAAGGGGCTATTTATAAAAAGGATGAGAAAAGGATGAGAGACATCCCAAAGTTATCTAGAGGGAGGGATTGCTAAGTCTTGCTGGAGAAGATCAGATGGTCACAAGGACATGAATCACCTACAATCCTGCAAGACCACCACATTCCAGGAAACGGACTGATAAGCTAATTAACATATGAAGCAAGAGTAAGTGGGTTTAGGTAACGAATATGTATAGGCGTTAATTGAATATTGATTTGTTTTATTGTATAAATGTGAGATGGTTCGTCACTTCGGGCATGCACGCTTGTGGAGGAGCGATCCCCCGTGCATCTGCGCGCAATAAACATACCTGCTTTATAACTTTCGAGTTATAGTGTCTAATTCTGCATGTCAGTGATGCCTGAGAAAAATTAGCTAAGATTCCAGGGATAGAAAAGAAATCTGTCTGTAAAGGCTAATGGTGGCATTTACAGCAAAATGTCATGACGTTTGGGATCTAACTACAGCCTGGCCAGGGTTTCTAGTACCCCTGAGGTTGGATTGCAATCCCCAGCTCCTTTTGACGTGCGGAATTAGACTCTATAACTCGAAAGTTATAAAGTAGGTATGTTTATTGCGCGCAGATGCACGGGGGATCGCTCCTCCACAAGCGTGCATGCCCGAAGTGACGAACCATCCCACATTTATACAATGAAACAAATGAATATTCAATTAACGCCTATACATATTCGTTACCTAAACCCCGCTTCGTATGTTAATTAGCTTATCAGTCCGTTGCCTGGAATGTGGTGGTCTTGCAGGTTTGTAGGTGATTCATGTCCTTGTGACCATCCAATCTTCTCCAGCAAGGAGACTTAGCACTCCCTCCCTCTAGATAGCATTTGAATGTCTCTCATCTTCTCTCATTCTCTTTTAAATAGCCCCTTTGTTAGAGAAAGAAGGGCAGGCGTCTCCCCGTCTCCCCTTTGTTAGAGGAAGAGGGGCAGGCGTCTCCTCAAAACTGTAGTTGTCTCCTCAGAGCTGTGTGCCTATGTGACCAGACACCGCACCCATGACCAGTCACCGTACCCACATTCCTGAGCAGACATATACAATCACAATCGATGTCCATTGTCCCCATTTCACACTATTTCTCCATATCACTTTGTGTTCTCCTTCAAACTCTCCCTTTCCTAGAACAGCCAATTTCAGAGTTCTTAGAATGTCAGATCTATGTGTGCGCGTGGCTCAGTAAGGGTATCTCCACCCATACCTCTATGCTCGAGCTACACGTTGACCTGTTTTAATACGGAGGTAACGACAAAGTTAGAATAAAGCAAGACCTCAGATGTTTTTTACCCCCTGAGCACTGTAACAAGGATAATTTGTTTATTGTGTTCCGTGGGTGCTTTCAGCAGTAAGTGAGGTTGTTTCAGCCTTAATAGACAGTTGAGTTGGACACCATTTTCTACAGCTGCAAGAAAAAGCTAAAATTAAAACCTCACAAGGGCAGCTCACCCGGTGAAGGGGAAGTCTTTTACTGCTCAACAGTGACACCTCTTGATATTCCCCAGAACCTTACTGATGACCTTCAAAGACAACTTGATGCAGTCTGCAGGACAGTGTACTGCAGGCAGCGCAGCGTCTCCCGAAGGGAATGTTTTTCTTTCTTGGTTTGTCCAGGAAAAAGCAGCTCAGCACCTAACCTATTGTGCCAATGCGAGAGGCTCAGGGAAGGAGAACGGTTATAGGGGACCAGCTCACAACATTGAATCTGTATCCTCAGAAAACGCTGGTGTTTTGATATAGGCCTTTGTCATGAAATTGGAAAGTTTTAAAATTCTCACAGAAGTACTGAAAAAGGCATTTTATCAGCTTTGAGCTTTTTCTCTGAAATGTTAATAGTTTGAACACGAACATTGAAATCAATATCTTCCCTGAAAAAAATTTATTCATTCAAACCCTACTTTTTGTCAGAATTTTTTATTATCAAACTTTTCATATGCATATTTTCCACAAAAAGCTATACCCAAATGTCAGCAAAGAATCTGACTGCTTGCATATTCAGTTAAATAGAAATTTTAATAGCTGTAATTCCATTTGTTAACTCTTCCAAGTGCTACTATACTGCAAACGAGAATTCAGGTTTTTAAAATTGCTGAAGAACTGAAAGGTAGAACTAAAAGGAAACCAAGCTTTAACAAGTATCCTTCCAGCAGGATATGGAATATGGCCTACCTTGCTGGTAGCTGGGTTAGCTGGCTCTGAGATTGTATTTGGGACCCAGCCATGAAAAGTTTAAATAATCATCCTTTCAGGGCCAAATACTGAGTATTAGAAAGAGGAATTTTGGCTCACATTTATCTCTGTAACAGATGTTGATTGGCCAGCTGAAATTTGTTCATGCATTTTATGAGTAAGTGTACCCTTTTGCCAATTCAACAGAAGCATTTGTGAGAAATCCAAATACATACATTTCTGCCTGAGCTCTAGCTTTATTCTGCTTATGGTGCAAGTTCATTAGTGAAATAGCTGTAGATCAACTGAAAATAGCTTGGCATTTAAGTATCCTTCACTGGCACCAACTAGCATTATGGAATAACAAGATCTATGAAGAAAATCTCTGGGGACAGTAACATAGATAGGAAATGTGTGAACAAAGAGTTAATTCCTAGCTAATAAATTCTCAAGACACTGGAATGACCTAATTGTGAAGGGGTTTAATAATTGAGTGCCAATAACAGAGAGATTGTAAATTGGAAGGTTTGTTTCAAAACCAGCAAAAACTACACAGAGAAGATGTAACAGTAAAAGAAAAAGTGCTAACCTACAGGGAAGGAAATCTGAAAGCTGTAGGGAAGATTTAGAAGCAGCAGTGGTTTTAAGGGCACACTTTTATGTCTGCCATTATGTTTTAAGTGGAGTCTTAAACAGTGCCTACCAGTAAAATGTTGATACTTCATTGTTTGTAAGAAATCAGCTGTTACTTTTGTCTAGTAGTAGAGTAAGCCTTGGTACTAAAAATCTGGAATGCACACTATGCCTGCACACCGTAACAAAACCCTGCTGTCCAAGCTTTGCAATATGTCTTGGAAGTAAGCAAATGTGAAAAAGCACATCAGACATGGAGAAAACAAAACCCCAGAGGTGAGACACGTGACTGAAAATGCTTCTTATTTCTGGGCAGTGGAACTTACCATTTTAATGATGACAGGGTTATTTGCTGAAATATTTCAAGAAAGGCTTATTGAAAAATCTTTTGGACTTAACCTCTCTATATATACACGTGGGGACATCTAAATAGAGCCAGGAATATTTTAATGCTGATTTTTGCAATCACCCCTTCCTGCTTTCAGGGATCTTTATATGGAATTAAGCGGGTAACAGTATTTAATTTTGGGAGTTGAGTGTTTTATCTGGAAGTGGATAAATTCCATTCCTCTGCAGTTGAAATGGGAACACTTTCATATAATGAACAGCTTCTGAGTAAAGACCCAGAGACTGGTCTTTTGGTGGTTTTTGAGAAGAGAAATATTTAAGTTTCCACTTGTCTCTTTTCGGCACATATAGGTAGATTTAGTTTTTTGAGCAGACTTCAGCCCATGAACACATGAAAAATCACACACACAGAGGAGAGACACAGAGAAAAGAAAAACAAATTAGCCCAACAAATAGAGCACAACATGATACCTGGAATCAAATGGACACACAAGCAGAGACAAAATAAGCCAATACTACTGGAAATTCAAGGCATCTAAAAGCCAAGGATGTATCTTCAGTAACAAGTATTTTCCTTCCTTCTTTGAAATTTGTTGACCTACACATCTGATAACAAGTGGTTACTTTCATTAGTTATGTGCTTATTTTTTAAAAATTGGTTACAAAAGCTCGAACTCATGGCTGTAAGACAATTTACCAATATTCCATTAATCAAAATATCTCTTTAAACTTGTATGCAAACACATCAGCATAGCAGCCTAGACTTCTGGTGGATTTTCTTTTCCTTTACTTTAGACAACTAAAAAATAAAATAAAAAATTAACCATCTAGTCTAAGTCTAAGCTAGCTGTCTGGGCTACCTTTATAATCAAAAGAGAGAGAAGCAGCCAGGCAAAGAGAAGGGCACATCTAGAGAGCCTTTCCCCAGCATCTCTTTTTGCAAAAAGCCCTCACGTAAGATAGCTGGGGATAGCTCTGCCCCCCTCTTCCAGCTACCACTCCAGCCTAAATAACTGAACTGCACCTCTTTTAGGGGGTTACAGCTAGCTAAGAGGAATTTCCAGCCTAAAAGTTACACCTCCACCGTTACTTTTTGACACCTTGTATAATCAGATGCTGCTTGTTTGCTAAAGGCACAAATACTCCATTATTTAAATCGCATAAATGGAAGAGCCAAATGTGTGCTGTACTGTAACATTTCTTTTACCCCAAGTAGCACATCTCTCTTGCTCCTTCTAAACAGTCTGTGTGAGCAGCAAGGTAAAACAAAGCATGGAATTTCCTGCTTTTTGTGGTTTCCATTGCTCTGGATTAGACATAGGAATGGTGCCACTCATAGTGTTTTGGCTCACAGGAAAGACATCATGCTTGCTGTCCCTTCAAAACAAATAATATGCTTTTAAATAAGATAAAGGCAACCCTTCATGTGGGAACCTGATTTTTTTTTTTATCTTAGATATGTATAATTATCAAAAGGACAGTTAAAAAAAAAATCACTTTTTTCTTGTTTTTAGAGAGGCCTTGAAGTTATATAACAATTGCCCTGTTTCTGATGAACAAGAGATAAAATAATAATCTTAATACATTTTCTTGAAATCTTTAAAGTTTTATAAATTGCCCATGGAGGTTTGTGAACCAAGGTCACTCTGCCTCTTTTCATTCTTTTAATTATCTGGTTCCAGCCTGATACACTAGCCTTACTAATTGGACACAGAGAAATCCCTTATCAGTGAAGTCAGAAAAGGACCCCTGAAAAGGGTGTGGGAGAGTGCTGTAAATCAAAGAAGAGGAACTGAACAGAAGGAAAGCCAATCAACTGTACCCCTCCGAGCTGTGAATTTATAGGAAAAGCAGAGCATGGCTGGCTGGAGGAATACGTGGCCAGCAGGTAGTTACACATGTCATTGACCTCTCCCTGATAGATACTGCTGTGAGGGGAGCCAAATTCAGACTCACACCTGCCCTTAGTTTCTTGGGGAGGGGAAGATTTTAAGAACTGGCTTGGGCTTTGGGGTGTGTAGGTGTTGAATATAGTGCTGTTTGTTCCATTCCCATATCCCTAAGAAGCTCATACATACTCTTTTGAACTCCAGTGAGGGAATTAATTGTCCTGTCTGTAGTTTAAAATTTACATGCACATTTGACAGGTGTTACGCACACAGTGAAGTCTGAAGCTCTGTCTGTCTCTATTTAGTAGCAAAAGAAATGTGCATATCTGTAGTATCCCTGACTTTGATTTCTCACCGTTCTCCTTTCCCAGCAATCTTACACATTCTCCAAGGTTGTTGCTGATCCTTCTCCTCTAAATGATGGTTTGCCATTCAAACAACAGCTTCCTTCTATCTCAGATCTTCCATTTTGACCTTGGATGGTCATGCTAAGCAGTTCACCTTCTCTCCTTACTCATTTTCTAGTATTACACGTGTTTGTTCACCTCCTCTTTCATTTTCCCTGTGTCTTAATGAGTCTCTACAGTTTATATGCCAGTTTCTATATCTGGTTGTTCTGCCCCTAGATATTTTTCCCAGTGCTCAAATGTCAGACAAGCACAGAGATATGCAGATCTATCTCTGGTTTTCACAAGCTGTATTTAATCCACTGTCATAAAGTGTTTCCACCTAACCCCCCCCCTCCCCCCATGTGACCAGCAACCCAATATCGTCCTTGAAGTAGAAGGAGCTTATACACGAACTATTTCAGATATACTGGACTCTATTCACTAGAAAATATTACCAAAACAAAGAAATCCCACTGCAACATCAACCAGAACCCAAAAATTATACAAAGAAAGAATCATTCAGGCTTTCAAAGAAAACACTGGGATGTTGTAGAAGAAAGGACAAGAAGACAATAAAGTCCGCCTTTCCATGTCAATAGAAAAATATAACTACTGTTTCATATGTATGAAAGTTACTTGGTTTTGTTTGTGAGACATAAACCTGAAAATTCTGATCATTTTGATTGCTACAATTTGTGCCCAAAAGGCATGACATTGCTTTAGTGTGCTGTCAAAGTGCTGGAAGGCAGATCATATTCCATTCACCTGCAACTGCTTTTACACTTCTGTTTAACTAACTCCTCCTGTGCCACACTGTTGTGCAGTCGGGATTTACATCCAACTATCCCTAGCTTCTTTCACATCAAATGTTTTGGAGAAAAAGAACTGAAATTGTGAGCACTTGAGACTATGAAGAAGACAACATTCAGGACATAGCTTTCCATAGCTGTTAAAGCATTACTGTCTGTGCAAGTATGAAAGAATTGACATTATTGTTGGTTGCAAGATTTCCATGTCCAGAAACATCATTTCATGTGAAATCCTTCTTGTGACACTAATATATACTTGAAAAATACTAGGTAAAAAGTAACAAGTTCCACAATGGACACTGGTACACAACTGGCTATGCTGTTTAAACATGTTCCCTGACATGGTGTTGGTTCAAGTCAGCAAGTGCTGTATACGTGGCTAAAGGCATAAATCTGGCGCTGGAGACCACATCCAACAGGCAGGTTTTTTGCAGCCATTTGTTTTGTAGAGTAAAAGAATTTAAAGCTGTGGACATGCAACTGCTCTGCGCAGCTGACCTCAGTGCTAGACAACAGCCCCAGCACATTTAGCATCTTCTTATGGTAATGGCAAATACCAATTGAAAAGATCAGAGTTGGCTCTATTTATTCAGGATTTGGTGGATTTCTACATTTAGAAATCTGAAATCCTGCCACCCCATAAATTCAATCCTACCACAATTAAATTACAACATTTAAAAACATGAGACTAGCTCAGTATTAGGAAAGAAAATCTGAAAGCTTTCTGATTTTTTTGCCACAGAAGTATAGGGCTATTTTACTTTTTGTCTTAGCCTTACATGCTTTCTTTTAAAAGCAGTTAATAAATATAATATTCTTGTGCAAAACTTTTCCAAAAGGGTATTATTCCTTGTGTATTTCATTCACACTGCTTCCCAGACCTGCCGATACCTCTTGTGTTTTTTGTGTTTTTCTTCAGCAAAGAGGAATCAAACAACATTAGGCAGAATATTTTAAGGTGGTCAACTCCAGGACAATACATTAATGCTAAACTATATTTTAGAGAAAGTACTATCATCTCTTAGCTCTTGATTGGAAACTCCTCCGAGCAGACACACATCTCTTACCAGCAAAAGTGATTTTGCCATTGTATTTTGTGCTGACTACATGCATAGAAGTTGAAGTTGTGAATATAGTTGCTTATATTGCTAGTTTTGTCAGTATAAAAATGTCACTAAATGTCATATTTCCTAACTGGCATAGCCATACTCACAAAAATCCTAACATAGATGTGGTTTTAGTCTCCACTATAGTGATAATAAAATGGCACCTTTTTCAGTTGCTGACAGAGTCCTGAGAGATTTGAAGTTTATGTGCAACATGTCCATGGCAAATAGGTATCAGAAGAAAGATCGATCCCATCAAATGCAGATGTTTACAGTGGTGTCTCTCCCATGTCTCAGCTAGCCACTTTTCTAGCTCATCATGTAATGGGCACGTTTGCATGTTAAGTCTGTTACTAGTCTTACACTTAAGACTAGTGAAGCCTTATATTCTAAGACTGGTAAAAATGACAAATAAAGTAGAGATCTAATATGCACTAGATGGAGAATGTCAGGCTCAAATTAGTCATCCACGGTGGACATGCCTAAAGGTAAGATAATGGAGTCCTGTCCCATGTGGCTTAGATGTCAATTGAAGTGTTATTCCACAGAAAACAAGAAAATATTTTATAAAAAGTTTTGTCTCCATTTAACAGATACTCTAGCAGTTATCTAGATGGCTTACTGTTTTTCCCATTTCCTTTGCCATCAACTTCAATAAAAACTTTTAAAAGCTGAAATGCAAGATTTTGTGTCTCATTCAACCTTTATTTATCCAGTTTTGGCTAGTGTCAAAGGTTTGGTGAAACCATAAAAATAAAATTAAAAAATATCAGATATTAATAGACAAAGTTTGAGATGGCTCCTAAACTATGTTTGAGAGGAATTAGAGATGAGTGAAACCATAAAGAGCTTGTTCTAATCAAAATAAAAAAGATAAGGTGGACATTTATCCAAACATTTCCACTTCTTTTTCTTCTAGGAATCAGGTTTAGACACTCCTTGATCTCCCTTAACACTGTTTGGCCTGAACTTCAGAATGTTAAAAACTGCCTTTTTTATGGTATTTCAGTGCTTCTAATCCCTGCAAAGATGGGGGAAATAGTTAGCAGGTTTATTTTTAGTTTTGGGCAAAGGTTGAGAACACTTTTCCCATTCTCTCTTCAAAAACTGAAATTCAGACTCTACAGCAGAGCAGTGGCGATATCTTCCAGGCTGAGCCCCTCAGTTCCTGAGAGGAGACAATATCCCCCCTCTATTACAGTAGCCAGGAAGAATGAACAGAGGTTCCAGTAATAAATATAGACACAGAGACGTCTGGTTTCTTTTCTGCCTCAGAAGCTATCAAGAAAATTTAATCAGGCTTTTCTTTTCCAGTCAATCCTCAGATAATTTTAATACTTTCACATTCTGTATTGAAATTCTGTCATCCCCATCAGTGTTTTTGCCTGATGGCTGCACGCAGTCATTGCTAAACAATTTGTTAAAGTGTTATATTTTTAGAGAGGTCTGTTCACTTACCATCTAATAGTAATGCCATTTTGCAGGGGTCATAAGGAAAGAACATATTCGTGATGAGCAAAAATCAAATGAATGGCAAGACATAATCATGTTCCTATCTCATTCCCTCTGCCTCTCTATCCTCTTCTAAACAGAGAAAAAATACCACACACCAACCAGATTTTTACCGTATGTAGAGCTAGCCTGGTGTTTTCTTCCCTACGCTAAATTATGTAGTGCTTCTGCAGAAAGTGTGTACAAGAGCTGAATGTAAATCAGAAAAAGATACGACTGTGGAACTAAAAGGCAGCCACTCCTCCCTAAAACCTCGTTGGTGTATGACATGTTAGTGTGCCCATCTTATAAGATCGCGGGACTACTGTATCTGTGCATGATAGTAATGAATTTAAAATGCATCCTGACCTTCGTAAGAAATAACTGACAGAGTGCTGAATGAATGGGGGGAAAAAAAGGGTGGCTTTACTGCTAGAGAGATAGAGATTCTTTCTACATTAAAATTAATGATATACCATAAAAATCAACTCTTGGGTTTCCTGTGCAGCTGTTAAACGCAGGGCAATATAACAATCTGTATGTTCTGCTCTACCTTGGGGGTGGGGGGAAGATTGAAAGAGAGAGAGAGAGAAAGATCTCTTTTATTTCTGAATTGGAACATAAATAGCAGCAGCAAAAGAGAAACATACTACATAAAGTTTGACAGGCTTGACTGATCATTCATTTTAGCTCTTACCTTCTGTCTCATGAACCTCTTTCATTGCTCCCTTGTTTATGATGTGCTTGTTAAAAACAAAACAAAAATCACTTGTTGAACTAATTGTCAGTTTTTAAATACTGCAATGGCTTTTACTGCCATTCTTTACTACCACTTAGATGGTACGCCATACTTGCATTACAGTCTTTTACACAGTATAAAACGAATTACTAAGACTCAGAAAACCCTTTTGGTTTCTCTGTACCTCTAGCACAGGCTTATTGCAGCTATTTTTAAAATTATGCTAAAATAGCCAGTAGATGTGTAATTTACATCTTAAACAACCTTTCTATGACCTTTTGAATCTATAGATATTTATGGAGCCTGGAAGGAACGGTGTTAAAATTAAACTCTGTTTAGCTGAGTGATAGTTTTACATTACACGCTTACTAGAATAGGGTTCCCATTGGGACATAAGGCAGAGAGGAGCGTAACCGAAGTGTAAATCAGTCTCAGCTAATATTTGTAATGCTGTTCTACACCTCTGTTAAGTCTAACACAAACTCACACAAGTGCCACATAACTTATTAATGAGTCAGTCACTGGTCTTTCAAAAAAATTCATGAGTATTAACGATTTGACTACATTCTGCTGCTTTGACTAAATGGCTATTGTAAAAAAGCACTCAGCCTCCTTTCTCACATTACTTATAAACAAAAACTGTTTCTTCCAGTTCATGGGAGACTTGTGAAATGTAGTGAGCACCTTGCCCTGACTTTCAGTGAAAACTGACCCCTTCTGCTTGTTCTGAGCAATTTCTTTTTCTATTTGCAGGCACGTGGAACCATCTTTTCAACTCCACTTTCTAACAGACTTGAGATTTGTAAGAGCAAATTACAGTTAGGCTCTCCCAATGCAAATCTTGTAATTTTAGAAGACCAAAGAGGCCTCTCTCAGCCCAGTGGTTTTGAGCCTGCCCTGTAAATTAGAAGGCAATGGTTCTGGTGAAGGAAGGAATATTTTTCTATATTGTGCACTGACGGTGAACAACGCTTGAAGATTCATTCTCAGTTCCAGTTTTCCTTAGGAGCTAAAGCAGCATATTCCCACACGCAAACCCAGACACGTTCCAGTGGGCTTGGGGCATAAAGCCTTCGCGTTTAGCATCTAAGTTAAGAAGGCCAGGTCTGGTTTTATCTGTTTAACTTCAGTATGTAGCCTGGTGCCTAAATGAAAAGGCTACTGGCATCAATGAAAAGAAGTCAGTCGTCTCCAAGGTCAGTCCCACTCACGTATAATATTTCTCACCCTCTTTCTGCATCTACAACATTTTCACCTTTTAATATCCACCATAACTATGGCCTGCACAGCTGAAGTTACAGAACTTTAGGGATTTGATTTGGTAACAGAATAGCTGAATGTAGTCTAAAATGAAACATTTTAATCCACATGTTTTGAAGACATGGTATTATTTATGAAACTGCCAGTGGATGGAGACAAATGTTCTCAGGGCTTTTTCTTTTTTTTTCTTTTTTTTTTTCTTTTTTTTTTTTTTTTTCCCAGGAAATCAATTGTTCTCCTAGTCACACTCACTCCAGGGATGTGTGTGTATGAGACTGATCCAGTGATTTCTGATACATCACAGCAGGAGCAGTGATCCATATAACCAATTATTCTTGTACCTTTACTGACGTGGTGAATCATGTAATTTTTTTCTTCAGATGATAATTTCATTGCTGCTTTAGTTTGTGTGTTTATTTCTTTATTGTTTCCCTTAGCTGAACCTTGTGTGGCATGAATTCATTAATGTTAGGTAATGAGGTGGAGATTCAGGCTTATAAATGAGGAATTATCACAGGCAAAACTGCAGCTATATTATAGTACCTCCATCTGTTTTACTCATACAGAAAATTTACACATTCTTATTTCAATTAACTGTGATGGTCAAAATAATTGTAAAATCCTTTGTTCTCTCCCAGACATTACAATAAATAAAGATATCTTTACTTCTTTGAGTCTCAACAACACTTAATGTAAAACATTTACTTCTATTCAAGTTTTATAACCTTGTCTTTACCACCTTTTTTGATAAATATCACAGTCTAAATAAAACAAATGAAACAGTTTCATTTTGTCAGCTAGGATTAAAGTAACATATATTTGGCACACAAATAGTCCACATAGTGTTATTTTAAGCAGGATTGAATTATTTTTTTTTAACTTCTGAGAACCTTCAAGGCATTGCAATTTTTTTAGTCAAACTTAGCCTGAAAACTCAAATCTTCATGCATGTTTATGAGTCAAAAAAGGGGGTTGGGACCCAAAAAGAATTTTCCTTTCAGCTACTTCAAAATTATTCCATTTGAGATTGGTTGTTTACATTTGCTCCAATTTGTTTGTATTATGAATGACAAAAAAATTGGGAAGCCAGACACCTTGCAAAACTGCCTGAAGGAAATGTGACTTTTTGATCTTTTAAATGCTTTTCCACTGATACAATGTTTCGATTTGACAGCTTTTTTCTTTAAGAATACACTTTCAACAGATCATCATCATCTTTCAAAAAAATGCAGAAAACATTTCACTGACAGGCCTAATTTGGAGCTCAGAATTGCACTATCCATCTTCAGTAGTTATTTATTTTCCACCTTAATTTATAAATAAAAAGAATGAACTCGCACTGCTTATAGCTCCTACTTTTATTATGCTACATTTGATGTTTCTTCCTTGCAATTCTCTGAAGCATTCCCAAACTTTTTGTTTGGTTTTACGGTTTCCTTAGGCAGAAGTTGCTCCCTGGTTAAAAGGGCATTGCCAGCATGCCCACTGATTTCTGAAGCCACTGGATTAGGCCCATATATTAGCTGTGTATTTCATTTTCTCTGGCAACTCTAAAAGATTTGCAGGGCTGCTTTTAAAACACATAAACCTCTCAATTTCAGCAATCTATTCCTTTACCAGACATACAGCCCTTTCATTATACTGGAGATGAAGGTGAAGAAAATATCAGTAACTTAAAGCTAAAATTATTTGGTTTAATCTTTTAAACCATACTGTGTTTGTAATATCATCTACTTTGGAATCTTCAAAAAAAGGAACAAGGTAAACATTACACAAGCCTTGGTGTTTTAACTGAGATATAACTAGAAGTGAGGAGATCGACATTTTATTTCTGGTTCTGCTGATCATGTTGAGATGCCTCAATGCAGCTGCTGAAATATCAGCGACTCAGACTGAATCCTGCCCAGTCACGTCACAAAATATGAGTGGCACCCCTGAGGAATATTTTTCCCTGCCTCAGAGAGACATCAGGACATCACTTACTCACTTTGACAGACAATTCTAAGACTTCTAAATGGAAAAGTTAAACACCTGATAACTATGGATGGCCTTGCAAACCCTCATCAGATATATTTTGGATAGCTGAATCAAAAATAAGACTTCATTCCCAGACTAACACAGCATCAAACCTCAGTAGCTATCACGAAAAGATTTTATTAACTATAATAAGATTGAGATCAAATATCTGAAGACTTTCATGAGATATATTTGCTGAGTTTGACTGCAGATGAATGGTAGACACCAATACTTTAATCAGGAAGTTTTTCTTATACTTGTTCCAGAGTACTTTTCCACAGCACTTCCAGCTCTTGTGATGACAAATAATCCACAGAGCATCCTCACTTTTCCAGATTATTCTGCATTTTTTTATGAAATATAAAATCAATAATCAATTAAGACCAGCAATGACAACCATTAATTGACTGCAGCTTTGCTCATTCTTGCACTCTCTAGCAGATGATCCCTCTAGAACTAACAGAAAAAATGTGTTTCTATTCAATAAAAGATGCCATGAGCCTGTATCTTTAGAAGACTTCAACTAGAAATTCAGGATCTGTGTAATAAGGGACCCGTATCCCCTTCCTGTTTATAAATGTTTATGAACTGTTTATAAATAAATAAATTAACAAACAACTCTTAATCTTACTTTGAAGACTTTACATCAGGCTCTAGAGAGACACCAGGCAGCTTTCCAAAAGAATTTTTACAGTCAGCACACTGAAAACAGTCTATCAGTAACAAATAGGGAAAAAGCAAATTCAGCTGAATTAAAACTGCCCTAGAAAAAAGGAAGGGAAGACAACAATGATGATTAAGAAGAAAACTGGGCATATGGTCACCTTATTCTACTGCTAAAAAGTGCTAATCAATCACAAGGAATTAACTCAATTAAAACTAAAAAGAAATTCCACTGTAAATAAATGTTACAAGATATGTGTACCTGGACTGCTGGGAGAGTAGTCAAAAAAATAGTAAATTTTTTGTTTTAGATGTCTATGCATTGTCACATCAACACCTTTTCAAACGAAGGCACTGTTGGGGACTACAGAAGAGAGGGGAATAGCAGGGAATACTCAGTACAAAAATACTGACATTTTCAAAGTGTCTAAGGTTACCAAGAGGCAGGGAGAAAACTGACTTACCTGAGATCAGTGAAAGCTTTAAGAGTCACAAGGAAGGTATGGATGTGTCCTGTTAAATGACACTACTCTGGAGTTCCTGAGGAGCTTTTTTAGAGAGCAATCCCCTCTGGAAATATATACTTTTTTAATAAAACACATTTCACTTAGATGAAGTTTCTCAAGGATTATCCTCCTGATGAGAAAATGCTACAGGTTTCACATTGTAAATGGAAGAAACTGCAGAATTTCTACAAGTCCAAATATTTTTTATAAAGGGAGACTGCCTCCGAGTCTTCATTCTGCTGGTTATATGATCTCATTCTTTTCTTCTCAGCCACAGTGCTGACATATGCAATCACACACAAATTAAGGCTAGCAGATGAAACAATAAAGGAAATCAAATGCATAATCTGGTTACCAGCAGGATGGCTTCTATTCTTATTGAATATCAGCTTGTTTAACTAAAAATAATTCATAAATGTCCTAAAAAGCTTTATATATTTACATGCACTCTATTTCTGCCATCTCCATGACCTAGGGAGGGGAATACATTGGCAATCACCACTGTTTTCCTTTAGCCTTTCAGCTGTGTTTCTCTCATAAAAAACAAGGAGTCACGTACACAGGGGTCTCCTCCTGTTCTAAGATGCTACAGGACAGATCTGGGCAAAAAGAAAAGCCCTGCACCTAGAGGTACATAAATTAAGTGATCTAACCAGATGCTTCACATTCAGCTTTTGTGAGTGGGTTCATGGCAGAGATAACTCCTACCTATGGGCAAATGCTCCCGATCTCTCACAACATAGTCAGTGACCATTCACAGAAGGAAGAATGATCTCACATCACAACAACCACATGTAAAATGACTGGGAGAAATTGTCCTGCTGATCTTTGAGAACTTTGCCACTATCATCCCATTTCCCTTTCTTTTCAGCTGTTGGCCTTAATTTAATTGGTTACATAAAGATTATTTTATAGGTTAAATTTTCTTTTCTGATCCTCTCAATCTTTTCAAAAGGATGCAGGAGATGTCAAGGAATTATCCATGCGTTTAACTTATACATCTGCTACACACAGAAAAGGTATGAAATAAGAATATCTAAAGCACTCAGCATTCACCTAACTTTGGATTTGACTGACAACATCAGTAAAAATCTTACTGGTTTCAGGGAGATTAGTGCAATGCCAAGTCCTTTTTTGAAAGTCCTGTTTTCCCTTTTAAAAAGTGCAAAAATGTAAGTTTTACTGGAAACATGATCATCTTTACCTTTCACAAAGGAGAGATGCTAGTCTTTATCAACTTCTTATCCATTACATGGAAGTATTCTTAAAAAAAATTACAGCATTGCCTCTGCAAGAAATCTGTATTAGCGGAGAGTGACTCTTCATATTTATGTCTGTATATTGCAAAAAGCAAAATCAAAACCAAACACTCGGCCATTTATAACCACGTGGTCTTTACAAGCTTCTGTGACATTGCAAACTCAGTGTCCCAAAACTCTCTAATAAAAAAGCAATCCTATTATACGTAGTTGCTAATCTGCTTCTGTGTTGTTTCTGCTACCATGGAGATGTAAAAGGAAAACTATATTCTGTTCTTTAAATAACAGGAACAATAGAAATGTAGTTACTCAATATCATCCTGCCTGTTTTTATGTGAAGTATTATTTCCTGATACTATTCTTTATTGAGCCATCTCTAACTAAAAAGTAAACCTGTAAGAAAAAGGGTCATATTTTTTCTGAATCTGAAGTTTTCATAACTTCATATAAAGTATAATCTTACTTAACAGCTCTGCTGACGGCCATTAAGATGGCAACAACTGAATACAATTCACAGCTGATATTGTGTTGGAAGGGTTGGCAAATATCAAATATGACATAATATCCACATTTACTTAAGGCATTTTTCCAAGAAAAATAAAGCTCTCACTACTAGAAATAATACAGGTCAACAAAAAAAAAGTAAAAGGACTGACCTATACCTGACAGAGAAAATAATATTTGCTGATGCCTGCTAGAATATATCTCCATGTTCCACTGAATGCCTGTGAAAGTGGAAAGTGAAAGAATCAAAGAACAGATTCTTGTTTAGTGGGTCCCCAAAGGGGGGCAGAGGGAAGACCAAACTGCCTGTATATCATACAGTCCATCCTCTGTTATATGTAAAAAGGAAGTACAACGGAACTAGAAGCTTTTTTCAGAAGTGTTTAAAGCAATCAAGTTAATAGTATAAAACCTCCTTGAAGAAATCAGGTTTTCATGGATACATTATTTTGCTGCAGAGAATAGAAGAGGATCCCTTGAGGTCATTCTTCATGTATTTGCCTCCAAGGGCACAAGGAAAACTTGCTATAATGTGAGAGTATTTAACTGCCAGAAACATCCTAGCATGTACCAAAGCATGTCCCCTTTTTCTTCTAGTCAGCCTCTAGTATACAGTTACAGCACCTTTCCCTAAAACAGAGGATAGGTGGCTTTATCAGTCTGCCAGTTAAAAAAAAAAAAAAAAAAGGCAACCCAAGTGTTTCTGCCTCATCCTGTATGATCAAGGTAAAATGGCATCCTGAACCAACCAGCCACCTGGCTGAATCCTCAACACAGTTCCCTTCCCCATCGCCCACCGCAAAGCAGCCGCCACTGCCCTTAGTGCCCTTCACAGCCAGAAGCACAAACAACTGCTTATGCATCTGTGTCCTTTCCAGAAATCTCTCATGTCAGCCTTTCATTTGAAGCTTACTGCAGTGACTACATGCTTAAATTTATGACAGCCCAGAAAGCAGGAAAAAAGAAAAATGCCTACATAGTCCATGGACACATTTTAAACACAGCCAACTGCTCAGCCTCAGACTAAACTGCTTAAAGCGTGTTTGTAAATCCACATCCCCACTAGGTATAGAGAGAGAAGCTGTTGAGGTTCCTCTCGAGAGTGTGTGTCAAAGTTTAACCCAGCTTTCTGGGCCACTTGTATGGAGAAAAAAAAAACTGTTAGACATGGGAGAATCAGAAAAGGATCCAAAGAGCCAGTGTGCTAGGGCCCATTCACACATGATCAGCATCTAATGAAGGACAGGGAAAACTATATGGTCTTCCATTCCAGCCCTCAGACTTTCAGGAGGAAATTTCTGAGATTCAGGATCTGAACCTTTTTGTACAGGCTGGTGCCTACATCTATTCTTTTAACTATGATCCTTTCTGAAAGAGTAGTCAGAAGAGGTGGTGGCCAGGGCTAGCCCTGCTTTGTGTAACAGCCAGATGGTCCCCGTACCTGCCCAGGAACTGGGTCATCAGTTCTTTACTCCGTTTTGGAGGGGTCCAGCTGCCACACATAGCACTGGGTATGATTTATCCAAACACTGCTACAGGCACTGCTTAATACAGGGACCAGATTCCAGGTCTTGCTTGCTTTAGGTGAGTGCCTTAACACATGTGCTTCCTCTAAACTTAGCCTTCAGCTATTTTCTGTCTCATTTCAGAGACAGTGAGTGTCAACACACTTTCTTGAGGCTTATTCTACTGACAGATACATTGAGGTGTGAGTTTGTATGTTTAAGAAATGGGACGGAATTGAACCTGATCTTGCATTTCTAACAGCAGTAGCTTAGCTATGTGTGCATTACAAAAAGAGACACAATAACTCTTCTAAGTTTTTAAAATAAAGTAGGAACATTAGCTGGGGGTTTTGTGTTTTGTTTTGGGTTTGGTTTTTTTTTTTTTTTTTGGAACATCCTCTACTGTAAGCATCATCTCAAGATGCTGAAGAATGTCTTGTAGGCGGTCTCCCTGGATGTGAGGTGGACACTGACTTAACTCTGTCAAGACAAGAATGCTTCTGGCTATCTTCAGAGGCATATGGCTAACCCTATCTTAAGGTTAGAAAAAGCTGAGATGGATAGTTAATACATAGACATACGTGTATATTCCATCTAAGTTTTTTTCAGATCTTGTCCTTGTCTACTATGTTTGTCCCCCAAAATCTTTTAAGGTCACAGTGAATGTTTTTCCAGGATATGATACCCATGTGAGAGGTGATGCAGAATGCTAAAACCTCTGTGTTCTAGACTGCAGAAGTTCACAGGACTGGTGAAGGTACCTGGATTATATGAGATTAGATAAAATGTGTATTAACCCAAGCAAATATGCTGTGCTGCGTTGTGACATCTACAGTGTTATTGCACAAGAAATGCCTCGCTTATGTGACACAGGCTCTGCTTCACTCACCTGGGCAGAGACCTGGCTGTATCCCATAAATCAGAATTTTAAAAGGTAAATATCCAGCTTGCTCGGTAATAAGCAGGCATCCCAATCAATGTGTGCTCATGAATCATGTATGTATGTTACTTTATCCAGGTCTTGTAGGGCATCAAGAGCCCTAGAATTCTGATGTGGGCAATTTTCAACTAAATCTGCCAGAAAATAGATTACTATTGTCCTTGTCAACATAACAAGAGAATTTTAAGGCCCATTCCTATTACCTTAGTCAGAGGATCTGATGACTGGATATAATTTTTATAGGAAGCCATGAATAATTGACTGCACATTGCAGTGGGACTTGGCCTTGGGAACCTTTAGATCATCCTGGTGATTTTAGCCACTCTGCCTTACTTCACTTTATAAGTAATACCAATAAAAAGAAAAAAAGAATTCTCAGATAGCAAAATGTATTTGCATATTAAGCCACAGAATGGGTGACAGAGTCTGGGCTGCATTCCTACACAGCTTCTTTGTCCTTTTTCTGCTGCATACATTATGGACCTTTCACAGTTCTGTTTGTACACATGCCATGTAATCATTCTCACTTGATACTGTGTAATCAAATGTAAGGAAAGTTAGTAATATTGAGGTGTGAGTCCACAAGGTGTTTTGTTAAATTTTCTTTCACTAGTGCTGACTTAAAAGCAACAAAAGGGAGAAAGAGGCAGGAAGCAGGGTTTCTATTACTTGATTTTTTTTTTAATGAAGTTCATTAATCAGTACCATCTAAGAAGAAGGAATACATTAACCAATTAAAAATAATGCTTTTTCCTCTAAAGGAATTTTGTAGCAAAGAAATGAGGAATAACTTAGAGTAATGTATATTGAATTGCAAGTCAGAATTGTAACAGCAAGTATACATTAGAGCTGGGAAAATATTCAAATTCGTTTGTTTTCTACTAGAAACACCCAAAGGAAATTTCTTTGAAAAAATATCCAAAACCAGTGGTTCCTTTGTTCAATGAACTCGGCCCTGCAAAGATACAAAAATTGGAGGGACATGCAAAGCTACTATACAGTGTTTCTTCAAAAAATAAAATTTACCTATAAAATAGTCATGCTTCTCAGTACTTAAATTTAAGCAGCCTCCCAAGACCAGTTGTATTCATTCTAATGGCATAAATAAGCTTATAGACAGAAAAGGGTTCATGCAATCTTGTGGTAGTATTAAGCAACTGAAGAAGACTGGGGATTTCTAGGACAGATATCTAAACTGCTTAGTCATGTGTCAATCATCACCATGAAAAATCTGTTGACTTTATATTAAATATACAAAAAAGGAAAAAAAAAAAAAGAAAAGCCATTTAAAATGATGGAAGGAGAAAATGCTATTAGCAAGGCATGTCAGTCATCACAGCGGCAGAGGAGCTCCGTGCACTGTAACACCTTTCCTGCCGCTGAGGCAGCAGCAACGGACACTAACGGAGATACTGACGTGCACACATGCCATAGCTCCGGCACTTCCCAGCGGCACTGAGTTTATTTAATGTGTGCCAGCCAGGACATCTTCATGGACACATTGCTTTCTTCTCTCCAGGAAGGAGGGACTGCAACTGTGATTATAACTGGCCACGTCCCCTTCTGTAGTCATGGCTGGCATGGTGCAGCTCACATTCTCACCCTCAAAAACACATCAGGCTCATCCTCATCACACGCTGGGAATGCTAGGATGTAGCTGGTGTGTAGCCTGTGCTGACCTTGAACTGTGACCAAGCATCTTCTAGGAGAATACCAGCTGGCCAAGGACAAAACTATGCCAAGAATGTAAAAAAAAAAAAAGTTTGGAAAACTGTGGTACCGTTTGGGTCTGCACCATGGTCCTGTTTACTTAGCTAGTACAGACACAGTTAGTTGCAGGGGGGCTGAAAGAAAACTCGGTGCTGAAAGAAGGGGTCCTATAGGCCATTCTTGACAGCCGTCTTCCCCACATGCTGCTCAAGGGTCAGCAGTCTGTGGGGGTTGATATGAATTAGTTGAACTGGTGCTGATCACCACTATCACCTTTCCTGAAGAACTACCTGACTTTGTTGGCCAAACAGTGTATAGACGTCAGGCCTCAGTGGGTGACAAAGGGATCGTGGAGCCTTCTGGAAACCTGGTAGCTGGAGATCTGGCTGTCACAGATCTGGCTGGTAGTGCAGTGTCAAGTGAACCACAGCGGAGAGGTCAATAAGAGCAGACCACGAGCCAGGCAAATTGTCCCAAACATCTGTAGGTAAACCATGATAAACCTTTCCTGCCTTTTCCCTCCTTCTGCCACACATTCCTGCCCTGCCCCTTCTGCCTGGTCCGGCTCTCCCTCAGCCATCCCATGGGTCTGAGGCCATGACAGCCTACCTGCCAAGGCTGCAAACAGTCTTCTGTCCATTTAGTTCTCTGAACCAAACCGCTGTGGTGTCAGGCGCTTGTCAGCAACGGTGCGTGGGAGGGGGGACAGGAACAGGCTGAAGGAAGAAGCAGCGAAGCACGGAGAGAGCCACAAGAGGCCCTACTGGCATTTGTTTGGATTGCTCTAGACAAGCTCTTTTTGAGACTGTACCACTTTCCTGTAGTTCGCTATTACCATGTACCTTTTTTTCAAGTACATTAAAGCTCCAGCACCATGTATATATTTCCACAATAAAAGGAACTGTATCATCATAATCTGTTATGACCACTGATGAGTGTCCCTTGTAAACTTTTGATTAAAGAAAAGAATGGAAAATATAATTTCTAATGCTTCTTTCTTTAAAAGTATATTAGAAATGAGCAGGAAAACCTTCAGAAGGGTTTAAATTTGTCACTGAAAATACACCTACTGCAATTCAAACCTGGATAAATTAGTGAGGACAATAGATTTCTCTGAGCTTGGTAATGTGATAACAGGAGACATCTGAGCTCTCATGTTTCAGGAGATGCTCAGCCCCTAGTGGAATTACTGCTGTTTTTTCCAGAGCAGCCAGCGGCCTGTAAGTTTGACTTTATGTGACAATTCAGACACATATTCTTAACAAAGGACAAGCATGCGATTCAGGTAGAAAGACAAAAAAAGACACACGTAGTCTAGAAAACACTGGAACAAAAGGGATTTTTAAGAAATGGCAAATTAATTACTCTGTAATTCCAAGTTTAAAAGCAGTTGCTTAATACAGTCTGATAGGTGCAAATCATGGCACAGCCTCAGAAGTCAAGCCACGTATATGTGACAATACAGTAGTTTTGGCCATGAACAACAGGTTAAAAAGGTTCAGGTTCAGGATATTTAGGGTCTTTGAAAACTAAATGAAGTACCTGAGGTCCTCACCCAGAAGCATGTGAAAACCAGATGTCCTTACTGGGGAGAACTGTCACACTCTTATGCCAAGATTGTGATCGAACAAGGAAATCTTCATATGGAGAAAGGTAGAAGAGTAGTAAGCTTGGACAAACACAGCAATAAAATATTCAGGAATCACTCAGAGCCAGTGAGTTGGACAAACGTCTTCACTGATGCCATACCATTAGATGCATGGAATTAGAGTTTATATTAGCAATACTTTTAGTTAATACTTTACAGATGCCATTTTTCACTAGTGTGTTTTATATGTCACTGAGAACTGTTTATGTTAATGCATATTCAACTGGTATCCATTGTCAAATATTAAAATGTTAGGTTAAAAATATACTTGTTTCTGTATATGTGTCATTTGGGCTAAACCTGTCTTCTAGCAAGAGTATCTCAAAGCAGTAAGAATGAGCATTCAAGATAATAGTTTTCTTCATGCATCTTCTCTTAGCAGTGCAGCAGCTGAAGCAACAAAGAATCTGCCCAGCAGGTGAATTTCTATTAAATGTTTTCTGTGTCTTGGCAGTGGCTCACAGCATTGATATTCTTTCACAAAACACTATGGATCAAGGAATCAGCATTTTTCTAGTGATAAGTCATTTAATAAGAAAATTCCTGACATAGTCCAAGTATAATGCCTGAACAATCATTATGCAGTCTGGATGGTTTAAGAAGTGTGCCGGTATTTAAGTTTATTGCCATCTTTAAAAAAATAAACCTGCAGTGCATGCAAAGAATGGTGGATCACTGGAGAAAACAAGAGGATATTGTCTTTGCAGCCTCATGACTTAATTCTTCCCCTGCAACCTCTCATGGGTCAGAACATTTTCTGCACATTCCAGAATCACTCTTCTGAAATGGGAGCCTCGCGCCTTCCGAGCTAAACAGCTACAGCCCTGGCTGACACCGATGCCTGCTTTAGCTGGTCATTAGTCAGCACACTATCAGAACTCCCCTGTAAAAGCATGATCACATCAAACCACAGTTTCACACCAGTGGACACATCCAATGAGCTCATATGAAGAATGCATTTATTTCATGTACACCCCAACCTGCTGGCATATTCTGTGGTGCCTAGCGAATAAAGCCTCCTGCAATGCAAAGTACACTCTAGGCTGATGCTTGAGACATTTCCCTCTGTGGTGAAAAGACTTCTCAGACTGTCAAATATTTTTTTCTTAGGACACTATCCTAAGTTTCCATTAAGCTATTGGAAATAAAATATTTTACAATGTATTTCCAAACATATAGTCATTTGTCCTCTGAGTGCCCCAGGAATGTTTACAAACTGGATTCAATGAGAATGCTATGCAGGCTGGATAGTAAAGCAGCTCCAGTTAAAAGGACAGTTTAAGGGTTTAGGGCAATAATGGTCCAGTTTATAGAAGTAAGGAGACAGAGGCCATGGAAAGGTAAGGGCTGAAAATGAAATGAACTATGATTTAACCCAGTTGTTCTGCAGAAATGAACAACCTCATCCCCTCCTACCTTATCCCATTCCCTAGAAGGTTTTTGTTATAACTGCAGTTTATAATGTGGATCACTTGAAGGCAGAAAATTTTCCTGGGAAACAGGCAAGTATTCAAACTACTCAGATAAATTGGGATCATAAATAAACTGTCCCAAATACTTCAGGAAAAAGGAAAAGTGTTGGAAGAGGAAGGGCTTCAGTTCATAAAGGGAAAAAGATGGATTTTTTTACTAAGATACTAGAAGAAATCTGCGACCTTCTGTTCCAGATCTGAAACAGGCATTTTTGTGACCCTGACCTATGGTCTGAATTTGTTTCTCTTGAAGTCAATAGGGGTTTTGTCATTGTCTTTCCAGAAATCAACTTAATTTAAGAAATTTCACCAGTGCTTGCTGACCTCATATCCACCATGCAACAGCACAGTGCAGAACCCCCCGGTGCTGTGCTTATGGCATTCAGCCGGCACAGCCTAGCCCCTTCCCCTGCAGAGATCCTAGCTGGGGATGAGAACAGGCATCACCTAGTGCAGCACTGTGCCCACGCCAGTAATCGCTCCCTCTCAGCCTATTTACACAAGAGACATTTTGACATGATAACAAAGAGCCTAACTGAAAGACAGACACTCGACAGCCGGACCAGGCAGTTGGTCATTCCACAGGACTCACCTTGCACAATAGGCTATGGTGCAAACTCCCCCATAATCTAAAGCATCATTGCAGGAGTTTGTTTCGGTTTGCTTTCCCCCTGTAGGAATTGCCAACCATTTGTTACTGTGGGTGTGGGGACACTGAAATCACTAATATTTTACCTCACCTACTGAATCTAGATCACAAGACACTTGACTGAGCTGAGCAACTTTCCTACCTCACCGCTGGCTCCCTTTGCTTTACTTTAGAAGGGATAACTCCCAAACAATGGCATTCTTTTGTTGAATGACAATATATTCCGTTTAGGTCTAGCACAGCCTAATACACCACTTTAAGCACTGCCTCCATTATTTTTGTGATTCTACCTTTCTGTTGGAGTTCACCAAGTAGGAGGGGAGAATCAGGGTGCCCACAGGATAGGTGGCATGCAAATTAACATAATAAATAGAGATGCCTGTGTAAAATCTCCATTCTCATGTAATGAATATCCCAGCTGTGTTAATATACAATCCCTCGTAGTTTCAATCAAACATCTTATTTTTATTTTAAGAAAATCATGCGGCAGAAAAACATCTTAATCTTAGTAGCTGAGTGCTAAGCTATATCACTTTTCTAATCAAGTAGTTTTTATGTAAGGCTGTTTTAACACAAGAATAAAACTAAGGGGCCTGCAGTACAATTCAGTTTGCTGTCTCTGACTTTCCAAATTATCTAGAAGTTCCTTCACCAGCTTGTCTCTCAGTTTCCTCATTGGCGGAATGGGTACCATGATGCTGCTCTGCTTTCTCGAGTGCTTTACATTTTATGAAATTCACAGTCACAGTTGGGAAATGACACTGGAACTTTGTAGAAAATTTGTGCCAGAAGGCATGCTACGCAGCGTAGGGACCTCTGGTTTCAAGTGAGATGTGCAGCAAGTCTAAAGGACATATTGCTCATGACATCAAACGCAGTTGAACATTCGTTAGCCAATATCAGTGGGTATTTACGTACTTGATATATTCTATTCAACTGACACTCCTAGCTTCAGCAGCGTTTACACTGTCGTATGGTAATGGAGACCTGGGTTATGGACGCTTTACTGGAAACTAAAACTTTTAATAAAAATATGTCATGTTTATGAGTGTTTTCCAGGATTTCATACTTGCTCCTGCTCCAGCAATAATGCTGTTTTCTGTTCCGCAGGCCAAATGCTAGGAAGCCTTTTCCCCAGCTTGTTTTTAATAATACTTTTTCTGTGAGATACATGTTGGGTTCATGACCCTCTTGGCTTGTAGGAAGGGACAAGCCTCTCAGCAATCCTTCACCCGCCCCTCGGCACAAGTGATGCGTGTGAGATGGCGGTTCAGTCCCCTCCAGCCTGGGAACCAGAGCGCAGGACCCCAGCCATCTCTCCGACTTGGCAGGGAGCTATCGATTCTCCTCCTGCCCCTTTCCCTCCCTCCTGAGAGGCTCAGGGACACTGTCTTCTTGCGTTTTGGCTGGGTGGGAGGGAAGAGTGGAACTTCAGCAGCAGATAAAGAAAGACCCAGGGGACTTGAAAATGTGGGAAGTGCTGGTTCCCAAGGTCCCTCTGACTAACAGGGCTGCCTGGCCCTTCTGTGGGAAGGCGAAATGTCAGTGTTAGACCAAGGCCACAACAGTTACGTGAGAGAGGGCAGGGCCTTCTCCTTGCCTGCATTCTCATGGTGGAACCCCCCCTCTTTCTTCACCCCCCCTGCAAACCTGCTCATGAGCACCACAAGTGCAGCAACACTTGGACCCTGGGAATTACTCAGTCACTCCCCACGAAAGACGTGCCCTTGATGACTGCCAGAAAATATGATGAGAAATGTCTTTTTTAAGTTAAGAGTCTTTCCCGACCTCCCCCGTACAGCAGCAAGCGCCACAGTCAGGGAGTCATTTGTAGCTGTCACACTGCGTTCTGGCATTATTGCAATTTAAACTTGAATTATAGAGCTATGAAAGGATGGTGGGTTTTGGAAAGCAGGAAGATAGTCTTACACTGGCACACATTTACATGCTTCCTGAGACTCTAGGTAAACAGCGAAATATAACATAGGGGCACTGCATCACCCTAACAAAATGTTTAGGTAGGGAACTGTGTATTTATTTCATTTCTAAAGTAGAAACCAGAGTTTCCTCATCCGGCTGCACAATGTTTTTGTTTGTTTGTTTCACAACTGCAGTTCTGAAGTGCTCTGTGCCAAACAGCAAAAATACCAGGAAATAATTTCTGAGAAATTTTCAAAAGCTTTCTAGATGAGCACAGCACTTCCCAATTGTAGAGGGGGCATCTATAAAAGCAGCAAGAGTTTCTGCAAGATGAGGGCTTGAAATAAATCTATAGTCCTTAAAGAAGCTTAATAGAAAAAAAAATCTTTTTCTTTCCCTGAGAAAATGGTCTTCTTTTTTTTTCTTTTTTTTTTTTCTTTTCCTAGTTTTCACATTACTTTTTTAAAGGTATCTGGAAATCATTTTTTTTTAAAAAAAAAATTAACTTATAGATTTAACACTGCAATTTGGGTCATCTTGTATTTCATGAATGTATTTTACTTTCATCAGAAGCAGATATTTTTCACTAAAAAAGCCTTAGCATTCAATTAAAAAAACAATTTCAAAGAAAAAAATTGATCTGACTGTATCTAGGCTTAAATTCCTCTCTGGAATTTCGACTGCCATTTGAAAAGAGTTTCCATCCTTCTATTTACATACAGCCACAAGCATTTCTAATACGAGAATTCAGTAAAAAGTCATTCTGCAGACTGAAAATCTATCACAACTTAAATTCAAGTATTATAGCTCAACTTTGACATTTATCCATCTATTTTTTTCAAGAGAAACTCACAGGTAATTAATCTGTGGTTCAGAGAATGGAATTCATCTGGTTAGGCAATGGATCCGTGATAAAACATTATTGATCTGGCTAAATAACAGATTACAGATGTTAATGTTAATAGCAATATACGAAAATAATCCACAACAAAATAAAGCACTGAAGTTTTAGTTAGGGTACTTAGAACACAGATCAAAGCCAATCAACTTAATTTTTACAAATTAATTATCTGAAGAGTTTAACAGTAAATCATCTGCAGATATGCTGTGATATTTTTGTAGTGTTTAATGAATGTATGACTACATTTTAGCCTGGGGTTTATTCACAAGCTGGTGAATGAGCACTCATTATTTATGACTGCTCCTGTGAATCACGCAGGACACTTTCTGTTCCAGAAGTAGGTGACCTGCCCTCTGTAGGCAAGCAGAATCCCATTTTCCTGCTCCGAAATGATTTGCAGAAACCCATCCTATATTCAGTGAACATTACAGCAACAAAATAGAAAGAGCTTTTAAAAGATTATCCTGAGAGAACATTTTTGTACAAACGTTTCCATAACATGTTACTTGGTTTTCCTGATATTCCTGCTTTCAAATACACTCATGAATAAAATCTGATGCCCCAAAGTTGTGCAGACACACAAATAAGATGCTGAAGGGCAGTAAGCTTTATTGACAGGAATATTTACAAACATTATTTGGCTACAGTTACCACCAGCTGAGCTATACACACATCGCAGCTGCTGTGCACACAACAAGGAAATGCATCAAAACCTTTTTAGAGGCAATTGCAGCAGAAGGGAGAAGCGAGGAGAAAGGTGCATATTATATTATACATACAGATTTTTTAGAAAGTACCAAAACCACTTCAGTATGACTTTCGTATTCTCTGGGAAGAAACTTTTCTCTACAGACTGCAAGTTCAGCATTTTGATGCTCCAAGGCGGTGGAAACTTAGGCCTGCAGGGAAATTCCTGGTGCAAGCTTCCAATGGCAGCAAATTGTTTTTCTGACAAGAAGCAAGAAGTGATGAAGGATGTTCTTAGCCCATGAATTAGTTTCAGTTTCTTCACTACTATCAGATACCTAAATTAAAATAAAATGCTCCCAAGGTTTAAGAAAAAGGAAGAGGCAAAGATTTTGTCTAATGAAAGTAGAGATGGGAATTACATCTGCACTTAACATTTGCCTATCATGATTTTCTATGCCTAAACCAGCATGTGCTTGTGTAAGCCCACAGCCTCAGACCAGCACAGGACTAACATGTAAAAGATAGTTTGTCCCCACAGCTGAAGGGAAGTGCTGTTCTGCCTCAAGGCTTGCTTCGCAGACGTGGCAGCTCCATTTCCAAAAACCTTCAGCACAATCCTTTCCTCCAAACTATTCAAACTTTATCTGAACCTACAGAAAGAGATGGTAAGAGGCCAACTAGGTATCCAGCAGCGAATGGACAACTCCAATGTGTATCTTCTTTATATCAGTAACAAACACGACCTCCCAGCACTCCCCATGCCTGCACAAAACCAGCTGCTGTTTGGGCCCTGGAGAAGCAGCAAGAGGATGGAAGTTCTCAAAGAATTTTCTTCCTTTACGCCCCAGGGTCACTGGATCATCACAGGGTCATGGGAAAACTCAGGCTGGAAGGGACCTCACAAGGCCTCTAGTGCAGCTCAAAGCTGGGTACACGGATTTCCATAGACCATAGACCAGCTCACAGCTGGGCTTATTCTTAGACCCTTCTGTACCACTACCCTTAGAACCCCATCCTATCAGTGTCACATCTGACCCATGTCTTTGTGGCCACCAGAGCAGGTCAGTCCCAGTCAGATACATCTGAGGATTTCAGCGAGTGCTAAAGACAGTACTCTACCTCCTTCAAACCCCACCTCAACTGTATCACCGTGCTCATTCTCTTTGTTTAACCTGGAGGACAGATAACAGCTACCTGAGGACCTTCCCACTCCTCTATGTCTATGGTTTTGTATAAAGGCAGTTTTGTACGGCAGCTCTGAGACTACTTACAAATGAAAGGGAATAGCACAGCTAGGTGTCAATAGTTCTGCCCCTAGATTATAAAATTTATTCTCTTCTGAGACAAAAAAAAGAGACTACCCCTCAGTAAATTCTTTATGCAAATAATCATATCCAGTCACAAATGCTCAAGCATAAGACAGGACAGAGAAAGCAAAAGCAAACCACAAAACTGTACACTGCTCATTCTGTGTCACCTGCAGACAGAAGAATAAATAAGAAATTGGAAATTTTCATTAATTTAACTTTAAAAATTACAGAGGAGTTCATATAAACAAAGAACATGGGGACAAACATAATGCCACACCATCATTTTTACATTTTATTTCAGGAATAAAATCATACCCGATGATTCACACTTGGCCTGTTTCAGCTCTTTTCCTGCGTCCTCAGTGTCTCCTGAATGATGGACTCTTTCTCACCAGAAAATTGTGTGAAAATCTTTCTTCCCTTGAAATCTTGTCACTGCTTTTAAACTGGGGACTAGTGAAAAATACCAGCAACCTCACTTATGAAAGGCTGCCGGTCTGCCATGGCAGGCAAAGGTACCAAATTCAGCATTCATGGATTTCAAACAAGATAAGCAAATAAGACCTTCTTTAGTTAGGTATAGTTTCTGCTTCTTCCTTTGCTTCCTCCGGTATTTTTCTCTAGTGAAGCAATTATTGTCTGGCTGTCCTTCTCATTTTCACCCTATTTGGAGATTTTTTCCCACCTGACAAAAGCTTCACAGAAAATTGAAGTGGGAGTTTACAGATAGCATCTGCAGCATGTGAGCCCCAAAAATGCAGGGTGGAAGTGTGGAGAAGGAAGAAAGAAACATGAGAATAGAAGGTGTTTTTTTTCTAACTGTTTTCTGTAAATAAACAGCAATGCTTTCAGGGCAGCCCAACAACCAACAGAGCATCCCATAGACCTCACCTACAAATGATCTCTCTCTTCCATTCCTTACATATGCAACAAATGATCTGTCAGGTTACACATAAAGTTTTGGACAGAGCAGATCAGGGTCATATAAGAGAAAGATAACACTAGGTACCCCAACTTGTGACACTACCTTATGATTTTGGACAAGGGGAATGTTTGGGGTTTTTTTCTCTTGCAAACTTGACTGTATGATCTTCAGTAAGTTGTCTCACCTTCCTGTGCTTCCATTTCTCATCTGTAAAGTCTGGACAATAGCATTTTCCAGGTATACTGTGAGGAAAAAATACATTAAAGACTAGGAGATTGCCCAGGTAGTACAGTGGTAGGGACATAAAGGAACCAAAATAGAGTTCTGCTATTGAAGATTGTCATTAAAATACTGAGTAGTGCTCCTTATTAGAGCTGGCTGGAACACTTCCCATCAAATACACACCGATTTCATCATCTGGCTTTCATCAGAGCCAAAAGCTTTTTTTAAAAAATCTCAGTTTTGACAATGTTTTTGAAGGAAAGGTTTCTTTGATCCAGGCTGGACACTTCGGTTATTTCCAGAGACAGGGGTCAGACTTTTCAAAGCATCTAAGAGGTTTATCTTTGACCCTATGAAGAAGAAAATGTTGAAACCTAAAAGGCTACTATGCTACACAATCATCATTGTCCAGCCCGTCCCACCACTCCTGACTCAGAACACACTGGGGAGAAGAACTCTTGCGCTAAGCAAAGAAAGTGCCTCTTCCAGAAAGGCCATGGAAATGAAACTGTTGGGCAGGGTTTGCAGCAGCTGCCAGCTAATCCCTTCAGAGTCAGCAAAAGGGCTTGCAAGGTCTGAGCTACCAACTTTGGCGTAAGCGTGAGCTACAACCTGATTATTTAAACCTGCATTTGCAGGCCCATGCCGTTGCCTTCCATCTACATTTTTCTTATTATTTTTTTCCCCCAGTTCCACCTCAGGGATATACAATTCGTCTTGCACAACACAGGGGCAGGTCAACCCACAGTTGGGGGGGGGGGGGGGGGGGTGCGTCTGCAACATTTCTCTTCAGTTCCTGTATGCGCTCTTTGAAACAGTGTTCCTCGTGGCCAGCAGTTCAACAGTTCAACTAATGCCGTTGCCCCGCTTTTTTTTTTTTTTTTTTTTTTCATGTTTTGGTTTGGGGGTTTTTTTAGAAAGTAGCAGGAATTTAAGAGTAACCTGGTTTAAAAAAACAATATACTGGTATCAGCTGCATTAGGGAGCATACTGATGGATGTGACGGTCGCATCGTCTAGCTTAATGCATGATAAACGGGGATCTTGTAAAATTAGGAAAAAAAGTCATCAAAGTAAACATTTCATGACCTTCTTACGCCACGTACTTCAAGCGCCTTCAGATTCCTGCCTCGCTGCCTTCTGCTGGGGCTGGCGCAGCGGAGCCGCCGCTCCGGCCGCACGGGGGCCCGGCCGAACCGGGACCGAAGGGCTCCGGCTCCACCTAGCGGGCAAGGGCGGCCCGGCCCGCACAGCGCTCCCCGGGGCGGCTGCGCTCCCACCCGCGGCTCGCAGCGCCCCGCCCGGGAAACCAGCCGGGAGCACAGAGCCCTTTATTTCAGCCGAGTTCCTCACGGGCACGCGCGGTGGCCAGCCCGCACGCCCCGCGGCTCCAGCTTGGCCTGAACCGCGCCGCACCCCGCGCTGCCGCCACGCCGCGTCCCTGCGGGGTCGGGCCGGCGGGTGGGAGGAAAAGGGCACGACCTGACGCAAACTGTTTGCTGGGCTCTGCACACCCCCAGGAAGGCCGAGATGACTCTCTGCTTCCAGAGCATTTCAGGGTAGAGTGATGCCTCACAAGCAAATGTGGATTTTCCCTCCAATGCTTCCTATCTCCCTGAGGCAGCAACTCAAAGAAAATGACCCTCAAAGGGTATGATTTTCTGCTTCACACAAAGCTTGTTATCCTGGGGCTGCTTTTTCTGTTTCCTCTCTTCTGTTCTCTTTCTCCCCTCCCCTCTCCAGAACAAAAAAGATCATACATCTCATCAGGATCTGTCTTCACGGGAGATTTTTTTTTTTTTTTTTAATTTTTTTCCCCTCCTTTTGACAACTTTCTTTTCATGAGGAAAAAAACTGTGTTTCTTTTTTTTCAGTATAATTGTATTCTGCTTTGAGTATTTTGATGTAGTAGCGACTGCCATGAAGTAGCTACGCTGCTTGCTGTTTTATGAAAAAGACATTTCATGTGAAGTACCAATCATTTAGTCTCGTGACTTTTTCCATCTGTTACAAGCTTCCTATTTTTGGTGGGAGGGGGGTTAATTCTGGACATTTATTTTGTGGGAAAAGTTACAGATTCATTATCTCTAGTGGAAAAAATCTGTGTCTAACGTTAAAAATAGCCCTTCCTGAATTCATTTTTCTTTATAAAGGCATTTTAAAGTCCTTCATTTTTGCCTCTGTAGAAAGTAATTTTTTGTAATTATGATCTAAGGGTAGAAAAAAGTCAAAGATTTGAGGAGATCTAACATCTTTTTATTAGACTGAAATAGATAGAAAAAAAAGCCAAGCTTTCAGGCACACACACCTGACATCAGAAGGATGTCCCGCAGGCCCCAAAGCAAGTCTTTTTTTTGCCGTGAAATGAATATAGATAATCTTTAACTTCAGTTGCATCTCTGCAAACAAACAACTGCAAACATCACTGCAAGGAGTGCCATTACACATTTTGTGTATTTCCAGCTAACAGTGAACAGGACTAGGAAATCCAAATCTGAACATTGCAGATCTGTTTTCCATAGACTGATAAGTTAGACTGCATTTTACGAATTTCAGTTATTCAATGAAATTAAAATAAAGCAGGCTTCACACTCACATCCTGCCAAAATTAAAGGACAAGTCTGATGTTGCAGAGGTTTAACAGTTCAGCTGAGCTTGTCGATAGCACTTTTTCTGCTTGCCTGCACTGCCTGCACGGCTTGTCTGTGCGTTTGGGCTCCACCCTGGCTCTCTTGCAACCAAGAATAAACGCTCTCAGCCTCCAGCTGAATCCAGGTTTATGCACCAATCCAGCAAAAGGGATCTGAAAAGGCAGGCAGCTCTGGGAGAAGTTTGGGCCTGGACACAAGGTTGTGCTATGGCTGCTGGTTGCATTCTTGGGCAGGAACAGCTTTTTGGATGCATGGACCTAGCATCTGAGAGATGCTCTGACCCTGCAGGAGGGACATGGGATCCAGGCATCCCTACTGTCGGCACACAGGGATGGATGAACCACCAGCAACGACACTGTATGTGATGCTACTTACTGGTAACAGTCTCACAGAAGCACTCCAAGAGGTTTGAGACATTCTTATCTTATCTTTGCAAGATCTGAGTTACCCTTATGCTTTGTTAGTGGCATTCCCTTATGTTCATGGTACTGTGTTTGCTGCTGCTCGACAATTTGCATGCTGTGCCTGGTTTTGCTAAGTAATTGGGAGCTACTTGCTTCTGTGAAACATTTTTGCTGCTGCCGCCTTAGGTAGCCTGTTTTTTTCATCTCTTCCATGCTTAAATAAAAAAATTTGGGCTGCCAGTCTAAGGATTTTTGAGGCTTTTAGAACTTCAGTTTCTCTCCACTCTGCTATTGTGCCCTATCACAGTTAGTTCCTGCCAAAAGGAGCATGGCCAGGGTCCATTGTAAGCAATGGGAAAATAATATTTCCAACATAAGTTGCATCTCTGAAGGGCGAAGGGGAGTAGAAAGGCAAATTTTGCAGGGGAGAGAAAGCAACCAGTACTATGGTAGCACTGTGTCCATCAACGGGAAGCTTTGCTTGGGGAGCTAGTAGGTCTTCCAAGGCACAGCTTGCCCAGGACTTGGAAAATCAACCTCTCCTTCCATGCTAGCTCACAGATTTTGAAGAAGGCTGTGAGAAAGAAGGAGCAACCACAAGAGGTGGGATTTATCTGTCCTGAAGGGACACTGTGTGCTTGTTTCATGGCAAAGAAGCATGCTTGCTGCCTTCAGGGAAGGCAAAAGTATTTACAGCCAGGAGGCAGAGGCATTAGCATGGGAAGTGTCTGTTCATCTGGCCTCCCAAAGAATTTTTCAATCCCAGAAGCAAGAACCTCCAGTTCTGACAAACAGAGATGACTTGGGGATACAAGTCCTGTCATTTCAACAGTTACAAAAAAGCTTTTTTTAAGCTTCACAAACTCTAAGGGCCACAGTGCTGTGCATGCCCTGCTTGTTTCTGAGAATTTGCCATCTGTAGTCAAATGTGCCTTCAGTCACTGCATATGGGGCTTTAGCACCTGATGAAAAGTGTCTCAATGACCCCAGCAAGGATGCATCCATCCCCCAGGCATCAGCCAGGAGCCTCATAAGGCCACTGTTGTTTTTGGCCCCCAACTCCAGCTCACCAGCATTTTCAGTCCTTGCCAGCCTGCACAGACAGATCTCACTGCTCATACTGATATGGAGAAATAGTGTGAAATGGGGACGCTTAACACCGACTGTGATTGTATATGTCTACTCAGAAATGTAGGTACGGTGACTAGTCATGGGTGCGGTGTCTGGTCACATAGGCACACAGCTCTGAGGAGACAACTACAGTTTTGAGGAGACGCCTGCCCCTCTTCCTCTAACAAAGGGGAGACGGGGAGACGCCTGCCCTTCTTTCTCTAACAAAGGGGCTATTTAAAAGAGAATGAGAGAAGATGAGAGACATTCAAATGCTATCTAGAGGGAGGGAGTGCTAAGTCTCCTTGCTGGAGAAGATTGGATGGTCACAAGGACATGAATCACCTACAAACCTGCAAGACCACCACATTCCAGGCAACGGACTGATAAGCTAATTAACATACGAAGCGGGGTTTAGGTAACAAATATGTATAGGCGCTAATTGAATATTCATTTGTTTCATTGTATAAATGTAGGATGGTTCGTCACTTCGGGCATGCACGCTTGTGGAGGAGCGATCCCCCGTGCATCTGCGCGCAATAAACATACCTACTTTATAACTTTCGAGTTATAGAGTCTAATTCTGCACGTCAATACAGTCCTAGGGCTTTTGAAATGGGTGTTACATGCAGAAATGGATCTTATTCAGATTTCTCATTTTTCTAGGGAGCTCATCTCACGAAAACCCTCTGAGAACATCAGGGAAATTAGTGATGCTTTGGAAAGCCTTCCACCCTGCTGTCACAGTGACACTGAGAAGGAGATTGTCTCACCTTGGGAATGGGGATGGAGACTCTGAGAGTAGTGCTGTTACTGCACAGGGGGCAACAGCCACTGGTGCAGAGCTTGATGTTCCTTCTCACCCTGAAACTGCACCCCAGGTCCATTTCACCAAGCTGAAAGCTGTCATTGTTCCACCATGGGATTTCTGCATCTCACCTCTAAAATTCCTGGTTGATGGATAGTAAACCAGACTGAACTACAGCTGTGTCCCAGTTTGGAATAGTAAAATGAGAGGTGAGAGGAAAGCAGGAAGAAAAAGGTGGTGGGTTGACCCTGGCTGGATGCCAGGTGCCTACCAAAGCCACTCTATCACTCCCTTTTCTAAGCTGGACAGGGGAGAGAAAATATAATGAAAGGCTCATATCATAAGGACAGGGAGAGATATCACTCACCAGTTGCTGTCACGGGCACAACAGACTCAACTTGGGGAAAATTAATTTATTTTATTACCACTCAAATCGGAGTAATGAGGAATAAAACCAAATCTTAAAACAACTTCCCCCTCACCTCTCCCTTCTTTGTAGGCTCAACTTTATTCCCAAATTCTCTACTTCATCCCCACTCAACAGTACTGGATGGGGAGTATAGGGGGATGGGGAGTGGGTTCATCACACATTGATTCTGCTGCACCTTGCTTCTCAGGGGGAGCACTCCTCACACTCTTCCCCTGCTCCAGTGTGGGGTCCCTCCCACGAGAGGCAGTCCTCCATGATCTTCTCCAGCGTGAGTCCTTCACATGGGCTACAGTTCTTTACAAACTGCTCCAGTGTGGGTCCCTTCCAAGGGTTGCAGTCCTTCAGGCACAGACTGGCTCCAGCATGGGTCCCCTGCAGGGTCACAATTCCTGCCAGGAACCTGCTCCAGGGTGGGCTTCCCATGGGGTCACAGCCTCCTTTGGGCATCCCCCTGCTCTGGCGTGGGGTCCCTCACGGGCTGCAGGTGGGTATCTGCTCCACCGTTAACCTCCATGGGCTGCAGAGCACAGCCTGCCTCGCCGTGGGCTTCACCACGGGCTGCAGGGGAATCTCTGCTCCAGCGCCTGAGGCACCTCCTGCCCTCCTTCTTCACTGAACTTGTCTGCAGAGTTGATCCACTCATATATTCCCATCCTCTCTCTGACTACAATTGCTGTTGCACGATAGCTTTTCCCCTTTTTACATACACTATCCCAGAGGTGCTACCACAGCTGCTGACGGGCTCAGCCTTGGCCAGCGGTGGGTGTCTCTTGGAGCCGGCTGGCGTTGGCTCCATCGGACATAGGGGAAGCTTCTTGCAGCTTCTCTGCCCCTGTAGCCCCCTCACACCAAAACCTTGCCATGCAAATCCAATACAGGTAAATACAATAATATCCTTTTTCAGATATTGTATTTATTTGTGTTTTGAAAATATTGCAGACTTTCTGTGCTCATTTTGTTGATTTTTTTAAAGGTCATTTCTCATTAAAAGAATAGGTGGGGAAAATGTCAACAGCTATTTCAAATATATAAAGCTCAACACCTGCATAAATGTCTGGAAGACCTGAGGAACAGTCTGTGGGTGGTTTTACTCTATGTGTTGGTTTGAATCTCCTAATAAAATACATTTGCAATAAATATAAAGGTAGACACAGAATATTATTATTGAACCTGTGCATACAGATGTTAAAGCTGAGGTATATTAATAGGCCATACCACCTGATGAATGGTTTGTGCATGTACAGGCAGGAATCAGGTAAGTTAATGAAAAGCTGCTATAATTAGGTGACCTTTTTCATGGTGCATTACATACTGAAATTTTGTTTGAATAGGTGAAGTCAAAAACAGATATTTCCATCAATTCCTAAAGTATACATTCTCTTAATACATGGCACTCCACCTTGAAAGAAGCAAAGCTATTTCATAAAGACACAGTTCACAAAAGTTGTTAGTGGGTACTTCTGACTTTTAAGACCACTGCCACTTACATAAAAAGTTCTACTTTTTTTTTAAAAAAATCTTTATAAATCAGTAGCAACTTTAAAATGCTAATGTTTTGCCATATTTTTATCACAGCCAGTGGTCTTCACGTAGATAAAACCCAAGCCAGTAGCATGTGGGAAGTGCAAGAGGACTGCTCTCACTCAGGCTCCCTGCTTCCAGTCCCCTAAGCCTGCTGTCCTTCTCCTCACACTGACTCTGCTTCTGGTTTTCTAGTATCCCACACCAAATTATCTGAAGACTTACTTCCAAGGCACCAATCTGTTAAAGGGTATAGGCTTATGAACTGTCCATGTGAAAATATAGGTAGTTCCCCCTGATTTTCCCATACCACAGGCTGCAGGCTTTTCTATGTAACATTCTGCAACATAATAGACATTTCCATTACATCATGCATGGAATGACTTTAATATTGATCTAACATTTTATACAAGGAAATAATGTAATACTGCCTTATAAAAATGACTTTCAAATGCTAAATGTCAGCATTTTTAAGGAATGTGAGAATAGCTGTACCTGGTCAGAGACAAGGTCAGGCTAATTTAGCATTCTGTCTCCAAGAGTACCTAATTCCCTAAGTGCTTCATAAAAAGTGTAAGATGAGGGCAAGCACATAGAGATGCTTGCCTAGTTTACGCTCCCAGCCTCCAGTAATCTGCAACTCAGGAGCTTTTGGCATCAAGCTTAATGAAAAATACTAGGAAAGCAATAACATGTGAAAATAAGGCACGCACAAACCTAGTTGTATAGATTCACATATACAAATTGGAAACACATAAAAGTCTCTCCAAGTCTGATCCTAAGACCCTTCAAGCAGAATTTTATTTCAAGCTTTTTTAATAGTTAGCCTCACTAACTGATAAACATCTTACTAGACAGCCCAAAGAAAATCTCCCTTTTCATCTTTGTCTTCCTCATCAGTCATCATCACCAATAAAATTAAACGTGGAGTGGCGCAGGATAAGTGGTTGAACAGCAAGAAGAAACAATATAAAATGAAGCTTTGATGGTAGTATTCTGGGAATTTAGAGTTAGAGCACCTGTGTGTCAGAAAGGGCCAGCGTATCCTTCAGATCTTGAGCCAAATTTGTTAAAAATTGCTGCTTAATGTTAGGCATCCAGGCCTAGGTGAACAAAAGAGTTGGTGCATTGCAACAGCCACTAGTACTTTGCCATAAGAAGCCTTGGCTGGGCAATACTATACAGTTCAGGACAGGGGAGACAACCAGTCAGGAGTAAGATTTATAGGAAAAAGAAGGAATTTAGACCTTTATACTGCAAACTGTCATCCTTAAAACCCTCACTCAGCTGTCACCTAAATCTGGATATACCTAAAATCTATTACTAACTCCATTTTTTACCTTAATGTACTCCAGGTCCCTGGAGTAGTTCTGGCGTTGCATGTTGTGTATTGCCAAGCGTGCCTGCTTTTGATACAGGTGGTTATCTGGGGACCTATGACTAAGACCCTATAAAATGCAGAAAAAAGACATCTTCCTGTGAGAGCTCTTTTAAATAGCGAGGCGAGAAGTGGTCTCACAGCACCACTGGAAACCATAGCTTCCTACAGTTCAAGCTACTTGAAGAAAATGCTTATTTGGACAGGACCTTTGCCCTAGTTGCTGCACCAAACATGTTTCTCGGATGGCAGTGTCTGCCAGCTAGAGCCTTTTCCTAAAAATATCAGAAATACCTTTGTCAGAAAGCAGCTGTACCCCTTTTCTTGGGACTGTCCCCCATGGACCCTCTCTCAGAAACAGTCACCAAACAACTAATTTCATGCAAATCTCAGTCAGAGGTGGTGATTTCTTTTCACCCAAAAGCCTAGCAGGATGCCCTTGAGGAGAGGTGGCAGATTTCAGTCCTTTGTGCGTTCTCAGACTGGGAGGATTTGAATTTATGTATAACATTCCCACTGCAGTGACCCAGGTACCTGGCAAAAAAGCTATTTTGGAAAAGAATTTCCCTCCTTTGAAGTGTTCAGCTTTCTATAAAGCACTTCAATGTCTATTGAAGCTCAGTTTGCTGCCACCTCTGGCACTAGTTATTTCATGATTTCAAGGCTGTCCTTTGGTAGCAGTGGTAGTCTATGTAGGCTAAAGTCTGTTTGTGACTGCTGACCATTCACAGGTAAAGTCAGTCCTCCCTGTGTGGGTCTTTTCCATTCATTTCATACACCTTTGTTCCTCTGCCTAGCTCTGAAATAGCAAAAGCATGCTGGGAAAACTTGATTGGGGTGTGCCTAAGCGTTTGGATTGTTTCTTCCGTTCTGCAAGCACAGCTTCAACAAAGAAAACATTTTCACCACAAGATTTGCATTGAACAATAACAACAGCAGCCAAGAAGAGATAACTCTGAGTACAAGCCTAGCTTATTCTTTTACTAATTTGTTTCTTGATACAGGCAAATCCCTGAAAGGGATTATTATTTTTTTATTATTCTGTGGCTTATGATTTATAAGAGATTGAGAAATGCATCTGTTTCACAGTTTGCAAGGTCTTTTGAAATCCATAGATAGGTACTGCTATGGGAGCACGACATATTATTAATATGCCACAGTTCAGAATGAAGTGTATTAACATACTTTTAATGTAAAAAGTGGAGCTGGAGGAAAATTATACAATAAGCTTGAACTGAGATGGCAATATCAGTATTAAGTACTATTATAAATAACACTATTTGCATATAAATATAAACAAAAGTACTAGCTGTATTGTCATGAACCACAGGTACTTATTGCCAGTAGGGAAAATGCAAATGGTTCTCGAGGCGGTGAAATAATTATCTGTTACCTTTGAAAACACATTTTCCCCAAAGAGTGAATTTTACAAATGTTAAGCCAAAAGCCAAACTGTTGGTATTGTGATTCTAATGTGCCTTTCTGTTCTGTTTTGTTTGGTTGGGTTGGAGGTTTTTTAAATAATTCCCTATCTGGGCACTCTTTTTCCATTTATGCTTTGTCATCACATTTTCCCTCCGTTTCTCTTGGTCAGAGTCCCTTGCCTCCTTGCATTTTCTTCAGTTTCATCTTCTTGTTTTTCTGTGGCATCACTTTCAGACATGGAGGACTTGGCTCTTTGGTATCTTTTCAGAGAGTAAAGGAAACTTAAAAACACTGTTTATAAGCTACCACCACCATTGTACTGCCACACTGTAGAAACCAGAGATGATTTGGAGGTGAAGATGCCAGAGATACTTCAGACCTACAGCTGAGGATTGCCTGGTGATGCTTTCTCCTTCATTTCTTCTCAGGGCTATTCAGACAGTCCAGGACAGATTTTCAGAGCCTAATTTTCAAGTGCCTGGTTCGTCAAACAGCAAGTAGGCTGTTATTTAGGGAGTGCATTGGGCAAGTTAGGGGGTTGAAGTAGATTACCTTTAAAGGTCCCTTCCAGCCCAATAATTTCATCATTTGAAGTGCGACACTTCGAGCAAGATTCAACTAGCCCATGTACTGGTTGAGTTCCATGTGCCACAATGTGTCAAGGCCAGCAGGAATTGCTGAGATTATAAATGAAGAGTTGTCTTTAGATATTTAACTCAGATTGCAGCCAGATACCTTTTTACATCTAATGTTTAGCACACGGCTAACACTGGTATCTTACACATATTTTATCTTACCTTTAGGTAATACATATCTAAGGGTATATATATTTTTACTATATTTCTTTCAGCACATTTTTGTTTTTAAAAACAGCTTAAGGTGCTGATGCCAAGATTAGTGCTAAGTTCCCAAAGAAGTATCACAGAGAGTTTGGCATTTTTCAGGCACCTAAAGTTTACCATGTCAACCATAGAAACAGAATGTGCAATTTGGCATCCTAGGTTGTCACCAAAGGACACAGCACAAAGCCTTTTCTGACTTCCATGTGTACACACATGCACTGAGATGCACACACCCATAAGTTTTATCAGCATTATCTGGATTCATTCCCTTAAGTGGCCTCATAACTTATATTGCAGTGCCACACAATACATTTATGTCCATTTGTGGGTCCACTCTTTATGTTTGCAGCACCTACATGGAAAGGAAAGACACTAGATCAAGCCACTTAAATTAATCTCTCCCTAAGTTAAGACTCCTTATATTTACTTTGTTTTCTTCAGGTTACTAATTAAGGGGGAAATACTATAATTACTTGGTCATGAGATGTGGTATTAACCAGGCACGTTTGTTAGGAAAATACAGGGGACAGGTTTACCACATTAGATGAGCAACTCGCACAAAGGTGGAGGTGATATTCATGTAGTAAATTGCAGATCCATGTGATAAATTACATTTATCAAGCACCTTTGACTGCCTCACCTGCATTCTGCCTACTAATCTATCTCTGTCAGGATTCATTCTAGCACTTTTAACCTCTGAGCAGTTCTCAAGCATCTGCTATTTTTTAACATTCTTCCACAAAAGAAAAAAAACAAAACAAAAAAAACCCACAAAAAAAACAACCAAAAAGACATCCTAAAAAGTTTTTTTTGTTCACTAAAAAATGTGCAAATTCCTCTCCAACTTACATTGTGATAAGGAGGACGATGGGCAATGCACAGTTCTGAAGCAAGGAGATGTTTTAAGTTCTCCTTGTTCTCAACAATGCATGTTTCTATCAGGCGAAAAGAGCTGGTAAGAAGCTTTTTTCCATCCAAACTAGCAAATGTTTATAGCTTGGATATGCTGGCATATACTAGACCTCAAGAGTGGAACACAGTGATTTATAGACAAGTTGCTTAAGATCATTTAGAGGTTCAGAACTGTATCAGTAATCATTCTGAGGCCTATGTAGTTGTCTCATAATAGCAAGTTAATTTGGCTTTAATATAGAAGGAAGTGCAATAACAGTATCAATTAAAAAAATCATAAAACCTCCTGAACCATTTCTGAAATACGTTTTATGTTAAATTTGTAACATAGCTTAACTGCATATGTGCTATAAAGGTTTTATTGGTACTCATTTGGGATGATCTCTGTAATAAACTCTGGGATTCACCACAACTAATATATACCATACTCAAGTCCAGAACTTTCACCACTTGGCTAAAATACCTTGCTTTCATTTAGACATTAAGGAACTGTAACAATTTTCACGAGCTAAGAATCTCCAAAATATTTCTATATCTAATTTTTTAACTTTACTCTTTTTTTTCCTTATTTTATAAAAGTATTTTTATGTGTATATGATTGAGAGAGAGATGAATGGAGCACGTGTCCATGAAAGCATTCAGACTTTGCACTGTCTAAGTGCATACTTCCAAAAGGGACTTTGATTAATGGACTGCCAACTGGTTTTATCTTTATATCTCTTAGTAAAATTCCAGTTTAACAGAGTTTGTGTACTTTATTAAATGAATTTTATAATGAATCTTTAATTTCACAATTTACAAATTTACAATTACATGTAAAAATTTTTTGGAAAAAAAATAATTACAGTTTTTTCCCAAATTACAAATTTAAAAATGTACATGTATTTGCTTACTTATTCACAGACATGGACAGACACACACACTTCTGCATATCACCTAAATACAGACATCCAGTACAGAAAATTTTGAATTTAACGGCTTAATTGAGGCACTGTTACAAGCAACTACGCACAGAGTTTTCCAATTGGAACAATTTCAATCATAAGTCACTGACACTTGAGCTGCCTGTATTACAGCATATACTTTTTTGAGAGTTAAATTATCTAGTTCTGTAGAGTAGGGTTTAAATTACAATGAAAATTAATTAATGTTAAATTAATTAAAAATCAAATTAAAACTACCCAATGGATAGTTTTAACAAGAGTAATTGTACAGCAAAACTATTCCCAAGAAGTATTTTACTTCACAGAATGCTCAGTTCACTAGGAGTGTTCAGATATTTGTGTTGGCTGGTTAAGTGTATCAAGTAATACTGTGTTGGTTTTGGATAGTATGATTTTTTTAATTTTTTGTAGCTAATCACCAGAGTACATAAAGGAACTCCAAAATGTAGAATCAAGCACAAAATCCAACACCAGCTTCAAAAAGATATTTGATTATTAGACAGTAAATTTGCTTATCTCAAGTTTTTCACACTAGTCCTACTCATTTGGTGAATATTTGCAGAAAGCAAATTCAAGCATTATATCAACACACTTGAAGTAAATTTATTTAAAAATCTGAATGAAGATATGTACTGTTTGCCTAGAACTAGAAGTAATAGGGTTACGAACACATCATAAATACTATGCAAAGCTTTGAATTCCATTGCTGAGGCACATTATCAAAGGTCATGCTATCAAGCAAGACACAAACCACAACTGTAGGATCATCTCTTATCTAAACGTTCAGAACAGTGTTAGAAATTATAAATTTTGAAGCGATTCCAACATAAGCATAACTGTGCTTTGGAGATTCTTCGAGTGTGACCATGCAATACTGGAGCAAAATATATTTCTGTTTCTTATACATCTGCAAAGTTTTCATACTTCTGGTAAGTCATTTTGCAAAACATATGATCTTCCGTGTATATGCTACGTACATATACATATGCACAGGGTGTTTTTCTTCAAACTGTTCTTAATTAACAAGGATTTTGTCACATACATATACTGCACACTCATAAACCAATGCGCTCATACCCTCAGAAAATAAGAAAACAAATTTTTTCATATTCTACTTTTTTATGGACCGTTCTAGTGTTTTCTTTTGAAATAAAGCAAACAGGAAAATACTGTGGGAAAAGATAATCAACAGATAAGCTTTTTTAAGGATCAACCAGCACATAACAATGGAGAACAAAGGGAAGATTTTGATTCTCCACCAAATTTTGCCTGAATACATGGTAATCATTCTGTTTAGCCACGGAACATCAGATTGTCTCATGTCTGTTGGAGGCACCAGCAAAATATATCCTGGTTAAAATTCTCAAGATCAGAGTGACCATCCATCAGGGTGCTTTGTGTCAGGGAAGACATAAAAGATGGTCTTTTTTTTTTTCTTCTTTTTTCTGAGCAGGGCACTTTCACCCTTTGTGAGTGGCAGACCTTCGAGAAGGGAAACTGCTAGATTGTTCTTTAACTGAAGCAAAGGTTCAATTTAACTGTTTTCTTATTGCCGTAAGAGAGAACAAAGCTTATCAGCTTTCATGTTTTGTAGGAAATGAAAAAGAATAGAACTGGATTACTTTATTTTTTTGCGGGTCTGAGGTCAACCACAAGCAGCTTTTGGGTCAGTCTCCCTGCCTTACGCCCTCAGTGTACCCAGAGTATCCCCGCCATCTGTGCAAGGCTGGCTGCGGACAGCACCGCTTTGCACTGCCTTCTTAAAGGCTGATGATGTGATTTGTCAAATTGGCAGGCTTTTGTAGTACCAGCAAACCGCAGCCTTAAGATAGGCAAAAAATCCTGGTCCCAACTGGCACGTGCAGTGTTAACACTAGAAATAACTTGTTTTCAGCATTTTAGCATTGATAAGAGCCAAGAAAGAAAGAGAGGTATGTTTAGTTGAGTGGAAGATAACAAACATGCAGTGCCACATTCCCTCTGTGTGCTCTTTTTTATCAGCAGGACTAGTGGCATTGTGTACTGTACAATGAAAGATAACTGTAGAGTGAGAGACAGCTGGCTTTGTAACTCTATTGATTAAACAGGATAGCATAAAAATGTTAGAGGGGTGGGAGCTGAGCCACTTGGAAAACGTGAAAGATGATGGTTACACTTGAAATGTTAATTTTTGCATAATGTTGTAGGGCAGATCACCTTCCTTAATATGTTTTTTATTTTAAAAAATTACCTATACATAGAGAAGTATCGGTCTATTACCAATTTGCAAAGATAATAGCATTACATTTATCTGAGATGGTCACAAGATGAAACACAATACAGGTTTGAAGCCTTCCTAAAAAAAAATTCACACATCCAGAGTTTTGCTGTTTGACATGGGGATAACTCACCAAGCAAATGGGTATATCAGCTACCTCAGTACTGTGAAAGTTTATCTTTGTAAATTTTTGTACGTATAGGGATAGTTAAATCAGGACTTCAGAACGCAGTTTTGTAAAAAAAAACCTCCAAACACCAAACCCTAAAATATCATTCAGGCTTTTGTGACTCTTACTTTTAGAGTCAAACTCTGCTTTTGTTTATTGCTTTGCTCAGCTCTAAAAATGCAGACTAAGATATATCTGTGTTGGGATGAATTTGGTTGTAGATAATACATTAGTTTAACCTATCTTCCAACCTTAGCTCAGTCTGGGGCAAGGAAGGGAGAGAGCCAGGCTGGAATAGGATGGATGTGCTGGGTATATGGCTGCAGCACACAGCTGCAGAAATTCAGGCCAGCTCTGCAGGAGCAGCCCAGAATTATGAGGGTGCGGAGGTAATATAAAGTCATTATTCTCCCTCCTGACTCTTGTCTTTGAGGTCTGTGCTGCATCTCCTAGAGGCACAACATAGACTCTCACCTGGCATGTTTAGCGTTGGAGGGGAGGATTTCACTGAAAAAGCCTCTTTCCACACTACTAAAAGCTCTGTCTTAATTTCATTGAATTGTTCATGTTTCTTTGGAGCTTCATTTGTAATCCTCTCTGGTGAGGTGTAAGCTACTGTATCCGATCCATCCCTCCCTGCTAGGAGTTTCCTCTGCTAACATTGCTGTCTTGTGACATAGCAATTTGCTATTGACAATGTTACTCCCAGTAGTTTGATGTGATGACTTGGTACAGCAATTTCAGCTCTTTCTTGCCAATATGTGTTGCCAAGGATTCATAGGCATGTCTGGCCAGGCTTCATATTTGCCCCAGAAATATGGGGAAGAGGAAGAAGGGGGGAAGGTCATAGAAGGCACGGCACTTGCATTTCTGTATTGGTGAATGTGTCAGTCCCAGGTCTCCGGGATGACATATTCTAGATGCTTATTGGAACTTAAATACATTGCCTTACCCTTTCTTTACCCTTTCCCGTACAGAATGATGCCATTTACAAGCGACTGATAGAGCTATTTATACTACACCTTTGACAAATTGAATTTAATAAACAGTAACAGCTTAGTACAGCTTCAACAAGTCAGCTCATTCCTCCACAAGTTCACTCCTCCACTCCTGCCTTTGCCAGGCTCCTGGAGCCTACAGCAGCCTCTTGGCAATATTCTGCATTTAGGCTTCAAATTGTCCTTTGTCTTTGAGGAACAAAAATACTCTTAGGCAGATTCTGGGTTTACCCAGAAACAGTTTACTTGTTTACTGGGAAACAAGTGATGATAAAGTGAAGGTCACACGGGTGATTTGCAGCTTGATCCTGTACCCAGCTCAGTCAGCTGCCTAACCCTTGTTCCTTTAGGTTGGAGCAGGACTGAGCCCACAGCTTTATTATGCAGCTGCAAGTATAGTGCTCTGTGTCTTTCCTGTTTCTACACATAGAAACATCCCCAAGACCTGTCCAAAACTCCTCTAATTTGGTAAAACATTGAGAATTTTGAGATGAGTCCTGGATCCTTCAGTAATTTGTTTTATTACAGATCAGTATTACTGTATCACCTGGAGTTTGATTTGCAGGCATTTTAAAGTGGAAATACTACAGCCTTTTTTTTTTTTTTTTTCCTCCAGTTACACCTTCCTGTCAATTCAATATTTAATTAATAGATTGGACACTTCATCTGATTTTTCAGAACTCAGATTCAAAAGTCATTTTTAAGTAACATTTATTAATGAAGCCAATTATACGTGTTGATTCATATGGTCACAGTATGCCATACTCAGTCCAGCTAACCAGTCAGTGCCTGCTGAATCTGTTCCCCCGAATGTAGGGGATGTGGTGAAAGAGACTTCATTTGCAGTAAGTACTCAAAACTGTTAATCGTTTTACTCAAGTGAGTACATACAACATGAAGCATTTTTCTTTACTCAAGAGTCTGAGGTTATTTTTACCACATGCCTGCCCGTGAATGGCTTTTCTCGTCATGCATAACACTACAATATCCTAGCAATGACAGACTGTATTATACAATTTTTTTCTCGGTTGACTGATATTACTGTCCTATGGTTTGTGATGTGTGTTCATAGCTATTAGAAGCCCTTGCAGAGTGTAAGAAAAACAAAAACAACCTTACAAAAACCTCTTCTGTGCAGTTAATTCCAAAATACTGCTTTTTCATCCCTGTTCTAAAGTGCTGGAGACTTGCTGCAGCCAGGGGTATTTTCACTCATAGATTTACATGATTTTGCACCTGTCTTCGAGACCTAAGGTCCCACTGTCAGCTAGAAAGCAAGTGACCAACCTGAAACCAATTGGCCCATACCCAAATTTAATTAAACTTCTCTCTGCAACTCTAGAGGAAACTGATTTCCCTCATTATTGCTTATGTGGATAATATGTGAAATTAATTCTCCTTCACTAAGTTATCACTGCATTGAGCAGACAAACACAGATATAATGTTATTAAAAGTAATGACACAGGTTCATCAGCAGTTAACGTTAATGTTTTATGTCATTGCAATCTTGTGTGCGGTTTAGGAGAAAATTATTCAGCTTTGCAGCGCAAGATTCAGAAAGTCACCAACTCAAGGGTTTGCAAAGATTTTGGCATAAAGCACTACTTAGACATAGTTTCCTGTAGATGAAAAGGGAGGGAAAGATGGATTCACCTTGCTTTCCTACTCATCTTCCACAGACCAGCAGAAAGAGAGATAGAAGCAGAGAAGGAAGCAAGGCCTCCTCTCTGTGGGAGGCGAGTCCTCCTGCAGTAGCCCTGTAAGCCCGTAATACCGCGATGACATTGCCTTTGCTGGTAACAAGCCACAGGTTTTTCACTGAGTTTGCAAGACCTCAAGGCCAAGGCTTGTCAGGAGTGGTTTGTCTGAACGTTTCCTCAACTACCAGCAGCTCTGTTTTAACAAAGCATGTGTTAGTTGTAAGAGTGGTTTGTCTATTGACAAGTACTATCAAGAAGTTACGCTGTGGTGAAGTAGATATGTATGACTCTAATATAGCAATGTACCGTAGAGGAGAACAAGCCTGGTACAACAGCAGATATCTTGAGAAGTGGGGACACAGGATGCATGGTAGAGGAGTAGGCATGGGATGGTAAGAGGTGGGAAACTGTCTACCACTGGAGATCCTAACTGTATAAATAGCTCACTCCAGACAATTAAAGATATGCAGATATGGAGCTGGACAAGATGAATTTTATCAAAGAATAAGAATTTTACATACATAGAAGGCACCATAAATTCAGATGCAGTGTCCTCCTATAAACCAAGGAAAAGCAAGATATAACAGCATGTTAGAAAACACATAAAAATAGCCCCTAGTTAATCCAAATAAATAAATAAAGAAGAAGAAGAAGCCATTAATATCAACATCATGGATGTCCCAGGAAAAGATTCAAGATACTAGTGGTTTGTACCCTGCTATATACACACCAGGGGGACAGAAGAGGGGTGGTAACAGCATTGGGAAAGGGAGAAGCCTGTGTTGTCACAGGATACGGACTGCCAGAAAGCACCCGTTAAAATGTCTGGACTGTATCTGCACAGATCTACTCAGATGATTCTGGTAAGCAGTGGAAAAATAAGTAGCACAGGTAATTACCACAGATGAACTCTTAGATCTACATCCTTATCCTTGTAACATATTTGGGTCAGAGGCTAGAAAGTGATAACAACCAAGGTAATGACCACTAATTTAGTCTTAAACATAGAGAAAGTCAAAGAAATTGCCCTGCAACTATGTGATCAAGCAAGCTATTCGCAGCTCGTGCTGACCATCTACCCTAGAAAGCAATAAATATTCAAGAAGCTAGCACCTTGGAGGGAACATATCTGCAGATGCCCAGTGCTGTGCAGAAAGCTGAGTCCAAGGTGGCACCGCTATTTGTGGAAGCCAGGCATTCCGAAAAAAGTAACAGTTCTGCTGGGATGTGAGCAAGATTTTGTAAGCTCACGGAGTGAGGATTTTCTTGATGTCCATTACATGAGAGTCCTTTTTCATATCCGCACAATGACGTGGTCAGCTGGTGAACTGTGCTGGCGTTCTCAGGCCTCTGTTGTGTACAAATGACAAATAAATTCATCTGCAAAGACCTTTATGTACTAACAGCAAGAGAACTCAACAATCAAACTTAGAAGCCTAGAAGATCATCACATAAATTTGTATTCAGGTTCTTGAACTTCTTACTTAGATATATTAACCTGAAGAGTTAAGGGTCATTACAACAATGTAAGCAGCCACGCTGGGAGGTGTGAATACACTTCAGTCACCCTGAGAAAGAAAAAAAAAAATGCTTGATCTGTTGGCCAGCTGAAGATATAAGAAGGAATTTTTCATAGACATGGTTGGATGCCTTTTGGATATCCAATTGTGAGAGCTGGAAGAAGCCCTTCCATTTCTTGGTCTGCAGGCCATCTTGGGCAATCCAGAACAAAGCCAGCAGTGTGCCCAGGTGGCCAAGGAAGCCAACAGCATCCTGGCTTCTATCCAAAATAGTGTGGCCAGCAGGACAAGGGAAGTGATTTTTCCCCTGCACTCGGCACTGGTGAGGCTGCACCTTGAACCCTGGGTTCAGGTTTGGGCCCCTCACTAGAAGACAGACATTGAGGTGCTGGAGTGTGTCCAGAGGACAACAAAGCTGGTGAAGGGTCTGGAGCACAAGTCTTATGAGGAGCAGCTGAGGGAACTGGGGTTGTTTAGCCTGGAGGAGACTTGGGGGTGGGGGGATCTTATTTCTCTCTACAAACACCTGAAAGGAGGCTGGAGGCAGGTGGGGGTCAGTCTCTTCTCCCAGGTAACAAGCAACAGGACAAGAAGAAATGACATCAAGTTGCACCAGGGAAGGTTTATATTGGATATTAGGAAAAATTTCTTTACTGGAAGGGTGGTCAAGCATTGGGACAGGCTGCCCAGGGAGGTGGTGGAGTCACCATCCATGGAGGTATTTGAAAAACGTGTAGATGTGGTGCTTAGGGACATGGTTTAGTGATGGACTTCGCAGTGCCAGGTTAATGGTTGGACTTGATGATCTCAGAGGCCTTTTCCAACCTAAATGATTCTGTGCTTCTATAAAAACCAACCACAACAGGTTTTCATCTCCCGTGAAAGGGATATTTGCCGTTTCCTTTTGTAATCTGACTTACTGTAGTTGTAAGCTATTTCTTTTCTGCTTTAGGTGCCTAACTTAGGTTAGTAGAAAAGGGTAAACCAAAGCAGAATCCAGAGCATAATTTATAGTATTTAAACAATCCTGGTGTCTCCTGGTGATTTGCAAAACTTTATTCTAGTCTGAAATGAAAAATTATTCTCTGTGTATCAGTAGCAGGTTGCAAGTATGGTTTTTAGTTCTAGAATTTGTAGCATGGCAGCCATCTACTACTTCCTAAATGATTAAACTGAGAAAGTCAAGATGAATGCTAAACCCATGCCAGGGTAGATGCGTTAATGGCCGGACAGTCAGAATTTATAGAATGACTTGGGGAAGTTAATGCTGGCCAAAATCCAGCAGGTATTTATGTCCTACTTGCCTGTTTCCCCTGTTGTTTCAATTAAATTTTATCTTCACTTCCTCCTGTTAAAAGACTGCTGTGTAATACTGCTCTTCCAGAAAGGGTTGCCATTATCCCAAGGGAAACTGCATTTCAGCAGCAAGCCCAGCAATCTTTGTAGACTGTCTGTGAAGTTCTTTAGTATCCTTCTGGGTATACGATTCTATAAAAATGTAAAGTATAACAGTACGTAATGCTGCCACTCTGCTATTCATAAAACATGAAAGTAGGTCAGTATGTGAAGGACACATGACATCGGGAATGTTCCCAAATGCAGCTTCCACTTAACTCAAATGAGGCCGCATGGAGTACCCCAACTGAAGTGCTCCTTCTTGCCTTTAAGGATAGCAGACAGCATCAACCAGGAGGTGCAGAGCTCCCAAACTTTTATTTCGATTCATGTACTGAGTGGAAATGGAAGTAGATTTCCTAATAATCTTACTGACTCTAAGGCACTGCAGTTGTTCTAGAGAAAATCTATGTTAATATGAATATGGATGTCTCTCCTTAAAATATTTGCAGACACTACATACATCCATATACGATAACACATAAGGCTGCTGAGGGATTATTTGTTTTGTTTGGATGGTTTGTGGGTTTTTTGGTTTTGTTTTTTGGTGTGTTTTTTTTTTTTTAACTGCTTACAATAGTAATAACCTCAGTGCTGGGCATTTCCTGGGGACTAATGACCAGTGGGAGTAAATGACCTGAAATGTAGCCACAGGCCATCAACTCATCCCAGCCAGCCATTAATCCTATGAAACTACCAGTGCCTTTACCGTGATTGCTTAATTTAGTCTCCCTAAGTTTAGTGTAACTTTAAAAACCTTGCTGCAGCCACTGAGCAGCTCTGTATTTTATTAGCCCTGCTTTTCTACTGCTGAGCATGGGTTGTTTTCCTAGCTGCTGATCAACTCTAAACACTGAATAGACTTTATTAAAAGTTGGTTATCAAACTGCTGAGCATCTCCAGACATCTAAATATTTTATGTGTGTTTGCTTTGAGTGGCCCTGAGCAATTAATACATTGTTTCATTAGGAGGGTTTTTTACTAACCACTAAGTGACTCTAAACACCTAATATATTTCACTACAAGTTTGTATTCCAGCCATTGAGCAGCTTTAAACACTAAATTGGCGTCATACGTTTAAAAAAAAAATCACTCAGTGTTATACATTTCTCACAAGTAATTTCCTGTCTCTACCCTTCTAAACATTATTCTTTTATTTTATGGGTTGTTTTTTTTTCAGCTGATACATTCCTGTTTAGCTTGCTGGACCTCCGCTGCTTTTCATTCAAAAGCTCGGAGCTTCACTGGAATTGGCTTTGCTTCATTTCCTTCATCTAATACAGAGAAAAGAAGAGCCACAGGGGGCAACACGAACCCGGGGTTTCTTCCTGCACCAAATTAAGAGATTAGAAAATATTCGTTTTGTTCTAACCGAGATAAGAATTCAGGCTTTAGACTTAAAAATAACCTGTGGTGTATCCCTGCATACGCAACCACCACCAGCATGACGATCAAAATGACAGTGATTCAGTTGGTGCTCTTAATCATCGTTACACATCCCCAGCCAGTGCTGCTGGGAAACTCACTCTGCTGCAGCAAATGCAGAGGTCAGCTCGCCCCTGCTCACTCGGACTGAGGACCTGAGCAGCTGGCATTACAGCGGACAGCCCTTCACCCTGACATTTGCCGGTTTCTCCAAGGTCTCCTGAGCGGCGCTTCAGCCAGCAAGAACCGTCACCACTCCTCTGAAGTCAGGGGAGCAGTGAGCCCTGTGGACACTGCTCCTGGATCTCCTTGCTCAGCCTTCGCAGCTCCACTGCAGCGAGCACAGGCTGGACCTTCCTGGTTCCCAGGCTAGGCAAAGCCCCCACCGCTTCTGCTCATTTCAGTAAGGTCTCGGTGACGGGTCAGACTTGCACAGCAAGGGTCAGCCACACTGGTACTCTAGGCACCTCACAGACTTTTGGGGAATTCACATGAAAGGCAGCTCACTGCACATAGCCCTACATACCCCTCCAAGCCAGCTCTCTGAGCCTGTCGCCTGTTCCATGGGTGGTTGCCTTGCTTCCCTCTTCCTCCATGCAGATAGGGCAGGTTTTGCTTCTGGGTTCCTCTTCTGGGTAGGACCAGGTAAAGGGTAAAGGGAGAAAGGACTCTGTCACAGCTTCTACTGAGTGGAGGCTATTACCAAATAGGTAGGACTGAACATCTCCCTGTTTAAAAATTCTTGATGTAAACAGTGCTGGTGAGGATAGCGTTGCTGACTGTTATTAAAGCGATGCAATGCTTGCACAAAAGGAAATGTGGCAAATCCTGTTTTAAAAATATGAGTATACTACATTAACATTGATGAATTAAAGTTGATTTTTGTCAGGAAAAAAAAAAAAGGAAAATTTTAAAAGATGTTAAGGGCCAGATTATCCCATGAAAAGCACATTGCCATCTTCCTAAAATGACTTGGAAAACTTGTTCTAAGACAATATAGGCACGGATATGACAGTCTCTCTAACCTTATCAGTTGGATTAACTGAATTCAGAATAAAATTTATATTATTATGTTAGAAAAAATTGGTTCAAGTTAATGGTCATGGTATAGAAGTGTACCCAATATTAATTTAGACATACTTTGCAGGGATGGAAGAGGAGGGTTTTGATTTTTTAAGTCTCCTCAGGCATTGCTTATATTCAGCTTTTCTGTATTGGCTCTGCAGCAAGAGCAGCAAGGCAATTCTTACATTTAAATGACACCCACTGCACTATACTTCAAATCTTAGCAGTAAGATATTGCCTTATAATATTTGGATTGCTAGTTATGCACCAGCTTCAACTGCAATATCCATCTTTGTGCTGATACACCTGGGCATGAGTTAAGGCATGATACACCTGGGCATGAGTTAAGGCATGAGCTGGTATGTGGGGAATGAGTGGAGATTACAGTATATGAGTGGAGATTATTACTCAGATAACTCCAGTGCTTTCAGTGCTGTGCATAAAAACCCCTGACTTTGGATGCGCTGGCTTTGGCATACTTATAACTCAGACTGATATCATCTGTGTATCTGAGCTTGTGCATGTGTGTGGGGGCACACATACAAGAACATATGCATGTTTTACTTTTAAACCTCTAATCACTATTACTTTCCTGAAGTTCTGTCAAAATTGCCTGGTTCCCAGGAATCACTTCTGGGACCACAGACTGTTATCTTTGGACCAGGTCTGTTTGGGGCTATTCCTCATGTGGGTTTTTTGTGGGTTGGTTTTTTTTGTTTTTTTTTCTTTCCAGGAAGTGAAAACCCATATATTTTAAAGTTGGATCACAATTTTTCTTTGGCATGCATATTTTATTTTGCATACACATGTGGTTTTCATGCAGTTAATATTTTAAGTATAGAAAGCCCAAAATAAACAAAACAAAAAGCAAAATCCAAGTTAAGACCTTTAAAAATAAAGGGCATAATGGAAATATCAACTGACCCTCAAGTCTGTAAATACAGAAGTATAACTGTGTTGACTTTGGTTTAGGTTCAGTTCAGAGAGGATGAATGCAATATTTATTTCAGCATGAATTGCAAGCATTGGAGTTACTGCCAGTTATGAGCAAAGTAAGTCTCACAATAATCACAATCATTATGAAAGAATATACTGTCACGAGAGCAATACATTATTCTTGTATTGAAAATGAAGCCTGCCTCTTTTCTATTACTCTGATTAATGCTCCTGATTTTTATGTATTTAACTCTTCCAATGTTATAGGTCTTGGACCTTTATAACAAAGACATGTCTGCTGGAACAAAAATACTCAAACATATAGCTTTACCTTAAAAGAGAGAGTTTTGCTTTTGATGTTATTTTTTTCCAGCAACATCTGATGAACTCATTTACTGATGCAGTATTATATGTTGGCTTTCAGCAGAGGTTTCTATATATATTTCTGAAATAGGTCAAAAGTCCCTTTGGATGCGTGCATCCAAACAAATCAACAATAAAAATTCCCCCTGTGTTGCAGTTTCTGGGGAAAGCTATACATTTCACAAGTTCCCTGTGTCTTATGGCATTATGTGAACTTAACAGCACAACAGTTGCACAGGTAAAATATATAAACAGTTCAAATTTGCCTGTCTCCTCTGGTAACTAAATTTTATAAGACTTCACTGGACAAAGAATATATACCTTATCTGGAACAATCCAGACAATGAATGACAAGCTTCTCATTGACAATGCTTGTTGTTTTAAAAGCAGTCATATCTGCACAGGCTAAAAGCCCTTTACCATTAGTACACTGGCACATCTCTGTGTGATGTCTTTATTTGTAATATTTATTATTTAATGAAGATATTTATTATTTAATAAAGACCAGATCTTTATTTGTGAGCTCTTAAGAAAAAGTTCGTGATTGGAGCACTCAGGTTTGAGCCTCATTTTCCATTTGAATAGTAAATGATGCAAAGGTTTTCCCACCGATCTTTAACAAGTTGCTCTGCTGTACAGTTATTTAGTATCTAATTTACATGGTCTTAAAGGATATGAAATGTACTGCTATATCACCTGAAGTTAAAGTAAAGATTTCAGACAACCTTTTTTTCCCTATAATATTGTTCTTTCTACAAGACGTTTAACAGACAGGATCTCAGCCTTTTCATATTTGTCATTCATCAATATATTTCTCAAAGCTTTTGTCAGTGTCTTGCATTTCTCTTTTCCATTATATTCCCTAGTTCTCATTTACTTCAGTTCTTTTCTCTTGCTATCTTAAAAAAACTCCATCTAAAAATTGAATTACACAGCTCCTGCTTCTTGAGACTTTCTAAGATAACAGTGGTCTCAGTCAGCCATTCTTTTCTTAAAATCCTAGATTAATCTTTTGCAAGCCTATTGCCTAGGCACACATCTTCCCATTGGGTTCTGTGTAGGTTACTCTTTGTTAGAATTGCATACATGTAAAACTTGGCTTAGGTCAGAAATGGAGATTACTTCAATACTGCCTTCATGATTTCCCAGTAGTAAATGTAACAGTAGTACTCCACAGTTTAATATGACTGTTGACATCCCTTGGAAATGTCCCAGAGCAGAAGACAGCTGGAAAGAAGACAACCTTGCAACCAGGAATAGCACAAGCCCAGGCAGAAAACACAAGGATCCCCTGTTTCACAGGATGGTACCAGCTCTCTAGTTTTTCCTGTGTGGTCTGAGGTAGGCAAGGGCATGAATCAGTACAAAATCAATTGAATAGAGCCATTCTCTTAGGATTACTCCTCCTAGACAGAAGAAAATAGACGGCTTTGTAACACCTCTCTGCCAGACTCATCCCAGGGTACTGAAGGCACTCCTAAGACACTGAGGCACTCGCTGTGCTCTAGTTAACCATGTGCCTTGATGTACTAGAGATGACATGTCTGTTTTCGTGGTTTTCAAGAACCCCCATTTCATAGTTGTTGCCATGATTAGGTACTAACTTCATCTCTTTTTACTCTTTCAATGGTTCAAGCAAGGCTTGAGAAATACTGGGGTGAAAATTCAGAACTGTTAATGCAAAATGTTTCCCAGGAAACCATGACTCCTTTTCACCTTAATCTCTGGAAAATGTCTGAATACACCTTTAGAGTACCAGCTGGGCATGTAGGGACCAGTGTGTAGCCTAAAATGCCCAGTCTTGTCACAGAAGGTGTTACGGATGGGAATGAGTACCTTGGACATGGAAACAGTAAAAAAGGACAAACTGTGCTGAGCCAGCGTTGCTTTGAAAAATGTTAAAGCACCAGTGTTAATTCCTGAGCCCAGGAAACTCTCATAAAAGTACAAGCTATCAAGAGAACCCCCTGGTAAGGCCTTAGGTGTTAGCAAGTGTGCTGTTATTTGTAATTTGATCATCATTGTCTAAAATCCACTCTGCCTTAGTAAAAATTAGTGATCCAAATCCAAAAGTGAAGAAAGCCACTGAGTCTGCTTCCCAGTGCGGAAACAGTGGGTGATCATTGCACTCCTTTTATATTCAAACGAACCTAAGGTCATCAGTTCATGTGCGAACTACAAAAGCTGTCTGATAGCTTAATTTGACCTTGCCTGCCAGACCAATGGTCTTTTAAACGAGTAATTGTGCATAGGTCACCCTTCTCCTACTGCCCCCAAGGTTTTCAAATATGCTGCAAACTGAACCCAACGAGTTTCTAAACAGTTGCATCCTAATTCTTATGTCATTTTTAATTGACAGGATAAATCTCAGAGCACTGCGTCACTAGCTATCATCAAATCTTTTTTCAATTTAAGAAAAATTATTTTAGCCATGTTGAAATGTTATCATAATAAAAAAAGATCAAGATTAGAATCCATGGATTTTTCCCTAGAAATATCTTAGATTGTGGTGAATCCTGCAATTTCCATAGCTCAGTTTCCCCACAGCCTGTTCTTCTCCACACCCCCATTTAACAAGTCCTCTCTCTCTATGAAGATCTAAAAGTATCCCTTGTGAAAAACTCCGTAAGAATTCCCATGTGGAACAAAGGATGGAGAGGGAATTTGTGAAAAGCATCAGGAATGTGGTCAGCATGCAGAGTACTGGAATTTTTTATACCTGTTCTCTAAAACAGTTTTTCTATTTTAAAGCCAGTTTATTTTTATGGCCATGAGTCCTAGCCGGTAATTAACCAGCATTCATTCCATGGAAAACATAAGATAACAAGGTCTGGAATAATGTAATGCCATATCAAAATCTGTAAGATATTCAGAATGATTTATGCAACTCCCTCTCATAAGTGATGTCCCAAGCCACTACAGCTACCACACTAGAGCAGCATTTTGACATCAAGGATTCAGAGCTGGTAATTTCTGAGAAATGCTTGTAGGCTGGTTTTTCTATGAATTGTTTTTCTTTCTCCTCTGTCCCTTTTTTTGTGACAAGGAGAAGAAAGCTGTTTCTAATAAGCAAAAAGCCAGAGTCTGGTGTGAGTTTTTTTTTGGGGGGGTTGTTGTTTATTTGGGTTTTTTTTTAAGGAAGTAAAGGATGGATCAATGAGCAGGTTTCTTTACTTCATTCTGGAACAACTGCCTTTCTGCAGCTCCTGCTTCCTGACCCACACCAGAGACCGGTGTGCAGAGGGCACTGTGTCTAACCAAGACCCCAAATTTCTGCACTTGGCTCTTGTCTGATACTAGTTTTCAGCAGAATGGACAGCTGCTGTAGTTGGGGATTGGACTCTAAGTAGCACATCTGGTTGGATTTGCATCTGGAAGGAACAGCAGTTCAGCCAAAAAAGTTATAGCCATTGTGATACAATTAAATCCAACACATCTGTGAGAGGAGATATATTGAGTAATATGAAAATGTCAGTAATATCTGGCTAGGAGGACTCTTAGGAAATGAGGCAATACAGCCTTGAAGTCTAAAGAAGGAAAATCTCTATGTACAGTAAGAAGGTTTCTTATATACACTTTGACAGAATGACAGAAGTGAATGGATGTGCTGAACAGAGTGAAAAGCCCAACCGCTGAGGATCCAATATAAAGATGCATAAACAATAGTCATCAAATCAAAAAGAATTTTTATTTTTTTTTTGCACAAATGGAATAAAAAGAGTGTGAAGACCAAGCAATTGTATAAGAAAATATTGTGTTTATCTGGTATTCAAATTTTTCCATTAAGAACTTGCACAAGATCCTTCAGAATGTAAATGAGCAGTAGTCAATAGGAAAGTGTCAACTTTATCTTTCCTATATTCACATTAAGATTTCATTGTCCTAGGTAGTACATGGAGGTTCTGCTATAAATTAAGATTGTCAAAAGCCAAATTTTCTAAATTCTGCTAAGATGTCACCATATGTTACAACAATAGGACAAGGATACAGGGGAAGATATTAGAATGCATTTACAGAAATCACTCCCCTTAAAACGGAAGGTTCAGAAACTGAAGATGGAAATAATTAAAGGTAAACATCTTAAAAAGAGGTACGGAAAAGGTTACAGCCTTTATATCATCACAAACATGTTCTGGCACAAATCCTTTCAAAATATATGTTTAATGTGTAACAATGTGAGAGAAACTGAACAAGATGAAACAAATTAGAGTGAGCAAATGTGCAAAGGGCTTTTATCATAGTAAACCCTTGATATTAAGTGTGTTAAAGATCCTTCAACACAGTTTTCTGGAAAACAATATTTTTATTTTTTCTGTCCCTCTGTAACAAATGCAATTTTTTAAATTCTTTCTGAAGCTTTTAGCATTTAGATTTACACAACCAATTCAGTATATATAATTGACTGAACCACACTTTGCACTATGTTCTGTCATTACGCTTTACCAATACCTCTTCGACAGAACCCCATGGAACATTTTGTTTGTTTTATTTTAATAGCAGGATCCTGAATTAAGTACATCTGCATGTTGAGACAACAATCCAAAAAAGAGTATCCAGGGAAGCCTGCAAAATCACAGTTGTAGGGCAGTAACCAGATTATGTTTATAGTTGTAGCTTCTATTTGGCCTCTTATTGGAATCACATTTGGCTCTCACTACCCTCTTTCTCGTGAGAATTTAGACATCACAGTTTGATTTGTTCACTGAGCAAAAGAAGGCAAAGTATGGCTGGGAATGGTGCTGCAGCATCACTGACTAGGATCTCTCAGTGCTTTAATGTGATGCCCAGAAGAACTTGGTGCTGGGAACATCAGGCAGAGAAATAAAAAACATGAGTGATTAAAGCACATTTCCTCTTTGGAAAGTTACTGTATAAACATGGAAGTGCTTTATCCAACAGATGTGTAAACTTTGTGTCTCTTGAGTCATCATATTTGCTTATCTGAAGAATATGATTTATTATGTTTTATTCCCATGAAAGTGTGCAATCTGAGGTATATATAAAAAGTTAGAAATATGTTTATACTGACTTGCATATGATTAAAAAAACTGTTAACTGAGGGACAATTTTGAAATGTTCAGTATATACACTTACTACATCCTGAACATGTAAGCAGTCCCTTCCATAAGTATATATTAAGCAGTGAGTAGGGAAACATTCAAATGTCATAAAAGAAGTTGCTGGTCTCAGTTGCAGTAGCCAGAATCATAGCTTCTGAATGCAGAACTTTTATTCCTAATAACGTCAGCATTCAAAATAACAGTCTGACATGAGAAACATTTATACTGCAATTAGAAAAAAAATGCAACTTCTTTAAAAAATAAACAGAAATAATTTGATTAGAAAGAAATAGAAAGACAATAAGTATAAACATTTACAATACCACTTTTTGGAGTACAAGCACACTTGGAGGTCACCAGGGTTCCAACGAGGCTATTTTCTCATTCACTAACATCAGCGTTTTTGACCTTCTCACTATTACGTGTATTGATGGACTGAATATTTTACATCCTCCTCACAAAGTACCCAAATTAGAAATGGAGGGGATTGGAAATGGCTAACACACCAAATTGAAAACATTGAATAGGTCAAAGTCATAGATTTTGCTACAATCTTACCCGGAATATACGTGGAAGTAGTGCAGTCCATGTTTCATTTTTGTGCTAATCATTGTAAAAATTCTGTGAAATGTCAGTCTACGAACACATTCCCATAGCAAAATCATTTTGTGAAAAAAGTAATGAAGCAAAAATGCGATCCATACTTGCAGAACTTGCAATGCGCTTAAAACTGAGCAAAACTTTAGGCTATCTATACACAAAATGACAGGCAAGAGCTATAAAACCAAGGCAGACTGAAATCAATAATTTTCCTGTGCAATACCTTTCAAAGAGCTGTCAACTTCTTCGGACAGAAGCCTCTTTATATTTGGAATACTGAACCCTTGGCTACTCATCCTAATTAAAATGTAATTAGCTAAGTATAATTAGGTAATAATACCACTCGAAACACAGCCTGTTTTCCACAATTGAATCCACAGTTGAGCTCACTATGGCATAAAAGTCTGAACTCAGAGCTCATGGCACTAATTGCCTTTTCACCCCAATTTAATCTGACATGTAGGCAGAAGCCTAGAGCTGCGAGGAATATTTATTGTATGAACTATGAAACGTATCTGGGAAATACATCCATGACCCATGTGGTAGATCTGTGACAAAAGCAATGTAAATGCTGGATGCTACTAGTAGTATCTTCTTCAAAGGAAAAAATCTCCTAATATCAAGAAGAGGTGTAAGAACCCACTTAGTCCTCGAGGTAAGCTTCATCTCACATACTTTTAGCCATCTGAAAGACAGATACTGGTTTTAAGGCAGTCTTTTTCACTGCCTCTCTAGTCAATGAAAAGAGGGAGGAGACCAAACAATGGTCTTACATCGTCTTATGGTCATCTTACATCAGAGTACAGTTTAAAACAATTGGGGTTAACTACTTTCTGTGGTTGCCTGTTCCTCAGCCTGAACTACCAAGGACAGTTGGTGAAATAAGTTTTGACTAGATGCTGAGCTTCTAAGATCAGTACAATAAGATGAAACCCACCTCTGCTGCAGAAGATGGCTCCATCTACTAACTCACCATCAACTTTCCATGTCTAAGGCAATAATTAGAAAATGCTAGACAACCTAAATCAAACACTATGTGACATCTGTCATCTTATTGGAATACCGTTTTCTCTGAAGAGATCTTAGAAAGTCCATCACACAGCTGCCAAACTATTCCACACCCTTCTCAGGCCAGTCACATTACTGTCTTACCTTGGGTGCACTGTGATGCATCTGGAGCAAACCAGAGGGCTAAATAAGCGTGCGTGCACGCCCACGCACACATCCACACACATCAATGCCCGCTGGCGGTCGTGCGTGTGCAGGGAAATCTGTGCAAGCCCCTTGGGCTGGCCCCAGCTCATGGCTGCCAGCTGAGCAGCTCCAGCTGACACCAGCACGAACCGCAAACTGGTGCAGGCAGGAGGAACTTCTCTGAGCTCCACAGTCAAAATTTCCTTGAGGAAAACCTGCTGCTTTTCCTCTTTTCTTAGTCTGTACAACTTTTAATGTTTTGAATGCCTACAGGAAAGCAGCATCTTCATGAAAAACAGCCATTCCTGTTTGATATATGCAAAACTAGGGTGCTAGTGCCATCCAGACAGGCTACAAAATGCCACTTAGACAGATGAACTCCTGTCCTAGCCAGAGTAAATGCAGTCTTTTTTATGTTGTGTCATCAAGCTCCTGTGAAGCCTTCAGAGCCGGCTGAATTTACAAGTAGTTGCCAGCTACTAATCTGAGACTGGCAATGTAGGATCAGGGTTTCCTTTTCCTGACCGCAAGCACTTTTTCTCCCCCTTTATCATCTCACACACTCCAGCCTGTTGCTGTGGACCATTCAGAGGTTTGGCTTTTATTAACAACAATTAAAAGGGATCATCACCCTCCTACCACTATTACATCATGATCTATGATGATAAATTGGCTCCTAAGGGAAAATGTGTAGCAACACACACTCCCCCCCAAAACAAACAAACAAACCAAAAATGAACAACAGGACAATACACGCATGTCTCAGAAAAAGCATCTTGCTCAAGATGATGTAAAATATCAGTTAATTACATAATGAGCTGTTAGAGGGGAGAAGACAAATGTAAACGTGGCTTTGTTTGTGTTTCTGTTTTTATAGGGACAATGCACAACGGTCAAAGGTCAAGGGCTAGAAATGAAAACAATTGCATATAAAGGAAAGGTACGAGCTTATGATTATTTTTTGAAGAATCAAATAGTAAATATGTGTATCTTTGTACTTTCACCTTTTCCAAGAACTTGAACGATGTGTGCACCTTAGCTGGCCTTATTTTTTATCCTTCTTTGAGAATGCCATTCTATTCAAAAAGATGTTGATATTGAGCACACTGCTCACTAATTAAATTTAAAAATTATTATAAATACTTGACATTAAAAGATTTAAATTCATTTTTTGAATTCTAATGAGTAAATTTTTTTATTCAGTATTGTGTGTACTTCTCTTGAGGATCTACTGAGGATAGAGTGCAATAAAAATATAATTGGCTTTAAACCCTGGTAGACTAATGTTTTGTCATGATTTACGCTGTCTGTTTTGTATTCAGCTCTAAAGTTGTTTTCCTCTCTCTGAATCATGTATTGATGATTCAAATGCATGATTCTAACCATTATAATAATGATAGTAATATAAACAAATCACCACGTTAATGTGTTTTTTTAAAAAAACTTTATCTTATGCCTGAACACTCTTTTAGCTAAAGAGACAATATTTTCACAAAAGACAATATCCTAAAGCTTATCCTGGAAGAACAGACAGGCATATTTTTCTATGGCCAATGGAAAAGTGAATAAAATTATGAAAGTTTATTACACTTTGTAGTATGTTATTTTAATATTTCCTCTGAATCCATAACTGTATGTTTTTAAATATCTCAGAAAATCATCGCCAAGCAGATTTTAAATTGCTATCAGTTTACCTTTCAATTAAGTTAGAAATAAATCATAAAAAGTGTTCAAAATATTTCACTATTTAAAAAAAAAAAAAAAAAAAAAAAAGAGATGCCAATTTTCCATTAGTCATACCTAGGAGCCTCGTAGGTCTCCCTCTTTGAAGAAGCACATTAAAGGGGGTCAGAGGTTTCACAAATAAATTGGTTGGCAAGCAATATCAATGGTGCCCTAGGCTGACCTGGTATGTAATTATTTGCATATCATTGCAGTAAAAGCAACAACGTGTTTAATCTGTGTGTGTTTATTTTGATCTATATATGGACCTTAAAGGTCAATGTGATTTACTCACATTTACTTTTGGTTATTAAAATTGCTGAATAAAGTGATGGAAAGGTGTTAGAAGGCATTTGCAATTAGGAAAGAAAATGACAGTCCGGATGGAAGTGCTTACTCAGAATTTTATTACAAGGGTGGTGGTGTTTTTTCTACTCTATTTTCACAAAGCTTTATAACTCACAGCTTGAGAGAAGCATATCAAAGCATTTTTTGCCTTCAGTAAATGGATGGCAGAACTAATCTTACCTCCCTGGATCTTACATGATCATGGCTATAGCAACATTCTTGGCATAGAAAACAAAAGGAATACAGTATTTTGCACCACTCTAGGGTTTTTTTTGTTTTTTTTTTTTTGTTTGTTTTTTTTTTCCCTAGACAGTTAGATAGCATTGTTAAAGTTGCTAGACTTCAGAAAACTGAGAAGAAGTATCAGAGTACTCCCTGTGCAGAAGCCCACTGAAGCCAGTAGAAAAAATCCTATTTGCTTCAAGGGATTTTGGTTTTCTCTGTACAGTGAAATATTTTCTGAGTCTCATGAAACTTAATTTTCAATCAAGACCTGAGACAAATTGCTCAGTCTTCAAATTTAAAGTTGATTTTACTTTATTATTCTATCTTACTCAGTTATTTTACTCCTTTAGGAATCTGTAAATGAAATTGAAATAAAAGAGAATGAGGAAGAGAAGAGACAAGTCAGAACAGAAAGCAGGAGCAAAACAAGAATGGAAAGAGACAAAAAACACAGAAAAGAAGCAAAGATAAAGACTGGAAAGAGCAAATGAATGTAGGAAGAAGACAGAAAGTCTTCAGTTTAATATACTATATAAGCGAGTATGTAGCTTTAAACACGTGAGTAGAGGAACAGAAATCAAAGGTGCATTCAAACATTTAAACTAGTTACAGCCCAGGTGATGCACCTTGCTGCATCATTTCCTCTGAAAGCAAAGTATAATGGGAAGGACCAATCTGGGAAAACATTTTGACAGCTCACAAGCCTCAATGAAGTTCAATTGCAGGACCTCTTTGGGAGACAAAAATATCAAATTAAAAAGTTGCAGGTTTTTTAAATAGATTAATGCCTGCTTGTACCAAAGCAGTACTTGGAGAATGCGGCAAACATTTATTGTTATAAATCCAGAACTTTCTCAAGAGTGGTGGCAATAGTCACTATTTCTAGAGATGATACTGGATCATCCATAATCATGTAAGTAGTACAGAAGTGGTCACGAATTTTCAGCTAAATTGTGACAGAACTGATAACTAAGAAAATGGCATTTTTGCTAAAGGTTTTTCGTTTTCTGTCAAGACTTCCTAAACAAGGCCTTCCACCTGAGGCTTTGCCATTCAGCATAAAAAACAGTTGATTAACTAAACCCAGTCAAAATGCTTCCCGACAGAAAAAATTGGACATAAAATCCCTGTTTTGCAGCTGCTCCAGAAAAAAACACATTTTGTACCCAGAGGCTCGGTGTGGTGCCCAGCAGCAGTGACAGGAAGACCTGGAGCCGTATCATCATCCCCAGGCTTACATTTCAGTTAAAGCTGAGTATAGTCAAAGTAGGACTTATTCTTTATAATTTCATTGCTACTCTTCTGCACACAAACGCTCCACTAAGCTCCTCAGAAAGTTGCTGCTGCCTTCCTCCTCAGTATAGCCCCTGGATAGCAAAAGATGTAAGTTAGCTTCAGGCAGTACCAGGACTGCTAAGGCACATGCTGGGGTGCTCTGCAGAATCAGGACTTGAAACTGGAGGTTTTCACGCAGCCAAGAAATTTCCTGCTCTCCATCCACTTTGTTGAATGCCCAGTACTGGAACTCAGCTAAGCAGCTTCAGCGCACAGTCAGGTTGTAATTTTCCTGTTTGTTACCTTACGGGGACTTGTCTAGCAAGTGGACTCTATCACCTTTTTTGATATATCTCTTACTTTGCTAAATACCATGAACTACAATGCAGCCATTCTGAGAAGTTGTATCTCCGCAGGGTGCAACAGCATTGTAAAGCGGTAGCTGCCATTTTTCATCTACTCCTCTAAGGGACAAGCCCCTCTTGGCCAACGGTAAAGCTTTTGAAGTTCCTTGTTTTACAGCAGCCCACTTAAACCATGTATCCAGGACACAGTGTTACTGCAGTCAGAGGCAGCCCTCCCAGCTGGAACACAAGCCACACAGGGAGCGGGGTGAAAAATTACTTGCTATCATCAAAGTAATCAATTGCCGCCTTTCATCTTCGTTTCTCCATGTCCTGGTTTCGGCTGGGATAGAGTTAATTTTCTTCCTAACAGCTGGTACAGTGCTGTGTTCTAGATTTAGGAGGAGAATAAAGTTAACACACTGATGTTTATGTTGCTAAGCAGCGTTTACACTGAGTCAAGGGCTTTTCAGCTTCTCCCGCCGCCCCACCAGTGAGTAGGCTGGGGGTGCACAAGAAGCCAGGAGGGAGCAGAGCCGGGATAGTTGACCTCAACTGGCCAAAGGGGTATTTGTCATATGATGTCATGCTCAATATGTAAGATGGGGAGGAAGCTGGGCAGGGACCACTCGGGAACTGGCTGGGCATCAGTAGGCAGGGTGGTGATCAATTGCATTCTGCATCATTTATTTTGTTTATTATTATGATGATTATTATTGTTGTTATTTTTATTGTTCTAGTTATTGTTATCCCTTCCATTTCTGTCCCATTAAACTGTCTGTATCTCAACCCACAAATTTTACTTTTTTCTCACAATTCTTTCCCCCATTTCACTGAGAGGAAGGCAGCGACCGAGTGGCCACGTGGTGTTCAGCTACCTGCCAGGTTACACCACTACACCCCGTGGGGACAAACAGCCCAGGCAATCTGATGGATGCTTAGGTGCTGCAGGTCTGATGCCCAGATGCATGCATAGGAGTTGTTTAACTGCATTTACAGCCCTGGAGCAAAGATCAGGTGAGGAATAAAGCAAAATCACTGCCCTTTGCAGGTCACATTTCTGTTCTGTGATGGTTCTTTCAGATCAGGTTATCAAATACGTTTAGACATATGCAAGTGAATCTTTATACACAAGAAGGAAAACCACTGATTTATCTATGAGCCTCTTGAACAGATTTACATACTAGCAGGACAATAACATACCTGAGAACCAATTATTCATGAAAATGCCTATTTGATTTTGACTGAAAAATGTGTTTGTTACGTCCACTTTATTTTCTTACTTGCCATGTCAAGAGGAAACAAATAGACTCAATTAATAATACAGAACTGCAAGTTATACCAAGTCAGTTTCAACCAACTGATACTCACCTTTTTACTCCATGTACCTCCTAGCAGTCCGAACCCAAACTTTTCTTGGAAAACAAAAGGGACAAATATTTAAAAGCAGACAATTATCTTTTATTAAGACATTCCTCATCCTAAGAAAATACACTTGATATGCTTTTAAAAATATCCTTCATTCATTGTAAGGAAAATATTTCATCCAATTTATGTTCTCCTAACAGAGCTTAATTTGATTGTTCAGATGTGTGTGTGTAACTAAAAGTTTTCTTTTCTTTGAATTCAAAAGTTTCCCTTTCTGAAATATTAAGTGTATGATCACCAAGTGTTCTTTCCCGTTTATAGAAAAATGCCACTAAACTTCTACTATCCATTTATAAGTTTCAGGCAAGAGTTGATACAACTGTGACATAAGGTGATTAATGGAAGGCAAATGAAGGAGTAATTAATCAAACCATATAAGAAAGTGAAAATAAAAAATGATGCAGAGACTGACAAGAAAAGGCTATACTCCTTGTGCTTTGGCACCAAGGAAAACAGACCACGGAAAAAGGCTAAAAAGTTCATGAATGTGCTCCAATTAATCTGTATGCATACTGCAATGCTCTTTAGTTTGGTTCATTTAAATCTGAAATTCCTTTCCCCGTTGATGTCAGCTAGTTAGCCAAGATGGTGCATTACTGTTATGATCACTGCAGCGCATATAATTTAGATTTATCTCTTTAGGGACTCAGCTCCACCCCCTGCTAGCTAATATGCTCACCATGTTTAATGATGCAAAAAATTTCCCTGAGTACAGGTTATTTATCTTTATCAGGGGCTGCTTTTGGCTGGCTGTCAGTTATCAGCCAGAATATTTGTTCCTAAATGGTTTGTACTCATCCATATTCCAGGGCAATTCTGAGGCCCATATTATCACTGATGTTTGCAATAAAAGGGTTTCAGTTCTTCAGATACACCTTAGTAATACTGATTTATGAGTCTGGACTGGCTATATTTCTGATGCAGTGATATGAACCCTGAAATATCTGTCATGGAAGTGAAATATCTATCCAAAACCTCAGAAACAAAACCCGCTTGTAGGGGTCTTGGAAAAATATGAGGAATAAAGATATTTCTTTGAATAAATTTTGAGGGGAATGAGTCAGAGGTGAGTTTTTTGAACTGAAGATCTGTAGAAAATAAAATAAAATTAGGAACAGACCAGTGAAGAGAAGATAGATGAAAGCGGGAGGAAAAGAAAAGTGAGAAAGAGACAAGTCTGGACAGAGACGTAAGGAGACAAAAGAAAAGAAATGAGAAAGGAAAGAACTTTTGCTGCACCAGATGAGTGAACACTTTCAGTCTGTAAGGTTGAAAATGATGGTTGGAAAAGCACAAAACTAAAGCTTATGACTTGAAAGTTCTTGCCTGCGCAGCAGCATGAACAAGCACCCAGCCTAAAAGTGAACAGCAGATATCCCAAGTGGAGAGAGAGTTCAAGATGTTGAATGCAGTTCTGCAGCACAGACATGAGAGTTATGCTACAGGTCAAAGAGGAGACCAGCAAGACTGGCAAGTAAGAAAGACTGAAGATACAAAATAAGTAATTAAATTTCAATTTTTTATAGTTTTGACTAGGATGGCAATAGGGGCAGCAACTGCGTGTCAGATTTGATGTATGCAGTATAATAGGCTGGATTTGCTTTTCAGGGCATGCGAACATCTGTGGCACAGAGATTCCCAAGCTTGCAGCAATCAAGTCTGTTCCAAAACTGGAAGTAACAAAGCCAGACATGCTCTCCCCAGGGTGGCATGCTGAGATAACACGGCCTCACTGCTTCCCAGACCTGAGCTATGTTGGAGAGTCACACCAGTTTGTTCCGAGCAAATTCAGGTATCTCTAACAGCAGAAATACTTCAGAGAGTAGAAAAATCCCCAGTTTAGATCCCTCACCTGTTTCTATAAGGATACAGTAACATCCAGCACGGTTATTGTCTTCTTACTATCTATGCACTCATTTGGAAGGTACTCACATAATTAGAGGAAGACCACAAGTTGCCATCCATAATTATTACAAAACTTGGTGTTGAAGCTGGTGCAAGTAAGGCTGCCTTCAACTCAGGAATGTACATAAGTGTCAGCTGAACAATTTTCATTCTGAAGCCTCTATCTAGCAGAATAGGTCTTCCCTGGGGCCACCACATGCATACTGCATCATGCCCCCAACAGATTTTGTAACCACCCAGCTACAAAGTCATGAGCCTTCGTCTAGGCTTGGGCACATGCTGGACACTTCTGGCTGCAGTGTCACCAACAAGGCAATCTGTTGCTCAGGAACCCATGAAATACAGCCCTACCAGAAGTTATGGCCCCTTCGGATCTGCTGGTTGAGTTGCTCATATGCTTTTCTCTTTTTCCCCTGATCGTTCACATTTCTTTGTGGCCTAGTGGCTCAGGGCTATGTGAGGGTAAGGATCTGTGTTCCAAACCTTTTCTTTACCATACTGAAGCAGGAGGTGTCTGCTTTTTGGGAAGGCTATTAACAGTAATCCATCTTTGCTTCATATAACAGAGTTAAACAGGTAGGAAGGCTGGAAATGAAGTGGGTAACCAGAAAGCTACAACAGAAAAATAAACCGTTTTATTGATTTCTGAAGAGGTAAAACATCTGGCCTATTTTTAAGAGTGTATCAGATTTGCATATATTTCTTGAATCTTTATGGTAAAAAGAAGGATGTACTTTGTATACATGAAAAAACCATTGCAACTGACATTCTTGGTTTTAATCTACTTGCAACATTGAAGCTGTTACAGGTTATTTCTTTATATGCAGTTTTTAACCACAAGAGAAAAAAATACCCCAAAACTGTGTAAAATATTATTAATTTCCTTCAAAAGCCAATTAAATATTTTCAGCCTACATCACGTACAAATGCTAGTATCACAACCAGAAAACGGCATGTAGAATGGAAATACAGCACGAGTACTTGAATTCCACTTTTGTCGGGTTTAGATGATGTATTTGTTTGATTTCTACCATGACATGCTCTTCCTGTTCTGAAGTTTTCCAGAAGCCTAGATTAATGACAAAATGATTTCCAGTATAAACTTCCATAATGATAAGAACATATGCTGGCATAGACAGAATAGTATTACAGTGCCACAGAGATCTTCTGAGAGCATGAAATAAACACACGGCACTCAAAAAAACTCTTAATTTGTATTATTTCCAGTATTACTGCTGTAAATATGCAAGGACGTAACTAACTGACCATTTAATATTAATAGGATGATATTCAATATCACAATATTCATGTGCTATGATAAATATTTCAAATACTCTGTGCTGTTAGATAAATTCCCTATTAGACCTAGCCTTGATAATGTGCATATTGTTTCTGAAAGAAATTTCTGAATTATTTAGAAAAGACCCATTTTCCTCCTGAGACATAAAATGAAAATGAACTGCAGATTTTCTGCAAGTTCTTATTACCATTTGGTCTAGACCACATTATGACCAAATTATGGTGAAAACCCTTGAATAAAGTAATTTCACAGGAAGCTGTTAACCTGCTAAAGCACCAAGAAATACAGATCAGACTGAAATGAGCTTTGGTTGTATGCTTCTTGATTCAACTATTTAGATAATGTACTTTCATTTAGATCTGCAGCTAAACGTGTGAAGTATAATAGCCTTTCTTGTACAGGTATAATGAGGCATCAGTGCAGTGGTACAAAATAGCAGCAAAGAAGAAGGGAAAAAGGCAGTTCTGATGCCCAAAGTTCTCTTGTGACAGACATTTTTTTAAAAGAATATGACTATGGAATCAACAAGCATTTATGTCAGACACTTTCATACAACTGGAGAACACGACTCTGTCACCTGATGAAAACTGCTTAAGGGCCATCAAGCCCAGAAGTGGAAATTCTACTGCTATTGAGACAAAAAGCGCAAAACATAAAGAGAGGAAGATATATATGTATGAACATGCCGTCTCTTTTCTTAAGCAGAAAATAAGCAAATTTCAAAGTCAGGTTTCTTCTGTCCTCCATCCTATTGTATGTAAAATCAGTTCAGAGACTTTAAAGGGAGGATGAGACAATGTAAGCTTACTCTTCGCTGTGAAGTTCTTCCAACATATCTCTAATATAGTCACTAGAAACTGGTTTCAGAAAAATTTAGTTCAAACTGGTGATTTCTTTTCAAGTGGTAAAATATCTTATTTAAGCACATAAATGTATATGGTGTACTGATAATTTGATTTTACTTTCTTTGTGTATTTGCTTTTCAGCTTACGCATTTTTTTTTCTACCCTCCTAACTCGCTTCGGTTATATTGCAGTTGACCTCAAAACAATGTATAAATACTTCTGTATCATTTAAGTTTTATCTTTTGTATCAATATATGTGCGCATGGCATATCACTCCAAAATTAATCTAGTCTCTGGACAAAGGAAAAAAATCATGGGAAATTTAAGCTTTTACTTAAAATAGCTCCATACAGAAGGATTTTGTTGAACAGAGGTCCTTATCCTGTTTATATGACTATTATTAGTAGAGCAAATAAAAATGAAGCATTTTTTTTCAGGATGTTTCATTGCTTCAAAATTTGCCTTCACTGAAAGTGAAATGAAAATTACTATTTTTACAATTAAATACCAAGTGGACCTCAGACATTTCCTTCCATTTACTTACCTTCAAAGGATTTATTGTTTTGCTCTGTTACCCAGTTTTTTTCTTCTTATACCAATGGCAGTAAATCATTATATATCATGTGCAACTTGGCACAATGTGACGCACAATATGTTACACCATGCACCCCTCCTGATTTTCTAGGTTACATGAGCTATCAGTGTAAATTTAGGATACCACATAGGGGTCTATGTCTGAGCTATTCACTTAGATATTCTCCTTTCTGTGGAAAGAAAAAACAGTTGCACAAGTCATTTGACCTAATTTAGATGTTTACTTACTTAGCGATGTCATAAATCAAACCCTAGGAATGCCCATTTCTTTCCACTAATCAGCATGAGCAATTTTCCACTGCTCTTGTTTGTGTGTCATAGGACACTTCAAATTATTTCTACTTTGGCTTTACTTCTTTATTCTGTATTATTAGAGCGTTTGTAAAATCATTATAAGAACAGCAGCTATGCTGATATTTCAGGTAGCATACCTTTTATTTAGTTATTTTGTTTCTGTCTACTATTTGTGTTTTAATAGAGAAGTCTAATGTTCAGCACCTTGAGCAAAAAAGGAAGACTGGCTTCTGTATACTAACTAAAGGTCTGACTGCTTTCAGCAGCTGGGGAAAATTATTCCAAGGATATTGAAAACACTGATCTTTTTTTTATTATTCGTTGCTGTTGCCATCATTACAGGAAGCCAAGATGAGACCTGAATCTGCTCGGACTCAGCACTGCAGAATAAAGGGGAGACCAAAGGACAAAGCAGGTAGCGCTGCTGAATGCAGCACAAAGGAATCCCAAATGTTTCAGCCTCTAAGACAGAAGGTCCATCTTTTTCACTTGCATAAAGGATTCAAATTAACCTTTATCTAATATATTTAATATATACTTTAGCTGTTGGGGAGAGCTTTTTTTTTTTTTTTTTTTTTTTTTTCCAGTGTAGGCATGACCAGAAAAGAATAAAGGGAAGACACAGAAATTCTCGGTAGTGAATTAGAAGGATATATTGCAAGCCTCCATTAGCAGTATGACTTTTCTTTTAGGAAGAAAACATTGAGAGAAAAAGCTTATGAGTTATGTCTGAAAAATACTCTTACAAGCTATGAAAGATACAAAATACTGCAACAATGTGTTAGAGGGGACAACATGATACAGGAGATTGTCTTGATAGCTTACAGAAAATTGGAAGTTCATGCTCTTAGGTTAAAAAACTGATGAAATAATTATTTCTGTGTAGTAATAAATAGAAATGTAAGTAAGCTTACCTGACTGGCATTATAAGCCTGGGAATAGGAAATAAAGGTGGACCTTCACCTACTATATCTGCAGTTCTGAAACCACCAACAGTTTTCCTATATAAATAAAGATGCATTGCAGCATATGTAAGGTGAAAATATGTAGCAGATGAAAGCATTATATTTTCTTTTGTTTTGCCTTGACTGTTGACAGTTAGGTATTGCACTTAGATTTGTAGAACTACTGTACACAAACATATACTAAACATTAACTATATCGTGCTTACAAAGTGTGCATTTCTATAAAGTGCTCAGGAGTATATTATACTTTTTTCTAGGACTGCTTGTGGAGCTCTTTATATTTGTAATATCCATTGTGTTTTACATACTTTATTGATCTGATTATTTCCCAGGATCTTTTGCTTTTTTCTCATTCTTACAAAATATTGATCACTTTTACTTTCCACTTACTTGAGAAACAGCAAGAAACTCCCTGTCTTACAGAGGAGTTGGGGTTTTATTTGTGTCTTCTATTTTGAAAGAATAGTAAGATTTCAACGCTTTGCAGGACCAGGGATCAAAGCCCAAAGTGTCTCAGATTCCACACTCGCTCTATACAAAGACTCATCCATCAAGAAGTGGGATTGATGTGCCGTGCAGAATCTTGCTTATTTTTTTGTCATCCTAAACTAAAATCAACAGTAAAAACTTACTCACACCCCAAGGACATACTAGGAGGCCATCAGTGGTGTGAACAACTCTCAGTTCATACAAAAAGCCAGCATCTGATACATCTGAACTTTAAATTCCCATGAGACTCTATGGCAGCTCAGCTAGGTAAAGGCTATTACTCCCAACCAAAAAAACCCCTGGCTTTTTCATTTATTTTGAGGAAGATTAGAGTGCAACATATTTTTGGATGGACTTTTTTTTTATATAAACTTGTACTTTCAAATGCCATTGATGTTTTAGAGTGGAGTATTCAAGATTTTATCAGTAAAAGCTATAATCCCTACTGGATGGAGAATACAATAATGAGAAAGGAAACAGAAAAGCACACAAAGGAAATAATCACTTCAGAGTTTTCAATATAAAACATAATCCTATTCAAAGTCTGTCAAGGTAACTGAGAATCTTTCCCGTACCTTCAGAAGTCTTTGGTTCAGACTATATTGATGCTCACTGTATCATAGTAATCACTTTTGTTTCCTGTTCATTTACAAGATTTTGTATAACGTTAATCCTTCACGTACTGCAGATTTTTGTGGTCTTCTCTAGCTCTAAAATCTGACTTGAAGTATGAGATTGGGTGGTAATAAGGCGAAGAAGGAGTACTCCTTCTGGACCTAAGCAGGAATCTAAGTTCTTCTGGAGTTTCCATCAAGCATAACACTAGCCCTGATAACCCTTACACTATTAAAATACTTCTATACATACATAAATAAAAGTAGTGCTAAGAAATGCAAGTGTAAGAGATTTATTCATGTTTTATATCCCCAAAGTAATGTAGAATACACAAACACTTAACTAAGTGAATTATGGATCTTTGCTATAAGCGAAATAGAAATCTGTCACCGGAGAAGGACAGCAATGACTGATTCCAGGTAAGTGTTTCTCTGAAATGAAATGAGAGCTATTTGGTACGAATCACTCTGCTTCCCCCTTGTGCTTCTCTCTGTAGGCAAACCACACAGCCTTTTGAAGAAAAAACAGTTTGCAAATGGCAGCCAAATGAACCCGCTGTCTATTTGGACCATACCAGAGCTCTAGGAAGGGAAGGGCTATGGGGTGGCAGCAGCAGCAGCAGCAGCAGCAGTAGCAGCAGCAAGCTCCCCTGCCCTCTGAGCACTTTTTTTGGGCATACTGCTGTGGAAACCTAGGTCTGCTACTGCTTTCTGGAAGGCAAAGAGCTGAGGTCTAGCTCAGATCTCCAGGCTAATAGGGCCCTTCTTCTCTGCCTTTGCTTCCCACAGTGGGAAAAGTTACTCCAACAAGGTCTAGTCTGCTATCCTTTAGCAACAATATTTGGATTTCATTGTCACCACTGCGTAGCTTTGAAGCAGCTCTGCTGAAACATGTGGTTTGATCTTCCCTCTTTCTTCTGTGAGCATTAACCATCGCCTAGAAACATCCCTCTAGAAGCGTTGTTAAATGTTTGACTGAAGAGATCTCATGGGACTATGAGGTTCCCAGTCACTTAACACTGCTTGAAGCATTTCTCAGACATTGAAGATGCTTCATCACTAAATTTAACTCTCATCATTCACTACATTTATTCCGATCAGTCAAGTGTTTTGAACAACAGGAGGTAGCAGCTTTTTTTTAAACCTTTTTTTTAACCTTTCATGTCTTTTTCATACATCACAGAAAGCTGACGTTGGCTGTAACATAAAGCTTATTCCTGCTTAGCCATAACTCTCAATGAAACCAGCTAGGAATTTTGACTGTTTAAGAAGAAAGGAAGGAAGCATGTTCGGAAGGAAATATATATGTAATAGGTGTAATTGGGACCACTTTCTGAACTAATACTCCCTGGTGCCTACTACTTTCACTCAGGGGTGTCTTGCTAAGTGGCACAGTAACTTATTTTGGTGTTTCTTTCAGTAGAATTTTAAAACATTGATCGTGCTGAAATACTTAGAGCAGCACACTCTGTCTGGTATCGTTAGATCTCATTAGCAATCAGCATTTAAAACACATTTTCTCAGGGTTTTTTCCTTAATACCCATACATATAGCTTTCCCATAATTAAGCAGATCTATTAGTTTCACATCATGGGTGGGATGGAATTTTAAATAACATCCATCTCTTTCAGAAACAAATAGGAGTCTGAAATGAAAAAGTGCTCGGTTAGCTTGTTGTTGCTACAAGGGCGGGGAAAAGGATGGGGTGACAACAAGGCAGCCTAAATATACCACCCTGCAGGGCTGAGGAAGGGGTAGAAGGTTTTCAATCAAACCAAGCATCAGTAACAAATGATAACTACTGTGACAGGCTGCGAAACTCTGGCTCTGCTTAATACAAACCTAACCCTTCAAGGAGGTTTTGCAGAAGGTTGGTTTCAGTCAAACACTGAACTCAAAGCTGGGTGTATGCTGCTGAAACTGGAACATAAACATGCTTGAGATGTTTGGGGGTGCCAGACCCTGCTCGAGGAGAGGGGAACTGGGAGGCCAGGTGTTTTGCTCAGTCTGGTTGCTGTCACTTCTCAGCACACAGGACGTTCAGGGAAACGTTCAGGTTTTAGAATTAAAACACCATTGTGGTATTAGTTCACATGGTTGGGTTGGTGGAGGTGGGCAGGGTTGTGGTTTCCAGATTTGTTTCCATTTCACTGAGAAATCAGTAGCACAGATTAGCCCTGCATCTGGATTTGTTTTGTTTACCTACAAAGGGAACAGAAAGTCAAGCAAGCTTAACTCAATAAAAGCTATTAACAGCAGGCATTCTCTTTCGTCGGGAATTCCCAATTGCACAAGCCCAGAAAACTCTGTGTCCAGGAAACCTTGCTCTTGCTCTGTCTCAAAGTCACATTTCACCTCTTTCTGTAACTTTTCAGCACACAGAGCACCCAGCTTGACACCAATAAACCAGCCTCATCTGTTGTAACCAGGGAAATCCATCAGCTGACAGCATCTATGTCTGAACTCATTAGACACAGTAAATACAAAGCAATAAATACAGCAATAACCACAATCATAATGGTAACAGGAAAAAGTCCTGTATGATTATCTACTGGTACAATGAAGTTTGGGGGACTATAGATATTAGATTTTTTTTTACACTCAAGAAAATTAAAACATAAGCCCATACTTGGGCTTAGTGTAGAAAACACTCAAAATCTGTAAGTCATTTAAGCTCTTTGATTGAGTACAGTCTGATTTACACCAGATTTAAGCTTTATTCACCACTGGGGAACATCCTGCGGAAAAAAAGGGAGGGGTTACCCTTCTGTCACTTTGGCACTCCCCTTTTGATAAGCCATCTTATCTGCCATCAACATCAGAGCTGCATTCTTTGCCCTCTCTACTGAGCTGTGGAAGGAGAAAATCTGACTGCAGATCAGTCAAAGTACTTATTTTGTTCTATAGTGTAAATAGCAACAGTGGAAAAAAGTTTCTAGAACTACAGAACTGGGATGTGCCTGGCTGGAACATGGAGATCTGCTGATCACAACAAAAAAACAAGAACAATCCTTCAAGATCTGTCTAATATATTTATTGCTTCTCAAGTTAAAATTGCAACACTTACTTCTTTCCTCAGCAGGTCCCTGTTCCCCATCAGCACCTGCTATTGACTGGTTGGACCATGGTGTTATCTCCCTAATTTTGACTGTTGCAATCAACTAGCCAGCTTTTGTTTCAATCCTGAACCTCATCAGGTTTCTTTGCCATTTTCTCTTCCTGACTGGCACCTTGGACCCTGAGACTACCGCAATTCTCCGCATAAACATCTAGCTTCAGGAATGTGTGACCTGGTGGCTGTATGGAGAAGAGGAACACCTGATGGCAGCATCAGACTGACCAAGTATCTTTCAAACTGGAGAATGAAAGGCTTCCCCCAGATGAAATGACTGGTGTCTCTTCTGCTGGCCTTCCTCAGGCTATGGAGAGCTCTGGGCTCTCTCCAGGTAGCCGACTGACTCTGTGACAGGGGACGCCAGGTGAGAGGCAGGCATTTTCATTTCTGGCCAGCCTACCATGAGAATCCTGGTTTTCCTCTCCTGGAAGGTCTTGTCATTTCTCAAAATGCAGCTGGAATTCCTCACATCAAAACCAAGTCTGGGCTGCTGATAGCTGAAAATTGCTAAGCGGTGGGATGATTTTGTGTACAGTAAGCCTACACATTCACTGTGGCAGCTACCCTTCTGCCCAGCATTAGCCCCAGGTCTGATAAGACGTGGAAAGGAGTGGTGTGCCTATCAGTCAGCCTACGTTAGGCTCAGCATGTGTTAAAGAACGGGCTTCAATGAGAACTCTGACAACTTTAATCAATCTACTGTTTCTCCAGACTCGCTCTTACACATGCCTCCAGCCCTCCTGCTTCCTCTGTGGCTGTGCCAAGCCTCAGATTTCATAGCGCCAGTCTGTAGAGACCATGCTGTTCCTCATCCATCATGAACTCATGAGCATGGTGTCCCCAACTTCTTTACTGTACAGCTTTGAAATGGATCGTGTAGCAAATGATGACTCTCCATCTATTTCTGATCTGATCTAAAACATATTTCCTCCTTTGCTGTACTCCTACTTTCCGTCCCTGCTTTCTTTCTTATTTTTTAAGCTTTACCATAAAGCTCCATATGGTTAATTAGACTAAAGACATTACACAAAGAAGGCACCACATTTTGTTGTACTGTTCCCCATCCCACCACATCAAACTGCAATGAGAAGAGAGTATTGCAAAGGAAAAACAAGGCAAAACCTTCTGCTAACCATAGCTCCAATTCTCTGCAAAACTGGAAGAGAGGAAGCCATAGTCAACAGCCATACTGGTTAAAAACTATCTGTAGGACAAAAATTCCCAAAACCAGTTTAGGCTGCATATAGTGGACCAAATTAATCCCTGCTATAACTTCTCTTAATTCAGTTCAGAAGAACATGGTTCAACATTATCTAAGCTCAAAGATATTTCTACAAAGATAAACTACAACTTGATGACATTTATTACGGAGCTCCAGAGACAGAAAGAGAACAAAGAAGATGCTTAGCTTTCCAAATGTGTGTCATTGAAGCAATTGTATTACCAGCAATATGGATAGGAGGAATAAGCTTATACAATTAAATAAATATGAAATCTTTCAACTTAATGTTGAAGTCTTAGAAAAGCAATTTCCCAAACAGTTTGCAAGAACTGGAATAGTTTTAAGATAATCACAATCAATTCTTACAGTACAATAAAAATAGGTATAAGAGAAAAATCACTCAAAACTGAAATATAAGAGGACAAAAGGTCATAAATTGCAATAGAAACCCCTAGGGAATCTGGAAATGTATAGGGGTTGGGGGGTATAAAAAATTGCCTAGCTATTGAAGAAAAATATTGTATTAACAAATGGACAAATGAGAGTAGAGCTATCCCTCAGAGTCGCTTCATCAACCACAATCATATGAAGAATCCAATGTACCTTTTTGAAAAGTAGTTGAAATACTGAATCTGCTAAAGCAGAGAACAAGCCTTTGTTAGCTACTTTTGAAGGTCATCAGTAGCTTTTAGTGTAGAGGACGTTTTTGCAACAATTAGATCAAAACTCAGATTGAAAATGTTGGTGGATTTCATAAGTTAGAATGACATCAATAGTTGACTCCTCCAGGGCACTGCCTGGGAATAGGGGTTTTATTCTAAAAAAATCTCACTTCTACCTGGAACACCACTGGAGCCACACATTAATTTTATATGATAACAAATGGTTGTTTGTTCATTTTAATTCTAAAAGACGTTTGAAGAAAGACCGTTTCATTCTGGTCACCTTAGGTGTTGGAGATCTGAAAAACCCCATTGCTTGTGTAACTCCTGAACAGTCATGTGGATCCCAATAATCAAAACAGATGCACATACAGTGTCTCTGCCATGACTGCTCTTGTACCCTCTGTTAGGCTAAATTCACACACTAAGGAGATACAAACCCAGCATTAAGAGGTCATAACTTCAAAACTGAGATGGACCTCAACGAGCAGGCCTTCAAATCATGCTAGCATGTTCCATGTCTAAAAAACCCTTCATTTCATAAGGCTCACAAGCTTTATTAAATTCCATGAAAAATATAAAATGTTGTGGATATCAAAAACTTCAGCTTTTCCAGACCGTAGCAGTATGCAAAATGCAAAACATAAAAGATTTTAGGAACAATAAAATTTTAGTTTGCCCAACTGGCCTGCCAAACTTCATTCCTCTTAATATCATGCAAGCAGGAAGGAAAGTAATTATTATTTTTCCACATGACACTAATTCCATTTGCAACCGACAGGCTGAACAAAGACTGCACATGTTTCATTTGGCCAAAAGGCTAGTTTTTGTTTAAGAGCATAATAGATGACTCATTAGTTTAAAAAACAACCCTGCAAGAAACCAAAGGAAAATGCCCTATTGGTGAGATGCTAATGTAAAAATTGTATCATACAGAAACCGTACCTGAAACATTGTTTTCTGTCACGTTAACAGGAAAAATTTTTAACAAGACTATTGAAAGGAAGCCAATGTCCTCTATTTACTTGTGATTATATGTTGCCACTGAAAATATTCATGTTACCATCTTGAAATTCCTGGAGTGCCCTCTGCCCTCCCGCAACAAGCATAAATTTTAATCAACCAGTTGGAAAGTAGAATACATGCTGCAGATAGTGGATAACAAGTTAAAACGTATTAAGCAGGTTGCTGACAGCCAATAGACTAGTTTTGTTCAAAGTCAGGTGAACCAAAATAAATTTCAAGTGTAGAAATTATAACCACTGGAAGCTGAGTGTGCCTCTGCAGGAAAACAAAAATGGCAGAATTCTGCCATGAGTCTGTGAGACCCTTCTCTGTTCTCTCACTTTGCCTTGGAAACAGAGTCCAATCTGCAGCACCGTAATCACGTTACAACAAAAGAGAGAGAGAGATACTTGGAAAGGGAATTAGATGACAGAAGATTCGAGTTAATAAAAGCTGTGATAAAAAAAAGAAAGGATAGAGATAGCATATATAAAGCATATAGACAGGAGTAAAAACCTTAAGTGGTGAAATAAATTACTTATTTAAGGGGTTGAAGATGGGAGGGGTGGGGTAAGATTAAGAAAATAAATGTATACAACAAACTTCCAAATGGGGTGATAGTAAAAGACATATTCAACTGCAAAACAGTTTCCTAAATGAAGTGATAAAAGGTCCATTATTTCCAACATTTAACCATCATGCAAGAAAAGCACTAGCAAATACACAACGAAGGATTAATTTCCTTGTTAAAGAGAAGGGTGTGGTTTCCTAACTGGGGTGTTAGGGAACATTTCCTGTATTTCATTATACTGTAGTTTTAAAAACTGAGATACCCCATTTCATAAGCATGAAGTTCAGCACTCTTAACCTTGCTGAAAACCAGCTGCATTGCACAGACCTAGCACATTTTTTATTATTCATTGCTGTATTTTCATCCAAAGGAGTAACACACATCCAGCAATACCGCATATATTATCACATACTGTAACACAAGGTAGAGAAAAATTCCTTTTTGTGATGCTTTGGTCCTTTCCTATTACTATAACATTGCCGTGGAGATGATATTTATAAAGGTTTCTCTACCTCCTGTTATATCTCACTAACACTGAAAAGAAATATGATTGAGCATATTTGAGTAAACTCCTATATACTTGTTGGGGAATTTTTCTGAGTTGCTTTTGTCATCATTGTTGATAGCAAAGATAGTGATTTTGTTCTGATTTTTGCCTTAAATAACCAAAGTCAGTTTCTGCCTGAGGATGTACCCAACAGTCAATTTCTTTGGATCATAGTATCTTTTACTTGATGAATGCCGTTGCCCCTGGTGATAAGTACCACAGGCTGTAGCCTCTAATTTTAAGACATGCTCCTTACTGATTCCAAGTACTCTGTTCCAGTCTCTGTTCTAGCTGGCAGCTTTCTTTCAACTTAGAAAGAAAGTCTTAGAAGGACCTTAAAGATCATCTATTTCCAACCCCCCTGCCATGGGCAGGGACACCTTCCACCTTCCACCAGACCAGGTTGCTCCCAGCCCCATCCAGCCTGGCCCTGAGCACTCCCAGGGATGGGGCACCCACAGCTGCTCTAGGAAACCTGTTCCAGTGCCTCCCCACCCTCACAGTGAAGAATTTTTTCATTGTATCCAATCTAAAGCCACCCTCTTTCAGTTTAAAGCCATTACCCCTTGTCCTAGCACTGCCTGCCCTTGTAAAAAGTTCCGCCCCCCCCCCCCCCCGAGCTTTCTTGTAGGCCCCCTTTAGGTACTGGAAGGCTGCTATGAGGTCTTCCTGGAGTTTTTTCTTCTCCACTCTGAGCAACCTCAACTCTCTCAGCCTGTCTTCACAGGAGAGGTGCTCCAGCCCATTAACCATCTTTGTAGCCTTCCTCTGGACTCGCTCCAACAGGTCCATGTCCTTCTTATGTTGAGGGCTCCAGAGCTGAACACAGTACTGCAAGTAGGGTCTCACAAGAGTGGAGTAGAGGGGGAGAATCACCTCCCTTGTTCTGCTGGACAGTCTTTTAATGCAGCCCAGGATACTGTTGGCTTTGTGGGCTGAAATCACACATCACTGGGTCATGTTGAGCTTCTTGTCAACCAACACACCCAAGTCTTTCTCCTCAGGGCTGCTTTCAATCCATTCTCTGCCCACCCTGTATTTGTGCTTTAGATTGCCCTGACCCATGTGCAGAACCTTGCACTTGGCTTTGTTGAACTTCATAAGGTTTGTACAGGCCCACCTCTCAAGCTTGTCAAGGCTCCTCGGATGGCCTTCTCTCCCTCCGGTGTGTTGACCGCACCACACAGCATGGTGTCGTCAGCAAAGTTGCTGAGGGCGCACTCAAACCTGCTGTCCGTGTTGTCGACAAAAATGTTAAACAGTGGCGGTGCCAACACCAACCCCTGAGGAACGCCACTTGTCACTGGACTCTGCCTAAAGCACATTGCAGTTTTTCCAGTGACCAAGAAATTCTTAGAAAACGTCACTAAGGCTAGCCCAAGCCTTTGCTGATATAATTCCTCAGAAATGATCTGTTCTCATTATCTTTTTTAAAAGGTTAGTGATTTTCACTAAATTTTATTTTGACATTTTCAGAATCATGAAGGTCTCTTTTCTTGGTCAAAATGCCTTTTAGGAGATACTAAACAAACAGACAAATATGTTTCCAAATAAGAAAAATCACACAAAAGATCTTGAATTTAGTTAAATGAAACATTCCGATAGTCCCAATCTGATATTTCTCCCCTCTGGATTTTCAGTTAGCTCTTAGAAAATATTGGTTTTTCAGCTTTGAATGAAACAGTGCCAATATTAAAAAAAATTCTAGTCCTCCTCTAACTCAAGCTGTCAAGCTGCTATTTTGAATAAATCAGTAGGTCTCCAGTCTCTCAGAATTTATTTCAATACTATTGCCCAAAATATTTTTTTAAAAATTGTCAAGTATTTGCACTGAACTGCTCAGGAACTTGGTATGCTACGCACATCTCTTACAGTAGGAATCAAGGGTCCAGAAGCAGTGTGATGACATTAGCACAGTGTGGCATCTAGAGAAAATAATCCTCTCCACTGGGTTTTTCAGTTGAAATTCCATGTCACATGTACCCTGCCTCTGATGTCCATATCCACATCCAGAGACAATGTGAGTTTGCCTGCATACCTTCCTTTTGCACCATGGCTGCCCTTTGGTTGCACTGTGTGGCATTAGCTGAACACCCAATGCCCTCCACTCATGGCTGCCCCTCACAAGCTTGCTCTATCAAACCTCCCACCTCAAGCATGGTTCTGAAAGGTGTTTTCCCTACAAGGCTGTTCAGTAACCCCCTTGTCCATCTTGTGCATCCCCATCTTGAGGAACTGAATAGCAAGACAAATTCGCAGTAAAATGATGTGCAGATTACAATCTCTTTTAATAGTGCATTTCTTCTCATGGTTTTCCCCAAAAATATATAGTCACTGTGATTCTTATCCAGGATATTTTAAAACATTGGAAATAAGGATCTTTAGAAAATACATTCCCTTTCTCTTTTACCCCTAAAATGGGCACTTGTGCTTCCAACCTCATCAGGTCACACATTGTCTGTTACCTAAGACAGCTTTCAAACAACCCTGGCTTAGGCTGAAACTTCCTTTGAAGGGAAAATCAATGGGTTGCTTTATTTTTTCAAGTGTTCTAATTCTACTGTTCACAGTGTAAAGAGTGGCTGTAGGTAAAGAAAAAAAAATCCTTCCTCTCCCCCTTACCTCCCCCGACCTGCTACTTTTTACCTTTTGAATGCCTTCAGCCTGAGCTGTGGAGACTTCAAAGACTTCAAAGGCAGCAGATACTGCTGCTGGAGCTGACACTGAAAATGCTGGATTCAGCAGAGAATGCAAAGATTATGGGCTGTGGAATATCTTCATTTGTTTCAAAAGCATGTTGGCTTCATTCATTTCAAATGAATTAAAATGAATATAAAAAATGAACAAACAAACAGAAACCGAGGAGGGAAAAATCACAGAGGGAAGAAGGAATTAGTGTGCAGCAAACAAAGGAAATTTTCTGCTGTATTCAGCATATACGAAGGAGACAGGACATTAGTTATGGCTCTCTCCATGGCTACCTGAGGCCAAGGTGGCAGCACAGCATCAGCTGGTGACTATTTCTTAGGTCCTCTGCCAGCCTGCATTATATTCAAGCTGGTTCCTAAACCTTGGTCCTGTTGGTGCCACAGGCTGTGGAGCAAGGGCAGAGAAGGCAGCACAGTGCCCCAGAGGGGCCTGGAGGGGCCTGATGCTGGAGAAATCAGAGGCAAAGCCATCACGTACACAGGGAGCTCTGCTGTGCCATTGGCAAGGGGTCAGAGGGATGTGGGAAGTGAGCTGCCGAGAAGGAAGCCACAGGCAAGCCCAGGGATTAACTACAGAGGGAACTCATATTTCTGGGCTGGATTCATCCCAGACCCTAGGAGAAAATCCTGTGAAAAAACTTAGGCAGCTCTCTGTTTCTCATGTATCAGCTGAACCGTCCCTTTCTAACTGGTTTCTTGCCATCTATAGCGATCTCAGCACCAAGTACACTGCTGTCTGCCCTTACGTCTGCTGCAGAGGTCAGAAACTTGGTGAATCAAACACATGATTTCTACTATTCATTAGGATTTAATGGTGGATTTATCAAAATTATCCTAAAATACTGTTGTTTTATTTACACAGATACCTGAAAGTGTAGTAGAACCTCTGGAAAAATTCATCAGGGTTGGATACCACGTGAATTTTGTTTCAGGTGTTATGTTTTTCTGTGCAGTATCATAGCTTTTTAAATAGTGCGTATCAGCTGTAATGGGCAGGCAATGCAATTAGTGCATAGGGGCTCCGCATCTTTCATTACAGAGGATTCTGGGATTCAATTTTGGGATTAAACAATTAAAAAAAACACCTTGAAAAGGGTTTGAGTAAGAGCCCTTCAAAATGAAAAATTATTTTCTTAGCTAGTTCTGGATGAACTACTCTGGTAAAAAGAATATTGTTTAATTTTCATTTTGAATTAAAGACCTGGAAAGCTGAGTAATACGCAGGCTAATGCTGACTTGAGCTGTGCTTCTGCTCCTCTGAGGGCCATAAAAATGTATTAAAAGAGGAATTATTTTGTACACTGTACTGTACTTCAACATTTAATTCTTAGCAGGCTATAAAATCACTTCTAGGATAATGAAATTACAAAAGAATTTTAATTTCATTTTCAATCCCTTATCATTGCAAATTACTAAGAGAAGATGGTTGGAAGATGACTAGTGATATTTCTACTCTCCATCTTCTGGCTGGCCAGAGTTTTTTGACTGAAATATCTGCAAAAAAACTGTTTCAGGTAATTTAAATTACACAAAGTGCAGAAGATTCTGAAATATGCAGCTGGCTACATCAGTTTATGCATTATGAAAACACTGTTGTTAGAAAGGGTTCCAAGTGGAAACAGCATTAATAAGCAAAGCAGTAACAACCAGCCAAAACAAATAATAAACAGGCAAAACAATAATAATATCAGTACAGTAAGGGTTTAAGGTAAAGGCTTATTGTAACAAAAGGACAAAACAAAATCATACTCTGAGTGTCAGATCAACAAAAAAATTAATGTCTCTGATAACTCTGCTTCAGTGCTATTTCAAAGAAAAGCCAAAAAAAAAAAAAAAAAAGTTTCCATCAACAAAGCTCTTCCCTGTGATTTGCAAAATATTCAAGGATGATTTTTCTTTTCTCCTGGGCCAAAGTCACAGTTTCTGTTCAAGCCAAATTTTCATTAGAACCAATGGAGACATTTTAGGTTTAGCTTTCTTTCTGAAAATTATGCAGAGGCAGAGGCAGGCCTTATAGGACTGAGGCAATAATTACTGTCTTGTTGCAAAGCAGATAATAATATAATTCTTCTTTCATGAAGAAGGGGTGCAGGGCTGGATCTACAAAACATTGTAAATTCCTGCACATTTAAAATGCTGGTTTGAGCTAAAGTTAAAGACTAAGATACCTGACCCTCTGTAAAGCCCCAGTAAGTTCGAGGAATCTCCTCAAAGGTCAAGGAATGGAAGTCAAGAAGTAATATCTCCAAAAATAGATTTATGTAGGAGAAACAGTGACAGTAAGTACCTAAACTCTGTTCAAGTGCGAATGTCCAAACACACAAAAAAACAGACCCACCAAACCAAACTAAAAATTTCCTGGACAATTACCTAGGCAGTTTCCCACGCACACTTCGGCATGCTCTGTTAGACTGAGCACAGCTCGCTTAGCCTCAAGTGCAATGCAAAGCACAACAGATCAGGTCAGTTCAATTAACAGGGAAAGGCCTTTAATTGCCAGGTTTCAGGCAAGCAAGAGACAGGACCGGGTCACACTCTTGGGAAGGGAGGCTTTTCCATTGGCGGCAATGGGCAGGGCAAGGTGGGTGGGAGCAGACCAGCAAACCCTGCCTTCTCCAACAACCCTCAGTCCTGGCCGGGTAGTGACTGAGCTTCTGTGAAGAACACCACATGTGGATGACCATCATACTGAGCTGTGGGTTTCATCTTCTTTCAGTGACCATCTCTGTGATTTAAAGCAGTTCACGACATGCTTCATAAGCTGTGTTGTAACACATGAGAAGGAGCACAACCAGAGGGTTTAACCTCTTCTCGTCACTGGACCATGTTGCATAAATCAGACTATTTATGCATCACAGTTCTCCCATCACCAAGCAATGAGACTGTGAGATTCCTACGGTTTTTGTCCCCGCTCCAGGTGCAGTTTGTGAGTCTTACCAATGACTTGTAAGAAAATATGTATAGACAGGGGCTACATGAGAACAGAGGCAAAGAAAACTGAAACAACATGCTGGAGTCTGTAGAGCTGGCCACAGTCCGAGCTTGCAGCTGAACTTTCCCACAGCCCTGGTCAATGCTTCAGGTCCTGCCTCTTTTAGAAAACACAGAAACTAAACCAAAGACACAGAGAAGGGAGACAAGGGAAAATACAATGGAAGTGCGTCTTGCTTGCTCACTTCAGAAATACAGCTACACTACGCGTTCTTGCAGTGATTTATACCTGTTCAGCAGATGCCTACTCTAAGCTCTCATGGGCCACGTGTGCCAACCTGTTCCCAAATAACCTGTGAAGATAAGGCACAAGCGCTCCTCCAGCTGGGGACATGAGCCATTTTTCATTTCTTGTGTAATACTACAGCGCTCTGTGTTTAACAGATTTCTTCCCTTATTTTATTTAGTTTAGTGCAACTTGTTAGCCTAACAAAGTCAAATTTATGAGTCACATTTATTTATGCCTCTCAAACAGCTCCATTGTGATGTATGCGGTGAATACTGAAAGAGAAGTGATTCCAGAAGCTGCTCAGGCGTCTGTGTATCTGTGCCAAGTTCCACATTATATTTATCTCTCAGCTATCGCCCAAACACAGGCTCAGTTCATACTAAACACCCTTTCTGTTTTCACAATATTTCCTTTTAATTTCATCCATAAAATACAAATTACAAATTACCTTTACCCTTCTGTCACCTCTTTTTAGCAGCACTTATTCACTTCCTTTTGCTTTCTTTGCTTTGTTTATCACAATGTTGCCAATCTTTATAAAACTTAAACTGAAGAATCAAACCTTCAGGAGTAACTGCTTTTTCCCCCCACCTTTTGCCAAGATCAAGTAAGCCAAGTAAGCATGGCACTGACTAAATTAAATCCCAAGTGATAACATTATGCCTTATGGGAGGGATTCCCATTATTAGTTGTAGAAAGCAATGGCAAGGTGAGTAAGAAGTGGAAGTGATTTTCCAAAAAAATAGACCAGTGATAAATAAAATCTGGTTAACATCCACACCTAACTTGTACGTTTTGACTCTTCCACTTCCATTCAAAACTATGACCACTAACAATATCATCGATTGAGTCTTCAAGATATGCCTTTGTCATTTTCTTACCCCAAAAAATCCAGGTCCTTCACAGAAAGATTCATGAGATTGTTCTGTTTCATTTCAAAGCCACCAGACTTCCCAAGTTTTTTTTTTAAAAATATATATATGTGTTCCCCTAAGAAGAGCAAACCCACTGGAAGATCTAAAAACTGCCAAAGAAAAAATGAAGGTGGTTCACAGCTTCGTAGTTCACAACTAACATGCATTAGTCCAGAAAAAATCAGAGGTTAGCTAACTTTTTTAAGTATTTAGGCATAGATGCAATGATTAAACAAATAAAGCTTTTTTGTCATTGATCTTTTGGCAATGTCAAGCACTGGTTACACACTTCTGTCACAGCTCTTCATCCTCAGATCAGTTCCACTGCAAATGAGCATCTGGCCTGGCTGTCAAAGATACAGGGATGCAATAGGAAATACATTACAACAGAGAGGCCAGGTGCCTAAAAAAAAACAACAAACAAACAACAACAACAAAAAACCAAACCCTGGTGTGATTTAGGTGTTAGAATTAGGATTTCAGAAGGCAGTTTTGATAGAAGCCATGCTGAAAGATAAGTGCCCAGCAGTCTGCTGTGGTACAAGGATTTTTATTGCCATTTGCATAGGTTTGGCACATATAACAGTTCCCAAACCTATATTTAATAGGGCTTTAACGACCCACTGCTTGAGTTAGATTTTAAAGACACAGTATGAACATTCCTCTCATTTTTTTCCTTTTTTTGATAGGGAGCGAAGGAGTCGACATTTCCACAGTTATGTACATGTGAATCATCACTCCTTTAAAAATATGCTGTTTGCATTTCAGATCCTAAGTTTCATGCTTTCTGTGGTCTCAGGAAGACATTGGGAGTGCTCAATATTCAGTTCATATTTTTATACTCTCGGTAAATCTCATACATTTTCAGTTGGAAAGTCACTATAAAAAGTTTATATTGTTTTACTTTCAGCAGAACATAGCCACAGAAATCTCTCAGTAATTTCTGCTTGAACCATGGCATATGCTTCAGAGGGACATTCAATCCCAAAATAAAGGATCCACATGGTGGAGAATCAACCACATTCCTAGGTAAGTTATGCCTATGTTTAACTACCTTCAGTGTTAAAAATGAGTTCCGTGTTTCAAATCTAAATTTGTCTTGCCTCAGCTTCCAACTGCTGAATCTCATTATGCTTTTTACTGCTAGATTAAAGAGCTGGCTATGAGAAATCTGTTCCTCAGATAGGTTTTCAGAGATGATGATCAAACCATCCCTTAGCCTTCCCTTCAACAAAATAAGTAGGTGAATCTTCTTAAGTTTCTCAGTATGAAATGTGTTTTCCAGACCCAAAATCTTTGATTTAGCTTTTTTTGAATGTTTCGCACTTTTTCAGAATGCTTTTTAAACTGCAGCACCAGAAATGGTCATGATTTTTTCAGTTATGGTCTCAGTGGTAGTATACAAAATATAAAAGCATGTATTATTCTTAATTGACATTCCTGCTCTTGTACAGCCAAGACTGATGTTAGCCTACCACACTGAGAACAAAGATGAAATTGCTTATATTCACGGCCACCAGACCCTTCCCGGTATCACTGCATTCCTGGATACAGTCTCTCATTTTGGAATGCAGACCTAAACTCTGTTTTTAAATGTATGACCATGAATATTTAGAGTTACAGGTCTAATGAATGTAAAGAAAACTCATAAGGAGTTTTCATTTCAGATAATTAGGAGACAAAAGTTCATCTTCCATAGAATCTATTTTTGTCGTGGAAAAAGTTCATTTTTTTTCATAGATTCTTTTTTCTGTTAGGAAATTTAAATGGATACTTGCTTCAGTATAATTTACATGCTTTCATGTCATAACAAAAACATGAAATCATACCCTCCCTAGGATGCATTCCCTTCCAAGAATTGTAGCTTATGCCCCAATTGTATGAGCCAGGCTCACGAGAGATTGCACCCTACCATAACACAGTATCTACCAAATTGTCAGATAGGGCTTAAATCTTCCACTGTTGGAAGAATTCCTTGTTTTCAACAGTGGTTTTTTGGTCATGTTTCAGTTAAAACCTTTTTATTTCTCATATTAATTTTGTGGCAGATTAGGACTAGTGAGACTTGTTCACAGGAATGCTGTGCTAAGCCTACTGCCTTACTGACACCAATTATGCTACAAGTCTCTTCAACACGATCTGTTTTCTGCTAAGCACATGCTGATTGACTAACTATGCAACCATTCCTTAACTCATGACAGACCATGTTCCACATTAATTTTACCAAGCCTGTGTCAGGTTTGGTTTCGGAGGAGCAGGATACAGTTTCTCAGCTCATCCTTTCAAAATCTCAACATACCTTCTAAGACTTCCACGGTATTACTGGTTTCGCTAAGAGGTAAAATCAATGGTTTATGGGAGCTCCTTGATCATTTTTTTCCTGAATCAGAAAGTTCTCTTATGTGAAATTGTCGGTTGTGCTGACTAAAATTATTTTAAATGTAATTATTATTAGGGCCTTTACAACTTTTTATGCATACATTTTGTTTAGTGAGATCTGAAGTTCAGTAGAACCAGAGAGATTGCAGTGCTGTTAGATACAAGTTTGAAGCTAAACACAGAATATTAATCACAGCAAGAGGACAGTGGTTTTGTGGTATTTCTACTTCTCCTTGTGGATAGATAAGCAAACAAAAGACAAATGTATCTGGAGGAGGTGAATAACTGTGCTGCTAGACATTCTTCCTGGCTCTGAACTGCTTCTGACAAGCCACATTTAGGCATAGACAACTGAATATGTAAGAGAAACAGGGGTAAGAGACCACCTCCTTTGCATATAAAATCCAAGGGCAAGCTGCTCGAACATTGTACCATCCAGAAAGATAATACTTACATTTTATCCATACAGCCCTCTCTTCTCGTTGCTGCTGCTCCTGCTGAGGAAAGTGTCAGCTACTACAGTGAGGCAGAAAGAGTTTTTACCCCCTCTCTCTTCACCCACCTAGTAGTGCACTGCCAGCTCTTCATTTTAATTAGGTTATTTTACCCTCATAAAATTTTGCCTACATATCTGGGAAGCTTTGAATCAGATCCAACAAAATAAAAGAATTTCTGACAAAGCTGATAAACATCTTTGCTTTTTTTGCCCATTTTTTACTTTGTTAAAAATAGTTTGCAAAGAAAACTTTTAATTCTTGAAATTAAAATAAGACAGTTGTTGGCGTATTTTTTCTTTGCCTCCTTTAACCATTCTGAGAGAAATTCTGTTCTCTTTTTACAGTGGCAAATGAAAATGTAGGTCATGCTAAGTAGGTCCTTATCTAAACAGAAAGGACAAAGTCTCTTTGTGAGCCAAGAAAGAAGACAAAAACACTTTTGGCAAAAAGTACTGTCTCCCCAAGCAAAACCGCATGTGTTGGGATATCAAGACCACACACAAGCTTGACTACTGCTGTGGCACTGATCTTTCCAAAGATCTGTGGCTTTTGCCAGCTATTCTCTTCACTGCTAAACTTGGCTTTGCCCTCTTGAATTCACTCAGTCCCACCTTTATTTGCACTTGTCAGTGAAGGAAACAGCAGCAGAAAGAAAGGAGATGTTTGTGTCATATACACCAGAGCTGAGCTCAGGCTCATTTTTATTCTCACTTGGGTACTTAATGTGCACTTGAATTTGAGAGGTGCCGTGGTACACTCAGTAAGAGCCCTCATGTGAGAGTCCTGTGGTGGTATCCCCAGCCCAGCTCGCACTGCTCCTCTGTTTCTTTGTGGGTGAAGCAGCATCGAAATGAAAAGTTCAAGCAAGGTCTATTGCTGAAGCCATGCAATTCCAGGAGAGGTATTTCACTTCAGTCAGTGGAAACAAACAAATGCACATCAATATAAGCAGCATTTTTAGTGACCCATATTTGCTCCAATACCCAGATCAGTACATTAACTTCAGAAAGTCTAGAAAACATTTTAAAGGGAAAACAAAGGGAAGGTACTAAGTGGCAAATGTTCAGCACACAGTACATGGTAATTGACTTAGCCATGCAGTTCCCATTACGGCTAATAGGAATCAGATGGCTAAATCCCTGTGTTAAAAATTTATTTTAAATAGATATCTGCATGAGTGCCAAGCACGAAGCATCGAGGTAGAGTAAACTACCAATGAGGAAGATACAAACACCGAAGACATTTACCGAGGGCATCAAGAAAGGTTGCAGAAGGATTTATGAAACTGGGGCAAAATTGTACTATGAGGTCATTTACTGGAAGTTGTTTTCATATAAATTGCATAAGGTTTTAGAGAATTAAGTGTGCACTGGCTGAGAACACAGTCCTGAAAGGCAGGAGAACAGCTGTGCTTCTCCAGAAGACGGGAGGATAACAGGGACAGGCTATAGCAGGGCCACGCAGGAGTACACAACCTTGACCTGCTGCTGTCGAAACTCCACAAGCACACTTAGTGGCAGGACAGAAAATGGCATGGCTGTAGCTGCTGAGTTTATAACTGATTCGCTAGCCTGGTTTGCTGTCCTAAACTTCTTCACAAGACAGGGATAGTAGAAGCGCTACTCTTTAGAGTACTCTTTTAGAAATATATATTGCAACATCGCGTATATTTTTCAATAACATTTCAGAATGCAGAAGTGATGTTCAAAGCAAACACTTGAAATCAATCGATTTTTTTAAATTCAAACCAATTATTTTGTTAGCCTTATTCCTTTAGATAAAGGTAAAGATAATAAAGGGATATATATATTATATTCATTAGGGGTCAGCTCTGCTGAAACAAGGGACAGTAAATCTACAACCTGGAGCTGTATTAATGTTGTTGATTAGCTGTTACATACAATTGTTAATAAGACTGTGTTATATTAATTTTGATAGAATAGTTAAGCCCGGGGTGTCAAAGATGCTTATATTACAGAACAACATCAAACACTGAAACAAGACTCAGGGTCTGAAGAATAAGGACTACTCAGTTGCCATGACAAACAGATATCAGCGCCAAAGTCTGGACATTTATTGACCAAGATACACAAAAGAAAAAGAATCAAAACAAAATAAAGAGTCTTCTGAAACTGAAATAGAGTTTCTGCATGAAGGCAAAAGAATAATCAAACTGTATCAAAACCCTTCTTTCAGAGACAGGATTTTGGATACACTCTCTGATTCTGTCAAGTAATCTTTCTTCGTCGGGATGAAAGAGTTAGTTCTGTTGTTCAGGTATGAGCTGTGAATGATAGTTCCTTTCCCTGCCTTTGAAAAAACAGGCAGACATGGTTACAAAAGGGAAAAAAGATACATAAAGGTGGAGGAAATACAGCTTTTATTGATGTTCTCAGGCTCCATGGCAGCTGTCAAGTTACAAAGAGGCTGTTCTGAGCTGAAAGAGACGGTCATGACGCTCTTACACTGAACTTTGTCTGGCTGATGCCATCAGAGTAGGCTGACCCGGCTTGCTCAGCCAGACTTATCCAGGCCGTTTTGTCTTGCTTTCAGGATGCTGTGAAAAGGCCCACTTAGACATCCCAGCGTTAGCATGGGACAAAGCCTGTTCTGGCATGATGGCACATTCATCACACACCCTGCACCCCCTCTACCGTCACCCCCATGTGCACAGGCTCATGCTTAGTCACGAAAGGAGGCCACAGCTCCAATGAGGCCAAGCATGTACCTTTGTGTAAACACAGTGTTGCTTTCACACTAGTAGAATAAAGAGGCTGCTGACCAATGGCACGACACGGTGCAAGTCCATATTTCTTTTCCCCCCACAGAGTGAGGTGAGCACCTCTGTAGTGCCCGTTAAGAGAGAATCCCAGGCCTGTGTTATTCCTTCCATGATGTCCAGAAATTGTCTGGGAGAGTGCCAGCTGGCCCTGGCCAGAAACGTCCCTGCCACACCACTGCTGCTGATGTGCCAGCAACGCCCCGGGCTGTGCCTGGCCTGATTCAGTTTACTAGCATAGACAAAACCACAGAAACCGATGCAGGGATGTGATCTGGAGAGCTGCAGAATAGATGTCGTGTGTTGGCTGCAAGCCAGAGGCTGATGAGGCTGTGAGGCAGTGCTCTGGACCCTGTCTGTAAATCCTTGAGTTACTTTGGTCACCACTGCCAGAGGATTTGAACAGAGAATGATTTTGAAACAACCCTGAACTCAACACTGTACTAAGCTGTCTGTATAGTGTAGCTGTACCTCTGAGCTCAGATGCCCAAACATCTGTATGATCAAGGTCCATAAAGGACTTCAGGGTGGTGACACTGAGCCATGCTTTTCAGTGAAGCTGTTTGGCTCTTTCTTTCCAGGATGTCAGGATCGTGCCAGCCCAGGAGCACACACTCAACTCGGCACCAGATCAGAGTATTTCCTTCTTTACTCCCTTTTCTGGCTTCGCTAACCCTACGTTAATTTCACCATCATGGTCTGTACTCCAGTGGAATGTGTGCCCTACACCAGCCTGGCTGCTGCTGTGGAGGCCAGGACACTCTCAGGAGAGCAGGACATGCAGTTTTAAACCACAAAATCCTTGAACTCAGATGTCGTGCTTGCTAGGCAGGTGCTGCCATCACAGAACATCGTGTAGAAGGTGCACAGCTCTTCCTCTAGTGGGTGTCCAAGGAGAGGAAAGGAGCTAGCCAGCCACCCGCACAGGGATGAATTAGTACCGCAAGCCAGAAGGATGCATTTGTATGCAAATCCCAGTTTTACATAAGTGCCCCGTTCTGGGTTGTGGGTAATTTTATGAGAAAAGTGGGATTTAAGACACATTCTTCCTCTCTGAACATTTGCTCCTGGCTAGCTTTGGCTTTCTCCCAGTCACTGTGTCCCACTTTCTCCATTCGTTGTACAGTGCCACGGGCTCTTACTTGAGCTCCATGTACTCCACTCCTAAAACTGCAAGAGTTACTAACCCTGCAAGGCCCATGTTTCTTTGTGTATCTGGGTCTGAGCGTCCTTGCTTCCAGTTCCCTCTCAACTGAACAGCAAAAGCCATTTAACAGGCCAGTGAGCTTGATCCTTTCAAGTCAGTCGGAAATGAGTTGCCCTCAGAAACCGTTCTTCCCTTTTGTCCTCTCATCAGGATTTTGCAGTTATCCTTTTTCATTCCTAACTGTGGCTATTTAGAACTTGAGTCTTTTGTACTGATATGTCACTGCCACAGAAGTGGGCAGATTTGATTATCTTTCTGATCCTTGTGAGTAATCTCATTTCAAACTTTGACCTCCCACAGGCACCTGCTCCTTTTGACATCAAAGCCAGCTCTTTATCATGGAAGTAGCTTAGCCTTATGGCAAAATTATCGATTGCAGATGACTTATACACTTTCCCTGCTGTGCTCTATCAAAAGCTGATCCTCTTTTCTGTTGCTTCTTTTGAAAATTAGGTTGAATTTGTTACTGTCTCAAGCAGCTGGCTCTATGCTGGCTCATAACTTTTCAGGAATTGCCTCTATTTCTCTTCTTTTTGCATCTTCCACTTCCTCTCCTTACCCTCTGCGCTATTATTGCACAGTGCCTCAAAGGCAGGCTGACACATTGCCCAGGGTCCCTGTTTTTTTCATCCAAATTTTGTGGTAGAGTACAGTTTCTACCTGTTGCAAGTCCCAGCAGACCTGCTTTCCATGCGGCGTTCTAGAAAACAGCCCTCCTGTGAGAGAACAAGCAAGACGTTCCTCTAAACCTGGGTATGCTCCTGGATTTACTGCCCTCCTCAGCCACTTCCATTTCTGTTGGAGGCATCTCAGGGCACGGAGTATCTCGCTGCCTGTGTGAGCTGTGACTTGTGGCATAGGGATCCAGTTCTGGCAATACTTGTAGTGGCTAGTGTGATTATCTTGCATTGTCATATAAGCAAATGCCTCCCTGCAGGCTCTCCAATATCTTAAATGATAATTTATCACAATTGACAAGTTCCCATTTTTTAGACAATAGGTCTAATTCATCTAGCTGTGATCAGTTCCCTTTCTCAGTAGAATTCTCTTCCATTTTAGCCAGAATCCAATCGTTATCTGGGACTAATGATGCATTGAATTAATGTATCTGTTTACTAACGCAGTCTCTTCTATCAAATAAAATTACTTTTGATACCTTCATGTACTTGACAATTTTCTTAGACTTTTCCTAAAAGGGTAGTGACAAGTTTGATGCTGTAAGCCAAAAAATTAAATAACTACCTTATGTTCTAGCTTCAAAATCTTTTTTTAAGTAGTCTATTCTAGTTTTAAGCAATTGATCCTGACAGTCTTTCCCCTTTGGTGCTTTATTCCATTCAATTTCACTTACAACATTCTGCCTGCTCCCAAGGTATTAGGGAGTAAGTGACCACTGAACATAAGACTCTTCAAATCAAGGTTGAGCTGCAGAGCAAAACACAAAGAAAAGAAGCCTGGGAACATTTTCTGCCCCTTGATATAAAAGGGCTCGAATGTGGGGTTTCCCCAGAGTTAACTCAAACCCATGTCTCGATTAGAATTTGTCTCCAGTTGCAAGATTGGTGTGGCTTTGTAGTGCCTGTCTGTTGACATTACACAGGATGAAATGTGAGCTATGGGAATGTGAAGTTTTAGTCTGTACATCTGGTAAATCAGAACAGCATAGGAAGAACCGCCTGCCTAGCAGGTGTCACCTGCTGAGAGTGATCCTGCAAACCACGGCCCTAGACTCCTCTATGTCTAGCAATGGCTGCTTAATTTAATGCCTTCTTTATCATCTGCATTTGTTGTCAGAATGTGGAGTCATCTCTGTTACTGCTTTGACTCACTTTTTGGTAATGCCACAACATTACAACAATTGAGAATGCTGAAGTTTCAGGACTGGACAAGTGGAGCTAACTGAGAACAGGATTCAAAGGGTTTTACTAAATTAAAACACAAATCTTATGCTCAAATGCATATAATCAAAATAAAATGGCATGCTAACAAGAAGTGGAAGCCTTCTTACTATCTCAAGTCCTATAAAATGCACATAGTGATGCCTGCATAAAACTTTGAAGTATCTCATTCTTTGGAGAAAAAACAGATATGTTGAAGGACTTTTTGGCTGAGTGATACCTGAGAAATGAAGACATACAAAGTGTTGACCTTTAGGTATATTTTAAAAAGAAGAAGAAAAGAATAAACACAGACTTGTGCACATTATGATGAATCTTTGCTTCCTGCTCTGGATGTGTCAGTTTTTTTCACTAAACAAAAGTTCTTTCAGCACAGAAACTCTATCTACATACAAATACACTCTTCTGCACAATGTATCTTCTATTTGATGGTCTTCAGGTCTCTGATACACAAGAAATGTAATAAAATGGACTCCACTGATAGGAAACTGTTTTCTTCTTCATTGCAGAAATTACAAAACCCAGAAAATTCAGAAAACTTCTGATTTCAAGCTGAATATTGACAACGGATTTTGAGTGGAGACTATACATTAAATCGTTTGTGATGCTATTCCAAACCTCCTTTTTTCAGGTCAAATTCTGTGATTTTTCTTCTCTTTTACATTATTACTCACATAAATAATCCAGGCGCTAGACACAACCATCCTATTTGTACCAGTTTGCAAGGGTTATACTATAATCAAGTTCTGACATTTTACATGACACACATAATTTGAGACCATTACAGTTCTGGATTAAATCCAAAACCGATTTTTAACAGGTAAAAGTTGGGTTCTTTTTACATAATTGCACCCTCAGAAATAAAACAAAGCATAATAAGGTGATAAGGTGTAAATTAGACTAAAATATATGTTCACCTTTCAGGTTCTTTACAGCTTCAAAGCAAAGCCCACTGAAAATAAAGGAAATTTTCCTGAATTCAGTGACATTTAGATTCAACATCAACGTAAAAGACTTTCTACATTATTTTAATGGAATTAATTGCATCTAGGAAAAATAAAGTATCCTAAAATTTAAAAAATTGGCCTACTGTATGCACACCGTTAAACCTGACAAACAGGTGATGTGAGAGATTTTTTTCCCTTCCTCCCTCCATACAAGGAGTTAAGTATGAGAGTCATTAAAGGGTATCAATCAGGCACTTGATGGCTTTCGGTGCAAATTTCCATTTCCCTCTGGAATTTTTTCCTCTGGCCCACTACACTGAAAATTATCAGCTCACACACAGTTCCTCTCATGACAAAAATCCAGGACAGACTGCTGAAGCTCAATACTCCTACCTTTGGTGGCATCTATTAAAAGGTCCTTAGCACTCTAAGCATTAGCATGCATCAGTAGCAATCGTTACCAGCACTGCTCTTCAGAGTGGGGCAGGCATGGGAAGGTTATGCCATCACACCGAGCAGCGGCCTGTTGAATATATGTTGAGAGCACATTTGTGAACACACACCTATACTTTGTTGCTGGCCATGCTGGTTCACAAAACCCTGCAGACACTTCCAATTTTAGCTGAAAGCTTCATATTTCCATGATAAAAGCAACATTTAAAGCTCCCCATAAAATGCTGGTCTATCTTGTCCAAAACCGCAATCTGGAGACAAGAACATTGAAGTGTCCTGGCTGTAGGACATCTTCCAGGTTCACAATATGATCCTAAACTGCCCAGGGGCAGCAGCACTAGGAAGCTACATGACTATTTTTTTGCTGCAGAGGGTAACTAACAATGCAGATGTCATGGTTTAACCCTGGCTGGCAGCCAAGCACCACGCAGCCGCTCGCGCACACCCCCTCACCCAGAGGGATGGGGAGGACAATCGGAAAGGAATGCAAAACTCAAAGGTTGAGATAAGAACAATTTAATAAGTGAAACAGAATACAAATGAAAGAGCAATAGTACCAATGATGACAATAACAGTTATAATGAAAAGGGGAAGGGAAAAATGGCATCCAGAGGGAGAGGCAGAAGGGAACACGTGGTGCACAGCGCAACTGCTCACCGCCTGCTGACCCATGCCCGGTCCCCGAGCAATGACCTGCCCGCCCCGGCCAGCCCCCCAGTTTATATACCAGGAATGACGCCCCATGGTATGGAATACCTCCTTCGCTAGCTCAGGCCAGCTGTCCTGGCTGTGTCCCCTCCCCGTTCCTTGTGCCCCTCCGGCCTTTTTGCTAGCAAGGCCTGAGGGACTGACAAGTCCCACATCAAAGCCAAAACACAGCACCGCACCAGCTCCTGAGAAGATAATTAACTCCATCTCAGCTGAAACCAGGACAACAGAGTATGGCCCCGATACAAAATGTGCTCTCATGGTATCCACGAGGTAGGTCAAGATGTTTGCTAGAGGCACAGAACTTAGCAGACAGCTCCCATGTGATGGCATACTGCTGCCACTCCAGCCTCCACCTCCTGATCTGGGGAGTGCTGCGTGCTCTGTGATAAGACTGAAGAGAAACAGTAGGTAAGACAGAGGTTCCTGTGTCTGACTGCAATACACGGTGAGAGCCAGCAGCTAGGTAATATTTACAGATGACTCCCTCAAGATGAAGCAGCTCTCAATTTCCAGTCTTGCAGAGTGCCATTTGACATCTGCTTTCACCAAGCCTTTGGTTACTTAGCAAGAGATCGCCGATCCCTGCCTTTGCATATTTCGTCACGATGCAGTGGGTCGCAATGCATGCTGCAGAGGCACTGAAGCTAAGAGTGGTCAGAAAGCTAAAAGCGGGACAGTCTAAGTCACACAGATGTCAGACATTTGACTTACCCGTGCATTTGGACCAGTACCTCTGTTCAGTATTAAATCTATTGAATAAACGTAGCTGTCCTAGGGAACGTATCCAGTTGCCAATAAAATTAAAAAATAGATCTTTCTATTTTATGTAGTTCCAATCAGATAACAACTAATTGCTATTTTTCTTCTCAGTGGAAAAAGATATTTCAATGTAAAGTTAAGGAATAATTAAAGCATTTAAGTAATGTGTATGTTTATGCATTATCTACATTTGTCATAGATATATATAAAAAAAATTAATTGTCATGAGAATCAGGTCTAACAATCTAACATTTTTAACCTATTCCTTCTGGCCTGATTTTCCTCACAAGAGCATTTCCCCTTTTGAAGATGAAACAATGACTGTCCTTGGGAAACGCACTCTTTTTTGAACATGATTTCAAAAACCCTGTGATATAAACACTCTCAGAGTTCTTGAAGCCAAATAGCTGATTCATTCCGGCATTTTCAGCATACCTTTGAAAACTCTAATGAATGTTCGAAAAAAATAAGGGTTATATTAGCATTTATTTAATCTAAGTGCCTTGGGAACGGAAATTGGTGAATCCCATTTTATCACTCAAACTTTTCCTTAATTCTGTTCACACGTTTGTCAGCAGCATTCAGCCTCCTGATACTGTCATGAGATATTGGCTTTTTACAAAATTATTCTGTAATAGAAGAGAGGCTGCCAAGTCTTTTGTGCCTATGTCAAAATAATTCTGATCCTTCCTCTCACCCCTCACACTGAAAACACATGGTTATCCCAACCTAACCATTTTGTCTGGAGGACAGTTTAGCCCTCTGAGACGCAATGTCTCCCACAGGTGTTTTCCTTTATTTCTTTCCAAGTTATTTCATCACAGGCTGCCTCCTCTTTTGTGGAACTTGCATCGCTGCTGGGCAGTGGCTCAGAAGATTGTCTTGAACAACTTGATTTTAATTTCTGCTTTTGTAATACTTGATATACTTTGACAATTATCTTTTGAGAAGAGTGTGTGTGTGTGTGCACATACATGTATGTTTCTTTTTTTCTTTTTAGTGTTTACTTTGCAAGAAGGCAAGTGATGCTAAGCTAGTACACTAGATTCTGTGTCTGGTTCTCAGGCTGAACTCTCTGCAGATAGAGCCAAATTGGACGTTTCACGGACACCAAATGCCCGCTAAATTGACTAAGGATTTAAGAATGCTTTTTAGGGGAGTTTCCAGCTAGCCTTCCTTAGTCAGCCTCTTTAAGAGTGCATAACCCAGACTTGTTCCCATGATAGGGGGCTTCAATCTTTGTGAATTGGCAGAAATAGAACTCCCTAATCCTCCAAGGATTCTAGGATCACAGGAATCCCAGGTCCTCCTGTCCCTTTATTTTGACCTTACATTTTTTTAAGGAACTTTAATTTTCAAATTGCAATCAGCAAACAGACCAAATCATTCTTTTTGGTATTGGCTGGGAAAGCGCCCATGGCCTCCTGCAACATGGAGGCACAGGCACATCTGCTGCAGCACTCCAAATGTGTGGCATATTTTTTTTTTCCAGTTTTGCTTAATTCTCAGTCTACAGTGATTAGGAAAAGAATTGAAGTGAAGCATTAGTCTGGTATATGAAGAAGCATTAGTCTGGTATATGCAGCAATCTGCACCCATATTTCTGTACTAAAATCTGGGTCTTTAAGAAATTGGCTATTGAGTTTCCTCTTCCAGCAGTATTTCTGTTTATTATGTATTATTATTATTATTATCGTCTGAATTTCCTAAAGGAGCCTAAAAGATTTTGCTGCTCAAATCTCAATGAAATTAAGAAAAATGTGTGCACTTCATGCTTATTTCTCTGAAAAATCTCAGTCTTCATACATAATAAATAAGATACTATTAACTATTACTGCCTAACGTCATTAATGTTTGATTTCCCAGAGGACCATGATGACAGAACTGAATTTCATCTTAGGGTGGCTTTCAGAAAGAGGAGACAAGGTTAGTGACCTTACCTGAATGTGTGACTTTGGATACTTAAGAGGCAAGGTAGATAAAAGTTTGTTAAATGAAAAATGGATGGCCTTTTCCCTCAAAGACTGGAGTGCATTCCCCTTGATGGAAAAGGAAATTGTGATGGGAATCTGGGACATCCTGAAATCTTAATGCAGGAATAGGGCTTCTGAGTAGCAGCTCATAGCAAGCCAGAGCTGAGCAACAGTTCACTGCTTATTAAAGAATTAGTGAAGTGTTGAGTTCTAAGAATAGAAATGGCTTATTTTTTGGACATAATTTATTTCTTTTCAGGCAGCTAGTGACCCTGAATTTCCACTTGTATGCGTTTTGGATTTGTCACTGCATGGGACAGCACTGGAGTCTTCCATTTGCTTAATTTGTGGATTTTGGTTCAGTGATTTCAATTGTGTGTCACTTTGCTTATTTGCTTTGATTTGCTTCAAAGCGTGATTCCCTTTGGGGTCCCTTGACTCCTTTCAACTGAACAAATTGTAGCCCTGGTCTCTCACTGCAAACGAGGTACAGATACAGTGGCACTTCCCAAAGCAAGCATACCTACAGACACCACATTTGCCTCTTCCAGAATGAAACTGCAACACAGTAAATTAAGATTTGACTAGCATTTCAGAAAATTGTTTCTCAAAAAGCAATGTAATTTCGGTTTCAGAGGTTGGTGTTTTGGGGTTTTTTTCTATCCTTTCTGCTCTGTACTGGCTCAGCTATCTGGAAATTATAAACTAGGGTGTGGTTCTGCTTCTTTCTTTTTTTACATACTCTGCTGTGCTGACATCACCTCCCCATCTTCTCCACTTCAGTAATCTATTCTTATAGGTATATGAACTTTCATAGGTTTTCTCTACACAGAGTGGAAGGGATCGTTAGTTAACTAAGTCCAGCCTCTTAGTTTTAGAAGGAGAAAAAAAAAAAAAAAGAAAAAAAAAAAAAAAGCTTCCAATAACCAAGCATTTTTGGACAGGAAACAGACTAAACGGGACATTCAAAGTGTTTCAGACTAACTCCAGAAATAAAAGCGATATAAACCAAGGTGTTTTTTGATATAACTTAGAAAATACAAATCTGGAGTAAATACAAATCTGTTGAGTAAATAAGTGGAAAATAGAATCCAGCATCAGCAGTTTGTCCATCTGTTGCTCTGTCTCCAGCTGCAGACACCTCTGATGTTTCTGAATGAGGTGAAAAAGAAATAAAGGCAAATTAAGACATGAGCCCTGAGAATACATCTGCACCGTGCACAATGGAAATCTTTTCTCTTCACTGATCCCCTGAAGTCTTGATAAGCTTTGGTTGCAGCAGCTGTCTTAATACTGAGTTCCAGGTGTTACGGGCACTCTGAGGGCTGTGCATAACTTACTGTCCTTTCCCCGGTCCACAAAAGGATGACATGAATAAAGGATTCATATATTTACAAGCATTAAGGTCAGGAAGGAACACCACAACTATTCACCTGAGCACCTAGACCTATTGGACGCAGAATTTCTCCCAGAGAGTGGATTAAATCATATGTCCTAGAAGGATTTTGAATTTAAAGATCTAAATCCATGTTGATTTGTCCCTATCCTGTCCCCCAACCAATCCTTTCAGGAGACTGTTCCACATTTCAATTATCCTCTCAGCGAGAAAGCTATGACTTATTTCAAGGCTGAATTTGTCTAACTCTGCCACCGACCTTGTCAGGTCTTTCTCAACAGTTTCTGAAAGCCCCTGCTATTGGATCTCTTTTCCATGTGTAAGTACCTGGACATAATGATCAAGCCACCTCTCAGCCTTCTCTCAGATAAGCTGAAGAGATTGAACTCTGTAAGCCTCACATAGTACAAGTTGTTTTCCAGCTGCTGGATCAAACCTTCCAAACCTTTCATCTCTGGCACTGTTATTAGGCTGCACCGCTACCCTGGAATGTGGGAGGGCTCTTCAAAGGATTTTAGGCTGACCATCTGATACCCACACTGAAGCACTGTCTGAAGGGATTTTGGTATTTCTTTTGATTCAGACCTTGGCTTTAAGAACCTGATGGCTATGGCTGTTTCAGGGCTCAGTAATGGCTTTGCCACAAGCGACCAGGAGAGCAGCTCATTGTGATGGAAGGCAGATGTGCCTCCAGGTTTCTCTCTGATATGCAGAACATATTCCTGGCATAATTTTACGTTTTTTTCTCCTTCTGCTCTAGCAAATGAAACTGTGAACACATGCACGTAAGGAATGGCATCAAAGCTCTGCTTACACTTCATACAATCCGTTGTAAGCACAAGTATGTCTTTCTATTGACTTCAGCGAATTCTAACCAGTTCCTTATACGTGAGAGTTTAACCTTTTAAAGTTATAATTAAATTCACCAGTTACTTTGTGCTATCCTCTGACACCATTTCTAAACGAGATGGGGTGCTTATTAAACTCATTTTACAGGACCTTCTAGTGAACTAGAATGTAATTTGCAAGAAAATGCTATAATTTAGGAAATTGTTGACCATTTATTCCCCCAAGGTTTTACACACGTTTTCAAAGAACAGGTAGGCTTGAAGCAGGACTAGAAATGATTGAGAGCAATGAAATGCATTATGTACAAGTTCCTGTGCATTTATAGGTTTGTTCATTAGCAAAATTACAATTCTAAAAATAATTAATAAAAACTAAAAATAAAGTCTTTGGTCTCATCTGTGATTTTCTCACATCCTCATTGTCGACCTCAAACATTGTCACATGGATTGGAATTTCTCAACTTGGGGTGAGGGTTACAGACATTTTTGGCAGGGAAACAAAACAAAGCATCTTACACAGACCAGGTCCCTTGCTTGACAGGGTTTTAATATACTTCTCACACATGCAGACTCACAGTAGCAGCTCAGTGCCATGTTTATTTCCTCACCTCACAGATGGAGTAAGTTTTTCTCACTTTTTCACATGATGCAGCACATCCCAAGAGAGATTTATACCTCTCTCCCCTGGCTTCCCTGTTCATTTATCAGCACTTGGCTCCGTTACTGTCTGAAGTCACTCCTGAGAAGGTGGACTGAATATCAATTTGTAATACGCAGCAAGAATTTGTTGTTGTCAAGGTGTCACAGTGCAAAATTAGTAGCTAGTTTTCCCAGACATCTCTAAAGCTTAAGTAACTTGCCCAACTATCCTTAGCCACAGAGAAAGAATAGTGTGTCACCAGCTGTACTGTCTGTGTTTGGTATCTCTCCCTTCAGCTCTCTCCATGCAATCCTTTGAAGATGCTTATTCTGCTTTTGAAGCACACTGCTGAATCCGCAGTATCCAAACAGTATAATGAGAGTGTCAAAACTCAGTACTGATAAGGTAAACACATCTTCTGAGCAAACTTGCACTGCTGACACCAAAGCCCATTTTGGCACAAAGGAATATGCAAACAGAGAAGGAAATCTGTTGCCCCTTAGAGTCCAGCAGGAACTCAGAATTTGCAAAATACTGTCCATTGCTGTCTCATGAGTAGAGGTCAATTCACCTTCCCCATGTCCAAGCAGTATGGGGATGCAGGGCAAGGGATGAGAGCTTGTCCCAGGACTAGGCACAAGACAATCATATGCCATCAAAACAAGCCAAGAACAGAATTTGTGTGGGTAGCAATGCAAAGGATCCTGCAGTATTTGGCCATGAGTCTTCTTGGACTCCTTCTGTCACTGGCCATAGCTTTGAAAAGAGGAGAACCCATGCAGCTTCCTGTAAACAGCTGAAGGTCTGACCTCCCACTCTTCTTCTAAGGAGCAAAGGCAAATTTGGATCCCAAATCCACAGGTGCTTTTTGCAAGCCATAGTGTAGGAGTTCTGATTTATCAGCTTCCAAAGTCTCTTCCATACAATCCTATCAACTGCCTCAAGTGCCTTACCTTAATTTATGTTCCATCAATTCTTAATACCATAAATAAAACAATAATAAACCCTGGATACATTTGGTCTCTATAAAGATTGCAGTTAGCTAGCAAACATAATAATAAAGTTTGCTTATTACAGCAGCAGCTCGTAACAGCTGCATGACAATTTGCATTCTAGGTCCCTGTCCTTATTTCTTATAACCTTCAGGTGTTCAAAAGAGGTGCCTCATACTGAGCTATTAATTCCATATTTAGTCACCTTGACTTAAAATGTACTGAGTACCTCTCGGCTCTGATGAATGTCAAACAGCATTCAGATTTAGAAGATTGCAAGAATTTCTAATTTTTTTTTCAAGTGTACGGATCTGTCCTTGAAGTTAAGGCTACCTCTTTATATGTTTGCATTGCATTCAATAACAATAACACTAATCTTTCCCTTATAATAATATCAATAATTATAACACTAAAATGAGCAGGGGGTATGATATTAAAAAATAGAAGAATGGCTCAATTAGCTATTCAAAAGCTACCGGAGTTAAAGTTTTGCAAGAAATACAAAATTTCCTATTGAAAGCAAGCCAGGGTCATTAACGACTGAGTTGAAGCATGAACATGCAGACAAACAGGTGTGTGTTTATGTACCTATAGCTTTTACACTTCAAAATTTGTCACAAAGCAATCACACTAATATTTACACATTTAACATTTACTTGGCACTTAATGTTTTCAGAATCTGATCTGAAATTGCAGACCATAATTATTGTGTTGTATAATGCCCTTATTCCTTTCTTACACACAAGAAAACTGATGCTTGCCAATAAACTACAGAGTACTGGTGGTGTGGCTTTACAATAACCATTGAAGTAGGAAGACTGCATTTTCAGGTATCTGATGCAAAGAAGGAGCTGTCACATGTGGATGATGAATACCTGGATATAAGGATGTGGACAAAAATTTAAAAATATTTGCGGGCTAATGAAACTCTTACATAGCTACTAAGGGGAAATTCCCAAGGGCTTCTACACAGGGAAGGAAAACAAATTGCCTGCAGTCACCCAGAGAGCTGTTACTAGGAACAGCAGATGAGAAGAAAACATTGAGTAGGCAACTGAGACAAGTTCCAAGAAAAAGTCTTTTTTTCATTGAAAATGTCTTTTAATTGCCCTGTTACTTGAATGCTGACAAAGATGGGAATTAAGGTATTCGGGAGGATGCAAGATAGACAGGAAGAAAGGAAGGAAAGAAGGGAAGCAGGAAGAAAAGAAGAAAGTAAGGAGAATGAGAGGGAGGGAATGTAAGAAAATACCGTGTATCCCAAAAGGATTGATGTGATGACCAGGTAGGTCTTTTCCAACTTCTGTTTCAGCAGCACAGAGTTCAGTGTGGTCCAGATTGAGGATGCACCAAGGACTTTGTAGTGCTGGGCTCTTAGCCTTGATTTTTCCCTTTGATTTGTCAGAAAATATTCAGGTATTGCTCACTTTTCTTTCATGGTGGAGGGTTTTTTCCCTACAGTTTGGACCTGCTCTAAAATAAATACCTCCTGGGATAAAATAATAGACTCCATTTCATGTTAGGTCCTATTAGTTCAAAAGCCAGAGTCCTTTGTGAGTGAGGAGCAAAATTCAAGAGTCCAATTAATATCAGGCTCAAATTCTGATTAAGTGACCTGCAATTCACCCCTCTGCCCTCATATTCATTTTCCACAGATAATTATTGAATAAACATCCTATTTCAACTGATCATCTTTTGACCCAAATACGATGTAGGGCTTTGGTAACTTTATACTTAAAAGGAACTCAAAAAGAAAACAAAATAAAGAAGAGTTATTTTAATAACATACATTATACCGGCATTGTTTCATAGAATTAAAAATTGTAATTTTTGGAAAAGAGTTAGCTTGAAATATGTTGCTTAAGCAACAAGGAGGCCTCTATCTTTCAGAAGTAGTCCACTAGGAATACAGTGCAAGAGTGGACTCTGCTGAACTTAGGTATACGGCCAAGTCCCAGACACTTAGGATTAGCTCAAAGTACTTCAGCTGTGTCATAGCAAGTTCAAAACCTTCACAGAATACCAAGACCCACTCGGAGCAATGATGAAAAATTTGATAGAATGGGAAGCAGAGACTAAAAAGACATTGCTCAGATGGGGAACTCATTTCTTGCATCTTGTACTCCCTTTTTTATCAAAAAGAAATGCCAAAGGCTTTCTGAACAACAGAAAATGTGCAATATCTTTCACAAACATACATCTATGCTTTGTTTTCTTATTGTTGTTGACAGAACCCTTCATTATGCCCTTAAAGAATCTTTTTATGCTTATTTGTACTGTCTATACAGATCTGGGGACTTGTTTTATGAATTGCCAGAGGGCGATGTCTTTTTTTAATAAAAGTTTATTACACTTTGATTGATTTCTCTGATATTCATTGCATGTGCCTGTGTTAGTTACTCATTTTTGTTTTAAAACCCGAATTACTCTAACTAATGTACCAGAGGAGCACTGTAACTGTTAGCAATTGACAATGCAAAATGTTTCTCAGCTTTATTTTTCAATGCAGATGTTTCCATGGAAAAATCATTGAGGGCTAGTTTGCCATTGTCCTTATTTATTAATTCATGGAAGTTTGCAAGAATAAGTCATGAGTGTGAAGCAGAACAAATGAGAGATGGAGTTCAGCCACCTGATCACATTACCACAAATTAACAAATCACTACATCTTCTGAACTGTGGTGGCGATGTTAAATGTATCCATATGCAAGCATTTACCAGCAACACGTATATATATATATTTAAAGTGCTGGCTTATCTTAATACATAGTGAAAGAAGCTTACACTAAACCAAATATATTCACATTTTCCATAAGCTAAAAGCATATGTAGATGCAGTTTCTGTGGGTCTGCTGATGTTTGGTAACTTGCTAAACACCAGTAATTTGAATATGATTCAGAAATACATGCCAGAGTGTCTTTTATGCTCTTTCTCACTATGAAAATCACTACATTATTTGCCATTACTTGTAATTGTCCTGGATAGGATAAAAATTGCCTGAGTTTCATCAATTGGAGACAATTTTTATCTCCCAACAGAGTTCCTGTCTTTAACTCAAGTAATGTTCTTTAAAAGTGGCAATGGCTTTCTAGTGAGGCAGGATGGGATGAAATGAAAGGTGTGTGTTATTCCCTCAGTGCCAGTGCTGCTTCTCATATTGCCTGTGGGGATGGTTAGATTAGACAGAGACACTGAGCGTACTCCGTAGAGACTTTCAGGGAAGAATCATTAAAACAGCCTAGCCTTGCCTTCTACGGCCTTACCTACTGTACGTGCAACCCATCGCATCTCCGTAAAGACTACGATGACTGATTGTTTTACAGCAAGATATTCATCCACGCTGAAGGATATAACTGAGCTGGCAGGCTTCATCTTGAAGAGAAAGAAATTGGCAACACTCATTCAGCAGCCCTTGGTGAACAGTGGTGAGGCGGTGTGACTTCAGCTGCTGCAAGGACAAAGCTGCCTGGCCCTGCTAGCAAGAGATAGGAATTAAGCCATGAAACTAATGAACAGTAGAGGAGCCGGAAAGCAAGGTTGTGCTGTCCTTTGCCCGTTGAGATAGTCCTAGATTCCAGTTCTCAGTCCTGCCTCCTGCACAGTCAGTAATGGCCACCACACAGGGTTAAAACAGATTTCTCTACAGATGTGCTGTTCTGAAAAAGTCCCAGTGGGCCACCCCAATGCCTTCCAGTAGTGAATATCAGGAGTGCTCTGGGCAGCCTAGATTTGACTTTGAAGTCGGCTTTTCTTTCAGCAGGAGACCACGCCATGCGACCCTTAGAGGTCCCTTCCAACATAAACTACTCCACCACTCTGTGAATCCATCCCAGTCACCCCCCTCCAGAATCTGGCACGAAGAAGTGGAATGGCACTGCCGTGCCCTGTGCTGGCCATGCTATCATACCAGCAGTCCAGCACCAGGAGCGTGGGTTGAAAACTGGGGCTCCTTTTGATTAGAGCTCACATGGGTCTGATCTCCCTAAAAGGAAGAAATCATGAAGAACTCTCCTAATAGCAGCAAGATTGCCATACCACACAAAACACACAAGATCAGCCAGTTCAATACATTTTCACGTATTTTTGGTTCTTTTTCTTTTAAAGGCACTTCCCTTACTCTTGTATTGCATCGCCCCCTTCATAAGGGAGATAATATTCAATTACATAGCATAGTTGGTAACACATGCCCATGCTATCATGTGCGGGCACTCCTCTGCTTTCTGAGGCTTCCCAAGCATTCCAGAGCCCTTTTTTTTTTTTTTTTTAATCTAACAGCCAGCATTTGATACAGAATCTGGAAATTATTTTGCTGCCAAAAGTGTACAAGGGAGGTGGGAGACAATCTGCAGGCTTCTGCTAGAGCAAACACAAAGAACCATTCTCTCATCTAGTAAAACAATAAGATTAGTCCTTTTATCATTAATTTTTTTTCTCCTTCACTGCTTTGTAAACACGGCTTGTATGACTTTGCCTCTTATCGTCTGCAGACTGAATCTGCTTTTGTTGAAGCAGTGTCAATCACAAGGGGTTTTCTGCTCATATACTTAGTGATATGACTGATTGAAAAAGAAGACAGGCTTTCATTTGGGTCTGCAATATGTGACATACTCGCTGTTGGAAACATAAGGGGGGGAAGAAAACAAAGGGAGCAATTCGGTAAAGCATAACCCAAAGTTCACTTGCTCTGTCAAGGAGATTAAGATTAAACTGAAGGAGGTCAAAGCTATTAACATTTAGACTACAGGGTATATAACAAGTTAGCATCTAGTTAGATACTGCCTTTCTAATTGGAGAGAAGCTTGTTTCTAACTTTTTATGTAAACACTAGCATTAGCAAAAGCCTGGGTGGTCTCAACGTTGCAACCCAGTGGACATATTTGATCCACATCTCCCTGCAAAAATCGTCCTCTATGACCAAGCTCACATTTAAATTGTAAGTAAGTCTCTTGATTCCTTTCTGCCAACTGTGACAACATTTGCAAAGGGAAAACTTCACAGTGATACTTCTGGGTTTGCTTTAAATTTGTTTTCCCAAATGCCAAATTCTCCTTCACACCATATACTTTGTGACAGTCTTATTTATGTTCACCTCTTTGGACCAAGCAAGAAGATTACTGCAGCCACTAGCAAGGAGCACAGACATGACTTGTTTGTTAATTAACTCCCATAGCAAGACTGACTTTTATACAAGTCAGATGCTTATTTATGGAATATCCTTCACATTTTCAAGTCATGTTATTGTCTGATTTCACGGTGCTCTCTCTACAGCTTCTTGTTCTAATTCCAATGTGGATGTGTTACCAAGGGAAAACAAACTATGTAGCATCAGCAGGGTTAGCACATGGAAGGTGATTCGGTTAAGGCTTTAGTAGCACTGACCCAAACAAGTGGCACAATGACCGTGTTTTAGCACATTGCAGGCAGACTTGGGGTGGTGGGTTGACCTTGGCTGGGTACCAGGTGCCCACCAAGCTGCTCTGCCACTCCCCTCCTCTGCTGGGCTTGTGGGGGGAGAGGCAAGAAAGGGGAATAAGATGTAAAAATAATTGTGGGTCAAGATAAAGGCAGTTTAATAAAGCAAAAGCAAAGGCTATGCACAGAAGCAAAGGGAAATAAAATATTTAGTTTCCATTTCCCATCAGCAGGCAACATACAGCTGCTTCCTGGGAAGCAGGGCTTCGGGACATGTAACAGTTGCTTCAGAAGACAAACATCACAATAACAAATGTCCCTCACCTCCTTCTCCTTTCCCTTAGCTTTTATTGCTGAGCAGACATCAGATGGTATGGAATATCCCTTCGGTCCGTTTGGGTCAGCTGTCCTGGCTATGTCCCCTCCCAAGGTCTTGCCCACCCCAGCCTGCTGGTGAGGGGGCAATGCTGGAGACACCGCCCTGACGCCGCGCCAGCGCCGCTCAGCAGCAGCTGAAACACTGGTGTGGTACCAGCACCTTTCCAGCTACCAACACAAAGCACAGCAGGATGAGGGCTGCTGTGGGGAAAACGTAACTCCATCTCAGGCAGACCCAATGCACCTGGTCAATCTCTCCCTACACTGCATTAGCATATTTTCTGAGGATGCGAATGTTTTGGCTTGGTATGTGACTAGCATAGCCACTCATCTCCTACAGAGCAATGGGTGAGTGCAGGAAGAGTGAGCTTGTGGCCTCCTCCTGGTACACTGCCACTATTCCCAGTGTGATCCACCTTTAATCCAGAGCTTCATTTCTGTAACCCACCTGCTTTCCACAGGTTCTACTGGTACAGAGGGATAGGTAAACATTTACAGGAAAAGGATCATGCAAATTCTGAACCGTAATTAATCCCTGGAAATTCATTTTGGCTGCTTTGCTAAAATCTGAGCCATAGTTTTTTCTCTCCTGCAGGAATGTGAAAGATGAAGAGGGCTATGTTCAGCAAACTGTCCCGCAGAAAGACTCATACCACTGGAAGTCTCTGTCATCGCTAATTAAAGTGGGGGTTTTGCATCATCATCAGAAGTCCTACACCTAAAGCCACAGCTTAAACACCACCATATTGCAATGCACAAACACAGTTCCTTTCTCAAGCAGTTACAGCCCAGGGCTTCTGACAAACCTCTTCAAGCCCAGAGGGCAGCTCCTCAGAGTGAAACACTTAGTAGTGATACCACCTTGGCTTTTAAAACCCATTGCAGTTTTTAAAAACCATTTTAAAAACCATTGCAGATATCAGGAAGGCACTGTGTTAAATTCTCACCCTCCGTTTGGAGCACAGCATCGCGGGGGTCACCAAACCTTTTCAGGCCCAATTGCCTAGAAGTTACTTGTGGTTACCCCACCACTCTGTCTCTCTAACATCTCCATCTATCACTGGTCCATCACTCCATGCCTACTGTCACAACATCACCGCCATCAGAAGCATGACCAGGCTGCCCAGTTCTCATTTTGCTAGACGCTTGTGAAAGGAGGTGAGCACTACATTACCATCTCATTAAATTTTGCATTGTTAAGCACACTAGTCTTCTGTTAGAAGAGATAATACAGCAAAAATTCAGGGAGGAGGGTTTGCTTCAAACAGATAAATAGAAACCTGTTATTTTGGAAGGATCAGAACAGTTTATGTTCAGCTTTTGAAAGCAAGGAAAATAAAATGTGGCGAAGACTGACATGTATTCATGAACTATGTGGCACTAGCAAGTCTACACTTTTCATCAAAAAAGTAATTTCACAAATCTCTATTTTCCAAGAAATGCATTTACTTGAGCATTAGAGGCCACAGAAAAATACCATTTTATTGTATTAATTATAGTGATAGTCCTAAACAAAAAGGTCATTTTATGAAAAGCAGAGGGTCTCAATGAGAAATGCAATACATTTTTGACAAGGTAGATTGACTAATACTGTTGAACATTGATCTAATTTGAAAGATGGAATCATAACTGCACAAAAAAATAATAGGGTTTTAAATTAAAAAATACACAAGTGTATTGTAAGTGTTTAACGTCAACAAACCGACGATGAACAGAATCATAAATGAGGTGGCTGCAAAGTGCTCTGAAAAATCCCTAGCAGGAAACAAACATGAAGAACCTACTCAAAATGAGATCATCTTCCCTAGCTCAGGGCACAAAGTTGCCCATCATTTCTAACTTTGCCCATTAACAATTACAATACGGAGCCAGATCCTAGATCCACTGAAATTAGTGTCTCCCACTCAAAAGCCAGTTTCCTAGTTTCTAAGGTATGTGTTGTACTGAAGCCTGACTCTCTAGTCCACTTTACCATCTGGCAGTCTATTGAGGAAAGCATCAAGAAAGTATAAAAAACTGAGACAGGCACTATGCCCTTCTTAAAATGTCAGTCACGGTGGAGCTGTTAAACATATTCCACTGCTAATCCATCCCTCTTCCTTGGGAAGGATTCTGGGGAAGCCAGTTCTGTCCTTTCTGAATTCTGTTATATCATCAAAATAAGGTAAAAGAAATACTTTTGCTACAAAACTAGGAAATAGATGCAAAGATGTAAGTAATTCTTAGTACGTAGATCAGTGCGTTTGTTACAAGAGTGGTACAAAAAGGTATGCTTTCCTCCTGTTATTACTGCCTTCTGCAAGTAATTACCAAAAGAAGAAAACTGTCTCCTTAAGTGAACATCCATAAAACGGGAAGAAAAATAAAACATGCAATGTCAGCACTTCAATCTGAATAGCATGATTTGATTTCCCAACAAATTAATATATCCTTGGAATATGCCATAAATTATGAACTCCATAAAAAGTGCTGCATCCAACACTTTTGGAATGCTGTATTGCATTAATTTTTCCTTATAGATGAAAATAAAATGTCACAGAAATAGACTAAAGAAATGAGCAGTAGCCTAGATAAAAGTGTTCATGATTTGCTTCTGTTTGTTATATATAATCAGAATTAAGTCCAGACCAGTAATATGTATACTTGATGGACTGGAAGAGCCAATTTTGCAAAGCTGAAAACAATTATGAGCTAAATCAGTTGGGAGAAAGAAATTAGACAGGAAATGTGGATAATAACTGGAAAGTGTTTAAAAACATTTTACCCGAGGTTTAAAAAAAAGAGTCAAAGCTGGGCTAGCCTAAATGTTGACTCACATGAAAGTGAAAACAGCTATGTAAATCAAAATAATTGTGCAAAAAAAAAAAAAAAAAGACATTTATTAGAAGTCATTAGTATTAGACAGAAGATAAGAACTACAGAAAATTGGTAAGGATGGAAGCAAGAAGTAAGCTTTTTCATCAGAGCTAAAGATAACAAAAAAAGATTTTTGGTCTTGACTACACAGAAGTGAAACTATGTCAATAACATATGCAAAAGTCTGTATGTTCTGTAAATAAATCTGATCTCTGAAGAACAAACAGAAAAAAACAGTTCTGTTATAAGAAGACAATGCAATGTAGTTTATTCCGGCAGTAAATCAGAAGAATGTTAAATAACAAATTAAATCAGCAGGCCTGCGTAATTTGCAACCAAAAGCTTTAGAAAATCTGGCTGAAGAAATTTCAAAACCATGAATATTCCTTTTAGTAAGTCTGAGAACACTGGAAAAGTTCCAATGGAGAACACAGGGGGAAAAAAAAAAAAAAAAAAAAAAGAAAACAACAAAACCAAAGCCAATATAGCACCAGTTGTTTGTTTGTTTGTTATTAAAAGTTATATATGCAACCCAGGCAATCACAGCTCTTTCAGCCTGAGCTGAAAGAATAAAATAATGTAAAAGCTAATGGAGGAGTAATTTGGCAAGGAACTAGAGGTATGTCATGCAGCTAACACTGAGTAAAATGGTTTAATGAAAACAAGAAGTTCTTGTAAGCCTTCCTGAAAAACTCAGAGTTTTTACTATCCTTAGGAAGTAAAGAAAGGCAAATGTGGCCAGGCATGTATAACACAAGATGGGCCAACAAAACACAGTCCATTCAAGTCTGCAAAGAGCCTGTGGACAAAAGCAACAAAACAGCACTGGCATCACAAAGATTCAGTGTTTGGCAGAGCCATACAGGTGTGAATAACCCTCCATGCAGAATAAAGCACCTTTGAAAAGTGGACTCCACATCTTTTCTGGCCACACTTTTTCAGCTCCCTGAAGTTGACAATGTGGCTTTTTTGTAAGCCTGGTTCTTAATTTCAAAAGTCCTTTCTCCCTACTGATATTCAAGGTTTACCTGGCAGAGAAGCAAGGGAGAAAGGCTCTCAGTGAGCCTGGTACTCGGTTCACAGAGGAACGTTCAGCACAAAGATATTTTCTTTATTTATACAATTCTGAAAGGGTAAACTAACTTCTAAGCAGGTAACCCAGCTAATAACTGGGACAACTTGCTAACTGGTTAGGGTTAACTATGTGTAACATTGCCATTGATTTATGACTGTCAGGTTCACAGGTTATTTAGATGGTTCAATTTAGCACTTTTCCGCAGCTTTCAATTGAACATTTTGAATCAAGTGTTCAATGGATTGATCGATACCAAGTACAATAGGTCTCTGTACCGCTCCATAAACAAAGTTGATTTTTATAGCCTTGGTGTGATTTAAACCTTTAACACTTTAAACCATTCTGCACCACGTAACCATATGCTTCTTTTCACTTTCCTTAATTCACATCAGATTGTGACTTAGCAACATGCAGGGCAATAAAACCTGCTGTGTGCCTAGAGGGCCTGATCCTGCAAATGTGCATGCACCACACTGCATGCAGGTAAATAGCTCCTTTGATCACAGTGAGGCTATTCACATATATAACCCTGTTAAAGTGAATTAGTGGTAAGGGAAGGACTGACATTTGAATATTGAGCTTTGTGGTTAGCGAGAGCTTTTCTAGCACTCAGAAGCCATAGGGAGAGGCAGATCTCATTTGCTCAGTATGATTTGTATGACCTGAACTGTTTTTTCCCCATGTCAAATTCCCTCCTCCCCTTAAAAATAGGCTCGTATGTCCCCCTTTCCAGCCTGCCCCCCCACCTTGTGAGGCTACATATCAGATGCTGTTGGGTAGGGGACTCTTCATGTCCACCTGACAGCTGAATTTGCTGCCTGATTCAGGGAGGAAAAGACGAATGTCGGGAGAGGAGTGAAATAGATGGAACCCTGAAGGCTCCTCAGTCTGTAGAGCCCTTCTAGATGGCAAACTCTCATTCTGCACCATAGTGTTTGAGTGAATTCACCAGACACATCATCCCCCATTGCATGATCTTGCCCAGTGTTTCCTTATAAATTAGCAAAGATGAAGCTTTAAAAGGTCTGGAGGATGAAAGCCTTGTTTCAGTTTTGGGGAAGGACCTCATTCTCACTGCTGCTTGCAGTGCAGATGGCAGAGCAAGCAAAGCTCTTCTGTTCTGAAACCAGAGCTGAAACAGAGCTCTTCTTGTTCTGAAACCACCTCCTCTCATCCAGGAGGTGAAAAGGAAAATGATACCCTCACTTTCTATCCTCAGCACCATGTCACTGACCTCCCATTCACACACATGCACCCATCACATTGTTGTTAAGTGCTGCTGGTTTGGCTGACCTTTGCTGGTGTTTTCTCTAGAACAGAGAGTCGGTCTGACTGAATGCCCTTCAGGCGTGTGGAAAGCTTGTAGGGATAACTGATGCAGTCAACACATGGAAGAATTTACTGTCTTACCCCGAGGTAAGAAGCAGATCCTCTTTAAGCAGTTAAATGACTACAAATGTCTTAAACTTGGTGTTAGTATAAAATAATAATAAAAATAACCAGTCCTTCTTTCTTCAAAAAAAGCAGGAAGAGAAGGGAAGGGGTAGCGCTCTGAGCCATCACCACAATCCAGCTTTCATCTCACACGCTAAAAAGGCATAGAAAATGTGAAGCAGTTGCAAGTGTCTTAAAGAGCAAGTTAAATTGTTACCACAGTCTGGTATCTTTTACTATCTGTTGATCTGAGTGTCACAGACTACACACCTTTACGCATTTAATGCAACTTTAAATAGTATACATAAGTGCATGTCATTGAGCAGTGACAGGAGAATCAGACAAGTATTTTTACGTATAAAAATATCCTCCTTCTGCGTTGCTATTCCACCTTGAAAAGGTGCCACATTCAGCATGCCAGGCCCTGGGCCCTGAGCACCTTCCTTTGGCATCAGTCCCTGTGGATCAGTCCCTCTAAACAAAGTGTTTGAGAAGGGATTGAGTTTGTCTCTGGCCTCAGAGGCTGTATTTTGAAGAAGTGGTTTTCTTACATTCTTACACCATCAAAACCTGTGAAAAGGAAATTAATCATGTTTTGATTTCTGCAAGAAGTTAATGCAGAATATTTCCTGATACATTATAAGGAGAAATGCTTACTTTCATAAATAATATAGTTATATAAAACCGTAGCCAAATAAAAGGCTCCCATCTCTTAGTCATCAGATTCAGAAACAGCTATAATTTAACAAACTGAAAATGAAAAAGAAACTTCTTTTATGAAGCTACCCTAATAAAATAATACCTTGTTATGAGAAGTTGCTGTAACACAGCCATGGCATTAATAGCAGAACTGTGTGTGTCTGGAATGAGATTTTACCTGAAATGTTATTCAGTGAATGAAAAGCATCATTAAAATGTGTTACAAGCTATTACTAGAAAATCCCTCCAAGTAATTTTTATATTGCCATCTTCTTTTACAAACTCATTGCAAGTTTTGAGGGAAAGAGGCGAGACAATCAAGAAACAGCTTAGTATCATGAGGTAAGAAAATATTTTTGCTGATGGCTTCCCGGCCCATACAACTGCAACCAACGACCTGGGTGAGCTCCAGGGTAGTCGCTCAGGCACTGTAAAACTGGACAGCTGGGTCACACCTATGCAGACCTGCAAGTCAGGATAGATCTCCTCACGGTGACGACAACGTTCATTGTACTCTGTCAGAAAAAGAGAGATTACCTGACGATGGCATAGCCATTTTGTCATTGCCGGTGACCTCATTTTGACCAGCTTGGAGCAAGATAGGGTGCTCCTTCTGGTGCCACGTTTCTATAGCTTGTAGCATGGGGCTTCTCTTCAACTGTTAGAGATCAAAGACACTACGATTCTGCTACTAAAGATCATGATCATGTATATGTTGCTTTTCACTCCAGAAAAGGTTACTAGAGAGAAATTTCCACATCCTCTGATTTGAATACCCCTCCTACAGAAAGTTGTCTGCAGGCTCTCATAGACAAAGGTGGTGTATAATCAGTCACTGCCATTTTAGTTATTTTTTAGCACAGGGTTTAGCTGAAAACAATCATACCTACGTTTCATTACATGTGCTGTTTTAACTGAACTTTTAAAATCAAAACAGCTGTAATAAAATACTATAAGTAATCTTTTTTTTTCTTGGTCTACCTACAGCTGCAGATGAAAATGGTTTATAACTGATTCACACAATTTGAAAATCACATACTTGATCAAAATTAGAAGAAATAATAACAATTACTAATTTAAAAATTCACAGACTAGGCTCTTTAAAAGCTTTTGTAGGAAACAACATCAGACCCTCAACTTCTTATGGTGTTCATGACGTTCATTTTTCATTGTTCAGCCATGTCCCTGAAAAAAAAAAAACTACCATTAACCAAATGTTAGGCCAGCCTGTGTCCAGACGGTGACTGAAGTTCTGCAACAGTGCTTTTTTTGAAACTCTCCATTATTAAGGCACCACTGATAAAAAGTAACTGTCCTGCAATATCTCAAATCTATTGACGTCTGTTATAAATTTCCCCTTTCTGCGCTGGAACGAAAGACTCAGCGCTGCACTTCAAGGAACTGAATTCCATAGCCAGGCAGCTTAATTTGCCAATTCACTTGATCCATAAAACATAGTCTACACACATGGACCACATTATAGGCATTTTAAAGGTGAATGAAAAAGAGCAGTCTAGTGAATAAGAAACATAGGATGCAGCCATATCCTGCAAAGCTCTTTCTAAACAAGTACCAAATCTTAAAATTAACCCACCACTGTACCAAATGGTCTCAGTCAGATACAAAATGACCCATGTTCAGGCATAAGGAAGGCCAACTCTGATGAAATTTTGTGTTGACAGAAAGGCCTCTGCTCCAGAAGAAAACAGTAGCTTGTGAATTGAAATGAATCGTTAGCATTTAGACACAGACAAAACAGCCTGGGGTGAAAAGCTGCTCTATGTTCACAGCAACTTCATATAAAAAACAAGAAAACTGAAGAGTCCATTTTAATTACTCACCAGAAAGCTGAAAGATCAGAGAAGTTCACTTTGTAATGGCATTTTCTGGAAAACGAAAATATTCCCAATTCAAAAAACAGCTGAAGAAAAATTCAAAACCATTTCAGTCAGAAAAGTCAAGAGCAACATGGAATTAAGATTAAGAAATATGAAGATACATACTACTGCTTTATGAGCATCTGTGAAACAGTTTGAGAGAAGAAGGTATTGCTGAGACGACTGCACCTACCTGTAAACTATTCTAGATCATCTGCAGAGCACTGGTGATACACAGGAGACAGAAAGTTGCTGAAGCCACGTCAGTCCTTTATTAAGAGGACTGTTTTGAGAACTCTATAGCAAATGAATTGATTTGGTTTCTGGTAAGAATATCTCAATCCTTTATTCCCACAGGTATTGCCTCACACAATGGAAATGTTATCTTTTCATACATACAGTGCAGAGCTCAAGGATGGTAGTAGCAAGCCAACAGTTCTCTAAGTGGCCAGTTTTCCAAATGTGGACGGGCAAGCATACGCACATGCACTAATCAAGTCTCCCTCTTCCCACAGGAGGCTGCTTAGAGAAATAGATGGTAGTAGGATTCGTGCTATGTTGCTTAGGGAATAGGGAACAGATGGAGAAAATTCAATTCCCGGGGCCTATGATTGCTAGGGGATTCCCCCATGCCATTTAAGTCTTTGAAATAAGGGAGGGAAATTTCACATACCATGGCAAGCAAAATTTTACTCCCTACTAACTTTTCTATTTATTTGAAAGAACTCTTTCAGCAGAGAACATATTTCTCTGCAGCAGATGTAACAACTGCCCGGTTATGCAGAGCAATCCCATGGTGGACACTGTGGTTGTCCTGCCAATTTCCTTTTTAGCTAAACCACAAAATAATGGGATGCCAGCCACAAGATAGTATATTATTCTGATGTTTTGCACTAATTTGTGGGGAATATTACCAGATTCCTTTTATTGATTAATTTCACCTTTTAATGCCATTAGGGAAAGTGTTAGGTTATAGATTCCTGCTGAATGGGACAGGCAAATGGCACACAAATGGCTTATAAATTACCCAGCTTGCAAGGGCTTCAGCAGCTGTGCAACTGTACAGATGTGAAGCACAGTAGAAGTTAATTGTGTGTTAGTCACATGAACAGAAACACATAGACAGTGCTTCTTTGAAGACAAACTTGTTTTGACCATGATAAATGCAGTTATTATTGATGACTGCTGGATTGAAACTGTTCACTTGAACCCAGGAAAGCCCACAGGGCTTCGTAAGGTAGCTGAGGTGTCACCAGCATGAAGACATCAGACAAGTGGGGCTGTCATGAGGTGATGGTGACATGCGGAATTAGACTCTATAACTCGAAAGTTATAAAGTAGGTATGTTTATTGCCGCAGATGCACAGGGGATCGCTCCTCCACAAGCGTGCATACCCGAAGTGAGGAACCATCCCACATTTATACAATGAAACAAATGAATATTCAATTAATGCCTATACATATTCGTTACCTAAACCCCGCTTCGTATGTTAATTAGCTTATCAGTCCGTTGCCTGGAATGTGGTGGTCTTGCAGGTTTGTAGGTGATTCATGTTCTTGTGATCATCCAATCTTCTCCAGCAAGGAGACTTAGCACTCCCTCCCTCTAGATAGCATTGGAATATCTCTCATCCTTTTCTCATTCTCTTTTAAATAGCCCCTTTGTTAGAGAAAGAAGGGCAGGCGTCTCCCCTTTGTTAGAGGAAGAGGGGCAGGCGTCTCCTCAAAACTGTAGTTGTCTCCTCAGAGCTGTGCGCCTATGTGACCAGACACCGCACCCATGACCAGTCACCGTACCCACATTCCTGAGCAGACATATACAATCACAGTCGGTGTCCATTGTCCCCATTTCACACTATTTCTCCATATCAATGGAGTGATGTCTAGGGACAAGGCCGCCCACTCTGACTAGCCTCCCGCCAAGCAGGGGTGTTGCTTATTTCACTGTGAGCAACTGCAAACGCAAGGGTCCAACCAGGAGTGGGCAGAACACAAGTCAACAGGTACCAAAGTCTTATTTTTAAAGCCATGGGTCCTGTTTCTTATCTACCTTCTGCCCTCTGATTTCCAGTGCATCACTAGGAGAACAAATGGAAATAAATTGAAAATGTGATTTAAGGCATGACAGAAGAAAAAGTGACCAAAGTACTGCTGGGGGCCTTTTGTTTAACAGAGCAGTTAGCTGCTCTTTTGTTGACTCAGCTTAAAAGAGTAAAAAATGTTTGTATTTATTTTAGGAAAACATCAAAGCCGCATCCTTCCAATCCTGACTGTAGCCTCTAGGTATTGTAGTGATTACTGCAATAGCAGCTTTTTTTTGATCTGGCTGAGCCAGTAACTCTGAACTTACTCCTTGAAACAGGAGTCTAGCTCCTCTGGTCTTTCCTCCTCCATCCTATCCTGCCACAGAGCAGAAGGCAGTCCCATCCCCCAACCTAAAGCCTGCAGTTTAAAGTTCTTGCAAAGATTCATTTATTTGCAGGTTCCTGGTCCCAGTGTGGAGATGGAAGGGGACGGAAAGGGATTTAATTGTATTATAATTACCCCTGCAATAGGAGGAATGTGGAGAATTACATAGCTTTAAGACACAATCTCTCTATCTTTTGTCCACCATCTTCACACTTTACCTGCTCTAGTCCCTCAGAAACTGGCCAGCCCTGCTGAAGGGGGGCAGATGCAGGCTGCAGCAAACCGAGGATGTGAGCTGGAGTCACAGCCCCTTTCTGGGAAGGTGCCTTGAGGCACTCCATTCATTTCCAGAAAAATCTCACCCTACACAGGGCCTCCTCACCAGTGTGGCTCATCCACTGACTAACACGAGGGGTGATTTCCACCAAAACCAGCGCAAACCCCAGCCTGTGGCACAACATTCTCCTGCTGCAGGTGGGAATAGCACTGGCAGACATCCCATGGGCACGAGGTCCTGCATGCACACACTTCACCAGCCACTGTGTCCCCAGCCCCTGAGGGGCAGCCAAGCGGAGCAGCGCGGGGGGCACGCAGCCCCCTCCCATCCCGCAGCCAGCAGCGGAGGTCAGGAACTGGGAGCTGGCACGCTTACGGGGAATCTCGGCAAACGCGGGCAGGCAAATATTTCATGAAAGGACACGTGCAGCAGTTAACCTTACGGCTGTCTCCACGTACAAAGAATATTTATCCGGCACAACCTGGCACAAGGTCGTCCCCAGGGGATGCCCAGCAGAACGGGATGATCTGGGCTCAGGAGAGGGGACTGCAGGGACAAGGGAGACAGCAAGAGATGAGAGCTGTTCAGTTCCTTCTCCTGCATGCCGCTCACTGCATCGGAAAATTAACCTGTACCAGAAAAAGGCATGTGAAAGAGGAAAAGAGTAAATTACCTCTTCATTTCACAAACGAGGAGGGAGAGGCAAGACAAACCATGTTGCTCTCAGATCCAATTCCTTCCGTGTATACGTCCCGGGGCAATGCAGTTGTGCGCCTGCCTAATAGCTCAGCCTAGCTTCAGGTAAGCAGTCATTAGTTTTCTTAGGAAATGCTCCAGCAGTAAAATACAAAAAGCGGGTAAAATTATTCAGTCATTAGTACTGAAGTATGTATATAGAGACATATATATATACATGTACATATAAATATATGTACAGGGGTACGCACACTCACGCATGAACACAGTTTCATAAAAATTGATAGATCTGGTGCCACTTTTTGTAGGAGTGGAATAGAAAGAAAGAAAAGGGGGGAGTATATGAATTTAATAAGTTCAGACATAATTGTCATGACTAAATGTTAATGCATAGGGATTAACAGGTTTTTTTACTTTATACATATTAATAAGCTCTCTCTTTGAGAAAGAATGACATCAGACATTTATAAATTTGACAGAAGTGAAAGGAAAAAATGGTCACACTATTAGGAGCACTCCTGAGGTGGTGTTGAACGGTGTCTTTGATACATCAGCCTTCAGTCTCTGAGCACATTCGTATTAACTCACATGTACACCCAGAATTCAAATGAGCTGCTTCTTTAGATGCTGACTTTTAGCAGCAGTCCCACCAGACAGGCTGGAATCAAACTCACAGTTTCAGAGTGTGGTATAGTATAATTCTCTCAGTACAGTTTGTGCCTACTGACTCTCTCAGAAGATTAGAGAAAGAGGCAGCATATAGCAGGTCGTTAAAGATCCACACAAGGCTGAAGGGTGAAAAAAACATCTTCAATGAACACACTGCTCCAAGTACAGACATTCTCCTGCACCAAAAGATCGGTGCAAAGCTATGTATTTAATATTGCTGGAAACAGAGAGATGACAAATTGCTTGGAATGGATTCACTTAAAGGCAAGCAAGGGCTAACCATTGATGTCTGAATACTCCAGCAATGGCTGAATGCTGGTGCATCGCCACAACACGGATGCTCTTTACAACCCTTCAAGAAACTGCAGTGAAACCAACGCTACACACCTGTAACGTAAGTGTTTCTCTGGAAACATCATATCATTACAGTAACTGCCCATGAATCTTCCAGTAAAGTCAGCGTACCCAGGTGCATCACACGGCTTAGGATTCACATTGAGCCTAGAAATAAATAAAAAGCTGAAGTCATGCATCTTTTTCTCATTAGCCCGTTGCTTTTAAGAACTAGACATGGGGAGGCTGGGTTTTGAAGATGTGAGTTAATACTACTGGCACACATTTCTAAGCAGCTTCAAACCCAAAAAACAACAAGAGAGGGAAAAGCTGGGAAAGTAGAAAATGAGGCAGCCATGGAAAATTAATGCATAAAGAGAAGAAATGGTAAAATGTGTGTCAGATAACAAGGAACTAATAAAGGGAAGAGAGAAAAATGCATAATGGAACAAATGGAATACAATAAGAAATTGTCAAATAATTGGAGGCCATAAAGGAGTATATCATATAAAGGATATACATCAGTTTATTAGAAAATTTTATTTTGAAAACTGGTTTTATAGAAATTTGAATTATTCAGTGAGATTTCTGTAATAGTGTCTGCTTTCAACAGACAACAGGAAAAGCTAAATTCTTTAACAAAAACTCAAAGATCCAATAACCTTTTTCCCCTCCTTTGTCCCAGCAGCATGCAAGCACCCTTTTTGTAGACACACAGAGACTAAAATAAGATATAAATATCCATCTTCATAAACATAATTGGCTTCTTATTATTTTTTTTCTTTTTTTTTTAACTGGTTTGATAACAAAAGTTAAAAATATTTGTTTGGCTTTTTTCTTTTGAAAATGTCAATCTCCTTTTGGTAAGCAAATGCAGGACATCATCTGTGTTTCTACATAAATTTTTTTTCAGATGTGAACCATACCACTGCTGGCAAATTAATTTTCATGTATAAGCAAGATGATGAGTACTAGTAACAAACATTAACTCCTGTGTGCAAAACCCAAGCATTTGAGTCCACTCAAGACAGGTTTTACCAGATCTACCATATATTTGAATTTCTCAGTGACTGCTATCACAGCACACCTCGTAGTTAAAGATAATTAAAGTGGCAATATACCTGTTCACTGTGGGGATATTGTGCCTACCATCATACTGCACAGAATAACTAAAACAAACTGGTAGATGGGTTGAGCAGACTGCAAGGTCCTGCTGGCTAAGAGAAGCTTCACAGCCTTGTCCTGTCATCAATGAAATGTAAGAGTCCTCCTATCTTATAGAGCAGAAGCCACAGACTCTAGAGCAACCCTTTCACTGACCACTCTCTTTTTCATAATCCGGTGGACCCATTTCCCTCTTGTTCACCCTGCCTGAAGCAGCTCCCTTTCCAATAATGTTTCTTTTTAGGGAAAGTACTCCAACTGCTTACTTGCCCTCTAAATAATTATTAAGCACTTAACACATCTTTTATCTTCTCTTACAACAACCCAGTGTCTGCAAGCCTGTTCAGGATGGGGCCTGAGTTCTCCCTCACCCCATGTTTTCAGCATCATCAACACCAGCGTTTTAAGCAGGCAGGCCCATCTAGAGAGCAAGTTGCTTCTGCATGTCAAAAATGCTCAAATACTGTCTTGCTGGATATTTTAAAAATCACATCAAGAAAAAAGAAATAATTTAAGAGCTCCTGCTTACTGTAAGGACAGAGGTGGTGTATTTAACTGGCCATCACCACTCTTATTCTGAGCTGGCAATAACCTGCAACAACAAACACAGCCAAGCGTTTTACTCAAGCATGGATACTCATTTCCCTCCTCCTGCAGATACAAATTCTTTGTATGTGTCCAGTGACTAGAAGCCAAGAAACTCATTTTACACTTGATAATTCATTGCTAATCAGCGCTAATCTGTTTGGGAAAACACCTGTCGCTCAAGCACAGAGTTATATCGGTTTGGCTGCACAGGTGGTGACCGTCCATCGCGGAGTGCAGCTCCACCAGCTCCTCCACGGCATCCACCTGGCGGTTCACTTCCTAGCTGCAAGCGGCTTCGCAGCATGAACCAACAAGACATTGGTGCTTATCGGGACCTGAATATTTAAAATAAAAGTGAAGAATGAATCCCAGTGCTATTTGCACCAATTTCACTACTCACATCTCTCAGAACAGTGGTCACTACTAGTACAGGTTTACCACTGCAGAGCTTGTGGGGGGCTGTTTTGGTCCTGCTAGAACTTACTAAACTAAAAAAAATATATATATATAATTGTGAGAGCTTTGTAAGGGAGGTACACATCATGCCAGATTTGCTTTGAATTTATGGCACTTGAATTTCCATTGGGCAGATATCCATCACCCCAATGTTTTATACGGGAAATGATTAGGAGCAAAATTCATGTACCACAGTCTACAAACAGAACCCTGGAAAATGCAGCTTCCTCAAAAAACAACTAGATTAGGGAGGGAACGGAGGCAAATACCCCAAACTCAGTGAAATTGAACAACGCGTGGCTTTCAAACCCTGGGAGGGTGCTCAGACAGCAAATATTGATTTTACTTCATGCAAAATAATTATTGCCACAAAATTCCTCTTCTGATATTTTCCTGTAGGCTTTTGAGCCATATGTTTCTGTGTAATACAGCAAAGGCACAATTAAGCTCCTCCACAAGCCCATGCTCTGCCCATGCCAGCGCGCTCCCCGGCGGAGGCGCCAGGGCGAGGGGAGCCAAGGCACGCGCAGGCTGCGGGCATCCTGCATCCCACCCTCGGTCTGAGGGCTCGGTCTTGATGTCGGGTTGCTGAGGCATGTCTCAGCTCAGCTTGACAGATCCGTAGGGTGGTTATTCAAATGAAATCTTGTCCTGGTTTCATCTGGAACATGCATGACAGCATTTCCCAGTCTCATTTTTTTTTTATCCATTAAAAATAAGACAGCATGAGCCTCTAAAAAAACCCTGTCTGTACAATAAAGGTCTGCATTAAAGCCAGGTACAAAAAACTATCTTCCTGACAAGCAGTCATTATTTGAAGGTGCATCTATCTCTCAGTGAATCAGTTACGTGCCAGAAACCGAGAAACAATCCCATACAAACAGCAGCATTAGGGCAATCTTAAGGTTGAAATTTAAGCACTAAAAAGACAGAGTGTGGCTCAGGAAAAGCTAGATTAGCTACCTTATCTCTGCCTGCAAGCATACATGCAATATTACAGCCTTTAATTAAACAGACATGTTTTCTCTCTGACAGAATGTATCAGATGGTCTTCTAGATTTTCTGTTTAGCATATATTAACAATTTGTCTTCTCACTGTGTGTCCATCATTTAATTAGCATAAAAGCCCCCTAGCCCTCTGTTCACTTGGTCGTCTTTATAGTACATCCTCTTATCTCAAAGGTACTTATTTTAATAATTTCATCAATACAGATGTACAATGCATTCAACAAGACATTTTTCCCCTTAGAGACAGATGTACTTCCTAACAATAATTCATTACTTATTACCTCGCAAGCTGTTTTTCAGACAAATAAACTCACAATTCCATTACCAGTATCTTTTAATGATGTTTCTGTTTCAGATTGCTTTATCATCGAAGTCTAATCCAAATTTCACTGAACTTTCCCATTAATCTCAGAGATCTGAAGGCTCTGTTATTCATTTTCCAAGCAGCTCAAAGCACATCTCAGGAGGATCTGTATACTATTTATCCAATGAGACATTTTAGAATAAAAAAGAAAATATTTCTTTAACATCAAAATGCCTCTCTAATGAGCAAAACATCCTGCAGAGGTTTTTCACTAGTTAGTTGAGAACATGTCCTAGAACACAGTAAGTGAAAGAAACCTGCATGTTGAATGATAAATGGGAGTAGGGAGTTTTCAGAAATTATTTGAGAGCACAGCACAGATGAGTTTCGTATGCAGGCTTGCAAAACCATCATAATGGGTGATTTGAAATCTCGTTCCAAGTCATAGTGCTAACACTGAGAAGAGATGGTCTTACAAGGACATGTTAGTAGAATAAGGTGGTCTTTGGATCTCCGGGCAGTGTACCACCTACCCCACGCTCTGAAAGATGACTGTGGGTCTTTGAAGATTTCCTGCTGAGGGAAGCAAAGTCTGCAGAGAAGAGCCATAGCCCTGAAAAATAGAGGCTCTGTAGGGTGACCTCTGTCATGCTCTTTGCTCAGTGTATTTCTGGGCATGGGAACCCTGGACTTCATGCAGCAAAGGACTTAAGTCTTTGAGGACCTTCTGAAAATCCTATCTTATTTTATTAAGTCCTTGATCTTGTGAATTTTTCAACCACAAATCCCTGCAGTCATGCTCAGCTTTGTTAAATTGACTGGTATAAGCTATGATTGTGTGCAGAAGTTAGCCAAATCAAACTGGGACATCTCTGTGATAAAAGTGGTGATCAGATAATGCCAAAGTGGAATATCCCATTTAGGCATGAAGCAGAACCCCAATATCCCTTCGTTCCATGCTTCTCCTTAATGGTTATAGCATGAGCTATGAAACTGCACTACCTATATGATGTTCCAATCTTGAAAAAAAATTCTAAAAATTGGAAAACACCTGAGAAAATTTTGTCATGTTAAAAATCCACCTGTATCTTACCTCTTGATTTTCTCCTCTCATTTTCCTCCAAACTTACCATATCTCTTTTGCTGTTGAATAAGTACATGACATGATTTCAGTGGTAACTTGGAAAGAATAAATGGGAGATTAAAAAAATTCAGTACTTCAAGCACTAATTTTAGTTAGTATATTGCATTAGGTTAGGAATGGTGAGTATTAGTTCCTCATTGTACTGAAATTCATACTAAGAGAAAGGAAGAGTTACCCTGAGGGCACCACAGGAGGAGGGGTATTCATGCTTATTAAAATATTAAAAATAGCAAAATATTAATTATCTATAATTAATCTATTTTTTCTACAGGGGGGACTAATGATTGACCCTCTGGAAATTAGAAATTGAGAAGACCTATTAAACAACTGATTTTCTTTCCTTGTCACTACAAACTTGTTCCCTATAGTTTCTTCTCTAATGATTTATTCAGCAGTTTATTTAAAAAAAAAAAAATTGTCATTCTTTCCTGTCCTTTCAGAAAAGAATGAAGAGATTTAAGCAAGAGAGAAAATAAGAGAGAAAATTGAGATACTGTATTTTTGTCTTATCAATATCAGAAACTCATCCTAATAAGGATTACTTCTACACTGACTCCACAGCTCTTCCTGTTTCCATAGAACTGTTCACAAGTTGCATACATTTCTATATTTGATCTGCATTAATATTAAAATCCTTCTGAACTTTCTGGAAAGATTTACATGTTTTATCATCAGATAAATCCTTTATTATCTTGTACTGAAAGTTCGTTCTTGTTTAAAATGCAATAAATATTTAATTTGAACAAACAAAGCAAAAGCAATGAAGGAAAAGAGGTGCCCCGTGAAAAGAGAAGCCTGGAGATTGAATTCACAACCACATTTGCTGTCTGTATAAGAACCTCCAGAGTCAATACCAAATAGAAAAAAAAGTAGAAAATACCAAATCTCATATGTAGACAACAGAAAAGATACCAGGTTATTATCCTCAAGGATTGCATTACCCATGCACTGCTATGTTGGACAGATGAGTAGCAGAAGAGACAGGATATTTCCGTGGCTGCTTGAGACAGAACGCAAGAGGCAGGTGGACAGCACAGTGGGACAGAACAGACAGCAAATTCACCTGTAATGCTGGCAATAAGAAGCGATAAGAGAAGCTCAGAATGTTTTGGATTTTGTTTCCCAGAAGCTTTAAGGTGTTGAAAGGTTTTATTTATTTATGGCAAAACCTTTGGAGTTGTAAACCTCGCAAGACATTGCTCAGCAGATCAGATTCTTCAAGAACATCATCTCTTGTGCTGCTTCAGCACTTCATATCACATCTGCCTCCCAAGAAGCCTGTGTGGGCAGGGGCCTGCGTGGAGGAAGGCACTAATAAGAGAACAGAGGGGAAAAGAGGAGAAATAAGAAGTTCTTCTTCCAGATATTGTGCAAACATACTGCAAGAAAAAAGTGGGGAAAGAGTTTCAATAGATTTAAAGGAAGATCACCTTAAAAGTGGTTGCGTTTATGTCTGAGGCAAATTTAATTGTCTTTAAATGTAGCCTAGATCTAAACTACTATATCACTGGGAATTTACACTGCAAAAGCTGCTGGTCTCACTCCTGATCCTCCCAAGCAGTTTACTCCTACAATAAGAAAAAAGAAATTTCATCTTTATCTTATTTGGCTATCTCTCTTTTCATCTGTGCTGCATCTTGCAACCCCCAACTCCATGCCATCCATCAGCGAGACAGGCCAGGGAAATACAGAACCACTGGTACTTACAACATTTGAAACTCCTTGATAAATCATTAGAGAACATGCTATAGGGAACAACTTCACAGTGACAAGGAAATAAAATCAATTTTATAAAAAGTATTCTCAGATTCTAATTTCCATAGGGTCAGTCCTCAGACATTCCCATAGAAAACTACCCAAGAGGGAGGGAAAGAGAAAAATTGGCTGAGGGCCCCCTCTGAGAACATCTGACTTCTTCCTCGGAGGTAAGGGAATTTGCTCTCCATGCTCCACGGTGCAATGGTGGAGGGATTAGTCTCCAACTCCATTAAATTTTCCCAGAGCCACAGGGGACTACGCAATCTCTAGCTCTTTTCTAAATGATAGTTTGCTCAAATGGCCTCCTGCTACACTTGAAATATAGGACAGGTGTTGCCACATTAGCTGCAGACCCACACAGAGAACCCAGAGGCAGAGGGGAGAGGCGATGCTGCGGAGCCCACATGTTTTCTTACTTCATAACCAATACAGAAAAAGGGGTATCTTCAGACTAAGTTTATATGAAAAAAATATTTTTCCTGTCAGCATTAAAACTTTACAGGGGAGCTGACAGTGTGCTGTTCTCCAGCATTAAAAACTAGCACTCTGAAAACGTCTGTGCATCACATAGCACAACGCTGAGGTTTAATACGTATCTTTTTCTCATATAACATCCCACCAAGCAACCATGTTTTTAGGGCTTCTATGTACAGAACAAATAATCTTTATCCTGTACAAGTCCTGCCTGCTCCTGGAGTCTGTTTCATGTGATATCCTCCTTCTGCTATTTCTATTTTAGAGTAAGGCCTCTTACCTTCTCCCACTCCGCTGAAGGCTGTGTGTGTTACTGCAGCTAAAAGTAAGGGGTAGTCACTGATGCTGTCATATTTATGGAAATACTATGCAGATGGCTCACCACACTGACAGCCTAAAAACTCCTTTTTTTTTTTTTTTTTTTTTTTTTTTTTCCCCCACAGGCAGGTTTTTTTTGATCTGGTACTTGCATTTCCTCCTCCTCCTTTGCCGCTTCCCAGAAGTCAAAGCAAGTGGTCATGCCCCTGTGTCACTCTGTGTGTGGCAGCAGTTATCAGAACTTTTCCTATTTACAAACAGTTTGGGCTGGAGTAACAGGATTTTGCATTTCAGTCCCCAGGATTAATTTTTCCCTTCATACCTGAAAAGAAGGAAACGTTCCATATCGTTGTCGCTTGTCAAGTCAGTGGTTTCACATAGGTAAAATGGTGGGCATGAATCTTATTACCACAGTGGCTCCTTTAAGCCTCTGTGGTGGAATAAAAGAGCATCAAACCATATATGAATAATCACTGTGGTCTTTGAGGTCCCTCTGTTCTACTTTTATAAGTGGAGCATCAGCAGAAATTATCAGGTCAGGTAAATAAGGGTCAGATCCTCAGCAGATGTGGATTGCTATCACTGTACTGAGGAAAAAAAATCACCATTTATGCTGCTTTGAGATTTGGCTTTAGGAAGTGTTTATCTTACCATGCTCACCTGAATTTATGAAGAACTTGCACTTAAAAATGAAACTGTATCTCAGAGTTAGGTACAAGGATCATTTTTACATGAACAATTAGATATGACAAAATGATACCAAACAAAATTCAGGCTGATGAATTCCCAAGTAGTTTATCTTAAAGAACATGCAAAAATGTGTTTCACTGGAATAGGATGTATCTGGAGATAACATCAAAGCTAACACAATGCTACTGCTGTTACCATTCAGAAAACTATCTACAGTTAGAAAGATAAACTGGGCACATGAGAAAGGTAATCCACAATCTAAAATTTAATAGTTTGCTATCTCCAGTTAAATTAAATGAGCAGCAGTAAAATCTGAGAAAATATGGCATTCATTTCATGCCTATTATATAGACGGCTATCGGTGCTTGTTATGATTATAAAATAACACTTCAGATGCTCACATCTCTCCAGTTTTCAACTCTTCCAAGAGTTATAGCTCTGGCATTCCTCTATGGTACAAAAATACAGCACAGCTTCTTGCAATTTCCTGAGATACTGCACCTGCAATATATTCATCCTAATTGCTCCAAACTCATGCATACGGATGACAAAAGAAGCTGAATGTTAATTCAGCTTTTTCATGCAAAGGAAACATAATTGTTTTATAATATGCCATAAGTTTTAAACCTGCAGGTTAAGTATTCATTCAATTATTTAGGGAGAAGTTGTACTTCTACTCCTTCATCTGTACAAGAGGCAGCGTGTCTCAGCACCATGCCAGGAAAAGCATGAAGATCTCAGACTTCTCTGAGATGTCTCTTCTCCTCTGAAGTAGAAGCACCAGGAAGATCTCTGACTTGAGATTTTCCTTCCTCTCTTTGCATCAATCCCTTTCCCCTTATTACAAATGCAGTATTGCTCATCCACTTAGCACTAGTATTTTCAGACACAGCTTAATTGATCCACGTATGTTGTGGAGCAAATAGAGGAAGAGGAGGGGAAATATGGACTCACAGGTTTCCTGCACAGGCAATTGAATTCAACACAGGTATTACAAATCTTGTAAATCAGATATTTTTCTAGTTAAGGGATTTTATTTCAGTCCCTATTAGCAGAATGGCAGGAAAAAGAATGATTCTGCACCAAAATCAAAGGTGGTTTTAGTTTCTGGTGAGAGACTGCAACAGCAGATCCAGTAAGATGCATCAGTAGTAGCTACTGAAAATCTCCTTTGGCTCAAAACATTGAAGTCTGTGGTTTTTTAAAAATCGAAGAACCAATTAATAGAATTACTTCTGGATTTGTGTGCCTGTTTGATCCAGTAGTTATAATTTGTTGTCTGCAGCACACAGTCATTAAATTTGTCTAAAGGAACTACATTAAAAAATCATCAAATGTTACGAACCACGACTTAAATTTTCAAAAGACTTTAAGTAATTCAAGGGTCTAATTTCCATTTGCACTTCCTAGGTAGTAATTAGGCGCTACAGAATTAAGAAATGCAACACCTTGGTGATAGTGCTGATCCTACCTCTTAAGATACTCACACAAATTTTCCATGGATAGGCACCTAAGTGCAGGGTCAACAGAAAGCTGCTGAGCAGGTCATGGACCAAACTAGCAAGAAATAAATTTCAGGAAAAAGGGACAGTGCTTACATGTGTCCGGAGAGACAGTGTCTCTGTTCAGAACCATTAAGCTCCTAAATAATCCCATCCCCTTGCATGACACAAAACATCTGGTCTCCATTTCTAAGTGTAATAGTGGTAGACCAAGAGAAGTGAGAGCTTTAGAGTTAAGTCACCCCCTGAGGGTGTGGGGGACAGGGTCAAACCGCTCCCTCTGCCTAAATCGTAGCCAGAGCTTGACTGCAAACCAGTGCCCCAAGTCAGCATCCCAACACCCAGCTTACTGTGCAGTGGGAAAAATATCTCAGTCACCAACACGAGAGTTCCTCCTAGTAGAAATAATTTGATATGCAGAGGACTGGGGCCAGAGAGTCTGGTTTGAATCTCAGCAATTAGGAAATGTACCTAAGATGAGAGTTCAAGTCCATGTCTGACAGCTTTAACTGCTGCAGAGCAGGGATCTGAACCTGAGTCTTCTACCTCTCTCACACCTACCATCTACTTTGAGCATGTGATGACCATGCCGGCGACACCAGGCCCACAGTGAAGACAGTTCCACTTTGAAGGGTTCAAGGCTTTAGGCCACAGCAGTCCTTGAGGTAGATCTTAATATTTAGGTGAGTTTGGACAGAAAATCTTGAGCATATGCAGAACTTAACATGCTAAACTAATAGTCGGGAGGTAAGTGACAGCTGAGGAGTAATTATGCCAATGGCACCTGAATGCTGGGACAAGGTGATATCTACATTGTGCAGTGGATTACGGTGAAAAAAGAAGCTCTGAGCTGACTTTCATAGTACATCCACAGAGTTCAGCACAGCACCATGCAGAGACGCTCGCATGGGTCTCAAAGGCAGCCTAGCCTTTTTGGTATGGCAGAACATGCATTATTAAATTCAATCCCTGTTTCTCAGCAGAGCTAATTAGTTCAGGTGCAGCTCAACACTGCTATAATTATACTCCATCTGCTTCCAGAGCTAGCTAGTTTGGGTGCTGAGAGCTTGGAAATTTCTCTGCAGTACCCCCTCATGGGAGGGGGCATGATACTATAATGTCCTTAGGCGTGAAAAAAAGATGGATCGATGCTTTGGTCCCTTTGATGATGCGAGCCTTGGCAGCCTAAATCCTGCCGAGTTAAATCTTCTTGAGGGACAGATTTTTTAAGATGTTTAAATAGCTAAATCCCCAGGTATGGCCCTAGTGTGATTTTTGAAAAATGTCTCATAAGCACTAAGTGTTTGCTGGGTGGTAAGTGACCCTGCAGCAACGCAGCAGCGAGAGCCCCGTGTCAGACACCTGACGGAGGCCGTCCGTCGCAGGCAGCAGCCTCCGGGGCCCCAGCTCTTACTGAAACTCTGATGTGCTCAGGTTGGCTTTGCTGGCTTGCAGTCCCACATATAAGTGCTAAGACTCATTTGGCTGCACTGAAAATATCAAGCCTGCCTGCTTCTAAAGAAACAGATAGTGACGACTCAGACGAATGTTAATCTAGCATACTGTGTTTGCTCCCCTTAAAATGAAGCCTTGATCCAAAGACTACCGCAGTGAATGGAGTATCTCTCCTTGGTGTCAGTTCATGTTGGATCAGGCCCTGAATTTGTGGCATGGAGCAATTAGTACGAAAGAGATTAGGCAACAGCTTTCTTTATTCAGTTGTGCAAGTTATTTCAAGATGAACTGATTGCCCACATTTGTTTTGTACAGGCAGCTAAGCCATCAATACCAACAGCACTGGCATTAATCAACACAAAATGTTTTCTTTGCTCTCACAGGTATTTTGCTTCATATCACTTTACAAAGGATGTCAGGGACCGTCTGTAGCTTCCAGTACAATACAGCGGTGCCACAGCACATTCTTCCAGACACTGGAGGCATCCATATGCATTTGCCCTGCAAGCCTTCCAACAACACACTCAAAAGAGAATATTTTCAGTGACCACATGAACCCCACAGCACTTTCTCATCCCATCCGCTATGTTTAACCACACATCACTTCAGTATCACATATATCTACCTGCGGGTGCGTATATGCGTGTGTGTCCAGAGACAGTATGCTTTGTTTCCATACGTGTTGTGCAAGCATGAATGACACCTGCATCTAACAGGACGGAGTCTATGTGAGCATCTGTGTCACTGCCATTAATATTTTGACTCACCACACTGCTGTCAGTGCCAGCTCTCTCAGTACTGCTACACTTCTGCTTGCTTTCCACTTTCCAGGGGCAGTGGCTGAGGCTACTGAGCCTGTTAGATATTGACTGACACCCAGTCAGTGTTACTTATTTAACCAATGTGCAGACATCACTTTGTGCAATGATTTTGGAAAATGACAAAGGGAGCTGCCCCATGTCACCCACTCATTAGAGAAGAGCTCTGCATTCCTGCTCTGGCTCAGCCATGGCCGTCTCACTGTCAGGCTACCCTGTCAGGGTGCAAACAGCCTCTAATGCCTCTTTGGACATGAAAAAATTCCTTGTTATATAAAGGTGACTTCCTACTCCCTGCTCCTTGTGTCTATTTGGTGTATTCAGCCTTGTTTCAGTCCTATCTCTCGCACTGCACTGCAACTCTCTGGACAGTGTGGGTTAAGCGATTTACATGGGGTTTGGTGTACCATGAGAGGTAGCACCCAAACTGCCAGTCTGAGGCCAAACGCGTGCCCCAGCTCACCAGCCATCCCTACCGCTACCCTTCGCCACCCCACAGCCCCCAGCCTGGATCTTCCAGTGAGCTTCCACTTTCCCAGGTACGCCGCACTAATGGCAGCATGCTGCTGCACGGCAAATCGGATGGAAAGGCAGTAATTAGCAATTGAGAGGTGGTAAGGAGCAGGTATAAGTGAGCGGTTTTGCCCATTTCAGTGCAAGGCTAGCAGTTTAACTCAAAGCATCCCCTGCAGTGGTTTAGGCTGTTAGCGCCTGACTTTGTACTGAAAAGAAGAGGGAGGATTCACAGGCAGTCACAACAGAGAGGCATTTTGAGATGCTGTCTCCACTCAGTTACCTTATCTAGGCTGAGAAGTATGTGTGAGTGACTCAAGCCTGTGCAGTGTACATTTGAGCAGGTAAGTTAAAACCACTGGCAATTAAAAATAACCTTGCTGGCTTTGCAGTGGTACGGTGGAGGAGATGTCACACAAGTGCGGAGGCGCAGCTGAGAGGCAGCAGCTGACAGCTGAAAGATGGGACATGACTATGGAGAAGGCTGGACACAGGGGCCAGTGAGTTCTCAGGCCTGAAGCCCAGCACTCAGGTGTGGGCTAAAAAACCCTCTTAGACGCGACCATAGTTCGTTCAGAAAGCCTCAAGAGTCTCATGGACTGCAGCTCCCCTGAATGACTGAAGGGCCAAAGGCAAATGCAGCTGCTGCAAAAGAAATTTTCCAGAACTCACAATATTTTTTTTCCTTTTTCTCTTGGTTCTTTTTTACCTTCTTTATCATTTAGTAACCTTCTGCCTGTGCAAAGAGAAAGGCTGCAATTCCAGTGTTTGCTATAGCTCTAAATTTCAAATTTTCAGTTAATTTTTATTTTTCAGTTCTCATTAATAGATTACTTTTTCTATTAATTGCCATCTATTTTACTACTTACTTTATTTTTCTGGGAAATAAATACTTTCCTGACCGGTTCCAGTCTTGTTTTAATGCTTAGCCAAATATCTTAAGGCAGTGAAGGAAAAACAAACAGCTGAACATCTGCTGAAAAGGTTGCAAGGGTGAATAAGCTCTAATAGCTTCTAATGAGCTTCCAGAAATATATTGCATAAGGAGTAATAAATACATCCCAGTCCTTAAGCCCTTACTTATAGGACTGTCTTGGTCAGTTACTTAATTCAGTTACAGACAGGTGTAAATTCAGATGCAAAATCTGTTATCAGCTACTTTTAAAAAGCATCCTGCAGTGACATCTCTCTCTCTCCAAGCAGCCATTAACTGGGCTCAACACACAGCCTGCTATTATGCATTACTGGTGCAGTTCACATCAGGAGCTTGTAAGACTGGAAGGAGTCCCCCACCACAGCTGAAATTCTCCACCGTTTTGGTGCACAGCTTGGCTGCCCCGCAGAGGCAAACGGAGCAGGCACACACAGGAGCTCCCCTGTGTCCTGCACCCGAAGGCTCCTTTGGTGACACAGCTCAGCCCTGCCCTTGGAAGTGAGCGTTACAAGGGCAGGCTGAGAGGTGGAGGAGAGCATCTGGCAGCTGCACAGGTGTAGAAAGAAGTGTCACTACTATTCCCCAACTCATTGGCCAAAGCAGTATTATGGAAATTGCTGCAGAGTAATCCCTTCTCTTTGCCTTGGTCTTCCATTTCTCCTCTTTGGGTTTCCCTCAGTTCAGCCACACAGATCTACCTGCCATGCTCAGGCCTTCTATAAGTAAATGCAACATGAGGAAAGCCAATAGAGCTTCATTCAGTTACAATAGAAGCGAATTTAGCCATAAATTGATAATGAAAAGCAAAATGTTCCCTACGTGCCTGTTCTTGTAGCTGTCCTACATCTGAAGAGTTCAGCCCCACTTAGAGAATCAATGTATCGATAGAAAGTAGACTGTGTTTTCAATAAAACTGAAGATGTGAGCAGAATCAGCATCGTATGATTATTAATTTCCAAAGTTAGCCACAGCTTTTAACAGTTCCCATTAAATCTCCAAAGGAAATTGAAGAACTTGGATAATTATCAAAAAATGCTCTTTTCCTCCATCCCTCTACATGTGCAGGAGCAACCTGGCATATTCATAGGGCAAGCAAGGATATACTGTTGACTGAAATCAATGATGCTTCACTGTCTCTTATTTCTGGGGTAGCCCTAAGCTCATTCTGCCACCTTGTGTGATCAACATACATTACAGCACAATCTCATTTTCAGGTGCATATTTTAATCTGCTCCTGCAGGTCTCGCCTCTTATTTAGTACTACTCAAGCCTGGATTCAGTTAAACTATGTCAGGACAACAACTCATCTCTAATATTCTAATATGGATTGTCAGGATGAACCAAATTTTCCATTCATATTCCACCTCCCAAAAAGCCACTTAATTTTAATAATTAGAGCAGTGAATAGTTCTTACCAATTATATGAAAGAATGCACATTTCTGTTAGCTTATTGATAGACTGTGGTTCTCCTGAGCATATAACTTTCTTGAAATTACTTGCTAAATATTGCCTGGGAATAGTTTTAGTTCATATCATTCATTCAAAGAAATTTGTTGGAAAAAAAACAACCCCGTTTTTCAAAGCTGGAGCTGTCTGACTAGTCACTCTTTCTCTTATGGTCTATTTCCCCTTTATAGAAACAGTTCTTTCACACTTACCCTGACTGGAGAACTGTGACTGTTAGAAAAACATTTGGCTTTCAATGTAAAATGCCTGCGGAAAGCAAATACAAAGGTAGTCTTTCAGAAAGTTTCTCCACTGTTTTCTCAGTGTTCCTCACTTCTGCTTCTATGTTCAGTCATGACAACATGAAAAAAAATCAAAAGGGGGGGGGGAAGCAAAAGCCTTTAATTAAAACCCCAGTTAAAGCCTGATGGATAAAAATTTTTGATGTTTTGGTTAGCTGAATGAATTCAACTATCTTGTGCTGGAAACAGGGAAAGGATTCCTGAAATTCATCCGCAACAAGCTTCCAAAGCTTTAGGTCAGACCATCATGCAAGGCTCCGCAAGGGAGTCACACGCCCAGATATGATTGCTGGTACAATGGGAAAATCAATAGCGCTACATGAAGTTCTTACCTACGGATGTCATGTCCCTTCAGAGCACCAGCAAATGCCCACGCACACTGTAGGTACCAAAACACATAAATATGACACCAACTGTGTCCAGAAGGGCTCTCCTCCCAGGGCAGAGGGGCATTTCATCTCACATTGTTCACAGAAAGGTGCCCAGCACATCCAGGTTTTAAATGCCTGTAAGCTCGTGTGCACCGATCCGCTTGGTAAGTGAAGGTGATAAGGTAGGAAGCAGAGAAAACAATTATCAAAAGCTCCTTTTAAATCCTACAAACACAGGCGCTGACATCTATTATTGCCTTATGCTCTACAGATAGGGAACTACGTTTCTTATCGAAGAAGTGAACTATGGCTCAGACTTAATTAACCAGAACTGCAGTGCCTATAAGATCCATGCTAAAAACATAGCGAACGCAGTCAGAGCAAAACTCATTCCTGTAGTCTAGTTTTAATGTCTCTCACTCAAGGGAATAATTATACCTGAAAGCTGATGCTTTCATTTTATACTTATGGAAAACAGTTCATCTTACAATATCTCATCATCACCTTAAATTTTGGCTGTGGTCAAAAAGCTGTTTATATTAACATTGCACCTTTTTGTTCACCATACATTCTGCAAGTAATCAAATCACAAGGCTGATCTCCAGCCCTTCCGTGAGGAGCAATAATTGGGGCAGAAAGTTTCACAATTATTTTAGTAAGAACCAGGCAAAATATATCTACCGATAAAAAAAAATAAAAATATGCAGTTTGCATGTCAGAGAAAGCATTAATAAATTTGAATTTTGGCAAATAATTTCAGGCAACTCCTGCTCCCCCACAAAATAATAATGAAAGTAATTTCAGAAAACTCTCTTTTGTTTCCTGTACTACTCTGTACAAAATTTCGACCTTTCTTTTAGAAGTTGGTCTGTTTAAAAAGGAAAAAAAAATATTTAAAAACAAACCAATTTGCCTCCTACTATACTATTCAGGTTGACCCAGAGAGGAAATTCATATTAAAGTATTTTTTCCAATCACTTACTGATTAAAAAATACAACCTTCCAAACATGTTACACACAGTTCTAATTTCAAAAGACTTCGGTTTAAGTTCCAAAAGCACAGAGCAACCATAAAATGTGCATAATTAGTCTGGTATAAGGGAGCATACGGTAAAGGGACCTAGAAAGTTTGAATCCCTGTACAGGCTCTTGCAGAGCCTTTGGCAAGTCATTTCATTTCCTTATATCTCTATTTCCCTATCTATTAAGTCAGGGCAATAATACCTACCTTCCCTGAAGAGGTGACAGTAATTAAGTCAATGTTTTGCATAGCACTTTCAAGATGCAAATCTCTACATTAAAGTTCTAAGTACTATTATTATTATCATCGTTATCACTGATTATCATCAAGCTAAAGCTGCTGTTTAAATCTGGATGTTCTCTTCTCGTTCTGAGAAATACATTCAACTGCCTTTGTAAGCTAATTATACCATCTACTCTTAAGTATAGGAGTACAGAAGCATACCTTCTGCTGCGTTTGCAGTCTGCTCCCTCTTTCAAATACTGTTTGTGTAAAAGAAAGTATATTCTTAACTAATGCCTTAAGGAAGTTTGCACGGTGTTGCCAAATTAGCTCATTGCAATTAGTATCTCAAGTTTCTCTGCAATCCCAGGAATATAGCAGTAGTCATGAACACAGTTAATAATGATGACTTTGTAAAGCAGAACTGGAGGCTAATATTGAAAGGGCTGTCAAAGAGCAAAAGACTGCTTTTCAAATGACCTTTAAATCCTCTGAAACTCCCGTGGAGGATAAGAGGTAACATGAGTGACAAAAAAAGGCTTTTCCAGCTCACCACATTTCGCCAGGTCAAAGAAACATTTGTAATGAATAAATAAATAGATAATTCATCCCCCAGTTGTTTCGGCATCCTTTCCGATACGAACACAGGTAGGAAGCAAGTCTGCAAAGCTGGATGAATGTCAGAGACCTGTAAAACAGTCAGAGACCCAAGCTCAGAGAACTAAGCCTGAGCCACAGAGCAGAAAGGAACAGAAATTTGCCCACAGGGCTTCAGATGCAGTGTGCATCTGTGAACGATCAGGTTTTAAAATGCCAATGTCAAAACCAGTGTTTTCTAAAATCAGCCTGACTCGGTTTCTCCCGGTTTTGCTCACGAGACACGCAGCCAGGCGATGCCGTCCTGGACCCCGCCTGCCCACCAGTGCAGTCAGCTGCAAAGCGCAGTGTGTGTGAGCTTCCAGATGTCTGGGCACAAAACCCAGCCAACACTCGGTGTACTTCAAAGCCTACCTGTGACAAAAATAGAGAGAGACACACACTCACAGGGACATGGAGCAAAGAGGTGGTGTACCGCATCTTGGCATGCAGCCATGGAAAAAACCACTCCTCTCCTTGGGATTGTTTATGTGTTGTGGCACTGCATTAGTCCAAATAAAAAAAGTAATCTTTTAACAAATATTGAGATTTTACAACTGTCAGCTTTGAAAGAACCTCTTCAAGACCAGTCATTTTTTAACAACACAGTATTTTGCATTTATGTAATCTTTCTAAGTTTATCAACACAAAAATATTTGTAAAATCAAATAATTAAAAGTGCATGGAAATCCTGAGAGGCAAAGTAAATGTCACTTGTTATAGGGAAGGAAACTGAATCCTAGACACTAAAATCCGCATCCAATCTTACCCAGTGGGGTGGGACACATAGTGGCCCATAGTCTCAGTCCTGGTATGCTACAGATCGCCACACCAGGTAAAGATCACTGTGGCTCCAGCCTCCTCCATGTGCCATGGAATCTCTGTGCTGCAGGAGCGGCTTTCTGCTGTGGCCCCAGTCTCACCTGTACCAAAGGGCAGTGACACGGCTGCAGTGCTCGTCAGGATCCAGAATGCCCGGCAGGTACTTCCAAGCTGGTAATTAGGCACAGTCTGAGCAGATGCCCTACATAACACAGGGGCTGGAGGGAAGGCTTTCCTCTCCTGAAAACACTTTTCTTTCCATTAATGTGACCCCCTGTTTTTCCCTGTGGGAGGACATTCAAAGGGGGTTACTGAAGTTTTTCCAAAGGAGAAGGGGTAAGTTACTTCTGTAATGTAAAGAAGAGGTTGAGAAATGAATGAATAGTATTAAATGACATTGATATCCGAGTCATAAAACACACATAGATACTCTTTGTCCATCTTCTCTTTGCGTTTCCTTAGGTCTTATAGAAAGCCTGAGGTGGGGTGGAACTGGCTGTCGGTATAAACAACTTTTTGTAATTGCGATAAGAAAAAAAAAAAACAACAACAAAAAGACAACAGAAAAAGAACAGATTGCAAGGGTATTCTTGATGTAATTGGCACCTACGTGGCCATCCAGTGCTATCAGTCACTGTACCTCAAGCGGACAAGGTTTATTGGTAAATCGCTGTGGCTCCTTGCTGAACTCCTATGCAAGGCATTTATTCTTCCTGTTAAAACACAGCTTTCCAGGAACAGAGTTATTGTCCCTATATCAGAGGTCCAAGGAACGACTTAGAAACATCATACCTGCTGGGTGGCTTTCAACTGCCTTTGCTTCTTTGTCCAGTATTTTTAAAGTATGTTTCACCATTACCACACAATTTTAAAAGATAACAAAAGTGGGGGAGGACTAGACTGTTCAATGACATCTCAAATGGTACCCATTCTTTAAAACTGAGGCCACTTAATTTTGCCAATTAGTAAGCTGTGCAATGCAATCAACCTACTGACAAGCTGCAAAATATAATTAATTATACCATATCATCTTATCCTATAATACAAAAAAATATCTATCACGGCACTTAAAAATTATGTAGTTCCAGTTCCCAGACAAAACACAGTTATAATTTCCTATTTTATTACTTCATTGTTTCTCTTTTAATTAACATTTGAATAGACTCAAAAATGGCTGGAATTGCAAGTCTAACCTCTGCCAAATCTTCAAAAACCCTGGACATTTGTATCTCACTCATTCTTGCTCCTCAAAGCTGCAGACTGATAGTACTGGAAATTAAATTGACCCATTTATTCATCACTGTAGCAGGGCTTAAACCTTAGCAGCATGATTGCCTTCATGTCAGTGCTGCCAATGACCTAAGTCTTGAGTTTCAGAGATTGCCCCAGCAACACTTGATAATAAGTGCCAAAACATTATTACTTCCTTTGGTACTCATTATAAAAACATTAATTGGGGTGAAAGGTAATCCACTTCATATGCTAAGTCATGGATCTTCTCTAAGGGTGGACAAGGGGGATTGCAAGAATAAGTATGTCACGGTGATTTGTTGCCACAAAATTTCCTTAAAGTTTGAATGAATGGACTACTAGAGGGTGGAACAACAAGGAAAAACATTCTTTTGATTGAAATTGTCCAGATCTGGTCTGAAAGGTCACCACCAAAATGAGAACACAATACAGAAAAGGGATGAGCTCTGGAGGAATGTCAGTACTATTCACGCAAACCATTTTTTTCCACTATTCTGTACCAAATAGTTTTATTTTATTTATTTTAGGGAATCACTCCACTGCTCACACACCGCCACTAGTTAAAATTCACAGTTCTTTTACCACCCCATCGCTATTGTCTCTCCCTTTCAAGCACTATCTTCATACAAAAAAGAAAAAAAGAAAAAAAAAAAAAAAAGAAAAAAAGAATCTCACCAATCTTCTTTGGTTTGACTCCTGTGGCAGAAAAGCATTAAACTCACAGCCAGACACCTGTTTCCTCTGCTCTGGAGCGTTGTCACCCTGCCTCTTTAAGCTCGGTTTTATCAGTTGCAGAGAAATTTTTTTTCTTCATTTCAAAAGAGGACATCGAACTCTTATTAAGAGTAAGGGGAATTAGTAATAATAATAATAATAATAATAATAATCCTATGCTAAGTAAAAAAATAGGATTTCCCTGACAAATGTGTATTCACAAAGAAATATCACCGCAGGTAACAAATAGGCTCCCTTGGCCAAGTCAGATATAATTTCCAAGGTTTCCTCAAAGTGGGTGCTGTCTTGGAGACGTTTCAGCAAGAAAAAATGGGTATTGCTCAGCCTGGGTTTCTCTTGAAGTTTTGGACTTTCATCTTTATGGAACAGTAATGTTTGAAAAGAAACAAAAATTAAAATTAAATCCCCGGCCTTGTAAGGAGGCATCTCAGGGGCCAGCTACTGACAGGGCTGGAGAGAGTGCTGCTGCCAAACGGAAAATGTGAGCTGGCAAGTGGACCTGAAATCTTAGATTTTGAACTTTGCAGATCCGAAAAGTCTTGGCATTTGGTTACAGGTCCTGGAATGCAAAGCTTGCAAACACTTTTTTCCCCGTAAGAGTACAAAAAGAACCTTTAATCTGTATAAAGCAAACTTCCACCTACCCTTCTCATAAACAGCGCTGGTGTGTTTTGCACAGTGTGAAGTAGTCTTTAGAAATGTGTTGATTTTGCCTAGAAATCCTATCTTCATTTGTCTTGCTTTAGGTCTCGTGTGGGCCCCTGTGACTTTTTGACCCGCCGCTAAATTTTAGCATCGTTCAAGAAGGTCAAACAGTCAGGGAAAGCAAAAAGGGATTAAAAAAAGAAAGAGCCGTGGTGGATGGAGAATTATCACGGTAAGCTTTATTAGATATTTCAAATGCTGCAGACTTTAATGGCAGCAAACTTAAAAGTTCAGCCTCTGCTTTTACTGGTATAGGGGGATACCATTAATTTTCCATCTGATCCTTAATATGACTAATCAGAACAGTTACTAAAGTCTTTCTGCAAAGTTATATGAACAATTTAAATGATTTAAAATTTATTTTTAAGATATAAATTTGAAAATATTATAGAACCAGTTTCCTAGTGTTTCCCTGTACTCTCGATGGCAGGGAATAGTCATGACATTGCTTGCATCCCTTTGCTCAGCTTGGCTGGGTCCCTCTCTGCATTTTCTGGGGTTTTTTTTCTTGGTTTTTTTTTTTCCTCTTTTGCAGGGTGGCGGGGGAGCAGACAGTACTGGCAAATCACAGCTTTGAAAGTAAATAAAGGAGTGGCTGCGGTCTATTTAATAGCGATTCATTCTCCCTATTAATATTGTTACTGTCATCTTTACCAGCGTTATAGCTGGAGTTTAAGCACATAAGAGACACAACTGCTTTTGTAAGTCACATCTCTCCTGTAATTTGCTTACATGCAGTGAGCAATTTATCCTGTTAATATCTTGCTCAGCTATTGAGAAGCTGGAGTTTGAAACCATTGAAAAGAAGCCCAAGACATAAGGTGCAAAGGAATGTTAAAAAATTGTTCTGTAGCCAAGCCAACCCCCCTCGGACCCTGCATGTGCAGAAAGACTCCAGCCCATGAATCATCTATATACTATGTTGTGGTCCACCATGCAAGCTGTAGAGAAACACATGCCAAAAGCTGATCTCCAAAGCCTCAGACAGCTTAGTCGGTATAAATTATCTCTTAGGATGAATTATTCTGTCTTGATTTGAGAATTTGACACTCTTCCCATTTGTAACTTGTTTCCTTCATCCTTTGCATGCATTAGCACAGTACTGGGATATATTTAAAATCACAAGAAATCCATTCCCATTAGTCTGGAAGTTTATTTCGTGTATTTCCTTGTTTCTTGATTTTCCTGTGCACGGGGGGTGGGGTGGGGCTGGGGTGGGGGTGGGGAGAATGTCCTTATATATCCTGAAAAAGGAAAAGAAAATTGTATAAACAAAATATAGTGTTCAGCCTTTCTTCCTTTTTCTCTGTTACCTTTACAAGACCACAATATTACCATTCATTCTTCTTCCCATTCATTTGAAGCTACATTTTTTTAAAACTTCTCTTTGGATTTCCTAGATAAAACATACATGCCTTCCAATCAAAACTGCTTATTGTCAGTGTATTTTTGAGGTGAAAACCTGAGGTATAGATATATAGATATGTATTTTTTAAATAAGGCAAAAATTAAATTTGATGTCACACCCCTAGTTCAGCAAAGCAGAGAAACCCTGCCCCAGCTCCTGGTCAGTGTGCTGCCGAAGCCGCACTGGGAGGGCTGGCTGGGCTGGCTCCTGTAAGGCTGCCTCTGCAGCGCAGAGAGGAGGACACAGCAAGCTTCTCACCCAGGCCCCCCAAGGATTCACAGGTGATTTAGGATTCAAATCCTTTTCTCCATCTTTCTCCTGAGAATTTCCCTTTCACGAGAGAAATCTCCTGCTGGTGCAGAACTACTGTACTGGAACTCAGATCACCCCCCTCCCAGCTACCGGGCTGAGGGGATGCTCTCCAAGATGATAAACTGACATCTCCAAGGAGGCTCTTTCACTCACTGGCTCACAGGCACTAATTTAAAGGAGTGCCTAGCTACAGTATGATTTATTAGGAAAGACTGCGGAGAAAATAATGGGCTTTTGAAAGATGACATTTTCCAGAAATTATCTGTATAGGAACTTCCTCCAAAGTCTTGTTGGATTTGGTAGAAGTTCAGCCAGGCTGCAGGTAATGGCAGAGTTGGCCAGAGCCATTGGACTTTGGGGTCTGTTAAAGTTCTGAGTGCATTTCCATTAAAAATAAAATAAAAAATGCTGTTTCATTTTCAGTGAATTTATCAAGGACTGCCTTGTCACCACAACAACAAAAGCAAGTGCAATTTCCAGACTAAAAAATATCAGGAATAAACGGCCTCTCCATTTAAAGGCTAGTCTCTGGTGCTCTTTAGCTATCCTTGATCCCCCAAAAAGGTATGTCCTCCTGAGCTTCCCTGAAAGCCAGCATCACAAACTAACTGCAAAGGTCAGTGATAACTTACCCAGTTAGTCAAGCAGGTTGGAGACAATATGATTTGCTAGAAAAAAAGATACAAATGCCACAAGACAACTTACTGGGTACAAAAAAAGATGAAAGGTACCACAGGATGATAACCTGACATTACCACATTTTATTCTTTAAACTACCCATTGTTAAATACATCCTGAAGCCAACATTTGGAAACAGAAGAGTTCGACAAAGAGTTTAGGTGCTCTCTGCTTCAGGATATATAGGATCTTGTACATGACCAACATGAAAGTCAGTTGCCGCAGCAGACCTTTGATGCTGCATGTGCCCTCCAGTGCAGACACATCCCTACACAGAGGCGGTTGCACCTGACAGGCAGTTGTTCTGGACTTGCATGCATAAGTTCAGATGCAGAAGCCATAAAACATTGTAAACCACACTTCGCAAGTTCGCACGGCAGAAACTATTTGGCAGATTTGGCCACGGTTTAAGGCTTTCTGAAAACAGATGGAAACATGATGTCTCCTCACAAGTTTCGCTCCCACATTACTGCCACAGATGGTGCTCTCACCTCTTTGAAGAATAGATCTTTTTTCTTACAGAAGCAATAACAGGATACAAAATATTTCACTTTACTGCTGACATAACTATCTCAAGCAATTACTGCTGAAACATTGTAATCTTCTACCATTATTTTTTTTTGCTCTTCTCCCCTCCCAGAATATAGTCTGTTTCTCCAACTAATACTCTTTTGTTCAAGACCAATAACAGGCACGGACACACACTGAAATACCGAGTCAGCTATTTGCCCATATTTTCTTCTTTATGCCCCTACTGAGTGATTAATACAAATGTCACTGTATTAACCTAGTTCATTGAAAGTTAAGAAGGAAACATTTTTTCAGATGGTTTGGTAAGACATTGTACTGTTCCTTGTGGGCATTTTTTGCCTTCTTTCTTCCCCTCACTAAGAACAAGTAACTGGATAATTATATTTCAACCTCCTGAGGGCTCATTTCCCAAATGGATGTAAATTATAAATCAAACACCAACAGGAGACAACTTGGTTCTCAAAACAGGCCTCTGCATTTCAGCATCTAGAATGTTATATGGTGTTTGCTCTGTTGTTATTGTACCTTTGCATCTCTTAAACAATGACTTCACTGTTATTTTCTGCTCATAAGTATTGTAAGAAAAATCAGCTCCTGTTTACACAAAAGAATTTGAAAACCATCAAGAAGAAAAAGGCTGCTTCCTACTCAGCATTTACACCCACCATCTATTAATTTGCTAAGAAAATATATGCCTAAGCAAAAATTGAGTTGCCTTATTGCTACTGCAAATAAATAAATCAACAAAAATTCATGCAGCCAGTTGTACCTGTTGATCACCATTTGGAAAACCTGAAATCCAGTCCACGCAAAGACCTCTGGACCCTGGGTGAAGTGCAGCCTATTAGTTACCATCCATGCTTTCTACACACATCTGCAGGAGCATGTTGACTGCATTTTTAACATGTAGTACATTTCCTTGGTCTCCAAACAGCCCTCCCATGAGCCCCAAAGAGTGCTTGCATGCCACTGGTACATTGCTGGTTTGGTGTTTACTTCTTAAGGCAAAATAACTGAAATGATGGGAGGGCTGCATTATGGTTTGCTGGGAGAGAGGTTTTATAGTGTGATGCGTACGCTACTCGTGCCAAGGTGCATCATGTGGGAGATCAGAGAGGTCTGAGCACAGAAGACCTTCTGGAATGGTGCTGGAAGTCTTCACGGAGTGGAGAAATCCAAAGCTTTTTCAGTCTTAGCCATGTTGCCCACAAGGCAAAACATTCTTAAACCCAGACAACTGGTTTGCTTCAGAGAGTACCCTGGGTGCAAACATCTGTGAATGATCAGGAAAGCTGGGCCCTGGAGCACCTTGGGGAATGAAGTTATTTTTAAATCTTCTGGGAACTTTGGAATTAAATGGGGGAGAAGAAATTTCAGAAGATTCTACTTATTCTGGCCTCATGAAAGCTTCATTATTGGAAAAAATTGTGTTGTAATCCGCAAGAAAGGTGCTATTCACACAGAATTACATGGGTGCATCACTTTGTTAAATTCTATTGTACAGAGAATAAATAAAAGAATTAAAATAATCTAGAACTGTACAAATGCCTATTGTCTGAGATGATAGATGTTTAATTACATAATTTTTGCTGGTTTCTTGAAAGTCTTTCCACAGTGCCTTTTCTCTGTATAAATGGTCCTTTGTTGTTTTTTTCAGCCAACTTTCTTTAGGGCCTGATCAAACTCCTACTGAATTTAAAGACTCTCAGTAACATCAGTAGGATGAATTGAGAGCATGTAAGTGTTGAGGATAAAATTTAACTCCTGACTAAAAAAGTAGCTCCACTGTGCATATACCTGTGAAGACAGAATTTTCTCCAAACTTCTGAAAACCAAAGATGTATGTCAGGTACTCAAATAACATAATTAAAATGATACAGTTAGTGAATATCTATTTCTAAAAATTGACTCTACTGTTGCTAGATAGATAGATAGATAATTCAATAGATACATTGAATTCCCGTGGCTTAAGAGACGTTTTGTACTTCAGATCAAAGATCAATAGAAAGATCTGATTGTATTGTAGTCAAGATTAAAAGAAGCATATCCACTTCAACAGGTCCCCTCTCTACCCCCATCTGCACAGAAATCTTAATGGGTTTTGTACAGAAAGTTTGGCTGGAAAGTCTGAAAACTCCTTCAGTTCCCACCTGCACTAGCACACAGGTCTGAGGTGGCAGGAGGAACAGATAAATCTTTTGGGGCAGAAAGCCCTCCAGCAGCTAAGGGCTGTCTTAAGCTAAAGGGCAATCTTGAGAAAGACTCATTACAGAATTATGTTCTTTACGCTGACAGGGACTGGAGATATATGCAAGAAGCTGGAAAAGAAAGGATTTCTAGCCAAATTAAACATGCTACTCCATGTTCTAACTTTTTGAGCATAAGAAAGAAGAAGGGTTTGTCTAGATCTTTAGAAATTTTAACACATGGAATCAGAGAAAGCACTCTTCATGTCTAGAGCTTCAGACATTTGCTGCCTACCGGTTGTTAAAATTGTATTTAACCTACTGCATCAAAAAAGACCTATTTTGGAAAAAAAGGGTTAGAGGGTGAATCATTTGAAGTGTTTACTATTAATATGCCTTGAGACAGAAATTTCTTCACTTGCATTTTCAGAATCAGGTCAGTTAGTGAAACATAAAACATGATGTGAAATGTAAAAGAATAATGAAATTCTACAAAGTCAGCACACAAAGCGTACCCAGGTAAAGCAAGTAGATACGGACACCTCTTGTCTTATGACAAGGAATCAAGCCAAAGGATCCTGGGGTGTATTAATATATGTGAGTATACCCCAAGCACAGGTTCTTTGCTCATTCCACTGCTACAGGAGACCATAATTTGGCTGGCATCAGGAACACACAACAGGGCATTGCAATAAATGAAAACAGTATGGTGCAATAACTCATCCATACTTAGCGTATGATGCTCTCAACAACTCAGTCATCATGCTAGCAAATGCAGTCAGTCATGATATAAGAGTTTATTTAGAATAAGACAGGGGCCCTTTATTCAAATGCATCACCACCTCTACGAGAAATTCAGCAAATTCATGCCTAAACTAAGGTGGCACCTGCAAGTTTATACTGATTTGCCTGAAGAATTTTATCAGTGCATACACCAATACATTAGCGCATATTTGGGAATGCTCTGCTGAAAAAGAAACCTCGGGGTTTGCCTCTTGAGAAGACAAACAAGACAGAAGGAACCACAGGACTGATAAAGAGTAGTATCTTAAATTCCAGGGACGGGAAACTCCAGCAGAGCTTCCACCAGGCAGAATATTGATTTTGGGAAAGAAACTTGTCCAAATGAATGTTTGCTTTGCTTTGGACAGTTTAAGCACTGTCCTGAATGAGGATGCAAAATACAACTATCTTCTTTTGTGCATCTTTCAGTTTTTCACTGTTCTTTTCTGTTGTTGTTTATTATTGTTGTTGTTTATTATTGTTTATGATGATGATGATGATGATGATGATGATGATGATGATGATGATGATGGTGCAGCACTGTATCACCTAGTCACCGACAGCTGGTCCCAAATTTTCCAGTGACACAAATTTTACTTAGAAAATGCCATATGCCTGTCTTCTTTTAAACATTTCAGGCTCAAAACATATTTTGACAAACTCCAAGTAGGGGTTCAACCCTTTTTGGTACAGTGGTGGGCTGAATTCACAGAAGACAAAAATAACCCGTCCAGATACCAGGGCCTCCGGAGGCCTCAGTGCTTGAGCAAAACAGTTTGATTTGGAGAAATAAACAGCTGGGGAAGAACTGGAAAGGGAGAGAACTGGAAACTTCTGAGTCAGATCAACTCCACAGTTTTCTGGACACTTCTAGTAAAAAACGTTTGCCATATTAAAAGATTACTTTCCATCTATCACATCTTTCCACATCATCAGCACAGTACTTAAAGTAAGGAAGTTCTGTTATCTCCATTTCATAAGTGAAACAAGAAGCACAGGGGGACTAAGTGACCTCAATTTACACTGACAATCTGTGCAATGTGTAGGAACTGGTTCTCTCTAGTCGCAGTCCAACACTTTACTATGAGGTGCTCTTGCTGCTGCTGGTAGCAAAATACAGCTAGTACCCATTGACTATATCTGCATTAGCGAATGAAACAAGAGATAGACTGCTCTTTGGCCTCGAGGCCAGCTGACACAGCGTGGTTCCAATCTGCACAGCCAAGTTCTCATACCCAAAATAAGGATTTCGTGATCAAGCTGTTTGCCAAAAGAATTAACTCCTAATCTACGTACACTCTGGCACTGCTTGGGAGAGTGCTCCTTAGCACCAGCCAAAATCCTGACAAAACCTGTGCTAACAATGTAACAGCATGTATGATTGCAAACCAGAGTCCAAGGCTATTCCCCGACCCTCTCACGTCTGCTAGTGCAGATGTAGCCTTGTTTTCCAGATACCAATTGTTTGAAAGCTTTGTCTGTTGAGAACACCTAGTGCTTGAAAAGGCCCTGCCAACAATGCTGGGATTGCAAGGATCTGGTTTCCTTTCCAAATATTCCTGTAACTGTGAATTCTCAGCATTACCTTGGTCTGCACCAAACCTTTATCTAGCAGTAATGCTGGGAAAACGAGAGGTATTTTGAAGTTCCCTGACCAAGTGCAACTTCAGGAGTAAGATAATGTACTACAACTCTACTCTGGTCTTTTCTGCCTGCAGCTGGAAAGTTTGGAGCTGCAAAAATCAATGTCCTATTGTTCAGTGATTTCTTTTTGCATGTTTCTTTGTGCGCTGGAGGGAGAATATTCATTTGCTCTCTTGTTTGAAATGCATTATTTAGTTATTATTCATTTACTAGCTCAAGACAAAGATATGGTATGACATTAGTGTTCTAAAGTGCTATTGACTACCAGTACAAAATGAAAATATATAATTGATGAAAACATCAGGATCCTGTGGGGACTTACAGTTCAAAAGGTTAAAAAGGGAATGCTGATCTCTTGAAACAAATTGATCTACATGCAGCCAAGCTGAGCTGAGTCTCTAAGCAAGCTGGGAGAGACAAGACAGAGCAGCTTGTTTGTTTTTCATCTGTAGTAAAAATACAATGGCTGTAATTTGAAAAGAGCAAGTGTCACATTTGTGTAAAGTCTTCTGTTTGTTCTTCATTTCATGGCTAGCAATACAGCTCCCTGTCTTGCAAATAAACTGTCTCGTTTCAGTTCCTCCCTCCCAGGACTGTCGGGGCTATGGCAAGCCTGGAAGCTGTATTCCAGTCCTGCTGGGAGGAAAGTGCTGCGTTTTGCTGCTTGGTATGCCCTATTACCACATGGTAAGTCGTGTTCATAAGCCTCACAGAGAGAAATGCATGTCTTTCAGTTCACCTAGAAGAATGCTTTGCTGCAAATGGCATTTCTGTAAGGAAGAGTGTTGAGGGGAGAGAAAAAAAAAGAAAAAAAAAACAACCAAAAACACAAACACAGAAAATACCTTCCTCTCCTGTAACGAGATAGTAGGTGGTGCTGCCCATTGCCATGGGGACATCCTCAAACTGTGACATACCTTTTCCCAAAAGCCCAGAGTCTGCCTCAGGAGCAAAATACTCAAAACACTCAAGGCTAGACTGAACCATTCCTCCCTTTACTGTCGAGTGTCTGCAAAAGGTGTAACTCCCCCTTTGCTGTGGCTGTGGTACTAGCTAGCATGGTTAGGGAAAATAGGGATACTTTGCTGACCTTTCAGGCTTTTTTTCAACAACCAAGAGCCATAGGTGAGCAGGCTCTGCTCTCTGTTATTAACCAGAACTAACTGGACAAGGGTAGGGGAAGGATGAAAGTTATGGTGTGAAAGTAATGGTTTACTCCCCATCTAGAGCAAAGATGGCATGTGGCAGAAGGCTGTCACAGCTGATTCTCTGGTCCATTGCTAAGATGGTTGTCACTATGTTTGACTTTCATTTATACTAAACCCTGAAGATACAATCTAGACACATTCAGCCACTGAAGGAGAACATGCTCTTTCTCATTCCACGGAAAGAAGATAAAACATAAATGCAAAAATATATTTTCATCATTTTCCCCTCAGCTTTCTCAGCGAAGGGTACACCTACCAGCTGTCATTGAATCAATGAAACACAACAATGTGCACAGAAGCACAAATTTGTCTATATTTGTTTCCCTTTAGAAAGGAAGAACATAAAAATGGCTGTGTCAGGCAAGATGAAAGGTCCATCTATCTTAGAATGCTCTCTGATGTGGTCAGTACCAAACGTGCCCAAAATATATGGGATAAACAGGAGGCAGCAGTTCCCCACAGCCTTCTGTGGCCTGAGCCTATACAACTTCTTAAACCCAAGGTCATTCATTTGTGTTCCATAATCCAGAATGGATTTTTCATCCAGAAATTTTTCTAGTATGCATTTTAAAACCACATGACTTTTGTCACCCACAACCCCCTTGGAAAAGAGTCCTGCAGTTTGTTTGTTGGGTAAAAAAATAAGTCTACAGCACTTACATGGGGAGAAACTCTCAGTAATTGTGTCCTGTTCACAGCAGCGTTGATCGGTATCACCCCCCCATTCAGTCACTTCTGGATCAGGATGAAGAGTGCTAGTCTACTCAAGCTCTCCTTTTGCAGAAACCACTACATACCTTTGATCATTCCCACTGCCCTTCTTTGGGTTTGCTGTAGGCTTTTTGAGATGGGTTGATCAGAACTGAATACAGTATCAGAAAGGAACTCAACGTGAATTCATACAGGGGTATAATCATATGAGATTATCTGACACTTCCTACAGATGGACAATCAGCATCCCAAGAGTTTAGTAAGCCGTTTGTGCTCCTAGCACAACTCTAAGTTAATGGAGCAACATCATCCCCAATTTTGCAGAGCAAAAATGGGAGCCTGGGGAACCAAATGCAGTAATCAACAATTTACCATTCATTTTATCAGCAATGTATTTCTTTAAACAGAGGCAGTTATGTGCCTAAACACATTTGTAAATTTAAGCCTGAGAGGAAAATTTGCTCCAGTTCAGAGAGGCAGCCTGTGGCTGGGTGAGGGAATTAAAAGCAGGTCTCCCAAATCTCACATCAGCACCGTAATCAGTTGCTTTCTCTCATCCTGTGCACTCACTACTAATATTTAACATGCTTCATCCCCTATATTTATCTGTCATCTCTGGTATGTGCTTCTAGGTGGAATATAACAAAATCTTCACTTTTCTGAAAAGGGAAGGTTATGTAATGAAGAGCACTTAAACGCTGCTAAACTGAGATTTGGGTTTGGTAACATATAGACTATGAACAGCCTGCCTATTCATTTCAGCGCATTCCTCACCCCTATGGAAAAAGCAAGGGGGAAAAGGCATCATGTTTATTAGCTTTAATACTGGCTGCTCTTGCCAACTGAAAGCACTTAAATTCTCTCTTCCTACAGCTGCCTCTGCTGCAGACTTCTGAAACAAAGAAAACTGAAATAAGATAAAAAAGCAAAAAGAGCATAAGGGCTACTAAGTTGCTGCTTTAAAGTTTAGCTCTGTATTTAAAATTTGTAAGGTTTGAAAATGTGCCATTAAATTATACCACAGGCATCTACTTGATCAGAGTTCAGCTTGCACAGTCTCCTTTCTATTGACAACAATGATCCAGAGTCAGGTTTTTTCAATCAGGTTAGGAATTCACTGTTCAATTTATCAGGTTTGCTTTTGGCCTGAAAGAGGGCATATAAATTAAAAGCATACCCCAATAAGACACCAGCTTTGATGTCTAATAGGGGTTCCATGAATTCATTATTTTAATATTTTAGATTTATAATCAGAAGGCTAGCCATTTTGCTCCGGTCTACGTAACACGTTTTTCATGGTCCCTTTCCCAGCTCCCTCTGACAAATGTTTTCCTCAGATTACATTCATTAATACTGGTGATGTTTTGCAAGCCCTAGGGCACTAAGATCAGGGATGATTTGAAACATCAACTTTCCTAGATATTAAAAATATAGTTCAAAAGAAGTTTGCATCGCTTGAAATATTTATCTTTAATAATGTATCAGCATAAATCTGCTGAAAAATTACTTTGAAGGGTGGTATGACATCTAGTAATGCAGAAATGGTAAAAAAAAAGTGAAAGAAAAGGGAAAGAACTAGTTTAGGAGAAACTACATAGGATAAGACTTGACACAGGACATTCAAGAGTTCACTTTTTTGAAGGAAGCTGCTGCCACTATTTACAAATGGTTCATCCTCTACTATCTGCTAGTACACCAGTGCACTGAAGTCCACAACATTCCTCCTTGGGAAAAGCAATGAAAAAATCACAGATTCGCTCTAATCCCAAAATGCTTGTCCTCCTGTTGATCAGCCAGCCTGCATGGGTAGGACATGTAAACTAGCATGGTCTGGCTGCTTTGCCACTCCTTTGACATGAAGCAGTCAGAAAATTATTTTAGGTGGGTAGTTAAGCTGAGTTTACTTTTGTTCTGCATTGCTAGAGCAACACAAATCAGTGGGACAGTATGTGCAATTCAAAACAACCATCAGGTATACCAGAATCACCAACCATGACCAATAAACCATGGAAATTTCACATTAGCTCTTTGATGTTAAATCCATCACATTCTCAGCTGTACCTAAGCCAGCAGTCACAGGACAGTCACCTTTTCAATTGCTCTGTAGTGCTTAGGTGTGGTGGATGCCATACAGAGTTGCAGAATCAAGCCTCAGTTATTTATTGGAGTATTTGCTTCACAGATACTTTTTACTTCACTTTTTCTTTTAGAGAAAGGATCCAACGTGCATAATTTTTTCTTTTGATATTTGCACTGCATGGTAGCTGATTAGTGACAGAAAGTCACTCCAAAACATACAGAGTTATACAACATACTAATTCTCCTTTGTTTATATTGCTATGAGGAGAAACAGCCCCCCGTCTCTCCAAAACATATTTAGATTTGCACTGTACCATTTAGAGTCATCCTTTATTAGAGAAGCAAAATTTTCAGGTGACATGATATGGTCATTTTTCCTTCTGGCATCTGTACTGTAGGGGGAACAGAACTGGTAAAGCAGGTGTCAGATGAAATAATTGATGAATTTAGGAAGTTAAACTCTTCCAACAAGATCTTTCACTGAAGGACCTATCATATTACAGAGACAGTTTCCAATGGGACCAGTGCCTTTGCGATACTCTGATCAAGAGATCCCAACTCATTACATGAAATTGATGATTGGAGCTACGCATGTCCTAGTTTTTCTAGGTGCTGCCTTATATATTAGGTTATTTTATGTATTTTGTATTTTCATATGAATAATGTTAATCAGGTGAAAAAGTTCAAACTGAAATCATAGAATCACAAAATGGTTTGGGTTAGAAGAGACCTTTAAAGATCGCCTAGTATAACCCACCGCACCGTGGGCAAGGAAATCTTTTAGCAGATCAGGTTGCTCAAAGCCTTGTCCAGCCTGGCCTTGAACAGTTCCAGGGGTAGAACATCCACAACTTCTCTGGGAAACCTGTTCCACTGTCTTAATCAGCCTCATCCAACAAGGTGTCTTCCTTATATATAATCTAAGTTTACCTTTTTTGGTTTAAAACCATTACCCCTTGTCCTATCACTACAAGCCATGGTAAAAAGTCTCTCTGTTTTTCTTATAAGCCCCATTAAGTATTGAAAGGTCTCCCCAGTAAGGTCTCCCTGGTGGCTTCTCTTCTCCAAGCTGAACACCACCAGCTGTCTGAGCCTTTCTTCACAGCAGAGGTTCCAGCCCTCTGATGGCTTTCATGGCCCTCCTCTGAACCCACTCCAACAGGTCTGTGTTCTTTCTTCATAGATGTCTTTTTATATATCTTTAAAACACTTCACTGGTTTGGGAAGGACTGCAGTTCCATACCTTTCTTGCTGGATTTAGTAAAAGCAGTAACAGTAGAAGTATTAGAACGGCTGAAAGCCCCATCGGCAACCTAGGACCCTACTGTGGTAAAGCCATATATAAACAAATGCTGTCCCACGAAGAGCTAGTACACTACTCGGTTCTGATTAACTAATGCCAATTGATTTTGAATTTTTAGCAAAGAATACATTCAAAGAGAAAGAAGTTAATGTTTTAGGTACTTAGAGGATGCCATTGAAGGCATCCATATTCTTTTCCCTAGGCAGCTTATTTTTAATTTTTGGAAACTCTTCCCTGAAGGCTGGCTGCAAGGGTCGATCAGGAGGGAAGGGCAATGCTAAGGATATAAAATATACTTTAAAAAAAAAAAAACTAGACAGTGGGCAAAATGATGCTCAGTCTGAAAGACACTTACTCAAGAGAGGTAATACCACTATAAGGAATTCTTTTCATCAACAGAAGTTGAAATCTGGGTGGTCTTCAGGAGCCTTTTTTTATGGACAACTTGATTAAACAGCACCGTTAAGTAGCAATGGAAAATTTAAAGCATACCCCCCAAAAGAGTTCTAAAGAAATTCAGCTATGAAACAGAATAACTAACAAAAGTACACCCCCTTCTGCTTATTGCAATCTCTAGTACTTTCCAGCAGAGTGAGAAAAAACAAATGTCAAACTAAGATTTGTAAGGGGCTACAGAGGCAATTCTGGGAATTACAGACTAATGAGTCTGATTAACATACCAGAAAATTCATGTCTGCTAATTAGCATAAAATATAATAGAAGGTAGAACAGGTGGGCACATGAATAACTGTAACATACTCAGGCAGAATCAACATTATTTTTAGAATTCGTGAAACAGAGATTCAGGACGCTGAGAAAACGGTTTCAGTAGGTATAACGCGGCAGGGGTTCAAAATGAAACCACACCCAACCACACACTTTAAATAAGACTGTTTGGGAACAGCTCTGAAGAGCAATTAAGGTGGCACAAGATAAGGGGGAAGACCTTTCAGGGATTAATAACAGTTTGGAAAACAGGAAGCAACAGGTTGGAACAAATGATTCATTCTCAGAAGGTAGGGAATTTGCCAGCACAGGTACCTCAAAAATCAATGCTGGGACCACTGTTGTTCAATAAACCAATGAATGATCTGGAAAAGTAAAAGAATAGTGAGGTCTGACATTGGCCTCAATAGCTCTTCATGGTGAATTCAAGAAAAATAAACTTGAGACAGGAAGCAGAGGGCCTTGAAGCAGATGGTAAGGAGCTCATAAGTGCTGAAAACAAGGGAGCTGGGGGAAAGAGGTAAAGTGAGGGGTAACAGAGAACAGGACTGGAAATGTTCTCAGTCCATCCCCTGCCTCAAGGCTGGGTCAGCTGTAAGATGACCTCGTAAGATCATCCTTGACAGATGTGGTGGGAAAGCCTCCAACAATATAGCTTCTATAACATTGGGAAAGCACATTGTTCAAGCGATTCAGTGTCCTTGCTGTTAGGAACTCATACCTAACCTTAACCTTCGTTGTTGCAGTTCATGCCCATTGCCCACGCCACAAACACAGGTAACAGATTACTCTCTTGCAGAAGGCTTTTACATCTTCGAAGGCCGTTGTCGTAATCCCGTAACCATGAAATGAGATACTCTAGACCAGTCATAGTTCTCCAGTGTCATTACCAAGGCTGAATAGAGCAAAAAGGTTACGTCACATGACTTGCAAACTTCCTTTTGCTTATGCTGCTCACTATGAAGTTTGTCCTTGTGTAACAGCAAGACATTGTTGACTCATGTTCAGGTTGTTATCACTATACTCACAGACTCTTTCCTGAAGGACCGTTGCTTAATCAGTTTTTTTCCCATCCCATATTTGTGTAGGTGATTATCACTGTCTAACTGAATATCCCTATTGATTTACAGGTTTTTATTAGAAACCGTTTCATCAGTTCACTGAGATAATTTTGAATTCCAACTCTGTCCTCCAGAGGATTTGCACTGCCTCCCAGCTTCATGTCAAGGCCAAGTTCAGGACATTGGTAAAGTCCTGGATAAAATCTGACCAGAAAGACCCCAAACAAATCTCAATAGTACTGTCTGTTTCTGTTTAGACAAAAACCACAAAGAGTTACGGTCTAGATTTGGCTATCAACCAATTTCACGTTCTCCCTTCTAAACTTTCATGAACACCATGTTTATCTAAAGAGATGTATTTCCTGCTTCTCTCCTACCCATGTGGATTGTTTTCTTATCACACAAAGATACTGGATTTCTTTGATTTCCCTCCCCACCCTCCGTTGCTAAGTCCTTCCAATTGTTAAATATCTTTGTATCTTCAAGGTGAATGTAGCACAACCTGTTTCATAAATTGTTCCAGAATTTTTCTGGAACTTAAATGAAGACCTTTTTTTCCCTTTTGTAAATATAAAACTTTTCTAGTTTTTCAGTGCTTACTTGCTGTGATAACTGGTGTTATGGTTACCTTCTATATCTTAAACATTAGTGGTAGTATTTTCGAGTTCTTTAAATATCTCAGGACAATGTTGGTCAGCCCCACCCACCTGAAGTTGTTTAATTTTTCTAAGAACTCTCTAGGTTCTTCTTTCCTATTGTAGTCTTGAATCTTACCTCCTTTTACAATTAGTATTAATTATGATGTAAGTTACTCCAAGAATTCTTTTCTACAAAGACTGATGCAAAAAAGACTTTGCATCCCACTAAGCCTTCTCAACCCCTTCTTGTACTTTTATTGCATGGAAGAGAAAGGAAACCTATTTCACTGGTACTTCTCTTAGCAGTTACATACCCATGGAAGGATTTCCGATTACTCCTGATGTATTTTACCAGGTGCTTCTTATTCTTGGCCTTGGATTTTTGGAATTTGTCCCTACATACCCATTGTGCTCTGTTATAGTCATCCAAACTAACTCACAGGTTCAGTGTGTGTGTGTGCACATTAGAGGTCAGCAGTGACCTTGCCATTTCACAAAGATGGCTTTTGATACACTTCCTAGTATGCTTTGTCACTGCTGTATTTTTCTGCCTGTGTCATCAGCACCACCTCTTTGAACATACTTCTCTGTATTTAAGTTTACTTAAAAAAAATAAATAAATCTGTTTTCTTGCTCTTATCCTTCCTTCCCTTCCTAAGTAGATGCTACCATTTTTGTGGTGGTTCTCATTCAAGGCACTCTCCACTTTCACGTTTTCCAAACAGTAATATTGTCACTGGTTCATTACCTCCACCATTGCTTTCCCCATTTTCTGAATCAAAAGTTTGTCACAGGTCCAAAAACTGAGGGCCAGTTCTCATACTCTTGACAAACTTTTGATCAGTCATTGGTTGAAACAATAGTAAAGAGTCAGCTCAGGTGACAATGGGCAAATTCAATGGGATAGTCAGCAGATTTCCATGGAAGTCATGCCCCAGAAATGCATTTGAATGCACTGGAGTTCTCTGAAAGAGTTAAAAAGCATATGGAAAAATGTAATCCAGAGGATACCTTCCTCCTGCCCTTTTACAAGGTTCACCATGTGTGACTTTCAAACTACGCTCTCCTGGGATAAAAATGAAGGTCCTCTCAAGGACATCAAAGATTAATTACTAGTTAAGGGATAAAAACTTAACAGTAAGAATAAATAGTCAGTTTTCACATTTCAGGAAGGTTACTAACAATGGTCTTCTGTACTTTAAGCTAATGCTCCTCAACACATTCATGAATGAGATGGCTAAGTTTCCTGATTATTCAGAATTACTCACTTGCAAGCTGACTGTGTAGAGCTGGAGGAAATATCATGTTTCTAAGTGAATAAGTAACAACATGCCAAATTAAATCCACTATCGCTAAACACAAAGCAAAGAACAGGAGAGGGAAATAACCATACAATGTAAACACAAAAAATGAGTTCCAAATTAGCGGTTACACCTTACAAAGAGATCTTGCACTCATCCCAAAAAAACATTGTCTTCATGCTTGGCAGCAGATTGAAAAAGGTAAAATGGACCACTGGGGACTAACAGGAAAGGAAAAATGCACAAAGCGGAGGGTATCATTACACAACTCTGTTACACTGCATACAGTTCACTTTACCTCATCCCCCCCTAAAAAATAAGGATAACAATTATTCACAGTGTCTTATAACCCAGTAACTAGGGATACCATATGTAATTATCAAGAAGATTCAAAGTATCTGAAAACTAAGAGCTGTTTATGTATTTTCATAATTTAATTATGGAACAAACTCCACAATTCATATAACAAATCCCATCAAAACTATTAGATGCAACAATACACAACAACCTTCGGCTCAAGTAATCTTTAAAATCTTGAATGTCACCTGAAGGGAATTTATACATCACTTTTCTAATATTCTTTCCATCAGCATCCACCACTGGTCACTCTTAAAGTAGAATAATAGGTAGATATTAGTCTGATGCAGTGCAGTTGCTTTTAAATAACTGCAAAGCTGTGCTATTAGCTGGTTCCTAATTTCAGTAACACAGATTGGCAGTATAGCACATTTTACTTCAGAGGCAAAATAGAAGAGTCTACTCAGGGATTTTTTTCATTATTAGCGCATCATGAGTGAGCTTTTCATAGAAATTCAGTTCTTGCTCTGGAACAAAAAAAAAAAAAAAAAAAAAAAAAAAGATACAAAGAAGGAATGGGTACAAAACCAGTAATATGGGCATCAAGGTACAGGTGGAAATGTAGGAGTGTGTTAAGAGTGTGAAAGCCAAGATACGGACCAGTGTCACAAAAAGGGTGAAGAAAAGAGAAGTCAAGGCCACCTCATGCACAGTTATCCTGATCCGATGCAGGCAAAAAAATAAGTTGGTGGAGTAACAGTGGCAAGAGCAGGAGAGGGAGCCTGTGAGGTGAGGATGGAAGGAAGACAGGGAAGGAGAGTGGATACAAGTGATGGGGCGAGAGTCACAGCTGAGTGGCAGGGGAGCCATTACAGCTAGTACTGTATACACATAATAAGATAAATCTATTGCTCGCTTACTAGGTTTATACAAATTTTACAGAAACATGAGGCTCCCAGTGGATGAAAAAGTGTTACATTGCCATCTAGAGCAGAAAAAAGGAAAATATAGGAAAATGTTAGGTGAACACAGCTGCTTTGGAATTAAAAAAACATATATATATATATATATATCTATCTTTAGAACAGAGAAGCATTCAGAACCTCTTCCACCAGGAAATCCTCAGGAGCAGTAAGGATACTTTCTGTCAAACCCCGATGTGAAGGGAAACTCCCAGTCACTACAAAACAGGACCAGAGCTTTGGCACCATGTGGCCTGCAGATGAGCCTCAAATTAATAGGTTAGAGAGAAAAATAGCTACAGGAAGAAAATATTTGATTTGACAAGGCAAATTTCACCAGTGGGCTTCTCTGCTATCCTCTTTCTGAAAGGGGCAGATGCTTCAAAGGAAGGCTTGAGAAACTTTGCAAAGAAAATCTGTCTGTTGAGGGTTTTGTTGTTTGCTTTTTAAACTAACCCAGCTAAATCAATGTTTGGTTCTTACACAATAGAAAAAAAGTTTATTCAATTTCTAAATCAATTTTCATGCCCTGATATAGCTATGTGCATTCTCTCTGCAGCAATATAAATACAAGTCAGTAAGTACTCATTATTAGTAAGAACAAAGACAAGCATACTTTCTAAGTTATAAGACAGGATCTTAAAGGACTGGATAAGGCTAATTTCAAGATATTCTTCACAGACTCAACAGTTTCACAAATTAAATTAACTTCTCGACTTGCAAATTTAAAGGGATGTATAAAATCCAAGTTAGAACAGCGTGTGAATACTCAAACAGCCATATCGTCCCCTGAATTGCACTACCACTGGCCGATGCCTTATATCTGTGACAGAAATTCAGCTATTGGAATGAAGAGCATTACTCAACTTATCTGTTCAATAGATCCCAAAATCAGCAAAGCACACGCTAAGCAGCAAGTTCATAAGCAGTGTGGTGGCAGGAGGGAGGGGAAGGCACCCTGGCTGCTGTAGGAAAGCAATGCTGCCCCTCTAGAGCCCTTCCCTTGTACCGTCCCCACCACACACAGCAGAAGAATGTACCACCTCCACCTCTGACCCTGCTGCCACCCTTGAAACCATCTTCCCCACTGCCATCACCACAGGTATTCACACCGTACAACCCCATGGACAGTGACCGCCTCCAGCTGTCACAGCGGGAGGCTGGGCTCCCTGTGTCGCAGGCTCGCCTACAGCACCCGTATAAACGAAGGTGTGGTGGGGCAGGCACTGATTTCCACCATGTCACAAAGCACAGCGATACCTTCAGGTTTCTGAATCATCAGTATCCATGATAGTCCATATAACAGTCAATTTACAGCCTGAGAGGGCACCCAGTAGCTTCCGACTGTTACCCTGTCTTCCCTGTACAACCTCTACAAATCTGGTAAGTCACAACAGCCAGAACTGTTTGCTTAGGATGGAGCAAGAGCAAAATTGAATTACCTCTTGTTATTAAAGAAATTTGTCCCAGAGGAAGGTGTTGAAACTACTGAAGCAAGAAAGTGAGAGAGCATTTTATGGCTCACTGCATTGTGAATGGTCTATGAATACACAGACAAAGTAGTCTCCAAAGCTACCGGACTCCAGCTATGAGCTCCATGTTTGATTAAAAAATTATAAATGGTCAGACACATACTCCTGCTCTGTTCTCCAACACTTTATGACTCCTTTCCGTTTTACAGTACTCAGTGCCAAAGCTTGCCTAGTCCAGGCATGCACTGAGACTCCAGTCGTTTACCTTAGTTGATGCGAGCTGACATGTTCAAAAATTATTATATCCATTTGTTCTGCTAGATGTTTTGTCTCCCTTGCTTATACTTCTTAATTTCACACTTCTCCTATTATTGGTCTTATGACTAAAGGCTTTAATTTATTCACCATACGATGCTTTTACACACATTTTCTGTCATTCACTACACATTGTCTCCGTTGTGTCCCAGCATCTCCAGGGTGTAGTAAGAAGAACTGAGAATATAAAAAGTTACACTATATATTACCTCATATGTCTGCCTTAGACTTTAGCTATTGAACTTCTATGCACTTTAATGGAGCAGACTTTTCCCTACTGAAATTATTCAATCATGAAAGTTTAATAGTAGGTGTGAGTCCGCATAGTATCAAAGAGCAAAATCAGAATGTTAGCAGACACAGGAAAATGTAATCAAGACACACCTTAGTACCTCAATAAACCTGAGGAGAAAGTTATCAGAAGCAGCAAGACAATCCCTGCCTTTCTTTTATATCCTTCTTCCACCTTTGTTTTCTATCCTTTGTTTCCCTGCTCCAAGTTTGAGTTTTGTTCACACTTTCCTATGTGAGAGGGTTTTTAGCACTATGTATACACAAGACTACTTCAATTTTGAAAGAGAAATTATGTCCAAATCAATACATCACTTAATAATTAAAAGTTCACATGGAGATGTCGTCACTGCTGGGCATGCAGGAAGAGGAACATCCATTGCATGTATGAGAAAAGACAGTGAAAACCTTTCTGCCTAAAAAGTCTCAGATTTCTTGTCAGGATCTCAGTGGATTTTGACTCCTTTTTAATCCATTGCAACTACTTTTAAGCAGCATTCCCAACAGTTGCTTAAGTTACTAAATATTCAGACGCAGTCTTAGCAACCATCTCTGGTGGGTTTTGCTACCGTGACAAGAAGATTCAAAGCATGGCCTTCCCCAGCAAAGCCAGTGCCGCCACATACCTGCCTGTGAAAAGAAAGCCCAGAGGGAGACGCTGCTATCCCGGTTCTATATCCGCACAAGATTTCCCTGCTGCGGCGGAGGAACAGTCAGCAGGTATCCTCTGCAGATGTCTTCTAATGGAGTCACTTAAAGGAGACATAGCTTGTTGAGATTCAATATTTAATGGTCTGAAATACAGAGAACACATAAAAATCTTTCTAAACCTAAAGCAATTGCCATACGTAGTAAGGAAGCAACAGGTAAAAGCCAACAGAGCTGAACTCAGAGAGCAGATTCTTTGATTGCATTTTTTTCTATGACAAGTGCTGATAAAATTATTTCTTCAGATCAGTTTCACATTAACAGGCATTGCCTGGTCTGTGAGGAACACCTGCAGCTCTCTTTCCTCAGCCACCTCTTACAATTTGGCAATAATAACAGTGGAAATGTTTTGAGAAGAACCTGGAAAGCAATGGAAGGCTAATTAAACCAACTTACTCTCTGAAGCTATAATTAAAATACAAGCTTCCTTGTACCCTTAAGGACAAATTAGAAACAAGGGCATCAAACAAGAATCTATACAGACACACTACAGTCAGAAAAAAATGCAAGCAGTATGCTAAAAAGAAAATCAAATAAAATGTCTGCTGATGTTGAGAAAATGTACATAATAGACATAGTACCTTGCTGACTTTTTCCGCAAATATCACTGCTACAAACTGCTAAGGTTTTTTTGGAAACAGCCAGAAGTCTGACATCCGAGATCAGTTCCTCTTGATCCCGTTCCCAAGTTCTGGCACTAGAGAACTGCATTAGAAAAAGAGCTTACCCCCTTCAAAATGTAAATGTACTTTTCCGCCTAAGAGACCACCTAGTTATTGTGATGATTGCTTCTGGCTAACCTGCAAGTTGTAAGCTTCCGGAGGCTAATTAGAAAGCATCTCATAACCACAGCTGTCATAATGAGGCACACCTACCACCTCTGTCTTGTTACCTCAGCTAGTGCTCAGCTTCAGAAATCATTTTCAGAAAAGCATGACAAAAAAGCTTCACTCTATATGTATATCACTAAATCTATAGAAATGCACTCTAAAACCTTAGTAGTGCTCGTTACAGTAATTTTATCAGCCTGAGCATTTTTTACATAGAGCTCTGAATTAATATCTCCTCTCCATAATTATTCTTCTAAACCTTCTGTAACTGCATTCTGTAGAATTTGTTTAGGTCTTTTCTATTTTTCAAGAAATGGAAGGGAATATGGCTCATTGGAAATTAAAATTGCCAGGTTAAGTACCACCTTGTATTTTTATGGTTTGCATTTCTGTAATGGGAATGAGATTTATGTCCCTAACCTTGAAATATTCTGAACCAATTATTTACTTAATATTTATGTTAAATTATCTATGATTGCAGCACTGGCTATGAAAGCAACCAGAAAAAATTCTGCAGGTGGCCTGTAAAGCTAATTTTGAAGTTAGCTGTACTAAGCTCATGCAGTGGTCTTACAGAATATTAATAGTGTTATAAACTACAGTACCCTCAGGGTGTTCACCTGCCATGGAATTTAATTTACTTCATATCTCATCTAATAGACTGAATCTCATCTATTAGATAAATATAATGTGAATACGTTTCCTTGTTTCTCTAAGGAGTTTATTGGTAAAACCTGGAGAGGCATTCTCACAGAACCTTCTACTGCTATAATTAGCTTGAAATTGAGCTATTGTGCTCTTTTCTGTATTAAGCAATACAGAATATACGGTCTCAGTACAAAACAGCATCATGCTCAGAGTCAATGCAGCAGCTGCATTGCTCATGCAACACATTTGTGTTTATTCTTTGTATTGCAAGGAGGAAAAACTACAGCAATCTGTAGGGATTTGAGCCAGAGGCCATGTCGCCACTGTGCTAAGTGCAGTGCCAGCCCAGAGGAGATCTTCCCAGAGACAGTGCTACACTCAGCCCTTGGTAGCTTAAGTGGCACATTCTCCTGTTTAAGCAGATAGACCTCAGTTTTGCAGGATTATGTGACCGGCTAAGTTGTCTGAAAACAAATCTGGTATTGTCTGCAGCCAGCACGTCAGCACAGCTTCAGTGGTGGGAGTGGAGAAGGGTTTGAGTATGCTTTGCCCCTGTGCACTTCTAGCAGTGCCTAACGCCTGGCTGCGGCAGCGCTGTGCGGTTGGCGTTTGTTGCCGGTACATCCAAAGCATCCTGAAACAGCAGTGTACTGGGCAGGCTGATAGGCAGCACACAGGGAAGGCATTTTCTAGGGAAAAGGGTAGGTGGCATGTGGTGTGGAGATGAGCACGCTTTCTGATTAGCTTTACTTATACTAAAAACTGTCCTGATAAGAGAGAGGAAGGCCATGGGAATTTTTGCTCCTTCTTTGTTTTCACAGGGACTGTTCTGCACATAGAATGGTTTGGGTTGGAAGGGACCTTTAAAGGTCACCTACTGTAACTCCCCCTGCAATGAGCAGGGATATCTTCAACTAGATCAGGTTGCCCAGAGCCCTGTCCACCCTGACCCTGAATGTTTCCAGGGATGGGGCATCTACCACCTCTCTGGGCAACATGTTCCAGTGTTTCACCACACTAATTTTAAAAAATTTCTTTCTTATATCTAGTGTAAATCCACCCTTTTTTAGTTTAAAGCCATTATCCCTTGTCTTACCGCAACAGGCCCTTCTGAAAAGTTTGTCCCTATCTTTCTTACAAGCCCCCTTTGACTACTGAAAGGCTACAGTAATGACCTACTGCCGCACAGTATTGAATACATTTGGTTTATTCTTTGCAGCCTCTGTTCATGACAGTTAAGGTTATTTAACACCAAGGGCACTCCTACAGTTAGTTCCTTCATGCTACTCTGTCCATCAGGTGGACAGACTCACACACTTTTTCAAAAAAATACAAGAGAACATAGCCTTACAGATACCCCAGAATAAGCCCATTTACCCATGGCCTGCACTTCTGTGCCTGAGGTGTTGTCATAATAACTGCCAGGGATAAGTCCTCCAGAAAAGCTAGTAGGGGCAGGGAATTCAGGCACCTGACATGGTAAGTGTTCTCATTCTGTGTATGCCATTTATGATCCAACTTAGTTGTTATGTCAGACAGAGGAAAAAGACATGCAAGATGCATAAAAGCAGAAAAATGCATCGTATAAACAACTTTAGAGAGGGAGAATGAGAAAAAGATAGAACCCATGGGCAACTTAAAAAATAAAAAGTAGATGTTATAGTTCACTGAATCAAATATGACATTATAGTGCAGAGGAAATTGAATTCATCTGTACTCGATAAGGGTGGCTTCATTATTCACTTGTGTCTTTGCTTAGTTGTGACACTCATGACTGATGAGACCATCCCCATCTCATGAAGATAAATTCAATATCCGTAGTATCATTCTAATATATTCTCTATATATAGAGAATGCATTTAATGGATGATGGTGGGATAGTATTTTTATCTTCACTGGCTCATGAAAGGAAGGAGCACAATTTCCCAGAGCTGACACGTTGAGTGAGTTTATATGGACCCCTTTTCACAGCCTCTGTGCTGAGGATGAAAATGTCAGTACGAGGACATGGGAGAGGGTAGCACAGAGGTTGACTTCACTGACTTATCATCTAAGATCTGAATCCAGAATTGGATCAAAATGGAGCAGAGATTTGGCCATTGTATCCTAATCATGATTAGATACCTGTCTGTGTATGAGCACACCACCACCAGAATACAGACAGAAAGAGGAAGCAGTGCTGAAAGGCACTGACATTAATCTAGTGTTGCTCAGAGATGTAACTTTCCTCCTCTTCCTCCATTCTAGTTCAGGTTTCCAAACCAGCAAAACATTTCTCCTTGATGAGGTCTCTAACTCACATCTCCTCCCTCCTTCAGTAGCATCATATATTCATGCACACCTCTAGCAGTCTAGTTTTAAAATGTGGATATCCCAGAAGCTGTTCAGCAGAAGTGATCCCAGAAGAGATCAACAAGTAAAGCATACAGGAGGAGGTCAAGGGTAGCTAGCATAAATTTAATCTACTATGCATCTGTAATTTATCACAGCTCCATACAGGGTGTTCACATGCCTCTTCATGAGAAAGTTTTTTCCTGATAGATCCAGGGGAAAGAGGGAGAGCACAAGCCAGCACAGGTTTCTGAAGTGCTGTCTCTGTGCATCCCACTGATGAAGCAAACACACATCCAGACGTACACGCCACTTCAAAGCCCTAGTACAGCTGGCTGCTCCAAAGTATAGGAATTTCCATCGGGAAACTTTTGTCTGGATCGGGACAGAGGTCCATTAATTCAATATTCATACTCTCACAACAGGACAAGTGATTTTGCTGACAGGTAAAAGAAACATTGGAGAAGAAAATTCTGGAATAAGCTGCACATACAGAATTTCCTTTCAAATCCCATCATTTGGCAGCTGACATACATCAACTGCATAATGATTTATATAACTTCTTGTGTGTAACTTTAGCAGTGTAACTGGGCAACACCAGTATTGCTCGGTTTGTCAGTGTCTCCATCACAGCCGCTTTGAGAGTTTCATAACACAACCATTAAAATCTGCTTCAGGCTGAAACTTGGCACACAAATGCATGAGGAAGCCAATGCGAGAAATAGTTGCTTTAATTTCTGGAAAAATTATTACATACTGCTTCTGTTCTGGAGTATGGAATAGATGACTTGCTTTGATTATCATATGCATAAATTATTAATGGAATTTTCTTCTTCTTTGGTCTAAAACTGTAATTATATAAAGCAGATATTTTCTGTCATCATCTACATAACAGAACATTAACTTGTTAAGCATACAGCAACATTCCTCCACCAGATGATCAGTAGCAAAGAGGTGTTATGAAATAAATACCAGTTGTATAACCAACTGAAATGCAAATTTTAAACTAGGTCTAAGGTGTTCAAAGGATAACAAGAAAACCAACTGGGGAAAAAGTGACAGAGCAAAACAAAAAAATCCACAAAACAAATCCTTTGCTTTTTTGTTGTTTCACATTTTGACAAAAGTGTATTACGAATCTACTCATTTGTTTCAATGTACAAAGAGCCCCTTACGTGGTCCTCCCAGCTACCTTTCATTGCTGCATGTCCTGATTCACTGAAATAAATCTGTATATTATTCTCAGATTCCAGAAGGAACATAGAAAAGCTGGTTTTATAACTAGTCCTAGAAACACGTACAAGAAATTGCATGTGTACATGTATATATTTATGAGTCACATTTAGATTCACTGGAAGGCTGAACTTAAAGAGCTAGGTCCTCTCTTAATTCAATGGAGCCAGGTCAATTTACACTGGTTAGAGAACTGCCCCAGTAACTCACTGTGACATTTCTACCTGGCTTTAATAAAGTTTTATGTACATATTTTTTCCCTCTGATTTTCAATATGGAATTTAATTGATACACGGTCTAAAATATTATCAGGTAAACTCATTTCAAATGGAAGTATCACTTTCCAAGTGATCAAACTGTCCATCTAATTCACTCCACATAAAGCCTCTATTCAGACATCTTTAATATTGATGTTATACTTTTTATTAAAGATTTTCAAGATACCATGGAATTTTGAAATCTTATACACACAAATGTTTGACAGTATATTATATATAAAAAAAAAATAATAGAAGGAAGCTAAACGTCTTTTTCTTTCTCCACATACAATGTGCATTGGAGACTTTTCCTACTGTGCAGCATAGACTTTCTGCTGCAGTTGAGATAAAACAAATGCTTAAACCAAAACCTGAATAAATTCTGATTATAGAAGAGAAAGGTATGATTAATACAGAGGAAAACAGAGAAAAAATATCTCATTAGTGGCATTTTGGTCAAATTCTTCTCTATTTTCTCATCAAAAAAACCGTGTCTACTCAACAGCAGAGGCAACATTACCCTCGCCTCCCCGCAGCATGCGATTCAAGCTCAACAGCACTCCATACACGTTTGTTCCCTGAGTGCTCCACTGGTAACACAATTGCAGTAATTACAGCATGAGCATGTTCTATGAAATGGATACTAGTTCATTAATTAGAAGATGAACGTAATTGATTATTTCAACAGCAAGGCTAAACACAAGGGTAATCCCACAGAGAGATTTGTAGGGGGAGTTCTGTCCAAGATGTGCCCTTGACTTAGTGGCTTCTCCCAGGGGGTAGCTTTAAAGGAATAGAGCCTAACAAGGTATTAATTACAGATTACTATTAGTGATAGTTAAGTTATTCGTGACCTGTTCCCCTTCGCAAATTGTTCCAGAACTGATGTGTATTACAGGGAATGTGTTTGCCACTTACAACCATCAGCCAGACACTTGGAGAGACAATTGGCACGTGGAGGTCCTTGGCCACCTCTTCTATTGATGTTCTGCTCAGATAACACTCAGATTCAATCTCATCTTTGCTGTTGATGTCACAGTGGCTTGATAAGCGTGTGCAATAGCACACACTTTTCTCCCTTGGTTTGGCAACAGAAATCTTTTGAACAAAGGAAGGCTGAGCAGTAAGAGTGAGATATCCCTGTTCATGCCACCTTCCTTATCTTTGTCACCGAGCACATGGCTTACCAGGAAGGCATGTTGCAGATGAAAATCCCCTCACGCAGCTTGTTAACACAGATGCACAAATCAAGCCCTTACATTTTGGCATTCAGACCCTAGCCATATTTTCTCAAACACCATTCTGCGTTAGCTGACAAACCCCTAATTAGGATCACCAAAGGCCTAATCACAGCAATGACTTAAATCAGTCCATTCATGTTTTTTTAAAAAAGGATTCAAACTGGATCAACCAAGCTCCAGCCAAACTGGAGCAGCCACGTCCTTGTTTCTCTCTCACCTTGTCACAGGCTGATTTAAGGGTTGTGGCATCTGGCTTGGCTGAAATGTTGTACTCAGTCCAGCTCATGTCTGACCACATATGGGAGTACTAGAGAAGGGGGAAAACCAAGAAGCTTTTCCTTACCTCATTACATTCTTAGTAATCACTTACCCTTGGCAGTCACCAGCTCTTGGCAGCCCTCTGTGTTCCCCGAGCCTGGAAACAGGTCCTGTCTTGTGCTGGCAGCAGAGGCACCAACAGAGCCCTAGAGGGCAAGGGCAATGACAGAGCCTCTTGCCACCTCTCATCTGGTAAAAAGCAGACAGGTCTCACATGGGAAACAGTATATACCACTTCTTTTCAAATAACGGTGCTCCCTTTCATGATTATTGAATAGTGAGTCAGAGTTCATCCAGAAACTTACCAAGAGGGCTGGGGTCTGAAGTTACCAGGTAAACCCTGGGCTGATGTAAACCAGTAAAGAGGGCACTGATCTCCATAAAGATATGCTGATGGACACGTACTGAGGATACTCTCTGTAACCTTGCCTGAAATGATTAAATCAATCCAGATGCTTTGATATGGACACTGTAGACAATAACAGTATTAATCTCAATAAAATGATACTGAGAGTAGAAGTCCTTTTCAGTTTCTTTATTTGATTAAAGTGATTCTGGCTCAATGTCTCATGCATATTATCCCATGATGTAATTGAATAAGGAGATTGAAACAGAAAGCTGCCTCTGAGTAAGGGAATACTTCACTGAGGCTTTTGTTCTCATTTAGTACGGTTTAACAATTCCTTCCATTCACTGATCACGGATGCCCGAGAAACCTGAACACGCATACCCTGCCTGGACAGGGCTACACTCCATGGCCCATCACGTTTGGAAGCACTCACATTTGTAATGGATAAGAATCCAAAATAGTAAAAGTAACCACTTAGGTCAAGTTCTTCTTTTCCTCAGAAACACACATAAACTCCAGGATATTTGTAAGTGCCAATGGAAAAAAAAATCTTTAAGTCTTTTTTTATTGTGTCAAGAAGTCAAAGACAAATGTTTGACAGCTTGTGTGATGCTCAGTGCTAAGCTCTAAATGCCACTGTTGGGTTTTTTTTCTTTCTTATATAATGTTCTGGGTTTTTTAGGACAATTTATGATAGCAGTAGAAAAAAATCAGAACTTCCTCAGTTTTAAACAACATTCTGTTGAATTAGATTAATATTAAATGTTTGTTACATAAACAGACAGCATAGATGAGTATTAAGAATTGAAAATTAAACACTGTGAATTAAATCCCTGCTGCAAGTGAAGCCAGTAAGGATAGAGTCAGGTCAAATACACCTAAGGGAAACACAGGTTTATGGTCTACTGATCAAATGGATGCAGATGTTTAAAGGATATGGTCTTCATTAAGCTGCTCCTTTAGCCCACAATGAAATCAACTTAAAAAGCAGATGAGGCTGGAGAGATAACTCTCCTTTTAAGAAAGCTCTAAGTTATACATGTATCACAAAGATAAAAAGTAGCTTGCAATTACTATTTCTTTCTTTAACTAGTATTTCTAAATTTCTAGTTTCCAAAGAGTCTTGCAAATCCACTCAGCCAAGCTGGCTACAACATTTGTTACATGCTATGGGTGATATAATCCTATAATTTCCAATGCAATAATGAGAGGTTTAATTTTCCATTTCTTCCCTCTGTGAGATGGTGTCTGGCTTTGAATTCTCATTTATGTCTGCATGAGTACACAAACCTGATCCGCATCATTGTGAAGTCAATACCTGTTTTGACTTCTTTTTCGTTGTTAAAAAGCAAAGCCTGACCTGTAATTCAAAGACATAAGAAAAAGTTTATCCCATCAGGAGTCTCTCTCTTTTTTACTTAAATCTCCTCTGACATGAGGACTCATCAAAGGAGCTTTTAAGAGCTGGATAAGTTCATAAAATGTTTACTTCTTTTCTTCTTCGGGAATTCCCATGAAAGGTTAACAATAATTTTAAACTCCATAAACCAGCAGATTTGAACACTTGCTCCAATAACATGCATTTTTTCTGAGAAACAGAGAATCCCTATCAAATCTGAGACTAATTCACAAGGGACCTAACACAGAGAGAAGTCACAGCAGTTCCTCCCCACTGCCAGGGACTGCTGGGACGTGAGAGCTGGATGATTTCCACCACCAAGGGAGAAGAGGGGGAGGCAAGGCAAAGGGCCAGGAAAACTGTCTTTGTTCTCACACAGAGAAAATAGTATGGACGGTTGCTATTCTCTTGTCTCCCTATGGAGCCTTTCCATCTTCCAGCTACCCAGAAAGAGAGCTTTCTTCTTTCCCTTCACTTCTTTCTTAGTGGGAGTGTGGAGGTAGGGTTGGGAAGAGCTGAGAACAGACAGCAACAGCTTATCGTTCAAGTATTTCCTGTCCAGAACAAGCTGAAAACCTCAAAAGTTAAATATAAAACACATTTACCCATCTCTCTTTTTATTGTGCTGAAAAACGGTTGTTAGTGTTTTATAACCCAGAATAAAATGCAACATCTTATCTTTAATGCTTGGAACATCTTTGAGTACATCAGCCAAGTAGGGCTGTTTATATTTGCACATGATTGTCCATGAATAGAGCTGCAAAACTGTGCATTAGGATGGTGGAAAGAATAGACCAAAACAGGTCTATTTTCATCAAAAATAGTTGTATATCTGGGAATGTTCTCAAAATATACTTTTCCAATAGTAATGTCTTATTTCCACATATAATTTTGACTTCTTTGGGGGGGAAAAAAGAGCTCATACACGTGAAAGCAAAGAGAAAGAAAAAAAAAATTATTTTAGCCAAAGGCTGAAGATTTTTCCAGGGAAATATGAACATATGTCATTCTGCTGAAGCAAAACATCTTAGCAGTCCTATAAGCAAATGTTTCACTTCAGTTCAATATTCAATTTGATGCTTGTAAGTTGTCACAATGCTTCATAAGAACTGTATTTCAAGAGCTAAACACCCCCGTTTTCCCAAAGCAACCCGCTTCCTCTGAACTGCTTCCCAACAATGGTTCCCATTCTGTACCACGACAAGTCCCTGCACTAACGCGTGCTGCGGTACAGGCAGGGCAGGCTGACCCACGCAGCCCAATGAGGTACAAGCTGGTTGCACTTCAAATGGTAAGAAAATCACAGTGGTGCCCTAGTAAACTACAGTTAAATATATATATATATATATATATATATAAAATTAAAGGTAAACTTTTTAACATCAGATTGTCCCAAGATAAAACCTCTTGGTTTGGTTTAGATAAACTGAGACATTGTAAATCACATTGGAGCAACTTGAGATAAATGTTTTGCTTTCTGTTTGCAGCCAAGTATTTCCATGCTTTAAAGGAAAAAATAGAATTTTCCAAGAAAAGTGGAGACATATTTTAATAAGCCCTACTGGGCCTGAATCCATACCCATTTACTCTGGTACAAATTGGAACTAATCCCAGCATATAATTGTGAAACCAAATTCTGGGCCATGCACATGACACTTCATACTCAGACCATAAAAAGTCCATCCTCAAATTCAGTAATGTGGCCTAAACTGCCCCTCCTGGATGCCATACACCAGCACTTCACATAAGGTTCCTGGGATGCTCTAGTCCTCCAGCTCAGTGCAGAGCAACGCAGAAAACACTTTCACTTCAAATCCCTTACTATGCCATTCCTTGTACAAAATCTCCAGGGCTTTTAGTTTATCCAGGCAAAGGTTTTTAAGGAAGTCTAGAAAATTTTGATCTGCAGTTGAGGAAATGCAACCACCACTTTAGGTCTGTCTGTATGACAACTGCGACAATAAAAACAAAGACGACTTGTCTACTTCACAATTTCCCAGATCTACATAAGCTTTTTCTGAGCAGATTTCAGTGCCCATTACTCCAAGGCAGAAGGGTAAATATATTTATGTCATGGTATATATGAGATTTCTTCCAATTTGTTAAAGCCACAGAAGCCACAAAGCAAATTTTTGAATTCTTATTTTCCTTTTCATCGTGGGTCAAATAGCGCTTCAAATCCCATAGCTCTTCCTGAAGTAGTTTTGGTATGCTTGGGTAAAACCAAGCGCAAGTAAAGTAAAACACAGTTTTCGTGAGCAGTAATAGATACTTACTTATTCTGGAACAGCCCCATGCATTATTAAAACCCTACTCCTATAATAATTAGTTTTTTCTGAAAAAAAGACACAGACCCATGACTGTAATTTCATTTACCTTTACGAGCTATCTTGTTATCAGTACAACCCGCTGCCCCGCCGAGGAGTTGCTTGCTCCCTGAAAATTTACCGACAGGCGCTAGTGAGGGATGTACGCTCCGCTCCGACAGTTACTCACCCACATTCCAGCCCCCACACCCTCCTTGAAGTTTTTCATTATTTCTGTAACACTTTGTTAGCTATTAGGATTACACAGTTTATTTGTTCAGATTGGGAAGTCTCTTCTTGATAGGCTGCTGTGTTCAGCAAACAGCTCCCAACAACAAACAAGGATTTAAAATAATCACTGTGTAATCAGTAGGCACCAGCACTTCGGATCTCATCTCTTCAAATCCAGGCAGCTGTCTGTCAAATCACAATGTTTATCACACTAAAACTTAGATGTTTAGCTGCACCAGCATCATCCTGCCCACTTTTTAAGGAGTCTCAGTGAATTTGCTGGAAAAGGGCAACGGACTTTCTGGTTTTGCATGGATTCTGCTGCAACACGTCAGGTTTGTCCTGAACTTAGCGTGAAAGTCTTAAGCAACTCCGGGAGTAATGAGGCCAGCGTGCAGTGCAGTATTAACTGGCTGTCCCCCAGCCCGTTTTGTGCCTTGGAGGGAATATTAGACTAATCAAGTAATAACACAACAACATTTGGCCCCAATTAAACACCTCTCCAACAGCTGCAGCTAGTATCATTTGGGTTTGGCAGGTACAGGCTTACTCCATACAAATACATCTGTGTGTAAAATAGCAGATCCTAATTAAATTTTAACATGAGGCAATAACTGCTTCAAAACTCAGCAAAATAATCATATTAGGCAGATAATTCAGAAATCTAAAATAATCTCCTTTTATACTATTAATTCAGCTTCCAATTTTATTTGTATTGGCTCACTTATTTTCCACCACCTAATATATTAAACACATTTTTGAACCCCTAAAGCACAACCACGCATTTGCATTTGAGTTTAGGCAAATACTGATTAACGTTATTAAAAAGACAGGAATATTAACGTGGGTCTAGAGGTTGCGTTATAACTTGGTTGCTGCTGTGTCTTCTGGCTGCAGATGCCCAGCCCCTCTCAAACAGCTCAAACAATAATGAAAGCAACCTCTGAGCTACAAGATGTTGTATGCCTGTGTCAGCGAGCAAATCCAAACAGTAGCAGGGATGCAGGCTTCTTACATGACATTTGCCAAGTTCTTTAATATGAAAAGATTCTTGGTATTAAATCAATAAAGAGGAGGTGAAGAGTAGGTAGAAGGAAAACAAGTTAGATGAGATAAAGAAAAGCTTGACTATTGATAAAGAAAAAATGGGCACTTAAAGTGATCACTCTAGAGTGCAGAAAGTGACTTTTAAATTACTTATCTGATTAGTAGGAGCTAATCTGTCAAGTAGAAACAAATTCACATAAATATTCCGTAAATTAAATATTCCCTTGTCACTGAAGCTGCTTTTGATTGTCAGTGGGGTTTTTTCTTTCCTTGGAAGGAGACAGCTCATTACATTTATTTCAGTATCCAGAATGTGTTCTGTAATTATCCAGTTTTAATTGTCTAGTATTTTTATTTGTATGAATTTCAAAAGCAGGTATTGACATGAGTTAGAAAGAAAATCCAATCTCAAATCTGAAAAAGAATCCGCTACAATCCCATCCAGCAGTGTACCAAAATACAAGCTGATGCATGTGTTTTAAGCCCATCCATACTCAGTAAAGCATACAACCTACGCTTAATCTTGCATCTAATGGGGCTTAGGTGCAAAGTGGCATGAGGACCTGCATCTCTGTTCTTGTAGCTGTTGAAGGTGTGCATTGTGCCTTACAGATACATGCGAGAAGAAAGAGGGATCTCAGCTTATTAACATTTCAAGAATTTATTGCTCAGCTGCTGTTTGTTTTCTCTGACAACCAAATGTTATGCAGGGCACTTTTGCCAGCTGCAATCTGATTAGGTATCACCTTTTCCATAACACTGCCAGGCCAGTCAAACTGTGGCATACAGAGAGTTTAACCTTTTGTAGATCTCATAATAAACAACTCCAAATTTCAGGAGAAAATCTGTGATAGAGAGAGCCTGACTACAGCTTGTAAATCAAAGCACTCAGATAAGATGTGAGAGCCAGACCTCTCAGTTGAGCTTTAAATTCTTGCTTTATAAATCACTTCCTTACCAACCAGCTGCAAAACCAGAATTTGCAAGCTAAAGGGAAAAAAAAAAAAGAAAAGAAAAAAAAAAGGAATAAAAAAAGAGGTTTTATTTTTAATTTATTGGTATGATTTGTAAATCTGTTGTAGGACTTACATCTGATTTAAGATTTGTTAATCCCATTTTGAATACGAAATTTTTTTCTCTGACTTACCATGTACTGAAACACTTTAGTAAAAACCAAACTAAAAATCACTGTTTAAAAGGATGGCGTATAAATCAAGACTTTGCAGTTAAGATTTGCTGGCAGGTTCTATAAATTGCACAGTGCATTTATAACTCAGCCTCTTACAAGGGCAGATTTATAAATCCAACTTGCAAATTGTCAGACAACTATTATGGGCTCAATTCTAATCTGAGAAACAACAGATGTGCTTGGCTGTGCTTGAAAACCCTGTCCTTTTCCCTTTATCGCCCGCCTCCCCTGCAGCCATCCCACTTGCACCAAGGGGAAAAGAAGCACCGTCACCAGGGGAAGGAGGGAGGGAAGAGACCTCCTGTATCACCCTCACCCTGGGAAAAAAAAAAAAAAACAACCACAAAACAAAAAAACAGCCAAGCGGGGAGGAAAGGATTTGGAAAAGGAAAACCAGGAGGTGAAGTGTTAGTTCTAGTTTGCCCCTCCTGTTGTTAGACAGCCCGCTGGAGCAGCCCGAGTCAAAGGCTTCCTCCTGCAATTTCAGCTGATGCCTGGGGGGCATAAAGAGAGCAGGTAGTCCTAACTAATTCCCAGGTTGCCAGACCTCGGGCACAGTGAAAAATTAAACTTCACATACGAGACAGCGGAAAACTGAGCCTAGCAGGAGCAAACTAGAGCAAGTTGAGGAATTTCCTTCCACACTCCCAGTGATGCCCGCCTGCCTATCTCAGATTACAATGAGGAGCTTCTGGGAGAAACCCTGGCCCTGTGATGGCAAATATCCCACTGATTTCACAAGGATAGGGTTTCACCCTATAAAAAGGGCATTGGCCAGATTCACAGGAATGCTCTGCCTGCCCCACAGGGCAGCTGTAAACTCGTGTCTCTGCTGGGCGCCGCATGTCCCCGCAGGGAGGAGAACAGGGAGCCCGGAGCAGGGGCTGTGGCAGCATCCCCGGGCTCCGGCTGCGCTCCCCACAGCTCTTCTCCTGAAGCATGTGCAGAAAGCAGCATCCCTCAGCAAGCACAAGAAAATTGACACATGTATGGGGAGTTAGGATACTTCCTTTCAGGCGGTTTTACAGTAGCCTTCAGGGTTTATCCAGAAGCTGAGGGTCAAAACAGTGAAATGATAACACAATTTAATAGCATTATTTTTCTGCTAGAATTATTGGGGTCTTATAAAACATGAAAATAGCATATGATAAGAAATGGCTACTACTAGACCCTACACACAACATATTTAAATGCATTAATGCCTTTCGATTTTTTTCCACGTCAGATTTCTTTGACTTGATAGTTTTTGAAAGAAGAAGTGATCAAAAATATTTTATTCTCTGCCATATTTGAAATTTGGTTCTAAACTTTCATCGGTGACCTCCTGTTCTCTATTACTGCAATGCTCTTTTCCCTTGAATTGCTTGTTGCCTTGGATTTCTTTCAAAATAAAATAAATACAAGGATGCTAGCAAAGATAAATTATATAGTTACTTCTTTCACCCTCGCTGGCATTTTAGAGTCAAGGGTCTGATCATTGTAAAACTCAGAAAATACTCTCATATGTGTGTGTGTATATATATATACATATAAAAAAAAAAATTCCAGTAGTTTATGTTAAACATGCAGGATAAAATGCATACAACTGCATACAATACTATTTTAAGAGGAACTGAAGCAAGCAGTACAATTAGAAACAGCAAAATTGGTTCCATAGCTTTATGCCTAACTGAATACTCAATTCTACATGCAAAATATAATCAGAACTGGAGGATGGGATTGAGGGAAAATGGTTAATATTCTTTAACATGCTAAGTCAGCCCTTTACAGACTATATATTTAAAATGTATGAAAATCAATTATCTTGAAAACAGATGCCTTTTTTCTTTTTCATTGCATGGTCAAATGAAATAGACTCACTGTCCTCTTGTGCATGTGTCTGACAGACAGAGACCTACAGAAGTTTGGCCTTTTCCTTGGTGTTTAGCCTAAATGAAAAGGGGTAAGAATAATATGTTTTCAAGGAGAAAGAGTCTGTGGGAGGCTTCTGAGAGTCAATCCTCACCTCAGTGGAGAGGAATTGTGGCTATAGTTGGAGAAACACTAAAAATAATAGCTTTAGCAAACAGAGAGTATGATTTAATATAAACAGAGTCTTTTCACATCATTGTCTTGCAGGTGATGAATGAAACAGACCTCTCGCACAGTAGCCCAGCTGATCTGTTGCAATCTGGAACTCACTGCTATTTTCTTCATTCATTCTCTTGTTTTCTTTGGGGAACACAAGAACAGTTCACCCAGTTCAATAAAACACAATTTAGACTCAGCCCAAAGAGACTTTCAAGACTGGAGGCAAAAGGCACTTCACAATGTGCCCTGCAGTCTTCTGATCACCCACATCAGGAGACTCAATAAGCACAGCTCAAGTCTACCTTGGGCTTCCTTTGAACGGAGAGACACAGAAGGGGCAGGGATGCCCCCTGAAGCACAGTGAGTACGTGGGGCTCAGCTGGACCTAGGAACTATGAAACTCTCAGGGACCTCACGCAATACATGCCAGGGTAAGAGAGAACAACACAGGCAAGCCACTGGAACCATGGGTCTTGTCTGAGGTTATAAAGGATCCATTGCAAAGATCTTTTGGAAAAACCAAGGTAAATAAAAGGGGGGTTCTATAGCTGCAGTACAGTATATTGCAAAGTCATAAAATCTATAGCATGAGGAAAGGAGTAGGGAGTACCTTATTGTGGCTGCAGTTGTACACATTTATGGAGCAATGAATTTCAGCTCTCCAGAGGACCACAAACCTCACTCAACATCTTTTATTTGTTAAAAGATTTAAGTCTAAAGTTAGACTGAACATCTAAAATTCTAAGTGTCAAGTGCACCATCCAATCTGCTCCAGCATTAGCATCAGCAGAGATAAACGTGAAGGTAGTAGAAATGAATGACAGAGGAGAAAAGGAGAGGCGAGACAAATTTCCTGGCTTGCCTGTGAAGAAAGGACACATGCCTACCCGAGCACCAGCAGAGAAGCAGACCACAAGCCCATAGCTTTCCTTTTCCTGCTCTAACAATACCAGGCCTAGCAAGGAGAACAACTCAGCAATTAGTTGAATAGTTTCTACACTTGTCCTACCTAAGCTTTTACATTTTATCACCCTCTTCATTTATAATTTCAGAAAAATGGAACTAACATGTTCACTGCAATTGCTAGCAAAACCTCAGGTCTTCTAGCAACAGGAACTACACAAAACAATACACTTTTCATATGGACAAGTCCGTACATTGATCCTTGTTTGAACAGGAAAAGACTGTAAAATTCTTTTTTTTTTTTTTTTAATATGCCTTCATCAGTAGTTGGAGTAGTAAACATTTTTTATTGAAGGTTCCAAAGTCTATGTAAAGAGGTTAAAATGTCCTGATAAAGTTTTGATCAGAAATTTCCCTTTTACTGGGAAATTTGAAAACACACAATTGCAGTTTGTCATTTACTCCATTACATTTCTCCAAAGGTCAGTTCAACAGACACGATGAGACTCTACAGCTCCGTGGGAGCAGTGGAAATTAGCTTCAATGGTTGTCTTATTGACAAAGTTCTGTGTCTGCTGGTGGAATTGCAATAGGCACATTCCAAGTGTGCGTCTTGCCATCTTGAGAGCAGTTTTCAGGTAAATCACCTGATCTCTTTGTCTACAATCCTCTTCTCCTATAACTACCTGGATACATAAAAACAGGTCTACTGAAAGAGTTTGAACTTTGAGTAGGGACTGTGATTAAGAACTTGTCCTTCTGGAAAGCACTGGGTGTTAGAAGTTTACAAGACCTGAAACCTTCACTTTTCCACATATACAATCTCACCTGGGCTTTATAGTAAAGACACCTTTCTCCCTGTTCATCAGCAGTCTGAAGCTGAGCCAGGTTTATGGCAAAAAGCTTATTGTATATTCACCTTTCTCTTCAGGGCAACACTTTCTCTGCAGCAGAGGAACCCAACACAGTTAAGTCACTACTGTGCAGACCCCAAAGTACTGGTTAAGGCTCTCCAGCCAGCCAGATATGGGACTGACCCCAGAAATCACACCTATAGGCAGCATGCAGGAGCCAAATTTTACTCTGGATTGTCTCAGAGGCCTGCGCCAATTAAGAGCTTTTGACTTTGTTTCAGCTGTGCCACAGTGCAGAGGTGAGACAGGCAAACCCAGCATGCACCAGCAGAAACAAACAATAGTCCTGCATGAGTGTGCCACCTCTTCATGAATGATACAGCCACCACAACAGAAAAAGCCAGGCCATTCTGGGGTCTGACATGAAGTAAGACAGCCAAAAGTACCTCCACAGCATCACCATTGGTCTGAAACAGCCATTCACACTTCCATGATGAGTATCCCTGTTATTCATATCCTTGTTTATACCTCTTCCTACAATTTCACTTGAATCATGTCCAGGACACCAGTGTGGAGGCCAGGCTCCCTTCTCTTCTGTGACACACTGACTATAGGAAACATGTCTTGTATTACATTCTTCAGAAGGATGCTGAAGAGGAAGAATGGAGACGGAAATTAAAAATACAGCCACTTGTGGGCTAGGCTTTACGGATGTTTTAGGACAAGAGTCCTAAAATGCAGAAAAGAATCTGTTGCATTCTGTGCCTTGAGGATGAACAGCATCACTCAGACAAGGTACGCACAGGACAGAAGGAAGTCATCCTATGGTAAGGAAGTGTTGGAATTTTCTATGAATGCCCAACCCTGTAGGTCAGCCTCGCTTTTCAAGGGACAGTTTTCAGGGTTCATTGTATTGGATGTATTCACTCAGTTATTCTGCTTAGGATAACCTCTTCATAGAAATTTTACTAGCCAAGGAGGACTACAGACTTATCTTCAAGTGTTCTGTACCATTGGTGCCCCATCGACTGCACAAGTTTTGTCACAGCACTGCAAGGCAGAATTCTTGAGCCACATTTACCCTCATCCAAACACAGGCAAACTACTTGAATCACAGACACTAGTGGCAAGAGACAGTTGGCCCAAGAAAGGAAAGGCTCAATTCTGGCATGGCTATCAAAGGCCTTACTATCTAGTCGGTATCATATTTTGAAACAAAAGTCCTGTCTTAAACAAAAATGAGAGTGTGTCATCTAATTCAACCACTACCCACACCACCACAATGCTATTGCTCTCCTGTTGCTGATGCCTAAAAAGACCTTCAAAACCAGGTGGGGAAAGCAGATATATCTCCACATTTAAATCGTTGTGCATGGGACACTGCAAGGAGTTAAATGTAACTTTCCCCTGCTCTTCCCAGGACATCAGAGAAGAATGCTGAAACTCTGGCATTTGATGAAGGATGACCAAATTTTGATGGCCTCATGGGTTAGTCCGTCGATTGAGCCAACCTAGTCCATAATTTGAATACTTTTGGTGCATTCCAGTCCCAACTGCTAACTTACTTTTCAGTGAAAAAGACTGACAAGCTTAAGGTTTAGCCTTAAACTTTTAGCATTTTACGTTGTACTGAGGTGGGCTAAAAGCACAAGAGTAGTTGTGGCAGAGTAAGTTCTCAGATCACTGTAATCTGATTGTGACTACTTGATCCCAAATAAGTGATGTGACCTTTTCCTTAAACTTAAAAGTTTCAAAAGGTTTCAGAAGTTCCACTTGATTAAAAATTGGGGGGAAATGCTTTAACCATTGCAGAGACTGAAATGATAAATGGGTCAATCTTTACTAGCAAACAGTAGTAATGAGGTCATACCTCATTTCTTTATTAGGGAAAGGCTTTGGTGTTTAATCATCATTATATAATTATTCAATCTTCTCCAATCTCTGTCTTTGTAGATATCGCAGACTAGGGCCCTGAACCTTCAAATGGTTGCGTGCAGGAAGAATCCCATGATTAGCTATTTGAATCGACCACAGCATTCTGGCTTTATACCATATTTTCATTTTACAGTCTGTGTTCATATGATAACACAGATAAAATCTCCTGAAGGATGCTAAGGGTAAAGTAGAAAATGAAACATCTCTAAATTAAGACACTGCTATAAAAATGAGAGTCCGACATCTCTAGTAAAACACAAGACAAAGCACGGCCTGTGGCATAATACCCTCTTGGAGAATGTCCCATCGCCTCCTGTTGTCTGAGGACAGATGTACAATACACCAGATGTACCCTGTGTTTGCTTTAGCGTGGATCAGTGTTCAACCGTTCATTTTTTGAAATAAGCCTCTGAAATCCAAAAAGAATGGGAAACATAATGAATGAGGTCTAAGGGAAATAAACAATATCAAATCCTCTGAGCCTATGGTTTTGCTCCATGACAGACATTTTCTTAAGCCCATTTTCTCTTAAAAGAACTAGGAATGTTCCTGTTGGCTGGTAACAACTCAGTCAGCAGCCCCTTATGAGGTCAGCAATGATAAAATCAGTAATACTTACTCTCACGGGAATTTTTTCTTTCCCAGGACTCAAAAAATCATTGTGCCTTACAATGATGGCTACACGGAGGAGAATGAGATGTTGACTCTGTCAGTCTCCTTAGTGAGACAAGCTGAGTTCACACTTCACCACCTGATAGCTAAAAGCACTCTTTCAGACATTGGCTCATCTGTGCAGGGATGCTGGACCATGCTACTTTTCATAAGGAAAAAGAAAAGCATGCAAAAAATGTTAAATGTTTCCAAAAATCCAAAGACATTTTAATTGGAATAAAAGCAGCTTCATGGTGGGGAAGTGGAGGAAGAGTAACAACTTCTCCTTAGGCATTTTAGTGCATGTAAAACAAGTTTCCTTCCTTATCACAGACAGCAAGACCTAAGGCCAACTCACAGGTCTAATGCCAGCACAACACTATTACTTTAGAAGTGGGAAATGCTTTACCAGGGCGTTTTCCTAACCTTCAAGGGTCCCCACTGAGGAATCAGAAAAATAGCCAAAGGAAACTCAGTGGGACTGGTTTCATAAAAACCTCCAGAACCTCTTCTTTCTTTCACACATTTACCTTTCTCAACAAACCTGATGCAAAACATTACGTTCAGCCTCTAAGACTCTTCCTACTCACACATCTAAAACAGCAAACCCACCTGAGCAGCCCTTCCTCAAGTCCTGTAAGCCCCCAGTGTCCCCAGCACCAGCAGAGTGGGGCAAGCCCTACCTCAGGACTGCGTGCAGTGAAACCCACCTGCCTGGACCAGCTTCTAAGTAAACATTATGATTCCAGGGTCATTGCAGCTTCTTTCTCATTTCTTCAGGTGCCTCACACTATAGTCATCACATTTATCCTCAGTTAAGACAGGCAGCAACATGCTGCTGCCAAATGGAGAGGTTCTGCCTCCTCCTTTCTGCAGGCACATCCCCTCAGCACACACAGTCCTGCCTCAACTTCAGCAGCTCTGGTGCTCTATGACCTCTTCCCTTTTCCTCTTTTTTTTTTTTTTTCTTTCTTTTTTTTATTCTTTTGCTAGTCTAGCTTTGGCCATTCAGTGTGCTGAACCAAGTGAAAACTGAGAGTGGGGATGGAGCAGGGAATGCAAGAGCAGAACTGCCCCCATTGGCAGCTGGAAGCTGCTGGAACAGCACGGTTATCTTGTCAAATAGCATCCTCGCATGACACACTCTTTCAACTTCATTAGTCCTCAGGTCCTATTTCACAAGGTGTCAGATGACTATTTGGTACTTAAAATAAAAAGAATGCTCCACGAGCTCTAAAGAAAAGAAACATTAGAAAAAATTGGCAATGCTAAATAAGAAGTTGTCAGCAGCCACTGAAAAGAATTACATAATATAATGGAATGAAACTCCCAAAAATCCTCCTTCTACAGGATGATTTTTCACAAAGTTCCTGGTTTTCCGTTCCCTTCACTTCTGGCTGCATAAACACAAACCGTTTGAATTCTTTCTGCTAGCTGAGCAATCAAGAGAAAGGGAGGACGCAAACACAGCCATCACAACAGAGCACTGGCAGCACTTATCACACACAACCGTATCATTATGCATGGGAGAATGGCTCCATGCCTACGCTGGCTGGACACAGAAGATGTATATCGTAATAAAATTTCCAACAGAAAATGTTCATACCAGCAAGATCTATTTCTCATGCACTGAATGAAAATAATCAAAAAAGCCTACAGGACTCAATGGAGAGAATCAGATACATCCATAGGCCAATACATCCCATCTTAAAGCACCTGTTGGAAACTGGTCTTACCTTAAAACTGCCTATTTTTCTCCATTAGGATAAAGTGAGATTAGGCTGGCTAGCTCAGGCACAGTAGTTTATTTCACAAACATATGAAGCAAAATAAAACTCACCCCACGGGTCGTGTAAGGAGCAATGACCGTCCAGGTCTGTGACATTACCCCGTGGAAAATATGGTGTGACTTAGCTGAGGCTGGACCTCCACGAGCATACCCAAACACCTTCCCTCTCCATTTCTTACCTCTAGATTTCCCAGTCTCTTTTGGCTGGCATCCTTCAATGCCTCTTTTATCACCACTCCTTTTACCACACATACTTTTCTTTCCCATTTCTCTTCTAAGGATGCCTCCTCCTTTGCTGTTGGTTTTCACTTTATTACAGGGTATTGGGAAGATTTTTGTGGGTCTGAGTGCAAGGACGTGTGTGAGACACATCTGTTGAAGAGCCTTCTGAGCTAAAAATCAGCAGTGTGGGACGGCAGGGGACTGGACTGTAGTGACTAAGGCAGTGCCTTCTGTATAAAATCTTGCATTTCATTCAAAGAGTAGATTTTTTGTGCACTAGTTTCCACCTTTCTTCAATGAAGGGACAATATATACCATTAAAGCATTGCAATGATACCAGATTCATTAAAAAATTACCTATATTATATCTATCTGTATTATCTATTAATCATATTCTCTTAATCTATTATGTATTGTCTATAAATATTATATATTAATAGTATATATTATATATTATATCTCTATACATTGTATCTATATCTAATGTCCTCTGCATCATAAACTGTAAAAGTAAAAATATGGCATTTAAATGAATTTTACCTGAATTTTGAACACCCATGACTGACATGTAAATACAGTTTACTTCTGACAGCTTATTCATCTGCTGCTGTCCTTGTCTCAGCACTACTACCCCAAGAATAATATTCCATATCATAAACAAAGTGGCCATTACAACCTACTCAATATAGGCATTAGTCTGTGCTCTCTAAACATAGAATATAGAAAACCAACGAAAGAAATAGGGAGGAAATTACATTTGGTTTTGCATTTAATAGAGTGAATTTCTTTATAACGGTCCTCTGGAGCCCATTCATTTTATCATGTCTTTAATTTATGTCAGGCAGGAGACAGTTGGAAATCATGCTGTTCCCAAAGGAGACCAGTGCTGGAGTCTTCCACCTTCGCAACACGGTGCTATCTGGTCCCTTTCAAAGGGCATCAGGGGAGCGCAGGCACACTCCTCTATTTCGAGGAAGCCTGTTCTAATGACCAAACTCCAGAAACGTTTGACATACAGCTCCATGGCCAAGAGCATGTGAATATATTAAACGCTGTTTGTAAAAAGCAAAGCTGTGCTAAAACGCCTGTTTGCCCCCTGCTGCTTAGCAATATTAAAGATTAGAGCCAATTGTTTTGTATACTGAAAAGCCTATAATGGCTTCTAGAGAAGAACATGTCAGCAAACTAGATAAGGTTCCTATTAAATTTTTGTTGCCGTGGACTGCTGACTTGGGTCATTATACACTTAAATTGAGTTATTGTTATTGTTATATAACAAAACAGAGAGCTTTTTGCCTTCAGTAATGCAGCATATCTTTTAAAGAATGAGCTCTCCTGGCTGATATATAAAATAGTTCTGTTTGCATTACAGTACCAGGCTGCCGGGTGTTTCAGAGTGATTTAGATGAACTGTCCGAAGAGTTCGTGTGTATTTCAAAAGACAAATAGCAGAGGCTTGTGTGAACCTGCTTCCAATAATATTTGAAATTTATTGAGTGACAGTGAAAGACGTAGCAAAATTACAGCCCTCCTCTCTCCCATAATCTAAGAACATTTCATTCCAAAGAAAGTGTGCCTAAGAATTTGTGAGGGTTTTTTTTAATTCCTGTTAATCGTTTGCTCAGATGAAAAAAACAGGACTTGTCCCGATTTCCTCATTTTAGGAATATTAGTCTTCTATAATCTTAGCTTTTTATTCTTTAAAAAACAGTTATGTTAACACTTCTAAATTTGAACAGAGAATGTGAACAATGGAGAGATCAGATGACCATAAAAATGAACTAGTTCTCTCCAAGCTACTTTTTTTCAAACAAGGTATACTGCTGGGGGAAACCATAACCACTCAGTTTTACCATTGTCTTCACTGGAGCCAGGAACTCACTCTGCACATTTTCCACAGCTTTTTCCCCTTAAATGCATCTAATGGCAGTTCAAGACAGGATGAAAGCATCTAGGCATATGCTATTTTACTTAAATTCTTTTAATTCCCCATGCCTAGTCTCTGAATAGCTGCTGCATTTTAAGAGAAATTCCATGGCAAGTAGTGAAGAAACCAAAATCAGCAGATGTAGGAATATCTGACTGGAAGAGTTTCATTCCCAGCAGTCGCAGACAACTACCTATTCAAGCAATACAGGCGTATGCTAAGTAATATCTCAGCCTTCGGTTTGTTTGGCTGAAAAATACGGTCTTTTTGTTCACCCTCCACAACCTCAGTCATCTTCCTAGCCTTCCTCTGCAGCTTTTCTGGCTTCAGCTATCTTTCTCAAACACAGGTCACTAGGGCTGAATATAATGAAGATGTTCCTCACCCAGTCACATCCACTCTTCTGCTGTTAGCCATTCCTCAGCAGGCACATGCTGGAACTGTTCTGTAGCGTTGCATCATTTCTGCTAATTGTGCCATTCTTTGATCAAGCAAAAATCTCTTCTATTCTGTCTGTTCTGATGGTGAGGTCCCCAATCACAGCAGAAAATCTTTATAGGAGACCCTTGCACTTTGAATTTTAAGTTCCATCCCATTTCTGTGATCGCAGTTCTCAAGGTCATTCAGCCTTGCCACTGTCATATTACAACTCTTTTCTGCATTAATGATGCCCCTCCCTCCCACAACTCACACATCAGCAAAATTCATTAATTCATGTTCTAAACACTGAGCCTTCACACAGACATTAATGAAAAGATTGCAGGAGATACACTCCAATAGTTTCTTCAGGGGAATTCTAACATTAAACTCCTACCCTGTATCACAAACATGGCTATCTCCTTTTTTACCCAGTTCCTCTCCTCACAGGTTGGGGATTTTTTACCATCCTCATTATCAGGTTTTACTAATAGGAAAGTCACATATTATTTTACTGCAATTCTGATTAGTTAAGTATATTGTATTTCCTTTGCCTAGAAAATAATTCATTATACTAAAAAAGGTGAGAGGGTGGGTTTGCAGCTTCCTATTCTGGTAAAATTTTGTGATGTTTTGTCCAGTTTCTCATTTGTTTCAATGTCCTTAATTAACTCTTTCTCTCAAAACATGTTCTGAATTTTATAAAGTATTCAGCTAGGAGATGTAGGTTTCTCTGGTTACTTTTCCCCATAAACAGATTCTTTACCCACTATAGAACCACTTCGAAAATCAAGAAAACCATTTAAAAACTAGATACTGGGCCTGAGATTCCATGGGTTGGTTTTTTCACAATTCTGCAATAAGAATTATATATTGGCTCAAAATTATCCATTTCTTTCACTTTGGAAACAGAAAAGACCATTCCATATCTAACTCCTCCTAATTATCCAGGTCTGTAGTTATTCTAGGTCATCTTTACACAAAAAAAAAACCAACCCAAAACAGAACATAAAATTGGCTATTGGGGCATAGCACTGATTTTTGTAATCTTAATGCCCTCATAGTGCCTGGTGAGCCTTGTTTCTATTTTTCTTGCTCATCTCCTTACAAGGTTCAATTAGTAACTTGCAACTGTTTCTTTTCTAACATACTTTGCAAGGTTTTCTTCAGTTTGACTTTTGGAATTTTGTGGTTTATCCCTATGTTTTCTGAGCTCCGAGATCTCTTTATTTGCAGGCCATTCCTTTTTAGCTACCTGGATGATGGAGGAGAAGAGGCAGAGATCTGGGTTTGTTTAGCTTTAAGAAGAGAAGGGCAAGGGAGAGAATCTTATTGCCGAGAGGATTGCCCAGAGAAGCCATGGGATCTCCATCCCTGGAGATACTCAAAATTTGACTGCACAAGGTCCTGAGCAACCTCGTCTAGCTGATCACACTTTGAGAGCAGATTTGGACTAGCTGACCTCTAGAAGTCATGGCACTATGAGTCCATAGCTCCTTACAGGCCATTTGACATTCCTAGGATACCCCTTACAGTGAACATTAACACCATTGCATTTCTCTAAACTCTTTTTCAATGTTCAAGTTATTTCTGAATTTCTTCCACAGACAAGTCTATGAATATCTCACTCTGCTGCTCTCCCTGACCAAATCCCCTCCGTTGAAAGAGCTTTTCTCCCGTTCCAACTGAGAATGCCACAGACTTTCCTTTGTCTGTTCTTTCATCAGACTGAAAGGCAGCAGGGCCCTTCAATTCAAAGTAATTTTCTATTATACTCTTTTCTCAGTCATCTCCCCTTCATGCAAAATCAAGCTCAAAATAGCATCAGCATTTTCTGTTTCAGTAACTATTTAGGAAAAAAATTAGGAAGATTCTTAGAAATGAGATGGTGATGGACTTTTTCACAGTCCTTGTTCGCTAATTTATCCCAGACAAGTTAAGTTTTAGTTAAATTTCCAGTGCTGAAATCAATATTATGACTTTTATCATCTTCCTCAAAAATAATTTTGACTCCAAGATTGTTTTATCCACTGTCTTTGTTGTTTGGGTTTTGGGTTTTTTCTTCATTTAGTTTATCACACAGATAAATACTGAATGAAGGTAACTTATTTGATTCTGACATTTCTGATCTTTTAGACCTTTCATATCTTTCACTGCTCCACCCATGGCCACCACTCTTCTCTCTGTGATATGCAATTTCATTCTGTACGTTAGCAGTTCTAATGTCTGCATTTTTTGGCCTGCACTCCTTGTACTGCTATTTCACGTATTCCCTTGTGGCCAGTCTCAATCCAGTACTCACCTACTAATAAGTTTCTTTTCTTTTTCTTTACTTTCCCAGTTTCTATATATTATATTATACCTGTTTATCCATATAAGAAACCTGTAACAAATTATAGTAACAATAATCTTCTATAAGGATTATGCAAGTTTTTCGGAGCCATCTTCTGTCATTTTACAGTTTCAAAAACCTTTCTGTCATTTTTGCAAATCGGAAGCTCAGTAACACAGTTGCTCAGCTGAAATCCATCTACAAAGAAAGGTATTTTCCTGTGAATGTCTTCTTGGGACTGAACTTTAAAAGCCTTCTTAAAACACCCACCTTTGATCCATGATTTGATCTTTGTTACTTTGTCATTCTTTGCACTTCTTTCAGGGAAATGAAACATTTCACTGAAGGTCACCAAAACCTTCTCTTTTTTATTGTTTTGATTCATTCCAGCCTGAATCTGGATATATCATTTGTTCTATTGTTGTAAACAGGTAGTCAATTCGGCCCTGCTTCTGCGTGGAGGTTGTTCAGCATGGTATGAAGAGCTTAACCAAAACTTGCTGAAGAGCTTGAAATCTCAGTAATGACTATGTTTGAAAACTGCCCAGAAGAACCATATATAAGGGTATTGAATATAGTTTCAAGAATTTGTCTCTTTCTGTAATGCCTAGACAGGACCTGGTTTATTTTGAAAATCTGTACCTTTATTATGGTGGGGTTTTTTAATGGTGGCTGCTGGACACTGAAAAACTTGAAGATCCTGACATAATCACTAGCATTCATCTATAGTGACAAAACCAAACCTCTCCAATATGCTCACTTCTCTGTGGCTTTACATTTTTCCAGCAAGTATTCTCTTCGGTAAGTCCCACATTATTTAGCATTGCAGATTCAGAGGCATTCCCATCCTGTTCATGTGACTAACAGATACAGTAAGTGGATACATCTGTAGTTTTAACAAAAACTTCTGGAGTTCCATGAATGTTTTTGAAGTGCAAATGGCAAAATCTTTTGCAAGAGTCAACAAATTACAGCCAGGTTTACACTTATAAAAATACATGTAAGAACTGAAAGGTTATGCACTAAAACTTAGTAATTAGCTCCAACCCATCAATATTCATTGCCAATGACATCTCCACCGAGGGACCCACTTAAATCAAACGACCATTCTTCTGGCAAACGCTTCTGCAGAACCACCAGCCTTAGCAGCCAATATATTCAGGTTTCACCACACCAGAGGCAGAATGAATATGACACAGGAGTTCTTTGCTGAGAATGAGTTTTCACAGGAGTGCTGAGCTGGTCTAACAGCTTCCTACCACTAAAATATGGTTCAGCTTTCCCCTTTTCCTCCCTCCCAGCTGTGTGTACTTACCACTTCCTTTGTGCTAGCTCCAACAGTTTGATGAGTCAATTCAGCTCACTCAGCAAACAAAAAAGGGAGATAATTTTCTGCCTGTTGAATAAGCCAAAATGTCTCATCAAGAGACAGCTTCAGAGGCAGCAGAAGAAAACAGACAGGATCACACAGCCAGAGTGCAATGGGAAAAGGAGGCGCAGGATCTCTTGTGTTGCCAAATTAGCACAACCATCTTCTGAAACACGCATTTCTTGTCATCTTCATCCCGACATTAAAAATGGGACTGATAATATGGGCATCTTCAGGTATGTTTCAGGTACTCCACTCTCCAGACACCATCTTGCTAAGCTCAGGCAAACACCTCAAGATTTTGATCATCTGAACACAAACAGAACTCTATTATCTAATCAGTAACTGAGATACTCATATTTCTCACACCTCTCAGGAAGGACAGTTAGATGTAAATATTCAATAAATTATTTTCTTTTAGCTGAAAGCTACATTCTCTAATGGTCTGTGAAGAATTTGACCAGTCCCATGATACAAGATATGCTTTCTCAGCTGCAAAGATCATTAAAAAGACTTGAAATGTCTGCCTAATACTGCCTTACCTGCGTAAGCAGTGGTTTCATTTGTCACAAAGACAGCACAGGATCGCACCTAGCAGTGGAGATATTCCTAAAATAACATACTCTTTGAAATGTGTTCCACACACAAAAAAGTCAGGCAATCTTACCTTAGTGAGTGAGTTTGAAGAAACATATTAGCAAAACACACCCTTCAACCTTAACTGCAGCAACTATTACACAAAACAGGAAAGCTGGTGCCTACACGTGAGGCCACCCCTCGAACCCTGGGCTCAGGTTTGGGCCCCTCACTGCCAGACAGACACTGAGGTGCTGGAGCGTGTCCAGAGCAGGGCAACGGGGCTGGGGAAGGGTCTGGAGCACAAGTCTGATGAGCAGCAGCTGAGGGAACTGGGGGTGTTTAGCCTGGAGAAAAAGGGGCTCAAGGGGGACCTTGTCACTCTCTACAGCTGCCTGAAAGGAGGTTGTACCGAGGTGGGTGTCAGTCTCTTCTCCCCAGTAACAAGTGATAGGATGAGAATAAATAGCCTCAAGTTGTGCCAGGGGAGGCTTATATTGGATATTAGGTAAATTTTCTTCCCTGAAAGGGTTGTGAAGCATTGGAACAGGCTGCCCAGGGGCTCAGTGGAGTCACCATCCCTGGAGGTATTTAAAAGATGTGTAGATGTGGCACTTGGGGACACAGTTTAGTGGTGGACTGGGCAGTGCCAGGTTAAAGTTGGACTTGATGATCTTAAAGGTCTTTTCCACCCTATGTTTCTATGATTCTATTTTATCCATTGGTCCATGGTTCACTCACTGTTGTATATCATGCTTTGTTTATGAAGAAGCTAGCGGGGAAGGCTGTCCATTTGATTTGTGTGAGAAGGTGCTCATTGGGTCAAACACAACCCTGTGTATGGAGTGGGGGTCTTCCCCAAGCACACTGACCTTCTAGATCCCAGGATGAGGAAAACAGATGCCCCGAGGAGCAGGGGCAGACACAGGACCATGGGTCATACTGAAGACCAGACTTTTTATATAGCATTTGCTGTAACCTGGGAAGTCATTAAAACTGAGAGAAGAGCTGGAGGAAAGGACTTGTCCTTCAAGGAGCAATGGTTAAGAGAAATAGTTGTTTTCAAAGCTTTTCACTTTTGTTTTTTATGGAGCAGACATGAATTATCTCACTTTCAAAACTATTGCATTTGAAGCTGTGTTCCATTAAACTGAAGCTTTTGGATACCCAATGCCCTTTTGTGCTCACTGGAGGAGAAAGGTGCAGGCAGCTCCACACCAGCGCTCTGGTTCACTGTGCATCCTGTCACAGTTAGACCAGGAGGCTGTGCCCACTGCTAACCTCCCATGCTATCCTCCCTAAATCCTGACCTCCCGTCCTCCCATCTGCAGAGCAGCTTCTGCCACGTCTCACCATGACTACAGGAGGTCAGCTTCTTTCACAGAGGACCTGCCCATCAGCAACAACTTTGACCCCATTCCCTGGAAGCAGTTCCAGCCTTGCCCTTCATTCTGCAGGTAAAAACCCAGCCCCCCTGCCACATGATCTGGTATCTCCAACCTGGGAGCTAGGCACAGCATCTATCTCTGCATTAAATGCAACGGTTTGGTTTTGTGTTTTTTTTTTAAATAAAAATCCTAAAATACTGAGTCACTTCAAACAAGGCTGCAACAGGCACATTCTAAACATAATTACAAATATTATTAGAAGAGTAAAAACTTTTTCATTAATAAGCTTTCTCTACACCTGTACACTTGAGAGCAAAATATGACATACTGAACAGGAAAGTACTATTAATCTTTGAGAAAGACAAATTTCCTAGTCAGCAAAAATTTGCTGAAGTTGTATACTTTTTACAAAGTATAATTAATTCATTGAGCTACTATGGAATACTTTATAGCTAATAATTAAAAATCTAAAATATTATTTTCTTTCTGTAATAAACATAGCAAACAATCAAGATAGATGAGACAAAACTAGAAAGGTTTGTTAGATGATTTAAGTTGAAGAAGTTGCTACATCAATATATTGTACTCTAAAAAGGGCATGCATCATTAAAAAAGAAGGCTCTATAATTAATATGTTTTCATACAATCTACCTTATTTCCCCCGAGATCACTAACCAAACCCTTTTAAAAATCGATTAGTTCAAGCACTTAGCCTACTACCACTTTAGACACGAGTAATACAGATATTAGCTGAATTTAAAATTACAGCAACTTTATTTTTAATTACTTCCCAAAATGCCACATTTACATATTATTAAATACATTTCAGAGGCAAAACTGACCACTAAGCATTTTTGGACAGGGCCAGAAAAATTAATTATATTCTTTATAGAAAACTCACTTAGCATTCAGGACATCTGCATTGTTGTCAGGGATAATAAATGTGATTAAGCGTGTATAAATTTCACTATATTAAGCAGTACAATAACTCAATAGCGTTGCTGAACTGAACTGATGCTTTGCAACACTGAAATACCTAAGTATAACATTGGGGAGTTCTAGAAAAATGCATGAAGTCTGGAGGAAAGAACTGTGTCCTCTCAAGGACAAATTCACCTTAAACTGTCAGTACAAGGGAAGTCTCTGGAACTGAGGAATTTTAACAGAAAGGGTTTAATCACAGCTCATGCACTGTTAAGGCTCAGCAATACAATTGTCCCACTAGTGGTAATATGTTAATATGTAGTTCTCAGGGTTTGGCCGTGTTTATTAAGAAAAAAAGAACTTGTAGCAGAATGCAGTTTTGTTTTGAGTCATTATGGTTGGCTGAACCTGGGGGAATCGTGTGGTATCCCTGTGCCATTGCACAGGAAGCTGATGGAACAGGAATGGTGTTTGGCTCATACGATGAAGATGTACTGCTAACACTCAACACTTGCATCCTGAACAAAGGACAAAACATAAGTAGCAATATTTCCAGGTAAAAGATTTTTTTTTTCCTTTAACAAGGTGATGCACCAGGTTCTAAAGCACTGTCTTGTTCAGGCACTAAAGCACCCTAAACGTCTCTCAGACACCTGGTACCTGGTGTGTGCCACCAGTGAGACAGGAGGAGCTGGACCTGGAGCAGAGATCACAGTCTTGGTGCTCCATTACATCCCGTGAGGATTTGCTCAGTGTAGGAAAAGGGGACAATGAAGGCATGGGCCTGACGTGTCTTTAAAGTTAGGCTGCACAAACTAGACATCACAGTTCCCTAGATGTAAGTGAAGGACTAAGGGTACTTGTAGAGGACAGTTTCTCCTACTTATCTTAGACAAATTTAATTATTTTAGGACAAAATGAGCCACTCTCTGTAGTACCTGTTTCTCTGTCTATTGACTACAGATGGAGTTTAGATGACAATAAAAGATGACTTGCCTGTATTCAGATAATGTTAAAGGAGTCCCCATCCTGGTCATAGTTTTGCATTATTCCAAAAGACTGCAAAAGAACAGCAAGAGTCCCATGGAACGACACCCAAGCTCTCCAGCTTAAAAATATAGTCCTTAGTAATTAGAGGAGGCTGCTCAAGAACTTCACTGCTCAAGTGCAACGTAGACAGTATGCAAACAAGAGGTAAGAATGGGGATATGTGGTCTTTGTGGTCGGCCCAGTCAACAAGGATGGATGATACACCGTCAGCACCATTCAGTGGAGCCAAAATTGAGGAAAGAAAATCAAGTAACAGACACACTTACTAGCATGAGAAAATGTCTTGTCAGACTTGACATCTCCCATTAGTCGTTACTAGGTAACATTGTCTCTTCAAAAATTACCCATACCATGAAGGGAGAAAAGCACCCAGGGACCTCGAGTTAGCTGATATAAAAAGGATAAATTATTGAAGGAGGATTGCAAGTAGAAGGCCATATGAAATGATGCCATGCAATTCAGAGGATGAGGCAAAGGCTGAAGTATGAGGAAGCATTTATAGGGATCTAAAAGAATATTGGAAAGCTTCTTATCCTCTTAAAAAAAAATCCATCTCAATTAGTACAAGATCCTTTTGAAGTGTCACAGCAAAGAACATTTTCTAGTGAGGCAGCTCCCTGCTGCTGTGTGTGGGGAGTCTTGCATGGTTTCTTTATGTCACAGCCATGCGGAGGGAAATCAAAAATATTTCCACCCATTAGCAGCAGCTCCTATATGAAGTTGTAATGCAGCCATTTCTGAGACAAAACTTTCAAATTCCCTTGCAAGACATGGTGATGCTCTATGGTAATTCACCAATTGAAATTCCAGGGATAGCTGGAATAAGTTATACCAGGAATTAGTTAAACTACGGCAAACTGGTAAGAAATGAAGAGTTTAACTCTTGTATTAGTCTATCCAAGCAGATGTTCCTCTGTTCTGTCTGGAAGACTGGCATACGTTGTACCTATCAGTGCTGTAGCTGAGCACCTTTTGTACATACAGAACTTGAATACAATCTTGACAGAAGTAGAACACTGCATAATAGATCCTCTTTCTTGCAGCACATGAGCTCAGTCCTTTATCACCAAATCTTAGCTTTGTGCTGTAGCCAGGACAAGGAAGGTCCTGGCTTAATCTCTAGATAAATCCAGAGATGGTGGTCCCATTTCAGAACTTGTTGCATTCACCATGTACTTTCCCACCTCTGGGGAAAAAGAAAGCCAGTGAGATTGTTTCTTTTCTACTCAGGTGAGAAGTTAAAGAAGCAAAAAGAGTCTGGGAACTCAAGATACTCATCCCTTCCCCCTATGTGGGAAGGCTCCCTGTGTTCTTTTTTCCCATCTCTTTCCCTTCCAGGCTGAGGAAGAAGACAAGACACTGCAATTTGTCACTTTCTCAAGGAGTGAATAATATGAGGTACTATAGGAGGATACACGGAGTAACAATTCTTGCAGGGGCTTAAAGGTAAGGGGATAGGCAAGGATGAGAATAGGGACCAGCGCTGCCTCATCCTCCTAAAGATGTGGTGAAAAGGTAGCGTTATTGGTAGAATTACAGCAGCTTGCACGCTTGCACATACACACGCACGCATGTGCACACACAAACCACGGCAAGGTGCAGAGGGAGTTCAAAAATTAAAAATGAGCCCAAGACATAATTTATTCTTTTTAAAAGCAAATCTTCACATTTAGGGACCAGTTTCAAATCATGGGCTTGACTCATGAATTTTGAACCTTTAGTATTAGCAACACAGCTCTTTATGCTGTAATTATAGCACTCTTAATTAGATTGGGAGATTGCTCCAAGATTCCTGAGACACCTTCTGTAACAAATATAGACACCCTCAGGGCAGTCATATACATTTATGGAAACAGCAATTTAAGTAACAGCTATAAACAGATCAAGTGGGTCTGGTGACATCATCACAATGAAAAATTATCTTTGACAGCACCAGATGAAAAATTATTTAAACGGGTGTGATCTTTTTTCTTTTTTTTTTTTTTTAACTACATCAAAATACACTGATGTGATTTAAAATCACAACTGAGAAAAAAAATACTCTTCTTTCACTCAGTCAGCTATGGTACACTTATCAGAGTAGAAGGTTACAAGGAAGTTGTGTTAAACCAGGAATAGTTCTGCATACCCTTGTTGCACCAGTAGGAAGCTATTTAATGCAACCGTGGCACTACACTTTCTGCTTCACGTGCTGCATGCATGAGGTTATCAGTTCTCATGGTGAGATTTTAAGCGCATTCCTGTTTGTTCTTCTTGTTTTCTTCTTTTTTCCTAGTGTTTTCTTTGCTAGCCAAATCCAGTTTGGTTTTAACAGACATGAGACAAAGATTGCATTGCCTTGCCAAAATCCCTCCTACCAAATTACTGAATTACTGAAGGCAATCCTTATTTCAGTAGACCTTGGTTGTTTTGCTTGACCTCCAGCAGGTGTCCAATTAAGCCTGAACAATTTATATGATATTCCCTTTCCATTGATAGTTCTAGAATTAAACTGATGAGATCTCTAGAGAAGGATCATCAGTGTTACACCTTTCGTCTTTAATTACACTGGTTGAAGATGAATGAATGTACCAGAAGGATCCCAGCTGGGAAGTAGCACACTTATTAGATAGCTGATAATTTAATATACACTCTGAATTCTGATTATTTCCTTTAAACATCTGAAGAGCTTTCAACATATCTTATGACAAATTCTTAGTACTTATTCAGCTGTGCACTGACTGCATTCTTTTCCTTCAAAAAAAAAAAAAAATACTACACAGATGCAGGCAAAGAACTGTGACTGGCATTAGAGAACAAATACTTTTAGACAAGGTGAGTGAAAAGGTCGTGGTTAATGCATTCAATCTGTTGTTTCTAACAAATGCATGTACATCATCTAAGAGAGCATGTAGATGAGCAGAAGACCCCAAGAGGACCGTCTAGAGTCCCACCACAGAAGAGTCTCACTTCCTCTGCTCCAGCACTGTAGCTGCAGGTCCTCCTCATGTATTTTACTTTTGAGAATGCTTTAATGGAAATGAAACTCTAATTTAGTTAAATTCAGAATGACTCACAGACTTGCTAGGTAGCATCTATAATATAGACACCTAACATTAGGTCTCTAATTAGCAACTAAAGATCTACATCTGAGCTACTTGTCTGGAGTTCTTATAGTCTGTTCAGGGAAATAGGCATGGACATAACTCCTTTAATCTTCAGAAAGAGATAATAAAAGATCAGATAGTACTGCAGAAGTACCATTCTCAGGGGTCCACAAGAATGTTGATGAATCTTTTCAGTATTGCACACTTCAAAAATATTTAGGCCTTGCCCAAAGCCAACTGAAGTTAAGTAACAGCACCAGATTTTCTCCCGATACAGCTCAAGCTTTATTTCTCAAGCTAAATATGAACATGCTGACCTGTTTTACTCCAGTAAACTCACTGACATATGAATGGTGCCTTTTTCAGTCCTCCAGGGCTTCCCCTGGAAGGAAAAAGTTGTATATCATAGCCTAGTGCCTGTTCTCCTTCCCTCTAAACTCCAGTGCAGCCAAACTGAACTGCTGAAGAAAGCATATCCTCTGCACCAGAAACTAAAGCTCAGATCTACGAACACACTTATGTTGTAGGTAGGCACAGCTCAGAGCAGAGATGCTTCATGCGGTTGTGTGGGAAGCTTGACTAATTCTTCCACTGGGCATATTTTTATGGTGTATTCTCATGTTCTTATTGATTTTCTGTTTCCCAGTTGTACAAAAATGAGCTGAGTGACTCACAAAAGCAGACAAAAGCCTACTCAAAGATCACATACATTGAATTGAAACAGCCATTGAGAACTGAAAAGACGGTCACGGGTGATAGCACTAAGGTCTCACAACTTTTTTAATGGTTGCACAATCCTATAAACAACAAATCCACCCCCACTATATTCTTTACTTCTGTTGTACAGAGATGATGAGCTTTTGTATCAAGTGGCAGGACTGACTACTAGTAAGAATATGAAACAAGGGATCAGGAAACAAGAATCCTTCTCTCTACCTCTGGAAATCAGAGAGTTTGTGACATTTCAGAGAAAGATTGTGATGCTTACTTCATTTATGTTATAAAGAATTTGAAGAGGTTTCACTTCAAACTAGATCTTGTCCAGTGTAATGTCCAAAGTAATTAGCAATAATCCTCATAGTTACTTTGAGAGGCATGAAATAAGACCCTACATAGATGCACAGCAAGTTTTACAGAAACATGCACATATAGCTAGCAGTGCCTTATACTCTTTTTCTTATTCTTCTGTACAGAAAGAATCCATTCTGCTATTTCATCTTCACTCTGTTATCAATTATAAATATTTTACAGCTCAAACACAAGATCAGTCAACCGAGGGGCTTAGTAAATGTGTTGTTTATACAGTTATTTGTTAAAATGAGCTTTGTTGCATTACAGAATGTTAAGACAAATTGTTGTGCCCTTTAGATTCATTATAGATGACAAAATACTAAATAAATCTTAAATAGTATTCACCTTTCATCACATAGGAACATAAATGGTTAGATCTTATCAACAGGGGAGTCTTTAATCTTCTTCCTTTATTAACCACAGAAAAAAATGATTGTTGTTTCCCCTGCCTTTCTCTAAAAAGTCTGATAATCCTTGTTGGGGGGTTAAAGCAGTTCTTCTTTCAAGTAAAGAGCAAATCAATCTCTAGTGAAGGAAAGCCTAACTAGTTTCGCTGACTCTGGCCTGCCAGGTACTATCTCACAGAGAGACATTAGTTAAGCGTCAAAGGCAAAGCCAGCTTTTTATAAGGGTACTTTATTGTACACAAGCAAGGAGTGTATTACCTTATCATCTGGTCTTGTAACTTCCTGCTTCATTGTGCTGCTGCTGAAAAAAAAAAAAAAAAAAAAAAAAAAAAAAAAAGACTTAGGACATAAATGTCATCTTCTGTGTCATTAACCCAGAATCTATTAGAATTTTATTAGAAAATAAGTACTAAGACAGTACAGCTACGTTTCCTCCCTTATGCTGTGCTAAATTGCTTGTAAAAGTGATATATTATGATTCTTACACTGCATCCACTGCAAAATATGGAAGAGAAGCCCACATACTGTGTAGATTAAACAGTAAAGTTAAATTGGCAATGAAGCAACGAACATCTCCCTAAATCTCCAAGCAGGTTCTACAAATCTCCCTTTTGTAGAATACCAATAAATAAATAAATTGTTTCCATCTAGGACTAAGCAAATTATACTAGTAAGCTTCCTTGTGGATAGACCCAGGTCACAAGCTATTAACCTTTCTTTTAGAGACCAGATTTTAATGAATAACTACTAAAAAGAAAGTGCTGCCGTATTTCTCTGCTTGGGGCAGGCAGCTCCTCCATTATTAAAAGTCAGAAAATTCTTCAGAAATAAAATACGTTTCTGAGCCAAGAATTTAGAGGCTATGTTATTAAGGTTTGTGCAAAAGAGAAAAGGTCTCGGTTCATTTGGGTTTTTAAAAAACACATATTGGAAAGCAGAAGTCAGGAGGGATTCAAATTATTCCTGTGTAACTGGTCCACACAAGGTTAAATAAAGAGGTCAGTTACGCATGGACTTCAGGCTGCCTCCTTGGGGGTCAGTTTTACCCAGAACACAGCACATGAAGAAACTGCAAAGGGTAGACCCAAAAAGCCAAAGCAGTGCATTGGCAAGTAGCGGGCTTAAGCCTCTCCTGGGAGCCCTTTGCTCATAGGTAAACTTGGCAGTGTTGAATTTTCTGAATTAGTGAAGGGAACACCTCTAATTCTTGTAAGATGAAATCAAACCGAAGTCCTGTCCTTCAAGACAACTGCCATGAGTCCCGGGCTTCACCTCCACAGCAACCCGCAGAGGTCCGGAGCAGCTCCCAGACACAGCTAGCAAGTCTCTCCCCTCCACCTTGAAATTATCCCGTTCTCCCAGCAGGACCCAGGTAGCCTCTGCAAAGAGCCTGTTTCTAATTCTCCCGCTCCCACGGCTGCGGATGGTGATGATAGTCCATGAAGCTTTCAATCTGCACAAAAGAGCACCGGGAGAAATTAAAGCTCTTCAGGCTGGAACTGCTGCTGCAGAATATAATCGACCCATCCAACACCAGCAGCTGTTTTTCAGCCTTTGGAGATTTGAGTGCGTGTAGTGGGACACAGGTTCCAGAAATGAAAACAGCCTGCAGGTGGGAGCTGAACCAGCGCGTTTTCAATCCAGTCTTAGTTCAATTCAACCTGGGACTAAAATCCTTCTAGTCTGGGTCCCAGTTCAAGCCCATAACAGGTCACGATCAGGTCCAGCAACCCCTCAAAGCATTTAACGCTAAAAAATGGTGCATTTAAAAATGGGAATGGGCACGTGACAAAGCAAAACTTCAGTGTGTAGCTCAGCCAGAGGGACAGTCCCTGCTCCCCCAGCAGCACAGGCACCCTTCGCACTTACAGCACAGCACCACAGGGTCCTTGTACTCCTCACATCTGGCTTGAGAAGATGGAGAGAAACTGTGATGCCATGCAGGTGTTGCTTTGCTATGGAAGTTGAGCAAAGAAAGGAAAAAATAGCCCCTCTGCTATACACTTACATCCCAGATGTACAGTAATTCATACATCTACACAGTGATGTACCTCACAGAACTGCAAAGGTCCAAAACACATATAAAGGACTCTGCTGCAAAAAAATGCATTTCTCCCTATTTTAACAGAAGGGATAAAAGAAAATATATATATATGGCTAGGTGAGCACAAAAAGTACCTGAATTGATAAGAACCTACTAGCATCTGCCAAGCTGCACCGCCTTGTATATTGTGGTGCAGAAATGAGGGCTTCTCCTGCCCACACTGGGGAAATCCAGAGAGATTTGGGGAGAGTCAGAGGATGGGTAGGAGCTATATGTAGGCTATATGTGATGTGACCTTTTATACCCTACAAGGTACAAACAGCCCCCCTGCTCAATAGCTCCCCAGCAGAGATGTCAGTTTATGGCCAGTTCAGTATTTTGAAGTGGTAACTATTTGCTGGTTCCATCCCAGACAGGCATGATGATTTCAAAGTGATAGCTCAGTATCTGCCCCAGGAAAGAACAAGGCTTTGAACTAGTTACCTGCTCAGAATTAGCGCTAGGTTTACCTACCTGCTTTTGAAGAAATCAGGGAATAAAATACCCACATGTATGGAAAGTGAGATCCATTTTGCTTCACAGTTAATAAATCATACCAGATTCTCTTTGTCCAGAGACAGAAAAAATAACTGGAACTTCAAAGGTACTGGCATTGCTGTCATTGTCAGAAAGGATGTTTGTGAGCATGCCTCATCAAAGGACATTTCATCTCTGCATATGCACCCTTCACATTCTGCTGCCAAAGCAATGTCAGGCTGGGTCATATGCCTTCAAGGCAACTTTAACTTGAGCACCTTTCTTCAAAAGACATTAAAAATGATTTACATTTTTCCTCCCTAAATCAGCATTTTTGGTATCATTTGTGTCAATGCCAAGTTCCCCTCATTCTTCACCTCTATTCTGGCCCACCTTTCCCTTCCCTTGTGCGCTCCTGAATACCTTTTGCACGCCAAGAAACTCGTTGATGAATGCAAAGTTTGTTCAGTTTAAGAGAGGAAACCATATTATACAGCCTTTTATGTAACCTACACTAAAAATCTATCTAGCACTGGCTTAAATCTTTCATGAATCAGAGTATTTTTTCTGCATAGTATACTTTACAAACGGCACATACCCCAAACTTGGACTTCAGCCATTTTTTTCTGATTATATTTTGTACTCATATTATGCAATTTATGCCAAGATGACAGAAAGTGACATACTGTGACCTCTGTCCTGCCAGGAGGAGGCTGGGACTTGATGCAGAGTTTTGGAATTTGAACAAGCACTCAGGTACCGTGGTGATTATTTCACATTGATTACTGTTTTTTACTGCTGATACCGTTTTTCCCTGATGGGCTAATTTTTTCCCATCCATGTGCCTCTTCCATCAAGGTAAATTATTAAACAATTCATTTAGTTTGTTTGAGGGCTGTTGGTTTGTTTTGGGGTTTTTTTCCCCTTTCCCAGAAACACATTTAATTTAACATACATTAAACTGTGCAGCAGAAATCACAGTGCAATTTCAGGACAAATTATGCAGGGAACAGGCAAGAACTGCACATTATTCATATCGCACAGAACCTGATAATAAGTTATTATTCCTCACTCTCAGAGGGGCAAGCTGAGCCAAGAGAAGTGATTGCCGAGATATTCCAGTGCTTCTGGAGGCACAATGGTGTGAGTGTTTCCAATATGGCTCAGCACACTGTCTTCACTTACATTTAATGCCACTGCCAAGCACAAAACACGAGGGCACTAAAGTCCTTTCGGTTGTTGATGACTCACACTCTTTAAATACGTCACATGCCCGGACAAATCCACCTTCCCATAGAAGGCACCAAAGGGCATTAGAGGAAGCAGATGTTCCTAGCCAACCTGACCACGACTGCAAAGTGACCCTCATCTATTTTGGATTTATCAAAGGCTCCTGTTCCTGCCAATGAGACTTGGGGCAGGCAATTCAAAGAGGTCAGTATATAACGACCAGTTGTCTGAGCCAACTGAGGAGGAAGATACTGCCTCCAGGGGAGCTGGGCTGTTCCTGAGGGAAAAGGAGCCCACAGGAGCTGAGGGCAGTATCTTCTCCTACCAAGGTGCTGACCCACCACATCAGAAAAGAGGCATCCCAGTAAGTATGACAGATACCAACCAGCTGGTGACCATCAGACAAGGTGAACGAGTCGGACCTGTGGACCATTCAGGAAGACCTTTGTGAACAGTGGGAGGCAGGGATGGGGACATGACTGCAGCATAGGGTCCCTCCAGAAAGACCCATCAGGAAGCCAAGACAGAAGGAAACAGAGCAGCCCCCAACACGTCTCAGCCAGGATTGGGAACCTGTGCTGAAATGGGACTCCTTGTCCATAGGCAGGGGATGCATGGGTGGTGACGGCAACAGAGGCATTCCGGTGCCCTCGCAGCCCTGGCAGAGTCCGTCCCCTTTCAAAGGGCAGTAAATACCAAGGTTAGCCAGCCAGCTTCCAGGATGCTTTCTTAGTGTACATACAGCAGAACACAGGTAATCATAATCACCTGGAGGGTAGCACCTTCAGCCAACCATGTGTCACATCATACCAAATGACACCCCAGATATTAACCACAGCTTCGAGAACAGAGATTCAAGCAAAGAAAATTCACTCAGTCTTTGCAATTTTATTCCCACAAAATCCCTGAACCCCAAAAGTTAGCTATACAGCATTTTACCATAGACAACCCATAGCCCACCTGCTAAGAAAAGATGCCAGAACTCCAGTCACATAAGTACTAATAACGTCAAAATGGCAACATGGACTACAGAGGAGGTTGTACTCCCAGATATGTACTCAGTAACCTACCAGGAGCTTTACATATTAATTACGTATTGAAACAAGGTTAGTAATGAATAAAACTAGCTGATTAAGGAGTATTGTAGCCATTTATTGGAAACATGGACTGTGTCAAGCCCCTTAATGTAATCATAAATGCAATAATTTCTGTAGCTATAAGAGAGCAATTGGAGCAGATGACTGCACCAAAAAGACTCTCCTTATGGAGTGCTCAGGCACTGAGAACTGCTCAGCCAACAGTCCTTTTCTGCTTGGGTGCTATTTCCAAGTGCTTTATATTTTGCTGTCAGAGACTTACACAATCAAAGCCTAGAGTTAAGATGATGGTGTCTGTTCCACATCAGGTACATGCCTAAAGGTAACTTCCAATCCTTTATTAGGCACATTCTTTTTCAAAATTTATTCCTCCTCTAGTTTACCCAATATTCACCAGAAACACCTCCAGGTTATGAGTAGAGAAGAAAATGCTTTGGTATCTCACATCTCCTGTTGCCTTTGAGTGTTTTATAATACCATGGTACCTCACAACTCTGCTGTAAACAGGGGCAGCTTCCGACATAGGCAAAATCAGCTATAAACTTGGGCAACAGACTTCTCAAAAGCGCAAATTTCCACTGAAATCAGGGGTTGATGCTGTTGCTGCAGAGGAAGGATGGGGGGCTGCCTGGGGTAGGCAACTCCACAGCATCAGTTGCTCCCCAGTCTCAGGTCTGTCTCCTGCTTCCGCACCCTGCCTTCCCCATCCCCTCTGCAGAAGCTGCCTGTCCTCCCAGGGGGCAAATCCTGCTGTTGCTGACACTGCCCAGAAGACTGGAGTGGGTTCTTTGAGTGACAGGCAAGAACTGCTACACTGAGCTTGGTGGAAATCTGCTGATGCAAAAGCGGTCTTTAGTGAAACTGTGTTGCATGCCGCTGTAACCCCAGTAATAACTGACTTGGCAAATTTCTTTTCCAGACAATCTAGCTCAAAAATGGCAAACAGACTCTCTTTCTGTATCGTTTACCTGCTAGGGAGTGGGGAATAAATGAAGCATGCACATGCATGTGTACAGCTTCTGTGTATTGGGAAAGTTACCTGTCCTTCACTTTCTCATTTATTAAACTCTTATTTTGACAGGTTCCTGCACACATGCTTGGACAGTTTTTAGAAGCATCATCAATCTAACTGCAGTTGAGTTGCTCTCTCACCCCCCTGTTCAGATGGTGACTGAACAGTTTCTTTTAATAAATGAGTGATATGGCTGGGTGTTATCAACCTACTGTAACATTTAATAGATATTCATAACATATATTAATCATGAGCAAGTTTACAAAGGATTCAGTCCTGCAAGGTGCACAGAACAAGGTTGAGATTTTTGTCCTCCCAGGTACTGCGTTACAAATGCCAGGTCTTCCTCCTGGACAATAAAAAAGTGAATGCAGCTTTCTGAAGCTACGCATGTGCTATACAGTCAGTTTGTTCCACCAGTACCCTTGTTCTTTGTGGATGGAAATATTTTTGTTTTAAAAGCTGAACTACAAAAAGAAGCCCTCCACCAAATCTATCCCACGTACAGAAGTCTGTCCTTAAACAGAACTTCCTTAATTTTCTTTGGCTGCTTTGAATCAGAGAGATGCTGCTTAGCATATAAACACCCATACAAAAAAACAAAAAACGTTGGCATTCCTTTCCAGATGCAGAAGTCAGGAAAACTTTGTGAATTAAAAATTAACCAAGTATATAAGAACAATAACACAGCTTCCTAAAATCTAGCAACCTAATAAAGTGAAATATGGAATTAAAATTACGATTAATAGGAACCTACTAGAATGAATTTCAATCAGTTTTATTTTGAAAGTATGTGGGCTCTTGTTCATCATTTATGTGAAATTATCAAATCTAACCTCATTACTGCTGTTTCTTCCCTAGCACATCAAATATAAAGCATGTACACAGCAAAGAACACAGTGTTCTCACAAGCACAGCACACCCTTCTTGACGTCTTCCCACAAAAGCAAACACTAAAGAAAACACTCCACTATGCAAATGTTTGAATACAAAGTACCACAGAGCATATCAAATAAGTTAGTTTCTACCACGCTATTAAAATTATTAAGCCAATCCTTTATTACGGGATTTTAAGAATAAAGTTCAAATTCCTAACATATAATAGAAGGGAAAGGAAATAGGAATGTTTAATCCTAAGGATATATTGTATATTTTTTTTTCTTTTCAGAACAGGAAGGTGGCACAGCTGAAATACACATCATTGTGTTCACTAAATACACACCAATTTGTCTGGTCTGTTTGCAGACTTAGTCATGCCCTGCCTGATGTTCAGTCACTTCTTAACATCAGGTAGCGACATCAGATATTTCATGAAAGATTACAAAAGTTGCCACCCAAATTCTGTACAACACAGGACATGATGTTCCTTTCACCCCACCAGCATCTCAGTTCTGTAGTTCATTTTTCAGTACCACCTGCAGCTTTGTAGCCTGGGTCTGGTAATCTGCTTCTTCCCTTTCAAACTGAAGTGGTTACAGGTCCCGTATCTCCATAGATTATATTGTTCAACAAGCCTTTTATTTGCTCTTTTCCTGAGAGGGAAGTCTTGACTAGCAAGCAGCTTCTTCATAAGCAGTACTGAAATTCATGGGGCTAAATGTCAGAAAACCTAAGTGGTTTTCCTGTCACTTCATTCTCCTGAGCATTTCATCAAGAATTTAAACATGATAAAAAATACATACTTTCTCTTACATCACCAGAGTTAGTGAAAAATCACTGGAAACCAGTACAATTGGTGGCGGTGTTTGGTGTGGTTTGTTTTGTTTGTTTGTTTTTTTCTCCAGAAAGCAGAAAATTGAACCTAAAAGTAGGTACAGGCTTAGGAATGGGATACTTGGGCAGCTGAAGATGGGTACACTATGGCCCCTGACCAGTGCGAAGAATAATATTCAAAACCATCCTTTTTGCTTCTTCTGTATTTATACTTTGGGCTCATTTGTTTGTAATGTTCTATGCTGTATTTTTTTCTTCTGTAGCCCATGATGAAATGTCATACTAGATGATACTGTAAACTTGCAGAATGTTTAACAGCCATGAAAAAGCTATTCTTCACCCTCTTCTGGCTTCTATACATTAATGTCTCCTTGTCTCCTTCAACATAATCTAGGTTATCTTCAGGGTTCTTTACCTCTGGACATGCTTTCAAATCTCGTTATGCAAATCCAGGATATGACACATAGGAAAAAATAATATATTCAAGTTATTGAATGAGAAATCTGAACTTTTTCAGGAAGGAGTTAGATAAGCAGTAATAGAAATTAGAACTGTTAACTGAGAATCAATTTTCAGCTGTCAGTTTAACAAACAATAATAGAAGTTTTTTAATCAGTTCAGTTGGCTACCTGATGTTTCCTTCAACAAGAGGCATTCTTCAAATGACAGGTTCTTGGGAGAAGAGATGACAAAAACCCATATACGCGAACAGAATGCCTGCAACAGCCTGCTAACAACAGCCCCCTGTAAGATCCCAGCTCTGATGCCCTGCAAGGGGGTCAAGCAGCAAGTGGAAGGTGTCCAGTGCTACGTGAGAAGAGGAAATGGGGGAAGTATAGTTGTAGTGAGCGTAAAAAAGCAGATGGTGCCAGTAGGCTGTAGGATTGTTGATTTTGGTTTGTAATTACAACTGGCAATCATTTTGAACCACTGCTGCTTTTTTTAATTATTCAGCTTTGATTGCAATTACAAGCCAAAATCAACAATTCTAATAGCAGAGCTCAGAGTCTTCTGATGAAACAGAAAAACTCCCAAGTGTTTGCAACCTGACCTTACAACCCTGAAATTTAACAGGAAAACTTATTAACAAGAAAACCTTTTGGATCATAGGTTGAGTGCCAATGTATTCATAGCCTACAGCTGTAAGAGTAAGAAGGTTACAGTGAGGACAGTTGAAGTTTTCTTTTGGAAGCTGAACTACAGTGAGCAAAGGCAACACCAAAGTGGGAACCCAATTTCATGCACCATTTTGCTGTACAGCCTAGTTTAAGGCAACTGGGTATCTCAAGATGAACCAAAGCTTGAGGTTTTCCAAAACAGTGAGCATTTTTTAAAAGAGTATGGCTGACTTCTGACTCATTGAAAACTGTCTCGTATATGCGTTATAATTCATCAGACTTGTTAAGCATTTGCAAGTAGGGCAAGAGTATTTTGAAATCTACCTGCTAGGTTCATCAAGCATCACGTGCTTATGCAGGACACAAAAAGCCCATTTTGAGCTTGTAAGAAGCGATCACAAACACATATTTGAGCACCTAAAGTGGAAATCAAGTCCATTTAAACTTTTTCTGCTAAACAGTATGTGTTTCACATCACAGTCACTCTTGAGAATGAACCTCATCTTGAAAGGAAACCAAAAACAGTCTCAGCAAAAAGTTACAGAAAATCAGAGTGGAAGTGACCTCAATAGTACATCTAACCCTTCTCCCCACTGAACTATACCAAAGCCATGCCTGACAGAGGAGTTCCTCAGGTGGAGATCCCACAGCCTTTCATAGCTTGTGCTACGGTTTTCCTGTCTTTGCTCTTATTACGTTATTTCTAACTTTCAACGTGAATCCTCATTGCTCTAATTAAAGCCTCCTATTTCTTGCTCTGTCAATAGAACATGAAGGGAACAGTTTCCTCCCTCCTTTAGGCTGTGCAAAGACTGTTATATTTCCCACTAATATTCTCCTTTCTTAATTTAACCATCCCAATTTCTTAAGCCTTTCTTCATAAATCACATTTTCTTCTCCTATAATTACTGTTTTCAGCAATCTCTCCAGTTGAGCCACTTATTTCTCAAAAGTTAGCACCCAAAACCAGGCATATTCCAAACAAACCTTTACCAAAACTTAACAGAGTGGGAGATGATTTTGCATACCCTACAAGTAACACCCCTGTGTAACTATCCTATTAACTCACAACAAAATTACATTTTTAATCCTGTTCAGTATGTGATTCACTGTGAAGGGAGAGCCACCCGAACCTCTTATTCTCCAATCAGGAGAATACTCAACTCTCCAACCTCGTATTCTCTCTGTGTATTGATGCAAGAAGATTATTCCTGTCCAAGCCTAATATCTTGAAATTCTTCTTGTTGAACTGCATTGTGCTGCCTCAGACTGCATCTTCAACTTGTCAAACTCTTTCTGAAGCCTAATCCTGTCCTCCAGTACGCTCCTTAAATGTTGGTATCATCTGAAAGTTCATGAAAATACTGAAAGGTGAGAGTGAGCTTTTGATAACTACTTTCTAAATACAGTTTTCCAAACAGCATCACACTACTCTTACTATAATTAACCTTAGAAAGTGCTTTCTTAGCTAGTTTATAAAATGTCATGAAAGATAATACCAGAATTTATCAGGAGAAAGCAGCATGTCATTGCCTGTTTCTTCCCTATCCATAAGGGCAGTTATTATTTAGTTCCAAAAAGCAATTAGATGACTGACATAATTTGTTCTTGGCAAATCCATAATGGCTATTAACTCATTTCCTTATTGTCTTCCAGGTGTTTAAAAATACTTTGAATATTTGTGCCAATATTATTCCAGAAATCAAAGCTAAGCAGATGACTATGATTTTTAGTTCCCCATATCACCCTTTTTCAAAGGCAGACACCATGGTCTCTCTTTTCCAGCCTTCTGGAAGCCTATGCATCTTCCAAGAATTATCCAAGACAACCACTAATAGCTCTAAGGTTGCTTCTGCCAGGCTTCACATTACAGTGAATTTCTTGAGACATGTAACCTGTTTTCTTCCCGAAAACATCCAAAAGGTAAATATTCTCCGACTGGCCTGTCTCCTTCCTTATTATTTTCTTCTGAGGTTAGCTTTGTTATATTTATGAGCACAGCTGACCAGTGAAGACTGACACAAAAAAAACCACTGAACATATCAACCATCTCAACCTCATTTTTTGGCAGCCTATTTTATTATTCTTTTAATAGTGAATCCACTTTTTTCTCCTTGTCCTTTCTCTTGCTTCCAACATACTTACGGGAAGTTTTTTTGCTAGCCTTTCTGTCCCTTGCTACTTTAATGTGGTGATTATGGAGAATGTGATAACTCAAGCAGCAATTCGAACAGCTGGTGTTAGAAGTACGAGCTATATTGTGGTACTTTCAAGTGCAGTTCTGGTCAGCTGGAGTGAGCAGCTCCACAGCAGTCTGCCTTGCAGCAAACACTGGCATTAGGGGCGTGTAGTGGAGCTGGTGGTTGTAAACGTTCACAGGTGGAATGAGAGTGCCAAGAAGAGGCGCCATCAAAGAGGTTGGAAGAGCAGACAGCACCCTAATGTATGCTACAGCATCATTTCCCTCCTTCTCCTCTTGCTGGGCACACTGGAGGTCAAATGTAAGACTGAAAAGTGGGATAATGATGCATATTCAGTGGGCTTGGTGCACCCTGTGGTACCTACCTGCAGCTGCCCTCGCTGTGGCTGGCGGTGAATGCAGGCACTGTTAGCCTGCTTCTGCCCTAAGCCCCAGGCACATCGAGAGGTGGACTGACTGGCTCCATCTCTCTCCGCTTGCCTGTCAGTTCCCCTGTCTGTAAATAATGGAAAACCTCCCTCCACCATGCCTCCCCCTTTCTCTGAGCAATGCAATTGGAGCTGTGTCAGGGCAGCTACTTTTTTCTTTGCTCTGATTGCACAATAATGAAAGGATGGGAAACAAAGACTAGCAACTTTTGAGATTAATATCCCTTCTGTTCTCAGCTGTCAGACTTACTTATTTTTTCCTTTTTTCAGCTAAATCAGGTCATTATACTACAAATCTTTACTCTGAATGAAAGATTAAACTCAGGTATTTTATTTTCATCAGGGCATAATATTCAGCACAGAATAATTGGCTACAGTTTCATCTGGATATTTGTATGGGGCCTCCTATCAAATTCCACTAAACCCTTACTGACCCTTTCCGTTTTGTTGAATTCCTTAGGATCTTACTACAGTAGAGTCCTGGCAAAGAGAATTTTGCACTCAATTATACCTATCTTCACATCTGAGATGTCATGTTTTCATGAAGCCTTTTTAAACAATCAAGAGAATTAAAAGGTCTTCAGGGCTGCATTGTAATAAAAATAGTAATAGAAAAGAAAAAAAAGCATAACCTAAGTGTTTGTCCTTGACATAGTATTTTTCCTACAATGAGAATACAAAAAGAGGAGAGGAAAAAAAGCAGGAAATAAGAAAAGGTTTTCAGACTACATTTAACTGCTTCAAAGCCAACAGTAAAAGTACCACAGTTAAACCAGAAGATGTTAAATCAAAAAGGCATAAGGTCATCAAAACCAAGGCTCATTGAGTCAGTGTATTTGGATAGATGTCACTTCCACTTTGTCTGTACAAAGAGTGCTATATTGTGTAAAGACAGCAAAGCTCATGTCGCCATAAAATTAAAAACAAAAACTATTCAGTCTATTGTGGTGGTGTTATGAGAAGTAGGCAGGTTTCTCGTACATGAATAGACTCTCTGTTGTGACTGTTGGATCTACCTTGATTTTTCTTACTTCACTGATTACTGTCTTTTAAAAAAAAGGCACTATCACAGAGGGAACGTGTCTTCTCAACCAAGAAAAACTGGCTTAACGCCACTTCTGCTCTACCAGAGATTGACTCAACAGCAGCTTTGGATTTTATTTTAAACAGAGACAAAGCATGACAAAAGCATGGGGCATAACAGCTCAACATGGGCTTCTGCTAAAGCACAGGTGGTCTTTGCTGTTGCAACAAATCGGAACATTTCTAGACCTAGTGTGTCTGTTCATGTTAGCTTTGTTTTCTCTTAAAAAAAATATCAATTTAGAAGTAAAAGCCTACTACAAAAATTCTCCTTCAGAGGTAATAAAAGGCAATGGGGCTAGCTGATGTTTGGAGCCCTTGAAAAGTTATGTTTCATATTAAGGTCAAAAAAAGTTTATGAAACATTTTGGGTTATTTCTCTCAGAAGTATCATTTCCATGATATAAAGGTCATTGAAGGAGTTCATATCAGACTAGATCCTACACAGACTATTTTGTTGATTCCTTTGCTCTCTTATGAACGGGTAGCATTTCAGTCATGTTTTTAGTATATGCAGTGCAAAGGTGGGTTTAGTCCTTGTGCTGTATGACAGGCAGTCCATTAACTTTGGGCAGGAAAGCCCTAACGAGAATTGCCAGAAATACTCCTTGGATCAGCAGCTGCGCTAATGAGTTTGAAAGGTACAAGGCAAACATTGCCCTCTGAATGTGGAAATCTACAACTCAACTCTTCCTCAGGTTACTTGTGTCTTCTCTGATTGATCGCATTTTTTCAATTTTCTCCTTCACTTGAGCTTTGAGTTTTGTCTTGCATGCATCACAGCTGGGAAACAAAACAGCACAAGGAACATACAAATAAAGAGGAAACAGAACAAGTTCCGTGTCCCAGTGACAGGAACAGAAAAGTGCTGCTGGCGGGGGTTGGAGATTAAACCATGGCACCTTGAAGTCATTGCACATGTAGGACCAGGGAAAGCCTTTCACACAGGCCACCAGCACGCGTGATTCTAGAAAGCCAGATCACAATTTATGAACCATAGGAATAAGTAAGGAAATCAGGACAGGTAAAAATTATTTGCAAATGTGACTCAGAAATGACTTGATCTTCCAGAAATTTTGAATTGCACACCTCTGTATTTACTCACTGAAGAGGCATGAAAGACAGACCTCTTTTCCTATACAGCACCAGGGGTAAGGAAGACACTTTTCCTGGGCAGAGAGGTGAGGAAAGGAAAAAGGGGTGGAGAGCTCTTATTGACTGGCTGCAGCTCAGCTGGAGCACAGAGAGGAGTAAGAGAGGGTGATCACCAGGAAGAACCATCCCAGTGCCCATGTGTGACACCAAAAGCCTGCCCTGTCACATAATCTGCATAAAAGGACTTCACCAAAGGGAACAGGAGTTCCCATGGACGTACAGAGGATCTGTTGTGCAGGTTGGCTCACTAGATTTTACTCTGCCATACCAGATGCGCTCAAAACAGAGTGCACATTTTGCCCAAATTAATCCACCTTGAGCACATTATGTGCAGCTGCCTGTTCCACATAAACTGACGATCTCAAAATGTCAGCACCACTCATTAGCCCACACCAAACTAATTTTTCCAATTGGGTGGGCTCTGATTTAAATCTTACCCTGCTAGCATGGGTCTCTGCACCATCAGCCTGAACTTCCACTCTTGGTGAATGGAGGAGGCACACCTTATCTGCCCTTATACTCTTAAATGTCAAATTTCAACATTTTCAAAAAATGCACAAGACTCTGGCTTTTTCAGAAGGATTGCTCTGCAAAGTAACTGGAAGCCAGTTTAGGAGCCAGTGGTGCTATTTGCAGAGGTGGATTGTAATCCTTCTTGCTGCAGCTGCTATGTCCACTGCCAGGATTGCCACTGAAAAACTCCTGTGGCTTGTCAAAACAAGTAACTAACTAGCTCATTTAAATATACAGATCTGAAAACTACGGCAGTTCAGAGTTGTTAATGTGCAATTCACTAAGCACTGTCACAGAAGTGGCAAAGTCTGAAAGAGGTCTGAAGGCAGCAAAGCCTCACCCATTTCAGTTGACTCTCACACCCCAAGCCCCATTTCCAAAGCAATTTTGGCACCTGCAGGGGCCTGTGACTTGAGCCCAGAGGTCCTTAATCATTTGTGAAAATTGCACTCACCTTCTGTATCACCCCGTGCCCTGAAGCCAAAAAGTGCTCACAGAAGATGGTTGGTTCTTCACCTGTTTCACTGGTAAGTGCAAGGAGGCATCTGCAGACAAAAGAAAAAAGTTAAGAGGAATACTAACTGATATATAATATTTTTTTTTTTTTTGAAAGTGAACAAGTTTCTCTCCCTTCCTTCTAATTGATTTAAACTGAAGGCAAGAAAAGGACAACAAACTTGATCTGGGATATCTAGTAAGGAGAAGTCATTCCCTGACATTGTCCAACAGGCTCCTTCATGGGAAGTTAAGTACATCCCTTATGCTAAGAGAGCCCCATTCTACGTATATCAAAAAGATACAAAAGTATCTTTAACAATCTTGCCCCTAAGGCTCAGTTTCTTACCTGTAAAATTACAATTACAGTAGTTTCTTACTTCATGAGGACCTTGTAACGTGTAATAGTTTAACATTTGGAGTTGTACATATTATACACTGATGAGGGCTTGTATACTTATCAAGAGACATCAGATGTCTAAGTAGGTAAGGGGAGCCAGACACAAATTTATGCTGCCTGATACTCTCAGGTGAATAAAAGCCACACAAGCTGCTCTGAACCTGAGCAAAAAAACTTTGTTTAGAGCAAGAGCAGGCTGGCCTACTTTCATCCTGTAGGCACGCCCAGGGACAGTCCTGACACAGGTTTCAACACGGGTTCAGTTTCAAACGTACCCTGGAGAGCAGCGGATTGCAGTGAAGTTACCAAACAGCCCAGCAAGCTCCTGAAGTCCTTCAGAGGTCTGTGGGGTTTGTCAACCTAACTTGCTTGCCTTTGAACATCTCAGGCAGGCAGGCAAACACTACACCACTATCAGAAATGCTGAATCAAATCAAAACACTACTGAAAACTTCATAAAAGTCAGCGAGGAAATCCTTCTTCTTCTGTCACAGCACTCCCCAAACTAGCCAGCTGCAACAAGGCCTTTTACCATCACATACCAGCACACTCTTCATGCCAGTCCCTCTGCTGCCTTCTCCTAGTCTCGCCCCATCCAGGGCACGCTCTCTCTGCTTCTCTCTCTTCCTTGGCTGCCCAACCACTTCACAGAACCAGCCACAGCTGCACCTTGTCTACATCGGCCAACCCACCGCCCCTGAAGCCAGCCCACAGTTGTATATTAGCAATGATAATTAACCCAGCTTCATTCCACTACATTCTTCTGTTTGTTATTGATGGCTGCAAGATAACCTTTACGTATAGCGCCCTGGGGACTTACGCAATACAATGTAGTGACACTGATGAGGAGGATTATTTATTGTGTATACAGTTGCTTAAAGATGTAAGGCACTGCGTAAATACTCTGGAAAGTATCATTCCATGAAAAAGCTCTCAATTACGCATCAAAATACTAAAATACTTCCTGCATGAAAGTTATTCTGGACTTACCCTTCACATCACAAGCTACATTTGCAATGGTCAGAAGGTCTGACTGTATTCACTATTTCACAGCAGCTGATATGCAGGCCATGTAAGAACATCATAGTTTCTTCCTGGTATTCATAGAGTACCAATAATCTGCAAGGCATATTGATAATGGTCTTCACACATCTAGAAAATAAAAGCACCAAGGAAGCTGCAGGCTTATTTGACAGAATTTCAAACTAATTTTCAGAAACTATATTAATGGATCATGGAACTTGCATTCAGAAGTGATAAAATGGTCCGGTACGGTAAGGACTGCATGAGCAACAATAACCTGGTCATTTTGTGTAAGTACATTAAAATACAGCATGTAATTAAGAGGCTGTGTATGAGCTCAGAAAATTCTTAAGTAGTAAAAGACACAGTTGTGTCCATAATGTCAGAAATAAATGTAAAAGAAACTGCATGTACACAAGAGGCAGGTCAGACAGCACAGAACAGAGTGCAAAACCTCTGGTGATCATCTTCAGCTCTTTTGCTCTTTCATTATTGTCACAGACACACCAAGTAAATCTATTTATTATGAGATAGCTTCCACCACATGCTGCTCTCAGTGAGTAGCTCCTCACTTAAACTAAAATCAGCAATATTGACTTAGTGATCAGTCAGACATACCAATTAGTCATATGGCCTATAAGAGAACAATTCACACCAGTAGCCATTCACACTGGAGGGAACTGATGTTTGCCCCATGAGCCCTTTTGGCTTGTGTTCTGTGCATTACACTTCTATTAAAACTTGGGGGGGGCATTTTTTTATGTCTACTGAATATGGATTTTTGTATATTTGAAGCCTGTTATACCAAATGCAACTGAAATCACTCTCCGTTGTGCTGCTTTATTTTCTAGGCTCCAGGTTCCAGGGTCTAACTTTCCCAGAGGAAAGGTGGCAATGAATCAATAACCCCTAATCAATAGAGCAGTGTCCTGGTTTCAGCTGGGATGGAGTTAATTATCTTCTCAGGAGCTGGTGCGGTGCTGTGTTTTGGCTTTGATGTGGGACTTGTCAGTCCCTCAGGCCTTGCTAGCAAAAAGGCTGGAGGGGCACAAGGAACGGGGAGGGGACACAGCCAGGACAGCTGGCCTGAGCTAGCGAAGGAGGTATTCCATACCATGGGGCGTCATTCCTGGTATATAAACTGGGGGGCTGGCCGGGGCGGGCAGGTCATTGCTCGGGGACCGGGCATGGGTCAGCAGGCGGTGAGCAGTTGCGCTGTGCACCACATGTTCCCTTCTGCCTCTCCCTCTGGATGCCATTTTTCCCTTCCTCTTTTCATGATAACTGTTATTGTCATCATTGGTACTATTGCTCTTTCATTTGTATTCTATTTGAATTATTAAATTGTTCTTACCTCAACCCTTGAGTTTTACATTCCTTTCTGATTCTCCTCCCCATCCCTCTGGGTGAGGGGGGAGTGAGCGAGCGGCTGCGTGGTACGTAATTACCAGCCAGGGTTAAACCACAACAAGCGGGAAAGACATCTCCAGAGGTTTATTTTAAACACCTACTACAGGGTAAAATAAATGTTTCTCAGGAGGCACCCATCCCTCTATGCCTCTGTGTCCACCACAGAGCTGGTGTCTCAGACCAGGCACCCGACTTCTGGTGATGAACATCAGGGAAGCTGAGTGCCACCATCATTGGGCTCAACTGAACCCAGCTACAGCAGAGTTGTACTTGGCCCATAACCTATTAACAGGACATTGTTTGGGAAACTAAATGTTTGGGAAATTGAAATGCTTTCTTTCTGAAGACAGTTATCTAATTATTATTTTTGTTAAGTGGGGAGGGGAGGGAGAGAAAGAATATCTTTATCTTGTGGGAGACACAGGAACAGAACAAAGGGCCTTTTTGGCTTTTACTGCAGTTGCAGAAAGCAATCCTCAGTGATATAACTCATCAAAAAGATTTTGTATGCTAAAGAAGATTTTCTGTGAAATTCTTCTGGGCTAATTCATCTGGGGTGCATTAAGACAAATCCAGTTATACTGATCTATTACTTCTGTCTGAGAACTTCGTTTTCTTCAATTTAAAAACAATGCAAGGGAGTAGGAAAATGTTTAAGCAATGAGACATGACATACTATACCACGCTGTACTGTTGATTAATGTGTATCCCGGGTGGAGAGGGAGTAAGACAAGTGCCTACACCATATGCGGTGAGCGCATTAATCAATATTAATGTGTATTAACAGGTACAGAGAGAGGGTACTGAAGAAGAGCTGGGTTTGGAGCCCAGTCCTGCTGTGATGGCAATATGGGACTGAGTCCTGTTGACACAAGGAATTGGCCTGACCTCTGAGGCTGTGACCTTAGAAAAGCACGTGCATTTGATGAACTCACTGCCACAGGATGTTGCTGATGCTAAAAGCTTTACATGGATTCAAGGAGAGGCACAGCAAGTTCACAGATCAGAAATAATTTCAGGCTGTAAATTCAAAGAAACATCTCTAGGTCAGGAAGTCTTTCAGCTGCAAATGATTGGAAGCAGGGAGAGTACCCAGGGAAGTATCACGTATCGTGCACCCTGGGTTTATACTCTTTCCTGGACATCTCCTTTTGGCAGCCACCAGGGGCAGGACAGAGAGCTAGAGCGCCATGTGGTACCACCCCATTCAGTGTTCTTATAGTCTGTTTTTTTATGTCCTAAACTTACAACATATGACTAGTCCCCTTTAAGTCTATGCAAGTTGTACAACACTCAAGAGTGGAACAGTATATGCAGCTATATATATAACTCCATTGATAAACTGAACTGCGTCCAGACTTTTAGGTAGCTGGCTCAGTGTGAAGACCAGCAGGCATTCGGCACGATCTTCCACCACAGAGACCACCAAGTACCCACTGCCGGTGACACAGCAGCTCTCATTTCCAAGCTCTGGCACAGCACAGTGCCTTGAGAGCTACTGTCTGCCTGAAGGTGAGAAACCAGCCAAGAGACATAACTCAGTGCAGTACAAAGCACTTTAGGAACCCCACATCACCGCTGCTCCAGATGCAGGAGAGAGGTGGGATCCCCCCTTGGCATGAGGCAGCAGCTCTTGCTCTCCGCTAAATTCAGAAGCATCCCTGTTTTCTACTCTGCAGGGCAGAGACCGTGTAACGCAACTGCCATGTTAGGGAAGCAAAGAAAAAAAAAATAACGCATTGCCTATTGGAGTGTATTAATGTGCCCCACAGCAGTCTCATTACAACTGTTAAACATTTACCCAAGATACTGAAATAAATGTCTTTTTTATTCATGGCCTCCCCTCCAGCCTCTCTGTTACTTCCAGACCCTCCGGTACCAGCACAGGAACCAGGCTGGTTCAATAGTCCCGACAGCCAAAGAATGCTGTCAACTGCCTACTTTCAAATTAAATCAAGCTTCTTTAATGTTTCTAATTTAATGTATTAATGCACACAACAAAAGCAAAGCTTTTGGTTTGGCTTTTCTTTCGTTCATGTGGTCCTGTGTTTCAAAACATTTTTTGAGTGGCTGAAATGGCTTTTAAATTATACTTTCAACCGATAAGTAAATGAAGAGATTTGAATACTGATCATTTTCCAGCACGATGATTTTGAATTTAAAGAAACTATTATTTTAAAGATGACTGGCTAAAGGTGGAAGTACTCTAAAAACTGGACGTGTCAGTAAAACATCTCAGCTGTGTTTCGTCCTTCCTCTCCATTTTAGATAACACGAGGGACCATCTGTAACTTACATCACGCTATTAGAATCTGGCCCTGTGCAGATCAATAAAGACGACATGACTTTGCTCCACACTCCAGCCCAAAGCCTTGGCTACTCACTAGACAGCCTGTAATTTCAGCAAGGAAAGAGAATGCCTGCAGGTGTTGAATTAACGCACCATGAAAGTAGAACTCTGCTGTGTTGCGATGGAGTTAAAATCAGGCTTCCCCGGTATTGTTGACAGTATCCAGCTCCCAGTGCATTTCTGACTTTGGATACATAGGCTACCTAGTAATTTTGCCACATCTTGAAAATAGAGCAGGGGAAAAACTCCATTTAGATTCTTACAGCCATAGGTAATATTTACCATTTGCTAACAGATGGTTTTGTTGTGAATGGAGCCTGCTTCTTCAGTCCCACAACACAGGCATTTTCTTCTGCATCACTAAAACTATTAGAAAGGAACTCAATAACAAAAAAAGTCACAGATTTCTAAGAAAAATAATTTAAATTCTGATTTTAACCAAAAACATAATCAATAAAAGTCAAACTAGAAAAAAACCTGTATTTTGAAAGAAAAACGGTTTAATTACAAACATTTTAATTTTTTTAATTAGAGCTGAAACAATGTACTCCGTAATTGCAATGCCATTATCCCATTGACTTTGGATGAGAAAACTGATACAGGCAGTGAAGAAAACCCATCACCCAGGCAGCTGCTTTTTAAGCAGACACCTGCTCAGCTATGCCTCTGTGGGTCACATCTAGTTGCCGTTCCATATGTGTGACATTTCTGAGGCCAGCTTGTGGCTTTATCTCCCAGTATCTCAGTAAAGCTGTGAAAATTTAGATTTCTGACGAAGGCCATGCTGACACCTGTCTCCACTCCCAACCTGTACCACTGAGTCACCCCACGGGGAGGAACAGGCAAGCCTTCATTGTATTGAGGTGGAGGTGAAGACGTCTGCTCAATATTTTCTATACAGCTGCTCTGTTCCCTGGAGCAAGTTTGCAAGCCCTGAATAGAGCTAGTCGTCAAGGTGAGGTGATGTAGGCAGTTGCCTCAGGCAGCAGGCTGCCAGGGTGGAAATCAGCCATGGCTGTCACTGCAGCTGGAAACGTGCAGGGCAGCAGCTACTTCTGGGTGGGAGAATGAGGGGGCCACATTGAAGCAGGGCCACTACAAGCACTAGATCAGCTTTCCCCACCTATGGGCAAATACCCAGCACCAGAGATTACGCAGTTTTCCTGAGTAACCTTCTCCAGTGCTGCACTTACAACAGCAAAAGCTTTTTGCTAATGACAAACCTGAATGTGGTCTCTGGCTGTTGCCCTATGTCAAATGATCTGCCACCACCTGAAGCACTGTCATCTTTGTGACTGGCCTTCGAGTTGTTCTAGGTACAACCTCACTGGCGTGGACTGGGGGAGAGAAATTCCTCAGTCTACTGGCCATGCTCCTCCTAACATACCCCACACGCATGTGCCTCCTCTTCGATGAGGGTGCACTGCCAGCTCCTGCTCAGTTTGGCATCCACCTGGTCCTTTCAGCAGTTACAACTCAGGCAGTCAGTTCGCAGTGTTTTTGGTGTGTGAGTTCATTTTAGGCAAGGATAAAAAAAAATACCCAAAGCACTACACATCCATAGAAGTTCAAAAATAATGCGTTCAGTTCCCATTATCCCCTTTTTTTCCCCCCTTCTGTACTCACACTGCCCCATGTTGTTATTAATTTCAGCTGTCGGAACTGCCAGTACAAGAGCATCCACAGATACTTTTGAAAACAGGCTTAAAATCATGACTTTCCCAAATGTAATTGGGACAACTGCTGCTAGCTTGTTCAATAGTTATGTGTGTCCATATAGCCAGAGCATATTATGGTGAGAACATATATATGGGGCAGAGAAAGGAATCTCCAGTATATTTCACTGCTATGTTCACACAATCAAGCAGTGTGGCTCAGTAAAGGTGGATTAGCTGTGTCTAATAGTTAGGGCTGAGGAGTCACTGTACACTTTACAAGAATTTCAGGGTATTTTATTTCTGGTTAGCTCTAGTCTATTCCTATGGACTTGATCAGCCACAAACAGTGAATTAGGTGCAAGCTGGAACCACGTCTTTCAGTTTACTTTCATGTACTCCAAGGCAGCTCTACATATGAACCCAAGTATTGTAAACTGGAAAGATTAAGATTTGTGTTTCAGAGGTGCTGTCCTGATTTGAACTAAAATGCTAATGCAACAGTACCAGTAGAGTTTCTTCTCTGGGCACTTCCTGACCCTACTCTTGTCTCCCAATAGCATATAACCTGCCTCACTCGGAGACCCTGAGAAATCAACACATCCCTGTAATTACAAGCGAATTTCAGGTGTTCAGTACCATTTTTCTTTATCTCATACCTTCAGTTCAAGAATCATTATTATTTCCTTCTCTGCCTCATGTCTTTCATCGCATCATCTTTTATGGCGTGTACTAGCGCAAGCCTACATCCTTCCTGAAGCATTTGAAGGTTGCTGAGTTTATTTACATCCAGCAGCACATTAATACTTTCCACTACAGCACGTTAATACTTTCCATTATGCAACATGAGCTCTTAGCTATTCCTTGGACATTAATTTAGTTGAATATGATAGTCGGAACTCTCTGACGTTGTTAATGATCTGATACTTTACAAGACAAGAGACATTTCAAATCAAATTGATCATATTAATAGTTTTATTGAGCAACATTAGCAGAAGTATGTTGTTCCACAATGTCCCTCAAGCAAAGCCTTTATTGGCACATTAATGGTGACAGAATGTCCAAATCCAAAGTAAGAGGCACTTTTTATTTATATAACACAATTACAGATAGCCTAAAATTCCAGATCAGAAACTGACAACCATACGGCTGTTTGAAAGCCCTATCTGCTGTTGAAAAGTATGGATAACTGCTGCATGCAAATCACTACACTTTATTGACAGGTTCTCTGTGTTTCCAGCTGCCTGTGCCAGGGAAGAGGAATATCTGGTGGAAGGGCAATGAATGAATTTTCTCCTGAGGTACCGAAGTATCTGGGAGTCCATTTGATGCTAGGAAGAGGGGAAGGTAGCCAGCATCTTGAAAAATAAGACTTTTCCTGAGTGGTAAGATAGTACAGCATTTCAGGTCTATGTGATGCATGCTGAAGAGAACTTGGTGAGGAAGGCAAGTGGGAAGAGAGCTGGGAAGAGCAGATTATACCTGAGTAAGTCAGAATAGGCCAGTTTCACAGGCATGATTTAAAGCTGCTGAGAATCATTCACACTGTACTTACTACCTCAGTCTACTGGACCTAAAAGGACTTATTCAAGCCAAAGATTTTCTCAGCCACAGGAATGCCGCACTGGCCTTCACACATATGATCAGAGGAGCAGTTTTTCACATAGATCACAGGCCAAATTCATCAAACTTTTCTTCTCCCAATGGCCATGTCACTCAGGTCAAGCTGTATTCCAAGTATCATTAAAATAGCGCAGAATTCTCAATTTTTAAAACTTTCTCTATGTCAGATTGCCAAGTGGTTTTTCCAACACACTCTCTTTAACACGGCATATCTATATAAACAACTATAATTGACCAACTTATGCCACATACCTCGGAGCACATGCGATAGGATTATCTGACACAGTTTAAGGTGTTTTGATGAAGAAAGAGTAGCTTCTGCTACATTACTTTGAGCATCCAAACTGAAAGCTGAAGAGAGCACAGTTCAACAAAATCTTCCATCTCCATCCTTCCTTCCCATTGGGTGTATTTGCCTAACATGGCACATCCAGAGAAGAAAACTGTTACCCTAAATAACAGGGGTCATATATGATGCAATATAATAACAAGTTCAGCCTGCAAAGTGCCGTGTTCAGACCACTGCTGAGAGTGATCTACCCTGGATGCTCTGACTGTTTCTGCTGATGGCATTAGGCACTATGCAACCTGAATTGCACATCACTCCCTCTGCATTAGACACCATAGCATCCACAACATTAGGCAAATATACTAAGCAGTCTGATTACCATGCCAAAGGGGTATTTTGGATAAGCTTTGAAACTTGTAGCAGTGGTCAAAACTGTGGCTTCCAAGGGCTTGCAGTTTTCAGCCTGTCTTCTTTCACAGTGCTTTCAATTACAAGTGCAAGGCAGCCAGTGAGAAGTGGTGAACGTGCCATAACCCATTGAAGCAAAAGACTTCATTATTGCCTTAGAAAAGTAAGATCCTATCAAATTGTCTAAGCAGCTTTAAGTCACTGAGAGTTTGGCACCCTGCTAGATCAACAAATAGAAAAGGCAATAAAGACCATCCCAGCTAATAGTGTAAAGAAGTCTACATGGCAAACCCTTCTGCCAGTTCTACGATTTGCTGCTTTCTCCCCAGGTACAAATCATTTTCTGTGCCTACAATTTTCAAGAGAGAGCCTTTGAAACTGTGTATGATGCAACGAAGTTTGACAACAACCCAGCAAGGTCTGCAGCTGAAAAAGGAGGCAGCAGCAATCAGGGGTGAACTGCAGACAATTGTTCCACAGCCGCTGTTGCCGAATTGTAAGCCTGTGCTCGTGAACTAAAAAAATCTATCTCAGATAATTGACATTTATTTGATTGAAACAGCAGGGTGCCCTCCATCAGAATGGGAGGAGACCATATGGAATAACAGTATGAGTGGAGATAATGTTTGTCTGCTGAGTGTGTCAATGTGTTTAGAGATTATTCATCGGGCTCTAGGGATTCCAGTATGGTAATGTTTCAGCTAAATTAGAATCAGATTAATTGCTCTAATCTAATGCAAAGACAATGTTTATCAAATTATTGCTCCTTCACCACATGATATTGCAGTGTCATTACTCTTTGAGTTAAAAAAAAAAAAAAATATCAAAAGGCTCTCTTGTATCACATCTGCTCAAGAGCTCCGTAACAGTGCTGATTTCTGCACAGGAGAGTTAATGCAGTTTATAACTCTGTGAAGGAACTAATGAATTAGAGTGAAAGCTTTGTAGAAAATAAATCCTCCATATTGTGGGTAGGTCTTAAACTATATTAATTAGAATTACTTTGCCTTCTTTTGGGCTTGAGCTTTTTTGGAGGGAATGCTTTATTTTTGCTCAAATTTTGTTTTAAATTTTATTTCGGTGGAAGCACGGGGAGGGGGATGTCATAGGAGGTAGCAGTAATACTGAAAAATACAGTAAAAAAAAAAATGTTTTCCTCAGTTTTTCATCTTTCAAAATTTTCTTCTTATCTGGAAATTACGATGAAATTACCAAAAGTTGAATATGCAGATAAGATGCCTAAAACCCTTCAGATATGCTTTACATTATTTAATGTTTAGGGTTATTTTAGATCACATATCAAATGCCAGCATTATTTTAGATCACATATCAAAAGCCAGCACTGAGGAGACATGAGCTCTTCAGCTCCTTTAAAATGCAGTGGAAATCTGCAGTTCGGGTAACTGCACTGCAGGTGTTGAGTACACTCCTTTAATCACTCAGTGGCTTGAATGGTGCAAGAATGGGCTCCAAAAATGTCTTTTAAAAGCTGCATCAGGGTTTGTTACCCTTGGTATTTTAGAATATTTTCAGTATATGCTACACATGCTAAAGCACAACATTAAAACATTAGCCCTTTTAAAACTGGATCTGGTAAGCATGATCCTCAAAAGGGGTAGAAGCATTATCTCTTCTCAAAAGTGCTAACAAACCAACCAGGAATCTGGTTTTCCAGTGTTGCACCGATGTGATGATGCTGAAAAGCCTTGGAGTTCACAGGACTTTGTGTATCAAACTGGAACGACAGAAGACAGCCAGGCACTTTGTCTCTGCTTAATTTATAATGGTGACACTGTGTTTGCGAGGCATTCAGGCTGCATGCTTAAGAGAGCACTGAACAAATATTTTCTAGGCTTCCATAGTAACTAATAGTTGTTCTTGCCTTTAAAGGGTCATACATCCTCTCAAGACATATTTCACTGAAATTCTATTTAAGAAAAGTGAATACCTTCGTTAATGGAGTGCCCATAATGCATATTAGAGCACATAGTTTACAGAAGTGGGCCAAACATAACCATGATAGTGACTGAATGCTGAGCAAAAACCAGTGCTTACAGTGCTTACACATTCTGTCTCCAGTAGCTTTTGCTCCCAGGTACCACCCAGCACAAGGATGCCAAGTTTTTAAGGCACAGACCTGCGGTTGCTGGGTATTTGTTGTGCTAGTATTTTAAGATTCACTGTTTCCATAACCTATTCCCCCACATATTTTTCCCAGACACATACAACTGGGTTTTCGGGCACTTCTGGAGAGACAAACCCTCCCTCAAGCTTTTTTATTTGTGAGATATTAAAAGTTCATGGCAACTCTCCCACCTAAGGCTTTGAGTTTTAAGCCTTGCTTTATAAAACATAGATCAAAGTTAAAGCGGCATGCGCAGTTCAAACTGGGCTGCATAAACCAGACACACTCTGAAGCCATGATGACAAAGCTCTAGCCACTTGCTCTTTTCCGAGTTTCAATGCAAAGCTGTTGTTAAACCCTTTTCGGTTACCCAGGGTTTTATATACCTGTTTGAAACTAATGGGAACGTCTGCCCTCTTTCCTGGAGTTTTACTTTTGGTCAGTAAGGCTCCAGAAAGCTGTGGTCTACAGCGAAGAGACGCTTACTCCATCATCACTCACTGCTTGGATCTAACCTCGTACCTTTTGTTCTGAGAGCTTCAGCAATAGCTTCCCCGTTGTTTTCCCTGCTGTAGGAGCTGTGAACCGCCAGCCCAGCCACTCCCCGCTGGGCTCCCGAGATCTGCGCAGCACAAAGACCTGCACCCACAGCGTGCCGGGGACAGGAAGGCACTTCTCACAGATACATATAGCTTAAGGATGATGTGACTTTCTGAGGAATACTGCGACTCACTGAATAGCTCGCATCATGAAAACCCTGTTTGGGAAAAACATACCGGTTTAGTACAGATCTATAAGCTTTGAAATACAGATGGGTAATCTAAATCCTTAATTTAAATAAATGACTTATACATGATCTTTAAACTATCCACTACCATTATTTGGAAATGATTTAAAGTAGCTGTAGTCCCACGCAGGAGAAATGGTAACATGCCGTCAGGGAACCTTTGTTGGTAAAATATACAGCTTTATCTGTTTCGAAGTAAAAAAATGTTGCTCACATAGGACACTCCATGTGGCAATGAATTAGAAGATTTGCAAACTAGCAGCAGGGGTTAGTGTTTCTGAAGGAAAGTCCTTTACTAGAATCTGCAGGGTACTTCAAAATTGCTATTATTACTATCTATTAAAAATCACAGTGTTAAAAATGCATAGAATGCTCTACAAAAAGATTAATGTTATAGTTTGTTCCTTGCTCCAAAGAATTTAAAACACGGTTCTGCCTCCAGAGACGTTGTTGCCATACTCATGTAAGCCTGAAGGACCCAACAAAGTCAACAAAAGTTGCAGCATGTGATAAAGAGCACAGCTGGGCACTGGTTTTGTATAGGCAAAGGAAGCAAGGAAATGCAAGAAAAGCAAGATACTCAGGTCTGAGAATTTTGACCTTGACTCCTCTTATGGTGGGGTTTAATTGCTTTGTATGAAATCCTGTTCTCATTGGAAGGCAATGGAAGTTTTATCATCTATCTAAATGCAAATTCAAATGACTTCAAGGAAGTTTCCCCGCTTTAGTTGTACATATTTTGCAGCGTTGTAATTTGGGCCTGTATACAGGTAGCACTGCAAAATGTATCATCTCAACTGTCCTTCAGGTTATTTAACAAAGCAGTATAGCTCTAAATACTGCTTTCATTACTTCTGTAAATGTGTGGCATACACATGTATATATGTGTCTGTATATACATATATTGGAAAGAAACCACGTGAGTAAATTTTGGAGAATAAAAATGTTTGCTTTTTTAATTTTGACAGGACAGTTTTCGGCACCCAATCATTGTCCAAAGTGACATGTGCTAAGAAGTGAAACAAAAGGACTTCTGTTTCTTTGGTTTATAAATGCAAGTAATGGGATAAGAGGAAAATTCCCAGATAATTAACTCTGATTACAGTTTTCTTCCAAGTTGTCATTCACACATGTATGCAAAATTCATAAAGCTATGTGGTCTTCTCTACAGAAAGTCAGAGGCAGTTTTAGACTCAGGAACGGCTGCAGTGAAAGGACAATAAGGAGCGTCACCCTACTTATTTTCCTATAGTATTTCTTCAATATTTTGGAGCTGTACCAGCAGAGCAGAAGCCTGTGCTGGCATGACTTGGGAAGTATCTCACAACCTCAGTACTCAACCATGACATCTGCAGAGCCAACACAAACTGTTGCATCAAAAAGTATGTACATATTTTAGTTACATTTTTAACTAGATGTAATTTTTCTGATCTCTAATGCAGATACGTAATGTATGAAGGGCAGAGGTTATATACACGCTATACAGGCAGCAGAATAGTGTTGCAGCATAACAGCAACTTTCCACTGTTCAATAACCCAATTTTTATCTAATTATCGCAAATTGTAACATAATTTCTAAGCCAACAACATTGTTATAACTAATTTTCTGCTTGAGCTATACAAACACTAAAAACCACCTGAAAATGGCAAACTTGTGTGCGTAATTGAAAAAAAAAACCCACAGTTTGTGGTAAACAAAATGTGCCAAGGCTTTTAACCTGGAGCAAATTATTACAGATGTTAATAAAACCTGTTTAAATAGCTTTCATAATACATAAGAAATACATGCTCACATAGCTCTGGATGCAGCTCCTTAGCTTTGTCTCACAGGTGTAGCCTAGTGATTGCAGTAGAAATGGAGTAACCACAGAATTCAGTATTGCAAGACTGGTGACTCCTGTAAAGGGATAAACATACTGCTGTTTTGCACAGCTTCAGGCTTTGAAAGACACAGATGTACTTTGCATCTATAACTCCAAAAAAAAAGTAAAAACGAGCCCACAACACTTCTTCAATTGATTTGCCCTTTGTCACTGTCACAGATATGTTTTCCCTATTTTGACAGGTAGTTGTAATTCTATTAGCAGCCCATCGACTTCCCCGTGAAATCGATCTGTGTTGGGCTAGCTGGGTCTTCTTAAACCAGCTGATTTATTGCTTCTGCCTGCTAAAAAAAAAAAAAAAAAAAAAAAAAAAAAAAAAAAAAAGAAGAAGAAAAAGAAGGTCTTCTGCCTCCACAGTGAACAAAGTACCTAAGCAGTGTCTGAAAATGGATAATTTTTAGCCTGACTGCTGGTCATCTCACCAGTAGATGAGCTGTGACCTTTCACCAGCAGTTTTGCTGAGACGCCTGCTGATGTGGCATGTATAAATGATTTTCAATTTCCCTTATTAATTTATCTGGCTGCCTCACGTATAAACTAGAAGATCTTATTCACCCTAAATGTCCTCAGCATCAATCTATCTTGTTTACCTAATTTTGTGATTTTGCACTGGGTTGTCCAACCACCTGAAACTGGAGAAACTTTTGAAACACATTCAATGCTTATTCACTCATGCAGACAGAAAAGGGGGCACACAGGTGAATTTACCATTGTTGGAATTCTAGTTTAGGTTAGAGAAACAGGTTATCATCATACTCTTCTTATTCAGTGGTATCTGAAGAATGATTTGCAGGGTCTGAAATGATGTCCTGGGAATTTTAAAGCATGTCCTGGTATCTGTCTTTGTTGCATTAATTCTTCCTTCTCTCCTCTGGGTCACAAAAATAAATTACTTTTCTACTGGCCAAAAGGCAAGTTTATATTGTTTCAGGTTGTTCTGTGGAGCTTTTCTATTATCTGTAAATATGAATTTTTGACTGTGAATACAAAGAGATAAAGAATATTTTTGAGTACCTGGCTTTCTTAAGCAGAAGTCAGTTCCTAGCTGCTTTTTCTAATAGGCTGTGGAATCAAAGTAGAGATTTAAAAAGGGAGAACTACTGCTTGCCAGATTTAGTACCTCTCCTTTTTACATAACAGTGGGGTCGCTCATTTTGGTTAACCAATCCCCATCAATTCCTATCATGTACTAGAAAGGGTTACAAGAGTAAGTACAGAGATGTTGTATTGTAGGTGATCATCAGGAAGGAAGCTGACCTACCCAAAATGTTGCAGTAGTAAGTTATTTTCCTTCCAGTCTCCTTTCCTTCCAACTCAATTCAAGATCCATTATGGACCTTAAAAAGCACCTTAATACTGACTCAAAAGGTCCAAGGGGGAAAATGAAAACAATCCAGCAGTTATGTGACCTTAAAAAGAAGAAGGAGGATGCATAGAAGAAAGTCCACAGGTATGCAGTGTAGAAAAAGGAAGAAAATCCAGTAATACCCACTTAAAACCAGAGTTAAATAGTACAGCTGGAGGTAGATATTAAGGCTGATACACTATGCTTGGTAAAGAGAAAAATACTACATCAAAGTAAGACCGCAACTAGGAGGGAACGAAGGAGTTATCTTGCAATGCCTACAACAGAAAAAGCATCCAGGAGATCTAGGATCTATTTAGTCCTTTCAAATATTAAAACCTAAAGAAAAATAAGTCAGACCACAGCTCAAGCCAGCACCTTATAGGAAGAGACTGGTGGTAAGAGTTTGAACAAACTGGCAGAAATTTCTCAGGTTAGAATCCAATGAAACACCTCAAACCAGAGTGCAACAGGGACATGTAAACAAAAGAAGCATTATCAATGAAAAAAGCACAGCCTGAAAAAAAGGCAGCAGGCAAAAAGAAGGGGTGCATTCAGTGCAGCTTTCGGACAGGACCACACCACCTGCCTCTGTTCCACTAACAGAGCTCCCTGCTGGTAAGGCACCCCCAAAGACCTCAAACTGGACAGTAAAACACCCTGCACAGAGACAACAATGGAATCTAGACCAGCTGACCTGCCACTTTTCTGGTCTACCCACCTCCACCACAGGTTGTTTTTTTCTGTGGGTGTGATGCAGGCTAAGTTTTTGTCAAAAGACAGGAAACCATAACATATCACCTTTACAGAATTAAAAAAGGCAGCAGGTTCAAAATGAGTAAAAGGGCATGTGACAACATCAGCAAACTCCACCAATACCTGAAACATGTCTTTGCCACATAAGGCATCCATCATATATCCCTGAACAACAGGCTGCCTCTCATAATGGTGAAGTTTAAAGAACAAGTCTATCTAACATGGGTATCTGACTTTCACCTACATTTTAGGCACCAAAAGTTGCTTTTATCTCATATTAAGGTCTATACAGCATACATGAGTACATCTGAGTTTATCAGGGGTGTCTGGAAAGCAGCTTATTTGGCCTGCATTTGGTCAGAAGAATAAATTCCATCGATCATCTTGGTTAGACTGGCAGTGACCACAACAGGAAACTAGGCATCTACTCATTGGACATGCCCACCTAAACTCAGGCAATGTTAGTGAAGCAGTCTCCTTTAAGAAAGTGCCCATGCTCTCTGAGTAGTGGAGACATGTCCTCTTCAGGGATTTTAGACTTAATTTAAAAGACCTAGAGAAAAAAAACTTGTTAGGACTGGTAAGGAAACAATGCATAAAGTGATTAATGTGGAGCTATAATCACAGTGTGCTTGATTTGTTATGCAACGCAGAACAAATCCTCAGGTCAGGACTGCAGTAAACCTCATCCAGCTTTTGAAGGGAATACAGCCTGTTTGTCTTCACTGAACTGAATCTTCAACATGCCACAGCTAATTAATGACTCTGAAAGTCTGTAAATACTTTGACGAATATTGATATATCAGCCTGAAATCCTCACTTGGCTAGTTGGCTAAGTCTTACCTCATTTACTTCAGTGATGCTGAGAATGAATGTAGTGATTTCATCGTCTTCAGCTCCTAATAAAACAGTTAATTCAAGCAAAAAGATGTATAAAGAGGATCATGCTGAGATAGGAACCAAAGAAATTACTTCTGATAAAATAAGAAAAATGGAATCTTTCCCTGTACATGTCTACAGCTGTAAAGATATCTTGGAAGAATATTTCCCAAAGTCCTTTCCATTAAAATGAACAATAAAACAAAGGGTCAAATTCAGAGCTGACTCACAGCAGACAAATACTATGAAGAATTTGACTTTGCTGGAGTCAAACTATTTACACTACTTAGACCAATCTGGCCTAAAATACTTAAAACACGATCAGTTGGATACTTGAGGTCTGATTCGTTACACTAGTATGTAAGACCTACATGCTGAGGAATATTTTTTTAATCCATTTTCCTAATTCACAGTGCCACTGGCAGTGAAGATCTAGATACCAATCATTTTTCAAATTACAACTAAAGTCTAACTATGATATCAGTTTTTATTATTTTCCTATCCGCCTGATGCTAAACCTACCCAAAGGTTATAAACATAATACAAGTCAGCAAGCAAAGGTACATAATTAAGATGCATACAAAATACCCTGTGCAGCAAGTAAGTATTTTCTTTTTAATTATATTATTACCTGAGTTTATGTTACTAAATTGCTACACAATTTCATATATAATTGATTTTCCAAGAAAAATATTACCAAAGTGATTCTGTGGTTCAAAACAGCATGAACTTAATAATATACAAACAATTTTTATCTCACAACCTATAGTGCTGCATGGGATTTGTATGCTGAAAAAAATATTCCTTCATATTAACAGTAATTTTGAATGTAACATAAAAACTCAATGACTTTTTTTCTCTGTATTTGTTAAGAAGAATTCTAACAGTGCCTCCTGTGAGGATATATTTTCTAGGTGCTTTTGCAGATTATGAAAATAGTTGCGAGGAAATATTTGGATAAAGGAAGACAAAGCTCCAGGTAGCAATAGGTTCCATACTGAGTTGATAAATGCAATTAGGGATCAGAAGGATGAACAATTACTTCAGGGGAGTTTTGATACCGGAATGCAATATCAGATGATTAGAAAACTGGAAAAATATCATCTTTTTCCTATTGCAGAAGCACCCAGCAGCCTCAGCCCAAGTGAGAAAACCACCATGCTAGGGCAATGGATATTGCATGCCCTGAAGTGTTCACAGGCTCAGTAATCAAATATGAGAAAGGAATACCTGATCTTGAGAAACTATAAAGCTACCTTAGCCCAGCACAATGCAAGAAGTACTGTGAAGAGTTAAAATGAAGGAGATCTGGGAGAGATTCTTCTTGGCCCAGAGGGTTTGAAAGGGGTGGAAAATGTTCCTTGCCTGTGCAGAAGAGCAGAGCAACCCAGAACCCACCACTACAGTTCTGATGAAGAGGTAGATGCATTTCACAGGCACTTTTAATGAAGGAACTACGAATTTACCAACGTTAATATCTTGCCAAACCATGTATAGCAATATCACAGGGTTTGTGTTAACTAATTGCCAGAATTACTCACGTAATTGATTCTCAGAGAGCACTATTGTGGGCAGCATTCCACCACTGCTGTCAGATGATGAGCACCTCAGCACAGCACCAACTGCACTGAGCTCCTGCTGCCGACAGACGATGCACAGCCTTCCCCAGACCATGAGGCATGGGGTAGGTCTTCGCAGTCCTTCACAGTTAAAGCTTTTGTTGAAGAAAAATTAAACTGAACTTGATAACTTAACCTCTGATACGGTCTCTTAGAACTCAGAATAAAAAGCAATGGGATACTAAAGCATGTGCTGATTAGCTGAGCAATTCTAACTCAGTTATTGTTTCCATTACGTGACTAATAGCCTCTTCTGAACAGGCTTGATTTTTGTATCTGTTTGCATTAGAGTCAATTTGTGGTATGAGATTGGTATTATTTATTGAATGCTACACCCAGCTGCAAAGTTAAAAGTATGACAAGCTTCTATGAATTTAATTACACTACTGTGAGACACAGGCTTGTACAGATGCTATGAATTAAGTTTAGCAAATATGACTGGTGTGGTGAATGGTCAAATGGAGGTTACCAGCTCCATGAAATTTCTTTACTCGTTTCAAAAACTTTATGGACTGTTGTTTTGACCTGAGCTGACCAGGCTTTTGGGACTTGCTTATTTTGTGCATGCAAGCATTCAAAATCAAGTCAAGTTTACTTAAATATGTAGGTCTAACCTGAGCCAGAATATGTTCAAACTTGGAGGCAAGTTAGGGTTCAGTATCACTGAGCAATGTGACTGTGCACTGGAGATTCTTTAGTACATTTGAAGCTGCAGAATTTTTTCATTACTAAAAATACTTAGTATTCTGGAAGGTAGAATAAATTTGACAGCAATAAACATTTAGCACCTTTTTCTATTTTGTCTAAACCCTTCTGCTCTAAGTGCTACAGTCTCTCTCTTTTCTTGTTCCAATATGTAATTGACAGCTCTGCCCAATGTCCTTTTCTACCTTTTGATTTTTCCCCTGGCTGCTAATAGCATACACCATTTTATACAGCTTCAGTCTATTAACCAAGTGGCTGACCTTGTGGGATGCTGAACACCTGCTGGAATACACTCAGTGCCCGTAATTCTCATTGATTTCATTAGGAGGAGAGAGAACTTGCTCTCTCCCAGGTCATTTAGGCTGATGAACAAAACCTCACTAGTAAAGACAGAGCTCTTGGTGGACCCTTGTGGTTCCAGAAAGTCAGACCAACATCACAGGTAGCTGCTTTCAGAGCACCCAGCCTGGGACTGATGCCAGACAATATTAATTGTCAAGAAATAGAAATTAGGAGCACAGCTATTCTTCATTTCTTACACAGTCAGTGAAGGGAAACGTTAAAATGTGCCCCACTGGGTCTCACCAGTAATCCATCTAGCCTAGTATCATGCCTCTAACTTGCACAAGAAGAGAGACGCTACTAAGGACAGCCCACAAGCCAGGCTGCTTTCTACAGTCTCTTCTTTGTGTACCCCAGCACCTGCAGCTGTTGGCGTAGGGGTGTTGGAAGGTACGTTTCTGCTCCTGATGCTGTCCTCTAGATCCAACTGTACAGGGCTTGGTGAATCGCAACAGTTCTGCCTTTACCTTATCTAGCTCCTTGGTGACTTTGGAAATCTTTGAAAATCTCAGTCATATCCTTCCTCAGCCTTTTCCTTTCCAGGTGAAGAAGCATTCCACATCTGCTGACCCCTCCTCATTAGGCAGCTGCCCTACACCTTCTCTGCATCTGCTCTAACACCCCTATGTCCTCCTTGATGTAGAGCCAGAACCGCTCACAGTGGTCAAAAATGGGGCACACCAAAGTTATAATGGCAAAATGGTGCCTTCTGCTTTGTTCTGAGTGACAGAGGATCTGAGCCACAGAGCTTTCTGTTTATATGCCAGCGACCATAGGACCTGGCACACCTACAGCAGCTATGTGCATCCAAGCCAGTCACTCCAACCTCCTTTTAGGGAGTGGCCCCCTTCAGACATGAGTCATCTGATTTATTTTTTCACCTGTTCTAAGATGAAATAATCAGCACTTTCTCGTGTTGCTGCTCCTTCCTGCTGCCTGTAAAGGTACACTACACACCTAGGGCAGGTACGGATGCCTGGACTGTGGCTGCTTACAGCTGACTAGAAGAATCTCTCCTGGCATGACTTTGATTTCCAAACCCATTCCCTGCCTTCTTGCATTGGATTTTGGGGAGAAGCAATCTAAGCAGAGGAGTCCTGAATCATCACACAGTGAATTAAAACTTGTTTTGATCCAGGCAGAGGTTAGAGAAGAAAGGGACGTGTTCTCAGCATAGGTTCATCCAGGCTGCAGGTTTTCTGGGCAGATGTGACTTCGGCTAGGTGTGCTTAAAAGAGTTCCTTTAGCAAAAAACAAGGAGTATTTGAAGCATTAAGTTTGCAAAGCAATGTTAGTGAGAATATAAACCAGTGATAAAGGAATATTGAAATAAGCTCTAGTGATGACTGGGACTAAGAAATAACAATGAAAGGATGATAGACAGATAAATACCACTTCCTTTTGCTTTTATCTTTCCTGGAGAGTATGTTTTTCATTTCAGGAACATGACCAGTTCATAATGAAGTGTGGGAAGTGACAGATAGAGAGAAGAAAAGATTGAGTGCTAACTGCTATCCCACCAGTTGTTTTGTATCCCAGTCACTACTGCAAGAGTGACTCATTCTGCTTTAGTTCACATGCATATATTTGGCACTATTCCAGAAAAAAATTTTGAGGATTTCATTAAAAAAAAAAAAAAAAAAAAAGGTTAAGTATACATGCAGGTAACATACTACCTCTGCACTCCAGTCCAGCCTTGTTTTGAGTACCCTCAGAGCTTGCACAGTGGATTAATCTCCAGCAAGACATTTCATGTGTGATTTATTAGGCATCTTGCTTTGGTTTTAGTGAACTTTCCTGTGAGGGAGCACATTACAATCAACTTTGAAACACAGAGTTAGTCACAACCCCTAAGTATAGAGACACAACCATGTCTCCATAATATTTACTTACCGGCTTATTTATTTGCAATTCTCAGGGTAGTAAACTAATAATAAGCTCCCACTAAGTCACTTAAAGTGATAATATCCTTTCACTTACATCACTAAAACATGTAACCGTTATCTATAAAAGTTTAAAAAACTGGAAACTGCAAAGATCAAAGGCGAAAGCTAAGAAGTACATATTAGAAATAACAACAGATGGCCCCAAAATCAAAACAAATGAACTCATTCCTAGAGCTCTGCTGCCGTTCATAAGCCATTTGCACTGGGGGTTTGTAGTTTATGACTTAACTGGGCTCTTCCAGAGAAATAAAATCTTGTATTCACTACAGAGCCATCATTTGTATCAAATTCTTTACAAAATCAAATAATTTATTTGTAATAAATATTTGCAAATTTATCTAGTGACATTTAAGATGTATATACAAGCAACCATTTGTTCTGTTCTCATGTTTGTTAGGTACAAATCTGCAGAACAGCATTCACCTCATAATATGCCAGCACAGGTACTGATACTCAATCACAAATGCAGTGGTGTCACTTACGGGGTCCTTTGCTGTACAGTACTCCTGATTATCAGGTCCAGCCAAGCCTGTTATATCCTTCCCAGGAGACATAGAATAAGCAACGAAGAGCAGAGAATGGTATGCCTTATGCCAGCAGCTATCCCTTGTATTCTTTTCCCATTTGTAACTGAATAAGTAAAACCAAACATCAACATAAGCAGTACAGCTGTCCACACACACCATTTACTTGGTGGTTCCTTTGGTTTTATATATTTTTTGCCCTAACTCTAGAGACGGTTAGTTTGTAACATTATGCTACTTAAGATTTGAAATTCAAAGAACTGTATAAAAATGTATATCACTATAAAAGCCTCTAGTATTCACAACTTATATTTTCCATTTCTTTTCTATTCCTTATATTCTTTTTCAGACTATTTAGCTAGGGCTGTGGACCTCCTCACCTTTTCCATTTTCTTGCCAGAGGGACTTTGAACCATTCCCATGTGCCCTATTGCTGGACACCAGCGAGAAGAGCTCAGCGCCTCCCTCTCCGCTTCCCCTCCTCAGGCAGCTGTAGAGAGCAACGAGGTCGCCCCTCAGCCTCCCTTTCCCCAAGCTAGACAAGCCCCCAGTCCTCAGCCGCTCCCTGTAGGACGTTCCTTCCAGCCCTTGCGCCAGCTGTGTTGCCCTCCTCTGGATGCATTCAAGGACCTTCACAGCTTCTCAAGTTGTGGGGCCCAGGACGGCACGCAGTGTTCAGGGTGAGGCTGCACCAAGGCTGGATACAGCAGGATAATCACCTCTCCTGCGGCTGGTCGCAGCGTGTCTGACGCACCCCAGGGTGCCGTTTGCCCTCCTGGCTGCCGGGGCACCCTGCTGGCTCACATGGAGCCCGCTGTCAGCCCGCACCCCCACCCCTTCCCTCGGGGCTTGTGTCCAGCCACTTCTCTCACAATTTGTACTTGTGTCCAGCATTACTCCGTCCTAGGTGCAGCACCTGGCACGTTGACTGGTTAAATTTCATCCCATTAATCATAGCCCAGTGCTCCAGTCTATCTAGACCCTTCTGCAAGGCCTCTTGCTCCTCAAGAGAGTCACCAGCACCTCCCAGTTTGGTATCATCAGCAAACTTGCTAACGGTGCATTCAGCTCCTGCATGCAGATCACTGATAAACATATGGAACAGCACTGGCCCTAGAACTGAACCCTGAGGAACACCGCTGGTGGCCGGTCACCAGCCAGATGTAGCCCCATTCACTACAACCTTCAGCCGGTTCTTCACCCAACACACCATGAACCCACTCATCCTGCAGCTGGACAACTTCAGAAGGATGCTGTGAGTGACAGTACCAAAAGCCTTACTCAAAACCCAGAAAAGCTACATCCACTTCATCCCCTAGGCAGGGGACATCAAATTAGTTCAATATGGACTTTCCCTTTGTGAACCCATGTTGACTGTGCCTGTTGATTGCATTATTCTTTAAATGTCTTTCAGTAGCACTCAGTATAATCCTCTCCATAATTTTTCCATGAACTGACGTTAGACTAACAGGTCTGTAGTTCCCTGTGTCTTCCCTCATGCCCTTTTTGTAGAAGAATAACATTGGCTACCTTCCAGCCAGTGGGGACCTCCCCAGACTGCCAAGACCTTTGATAGATGATTGACAGGGTCCTGCCATAACATCCACTAGCTCCTTCAGTACTCTGGGATTAATCCCATCAGGCCTCATGGACTTGGGTCCATTCACCTGACACAGCTGGTCCCTACAGTTTCAGTGTCCAAAAGTGAAAAGCTGCTGTTCCCATATTTGTGGTCCTCCAACTCAGGGGACTGGCAGCCCAAGGTCTATCAGTATTATTAAACACTGAGGCAAAAGACACATTGCATGGCTCTGCTTTTTCTTCATCATTATTAGACATATGACCATCTTCAACAAGGATCTGTCCAATGTTTTCTTCAGACCTCCTCTTCCTATTAACATACTTAAAAGAACCCTTATTATTATCTGAAACAACACTGGCCAATTTCAACTCTAAGTGAGCTTTGGCCTTCCATGTCTTGTCCCTGCATAAACAAACCACAGCTCTATACTCTTCCTGCAAAGCCTGACCTTGCTTCCAGAGATCATACAATTTCTTTTTCCTCTTGAATTCCATGAGGAGTTGCCTGTTCAGCCAAGCTGGTCTTCTGCACTGCTTGCTTGACTTATAACGCTGTGGAATAGCCTGCTCCTGTGCTTCTAAAAGGTGGTTCTTAAGGAATGACCAGCACTCATGGACTCCTAAGCCTTCAAAAGCAGATTCCCATGGAACTCTGATAAATAGCTCCCTGTGAAAGCTCAAAGTTTGCATTCCTGAAGTCCAGGGTAGCAACGCTGCTGTCCTTTTTTCTCATTACACTGAAAATTTTAAACTCAGCTATTTCGTGATCACTGTGGCCAAGACAGCCACCTACCATCACATTCCCCACGAGCCACTCTCTATTCACAGACAGCAAGTCTAGGAGGGAGCCTTTTAGTTGGCTCACTGAGTACCTGTGACAGGAAGTTCTCTCCTACAAACCTCAAGAATTTGCAAGGCCTGCTCATCACAGCACTATGATATTTCCAGTTAATGTCTGGGAAGCTGAAATCTCCCCATAAGGACAAGGGCTACTGATCCAGAAATTTCTCCTAATTGCCTATAGAGTAACTCATCAGTGCTGACATCCTGGCTGGGCCATCAGTAGTAGACACTGACTACAACATCTCCTTTGTTTTCCATCCCCCTAATCCACATCCAGAGGCTCTCCATACATCATCCACTTACTAAATATAAGGGCTGTGTAATCAAACCTCTCTCTTACCTATAGTGCAACACCTCCTCCTGATTTGCCCTGCCTATTCCTCCTAAACAGCCTGTAGCCCACCATCTCAGCACCCCAATTGTAGGACTCCCTCCATCAAGTCTCACTAATACCAATAATATCATAGTTCTGGGAACTGACCTACGTTTCCAGTTCGTCCTGCTTGTTCCTCAAATGCAATTCTGAAAATTCATGCCACTATCACTGTTTTTTCCTGTCTTTTAGACTGAGGAATAAATATCTCAGAGAGTCAACTCTTCAAACTGTTTTGCGAGGATAAGCAAAGCTGACATGGACAGTATAATTATTTTGGAGGAAGTGAGTGATTGCTATCAACCTGTCCTTCAGTCTATAAACAATTTCAGAAGTGAGTGAAGCTGCTGAATCTGCTAATCATATGCCAGGTATTCACATTTTCTCTTCTCCTGTTTTCTTTTTTCTATTTTTTTCTCCAGTTGCTACCTGAAATCAATAGAGCTTTTTCTACTGACAATTGAGAATATTCCCTGAAATGCCCTGAGCTGCTATGCAGAAGTTTCTTGTTACAGAGAAAGGAGAGAAATGCCAAGTAAGTAAAGAGTAAAGAAGCTTATTTTGTTCAGCCAAGAAACAAAGTGTACTTTTTCCTTCCTTAAACAAAGCATTTTTAAGAGCAGGATGGAGGATGCTTAAATCAATAATAACCATTAAGAAGCACAAAGCTGCTAAAAGACTACATTTTTGGAGAAAGAAATTATCAGGCTTGACTTTAAAAATTACTGGGTGAAATTCTATTTATGCAGGAGGGGCCCAGATTAGATGATCCTAATAGGCCTTTTTGGCATTGCAGTTTGAGAAACTATGAAACATGAAAACAGATAAATATTGTTCATCTCTGTCACAGCTTTTATAGAATACTCCCCCAGTGACACAAAACTTAACTCATTCACTTACTGCATTGAATTTATTTTTGTTCTACATACAGTTTATTAGATGAAGGTTTTCGTATTGTCAAAACCATGGTTTTGATGACTTAAATTCCAAGTCCTTCTTTTCAAAGGGAAACTGAAGAGAGTAAACACAATAGCCACACCAACTGACAGCATTGTCAAGAGTTTGAGACAAAGAGGACATAGGGGCAGGAAAGATAAACAAAGCTCCCAGGGTGGGGGATGCTCTGTAGCTATTAGAGTAACCATTAGAGCCTGGAAGCTGCCTTACAGCCAAAGTCGAGACACATTTGACTGGGAGTACCCAAAGAACAGAAGGCAATACCTGATGTTACAGACACCCATGGGAGTTTTGCTGTTCATTGAGGTGAGCTTTATACAATCAAATACTGAATAAGTACTTTAATTGCCACAGGAAAAGTGTTACAAACACGGAACTAGAACCTGCTTAGGTCAAAACTAAAGTATATTTACATAGACAAGAAAATCCCATCACTCCCCACCCACTAACGACTGGATTTCCAAGGTCTTAGGAAAAATCCTATTTCTCTGCAAAAGATGGAGGGACCATCCCCTGTTATCCCTCCACTGTCAGGTAACACTCCCCCATCCTGCTTGGTTGGTGTGCTCTAGAGCTGCTCCAAGAAAAGAGGCTATGACACCCTACAGCTTGGCCTATAGAAGGTAGTAACACGTAAATAGCCAGGACGGTGGCTGTACACCATTCATTGCTTCCCCTGTTCCCACCGTAGTGAGTTACTGTGCTCTTGCCCCTGCAGACAAGCCAACACTTGCACACCTACCCCAGAAACGCCATTTCACTCTCCGCAGATGGTCCTCGGAGGGTGCGCAAACACTCCGTGCTGCTACTGGAACAGTTCAGGGAAGTTATGTTTTCCAGAAAACTCGCTCTGTGCTGCACTGACCAAGCATCAGAAGACCTCTATAAATGTGCACAGCTATCAGTTTGGCTTCCCTAGGTGCCTCTACATCATAGGGTTAAGAGTAGTACAACATATGCCTCACATTTCTTCTTAAATTCCACAAAGGATATCTAAATACATGTAATCCCTCTGTAATGTGATGACACAGGAGATATTACTGTGCTTGAGGTGTCAGAATATATTGCTTCTCTTCACTGGTAATACGTTAAAGACTTTAGAATTAGAGATACCCCCACTGAAATACCCCCACTTCCCCGCCCCGCCCCACCCCACCCCCCACCCCAATTTTTCCTTCTTATTTTAGGCAATGGATTTGTTGCAAATCAAAAATCATGTGTTAGCTCTTTGGAAAGGAGGAGTGCACAGTTCTGGATTGTAGCATTTTCATGCCATAAATTGCATTGCAGAGCAAAATGAAGCTGAGATTTCCTCACAAATAAAAGCACTGTAACATGAATACATTCATCACAGATGGGGGGTGGTGCACGATCTTGCAAGCATAATTTTTGGTGAAAATCGACTATTGGAATTTCATTAAGCTTGAAATTAACACAATTTATTTCCAAACAGTATTAATCATAATTACTAGAGTTCAGCTTCTGATTACTCCAGGAGTATGTATTTATTGCATATTTGCAGCCTAAATAGAAACAACATACCACAGTTTGTCACCAATTGAAAAAAGATATTACTGAAACAAAAATTAAGTTGCGGCTTGAAATGATAAAAACAATATTATAGTCAATATTTCACCCATGGTTGAAAAACCTGACTGATTACATAAAGGTATCTTATCAGAGTGGAAAGCAGAGGCATGAGGAGGCAAACAGCACCTAATCCCTCTGTGGAGTAACTTCAATAAACTTCACTGTAGTTATACCACTGCCAGAATTAAGCTCACATACTTTGAATTAAAGTATGAACCATGCTCTAACAACATGATTGTAACTTTTTCATTATTATAATCCTTGATGAGAGAAAGGCAGTCCTGTGCAGACTCCAAGAGCAGAAAAATAATTGTTACATCTATGATTCTGCAATTACAGCTTATGGGGACTACTTCTTAGCCATCTCCTTACTCCCATGAAGATTTTATAACAAAGCTTTTGAATAAAACAAGTGTTTTCAAAAGCACCAGCAACATACTGACAGACTTTTGCAAAGGAAGTATTTTAATTTTGCTTTGATACATGTCTCAACTTATGGAGAATCAGCCTTCTATTTGTTCAGATAGCTTAATCCTCACTTATGTTCTTGGTTTAAGTGGCTACAAAGAAAAAACCCTCCTAAGACTGGTCTTTTCTATTTCCACTCCTCCCTTACAGTATTGTTTGAAAGAAGACATACTTTAAAAAGAATGAAGTGTTTAACAGAGAAGAAATTCAAATCTTCTTGTATATTCAGCTCAGCATGAACTACTGCTATAGGGGTTCAGGCTGCGCAAAAACGTCCTCTTTGGATGTCTATGCAGGCTGAGACAGTGGACCCTGAACCCAGCCACACGTTATCATATACCACCTGACCACTTGGTCAGGGCAGCAAAGGGATTACTGTGGGTTTCAAGGTCCATTTGCTTTACAGTTGATGTTCACTACTATGGAAATGCAGAAAAATGAGCAGTTCACAAATTTTCCCAAGAAATAATGCTGACCCTCTCCGTGATTTTATAGACTACTGTGCATAAAGTCTCTATACCCAAACTTAGGTCAGATAAAAACAGGAATCAAAACGTAGAGCTGGACAAGATGACATAATTGATTTATAAGTGTACAAGGGTAGATGATAAAATATGCTATGCTATGCTATGCTATTATGTGATATGATATCATATGATTGATATGATCAGTTAGCTTGACCTTTCCTATCCTCACAGAACTTTTAACAACTGAGTCTTGCATCAAGTGTACAATGTCTCGGTGAGCTATAGCCCATCTCTGAGAAAAATATCCTATTGATTCAAAGACACCAGGCAACTGAAAAGCCATCATATTCCCAGTTAAGTTTTGTAGATTAATTACCCTCAATACTAAAACCACACATCTTATTTGTCCATCTTATTTTCTGACTATTGGATCCCATTATGGCTTTTCCACTGTATTAAAGACCTATCTCCACAAATATCTTCCTTACGTTAAGTGTAAATCATAATCAGTTCACCTTTTAATCTCCTCTTGGAGAATCAAAATACATCGTTTCTTACATGTCTAAATTTATGGTGCATTTATAGACTTGAAACTACCTTTGTTAAATCTTGGTGAAAGATTTGTGATGAGGGTAATAACACTTCCCTGGTTTTCAGTATCCTTCTTGACGATATTCTGGCCAGATTCATTATTATTCCGGCAAATATCTCCCTAGCATTGAAGGATGTGAAACATCAGTTTCCTGTTCATACTTGATATTCCTTCCTTACACACCTAACATCATGTTTATCCTCTGCCCTTGGCACTTCCCCGTCAGTTCCCCATTCAGTGGCTAAGCGTACCATGAGCCCTAGCCTTTTTCAGTCACACTGCATTTTAGAATGTAACACTTTTCTTACCATAATTGGCCCTATTTTGCTAACTTTACTCATAGAAAGTTGTGCAAAACTACGTTAATTGCTCTGATGAAATCAATTAAACTGCCATCTAAAGAGGCACAACTCAAAAACCCAGGTTCCAACCAGTGTCAATGAACAAAGTCCCCCTTGCCAGCCCATGGCGTGACACCAGCTGACACAAATGCAGTATCTGTCCTCATGCATTCAGCATAAGCCATTCATACAGATATTCCTCTCTCAATCCCTCACATCCTTTTCTACAAGATAGGACAGAAAGAGGGCAAGAGTTCAGCTGAGCTTCCCCAAACACATATGAAAAGTAGGTAAATGACCTGGTTCTCACCATCTGTAAGAACTGACCTGATGACATGAAGGTTCAGTCAAGTGCTAGGTAAGCAGGATACTGCGCAGAGTTCATGCCCTTCAGTGGAGTAAAACTTAAATGCTTCCTAACGCTTCATCCCGCCATAGCAGAAAAAATACTAAGAAAAAGTCAGCTAACTTACGGCATGCTTATCTTTATGCAGCCCAGTGCAACACCACAGGCTTTTCTTTCTTTATCGTGATGGTTACTTTAAGTTCTGATAAAACCACGTTTTTGTAACATGCCCTTTTCTAACCTGATAAGCTTTTCAGCTCTAGAAATCCTTCTGGTTAATAAGGGTCATCAGCAGGGACTGAGGAGGGACAAAGAGGGATTTTAATGTGAAATCAGAGACACCAGTGAGAAGCAAGACACTTGAGAAGTCTGGCAATGTTCATGCCATAGAAAATAACGGACCTACATTTAAAAATTATAGCCCTATTAAAGCATGAAGATATTGCACTAAAGGTGTTAAAATAACCAATTAAACATGCAGTTTTACTCCTGCAAAAATACAGAGCATTTCTGTGGAAAAAAATACCACTGACAAGAATTCACCATGACTGCTAGAAATCAAAATAAATAAATAGCTTTAATTGGAAAAGGAATATTCCAGACTACAGTGCACAGTTTTGTGGGCAAAGCGAATCTGTTAGCCAGTATTTTAATAAACCCACATTGTACTGGATTCAATTTAGCTTTTCTTTGAACATGGACATAACCTGTTAATAATTTAACGCACCTCTGGTAAAGCAGGAATGCTGTAAATAAAATGTAAACAAATAAAACAAAAGCAGTGCTTTGTTTTTGCAACTAGATGGCAAATTAATGGAAAAGATTGCTATCACAACATCTGAAAATGCTAAACACACAGAAATCACAAGATCCAAAACTTCAGGTTCCAAGACAGGTATTAGCTTTATCATATTGCATCATACATATGACATGTTTTTTCTTCTGGAATGGTTTTTATGTTAAGTGTGTGCTCTCAGTGCTGCTCAGCAACACTGCTGTGGGAATTTTACTTTATGTAGTGAAATTACGGAATTTCACTACAATTCTTTCTATACATTCATTATTTTCTATAGACAGAAGCAATGCATATGTGATATACGTTCTGCACACACGAATGCGTGATCAAACCACAGCTTTCAAACGAGGAATTGTAGGTATTGCATGTTAGTGGCAAAAAACGTATTTATTTAAACGAAGAACTAGCTCATAATTGCATCAGGGGAAGAAAAGCACTTTGCATTAGTTAATCTACTTCAGCCTGTTACAGGTTTTACTTGTTGATTTTTCCAAGCTTTGTGCTGAGTGAAGGTGCTGGAGGGCACAGTGTCAGCCCACGCAGGTGTGAAGGGCCAGCTGCCCGGGTCACCCACTGCTCTCCTGAGCTTCGCGACCTGAGCAGGCTCCTACGGCAAACCCAGGCCGCAGCACCGGCAATCTGCTCCCGATAAATCTGCTACATTAGCAAGAGCAGCGTAGCCATGTTAGGCCAGTACCAGCTAGAGAAGGATAAACAGCGTGCACAGCGTACTCGGCGTGCCAGAGTGGAAGACTCTTCCTGCATTCCGCCGAGGCCGGCTGGGCCGCGGGCACCTCCATGCACCTTCCCGCCCAGAGGCCCCTGGCGCGGGTCCCCACAGGCACCGGGACACCCCAGGAAGCATTTTTGAACACATTCACAGAAAATACAACAAAAACCAACAGCTGGGGGAAAATGTAAACATCTCATTCTAAGAAGAACTCAATCCTGCATAAAGAAACTTAACAGCATTTCTATGGTACTCCTAAATACGCCAAAGTCATTAAGATCTTGCACCAAAGTGCAAGCCCAGCGCTGCCTGAGCCCTCTCCCTGGGGTGGGACAGCCCCCGGGGGCCCGCCGGTGTGCAGGCCCCGGCAGCCAGCCCGGGCACCTTCTTCATCTGGAGTTCCCCCGGATTATTTCCTTCGCCCTTCCATCCCACTCCTCTCCAGCTAGAAGCAGCTTACGGGCCCGGGGAGGTCCCAGCTGCCAGCACGTTTCTGGCTGCGTTTGTCACGCTCCCGCCACGCTGCGGGTTTGCAGAGCCCTTTTGAACAGCCCTGGAGGCCGGCGCTGCTCCGGCTCCGAGGAAGGCAGGCTGAGAGGAGCACAGGGATCCTCTACGGGATAACTTCACTATTTGTCAAGCTCTTGTTACCTTCCTTCCATAAATCTTTCCAGCTTCCTCTCCACACAGATGTAGCTCCCTGCCTCAGCCGTTAAACTTCCACAGAAAGTAAAGCTTCAAGTGTACTTACATTCTGCCACTTGGAGTAAAGCAAAGGTCTGGTTACTAAACAGAGCCCCATAATTCGTAACCATGTAATTGTATGTTACACCAGGGACTTCTGTTAACAGCTGAGCTCAGGCAGGGGCACGGAGCTGACATGGAGACAGGGGCTGCTGCTGATGGGAAGATGGGGGGAAAAGGAGGCCGAGGAGGGGGGAGGGAGGCAGGAGAAAGGAGTGGCACTGAGAAATCCGTGAATCCTGGACAGGCAGTGAGGGACAGCTGCTGGGAGGGCAGGGGGTGAAGACAGGCACCAGTGAAGGAGGCTTTGTGGCAAGGCTGCGATGGGAATCCTGGCAGCGCCTGCAAGAGTAGGTGGCCGATGTCAAGGCACCCAGAGGGAGAAGAGCAGGGAAATACAAGGACTGGAGCATTGGTTTAGTAGCTTGATCTACTGAAAAAAAAAAGCCTCATCTGCACTAGGACGGAATCTGGGAAGTCAAAAAAAGTCACTCAAGTGTGTTGCGTCCTTTTTGTGTGATGCACATCTCTAGCAGATAAGGAAGAGTTTTAGACGACCCACAGTACAGGGGCACATGATACCAGAAAGGCAGATAAACCCTTTGTGGAGGAGCTAGAGCAGAGGCAGAAAGAAGCTCAAGAGCTGCTTGCCTCCTGACCCATGTAGTCCCGGAGTGCCCATGCAGGGCTGTGATGGGTTCTTTTATACCAGGGTGAAGATGCTGTGGGAAGGTGGAGGGGCCACATGTAAAGACCTAGCAGGAAAGGCAGGACTTGACTGCAGTTTTGTGAGCCTTGCCAAACATTTGGGGCTGAGCTTTGCCACAGCGTTGAAGATTTTGTGTTCCCCATATGGTGATAAGCTCACACAAGCAGCATTGAAGGCACTGGAATATGTCTGCTCTTCTTATTTCCTTTATACTATATGTCCCTTCCCATTAAACATGAAAGGATCCCATTTCCAGCTTAGGATGCATGAGTGAGAACAAGGCCAGAAAGATAAGAGAATTGTGCAAAGCCTCATCCCTCTGGTTTTTATTACCCTTGTCATCTATCAAGAGACTGACTGCTTCTCTTGCTTTTGCCTTTTTTTTTTTTCCTCCAGCATATTTGTAAATGTTATTTACTTATTGTCACTAGCTCCTTTGGGCTGTCTACTTTAATTTTATATCACAAATTGTGACCGGCAGCATTTTGTTGCTGCTGCTTTCTTTATTAATTTGTATCTTACTGCTCCAGCAACAATAAACAGTCTTCAGCCCTCCCATAATTTGTGCTCCATTTTGAATCAAAATCTCACAGGAATATTTATAGTATTCCAACCCCAGCAGGGCTGGGAAAGGACTGTGGACACTGCTGTGCCATACCCATGCTTCTAATTCACATCCTGGTCCCTTTTACATGGAGAAAAAAATTATGCAAGAGTATCATTATCAGCACTTCCACATCTCTCATTGCATCACTAAGCATCACCATCAGCACATTACTAAAAGGTATTTACATTTCTTTAGCATTTAAAGTCTCCATAGTTCAGTAGGTTATATACAGCTAGAAATAATGCTTCACTTTTAAGCACTTCAGACCCCAAACTTTTTCTGAGTCTTGAGCAATTCAATTTTACACACAGAATTTCTGCCATTGGAATTAATATTCTGCTCATGTGAATGGCCTCGCCAAGTTTCTCTAGAGTGAACGTCTCAGTGTTTTATGTGCCACTGAATTGGCTATTTTTTATCTGTGAATACTGTAATGGAATTAGGGGATTGACTCTTTCCCTGTCTATTTAATACTCCCTTTCTGACAGTCGTCACTGTCAGTTTTCTTCATTTGGACCATCACACTATTGCCAACCAGACTATAAACCTGAATGTGATGGTTTGATTATTAAAAATTATTGAAATCATATTCTCTTTCCACACTTGATCTTCTTTAAATACCCATGTCTCTCCACAAATAAAATTTGTAAGAACAATTCTTAGTCCAGTCTTTGTGCAGTAATTACTAATAAAAGCAGTAAGAAGTATTTTTTCTGTCACAACAAACTTGTTTGTGCATGCAGAGTAGGTATTTAACTATATTTCAGGCTGTTAATCATGTCTCTTACTAGCGATGATGCAGAAGCTATATCCTATGAAGGGAAGTTCTCCAGACACATTTGGCTACAGGGATCCCCAGAAGGCACATGGTATTGCAGCAGTTCCAGGTTTCTATTCTTTTTCACTACCATGAATTGAAACTACTGCCTTTACAGTACAATATATTACATTAAAATGTAAACCAGACATAACTGCGTAGATTAAGAGGAAGGAAGAAAGGCCAGAAATCTGTGATATTAACCAGGATGAATTAACTTGTTTTCAAATGTATTTAATACTTATAGGCTTGAGTTACCATGTTCTAAAGCACCACTCATTTTCTTAGAGGTATTAGTCAGGGTACAGGAGCTGCAAGATAATAATAAGATTGGATAAATGTGTCTGCAGCTCAGCTCAACATCAGTTCAGCAAGAGTCTGCCTGTCATTGTGTCTGCTTTGTATGCCATCACTGTTGATCCCTGAGTGCAAGGATTCATGGCATTATCACAGCTTCCTTCTCTAGACCTAAATGCTGGCTTAACCAGCATTTGGGTTTTTATTATTACATAGTAGGAAAATTGAATGACTCGCACTGCCCACACACACTGGCTCGTGCATTTGCACTCAGCGGTCTGAGCCAAGGGTTGTCTAAATGATACACAGAGTGATGCTTTGAAAATTCACATTAAAGTACGATCCCTCTCTCATTTCTAAATTACTATTCTTCCTACTTGCAAATGTATATGAGGCACCCACACTAGGAAACAAGGTTTTTTGCTTTACCAGGGCTTATTGTTCGAGTTAGGAATGTTTTTCTCCATCACATCATCAATTTAAAGAGAAATATATCCCTCTCTGTAGGATTTGTTGCTCTAGAAATATATAGTGAAAACATCATAAAAAGGCTATTAATGACTATTGTTTAATTCTTAGGGGCCTTGGAGTAATTTCTGTAAAACATTATTACATTTTTATTGAACTTGTTCAGGGGTTTTAATAGATTTTAAGGCTAGAAGGGACTACCGAATCATTTAATCTGACCTCCTGTACCGCCCATAAAATAGCACCCAGTTAGTCCTGCCTTGAGCCCACTGCATTTGTTTGAGTCACACACATCCTCCAGTTTCAGCTCCTTCAGGGAACCCTGGGTAGAACTGCCTATCAAAAATGCAGATGGAAGTCACATTTGAATTAGTAAGAAAGGAATCCTCAGTCTCTTCTCCCAAAGAGAAAAAAAGACAGAAATTACTAGAAAAACAATTCCTGTAAAGTACTACAAAAGAGGGGAATATTGATTACCAAGATTCCTCTTAATAAGTAAAGTATAAATAGTCATCTGTTGTCCCCTAAGCCTGAACAGCCTATCTCTTGGCCTGAACTAATTTTAGTGACCTTATCAGGTCACTAATTTTGAAATTTCCAGGTTTCATCACCTCTCGTATGTTTGAGGTATCTACTTTGGTATAAAACCAATTGCCTAGTTTTCTTCATTAATTAATAAAGGAAGGTGATTTGCTCAGCTACAGACAGCTGCATTTGAGCTGACGAGTCTCATTCACAATGACTTGGTATTTAGCCGTCAAAAGAAACAACAATTAGAAGACCATTATGTAGCATTTCTCTGCTTCATATGAAGCTGATAGGATCTTCAATATAGCAAGTATGAGATCCTGGGGTAAGCTGCAAACGTGCCTTCTTAAAGGGTCTGACAGGTATTGTTGTCTTGTCTAGAAGCGAAAGTCATCATGAGGAACAGGCTAAAATAGTTGCTCATTTCAGGGTTAGAAGCACCTAAAAAGTACTAATGAGAAAAACACTTGTCTGTCAACAGACTTCTTAAAAACTCAGTTCTGCAAGAAACAATTCTCTCTCAAGGCGTTGTCAGCACCTACATGCAGGCATGAAATGGTGGGGTCAGATGATGCAGACTAAAAAGCCAACAATCCAGCAGTGACACGCAGTTCTGCATAGCCTTTATTATCCCCCACCTTTGTTCAAATCACAGCTGCATATGCATGGTGGCTGAGCCCACTGACTGTATCCCCAAACTGGTAATGAGCCACACATCACCATAAAGTGCAAAAGATGCCGTAAGTGCCCACACCTTTGCTATTGCTAAGGAAAAAGCTGGGGAGAAGCTAAGGGAGAGTACATTGGCATCACCACATGGGCCAAATGTAGCTTCTGCTTGAAAAAATTACTGACAAGCTGGAACTTGAGAGACATGAAGGTTGTGTTGGAGGCTCTGCAGCAATATTAAAAAAGTTTGTAGTCACTGTGCAATATCCTTTCTTTGACGCTACATGCCCAAAGTATTTAGTTTAGGTTTGGATATCTCATTCACGCCAAGCTCCCAAGGAGCCATATCCATCGATAATGCTTTCTTTTATCTCTGGTTGGTTAAAAGACTCCATCCTAAATAAGTCCATCTTAGTTATATATGCCATCATTAACTCGCATCTGGATTGTAACAGTGCATTTTATTTGAACACGAAGCAATCAGACCCTCAGAGACACACACCTACTAGCTGATTACAGTGAACAAATTACATTACTTTCTCCACTGACTCCACAAAGTATTGAATTAAGCTTAAGACTGCAGGTACTCCCCAGACTTGGGAAGTTCTGTCACAATGAAGCCTTACGTAGTAAGAAGAAAAGTTATTCCCCTGAGAAATAACTGCTGTGCGGTCTGGTCTTCAGCTCCTGAATCCCACAGAGCACCCCACAACTTCCTCCAAGGTGCATTTTGTACCTACGTAAAAATTTAAGATTCTACAAAAAACAAAGCTCATGAGCACTGAACCCTCTTCCCCAGGGGTGAAGTGGGAGAACAAACCCCAAGTGACAGACGTTACTTGTGGTAGTAAATACTTTATGATTTTGATGGCAGTAAAACTGCTACTACAGTGAGCACCTTCTAGCCATTGCCTTATCTGGTAAAAATTGTCATGTTCAGATGGATTAATAATCATACAAATTACAATAATTCCTCTGCCTTTGCTACATATTATACAGCTATTCTTTTCCTGGCTTTTATTGTAGTTCTAGCTATGGGATGGACCAGAGAAAATACATGCAAAGTAATCCTTTCTTCCCTTGAAATAGAGGCAATATATACTGTGACTAACCTGCTCCTATCAGAAGTCACAATCCTAAAGGCAGACACATGAAGGGCAGATTTTGCCCAGTTTACCTCTGCTCAGGAAGACATTAAATTTTCTTTTTTCCAAAAAGTATTCAAATCTCATTCCATCAAATCCATATACATCTTTTGGTTTGGAGGTGATGAATGCCAAATGTTGAGTCAGGATTCCCTTCTCCCCTTTCTCCACCAGACCACTCCTGAGGTTTATTACAAACTGAAGATTATATCTGTAATAATATTATTTTTCTACAAGGTAGTGCCCACCAGGAATAACAGATTAAATAGTGATCTAGCTTAGACAACTGTTAACGCACACCACATGAATTCTTTCCTGCCAGCTTCAATGATTCTACCTGAGTGTTTACAGAGCCTGTTTCACAAAAGCACTCATTTACTTTGCAAGTCTTTTGCACATAGGAAACTGAGGGAGGAGGGGGAGGGAAGAGAGAGAAAAAAAATAATTTACCACACACAGAAGGATGAATAAAGACGTAAAAATTTTACCATCTGTAAGGGACTGGCACTAGTTGTGAAGTGATTTTTGGGATATATCAGGGACTTGCAGGATCCTCTCCTCCAAAACAGATTCCATGCTCTCCTCTTGGGTTTTCCTCTTCTCTTGAGGAAAGTGTTAGCTCCGAAGGCTGGATTTCAAATTGTTGAGTGATGAGGTTCAAGGCAGAGTGACTATCCGATGGGGAGGACTGTGAGAGGGTGACCTGACATCCCCCAGAGCGCAGCAGCCATAACAGCGCTTCCCAAAGAGCCATGGCAGAGGAACAGCAAGCACTGCTCCTGAAACAAGATAAATCAATGTCAGTGTCATCCTGCTAGCTCAGATGCACAGCTTTCAGCTGGCATATTTATTATTAATTATTATTAAATTAATTTATTTAAGTGTGCTTTGCATAGATAGACACTTTGACAGTCACCAAGGATTTAATATCTAAATTAGTTAGGACAAACAAATGCAAGATGAAACAACACTGTAGCAAAGAGCATGTGAGGGTATTACTAATCAAGAAAGAGAGAAGTAATTGTTTGAAGTGGTGGGTTATTTAAGTGAGTCTTTAAAGAAGAAGCCCTGGATTTTAAAACCAGCCAATATAACCATTACGGTAGTCTAGGCCAACCATTTTATATGATGCAAAAAGCAAGCTGTAGTGTCAAAATGGACATTCACTGAAATATTTCAACCTAGGTCTTGAACCCACCGCACAGGTGGGATTCAATTACAAGCCTTATCGCCCATTTCCTTGATTTTTTTGCTTCCTGATGAATGGAAAAAAACATTCAGAAAATGAGGACAAAGAAGTCTTCCTGATACAGGAGATGAAGGGATGCAGATAGTGAAGCACAGCAAGGAGAAAAGAGACAGCAAGGGAACAGAGCAAGAAGGGGATGACCCAAATGGACCATTCAGAGGGAACTGGAGTATGCATGCTCAGGTGAGAAACATGCAGCGTGATCCTAAGGATTACAGGATGCCTTAGAGGATTTTAGTGAGCTTACTATTAAAAGGACTGGAGGTAGAAAGACAGCTGTAGAATTAATAATATGTGTTTAGAGTAGCTGAAAAGGATAATAACTATCAGCAGAGCACCACTAGATAAAGAGAGGAGGAATGAGTAGGGTGTGAAGGCCAAATGAGATCTAAAATATCTTTGACTCCTTAATAAAGAAAGGCTTTTATCTGAGGTCTTTTCATTTCCAGATAGAACAGACCAGCAATTTATATCATTTTTTAGATAAAGCAGAATCCATTCTTTATGGGTGACTAGAATATATGTTTGAATCATTCCAAAAAAATGACAAAGCCATAGAAGAGGAAAGCATATGGACTCCCAAGCTTTGAGGGTCAAGCTACTTCACCCTAGAGCATCATGTAGACATACAACTGACAAATAACAGGAGAGTAAGAGACCTTCCAAAGGTCATTTTCTTAGATCTGTTACCTCTTAAGTGCATTCCTGAAAGATTCCTTACAATCTTGATCCTGCCGACCCCCTTGGTGGCCATCTCAAATTGGTGACCCTTAATTTTCTTTTCATAATACCAAAGCTGTGCTTTAGTAGAGGTTCCCTAAAGCCCAAAATGGCTCGTAAAACACTGGGGTTTATGGTTGGTTTACATCAGTCTGCAGATGTTTTAGAGTGCATGTGAGCTAAGTGTGGCCTGTGAAGGGGTGAGTCCAACTTAACAATTTTCTTAGGCTTCAGAGAAGGAGCATTTAGGAACAGAAACCAAAGCTGGAAACCATAGGGCAAGTATCTTCAGTGTCTGCTACTCTGTGTGTGACATTCCTCTGCTTTCAGAACTACAGTTCTTAAAATTGTCTTGTATGGCTTCAATTCAATCTCTGAAGTGCATTTTTATAACAAAGAAATACTGTTACCAGGATCCAGTGTCATGGGAAACAAGATTCTCAGTTTATAGGGCATACGCACACCTCCCTTTCCTGCTTGTAGCTACGTAGCTCACTTTTCCCCCTGCAAAGATGACTTGTGGCACCGACAGCAAATTCTGACATGGAAAAATGATGTCAGAGAAGCATTTAATCTCTTTTCACCTGTTTTTTATGAACTCTAAGTCCTGGAAACAAGAACCATACCCATGTTACTAAATATCCCTACCAGCAATCCTATCTATGTACTATTGGCAAACAACTTCAGTGTGATTCCTCCAAGCGTATTTCTCCCATCACCCAGTCTCAAGAGCCTGCCTAAGACACGTTTATTCTTCTCTATTAAATCTCATTCAAACACATTTGAGACATTGCTCCCAGGTCCAGAACACCTTCCCATGGCATTGGATATGTTTTTCTCTCATATAGAATTCATATTCTTAATTATTTCCATCAAGAAAAAATGGAAATCTAAAAGAACCCACGGAAAGTGTATTCTAAATATGCACATTTGCAGAAAAGCCCCAGGATTCAGGGGCCTTCTTTGTAGTGGGGGAAAATAGTAGGAATAAAGAAGCTTTTATCAACAAAAATAGATGGAGATTGTCCAAAATCAGAGCCAACAGCTGAAGATGCTGTTAGGTCATTTTCCAGGTAGGGTGTGCAGGCATTTAAGAGACCCTAGCTTAATGCTTTGAGAAGATATAATCTTAGATAAATTCTTTGCTTGGCATTTGATACCTAAAGAAAGGGTTCCCGTTTGCTGAGTGTACAGAATGTCTGAGTAGAAGTGTCTTGTGTGCTCTTCCTATCCTACTTTCATGTTACTTCCAGCATAATAACATGACCATAATATTGACAAGAGACCCCAATGATCTGCTTTGCAAACATTACTTACGAGGTAATTAGTAGCCCTTCATCTCTTCTTTTAGCCCCTATCTGCTGTTCCCATGCCTCCCACATCCTCTCTTGTGTTGAGAAGTCACATATTCCTAAAAAGAGGAGTATCTTCTGTCCCATTTTCACCCCAGTAGGACCAGCTCAATCCTCTAACCTAGAGGCCCTGAAGGCTAGGCTGAGGACACTGGCAAATGAGGCCTGCTAGACCGCTTGAGAACTCAAGGTGTTCACTCTGCCTTGATAAACGATTGTACAATGCTACATGGACGCACCTCGTTAATTCAGGACTTGCTTCGGGTCTCTATCACTTGCCTAATGCACACTGCAGTCCCTGGCCTGCCTTGAAGCACAAGAACCTGGAGTGGGATGCTATTTGAAAAGATCTGAAAGGTGATAGCCACACTCAGCTCTCAAATGTATTTCTTCCACTCATGAAGAATATACAGAAAACCTACAGAAAACTAAGTAACATTTTTTAAAAAGCTATTATATATTATGACAGGCTTCCCAGAGAGGCTGTGGAGTCTCCTTCTCTGGAGACATTCAAAACCCACTTGGACTTGACTGTGCAACCTGCTCTGTGTGAAGCTGCTTCAGCAGGGGGTTGGACTAGATGATCTCCAGAGGTCCCTTCCAACCCTGACCACGCTGTGATTCTGTCATTCTGTGATCACTAAGGCATAAATCACTGTTTTCTAATATCATTTTTGTTTTAGTAAGTTAAATGTGGTCCTCTAAATGCATTAAAAACCTTCATTTTATATAACTGGAGCTCATTTTGATGTCCTCCCCTGCTTTTAACTGTAGATCGTGCATGACACTTCATGTCTTGTACAACCAGTACCTGTAGCGTAACCGCTTTTTCAAGCCATCCATAGTATATACATGTACAAGGCATGAACAGAAACAGCCCACACACAGAAAAATAATGGATGTAAAAGCTAGATCATAAAAAACAGGAGTTCATGTTTCTAAAACTAAGCAGCCTCAAACCTACCGGAGTACGTTTAGTTTTGAGCACGAGCATGGCTCAGTGGGTCCTAGTGGTTACACTGATACTGGTGAATAAAATGGACCAGGGCCTGTCCTCCGGTCTTGAGACCAATAATCACTGCACAGCACATATCGTTATAACTCTCTTACTTGTAAAACAGGCTATGGTCAAACTCTGATTAACTCCATCTGGGGGAGTACTTGGTGTCCTGGGCCAAAGCCCTGCCAAGGACTATGCTGACCATTTAACAGCATGCACACCCCCAGACTAGCGCTCAGGCTTCTACCCTAGCCTTATTCCATTTTCTAATATAAGCTATAAACTATGGTAGTGTAGTACTATAGACATGACCACAGAAACTATGCAAGCTCTCAAATGTGACGGTGGGTGCACAAATACACGGAGCTGTTCACAATAGATCTTACAGACTCTGCAAGCAATTGGAAAAACCCAATGTACTGCCACAGAGGTTGATTTAAGCAATTAATTATGTTTTGTTTCTTTGCTTGCTAGTGGTTAGGTCTGTTTTCAGGGGGAAAACTGCATTCTCCTGAATATTTCATGTTTGTAATTTATTTTCATTTCTGTAATTAGTTGTAGGTGCCTTTTTACTTACATGTAACTAAAGGAAAAAAAAGAAATTAACCTGAATAAACTTAGAAGAGCTATTGTTTTAGTTTGAAAAACAAGGGAGTCTCAAATGGACTGATTGGATTTTTAAAAATGCAACAAAAGGTGAAAAAGACCAAACAGCAATAATGGAGTTTTTCTGCCAATTGCAACTTGCAATAAAATCTGGTTTTAATGAGACAAAAGGTTAGGAAAAGAAAGCGCACCGAAAAATTCTTGAGACCATTCTGCTACGAAATTTGATTCTAACACCAAAACTTTCTTTGCAGACAAAAATCTGTCTTTAAAACATCTGCAGAAGGGTTCCAGAAATAAATCAACTATAGCCAAAACAAGAGTTCTATAGTCGGTACCACAGTACCACCTTGTGGGGGAAAAAAAATGGCCTCAGTATTGACTTCTTTCACCGCACAGTGTCAGGAAATACCCATCATATAAACATAAAATTCTAAGACAAATGAAACAGACCCAGGCACCAGCAACATATGCGATGCATGACTTCTCTCAGTGTCAAATTACTTTTTCTGAAAACCCCATGTTCCAGCCAAAATCTTTCAGAAGTCTAATGTAAAAACTTCCTGGAAGAAAAATGTCTCCTTTTACATTTGCTTGCCTTCTTTTCTTGACTTCCATTTGCTGCAAATTTATTTCTCTAGTTACACTGAATCAAGAGAACAATTGCATCAGGCATGTCAAATTCCTCCCCCACAAAATGCTTCACAAAGTTAAAAGGCTATGACATAAACAAACTAATGCCAGGATCTTTGAGATGACTTTTTTTTATTGCTTTTCTGTGACTGATGTAGAGATTAGAGACACTAATATTCCTGAGTACATCTGAAGAAATAAGGTTATCAAATTCTCAGATGCCCGAAGGGAACTATCACCTGCTTTTCTCCATTTCTTTCACATAGTGAAAGAAATGTGTATGATTAAGTAATTGCTCGCTGTCAGAAGAAAGTCACCTAGTCCTCATACTTTAAGAGCTCTGTTAAATGTAATTTTCACACTTTCAAATGTAACTTCTTACAGGCACCTCTGAATTTAACGCCCCTAATAAAGCACAGCAACCAGTCCTTTCTTTCCTAAGCGGTTTCAGTATCAGCCAAACCAACAGGCAAGCTTCCTTCTGCATTTTATCAATGGGCAGCACTTCCTGACACTTCATTTTGGGGTGTTCTTCACTGGACATCAACATTCGGGTCAAATTGGGATAAACTGTGTCAAAGCATGTATAATAGTCTTTAATATAATGTTGTCAGGGGTGGGGGTGTGGGGGGTGGGGGTGTATTCTTTTGGGGGATTTTTGTTTTGTGGGTTTTTCCCAATATAAAAACAAAGTTTAAACCCATTCGCATTCATGCTGTGGAAAGCCTCCCATTAACGGAAACAATGCAGGATCAAACCCACAAAACAAAATTGTATTCAGGTTTACTCTTCCACACAAAGCTAGGCTGTGAATTTAGACATCTAGAGTTCAGGGGCTGATCCACCTGCAGCTATATTCTACTGAGAGACGGACACTGGCTTTAGCTGGGCTGGGATCAGATCCGAAAGGTAGAACTCCTCTCACCTCACTCCAAGTAACCAGAAATTAGGTGATCAGTCCAGTTGCCCATACGTACCTATCTAGTACCATTTCAGATTCCCCAGGATATGCTTCCTGGACCTTCAGCTCATGACTTATGTCACATTTACCAGCCCCATGCAGAGGTCACAGAAATCTTTGGGGGGCCTCCGAAGTCACTAAATGGCTATGGGTGGGAAGCTGAATCAAGCCCTAAGTGTCTGACTGAAGTTTGTCATATAGGCTCCATCTATAGTCAACAAAGAGACATCTCCAAACAGTAACTCATCACATCCTAACATATACATGTCTTCGACAGATGGGAAGGAATACCTTCTGAAGATTCGTATCTCTCCTTGCTGACCAAAGGCAACTGGAAACCAGATGACTAACTTTCAGGTGATCACATTCTGCTGAGATGAATCCAAAACCTATATACAACAGATTATAGACTTTCTCCCTATTTTTTGCATCCCAATAATACACTTTGGGCTGCACGTTGTACATACGGTTTGGATAGTGTGATCTGAACTATAATGTATACATTATACCACAAGCCTCATAGGAAGGATTCCAAGCAGTCAGCTCAGGTCCCATCGTTAATGGTGGCAGCAAGTCCTGCCTTAATCAGCAGCAGTATCAGCAACTGTGGTCTGACTGCCAGGCTGTGTTCATATGCAAGAGCAATGCCTCTGCACCCAGCTGCTCTTTTAGGATCCCACGCTTTACGGACCCACCAACGGACCCAATGCAAGCAGCACCCCTCTTCTCCAAACACACATTTCAGCTGGCAGAAAGACTTCAATACCAATTCCTGCCACGTGCCTCCCTCTCACCATGTTCTCCACCTCAGCAAACCAACACCCTGAAGTCATGGCCTCTCCCCAGATTCCCCAAGTTCAATCTCCACATCCCTAGTCTCCATCAGGGTGGATCTGTCACCCATCCCAGTACATACTGTTCTACAAAATGCAGAGCTATGGCTGCTGCCTTCACCCAGCACTTACTTGGACTTACCCAAGACTCACTTACCCAGCACTTCACCCAGCACTTACTGCTGTGCCACTAGCCCTATATGCCCCACAGCCTGGGAGATCAACAGACTTTCTCAGATTAAAAATACGCAATTCTCGAAGTTACTATTTCAGGCTGGCTTTGAATCTAGACTCAGCTATCTTTTGATTTTCCTCCCACAATCATGAGATCTATGCATTTAAGTTTTTTACAAAACTTCATATTCCTTCCTTTTCACAAGTAGGGACCAACAGACACAGGTCTAGATTCCCAAGAGGGCACAGATCTTCAGGTCTCATCAAGGTAAATGACTTAGACAACAAAATGCCTTAGAAAATCTGATCTACCTGACCCCAGAAGGCAGTGATATGGTCAGTGGTATCTCACTGTATTTCAATGCAGACTCTTCCTAGATGCAAGAGGAGAAAGCTGCAGAGCACCGTGTAGCCGTGGTGAAAGCACTTCGCAGATGCACCTCTGCTCCTCCATCACATGACACAAGGTACTACAAGCTTCTCAACTTGAAAAATTAGCCACTACTCTGAAATATTTGCACACTGTGTTATTTTCAGGTTTTTAATTGCTCAGCATTAATGTTCTGGTTTAGGGGGGTTGCAAGGAAATCAAGCCAAATGCTGTGCTAGACTGACCAACAGGAGATGGAGGAGAAGCGAGGATCACTGTTACAAACCCTTCTCATCTAAATAGTTTAGTCACTGTGCAACAGACCACCATTGAAATCCTTCCTCTGCCTGAGGGGATTCAAACATTCATCTCCCAAAGACCTCATTAAATACCATTTTTAGGGCATTATGAATTAAGTGTTCTTCCTCCTCTCTTGTTTCACTTTGAGTAAAAACTCAAAAAATCGAGTCAGCAGGAAACAATGCATTCTTTGGGCTCCTTCTCTTGCTTCAATAAACAAGCTGATCACATGGGGTAGAAGAGTATCAAGGGTAATGACTGAGAGCAGCTCCCACATAAAACATTCAGTGTCTTTGGGGCTGGATTCTCCACTGGAAGGAAGCATCTGTAGGTTAAAATTATCTCAAATCTTAAAGAAATTGAGCTTTACTGCAGGGAGTAAATTTATGAACTACTAGGTATAAAAGAGAATAATGATTTTACATTCAGCAGCTTGACCTTCACTGAACAGAAATTCTCTCAAGCGCCATTAACATCTAACCTACTGGTCTGATACCAAAAGATAGATATATTTGTGCTCACTGAAGAATTATATGCTTAATACTATAACTTGTTGAGGTTATGCCAAAAATTAGGTCTTAAATAGTTAACTGTCTCGGTACTTCTGTTATATTGATCTTGCTGTTAAAGTACCGGCTACAGTAATGGCCTGAAGAACAACTGCCTTTATGAAACACTCAGTTACCGACAGTGGTCAGGTACCACCTGACTGCAAGTTTCTAGGGGGGACAGGAAAATTTCTGGTGATTTGTCACTTCCAGTTTTACACTGACTTTTGCTCCTATTCGATCTCATTTAATTGGGAGCATCATGTTTTTCGTGCTCCCAGTAAATCAGGTGACAATGTCCATATTTCATTACCAAACAAGCGATACAATGATATAAACGGCTTGCTTCCTTCTTCTGTGACTGTATTTGCTTTATTCTTCCACTGGTAAGAATGTTATCTTGATTACGGATGATTTTGACTGACCATTTTTTAAGATACCTTCTAGAAAGATATGCCATCCTAATGACGTGTGGCAAAGCAAGTTAACAAGTACCTCTTTGAAAAGAGACAGAACTTTGTGATTTTTATTTACATTACAAAACACTGACTTTCAGCACATTGGTTACGGTTACGTAACATGTGGATCACACATCAATTAGAAATATGACTATTTGATGGCATCTTTAGGTCCTCCATATGTATACACAGGCTGTTTGTGAAACACACATCCACAAACAACCAGAAGGCAGAGCCACGCACAAGGCACCCCTGTGCACCCAGCCAGGCTGGAGCTGCCGGACCCTGCTTTGTACTCTTGCTGTTGGCTACTGTGAACTGGACATGAACCGGGCTGCCTTCTGCAGAAATGTTTCTAGCCTGCTAGTGTACTTCCTAGAAACAGAGGACAGTCCAGGTTGGAAGGGACCTTGAAAGATCATCTGGTCCAACCTTGTGTGGGAAAGGGAGGCTAGGTGAGATTAGCTAGCACCCTGCCCAGTCACATCTTGAAAACCTCCAGTGACAGGGTCTCCACCACTCCCCTAGGGAGGTTGTTCCAGTCAATGATTGTTCTCACAGTAAAAAAAATCTTTCTTGTATCAAGATGAAACCTCTTCTGGTGCCACTGGTACCCATCGCCCCTTTTCTTCTCCATGTGGCTCTTTATGAAGAGACAGCCTTCATTCTCTTTGTGGTCACCTTTTTAGTATTGAAATACTGTGATGAGGTCCTCTCCTGAGCCTTCTCTTCTCCAGGCAGAAAAGGCCTAACTCCTTCAAACTTTCCTTATAGGGCAGGTTCTCCACTTGACTTACAGCTCTACCCGTTCCTTGTTTCTGCCAGTTCTAGCTGGTATGAAACCAAAAACTAAGCACACATAGCATCTATTCCTGTTTCTCATTTAAATAGCAAAACAGATCTTGTAGAACAAAAACATTTTGCAAAAAAAGTACCTCATCCACAGAAGCCTCAGTGTACGTGCACTCAGGCTACATTAGTCTTTGTTCTCACTATGCGATGAAAGTCATGAACAGTCTCGCCCCCAGCTTCCAGTCTGCTGCTGCAGTGCTTTGTGGTACTACACCCACTTGTGAGTCTCGTGTCAAACATACAAGGCTGTCATTTTCACCCTTTCCTAAAAGTGCTTAAAACTAACACATGCAAGAATTCCCACCACTTGCTCTGATTCAAGCGTGAAGCTTTAAAAGATGAAAAAGAGATTGATATTCCTTCTCCAAGAAATAAAATAAAGCCAAAAATCCCCCTTCCCTCCAAACTTCACCTCCTACTTCAGAACAAGGCCTCACGCAGGTACTTCTACCAATATAATTTTTACTTAATCTTGAGAACATACCAGTTAATTCCGATGTATACTCAGCTAAAGAAAGATCAGGATAATAATTCATTATATAATTTACACTTTTAATAGCACTTGTTTGGCCAACGTGTGATTGGAAGAGAACTTCTTAGGCAATTAATACAGTACTCTGGTCTCACAGATTGTTATGACAAATAAATGAGTTCACTGATCAGGTACCATCCAATGAAGCAACTTTTGCACCAATGCCAAGAAACTTTTTTCAGGTTTCCAATCTGCATGCATTAATAAGATTCTTGTGCCAAAAGAAGTTTCCTTTTGCTTAAACAAGTTTTCCATCTGTACTGTTTACCTCCCCAGCATCTTCAGCTTTCCAATCTCTTTTAGAAGAGGCAACATATATCCTCTCTGTCTTTGTTTTGCAGGATTAAACATGCCAAGTTGTTTTATTTTCCCTTCTGTGGTAGAGCTCTCTTATCCTGACCATCTTTGTAGCTTTTCTCTGCAACTAGTTCAGTTTCAATTAATTTTTCTTGGAATGCAGATAACTAACACTGTAAAGCCTTTCAGATGAGGTCTGTATAACTTTTTATAGCTTTATTGGATATATCATACAGGATGTGTCAAGCTTGCATTTTCTAGGTGCATTATCTACAAGACTGACAGTCCTCCTAAAACCAGTTAAAACATGCAAGTTTTATTACTCTTCAGCTCTTCCCAAGAGGTCTGTTATAGGATAACAAGATGTTATGAGTTCTCAAATTAACTCATGAACTTGCACTCCAGTATTTTAAATATTAGCCACTTTATTTCTCTTGTCCTTGGAGCTGTCTAATTTTTCCCATTTGATATTCTTATCCTCCTCTTCATTAACTATGTTGTCTAAACACGTCACCTGTGTCACCAGAATCACTGTTACCCTCCTAATTCTCTTATCAATATCATTAATGAAATTATTAACAAGGTTGCTCTCAAAATTCAGTCTTAAAAAAAAAACCATTACTAACTTCATTCCAATACTTCCCTTTTGATAGTCCCCATTGTCTTCTGACTACTCCCACACTCTCCTTACCCACCTTCAGTTCTTTTAATGATTCTTATCATGTACAGCTTAATTAACAATTTCCCACAAGGCAATATATCAAATACAATCAAGATAGAATAGTTCTATCCATCCCCTTTGCCTAAAAATATCACAGAATTTATCAAAAATGCTCTTTTATTAATCTGAGATAATCTACCTTTGATAAAAAGATGTGACATTTTATTCCATTTACCTCCATGCTCTTTATTATTCTCTCCTTCACATTTTATTTTAAAGCCTACTGAGAACAGATCAACACATACTTAGATGCCTGGATCAGGTTTTGCACCTTTCTTGCTATTCTACTGTTATCTGGTATCATTTCTCCCTTTCTCTAACACATCTTCTACAAGACATTTCATGGACCATGTCTTTCAGAGCTCTCACCTGAAGATAGGCCAGTCTTTTGCCATCTGCGTCTCCTTCTCTGTGTGCTAACTTTTTAGTGTGAGTTGCCTGATATATATCCTGAAGAGAGGTCTGTGAAACATAACAAAAAGGCAAATATTGAGTAACTTTTAGTAGAGATCTTTTTCCCACTCACCACTTGGCCAGCTCCAGCTGCTGATAACTGAAACAGGGGAAACACATCAGTTTGGTTTCAGGACCGCATCTAGATCATATCTCACCTTTACTTTGCCCTTACTGCACAGTGGCTGCATTACAGCTCTTTCCTAGCTCTCTTAGTGGTTTAGACTACTGGACAACTTCGGGAGATCTAACACACCTCAGATTAGGATGCAAATGAAGGTCCAGAAACAACTGTGACCATCTAAGTTCCTGTTACATTCATACAGAGAACTTCTTTTTCCTTTTACTGAAGTGAATACAGTTCCTTGCATACACTTCTATTTAGTATTTAGCAAGGCAGCCAATGCATTTATTTTGCAAGGCTTTTATTACTTTTTAATGTATGTGTGTGTATATATATGCATTTTATTACAAATGATAAGGCACACCAAATCTGAAGTAATTCATAGGTTTTTAGAACACTTTACATAGTGTGGGGAAGTCCTCCCAGAAAGGGAAAAAAGTAACAAGACAACATGAAGCACGCTGGAGCTGCTATCTCAGTGTTATTTGGCAGAAGACACCCTCGTGCTGCTTTGCAAGAGTTTGTAAACCACTAATGCAAGACAGACTTGGTGAAATCACTGAGATTCACAGTGAAATCTGGCACACAAGATGTTGCAACCTGCTCTTGGGAAATCTTAACACAAGAGACTAAGGAGCTACATGAGAAGAGTGGATTGGGCAATAACTCTGCCACGCTGAGCAACAGAAATCTTTCAATATCATCATGGTGAGCTGTCCTCGTGAGGTATTTTCACTGCATCTGCACAGGAACAAGAAGTGTGCTTCTCCAGGCTCCCTACCAGCTGGGACCTGAATTTGTACTACACGTGTTTCATGGTATGCACCACGCCACTGGTCACCAGGGACCTGCTCTGGCCTCACATTTGCAAAGCAATGCACAAGACAGTTCATACACCGGTTCTTGTCACTCAGGCATCCAGGCTAATTCCTCTCTTTTTTAACTCTCGTAGGTTTCCTATGAATAGTGTGTATCCAGACACTTTCCAACACACAGGTGAGATGAGGTTGATGACTCGCAACCAGTTTTACAGCTGTTGTCAAGTTCTTTAATCACACAGGGTTCCCACAAATGACATAACTTCATATTTATAAGAAAATATTTAACAAGAAAAAAAATAGAGTCTGTCTTGTCAGAAACCTGAATTATTCCTGTGCTTAAAGCTAGGAGGGAACCTTTCTTCTTGTAGGTATGCCAGTTGTTGAGACCATCCAACACCTTCCACCACTGCTTTCTAGTATCATTCTTCCATTGATTAAAACAAGATATTTTAACCAACGGGAAAAAAAATGCATATATTGAAAATACAAGTTGAAATCTTTTGAAAGAAGAAATCACATAACCTTTCTCTAAATTAATTTAGATAAAATAATGCTGGTTTGCTCTTCTTAAAAAAAAACTCCTACAACAGTTACATGGAGTAATTTTAAGGGAGCTGAACAGGGGGCAGCCAGGATAATGTATCTGCGCCTCTGTCTGTACTCATGAAAAATGCCGCAATCATAAGCTGTATGATTCTACATATGTTGGATAAATATTAGCTAAGATATGCAGATGTTAGGGCTAAGCCTCAGGTCTGTTAAGCTGGCCATGAAGACTTTATATTTTGCATACGACCTATGGCCTCATCTTCTGAAAAAATATAGCTCTTAAACCTGCTTTATGACAGGAGCTACAAACAGCTCCGCAGCAGTTCTCCGTTTTGAGCATTCACATGCACTTTGACCACAGTACCCAGAGACTTCCAACAATCTTTAAGTGGTCACCTTCCCTGCAGTGTAACCTCTTTCTGATGTTAGAGACAGGTGACTGAGACCCAGAACATGGGCTTTGCAGGTTCTACGTTTTTCTTCTAAACACAAAAGCAGCTTTTCTCTGAGATAAACACAGCTGGTGGATGCAGCTTTACTTTTCCTTTGCACTTCAAATGTGTTTGTTGAGTAGGTATTTAAAACATTCTGGTTTGGGAGCATACAAGTTATGCCCAGTCCCCAACACAGATAAGTAAGATTGTGTCAGTCAGAAAACAAAAGGAAGTAACATCAAAATTACCATATCCTTTAAACCCTGCCTGATCTTCGCAACAGTGACATTTTGATGATGATCACTCTGCCTTCACAAAGCGAGCACTCACTATTTTTGAGATTCATATTTCTACATCAGTTTCTGAAAGGAAATGAACCTGATAAGCAACTACAATTGGAATGCTGTTCTCTGCACTCTTAATTCTAATCAAAAAAAAAAAAAAAAAAAAAAAACAAAAACACAACACCAAACAAACAAACCCACAAAGGTAACAGAAAAACCCAAACAAACAAACCCACAAAGGTAACAGAAAAATATCACCACTAAAATATAAAGGACTGCAACTGTGAGTTGCCTGATATATATCCTGAAGAGAGGTCTGTGAAATGTAACAAAAAGGCAAATATTGAGTAACTTTTAGTAGAGATCACCAACTGCCACCTAAAGTACCACCACCCACCTTGCAGTCTTTCTAAAAAGCACTAAAGTAGTTCACCTTCCCCAATGCCTAACATACATGTCCAAAACCAGAAGTTTTAAGTTCAGAATTCTGCACAACAAGCTCAAGACCACAACTACATATCAAGATCAGCAGTGATAGATTTTCACACATACTTTTTTTTTCCTTTTTTTCCTTGTTCCTTGGTTTCTGTTGACTTGAATACCAGTCCTGTTGGCTGCCTTGAATCCCAGTCTTAAGAGCTTTTAGAGAACCAAAGCAATTCATTGAACACCATAAATTTATCTCAGACAGGTCTGGTTTTGATCTGATCTGCAGTTTCTCAATACCTCAGAAATCCATATTCTTCATCTACCAAAAACCAATACTCACACTCAGCAGCTGAGATGGTAGCAGCTGCTTATGCAAAAGCAATACTTTCCTTTAAGAAGTTGTCAGGTCCAGTTACAAACATGGTACTTTGTGACTTCATGTCACAATATGATCAAGATGTGTACTAAGCGTGGCTTTCATGAAAACAAAACTCATAAACATGGACATAAACAGGTGCTAGATCAGAATCATCCATAAACTACGTATCAGAATCATCCATAAACTACGTATCTGGAGAGCAGTGGGGTCAAACCTATATACAATCTCTGAGAAACCAGGGCCAGGGCCTCTGAATAGTACCATTGCTGGATGAAGCAGATACTAGCCGTATTTTACACTACCTGGAACCTCCCCATGTCTAAAAGAAGCCTCTTTAAATCTTTCTAGACGAAATCATATCAGAAAATCAAAAAGCAACAGGCACTCAATGCATTCAGGATATGAGTATGCTCCCCACGCGCACACAGGTTGCTTGGGTGATGTCATCACACCAACCCAACCTGTTCTGGAGAGCAGTTTCATCTTGCATGCACCACAGTCAATTGGTACCTGCGCCATGATTGCTTGGCTGGGATTTCTGGATTGCTAGATATCTGGGAATCCTGGACAAATTACTAAACACGACAGAAAAAGACAAGAGGGGAGCAAACAACCCAAAATGACAGCCTGTCACACAGCGCAGTACCTCTGACAGAGGTACTTTCTCTTTAGCTTTTCTAACAGCTGAACCATCATCGGAGTAGGTCTCTACCCATGTTCATCCTTGATCTTCTCTTTCCTAGTTAATTGCTTAAGTGGCTTTCTCAGGCTAGCTCTGTAAACCAGTTTTGTCTCCCATTTACAAGGTTTCATCGTGAGGTACAGACATTCACCAGCATTTCAGTAGAGGAAGATCTAGGAAAGTTTACTAAAATTACATACTATTAATAGTATTGTACAATAACATAACTTTTTATATATAGCCCCGAGGCTAAACACAGCGAAACGAAGCACAGCCATTTCAGTGAAACACAGCAGCTATGTCCACTCACCCCAGCCCCGGTGTCACCCCCTGGGCCACCCTGAAGCCTCAGGCCTGGGATATTTACCCCCGTAAGACCCATGTGCTGGCTCCGGCCAAAGTGGAAGCAGGCGCCAGCTGTGGGCTGAGATCCCCACTGGCTGGCAACTGGAGAGAGGAAGGGGGTTACGGTATATGTTCGCTCCTGATTCCCCATCGTTCGCTCAGTTACCCGCCGCTCCCCGGGTACCCCCACACACGCTCCCCCCTCAGCCAGGGCCGCTGCGGAGCGCGGGGCACCCAAGGCTGCGCTTCTGCCGTCGGGGGGAACGTGTCCCAGGAGGCGCGTCCCCCACACGCGTGTGTCTTCCCCTGGGGCACTACACAGACACGCGTGCGTATGCCGGCAAGGCACACTCAGCGCTGCGGCCGCGCCGCCCCGCTCGCTCGGCGGTAACGCACAGCGCGCGGCTGCCCCGGCCCCGGCTCGCCGCCCCCGCCGCCCTCCCGCAGCGCGGAGTCACCCTGCGGCCGCGGCCCCGGGGCGCGCAGGCCGGGGAAACCCGCCTGCCTCCGCCCCGCCAGTCCTGGCTGAGACAGCGACGTCCCTCCGGCCTCGGGGCAGCCTGCGCCGCCCGCCGCTACCGCCCCCGCCGTCGGCCACGGGCCCGGCCCGGCCGGCGCTAGCGCCGGCGGCACGGAGAGGAAGCGGGACCGCGGCCGCGGCCGGGGCTGCTCCCCCTGGCGGAAGCGGGCGGCGCGGCGCGGCGGGGCGGGGCGCAGCGGGGGCGGGGCCGCCGCCAGGCCGTGGCCCCGCCGCGGCCGCTGGAGTCGCAGCCGCTGCCGGCGCGTTTCCCCTTCCCGCCCCCCGCGCTCCCTCCCCCGCCTCCCCGGCCGGCGCAGCAGGAAGCGGCTCTGATGTCAGCGGCGGCGGCCGCGGCGCGGCTCTAAGCGGCCCCCCACCCCCGCCGCGGCCCCCTCGCCCGCTGCTGCTGCCGCCGGGGCTGGCGGAGGCGGCCAGCTGCGGCCCCGGGGGCGCCCCCTTCTCTCCGCTGCGGCCGAGGCGGCTCGCAGGCTTCGCAGCGGCCGCGGCCTAGGGCAGCCGGGGCGGCGCTCCGCTGCGGTGCGGGAAGGCGCGGGATGCGGAGCGGCGGCGCCGCCGGCGGGGCCTCCGCCCGCCGCCACTGAGGCCCGCGGCCGCCGCGGATGCGGCCTCGCCCCGCGCGGCGGCCCAGGCGGCGCCTCGGCCAGGCCCCCCCCGACCTGCGCCCGCGCGGAGGGCAGGAGCCGCCGCCGCGCCCCGCGTAGCCCCGGCCCAGGCCCCCGACTGCCCGGCGCCGGGCCCTCCGCCCCGGCCTGCCCCGGCCTCTCCTCCCCCGGGTGAAAGAGGAGGGATGTCCGCTGCCGCCTCCGCTGAAATGATTGAAACCCCACCGGTCCTCAACTTCGAAGAAATCGACTACAAAGAGATCGAGGTGGAAGAGGTGAGTGAGGGCCCCGCCGCCGGGCGGCCTCCCCGCGCACGCCCCCCGCCCCGGGCACGGGCCGCAGGGGCGGCCTGGCCCTCACCGGCCCCCGGGCGCGGAAGGGGCGGCGGCGGCTCGCTCCGGCGTACCTGCCCGGGGCTCCGCGCCGCTGCGGATGCTGCAGCGGGTGGCACCGGCGAACAAAGGCGGTGTGGCTGGGAGCGGAGGGGCCAGCGTGCTGCTGCCAGCCCTGGTGCTGCCTGCTGCGCCGTGGGGTTTTGTTTAAGCGGGATAGATTTATCCAGGACTTTCGTTGTAAAGCTTTCAGCGCCGGTTATGCCGCCCGCTTAAGTATGGGTGTCAAACAGTTGTCAAACGCTGTGACGAGAGGGAAGTGTGAATTCTGATGTTTCTTTCGGATCTTTCTGCATGCCCCGGCTTCCTTCTTCAGCCACCTAACTGAACCACGGTATATATAATCATTGTACCGGTGTTAATTATTCACTAAATTTACAGCTCGGTTAGCTGTAAGGACGTACTGATCTTTTTTTATATTTTTTTTTTTCTGAATATAGGCTAGTGATGTTGCACTTGAGGGTCTGTAACGTTGCATTTGCGACCTGTGCGTGTTACCCAGGAAGTGCCGTGCAGTTACTGTGTAACAGTTGGAAGCAAGTATTTCTTCCTCTGTAGAAAGTTTCATATCAAAGTTATTGCCTTAAATTCTTTGGGGATGGAATGGGACGGATAAAGTATAGAATTTCATACATACCTTTTAATCTGTTTGGATTTCCTGTGAAAGTAGGATGGGTGTGATCTAGGATAGCTTACATACTTTACTAAAGGGCTCGGTAGTGTGTATGTATCACAATGTTTAACTGTCAGGATCACACAAAAGTATTGTTTGTGTTGAACATTTTTTTTCTTCTTCCCACGCTAAGTTCTGTACAGGAATGAAGGTACATCATGCAGGTCTATACCGAATTTGATGAGGCCAGCTTGTAGGGTCTGGACCTAACAGACATCCAAAACTGCTGAAACAGTCTTGTCTTTCTGAAACAGATTGTCTTTCTCTTTCAGTAATAATTACCCTCTTTTTAAGAAATAATTTATGTGGAAACAAATTTAATTTTGTGTAGTAGCCTTTATAAGTATGCCAACCAGCATCTTACGCTTTTAAAGTGGTTTGTTAGATACTGGTTTGTTTGTAGTCATTAAGCTGGGCTCGTGTAGCCTGGGAGAGTTCATAGAACATAAAATCTGTAATAATCCATAGAACACCAGGACACTTTCTGCTCTATTCAGGTAGTGTTGTGGCAACTTTGGCTTTCACCAGAGCAGACAGTGGAAATTACCAGAAGGCAGTGTCTTCCAAAAGATTGCCTTTTCCGCTTTCTATGAATATGGCAATCATGAAGGTTATTGACTGTGTACGTCTAATCATTCCTCTTGCCTTCATGTATCTAGCTGTTCTGAAGTGAGAAAATTTAATGTATTTGGGAGCTGAAAGTATTTTTGTATTTGATAATACGCTGACATTTTTGCAACACTTATTAATGGACAGGGATCAAATCATACGCTATGGGGAGAAATGGCTTTTCTCACCTGAAGAAGAAAGTAAAGTTGATAGCAATTTATCCATCATAAAAAGGTGCCCAGTGAAGGCTCATAGAAGTGAGTGGCACATCTAATATGTTAGACATAGCACTTTGAATCAATAAAATGCTATACAGATCTTGAATCCTCATGACACCCTTGGGAAGGCTGTTAGCAGGGATTATCTTGCTATATTACATGCAGGAAATGTGGAGCTACGTAGTGTGTAATTGGTTTAACTAGAATTTATTGTTCTAAGGTTTAGTTTTCAGAACACGCCTGTGTCCTGCATACCTGCCTAGCACTCAGAGACAGGACTATATGCACAAAAATCTATGTAGAGACGATGCCTAAGCAGTAACTTGTGCTTTATTTATGTGGTTGTTGCATTATCCTCAAAGCAGTATCTCTGTTGGAGATGACAAAACTCCTGTGGTGTAAGCCGGGGAGCTCTGACAAAGTGTTCTCTCCATGAGAAAATCTGGTGGTGGCTGCTGTGGCATTTTGAGTTATACTCAGTGTACCTGTCCTACCAGAAATTCTTATGGGCAATGGAGATACCATAGCACTGAGCTCTGTCTCAACATCACTGCAGAGATGGAGAAATAAGATCTACTTTATGATAAAGCAGGTGTATTAGGGACCGTACTTAGACCTTGCTTTTGTCAGCTGTGGGTGTTGACCTCTTACTCATGATGCAGTTTCAGCACGGTCAACTTTGGAGCCATAGCAAAACTGATGTCGTTACTGAGGATTTTCTGTTCTCTCACTTCAGGCTCAGAAGTTTCCAAGGATTCTGAAATGGATGTAAGGACTCAAAATGGCCAGATTTTAATATGTTTGGCAAACTTCTGATGTTTCAAAATGGAGTGTCAACAGATCTACACTGGGAACTCAAATGAATGCTTGTATAATCATAGCTTTGCTGTTGTATTATCAAGGCTGTCTTGTCAGCAGATAGCAGTCCCACTCTGCCACTGGTATATTAATAGATATTGAAGTTCTGGAATACTTGTGAGCCGTGAGTCCTTACTAATAAATGTGAGATCTATAAGTGCGCTTTCATTTAGGTTTGGCTGAACTCTACCTGATAACATCAAGAATATATCATATTTTGTTTTAGCTTCCATGTGCGTGAGTAACTATTCTGTAGTGTTACATCCCACCAGTCAAACATGTCTCCAGCTTCAAGCTGTCTTTTCATTATTTAAAGTGCTTAGTTTGAAGTAAAATATAGAGGTGATTATTATGGATGAGTTGGAGTAAAATCAAAATTGATGTGGCACAGTGGGAGCATCTTCAAAATGAGAGGGGGAAAAACAACATAAACTTGGATTCAATAGAGATGTTCCCTGCTTTACCATGTGGGTTTTTTTGACGGTGAGAATGTCCTCTCTTAAGTTTTCAGATATTATATAGATGAAACATTAGAAACTGAATAAATAAAATGACAGAATAAATCTGAAAACATAATGTAACTGAAATAAAGTTAGCATTAAAAAGCCTAATAGCCCTATCTTAAAATCTTGTATTTAAATCTAGCCTAAATACTGCTGCTGCTGCTGCTTCGCAGAGGAGCTTTCATGTGTAAGCAGTGAACAGACTGGTTTTGAGTTGTTCGGGCAGCCTGCTCCCTGCCACTCTTTCCTGAAAATCCCACAGCCCTTCCTCCATCATGTAACTTAATAACAGTCCCATACATGACCAAAACTCAGATCTTTTCAGCACATGGTGTGTGTAGCATGCCTTGGATTGTACAGTGAAAAGATGCATGTCTAGTCATGTGTTCTGTGGCCCTGCCTGGTCACTGTCCGATGTAGCCAGGTTGAAAGCCATTGCCATATTTGCGTAGTTACAAGTCACTTTTCAACAGTCTGAAAGTGTAAATTATTTGAAAATTGTTGTTTAACGCTCTGCTGGTATACTGTAGTACACACTGTAGTTTATTTTCAACAATCTAATTTGAGCGACAGTGGTTAATTCTTAGGGATTTAGGGTAATTTTTCTTTAAGATGAACAGGTAAAATTTCTAAATACTTATTTTAGAAAACCTATATAGGTGACAGCAACTAATGAGATGCAATTTATGGCATGTTCACCTAGCTTAGACATTTTAGAAACAGTTGAATAATTTCATTAACTGTCTGAGAAGTGTGCTGAGAACTGCATGTGTTCCTTGTAATTACGGAGCAGAGCAGTTCAGAGACAAGAGCATGAGGAATACAGGGAGACAAGGGGTTTTGCTGCCCTTTATAGTAGGTTACCTTTTTAAAAGTTAATGAGATGCAAGTGACTGATTATGTCCCATTACACTACAAGGTAAAGTGGATTTGCTTAAGCTGCTGCTAAACATGGAGTAGTTACTACCTCTGTTGTTTTTATGTCCTGGGGGATTGTGTCCTGCAAAATTGGAAGAAGTTTGGACGAGAGCTGCAGGTGTGATTTGAGATCTGAAAAATATTCTTGATGTCTGACGTGAGTATGAAAGGCTTGGTTCTCAGGAGCCAAGGGTAGTAGCTAGGAATCTGTTTGAAGTCAGTTGCATCTACAATCTCTGAGCCTTTTTCAGAAATTAAGACTTCAAGGTGCAAAGACGGGGATCTAGAAAGGCAAAAAAGTTAGTACATGGTGAAAACATATGCCAGAATTTTCTGTGGTTTTACTCTAAATACATTTCTGATTTAATTCAAATCACTACTTAAATTTACTATAGTTATACCAGTGCAAGATTCTCTTCATTCATCTACATAAGAAAATAGCTGAAGTGTCAGCTGAAATGTGAATTACTGGGGAAGTTGCACAACACCAATTTCACATGGATGAAATTTAGTGAGCAATAAATATTAGAAGATGGCTAATAAGCTAGTTAAACTGTTAATGTAAGACTTTACACTTATTTGTACACATGCAGATTTATTCAGTGACTTAATTTGTGTCCTGTAAAATAAACTTATATTTTACTTACATTTTACTCTCATAAAGAATGCATGGCAAAGAAACCTCACAGGCTTTTCTGTTCCAGTGATGAAAGCAGGATTTGTATTTGTGAGATAATAATAAATTTCCATGTCTAATGCAGCAGCTAAGGTCACAACTGAGTGACAGTGTAACTGCTATCAGAAACTGGGGAGGAAGCCTTTCCCTAAGAAAAAAATTAAAGCAGAAGCAGCTTCACATATCCCTTATTTACCCCACCCAGTGGATTCTAGCACTATTTTACTGACTGCAGAATGATTATTTGTTTTTTAAAGACCAGTAATTTTAGACTGCACCAGCCCAGCAGGCCCAACTCATGTTGGATTCCTTCACCCTTAGTGCCTCATGACCCAGCATTTTCTGTCTAAAACTTGAATCTCCTGTCTGGGCTGCTGTAACAGAACAAATTGATTCATACTAGAACATAAGACAAGTGTTTTGTTAATGTTTTTAGATTACTGGTAATTAAAATGAATTCAGTTGTTGAGACACGTGTAAAAGACTATCGGTCTGTAAAAAGCTGGAATGAAAGTATAAGCTGATAAACTGTTATCTTTGCTTGAGATGCACGCGTTTCTTAGAATGAGTGAGCTAGCAAAACGCAAAAGAGGCTTTCTTGTGTGTTTAGAGCAAAAGAATAATATCTGGAAACACCCGTAATTTTAGGAACATACATGATAGTACTTTGATTCTCCATAAACATGTTCTGAAAAAGTTGAAAAGAGAATGATTTCTTACAACAGAACTAAATTCAGATAGCCGAGACACTAAATAATAACTGTATAGTGTTGTGCAGCTCTAACAGGTGATGTCTTAAAAATGGACATAGTTTGTGGCAAGTAGAAGTTATGGGTATTTATTAGGAATATTAGTTGATTTTTAATAACTAAATATTTTTGTCATCAATAAATATTTTTCCTGTGGTGTTTTGCATAACTTTAAAGTTTAAACTTGGAAATTAAATCTAAACTTGGTTATTTTGTTTACTTAAAATTAGTGAGATCGCTTATGGGCATTGGGGGATGTGTGTGTGTGTTTTTTTGATTCGTGGTTTTTTCATTGCTATATGAATCCCAGAAAGGGAAAGCAACATTTAAAATTGGGTTGAGCACTGGTACAAATAAACTTAACCAGTCAAAGAATATAGCTGTAAGAATTGGCAGATCTAAACTCCTTCCTAAAAGTGCTGCCAGGGTATTGGCCACAGTCATTTGTGGCATGGGGCCAGTTTGCTTCAACCTGCTTAATAAAGCATAGCACACAGAGGAACCAAAGTTGGAATTTGAGGCTGGTTGAATGAATGGTAGAACATGTAGGCATGTATTTTTAGGGGCTGTAAACTGTTGTTCGTGGCTTCTTTTGGCATTTTTTCTTTTTTATATATATGCTTTCCATGTGTCTTACAGGCAGATGTGTGAAAAACTGCAAATAACTAGTATGGTTTACTGGTACTGCTGGAACTGTGGAAGACGGAAAGAATAGAAGGAGCTAAATTTAAAAATTTGTTTCTGTTTTTGCAGAGCACTGTAGAACACCACCACCACTCCCCAACATCTTGCATTGTGTCTGAAGCTTTAGAGATCCAAAAGTCCATTTTGCATAAACCTTTCATCTGTAAATATACCAGTGACCAAAGGGACATAGATATTAAAGACAATTTAGAGGCTGCTGGCTGTTTGGAAGCATGAGTTTTGTTGGCTTTGTGTTGTGGTGTTGTTTTTTTTTTTAATAACTGCTAGTCTTGCATCCCAAAATTATAAAAAAACATGTCATGTAGATACTGCAACTTATGAAGGCAATTCTCCAAAGAATACTATATCTGCTAACCAGGGAGCTATTATATTTTATTGCTTATATATCTTACATATCCAGCAAGGTTTTTTTAGAAAGAAAAGCACAAAGTATTCAGCATGCAGAGCTAACTAACATTGAAAGTTCATGGATAGAGATGAAAATTTTGCATGTTTATACTTTTGAGTGAATAGAAAACCTGTGTGGTTTATGCAAAGTTGAAATTGATTCTTCCAGAGTTTTGACATTTGATAGGGGAATAGGGTGCATCTGAATAAACAGAGATGCATTTTTCTTGTTTTACTGAGCGTGGGGAGGGGAGTATTGGTCACATCCCTTAGGACAAAATACATCCTTAAAGTCTTAACATAACAGCCTCTATTTCCCACATGATTTCTAGTCTACATTCTTACCAGTCAGTATAGTCTCCATACTTACAAGTCAATATCATGTATCTTTGTTTATGTACAGCATTTGATACTATTTGTACACAGAGGCAGAAGTAATGTTTGTTCCAGGGCTCTTGTGTGGTTCATATTCTTTAAATAAGACTCTAAAGACATTATCTGGAAAACATGCAAACGTCACTCTCTTTCGCCATGTCATTTTGTCACATGGCAAAACATAACCTTTTACTGGTATGAATTTTATAGGGAGAAGAATAAATCTGTATAAACTTTTCAATTTTTAAAGTTCTTTAAGCATTTCTGTCAGCATAAAATGTGTCTGTGTCAGATACTAACCAAATGGTTCTTGACAAACTTAATTCTATTCTGTAGAAAAGCAGAAGCACTGCTGTTCTATTTCTAAATGTGTCATCTGCCCTATATTTTCCTTTTTTTCTTATAGAAGTTATTTAGAGGGCCAAAATTATTTACGAAAAGAATGTGTTTATTTTTAGATCATTTTCCAAACATACACGGTGTTACAGGTCAACTGCTGTTTATTGATTTGTTGTGTCAATAGTTCCATTAACTGTGCTTCATATAATTCAGAATATGCACTACTGCCCAAACATATGGTGTGGCACCAGCAGCAGGGGACAAGAAGGAATGAGCGTGAAGAAACTAAAGTTCAGGCAGAGCCTCTATCCTGTGCTATTAAGTTACTTAGTTCCAGCACACGGTGTTGAAGGAAACTACGCAGTGTTTAAACCATTCTGACAAAATCTAAGACTTACTCCTTTAAAGAATAATTTAAAGAAAATAATTAAATAATTAAATAATTAAAAAATAATTAAAGAAAATGAAATATAAGTGGAATCCACCACAAGCTGCGGTCTGTTGATTATAAGGGATGTTTTTACAGTGACTAAGATACTTTTCCCAGATTAAATTGGAAAGACATAGTGGGCTTTCACATATGGTAAACTTCAAGATTGTATCAGATCCGTCATTGCTTCTGACTGTTGCTTCTCTCATATGCTGTCCAAGAGGCTGAGCTGCTTTAACGGAGGATCAGCTCTTCTCTGTTTTCCCTGTATCCTAGGTAAATATTCAGTGCATTTGTGTCCTCTTCTCAAGTTCAACCCTCTGTCTAAGCAGGCACCATGTCACTGATAAATTGTTATGAAACCTCGACTGAGTAGTCATTTATCAGACTCTTTTTACCAACCATAAAATTTTTGTATCTGATGGTCTTTCACAGCTTTCTGTTACATAATTAAGATTTAGATTACATAGTAAAATTTTCCTCATGGTGCCTCACACTGATTTTATTTTTTTTTTCCTTTCTCTGCCCTCTCATCATCAGAACTTCATAAAGTGCTTCTTATTCTTGGAATTTATTCCACTTTTCAACTTGAGCCCAAGTTTTGTGACATTTATGGCATGATGTAAACCATCACATTGGGCAGTGTACTCGTTTATCTTAAGTTTCTTCATTGTATAGAAAAGTTATTTAAAAATACACACAAATTGGAAAATAGTGGTTTCTTTAGTATATGAACTGGAAATACATGTACCAATTCTTGATATTAACTTGCTTATAGCCGTGGGTTTATTTTCAGGGGACCAATATGCAATTGTATTGGCTTACAGGCTAAATTTGACCATGTGGAATCAAATGCAAGAGGTACATGGACTTTCTCGTTTTAGTTATACATGTAATTTTATTTTTTACATACATAACAAAAATAAATGCATTTAATATATAAAAATATGTAGCATATATTACATAGTCATAATGTTAAAATGATACCTGTAATACATATAATATATTTGTAAATATGGGCATATACAATTTTTTTCAGCAAGGAAAGATACAACTAGCCAAAAAGCAAGCCTGATCCATCACAAACTTTTCTAAATGATTTAGGCTAAGTAAAAAAAAAAAAAAAGGTCATATTGCTTCATTAAATTTTATCAGATGTATCACTACCAATCTTTTAACTTGATTACATTCACTGTTTTTAAATAGCAATTTTTCTTCCACATCACTGAATTAAATGTAGCAGAGGTATAGTAAAAAACTGTGAAAGAGTATGAGAAAAGGTACGTTAGGAGAAGGAGCATCCTAAAAGGAGCTTCACCCAGCCTTGTGCTCTAAGTCCAATTGTGTCCAGCTAGGAGAAATCATTATATGCACACCTCCTTTTCCCTAAGTGGAGGGGAGAGTTCTCCCCAGTTACTTGATCAGTTTGGGTACGTTCATATCATGGGGGAGCAGCAGACCTGGAACTGAATTGCTGCTGCCTGGGTTGCTCTGTGGCATCCTTGCCTTGTAACTGCCTGTCCCTTTCTTGTGCCAGTAGAAGGGGCCTACCAACCTCAAGAAATTGGGCAATTTTATTCAAAGTGTTGTTTGAGAGCAAAGAGGAAATGCCAGGGGAGGCTATTTGGGACTTTTAGGTCTTCCAGTGACTCACTGTTTCTGCTTTGTTTATATGTACTATTTTTGTAGGCTGCTTGACTATCATTCATACAGCTTGGTGTTCAAAACCTCAACTCAAAGCCAAAACAAATTCAAAGCCAAGAAAATAGTTGGTGTCTGTTATGTCAAGAGAGGAGTCAAGACCCCTGTGCTGTAGCTGGGGGAGGAGTTTACAGTCAAGGTCTCTTTGTACACTGGATGGGCGGAATGAGGCATGTTCTCTGGATCTGCTGTGGGTATCTTGTGGTAGACTCAGTCTATGAACCACTGTTGTGGAGGGTAAAGGTGAGAAGCTAGGAACTCCTGGAAGGCTAAGTGCGTGCTGTAATGTAAAAGAAGAAAATACTTCTTTGTGTTAAGGAAAATAGAAGGGGAGAATGCTGTTGATCACCATTGCCTAGCGTCCATCTCATATCCATATGTAACCTAAATTCTGCCACAATAAGCTGCTGTGATAATCACATTTATAAATGTTTCCACTCCGCCCTCTCCTTACTCCTCTTCCCTATCCTTTTCTTCTCATTCACCTTCCAAGAAGTGTTTATTCTGCTCCTCAGAACACATATGATAACTACTTGAAATCAAGGACTAGGAGCATGAGCACAGAACGCTGTTAAAACCAATGGTGAAGAAAGGCTGCTAGGGGCAAATACAGAGTCCCGAGACCCGCCCCGCTAGGCGCATCCTTCTCCTCTGCCTTGCCTTGCATTTTGTGGAGTTGGAGGAGCTCCTATCCCTTAGCTGCTTCTGTGCCTTCTGTTTCCTCGTCCTCACTACTTTTCTTTTGAGCATATGCGTAACAACTTGCCAGTCTGTGCTTTCCTGTAGCACCTAGAGTCACTGTTTTGGTGACACTCTGCTTTCAACTTTACATTGCGTATGCATGTTTTGTTGTTATTTCTGTATGTTGCCATTTTTCCCCTGAAGAACACAATAAAAAGAAGTGAAACTTCTGTTTACCATAGTTTATAACTCACCAGTAACTGAAAGTGACCACCTAGGAAAAGGACACTTCTCTCTCCTGCTTTCCTTTTTTGTGCTTGGTTTCAAAGAATGTAGTATGCAGAAGCTGCTATTACTGCTTCTGTGAAGTTACGGTGAAGAGTTATGGCTCTTGTCTGGTTTTGTATATTTTTAGGCAGTGTTAATTCCAAATAAACTAGAAAGATAACTTCAACAAAAATAGAGAAAGCATAGTTTATACAGATACTGTGCTTGTTTGGAGGACTCGCAGTAGAATTTACTGCCCTCACACTGTTGAGGCATCTGAGAGAAAATTAAAGGATATCCTTGAGCACACTGAACACCTCATCCCGACTTCATCGTAGGCCTGTGTAGTTGTTTGCACATGTGTTTAAATTTCAGAAGTTTACATTCCTGTTGCTAGCAAGAATAAATGAATACAGTAGATATAGATCTGACCAGTGAAATTATATCTAAAAATAAATTTGCCATCGTTGCCCTAATTTTCTTCTGAGCAAATCTTGTTTGAAATAATTAAAATCATATATTTCTGAAATACCGTTACTGCATGTTAATAATAAAATGTTTTGTATGTGTCTTTTGCATTCTGTTCTTCTGTAAAGGATCTCTGGAAGAAGCTTAGCTAAGCACCATTTATGCTGTGACAGCATAATATTAGATTGCTGCTGCAAAACTCAATTCTGTGTGTCTTCAGTTTTCTACATTAAATTTCTTTTTCTGTTTGTGAAATCCTGTACAGCAAATGGAACCATTTCAAGTTTTAATTCAAGTGTTTGATTTTTTATTCTAGGTTGTTGGAAGAGGAGCCTTTGGTGTGGTCTGCAAGGCAAAATGGCGAGCTAAAGATGTAGCTATTAAACAAATAGAAAGTGAATCTGAAAGAAAAGCCTTCATTGTAGAGGTACAGTACGTTTGTTGGAAAATACGTGGTTTGGTAGAGCTTATTTTCTTAAACTCATGGGTGCATTTAGTGTACTAAAAGCTGTGTCTGTATTACAAGGTAAATGCAGCCAGTACGGTACAGGCCTAGACCCTTTTACTTGCCGAACAGGACACCTGTCAGAGCACACTGCAGCTCCTTTAGTTCTCTTCCCGTAGAAACTGGAAGGCAGGGGGGCAGAGAGGGGGGCAGGCAGGTAGGGAAATGCCACTTCCTAGATTCTGTCCCGTTGTGGAGTCAGGGTGCAGTTGAAACACCCGAAGAGCTGATTAGTGCTTCCAGGGGCTACAGTGTGGGTTCTTTGTACAGTCAGGTCCACACTTGAAACTGTTTCTTACTTTTTTCAGCAGTTCTAATAATTTCTTTTTTTTTTTTCTTACGTGTAAGTTTATTAGTACATGTAACTCATTTAAGGGTAATCACTCTTTCTATTCAATGTCTTACTTCAGAAAGACCTTGAGCAGTTCAGATACACTTCCCAAGATACATAACATATTCTAGACTCAGAAGTACCCAAGTAATTTAAATGAGATGTATCGTAACATGCTGCTTAGTATTTAGTCAGTAAGGATCTAGGATGTTCAAGATACACAAAACATGATAAAAATAAATACTTTAAATTGAAACTAAAAAGGTAATACACTGTAGGGTTAAAGGAAGCATATTTGTAGTAGGCCTCTGTGTGTAAATATTTATATGTTTTTCATTACCATGGAAAGTTTTTAGTGTTGTTAATCTGGATCTGACTTAACATTGAGTAGACATGATCAGCATTTTTTTGTTGTTCAAAACAGAACTGAGATAATCCCAGAAATACTTCTGTAATTACTGGGATTCAGGAAACCCTACACAGTGCAAGCATCGGTTGTAATATTTCATTCTGTTTTTTTACAATATCTGAAACATACATAAAAATAATATTCACTCCCTAGATGATGAATAGCATAAGCTGCCTCAGAAGTCTGTATAAATTGGGGAAAAAAATCCTTTTTCCTTTCCTCCTACTACCCACTGGTAAAGAAGAATTCAGTGCAAAATAGTCTGATTGTCAATACAAGCAGCAGTAGGTTCTTGGAACTATGTCACATTAATATTAAACTGGCTGGCTTATTTTATAGGATTGTGGGGTTGGGGTGTTTTTTTAAACAGTAATTATATTGTGAATAAAGCCAGTATTATTCGGATTTTATATGTAGCCAGACAATCAGGATTCCAAAACGGGAGGCTCCAGGAAGAGCACCAAACCTGTAGAGGTTGCACAGTACTTATGACTTGAGTGATTTTACTACACCATGAAAAAAATACTTTCTTTAAATTTGATTTCTTCAAGATTTCTTTTAAAACACAGTTCCAGTTAGACACAAACCTAATTACATAAATTAAAATGCCAACAGGGACGTCAGTCTTGTAATTCCTAAAATCACCGTCTAGGGTCATGCAGACATACAAAACTGTGATTGCTGTTGTGGTGTATGAATTATACATGTGAAAATAAAGCATTGGCCTTTTTCGCCCATGGTTTGAAATGAAGTGTGATTTGTATTGCAGCTTCGACAACTGTCACGAGTAAACCATCCCAATATTGTCAAGTTATATGGAGCCTGTCTAAACCCAGTAAGTCATAGCTTTGTCAGTATGACAAAAGGTGACTAGCTTAACGTTTTCAAGCATCAATGCATAAAATGTGTTTTGTACACAAAAGCGTATATTTTACATAAATTTTGTATGGTTTAGCCATAATAAGGAAATACATAAATATGTAGGTTGGTTGATATTTTCAGGTTTTTGGTTTTTCTTTCCCCTGCTATGAGAAATAAATTCTTTCAAGAAAAACCCAAAGTTGTTTCTAAACACAGGTTGCACTTCAGTTTGTCAGAATGGCATCTGGTGTATTACACTTGTAGTGTCATTCGCATCTACAGCCCTATTAATTGCAAATTAGCAATGTGAAAAGAAAATACATTAGCAACACATGAATCATAGCTTGTAAATCAGTTCCTATTCTCAGATATGCAGCTTTCAGGATTTGCTTGTTTTCTGCCACAGCTGCAAACAGTCCCACAAATTCTCAAAGCAAGTACTGTGACAGGACAGATGTATCCTTAGCTAGTTCTAGTATAGGCTATTTAATTGATTAAAGTAATGCTGCATCCCATTTTTTCTTGGTACTAGTGAAATTTTTTAGACATGGTGTTTAAAATCTTTTTGTAAGCCACTATAAGCAAATGAATTGCAGTTTGAAGACGGTGTTTGCTTTTCAAGACTGAGAGGGAGGGAGGCCATTCTCTTCTTTCCTAACTTACAGTGGGAACTAAGTATAAAACTGATTTCTGTTTGCTATATGTAAATACATACCATTCAGACTGACCCTTTGATAAATTTTCCATTAGCTTAGGTATGGAGACTTTGCAGTTCATCTCAATGAACTTTACATTTACAAAAACTGTTTTCCACCCCTGCATTTAAAACATTCCTATTTTTTTGTCCCCTCCCTGCCCCCAAAGGTGTGTCTTGTTATGGAGTATGCTGAAGGAGGTTCTCTATACAATGGTGAGTATCATTTCAACATAGTGTCTTCCTGGAGCTGAAGTACTAGTGTTAGGGCAAACACAATGTAAAATATAAAGTTGCTTCACACATATGTCTCCACCCTTGGAGATACTCAGAAGCCATCTGGACACAATCCTGGGCAACTGGCTGTAGGTGGCCTGCTTAACCCTGCTCAGGGGACCTCCAGAGGTCCCTTCCAACCCTAGCCATTCTGCGGTTCTTTAAAATTCTTAATGTAATTTTAAGGAGAAAGGAGTGTGCTTTTAAAACCCACTTTTTCAGTCCTCTGGTTTGTTTCTTGATACCAGTTTGTTATGTTTTATACCAGCCATTTAAGGTTTTCCAGTGGAACAGATTCCTTTATAACTTGTAAATTCCCTGAGCATTTGTTTAACATACTTTACCAGGGATAGCCAAGAACACGCAACATCTTTCATATTGAATTTCAACATGAAAAATTACGAAAAACATACTAAAAAGGGGAAATATTTTGACATTTCCATTATTTAACAGTCTGCAGAAGGGTGTTTTCAGTTGGAGTAATGAGGCATTGATAATTACTTAGATGGAGCTTCTGACTGGTATGTTGTTAACTCCATTGTATCTGTTGTAATATGCAATAAAGTTCTTTTTAGTTTGTGCCTTTGTTTTGCAGTGCTGCATGGTGCTGAACCTCTGCCTCATTATACTGCTGCACATGCCATGAGTTGGTGTTTACAGTGTTCCCAAGGAGTGGCTTATCTCCACAGCATGAAACCAAAGGCTCTAATTCACAGAGACCTGAAACCACCAAAGTAGGCTTGTGGCTCATACGTTGTATTTTCTCACAATTGGAATTTAAGATAATGTATAATGACTTACTTGCATTTGAAAGAAATAGCTTTAATTGTTACTGACATTATTGGATGTAGTGTATTCTGAATGAAAGCTGTGCGTTTGAAACTGCAGTTACAGAATGACGGTGCAAGGTGCAGGATACGAACTGTACTCGTTTACTTTCTGTTAAACTGGAAAAACATCCTGCTCCTGCCCTGTATCATAGAAGAGGATTTGGATAGGGATAGGGCTTCTAATCAGAGGCATTTACAATGCCCCAATTTTACAATGAGTTGTGGTGTTCAATGAACATGGGGTGGGAGGTTGGGGGTGGGGGTGTTTGGTTGCTTGGTTTTAACATCATATTTAATCCGATAAAATAGAACTCTTCTGCAAATGGCCATCTTCCTCTATGCCCTCCTTCTGCTTGTTCCACTACCCCTGCCAGAATCTCCCATCACTGTCCACTGAAACAAAGACATTTTCTACCCAGTCAGTTTGTTGATCTGACTCATTTTACAGCTTCAGATCTGGCTCCACAGATTAGGTGGAAACAGAGATTTGGGGATCATCAGGATCATTCCCTTTTGATGGTAGCCTGCCATTACTACAAGATAAAATTATAATTTGAAGCCACGCTTTAATTTTTTCTTGTATCCTCAGTTTTGATTTAGAGAGCTGTTAACATGTAACTTCAAGTGCTTTCATTTGAATAAATAGCTAAATTGACTGACATTAATAGGACTCTTGATCGTTCTTCTTTTGGTAAAATTGTTACAGCACTTGTTATTTTTCAACCTCTGCCATGTGAAAGACTAATTTTGGCAATATATGCTTAGCAGTTTACTATGGCTGAAGATTTTTACTTAAAATCTAGCATGTAGAAATAGTAATAAATTGCAATATGTATTTGCTTATTTTAAAATATTTTGTATGTTCAGATGACCTTACTTATTTCTCAAATTACAAAACTAAAGCACTGAGAAGCAAAGCAAATAGATATTCAGCTATATTAGAATGATAGTTGTTGGGTTTAAAAAAAATAATAATAAAAAAAAAATCCACCCAACAACAGTGGTTTATTACCAGACTATTTCATCCTACAGTTTTATTTTTTATTTTGTTTTTTTCTTTGACAGTTTGCTCTTGGTAGCTGGGGGGACAGTTCTAAAAATCTGTGACTTTGGTACAGCCTGTGATATTCAAACACACATGACCAACAATAAGGGAAGTGCTGCTTGGATGGCACCTGAAGTTTTTGAAGGTAACTATAATTTACAGTGTCAATGTTATATGTTCTTCCTAGGGATGCAACGGTGAATTAATTTGATATAGGAAATAAGAGCATCATGTAATCTTACTTGATTTCAATCAGTGTATGAACGTTTGAAGTAACAGCTGAAAGAGTCTTGCTGGAAATCTAGCATTTATTTCAAAATCTGTATGATTATGTATTGATCTAGTTATGCTGAGTTTTGAAGTGGAGCACTGAACTGACCATCGTGATAGTATTAGACAGTTAATTACATGAAGATATGGAATCTTTATTTGTGTCATTGTTGAGATTTACATAAGGAGTACCTTTAGACAACCGCTGTTCATTTTATAAGTAATTAAAATGCAGCCAGAGGGCTATTTCCCCATGATTGTGCTGTTTCCGAGACTCTTAAGTCATTTCAAACTCTTCTGACATTTAAATTGATTGTCATTACTTTCACTCGCTATTCTGATCAGCTTGTATCTTTAGAATTCCCCTGTTAGTGTCTATAAATTGAACATAATTGCCTTCATTTCCAGTCCCCACTTTCTTGTAACTCCATCTTCATCTGCTTTTTGTGTAATCTAGAGGTTTGATGCACTTCCTTCTTCCTACATACTGAGGGACTTGTTATTAACAGTTAATTTAGTTAAGTAGGAGAACAAGCTATTTCTTGGAGCGTAGCTGGGAAAGACTGAGGACACTTGATAATTAGATATAATTGCTGCATGATTATCAGAGAAATAATCCAGTCAATATTTGATTGAAAATTAAGCACCTTTTAGCCATTCAGTACCTTAAATTATCATTGTAGTTAGCAGAGTGGTCTGGAGAAGTCATGTCCCTGCTTTAGGAAGCAGGCGTCCTGGCTTTGAGAGATTTGGCAAGTACCTCTGTGCAGCAGTGGTTTCCCAGATTCTGGATCCAAGTGGCCACTCTTAGTGTCCTTATTGTAGAGAGGAGCAGCAAATTATATGTGTCCATCTACAGTTTTAACAGGTTTTCTCCTGAACGCTGCCTTTGGAGCTTTTGTTTTGAAGGTACCATCTTCTCCGATATATTGTTCAGGGGACCCACCTAAGGGTGATCTGTTTCATTCTGGTGCCTAGAAACTTTCCATTTTGTCACTCTGTATTGAGGCACCTGCTCTATTTCTTTAAATCTAGCTAGGAATGCTTCTTTTCTTGACATTTATTTATTCTTAAATGAAACTGTATAAATAAGAGATATATTTTTCTTTTAGAAATAATCAATTGGACAGTCATTGTTAAAGTTAGATTTTTTTGAGTGGAAAGCCTTAATCTAAAATGGATTTTGAAATAAGTATATTATACTAGGGATTTGCAGTGCATATTCTAATTCCTCTGGTGCACGAATTCAACAAAGCAGAACAAAGAAATCTTGTATTACAAATTTAGTGCTGGACAGCAGCAAAAGCCTTCAGTTTACAGTTGGTTTTATGTACTTTTATCTGAAAGCATTTACTGATAACGACACAAATCTTTACACCAGAACAAGTATCAATGAAAGGAAGGAATCTGTGAGCTTTTATGGTGCGGCATATCAAATCGCTCTTGAAGCAGTCATTAAACTACTAAAATACTCATGTCTAATGTCAAAATTGTTAAAAATTTGTTTGGTTATGCAACTGCATCAGAATTCAACAATGGAATAAATGCTAACATTTTAGTACTGTTCTAGTACTGATGCTTTCAGATGAGAGCCATAAAGGCCCTAGAACTATCTGTAGATGGCAGAGTGCTCATTGAAGTAGCTGCCCTAATATTAACATTTTCCCCCCATTTTAGCATTATAGGGTATTGAGAGCCTTGTACAGATCAAACAGTCTAAATAAAAACAGTGTCATTTAGATCAGAATAAAGTGAAAGAGAGCAAGTGCTCTAATTTGAGAACTCCCTTTAGAAGAAACTGTTTTAAAACTGCTTGGGGATAATTGGATAAATTGAGGACAGACTGTGTATATCCTACCTTGGTCTTTTACATAATGAAACAATACACAATACTGTATCATTCTTTTTGCACTCTCAGTTTTCAGAATTAGTCCAAGACTTCTCAGCTAGAAAATAGGATTTCCTTGCTCAATCCAGAAAATAACACTACTTCCTTGTCATAGGCTGTGGGTCACAGAAATGCTGCGGCTGCATAGATGAGAGAGACTGTTTTGCTTCCCTTAACAATCTGCCATTGTTTACAGATGCTTTTTTTTTTTTTCCCAGCACCTTTTAAACACCTGACTGGTGAAGTTGATTTTGTTACTCCCCTTCAGTACCTTTTGAACTCATTAGCCACATCAGCTATTTTGACACAGGTGTAAAGAGTTTTGGAGATGCCAGGTTCTTAGTTTTGTAAAATCTGTGCCTAGGAGAAGTCCGGATTAGTGTCTTCAGTTAAAGATGACTTGTGGTTTGTGCTGCAGCCTGTCTCCCTTGCAGACTGGTGGGTCTGTAAGAACTAGCCTGAGAATATGCTGCTTCTCTTGTGCAGTTTGTTGGAGGTATGGGGGCAGAGGAAGGTGGCTTGTAGTTAGAGTGGAGCCTGTTGAAACTGGATGCTATATGATGGGTATCTACATGAAACTACGCTTCTCTAATCCCACCATTTTATGAAATTATTTGTGTCAATGCTTTCTGTTTACATATTAACAAAAAGAAATCTCTTGGCCACTGGATGCCAATTTTGATCCTTGTTTGAAGACAGATTTCTATTATTTATACGCACATATTGATGATCATGTCATTAGCTATTCACGTGTATTTTTAGTATTTGTGTGAGTTATGGTTACAGAGCATACATTCTTTTCAGTCTCTGAACATTTTTATTCATTATTCTGTATCACCTACGTGTCTTCTGCACCTTTAACAGGAGTCTTAGAAATACTGAACTTATGGTCAAAGAACTTTAAGTAATGACCTGACAGAAAGAGTAAGAGTAATAAATGGAGAGGAAATAAAGCGGTGAGGAATTGAGGAATCTGCTGATGTGTTCATATGCTATTTTACTAGTTCTGCTAAATAATAAAGTTCTGTAAATAATAAATGAGCAGTAGGTATGACAGAGATGTTACTGGCTGGCATATTGTGACGCATGGAAGAAATGAGTTGAAAAATATTTGGAGGAAGCAAGCATAGTCAGTTAAATCCTGAATGCAAGAGATCTTATAAACCACAATTTATTAAGTTTAAATTATATAAGAAAACTAAGGCATTTTATCATTTAAGGATGACTCTGAGTGAAACGGATTGATTTCCAGAGGGAGGCATTCTTAACAATTCTCCTGTCAAATGATTTCAGACTTAAGTTAGTGTGAATCAGCCAGCTTTAGAAAACTGTTTTTTCTCAGCAAAACAATTGTGAAATGAAAGGAAGCATACAGAGTTATTTGTCAGCTCAAACTGTACTTCTTGTAATGTGGTATATAGAAAAGAGACATATTAATGGCTTTCTTCCAGGTAGCAATTACAGTGAAAAATGTGACGTTTTCAGTTGGGGTATTATTCTCTGGGAGGTAATCACCCGTAGGAAACCTTTTGATGAGATTGGTGGTCCAGCTTTCCGCATAATGTGGGCAGTTCACAATGGTGAGTTGAAAATACTTTTATTACATTTGAAGTTGTCTGTTTGACCTGTAAATTTGCTAAGCATTTTTAACTGTGAGCTTTAAATAACTAGTTTTTCTGGTTTATACTTCATTAAATATGCATTTTTATCATGAGGACTTAAGAGTTAGACACTGCTGCTTTCATGTCACGTGGGTTTTATGTTACTTGGCTGCTACAGTGCTTGCATTTCCTGCTACATGTAACTAGCATATGAACAAACAAGGGAAAAGGGCCATGTTCATTTAGTTATGACACTCCATTTTAAAAGTGATCTGAATTGTGCTACAAAAAAACCCACAACCCATCCTCTGGATGAGTAATGATTAGCCAAGTTGTCTTTTATTGGGCGCCTACAGTAAATGTGTGAGTTTAAGTAAGTTTAAGTCTTTAGAAATGCTAGAAACTGTGAAATTCCTGCAGGACTACTAGGCATTAAAAATGTTGCTTTGCTTTTCATCTGTTGTTTTGTCTTTGCTGCTGGGGTTAAGGTTTTTGTGGTTTTGTTCTGCTGTTTGAATTGTTTTATATCTAGATGCCTACAGGAATGGAGCAGGACTCAGCTCTCCTAGGTACTATACAGAACAGATTCTCAGGAGCTTAGAGTATAAACAGGAGACAGTGATTGGATTCAAATGGACAAAAGAAAGCAGTGGTACAACATTGGTCCAAATAATAGACTGTAGTGTCTTCATGCCAGTAGTGTAACTTTTTTAACAGTGTGTTTTTAGGTACCATGGCAAAGCAGAGTTTTAAGAAGAATAAAGTAATGATAGTGAAGTAGTTCAGTGAATGTCTGCAAAGAGTTTCTGCCGTTTGTGAAAGACAACATCAAAGAAAGCACGAACTTGTTTGGAAGATGTAATTAACAAACAAGCAGTGAAAGCCAGTACTTTGCCAGAGTGTCATTGCTTCAGTACTAAATGATACAAGCTTAAGGTGAGCACAGGCATCCTATTCAACGAAGAGGAGAGAGAGGCGGACAGTGATAGGATGGATGAGCATTACAGTCATAATAACACACAAAGTGTTTGCAAATGGCATTTTTGAATGGAGAGATTCTCCATTTCAGTTTTTCAAGGACATAAGTCATTGAGATTAGGAGCGATGAGTGCCTCTCATGAAAGCATTGATTGTCAAAGTAAGTGTAAATGTAATAGTCATAAATCAGAAAGCCTCAGTAAGGTGCAGAAGTATCCTTTAGGGGAAGACAGATTCCCTGTCTGTCCCTGGTTTGGTTTTAAAAACTTATCTCTTTTTCTTTTTGCCCTTCTTCTTTTCTCCCCTGTGTGCCCCCTCCCCCCGCCCCCCCCATCCCCCACCCTCCCTTTCATAGGAAGGAAATGTTAGTGCGCTTCATCTCACTTGAAACCATTGTGGCACTCTTACTTGATGTATTACTTGTTATGCTTAATAGGCTTTTAAATACTTGCTGCTTTCTGTGCAAAATGTCACTACATCTCGTAAATTAAACACAATTGTATGTCTGTTAACTGTATTCGTTGTTGAAATAGTAAAGAGTAGAAACTGGAACCAAAAGAATGGATGAATAGTGATACAATTGAAGTAAAATGTGTAATTAAAAACATGTATAGACCATGAAAAAGTCACCTGAAATTGGTGTTTCCAGTGCTTAATAATTTTTCAGGAAGTTCTTAAGAGCAAAATCTGCCCTCAAAAATACTTCCACCACCACCACCCGGTCTTCTTGTAAGTACAGCATTAGGAACCAAAGACTGTTGCTAATTACTTCCTAGTTTGGCCTAAAGCTTTATTCTTCAGAAAGTGGTAATATTCATTAGCCATTATAATGTGTTGTATTTGGTCAGTCAGTGAACTTCAGACCACTACTGAAGGAAAAGTTTCATTTTCTTTCTACTTGTTTGTATGTAATTGTAACTTCTATGTAGTGCAAAGGAACTTTTTTTGTCAGATTTTTGCTGGTAAGAGAGAAAATTAAGTACAAGCCATTTTTTTCAGACTAGAATTAACTATACATTTTCCTGTATTTATTTAGCAAAATACCAGAGAGAAATCAGTTGCTGTCAGTCATCTTATAGTCTGTTTTAACAAATTAAGGATTTTTTCTAATTTCAATTATAGGTACTCGGCCACCACTGATCAAAAACTTACCTAAACCAATTGAGAGTTTAATGACCCGTTGTTGGTCCAAGGATCCCTCACAGCGACCATCCATGGAAGAAATTGTTAAAATAATGACACACTTGATGCGGGTATAAAAATGTATTTTTATATCTTAATTATTCCTTAAGCTATTAAGTTGGGAAATTGAATTATGAAGGGTATGTGTTTTATCACACTCTAAAGGCAGGCTTGCATGTTTTCTCCTTTTCTCTTGTTGATAAAAATTTTCAGATTATTACAGTAGAGAAGGGAAATTGTTCCTCTCCTTATGGCAGATGTATACTAACTCATAACAGATTTGGGGAAATTAATAAAAATATTTATAGATGTATTTTAATGTATTACTAAAAATAAGTGCATTTATTTATCTTCTAAATACATTACCATAAACATTATATATAATTAGTATTTATAAATTATTTTATGAAGTCTTATTTACATAATTTTAAAACAATTGTTAATTACTTCTTAATCAAATTAATTGCGCTTTTTTTCACAGTACTTTCCAGGAGCTGATGAACCTCTGCAGTATCCTTGCCAGTATTCAGATGAAGGGCAAAGCAACTCTGCCACTAGTACAGGTACACTTGTATAAGTAAGAGAAAAGAATGGCAACATGAAGTGGTGCAGATGGGTTATAAAGCACATTCTCATACAGATTTTGAACTCAAATTGCGAACGGTAACCTTTCCAAAATCTTAAGTATTGGCAGGTTTTGGGGGTTTTTTGTTTGTTTTGTTTTGTTTTTGTGGAGACCTCATACCACATAATATTTAGTATTCTCAGCCAAATGGTTTTTGCTGAAGTGTACCTTTAATGGAGAACAAGCATATAATAACAGTGTCTAGGTTTAAAGTCTCCTCCTTTTTTCCCAATAAAGGCTGCTAGCAATTGACACTCTTTTCAGTCCTATGTAGTGTTAAAGAGTTGGTATTTAAAAATTTTTTACTTACCTTGAAATCCGCATCTGCTTTTGGTTTTGATCTCCACAATTTAACCTTTGTTAAAATTAATTAAAAAAAACAGTTGTTTTGTGTTAAGATTCAATAAATACAGTGATCAAGGAAATCTCTAGAAAGATGAATGGAACAAAATGTGGGCTAGGCTTTCAGGTAGTCTTGGCCTCAGAGAAATTCTTTTAATAACGGAAAATTAAGATTATTCAGTCTGCTCATTTTTTTAAAGTACAGTTTTCCCACTTAAGTAGTTCTTAATCTTGAGTGTCTTCACCTTCTGCTGCTTGGTTGGTTTGTTTACTATCTCCAAACAAATTGCTGTTATTTTGGATAAAGTTTCCTTGGCTGCTTTGCAACTTTGTGACCTGTATGTTACAAAAATCTTTTCAGCTGTGGCATTTTACTGTACTAGCTGTTCTCCACCCCTCAGCCGGTGATTTGAAGATATGATCTATCTGTTTAAACTGTGAATATATTCCTCTATGGTTAATGATGGACTTTGTCATTAATTGTGAATGAGGTTGCTCCTCATGGTGCTAATAAAAATCTACCCCAACAGTTTCAGAGCAAGCTAAAGATTGACTTTAGAATGTCATCATAGTACTTCAATTGTGTATTCTTTTTCACTTTTTACATTAAGGGATCTGTTGCAATCTTGCAGCTTGCCTTTCATTAAAAGTTTTCAGAAGTGTTGCTTTAAAGCAGTTAGATTTCTGAGAATGCTCAAGTGAAGAGATGCACTCTAGTACTTTTAATGAAATTTTTCAAATGTGTTTCCTTGTTACTTATTTCTAGGTTCATTCATGGACATCACTTCTACAAACACAAGTAACAAGAGTGATGCTAATGTGGAACCAGGTGACTTCCAAGGAGCTTCTACCAATGACACTATTAAACGTTTAGAGTCAAAATTGGCACAGCAAATGAAAAATACAGCCAAGCAGCCGGTAAGCCAACGCATGCATTTTGGAGCCATAATAATGAAATGGACAAAGATCAACCAAAGTGATGTGACTGCTATGAAAAATTATGCTCTTCTTTCAAAAATAGTACAAAATTGGAGCCAGTTAGTTACAGGAAAAGAACATGAAAGGTGATGGAAAAATATTCAGTGATTACAAAAAGGTAAACTGGAAGGCTCTAATAAGACCTGCAATGAAACAAAAGAATAGTTGATTTTATTTGAAGGGATTCATTAGGTGAAAAAAAGTATATTTGAAAATAGCTGCCTTAATTTAGAACCAAAATATTAGTATGACATGAAAGGATTAAAAATTTACATGAATTTTTGAAATACTATTTTTTTTCAAGTAGGGTGAAAAAATACAAGATTCTCTTGTGACAGCGTTGGCCTAATTCTACTCAATTTTTATCTGTGTAAGGTTAGATTCTCTTGAAAGTTGCAAATATTTGGTTCTTGTATGCCAATAATAGCTAAATTATTACCATTTATTGATTTATAGATTTTAAATCCTGTCACTTTTTAGAGGCATGTTATAGAAACATATTTTAACCTACATACTGTGCATGTCATGGAGGGGCTTCTGCAGGATTTTTTTTCTTTTCAAAAATGTGATTGTTGCAACAGGGTGATCCTGGTCGTTTGAGTTTACCCCCATCTCGTGGGAGCAGCGTAGAGAGCTTGTCAGATGTTCGCGTGCGACCACAGTCAGCCCTCGTTTCAGGAGAAGCCAAAAGGATGAGTGCTGACATGTCTGAAATTGAAGCAAGAATAGCTTCCATCACAGGTAAAATTAAAGGATGTATGGGGGATAGCCTAAGGAATTGGAAGGAAGGAGGATGTAAAACATGCATAGTCTTACAAAACGTTAATGCCGTTAGCCGTATGAAAGTACTTTAACTTCCCATGTAGTCTTTATTGTCCTTGTATGAATTGTGGGGGAAAACGGCTTCATTCGCAGTTGTACACTCAACAAGGTTGAGCATTGTAATTGGGTACTTTTAACATTATGGAAGAGACTACCTTTGTTGAATTATGCTTTTACCTTTTCAAAAATATTCCTATTCCAAATGCACAACTTTCTCCTTTGCATCTGAAATAATGTTACTCCGTCTCTGGTAGCATACTTCTAAAATCACACTTCCTTCCAGGTTATTCCTATAATATTTTGAAATTACGACGTGGGTTTAAAATTCAGCATGTTCTCAAATAAGTTTTAAAATAAACTTTGTCAGATTTCAGAAAGGGAAACATAGGTAGATTTTATTTATCAGATTAACAAAGCATTGCTGTCTTAAAAAAAAAAAGTACAGGTGTTTTGCCAGGTTTCATTCAGGTAGCTATAAACTTTCGTGTCTAAATATTAAATCCTTGAGTGAATTGGAATTTATGTGTAAGTATTAATAATTTTATGACGAAAGCAATCTTTATTCTTCCAGAAAAACAAATTAATAAACATGTCTATACTTGGCAAACACTTTCTTGTCTCTTTTCTTCATCAAAGATATTGTTTGTTAACCTATGCAAACTTCAGGTTTTAAGTTTCATATGTGAAACTTGTTATGATATATAACCACAGATTTAAATAATCAAACAAAATTTCTTTGGTTAGTCCAAGGTTATTTAGCTGTTCTAGTATTTTTCAACTATTTCTGAAAATTAGGGTAATTGAGTAGCTGTAATTAGTAAGGAAATATGCATCATATTCTGGCTTTCTTGTGTACCATGACTATTTAGTTTTTGTTCTTCATTGTATTACGATCACTCCAGGATCTTGTTTTACTAAATACTGAAGTTACTCATGAAATAATATTTATTTTGCCCTAAACACTTTTTGCTCTTATGTTCTTATTTTAAAGCCTTATTCCAAGGTCTGTCCTTTGTATTGTCAGTCTTTGACTGGATAATTGTGTAGCCCATCTCACCCTGAATATCTCTAAAGGTTTCCTAACACAGAAGGCAGCTGTGTACTGATTTGATAATAACAACGTGCTGGTTTTATTTTTAAATGTGTCAGGACTCACTTTGGACACTGACACTCCAAAGTCAATGTAAGTTTTTGATGTTAGTGGAGATAACCTGGCCCTCCTTTGTGTGAGTTTTTAATTTTTCTGGTTTGTCTTCCTTAAGTACCTTGCTCTGAATAGTAATCATCGTTTCAGAATATTCTAAGATTACTCTTTTTTTGAAATGACCGTAGGATTTCTTTTTCTTGAAAGAAAGTGTATATTGACTGTAATAGTTAGGGGAAGGGAGTGGGGTGGGTTTTTAAGGAATCGCTTTAGGCAGTAAGAACCACTAAAAAGAAGTGAGATCAAACCCATCTGATTGTTACTTTTTCAAAAAGAGCTGAAACAGCACTATATTCATTTTGCTTGTTTTTTAATCTTGTTGACTGTGTGACGGAAATGACATGTTGTGAACTTAAAAAAATTATGTGGCTGGGTGAGAATTGGGCTGTTGAGAGTAAATCACATCAAGAGTTGTTTAGTCTTCTTGTTCCATCTGTTGCTAGATTAAGTGTAAGAGTAAATCACATAATGCACATCACCATTACTTACTAAGTTTGAGATGGATATGCTACAGTGTTTTACCTTTGGGAGATGCATTCAGACCTTTTGCTAAATAGGAACTATTTACCTTAAACTACACAAGCAGTAAAATAAAAAATGTATTATTGAATTTTATTCCAAAGCTTATAGTATTTCTTGAACATCATTCAAAAAGTACAAGGTTGATAGTGATATCCAGTTTGCAAAACAAAAAATCTTCACTAATAGGACAAAAGAACAGAAGGCAGCGACATTTGTCAAATGTAGTAAGAGTAAGCATTTTTACAGAGATGGACGAGATTTCCTTTAAAAGGAGGTGATTTAAAGAAACAGAAGTACAATGAGTAATCTGGTTTATAGAATAGTTTGTACCCAACGCTAGAAAGAAAATGTTACATAGTTTCAGGCAATCGAGAATTTATTTTGAATATACAGGTGATCTGAAATAATTTCTTTTGTTCTCTTTTTGGATAATTACATTTGGTTTTCCCTTCTTTGTTGCTATGCTGCTTTCTGTGTTTGACTTTTGTGTTGCTAACTATAACTAATTATATGGTGTTGTAATGATGGCTAGTTCTGCATTTTTTGCTTTTTAACAGTTGCTTTACTATGTGTAAGCATGAGTGGAAGGCAATGCAGTTTATTCTGCATGACACATTTTTGCATGAACTATAGTTTAACCAAGTTTATGAAAAATGCAATATTAGGAATTTAATAATTTTGCTATTGCTATTTTAGTGTTTTGCATGTGTATTGTATATGTGTATTTTTTCAGCCTATTCCAAGCCTAAACGAGGCCATCGTAAAACTGCTTCATTTGGCAACATTCTGGATGTTCCTGAGATCATCATACCAGGTATCGCAGACCAGGTGAACGGGTCAATTGGTTAAGATGCCGGAATAATGATCAGACTGCTAAAAATACTTCTTGCTCCAGTTGCTCTAGGACAGAACTAGAAATTATTCCAATATTTTTTTCATGTCTCTGTAGAGAAGAGCATGGTATTTTATTGCAAGCTTACTTTTTTATCAGTAAAGGATTTGATAATCTAGATTGAATTTACTTTTACTGATAAAGGATTTTTTCCTTTTATGATCATGATGTTCAGAGTTTTCTTGTAGAGCAAAACTATATATGCAGTCTTTTATTACAATACCTCATCTGGTGAAAATGGAAGTAAGTTGAAAAATTTCTGTCTAGTTAATTATCTTGCCCTGATCTTTGTTGTGTTTGAGCACTCATTTTTTATCTAATAAAATATTAGTAGAGAAAAAAACTTAAATATATTATATACAGAACTTCAGATTTACATGATACTTGTGATTAAAAAATAACAATCTATGTTATTCTTACATTTGACTACGCTTTTTCTAGAGCAAAATGTGTCTGCATGAGGTATTTCTGTTGTGTTTAAATTAATGTAAACTAAAATTATTAGGAGAGTCTTCTGACAGGAAGAAAAATCAGTATAATGAGGCACCATAGCTGGTAATTTCAGTTGGGACTTTAATGAATAGTTCTCATCTATCCCAAGTCTATATTTAGTTATCAGCATATCATTTTTCTTTCCCACTCCTTTTTTTGCAACCAAAGTGGATTTCCTTCTTTCTTTTTGTGCTTCTCAAAGCCTAAAAATAAGTATAATCGCTCCCAAACTGTAATCGGTATACCATCAGCGGTACGCAAGTTGCTTCAGAATGATTTGTAAGAGGCAGGAGATGCAAGTAATATCGTCTAATCTAGAGATCCGTTAAAAAACATGGAACACCTACTCTAAATTTGTGTCATCTGAGGAAGTTTCCTTGTAAAGCTTGACATCGGTATTTAAAAGTTGAATGCAAAAAAATAATTTTGTGCAAAAGTTTCACATAACTTTATTGAAGTTTACATATAAAAATACAGAACGTCGAAAAGCAGATTCTAAAGAATAATAGCACTACCCATGAAGAGAAAACCTGTTTGGCATTGAGGCTAGCAAATCAGCAAGAAAGTTTACTAGTGTAGCCTTCCACTAATCTTGTAACAGTCCTGGCCTGCCATACATAAATGAAATCCTGAGAGAGCAAGGAAAGAGAAAGTGGAGATCTGTTGAGTTTTGCAACGTTGACAGATGATGAGAGCCTGGTACATAAGCTTGCAGCTAACTGAGTGCCTCCTGTCTGTGCACGCTGTCTGCGTGTGACAGCACTGAGGCTTCAAAGAAACCTTGACACTTTCATTAGAGAATAACTAAAGAGTCAGTGAAAATGCCGTGTCGTTGTCACAAAATAGATTGTACCAGTCTGTTGGGTTTACATACTCAGTCAGGGAAAGTCCATTAGATATTCTTCACCTGGACTATTTTAATTGAGCTTGACAGGATGGGAATTCCAAGGTGAATTTGGAATAAATACAAGAGAAATAGCAACCTGTAGAAATGAAAGAAGGTACAGGATGTTGGAGCGAGCGTATTAATGATTTTCTCAACATTTACTCTTTAAGGTATTTAAGTCTTAAATAAGCAGTAATGAAATTCACTGTTAATATGTTATCAGAGGGAACTTCATAAAGAGCAGGATTAGAGTATCACAAAGGGTGAATTTTGTTGTGACTAGGGAAAAATAGAGTAAAATCCAGGGTCGTGCACTGAGGGCCATACACCAGCAACAGGGTTTTTTAGTAAAATTACATGGGACCACAGCAGATCCATGCAGATCAATCCCAGGTAGTATGAGCCACTAACGTGATGCAGTTGTGAAAAATTGTGAAATGTTAGGGTTCATTTCCAGGAAAGATAAGGAAGCACTAGCGCTATTTTTATATCTTTTATATATATAAAAAAGTATATTTACAGGCTTTTGTTGAGGTTTAATCAGAAGATCCAAGTTACTAATCTAGGCAGAAATGTACAAATATACAAGAAACGTTTATGCACTCTGAAATAATGGTAAGAGCTCCTCTAGGATGGTATGTATGGAGAGTATAAAGAAGGATCTGAAAGCACGGCTTTTTTAGCCCACAATATGAAAACTGAGAAATGAATCTGCAGTTAAAGATTAGGAAGCGAGAACTACTTAAGCTAAAAGACAGCATTGGCACTATGGAAAAAAGATGTGAATTGTTTCCAAATAGATCTAGGATATTTATTAGAAGTTTTGTGGTTGTCAGAACAACTCTCCCATAAGAATCCCAAATTCAGAAAAAAAGCAATTAATCATGAAATGATAGGGATGCGATCATCTGCCCAGTAAACTAATCGTATTTCTCTGTATACTTAAAGCAGTTATTCAAAAGGACCTTGCTCAGTTATTCTTTTAAAGACAATATAACATAGCCTGTCTCTCTCCTCTTTCTTTGCCCTACTTTCTCAGCACAAGGCTTTCAGTCCTGGTCTCTTAACACGCTTTTCTCCTTCTAGTTATACTTCCAAGACCCCCAAACTGGAACCTTTGTCTCAATCCCACCCCGTTAGATTTCTTAGCACTTCTGCCACGTACCCAGCTCCTCCAAACTTCCTTGGCCGGCCGTGTCTGTCGGTGGGGCGAGCAGCCCGTCTCCGTCCTTGGGGCAGCGCGAGTGCCAGCCCAGTTTGTGCCGCTGCCTGAAGTTCTGCTGAGCACATGGTGAAGCAGCTGCTCCAGGAGCGGGTGGGCACCATGCAGGCATGTTACCATGAGTCAGCTGCTTTGGGGCAGGGCTATTTTAGAAGTATGAGTACTACATCTGCTCTCATTGCGGGGTTTTGTAACGTGTTGCCTCAGCTGCTTTTCGTCCATGAAATGATTATGCTACTGAGGTCGCAAAACACAAAGTTGTCAGTTGAAGGTAAAATGTTGGCAGAAGGGCAAGTTTCTAACATGTATTTGCTCCTCTTTCTAAATAAGCTTAAATAAGGGTGAATAGAACTTCCGTTCATTTCAGATGGCATTTTGTGTTACTCACTGACAAAACTTAGTTGATCCACTTTTCAGTTTCTGACTCCTTTTTCACGTAACTCATTTGCCAGGTTGTTTTCAGTGGTGGTATCCTGCAGCCAGCTAGGCAAGTGGAGTATCTATTTTTTATTTTCAATATATACTATATATAATATATAGTATAGGTAAGAAGCACCAACATTTTACTTAGATGTATATTAAAAATGAAAACCCTAGTGAATACAAAAGGCTTTTAAGTAGCTATGTTTAAAGAAACAAACAAACATCTAGGTATAGTTTGTAATATATCAAGAAAAATAATCTGAACACCTTTTCAATACAAACCAGTCAAGCAGCATCTGGGAAATGTACCTTCAAGTACAACGTTTTCTTCACTGGCAACATTAGACATCTCATGCATATAGCACACCTGCGTTAGGCTTTGTAGTTTTGTCATCTGAAACTGTGCTACAGCATTAAGATTTTCACAGCATTGACACTGGATAAATGAGTACTTGGGATAGACGCATTTTGTTGAGTGTCTTTAGAAAGTGGATAGGAATGATAGATGCTTTAGGTATTGTGATTTTTCCGTGTACTTTTAAAAACAATATAAGACAGAAATCCTACCCTTGTTTCCCCAGATCACTTCATTCTTCTGGAATTCTGATCAGTGTTTTAACTTCTTTAAAATGTCTTCTAACACTGTTACATTCACGGATTGTCCTGCGCTCCGAGAGAGATTTGGGTCTTGTAGGTATGTAAGGAAGAGAGAGTACTGTGCGCAAATAAGAAAGTGTAAAAGGAGACGCAAGTGTCTGCTAAAGGGCAAGGAGAAGAGTTCGTAGCTGGTCTGGATGTTTGGCAGGGGGGTGGTCAAAGCCTTCGTAAATTGTAGAATTTGTTTTTGCTGGAGCATGTGGGGCAGGACGTGATGGAAGTTTCCTGTTACTTTTGAATTTCATTTTAGAAAACAAACAACAGCGTGTGGAATGTTTTATTTTTTGAGGCCAGGAAGTATGTTTGTAATGTTTGATTTTTAATCTTAAAATCCTGTAAACCACTGAAATCCTGACAGAGTGCATCAAGCTACTGTATATTAACTCCTGTGCATTTACAAAGCTTAGGTTTTATAATGAGAAGAAATCAGTTTTAAATGGACATAGACGTTAGGACAAGATCAAAACTGTGACAGGAAAGCATAGAGAAGTAGGAGTGATAATTTCAAATAAAGACTATATCTTGTATGTTTTTAAACTGATATTTATCTTGAATCTGGAGCAATAAGTATTTGTTGATTCGTAGTCTGTTTCTGCTTTGTCTAAGCTATTTGCCAGAAGTCTGCAGTAATTATACTAATTAAAATGGCATTGCCTAGTAGAGCTTGCTCTTCCCTCATGCTACTAACTTAAGATTCTTCATTTAAAGGTGTTCATTTATTACAACACAGTAGTTTTGGCCCTTCTTACTCCCCCCAAGGCATTTTCTTTTCTTTCTTGCACCCCACCCTGATTATTTTAACATTTTGGCAGCCATGTTCTAATATTTCAGTAACACATGTGCTGGGTTCTTTAAATTCACAAATGTTTCTAATCTGAAATGAGAATTTCAAATATTTTTGCAAGTCTATTTCAGCTGAGCTAATTTTATAACTTAGTGTTGTTGAGTGAAACGTGCACATAATTTTGTATTGGCCATGGGTGTATCTTCCATATCTTGAATATTGAGATGAGTTGTGGCAGCCAGTTGAAGTATCCACAGCACAGAATTCTATTACATATATAATCTTGTTTGTGAACTGATTAGGTAGTGAAAGAGTTCACTGCAAACGAACAAGTCCAGAAATTTTGACATAGGTTTGTCATTCACACGATCGCAAATATTGAAGTATTAAACATAATATAGCCATTGTTGCTTAGGTTAAGTGTGTACTTTCCCTGAATTTTAGAAGCAAAAGATCAAGACCACAGAAAAGTTGCAATTCAAAGTCATTTATAGTCAGAACAAAGAATATATTCCCATTTTAGACTATAAAATGTCATGACAGATCAGTAAAGTGACACTGAGAATTTTTTATTGCTGTTTTGTGGTAATGTGTTTCTACATGTAATAGTACTTGTATTTTAAAATTTAAAGTATGATACCATTAAATGTATTGATTAATTTTAAGTAGTCTTACATTTTTGTAGTAACTGTTACAAATCAAAACACCTGTCAAGCTAGGCTGTGGAGTCTTGTGGAAATGATGCTGAATAAGAAGTATCTAAAAGGTTAAAAATGTGATGCCTGTTGCAGGGCTTTGAGTGAACTGGGTTGGTCATTGCGTGCCGGATCGCTGGGCGAGGGGCTGCCGCGGCTGCAGGACATGTTTCAGATGCTCCCCTCTGGTAGAAAAGTTACGTAATGCAGAGCTAAGAGCAAGAATTTTGAGCATTGTCAGCTGTTCCTCGGGACGTTTTGGTGTTTCCTTTTGGACAGCTGACCTGCTCTCAAGAGGCAATATGAACAATCACCATAATAAAAATCAAAGTAGCCAGGGAGATTCTGTTGCATAATCTCCTTTTATTTTTAAGGAGACTGTTTCCTGGAAATGCCTTTGATTGCGTGTCAGTGTTAAAATTTAAACTGTTTTATATAGCTGTCACTGGTGGATAATTGCTAACAGGTGGAAGGAGAAGAGGAAAAGATTACAGCATTGTGCTCAGAGGTTGATGGTGAGATGTGATTTAGCTGAACAGTCCCCTTTTCACACTTCTCAAAGCATGAGAATAGGACATAGTTTTGCTCATCTGAAGGAGACAAAGACCAGAAGAAAGAGTTTTTCACTTAATTTTCGTGAGGGGAGCAGCACACGGGCAGAAGTCCGTGCTGTGTTCCTTGAGCCATGCCAAAGAGCAACAGGTTAAAGCTGGCAGCCTGTTATCTTCGCGGTCTAGCTTTTAGAAATCCCCATAACGTAACGCACTTGAAATAGATGTCGTCATCAGCTCCTGCCCCGAGTACTAAGCCAGACCAAATACATGTGACAGAAGATGGTGGAGTAGAGTGCAGCAGCTATTCATGTGGTAGGAGTGGTTATTGTATTAGGGTATACTTTTTGTTGACAGGCCAGCGTGTTTTGAGTTAAAATTCTGCAGCTGTCTCTCTCTCTCCCTCTCCCTTTCTCTCTGTGGATTTGTACAAATTCCAAGCTCCTCTGCAACAGTCGCACCCTTCTTATTTTGTTCTGAATAGATTTCACTGGTTTGTTTTTGTTTTGTTTTTTTTCCCAGCAGGAAACGGACAGCAGAGGCGCAGATCCATTCAAGATCTTAGTGTTGCTGGAACAGAGTCCAGTCAGGTAACATCTTTCTTGTCTCTTCTTTATCTTTCAGTAAAGTCAACACCAAATCTGTACAGGGAAACCGGTCTGGAAATCTTCACCTTTGATGCTTTCATAGAAATGATGTGGAAGCTTGGCAGACTGTAGTGTCATTTGTATTGCATTTAAAGGAGATTCCATGAGGGCAATCTATGAATGAGCTCCAGATGAGAAGTGTTTTCTATATAGATTAAGCAGCATTTACATTTTTATGTACGCAGGTTTTGTGTATCACTTAATTTGGCTGAGGACAGATGTTATGCAGGAAAGCCTTTTCACCTTTCTATATGTAGAAAACAATTGTAATTACTATTTATGATCATCTGAAGCAGTTATACACACCACAGATTCACTTTCTGCATAAAAATAAAAAGCATGTTCAGTAGTATTATTTATCTTTAATCTGTGAACCCTGAATAGTAACTTACAGTAATATCCCTCCATTTCTTGTGAAAGGTTTACAGGAGGATGTTGTCACACAGTGTTGTGTACAAAAAGACTATCTCAGTAAGATATTTTATAATAACATTGCTTCTTATCTGGTATTGTAACGACCATGGTAATAGACGCAGTGGTATTCTAAATTGAATTTAAACTAAAACCAAATTAAACTAACAACATGTTAAATGAGAGCAGTATAGCTAATGCTTCGTTCAGATGTGTTTATTTTGTAGTTTTAATTGCTTTGTTGTCAGTTTCAGTAATTCACAGGATTATTTGGTTGTTAGTGTGAATTGGCAATTTTGAGATCCCTATTATTTGGATGTAGGAAGCTGGAGCTTAGCTTATATGTCAGGTTAATCAGGTTTCCATATTAAACAACCCACTCCGATTATCTAAAGTTGGTGGTAATTTTTGGGGTGTGTAGTTATCAGTGAGATCAGCATTTCATCCTTCTTTAATTCTGTGGAGTGTGATAGCCACAGAAACCTCGGCAGTCCCCCAGGTATTTTTAGTTAAATTTACTATGTGCATCTATCAGAAAATAACAAATGAGAAATGTATTTTAATATCTTCAGAGAAGACAGGTTTGTTAGAAAGAACTGAATCTGCAAAATTTAGTAAAGAAATAGATCAGGCTGTTTGGTTAATTGTAGAACTAAAATTAATGCAAGACTTGGGGGGGGGGGGAGGAAATTAAGCAACAGTACATCGGTTATACCAAAGTGCACTGATCGATGTATGAATGTATTTAATTGTAGCTTTTTTATTCAGAATTTTTCATTGTGTTCCTTTTAAGTAATGGCTAATATTTAAAAATACATAATTTCAGCACTTACTTCATATCTTAATAACTATTACAATAATCTTTCTTTGAAACCTGTTTTACTGCTTGTATGGATGTTCTAGCTAAATTGTCCTTGTGACCAGGAGGATACAGGAAAGGGGGGGGGGTATTTACTTTACCAATTTCTGATAAGGATCTACAGAAGTACCAGAATCACACTTACGTGCTTCTGATAGTTCGCGTATTGAAGTCTAAGTGGAAGAATTACAATTACCTGCTTCTGTCCTGCAGTTTTGGATACATTATGATAAAATCTGGAAAACATAATATTTTAAGAGGCATTAAAATTGCATTTTGGAATAAACTTTTGCACTGTCCATATAAATTAATAATGAATTTTCATCCCATTTTTGGTGTGAGAAGAGGAAGAAAAGTCTGCTGAAACTAATGCTAACTTTTGATATCTGTATGTTTATATATAAAAAAAACCAAACCACAAAATAATTCAGAAAGCAAACGCAATGTCATTATGGCAAAAGACTTGAGATTATTCTTTATGCGTTTCTATAGCTCTGGACCTCACTGCCTTAATTTTTTATTAAAAATCTTGAACTGCTATCTATATAAGTAATCTGCTAGCCAAAGCAAAAGAAACATCTGTGACTATTGTAGCTCTGGTCAGTTATATCATATATCCCCATATGCACCGTACCATATATAGGTTATAGTTTCTAATGTGAAAAACCTCTTCCCCCTCCCTCCCTTCATTGCAAACATCCTTCTTTCCCGCATTCCGTCCTCCTTTACACCCACCCTGCTGCGCAGGCTTCTTCACTAACGTCCGTGGCACTGCACGCCTCGTCACCCCTGTCCTGCTCAAAGCTGAAGGATTGCCGTGGTGCCGCTTGGCGTCTTTTAATTGCTTGACTGGCACACTAAAGCTGATCAGAAATCTTTTTATTAAACGTGGTTTTCCTGAAAATTGCCACGGTGTCAATAGAAAATGATTCTGCTATAACTATTCTCTTAATCAGGAAAGCTTTTCCAGTTCATAATGGAATTTTTGTTGAGGTGGAGGAAAACACTGGACTTGATAATAGTAAATATACTGCACTTTGGAGCGTTTACCTGAACGCATAAACCAAGACTTTCGTCTACCTGCTTAACCACTGGTCTGTTTTAATCTGAACTTGTTGTGTGTTTTATGATTGTGTGTATATTTTATTTCTGTGTTGTACTTCTAGCAGAATTTTTTGTGGGGGTTTGTATGTTTAGTGATTTCTGGTTTGATGTTGTTGAGACACTTAAGGATTTTCCAGTATTGCTTTTACTGACGTTACCAACAGCAGACAGTAATAGTGCTTTGCCGATGATTTTACTACTCAACTGACCCTTTTACATCAACAGTTTACATAGGTAAATATGCTAAGCCAAAGGTTTTGTGTCATTGGATCAGCTGTTGGAGTGGTTTGGTGTTGAGAACATCTATTTAAATCCTGTTTTTTCACAGATTTCTCTAATGTTTAGTGACCTTAGACTGGACCTTACTCCCAGTGACATGAGCAGCACTAATGCAGCCCTCTCTGTACAGTTTGTTTCCATCTATATAACTGTGATGCTCTAGTCATTTTTCCACATAATTTTTTTTACACTGAATTGTTTCTTCTGCCTTCCCATTTCCCTGTACATGCATTTTAAAACATTGTACTGTGCCATCTGTCCAGCACTACTGCTCTTGCTTAGGCACCTTTGTAACACAAACAGATGTGCAGGCTCTGAATTGCAGCCATAAAAACTTTTGTGGGCTTGAAGGAATACAGCGAACCTGCTGTTTACACTGGATAGTATTTACAGATATTTTATACAGATGCTGAGAAACGTACTTGGCATTATCACTCAAACTGCAGGTTGTGATCAGATGCCTAGTAAAGTATCCATGTCCTTGGTTTTGTACCTTCTAGTGGTCCGGTTGTTCTGGTACACCGTCCTTCACAGTGCTATCGTAATATCAAAACTACCCTTTAAACTTTTTTTTTTTTTTTTTTTTAGTAGTAGTAACTGTGCTGGGTCTCCATAACTCTCACAGTTTACTTTGAAGTGGAAAAAAATTTATTATATTAAAGAAAAACATGTACTGTATTGAACAGTTGAGGAGCAAGGTCAGAATGCATGTGCTCACATGCATGCAAGCAAAGTGTGATAATTTGGGGCATCTGATACTATACAGATGAATCATTCTGTCCATGAGATTGTTAAATTGGTCACATACACACTTTGTGTTTGTTTTTTTCACAGCAAGGTAAACATCTGCAAATGAGGCTGTCTCCTCATCTGTAATAACAATGCTTTCTTTAAATTCTCTTCTTTAAATTTCTTTAAAAGGCTAGTAACAATGATTTCTTTAAATTGGGTTGCCCATTTAAATTAAACTTGAGGGGGAGGATTATTCCTCAGAGCACACCACCTTTTCAAGACTGAAAGTCTTTGAGAAATGGAAGCTGAGAAGCTAACAATGCCCTGTGGGTTTGGCCACCTGGCAGAGATGATTTGAAAGTAACCTGATAACAGTTCTGTTGAGTGTACTGAGATACCTGGAGAAAGCAAGGATGAGTACCTGTGAAAGGGGAGCAGAAACTGATGCTGAAGAACAGTCAGTCATCACTGCCTTACCTGTCAGAGGGGCTGGTGTCCAGGAGACCTAAGGCATCTCGCTTAACATGCACTCAATTGCTGTAATTTAATGGGTCTTCAGTTTTGGGAACTTCCCTTGGACCTCGCAATGCTTTAGACAGGATTCATATCCGAAGCATTCATTCCTATTTCTAGTATTCTGTCTAAACAATGTTATCAAGGAATACTTTTATTTTTTTCTGTTGATGGATCAAAATGATCTGGTACAGCAAGCAATCTAGTACAGCATTGAGAAGTTACTGTAACTAGAGTCCTTCTCAGGTACCCTTTGCTATCAGCTGTGGATACTCAACAAACCTCTTTTTGCTTAAAGGACTTAAACACTGTTAAAAGTACTTGCACTGTCTTCTGACCTTTCACATCAGCCTAGTGTGTTTATCATTCATATCTGAGGACACTGACAGCAAGCAATAAGCTTGACAACTTAAACCTTGCTTAATATCAACAAAGACTTGAAAACAAAAGCTTTTTCAAAATGTCTGATGCCATCATCCTGATAATATTATCCGTTGGATTATTTCTGCACTAGTTTATTGCCCTGTTTCAGGCTAACATAAAAACACTAAATGGTTAATAAAAATTACAGGACAAATATAATACAGTTGACATAATGGATGTTTCAGTGTGTAGAATCTTGTTACTCTTTGGATTGTTACTTGACTGAAATCTGCCTTTTAAAAATTAAATTAAGGCAGGATATTTGGAAATTAGTCATGAAGAAATATGGTTTCTAGGTAATGCATATTTGAATACTTCTTTTGAAAAATAGGGACATTTAATTAAAACTTTTCATGATAAATACACCATATTGAAAATAGTAGAGTTGCAATAGGATCTTTTCTTTTTACTTCATTTTTTTCCTGCGAAACTTGCTGAGGTTTATAGTCTTAAGTCCTTTACTGTGTTAATTTTATGTCAGTGAAGGGGTATATGAGGTATAAGAAAATATATATTGTAAATAATAATTCTGAAAAAGAAGCTCAGTAGAGTAATGAAGTCTGTATTATGGTTTTGCGCTTTGGCAAACAAAAGAATTAGAGGAGTCAAGCTGTATATAAAGGAACTTACTACAGAATTTTGTTTTAGTTCTTAATTTGCTTTGTGACAGAGAATGTGCTCATTTTCTAATTGCTTTGCTTTAATTGATTGATCCGATATATTTGAATACTTTTTTCATGTTTTCTGAAGATGAACAACATAACCTCTGCATCAATGTAAGAACCAGAAGAAAACTGTAGATTAATACGCCACAGTTTAGCACAGTTACTGAACTGCATTTCTTTAATTGAATGTAGTTCCATTCATTGATTAAACATTGGAGACAAACTGTATTTCTTCCTTACGTTATGAAGCTGCTAGATATCACAGAATGGTGGTGTGAAAATTACTAGGCAATGTGTTCACGCTTCTATATAAAAGATCATGAACACATTGTTCGGCACTGCTTTTTATTACGCTGAATAGCCAAGTTATATCCATTTCTTTTTATATGGTAAAGGTGGAGTAGAAATGGGGATGAAATTATCCCTGCAATGCATGTAAAGTTTATCAAACTATCTGGAGAGCTTTCAGGGTAAAAGGTTTGGGAGGAGGGAGGATTATAGGTTGAGGTTTCTTTACCTTTTTTTTAAGTCAACCCTTCAAAAAAATCCTCTGTATTTTTTTCTTGTTATTTTAATTTATTTTCTTTTATCCCTTCAGGAGAGTAGAAACAGCAGTAGATCATCTAGTCCTAGTGTGAGAATGATCACTACCTCGGGACCAACCTCTGAAAAGCCAGCTCGTAATCCATGGACACCTGATGATGCAGGTAACCCTTTGTTAGTTAACTTTTTGCCTGTAAAAAATATATTTATTTGATTATGATGTGGGGTATGTGCTTAGACATTAACAAAGTTAAGCCGTGAAAGTCACAGTCCATTTTAGTTCTGCTTAAATTAAATCATTACATTACTGCTTTGTTTTGCACACTGGCTTTAAGAAAATTTTTTATAGATTGTAATAAGTTACATAAACCTGTAAGCGTTCAGCTTGTAAGAAAGTACTGTACATATACAGTGATAGTATTTAATGTCGATCTTTTACCACCAGTTTTTGACTGTAGTATGTTTTGGGGGAATTAGAAGAATAGACATCTTGGAGCTTTTTAGTCTTGTGCATTTGTATTATGAATGCACAGTTAGAGCTTTCATTGCTCTGACTTTTTTGAATGAAATGCTATGTAGGTGAGTATCAGCTGGCATAAGTTAATTCTATTTTTATCTGTTTTTAATTTTGCTTATGCAGAATGTACATGTGCACACAGTCTTACTGTTTTTAAATGAACTAGAATATGTCTGCAGAAGTGTTGTAAATACTTCTACTGTTGTATCACTGTTCTTTTGTTATGAACTAGGATTAAGAATGAACATAACTTAGTAGTTGAATTCAGTTTTTAAAGTCATAATGCACTCTATTATAAAAGGAACCAGTACTAGACTGCGTGAAAACAAGGGATCCCCGCAAATTCCTTTTTCGAATATAAATAGGAATTATGTTTTTGTTACCAAAATATACATGTTGAATCTGAAACTTAGTCTCAAGCTGGTACCTCATGGTGCCTCAAATTCTGAAATCTTTTTCTTGTGATCTGTTTCATCTTTGGCTGATCAGACTTTCTCATTCTTTTCCTGCAACCAACTGCAAAATGGAAACTCACACGTGGACTGACTCTTGCACAAGTATATATATGTATATATACAAGTATACATATGTGTGTATATATATATATATGCACACCTGTATTTTACCAAATATAAGGTGATTCTGTGTGTAAGATGTGTACCTCCCCAACACCCCACCCCGTTTTAGTGGGAGGAGGGCTACGTGCTCTTGTATTTTGCTTCTGTACTTTCTTCTTTCTGTCCATTGTCACTTTGCTGATCACACTGTTTACCTTGTCACTCGTAACTTCCCAAAACCCTGGCCCACTGCCACAGCCCACCCTGTGCACTCTTTTGTGCAGCATGGGTCCTAAGTTGGCTTTAGGCAGTGAGCATTTATGGGAGTCTCTGCCTCACGCCAAAGCAAGTTCTTACCCAATTAACAGTTCGTTGGGAACTGAAGTTGCGGATCATATGCCAGTGCAAAGGCAGTTTGTCCCAAGTCTTTGGCCTTAAATGCAGCCCAGCAGTGAAGTCAGGTCTCTTTTCTGGCCCACAGAAACCCCTCACCTTATACTTAGGTAAATACGGTATGTACCACATGTATGTTTTTTCATGTTAGGTTTATGCAGTCCATGAACAAAGAGTTGTTTGAATTTCTAACGACATAAATAATTTTAGTTTTCTGTTAAAGAGGGTACATTTTTAAGTTGATGAGCCAAAATGATAAAACGAAGATGCAGCCAAATCTGGTCAATCTCAGGAAAAGTTACCATTCTGTGACACAGTGCTGAAATGCTCAGGAATGTCATCTGAAGTATTTTGCATGCATTGATGTATTTGAAACATTGCAATAATTCCTTTGCTGTAGCAGTATTCCGTATATGGCAGTAGTCTAATTTAGGGAAGGACTTTTTATATTGTTCTCATTTAAGATACTGTGGTGATTTAAGTCTCTGGTTTTAGGGTTGTTTTTCTTTTTTTATCTTTTTTTTTTTCTTTACCACCTTCCAGTTTCCTTACAAGCATACACTTAACCACTTTTTCTCCATTCCCACCCTCTTATTTCTGTTTCCTTTTGAAGCTGCTCTTGGAGATAGCATAGTCTTTGAGGGCAACACCTTAGTTTCTCTACCACGACTACTCTGTGGCAGGTGCTTTTGGGGTATGGGTAAGCAGCCCCTTTTTTTTCCCACCTACCCTCCTCCATATAATCCTCTAGTAGCAATAATGCAGCTATAAAATCAGTAGTTTCTCCATGTGTCTTTACTCCTGTGTCTCTTAAAGCTTAACAGTAACCTTGTCATCCCCAGCTGTGGGCTACCAAAAGATAGAATCCGTAAGAATTCAGAACATGTTAAATCTGGAATGAAAGCACTAGAGAAATCCAGAGTGACTGCAGTGTAAGAAGAGAACAGCCAGGCCCAGGGGACAGATCGGTTATTGGGTTCTATGCTACCCACGAAGCATCTCTACAGAGCAGAGAAGATGCCCTAGAGCATGTTGTGAGGAAGATACTTACAGACCTCACTGGGAACAGGTTTCAAAACTGAGCAGGAGGTTGTGCTTATTTTATTTTGGCAGAGCTGGTTTGCACAGCTTCTAATTTTAAAATCATTAGATGCATGGGCTGGCTGGCTGATCCTTCATAAACAAGAATGAAATGGCAATTTTTTTATAAATAGAGAACGTGATTGCAAACTGTACAAATATAGTATTTTTAAAATCTGTATGCTGTTATATGGCTTCTAGGAGTGTAAGATGATAACCTTAATCTTTATTTCTTCTTAGTGTGATAGACCATACTTTTGAAGTTCTTAACTTTATTAGAAAAACAAAATGATTCATCTGCCTTGGGATTGGAACGCTGCTGTTTCCATTTGCCTTTCCACATTCAGATTGTGTATTGTGAAATGATTTAGAATTCTTGTTTTTGTCCTGTAAGAATAGAATTAACTCTGAAAACACATTAAAATTTTCTTGGTATTGTTACAGAGACCAATGGGTCAGATAACTCCATCCCAATGGCATATCTTACATTAGATCATCAGTTACAGGTAATAAGTGCTTTATTAGATCCTTTATCCTGCATTTCATTCTAACGTATAAATTTTGGGCTGCAAAATATAGTGCTACGTATTTACCTGTGTTTATATTCTTGTCTAGCTTTTGACCAAGGCTAAAAAAAATATATTATGTAATCTGAGATTGGTTGACTCAAATTTGATCAAGCTATTAAAAACAAGCCCTGGGAAACATGATCCCTAAAACCAAATATAAGCTGAGTTTGACTGTCAAAATAAGACGTTATTTCTTGGAGTGTTATTGAATTATATTGTTGTATACACTTTATTTGTTGTGTGAGGAATTAAACACTACTTGGATTTTTGTGACAGAGAGAGTGTCAGATTAATAACTGCAGATTTGAGGTTTGAGACAACTTTGGCATCAGTGCACTAACATTTTCCAGGGCATGGTTTAATGCTTATTTTTAAAAGCTTACTGGTTTTTAAAAGATGTTATAAATACACTGCAGAGACACTGTAACACACTATATGCTAAGATATCAGTTCATTAGTTTTTAACATGTCTGATTTATTTTCAGCCTCTAGCACCGTGCCCAAACTCCAAAGAATCTATGGCTGTGTTTGAACAGCACTGCAAAATGGCACAAGAGTATATGAAAGTTCAGACAGAAATTGCATTGCTGTTGCAGAGGAAGTAAGTGAAATGTATTTAACCTTTTATGTTCTGTATGTTTCTCTTAAACAGAGTCTGTTACCTGTGACTATTATTTCTGGCTTTCTGAAGTAACATTTCATAGGGCATAATTATTTTCCAGCTTTAATCTCAGAAATACTGGGCTTCTCAGTACAGGTGAGATATTTAGAGCAGGTAATTGAGAAATCTAATCAATATCAAGACTCTTCTAGACAAGTCCTACTTTCATGTGTGTGGCCCATCTGTGTGTGTAACAAACTAGTAATGTTAGTTTCTGTCATCTCAAATGAAAGACCTGGACTGTTGAAAAACCTTGGAATTTTATTTTCAGTGCTGTCCAGTTAAAGATTTTAATTTGTAGATAATCACTTGGATAATGGGTCATAGAATCTTGAATAATATGTCACTGTTAACTCATTTTACGGTTAGCTTTTGTCTTATATCTGACTTCTGTCAATCATTGCAATTACTACAGTTTTATCAACACACGTCCTCTGTTTTTCTGCCAGGGGTTTAGGGCCTGATACTCGAAAGCCATTGAGTACCTTCTTACCCTTGTGCGCTAGAAATAGACTCTTTCCTCTTGCGTGTGTACGCATATAAGTGAAACAACTGCGTGTATTGTTGGATTAGAGCCAAAGTTATTGCTGATTCAGAACTTCAGTTTGCAATACGTTTTGTTGTGTTCTGCTGCTTAGCATTTCAGTTTGCTGATGCTGGGGAGCAGTTCTGAGAGGTCGTATATACTCCTGTGCTAGACCAGGTAACCAGCCTGTGTCTGAGCCGCTGCAGGCAAGCTGAGGATCTTGCCTTGGTGTTTGTGGAATAGCTAATGATAGAACTGTGTATGTAAACCTCTCATATATTAGAAACAGCATAAAGAACAGGGGAAAAAAGTACTGTAAGATTGACCTATCATCTATTCGGTTTTGTCGTGACATTCTGCGAACAGTTTTTTTTTCCAAATGCAATTCGAATTGTTAGGCTGCATTAGAAGATACTGAAGCTAGCATGAAGATCTTAATTTTGGTTTTATTTTTGTTGTCTCTAAGGATCAATAAATTATATAAAAATGTGTATCTGTTTCAAAACTGTTAATTCTGTACCTTTAGATTCCTAATTTAGCTTTTTTTCTGGAAGTCTGCATACACATTTCTCTGAAACTTTCTTCTTAGAACATAATTGCCCATATGTGTTAAAACAAAAAATAGTATTGTGATTGATGAATTTAATGCTGGTTAAGGTAGTTATTGGTTCAACCTTTATAGAATAATTAAGTTTTCTTTAACTGTAGTTACAAACCATATGGCAACAATTAATTAACATGAACTTTCTCCTCTACTATTTTGTTGCTAAAATATTGCTGGCAGCTTGCCTTCTTGTCACCTCATAAACAAATAGTAAAACAAACTGCTACATCAGTTTTGCCAGATAATTTATAGCAAGTTTATCAGTGTGTTTGTTCCTCTAAAATTGTTGCTAAAAAAACATACTGAACACTTATGGCATAAATTAAGTGAAATGACAGTTACAAAAATAATTTGCTTGATTCTGCTTTTCCACTGCTTTAAGAAATTCAAGTCCAAATAGAAGACAGCACTTCACTAAAAAGCTATCAAAATTATTGCAGTTTTGTCTTTTAAGTTGCCTTTTGTGTTTTCAAATGTAAATATAGCTAAGCAAAGTTAGAGTTGAATATATTTCTGAAATTTTCTATACATCCTTAGATGTTTGACTGTGACCTATAGAACTACATCTGAAAGACATATAAAGGACAATTTCAGAGATTGAGGCTAGGGCTTGCAGCTATTTTAAAGTTTAAATGTGGATTTGATTTGGAAGAGAATTTTTCCCCAGACTACACTAAAGAATAAGACTGCTTTTTTGTCAGCTTTTTTTTTTTTTTTTGCACAAAATGTCACCAGCCATGAGTTCAGACTGATAATCAAATACTGATTTGAAACACGTGAAGTCATCTGTACATAAATAGAAGTAGATTACAAATGACAACTTTTTTTTTTTTTTTAGACAAGAACTAATAGCAGAACTGGACCAGGATGAAAAAGACCAGCAAAACACATCCCGTCTGGTACAAGAACACAAAAAGCTGTTAGATGAAAACAAAAGTCTCTCAACTTACTATCAGCAATGCAAAAAACAATTAGAGGTCATCAGAAATCAGCAACAGAAACGGCCAGGCACATCATGATTTCCTGGGACCTTCCAAATGAAAAATATGCACAGAAAAGACTGATATTTTTTTTATTGTTATTATTATCCCTTATTATGACAGCTCATGAGTGTTATCTTCTTGGTGTGATCTGTATTTGTCTGCTACACTTAACATCATTTAATTTTCTTTTTCCTATGGTGAACATCCAGTTCAACAGGTTAATCAACTAAGGTGAGAAAACAGTGGCTTGAATTAACCAACAGCCCTCGATTTAAAGCAAGAACAGTGGCTGTATGCATGCTCCTTGTGTGAAGGCTAGCCTAACAAGTGTTAAAGTGGCTGCTAAATTGTAAGATCTGGGTTTTAGTTTTTGATGTTACCTCGATAAGAGCAAAACAAAAAGTTTCCTGTTTAAGAATGGTTTTGTTCCAGTGTCTCATCTCAGACTATCAATATAATGATTATTTTCAGGACTTAAACATGCACCAAGGTGATGTTGGCTGACCAGAGTAATTCATGATGCGTTAGTGATGCCTTTTACCTGTAGACGTAGTATATTTTTTTCCACATTCAAAATGGAAGGCAAACTGATGCCAGCATCCTTGATTCAGTGCTTGATAGCCCTGCATTTTGACTAATATATTTCTTGTAATCTTGCATTCATAAAATATTTGAAGTTAAAGGCTGTATTTTCTTTACTTTCTTGGGGGGAAGGACATGCAGCTTCATTTAGTTACCAGGCAAAAGTTAAAAAGGTGATTCACTATGCAAAGTTGGTCCTTTGTATAAAATAGAGAAGCAAAAATGTGTGAAAGTGTGTTTTTAAACCTTTAAAGCTTTTGTCCCTGTGTAGTACCTTTGGAAGGAAATTCAGAAAGCAAATTAATAGAAAACTTTAAATACTTGCTCCCGTTACACCACTTCTTGGATTATTTTTTTCTTACAACTACTTGCTGAAAAGCATTTACCATAAATGTAAATGAGTTTGGTTTAGATAGGGAGAGAAGGGTTTGGGGAAATGAATTTATTTTAAATAGCAAATTATGAAATGGAGTTGAGTATGCAAATAGCAGAAGCTATTAAGAAAATGAGGAGAATGGCTTAGATCTCCGTCAGGAATCTCAGTTAGTCCACTCATTTGAACATAGTTCAAAGGAAGTCCATCACAGAATGCCTGCTGCCTTTGTAACTGAAGAATTGCATTTAATGAACTCAAGCAGAATATCTAATGATCGGTGTCGTTATTTACCATTATTACATGGGAGAAAATAACTACTTGTTTACATTGCAGATTGATTATTTGGATTATGAATTAACTTTTAACTGGTACAAAAATGAGGCACTTTTAAATATAATGAGAAACTATTCCTTCTGTAAGCTCTTGGTGTAGTCAGTTGTGGCCAGGGTTTTAATAACACCCTTTCGCAAAAGGAAAATAGAAAACTGAAGTTTAGCTGCTGAGCCCTCAAAATATAAGTAATCTGAAATTTGACTTGTGCTGACTTCAAATTACTAAGTATTCGTAAGAGCCCATGAGCAGAACTTGGAAAAACATTAAGGATGAAAACCTCAACGGTATTTTCACTTCCCCTTCCTGCTTACCTGATTAAAAAAAAAAACATTAATACTGTTGTGCCTATCTGTGATCAAAGATGATGAACAGTTTACTGAGCAGTGTCATCCTGTCTTGAAAACAAATGTATTGTTGGCAAACCTTTGGGAGTTAAAAACCCTTCCCTCATTTCATTTAAATAAAGGAAGGGTTATCATTCTCAAAACCTTAGCAGATAATTTGATTAGTTAGCTGAAACTGATATTGGGATCAACTTAAGGGCATGCATATTTATAGCAAAATGTAATTGGCAAAGAAAATAACTGTAGTATTAGGAATAGCACAAGTTATTCAAAGCATTGCTGCTCACAAACGTCTGTCCGCCTACCAAAACGGGCACGCTCGGTGATCACGTCTGCTGAGGCAGGAAGTATTGCAGCATAAATACTAACGCTCGGCTTCAGGTATGTGGTTGATAATTGCATACACAAAATCATTTCCCAGGACATTTTTTACAGTTTGTCTTGGCGTAAAGCAGATACACTTAAGGTCAATCAGTATTGCATATGAAAAGTCACTTTGTGGCAAAGTTTGAATAATGAAAATGAATGCAATGCTAACTTAATGGTACATAATACAAAAGTCTGTTTTAACAGTTGCTTATGACTTTTCAGGGTTTACGTCAGAAAGAGTCTCAAATTGTAAAAGTAGTACTGTGCTACCGTGCGCTGTTGAACTGGGCTCTATTCGACAGTTAGGTTATATTGCTCTTGTAATTTTCAGAGGGAATTCGGAGTTTGGCCTTTTGCCTTTAAATTGTGCCATTCTTAATTCCACCAAAAATTTTTAAAATATTTGCCCCGATTTCTCAGTGAAGTGTTCTGTGTGGCAAAATCTGTGTATCATTTCTAAAAAAAAAAAAAAGAAAAAAAAAAAAAAAAAAAAAACAAACCACCCACAACAGAAAACCACCAAAAATCCCACCAGACTATAAGGGTAGAATATAGCTGTTTGGGCTAAGAAGAATTTAACAGCTTGACTTTCAGTGACCTTTATTATTTTCATAAGGCTCTCATTTTCAAGATGTTTACAAATGTACTTTTATTTTTCTGTTAAGCGATCTGGAGTGTTCAGGAATTTTTTTCGTGTACTCTTTTGTGCAGTTAAAGCTGTTCCTCTAATTCTGGAGGTAAAACTTCTAGTTTTGTCTGGGCACTGCCTTCTCAGAAAAGGTAACAAGCTCTGCTTTTTGTTGCAGTACGTGTTCTGTAAGATATTGTGTAATTGAAAGTATGCTTCTGTACACTGTGCAGTTCTGCCAAAAATGCTGCTTTTAGGCTTTTTGGTTTGTTTTCTTTCTGATGAGAAGTTGAAGATTGTAATTCAAAACTTGTACATAAAATGGTGAATGATTTCATATGATTCAGGAATGAGCAGTGTGGCTTTCTGCTACAGGGTTTTATTGCGTTGTCAGGAATCTAATTAATAAAAGCTGAGAGACTTCCACAAACATGTAGTAATGCCGCAACGCTTGCCAGGGCATCCTTTATCTCCAGTGGAATCCCACACAGGGTGGGGGATAATCATCATGCAGTTGTTCCCACCACCAAAAGAAAATTCTTCTGCTATTAGCTCTTCCCTTCCTGTGTGCAGAAGCAGGGTGTAGGATGAATAGTCCTACTCATAACTGAGTATCAAGATATTTTAAGAATGCCATATCTTCTGTACGGATGTTCCACAAAAAGATAAGTGCTCATCTTTTGTTGTTCCAGGGAATGGGAATTTGTCCAGACTGAACTTCTCTGTTTTGTTCGTAATGGATTTTACTGCTTGAGAGTTTCCGTTACCATACCCCAGACAGAGACAGTCCCCCTTAACTGTCTCCCTGCCTGTGAAGAGCACGGAATTGTGCTTCGGATCTGATCTGAGCTGCTTTGAACAACTCTGCTGTTCCAGGTGCCCTGCTCAAACCTGCAGGGAAGTTGGAAAGGATAAGGGCAAAAAAAAGTGCGGCACATTCAGTCCCTCAAAATACAGATTTCCCTGTGGCAAACTAGTTGAAGAGGAGGATCTTATCAAAGTAAGCCCGTGTACATGTATATGCACACATACACACTGTTGCGTACAGTGCGTATAGGTGTAGAGAGCTGCATAGATCAAGTCAGAATTGATAGGTGTCTTTTTTTTTCCTAAAATCTGACCTTCCTGTAGTTAGCTTTTATTTATTTTAATAATGTCGCTAGATGACTGGTGCTCTTAAGCCTTTGAGGATCAAGTTCTATAGAGGCAGGTAAGTAGAGGTGAGTATGTGAGAGTGCATCAGTTATTTTCTATTCCCATGTAACCCTTTTCTACTTGCAGGGACAATTCAGATCTCTGGCTGCACTTGGAGAGATTTGCTACAAATGTTTTTTGACTTCAAACCTAGATCCTGACTGGTCATGGAGGGGTACTTAATGAAAAAGCAAAACTGAATTCAGACCAAATATTTTAAATTCTTAATTATTAGTAAAATGCTGTCTTAAAATGCTTAAAGAGCACCGCTAATCCTAGGGGTTTAATCTAAACAAGCATTAATGAGAAAGTTTTTATTCCTAGCTGCGTGCTTGACACCAAACAGCTAAAAAGCTGAGGTACTCCAAAGGATAAAATAGGCTTGTGTTCACATAATGCCATGTGCTTTGTCGATACCCCACTTCTGACGTGCGTAAAGGCAGCCCAGCTACTCCTGCACCTGGGGACTGTTGCCTTTTGTGGGTGGGAGGAGAGGAGCAGATCCTTGCACTGGAGGCAGTTCAAAGCATGTCCAGCCTTGTGAAGCAAAAGGCCGGGGAGAGGCAGACCTGGAAGCTGGTGGAGCGGAGCCCCTGGCTCCTTGGTGTGAGCTCTTTGCCAGTGCTGGGGGAGATGGGGGGGTGGTGGGGGCTGATGGAGGGCACCCTGACCAGCTCCCTAGCAGCGCACAGGCTGAACTGCGCGTTTTGGCTTCCTTCAGACCTTTTCCTGCCCTTAAGCGGTGGGTGCTCCCTGCATAAATAAAATCAGCTAACGCTGACATGCAGACTGGTGGAAATGCAATGGTCTTCCCTTTTCCTGGCCGTGCTCTTCCCCCCCACTGCTGTTGCGCGGGAGAGGCTGTGGAGCAGCTGCACGTAGGCTGTTCTCCCGTGGTATTTAGGCAGAGGACCAAGAAGTGATTTCCATTCACATAACCCATGGGCTCGGCATGGGGGATAGGGCATGCTGTTAGTTTATATCAGAAAATCGGAAAAAATCCCTAGTTGAGGGGACTCGAAGATCATATGATGAGGTGGATAGGCCCAAGAGCTCTGTCTGAGTCTGTTCCTCTCCTTTTTCATGAGGGGCAGAAACACAGACTTCACCTGCTGGGCTGCCTTTGAGTGATGTGCAAAGCCACCATGACTGTCCTGGTGTCTACTGCGGTGTGAAAAGACATGGCCAAAAAGCTCCTTAAGGAAAGAAGAGCTGTTTGCACTGAGCCTTTTATGCAGCATTGCTGGTATCTATACAATATATGTGTAAGATTGCTCAGACTCCCTTCTAAAAATGGGCAAAGTTACAAAGATTAGGCTAAAAGAGGGAATAAATTGTCTTATCAGCTGAGGATGTCTATATTTGCCAAGCTGTCGCTGCAGAAGCGTTCCTGAGAACATCTTTGTTCTTCAAGCCCCCAGAGGAGCCTGCCTGTGCCCATCACCAAAGGAGTCTTTGAACAGCTGTCTCCAAAGAGTTAAACCTGGTATGTGCAAATCAGAGTCTTATTAAAGCTTCTTGCATCATCTTTAGCAGAGTGGCTGGAGCATAGCTGGGAATCGTTCATGAGGTAGGAGGTGAAGCTAATTTAGCTCGTCCTCTGAGGGCTGCCTGGGGTCTGGGGGGCTGCTGGGCACAAATTGCTTCTGTCAATAAAGTGCTCTGGTGGGACCTGAGAGGCAGGGACGGGACAAGGAGCCGTTTTGGTCAGTGCAGCTGTGCTTTACATCAGAGCACTGCACCATGGCTGAATGTGAGCAGGCTTCTGGTGGGGGCTGTGCTGCTCTTGCTCATTAGAGATCTTTAGCCGCTGCTCCAGGTGTCCTTGAGTGCTGGCAGACACCGAAGCTGTAGCAAAGTGTGAGGTTTAAGGTGAGCTTTTTATGCTCATCAAAAATGCTAGGTACCAAGGGATGGCTGGGGAGGGATTTGTAGTTGGGGGGGGACAAAATAAAAAAACTAGGGTGAGGGTCATTAAGCACACTGTATCCCACATTTCTTGATGAGGGAAACACACCCACAGCCTTGGCACAAGCCCTCCTGTGAGCAAGCTACCAAAAGAACCACGTGGTGGAACGAGGGCTGTGGTGGAAGCCTGCACGGTTGCTTTGCTGAGTGCTCTGACTTTTGAGACCAGAAAGGAGAAAATGCCTTACCAGCACAGCTGGGAATCTGAACGCGGCTGGTTTGTTGCTTGTTTTGCATATTATGGCGTGCCACAAACCCCACCCCCACCACACCCCAAAAAAAGCGCTACAGGCCAAACTGAGTTTTCAGTCTCAGCAGTTTCTATTATATGGGTAACCTGCACCTCCTGGGAAACTTCAGCCTTCACTGGCTTTGAGCAGGCGTAGCTGAAAGGGCTGCCCCTTTCCAAGAGTGGAAGGAGCCAGTGTACTCGCGTTAGGGCTACCGGCAGCAGCAACCTCTTTTCTCCAAGTCAGTGACTTGAGCCAGGTGGAGGGAGAGATGAGTTTGCCCCTCCATAAAGCGTAACCTTTTATCCAAGTACTGGAGTGGGACCTCCGGCTAAGAACTTGATCTCTCTTTAGTATAGTCCTATTGTGATAAATCACGGAAGGCGCAAAAAGGGATGGACATTAGGAATCTAACTCGGTTTAATTGTTTGAGAGCTTAGATTTTGGGTTTTTTCCTTCCCTGATGCCCAGTCTCAGAGCCTGAAGAGGAGCTAGTTGATGTAACCAGTTGCACACAGCTTTTCTGTATTCTGTTCAGCTCCTACAAATTTAGTCTCTGCCAATGAGGCTTTTCTGCAGAGATGAAATGGTTGCTAAAGAAACTCATAAAACCTAACTACAAAGAAGAGAACTCTAGAGAAGTTTAGCCTTGATTTATTTGGGAGCGGATTTTCTAACAGTTAAGTGAATCATTTTCAGAATATCTTTTAATAGGGAGAGCATCAGTTTGATGGCAGGTGTTGATGTTACAAGTTTTTAAGCAGCAATGCATCTTCACTTGCCTGAGTGGTTATTTCTAGTCTAGGTATTGAAGTTGCTGGGGAAAGGCAGAGCTTTGGGTTCACAGAAAGTGAATCTGCAGAGTCCCGTTCTGAAATCAAACGAAATGCTGAAACTTCAAAAATTTGCAGGAAAAATTAAGGCAGTGAGAAAAATGAATTTGCAGTCAGTTTGGCACCTTAATCCTGCTGTCTAAAACTGGCTGGACAGAGAAGCAAATGGTTGGTCTATTATTCTCACACCTGCAGGAGGGAGGTGGTGTTCCAAATTGCTTTTTCCAGCTCTGTTGGTCTTGAGAGGTTGTTACTATTCCAGCAAACGCTGCCTGGCTGAGACCCTTTCTGTCAGCTACAGACAGTATCACGCTCTTTGCTCTTCAGCAAGTATCAGGCTCCCAGGACTATACAGTCCTTGATCAGTGACAGTGCAGGCAGGGGTAGGAAGAGGGTATCTTCTTCTTCCACATTTTCCAGGAAAGTCTCACTAATGTCACAGCAGCAGCTGCGATGGCTGAGTTTCTTGTAAATGGTTTAGCATGATAAGCAGCTTGCTGCTTAAGGTTTCATTGTTTGAATTGGCTTCTGGCACCAAAAGACAGCATTTCTCATAATTATTTATATACCCCCCCAAAAAAAATACACTAGAATCAATTAGAAAGTAATCTATAAATTAATATTTAAGAAATCTGAGGTTAAGATCACATATTAAAACAAAAGAGCTGTCCGTGCTGGCTTTGTAATATAGAATTCTCTGTAGTAGCCCTCTGTCAGCCAGCGCTGCCAGGTCTCAAGAGCCTGTTTTGCTTGCAGGATGAATGAACTGAATGTTTTTAAAAGTGCTTAAAAGAAGTTTAAAAGTGCTGACTGATTATGTTCTGTTTCAGTGTCCCTCCTGCTGCACCAGCGGACAAGCGTGTGGTAGCTCTAAAATATGCCTTAAATACAGAAGCATTCAGGCGAGGCATTTATTCATCTGTATTGAAGCCACCACAGCAGCACTCTGTTGTGGAGATTTTTGCAAGATCATCACAACAGTTTTCTCAAATCTCAATGCTACCAACTCCGTCGCCTGCCCTGCGGTCCAGCCTGAGTACATCAAGAGATGTGGCTGCCTCCGCAAGCCAGTCAAAAATTGAATGCAACATCAGTGTTATGGCAGTCAGTTGTATAAAAATGTTGCTGTGCGGCATGGCAATGAATCCAGGCTATGCTGCTCACTTATTCACTTGGCGTAAATACAAATCCCTTAAGAATCAGATGATGAACGCTAAGCACTTTGAGCTCTCCTGAACCTTTTTGATCCAGTGACTGGTATTTACTTGGACTAATGTTCCCCATGGTATCTGCTCAGGCCTAATCGTTGTTCTGTGAGCGATGGTAATGCACTAATGCCGGCTCCTTTTTCTTGCAGGCACAGCAGAGTTCAAAAAATTTCAATATGATTGTAAGCAAGCCGTAACTCGGGATCTTTTTTGTTTTGCTCTGAAGAGACGTGGGAAAGAAAACTACAAGTTTCTCCTTATTTCCAAGAGCTGAGTGTGCTTGTCGGGGTTGGAAAGCCTATCCCATCAGGCAGGGCAGCAGCAAATCGAAGAAGTTCCTGTTGCTGTGAGCTTGAAGTTATGCAGCCTTCACTATAACAAGGATCAGGGCTGCAGAGGGATGGTGCTGTCCCTACTCAGTATATGGCTATTCCTCCCATACTAACCACTTTCTCAGAGCTCAGTCTCAGAGCCGGTAACTGGAGGGGCGGTAGCAGTATTCACTTTCTCCCACTTGCTTTACAGGCGAGGGAGAGATGTGTTCCTCCACAGTAATTCAAGCCGTGAGCCTAATCTGGGCTTCTGAAGTGGGTGATGCAGAACACGCATCTCTGCCTTGCTAGTCACCCTCCCCACAGACTGCACAGGTGGATCTGCAAGAGGTTGCTCTCAGGTGCCTTTTGGCGTCTGTGAATATCCTAAGAACTCCCTGTTTGTTCAGCATCTGCTCGTGGGGAAAACCAGAGCTGACACCTACCCCCATTTCGACTTTCCTGTTGTGTTTGTGCTGCTGAACATGTTCTGGACCTTAAAATCATTTAATAGCCAAATGTATAATTGACCTGCAGTTTTCTCAGTAAGAGTGCATAGCATAACTTGCCCTATTATTTGGACCAAGGCTAATGTTTGATGTATAATAGCCAGGTTTCTCTGATTATCCCTAGAATTAGTAGTATCAAGAGCAGCACAGGCCATATGTACCCTTTGTGTGTCTGCAGACAGGCTGCCAGAGGACCTGTGACACAAGAAGTCTTGTAGCCACCACAGTTCTTCATCTCAAAGAGTAGTAAAGGTGTTAACTGGTGGCAGTGGTTTTGTAAGGGGAATGCCTACAATCTAGGCTAACGTCGCTGATTCACCTCTGTTTGCCACCCAGCAGACAAAGAAATGGTGTGAGTCATTGTCAACCCCTACAAAATAAACAGTGGCCTAGAGATGAAAGGCTCTGTATCCAAACTGTTTTCATTAATTGCACTGTGGGGCAAGGAAAGATTTAATTTCAAGGACAGGAATATTAACCTCAATTCCTTTCTGTAATTGAGTGTGGAGAAACAAGAGGCGTAAGTAAGGGAAGCAGAGAACAAGGACATGGATCGTTAGCACTGTCATCTGGTCTCACGGGCAGCAGTGTCTTGTGAAAAACGTCATTGCAGCAACCAGGAGGCAATAGCTTATATGGCAATGTACAGAGCGTAGATAATATGAAAATTTACGGCAATGATGGGGTTTTCACCAGTATTTAGATGCACAAGTCTCAGCCCAGGCTTCTAATGATAAACCAGTGACTAAAGCCCATCTTGCAACAATTTATAGGGTGAAAACACGAGCGAAACGCTGCAGAACAGTCTCTGTGGGTGATGCTGGCCCCACGGGAAGCCTTTAAGGCAACAAGTTGTGGTCATTGGGCCTACTTGTATTACTGATATATAGCACTTGCAGAGTATTTCTCACCTGAAGGCTTCAAATCACTTTCAAAAAGCATGACTACAGGAAAATAGAGGGCCGAGGGAGCGTAACTGACCTTCCAGAAGGTCCATACCTAGTTTGGGAATAAGATCCAAGTTCCCTGCCTGTCCAACCAGTAATTTATGTAATGGGCTGCAGTGATTCTGTCCCTGGTTATATATCAGTTAAGCAGCACAATTCAGGAGAGGTTTCCTGGATCTAGCTTGGCTGGAGTACATCCTTTTAGTTAGCAAGGATTGGGTGCTTTACAAAATTTATTTTTACCTGCTGTTTGCTGCTAAGTTGATAAGACTTACACAAATGGAAGTAAACCAATTACAAACCAGGTTAGCCGCTGTTGTGAAAGCGGGATAGCAATGAATGAATGGGTACATCTTTTGGGTATGCATAGCAGGGTGGTGAAACTACATCTTGGTATGAGATAATGTGTCTCCTACATATAAAAGGCTTTAATAAAAGGCTGTGGATTTTGGGCTTGCTGCAAACCAGCTGACTCTGCTTAATCTTGCCCAAGGTCATAATTATTAATGAAATAAAACAATCTAAGAGGCAAATTTCTGTTAATGCTCTAAATAACGCTGTCATTCAGGGAAAGAGTAAAATATTCTAAACCAAACGCATTGTTGCTTGTTTAAAGTTCTGTAAAAGCATTTTAAAATTATGGTATCATTTTTTGTTAAGTAAGAGGTTAACAGAAACCTATTTATGTTATAAACTTCATGATGGTCCTTACAAGTGACTGCTTAATTACATTAAAATGCTGTGCAGTTAGGAAAGAATGTGCCTAAAGCTGCATCTCCACATGCAGTACTCATAAAAAGAAAAAGTTTCTCACCAAGCTCAAATTCTTTCTTTTCTACCATTTAGAACACAGGAAGTGCAAGACCATCTTCCGTTTATGAACCCAGCAGTGACTGCAAAGCCGCGAATAAAAATGCATTAATTACTTGTGACGCCAGTAAGAAAGCAGAGAAAAAATATATAAATGCATGTTTCACTTATATCTGGAGAAAAACCTTTAAAGCTCTACAAACCAATAAATTTCGCTGGTCTCTTGATTTAGCTCAGTTATTCCTGGCTCCCTGGAGGCCCATCATTTTGAGAGAATTGTAGCCTACTTAGCTTGAGAAACGGGGCCAAGCTCTCCTTACTCTAAAAAAAAAACCCAAAAATTAATACCAGAGTTTCTTCCAATGATCCAGAAAATACAGCTGAATTCAGGAGGGTACAGCCAAAACCCACAACACTACAGAATGGCACTGTGTTCTCTGTTTGCTCTCAGCATACCATTTGTCATCTCTTGCAGGGAGAATCGCCTTTTTGAGTCTTGCTGAAATTTCTATAATTGCTTAACTTGGGGTGCTGTTACTTGCCCTGGGGACTCTTGCCCAGCCCCATCCAGGGAGCCAGCCAAGGCCAATGCCTGTCCAGTGGAACATGCCAGAGATCTGCACCACCAGTTCCCGAAATTATGATTCAAATTTTTTGATCAGTGGCTTCTTCATGCCCAGCTCAGGTTTCTTTTTCCCATATTCTTCATTACTGAAGTTCAAGCAAGTACAGAGATCTTACATAGTCATCCCATACTTGTAATCTCTGTTGTAAGACTAGACATATGCACAGATGGGTTTTAAACTACCCAGTTATTGACCTTATTTGCCAATATATATATAGAAATAAATATATCTAGAAATAAATACAGAACAGACACAACAGCCTCTAAATTCAAGCAAAGTGAAAAAGAAAAATGTGTTGTTCCATTTTTTTATTGTGCATACTAATAGCCAAAAGCAATATATTTTCACTATGTATGTGGTAATAAATACATGTAGCTTTTCTGCAAAGTTTCTCAGTGTCAGCTTTGCAGTAGCCAAGACACAGCGTTTACGCTGGATCTGCAAGAAACCACAATAAATTTGAAAAAGTTAATTAAACAATACTGAGACTGCCAGCAGGGGCTAAATTACATCATGCTATAACCTGGGTTTCTTGGAGGTGAGAGAAACTTCTGCTGAAGCAGGGCTGAGCAGCAGGAGAAAGCTTTTTCTGATCTCTGTTGCTCACGGAGCCCTTCAAACCACGGTGCTCTGCTCCATAGAGGGTCTCTGCAATGAGAGCCTGAAAAAAGACCTGGCAACAGAAAAATGGTGCCAAATAGCCCTTATAATCTCTTTTGTGCAAGGCAATTTTCCCCTTGCATTAATATGTCAGAGCACCGAGGACACTGCACTTACCAAGACTATTTGTTTTGCCATTTCCCACAGAGCATTAGATTTGGTACTACTGAAAGCTGTGACCATGCAAAAATATCGGGGGGATAAAGCAGGGGGGGTGGGGTGTTACTTTTTGTTCCCTGCCCCTAGAGGAGCATCGCTGCTTTTGAAGAAGCGGCTCTGCTCTGCAGAGAGAACTCTGCAGGCCGGTAACTTAAAAATGTGATCGCCAATGAGTGAGTCCTCAGTTGTGCGCACATTTCATTTGACGCAGCGGCCTGGGAACGTTCCTGAGCTAATTAAAATGCAGTAAGTAGTCAGCTGGTGGTGCTGAAAGCTGCTTAACGGCTTGGAAATGGGAATTGCAGTGTTTTCCTCCTGGTCCAGAATTGTTGGGAAGGAACATCACGTGGAGCCCATTAAATGCACAAAGCCTCTCTAATGGGTGCAAAATGGCTTTGTGTCTGAAATTAGACATCACTAATAATTAAGAGAAAAGAAAATGTGCGCTTGGGTAGAGGCTGGGCTTTGCAGCTACTACAAAGAACCTACTGAAAACCCAGACTGACCTTGATGGCAGCTGGACAAGCTTGGACTCAAAAAAGAAGTTGGATTATAGCAGTTAAGAAGAAGTAATCTTACAAGCATCTGAAATTAGCCTTTATTTATTTTTAATAAATACCTTGGACGTAACTTTTGCTTTAGGATTTTCCACATTTGAAAAAAAACACAGTGCCAAAATCACCCAGATTAATTACTGGAGTAGCTTTTGAAATTACTCAAGCAGCCAAAGGATGCTCGCAATTTGCAGTGGCAAGGCTCTTTTGAAGGCAGGTGTGGCATTTGCACCACTCTCATCCTCCTGGCTGGCATAAAAGATGCAGATGAATCACTTAGAGATGAGGCATCTCTGTGTCTAACTACATGCTCCCTCTGACTATTTTTTTGCAGCACTGCAACCTTCCTAAACTTACCAGCGATTTACCTGAGGGTGCCATAAAGGAAAACAAGGTATATTTTTGCATTTCCTTCTGCCAAATGAACATGTAGTCTCACAGTCACCTGTGGAAACAGGAGGAGTGGAAAAGTAAATTTTTCTCTTCTCATTGCAATTTAAAGAAAGTATATGGAAACTCTTTTGGTGGACCTGCACTCTGCATCATGTTTAAAATTAAAATTGTCCATTGAGTAGATTTCCACTTACTCTAGCAGAGCTCCGGTGATTTCCATCAGTTAAGAATCAGCTCACCATTTCCTTAAAGTTGCTTATATCATTCTGTGGTTACGAGCACTCTACAGAGCATTTAAGCTTCATTTTTAAAGAGAAGAAACCCTCAACAAGCCTTCTGTTGTGAATACAAGTTTGAAGTGATATTTCATTGGTAATTTTCCTCTTCCAGAGATTTTAGTGAGGTTCAGAGCTATTTTACTTATAATAATCTGTTTAATAAAATATTTCATCCTGTTGGTGTCTGTCAATATTTGTACTTTGTATTATGTTTTACAAGAAATCGTTATCACAAGCCATTTTATTTAAACTCAGCATGTTAAACATGGCTTTCCTGAAGCTTTGATGTACTATCAATTATTTAATAAGCATGAAGTTTACAACTTAGCTAAAGGTTATCATCTATAATAGACACATCTGCTTGTGTTTTCCCAAAAGGCATCATTTTGACCTCTTTGCTATACAAAACAGTAAGCTATTTCTGTGTCTGTACAAACTATGATGAGACTGTGGTTTTCCTCTTGATTTTGCACTGTTTGCTTTACATGATCTTGAATTTTTTTTAAAAAAAAGTGAAGTTACAGCAGGTTTACACCGGAAAATAAATACAAACACTGCTGTACTCTCTTGAACACTGACATTGTGATGTAAAACTTCATATTAAAACAAATTTGGGGCACTGTCCAACACAGAATACACTCCTGAGGGCTACGCTCCTTTCGGGAACAATTCAACTTTTCTGGCAAACAAGGCCATTTTGAGTGAGATAACACTTTCTCAGAAAAGCCAGATGACTTATGTGTCTGAGCTGCATGCTCAGAAGGGTGTTTGGCACCTTGAAGCATAGGTTTCCGCTGAAGTCAATGGTACTTAGTTTCCTAAAAGACTGAGTTTCTTTTGAAGATGAGCACTAATTGGCCAAATCATTTTGATCTGGCAGCACAGTCCTGTAAAATGAAAAGATCAGCTCTTTCAGCACATATCAGCAAGGCCAAGGCCACCTTATTTTTACCCCTTCTGTAGTCACTGCACCCCTGAAAAGTAAGCCCCTAGACTTGGGGTGACGCAGACCACAGAAATTTGGCACCTAACCTTCCCAATACCAAAGCAGGCATTGCTGAAGAGTGGTCCAGCAATCCCACAGTCAGGCACTGGGGAATAGGTCCCAGTCACCATCAGTGGCTGAAGGGATCAATCTTCCAAGTGGATACATTTATTCTTTTTAAATGGGACAAAGGCTCTTAAATCAGTGGGTACAAAAATCTTTAGCCTGGTCCTACCAGAATTACAGTTTCAGCGACACACAGAGGAGTTTTGTGTTTGTAGTGAAACCCTAGATCTGCTACATTTGAGTATTTGGGGATATTTTTGAAATCTCCCTGCCCACCCCCACCCCATTATTCACAACAGGAGGAGAAACCTCCCCACTAGGAAGGAAATTTTCTGGACTGATGCTCGGTGCTGTGGTACCTTAGTGCTGTGATACCTTGGAGTTAGGTTTTGGATGTGGTCGCTGAGCTGTTACTTCTGTGGTTTACTCTTAAAGGAAGACGTAGCTGAGGCTTTGTGAGAGAACTCTCTTTGTTCCTTTCATGAACCTGTACTGAAGCAGGTAGGAAACATTAAGCAATCCATTATTTTAAAAGGAAGATTGTTTAAACCAGAATGCCTGGAAGCAGCTTAACTCTAGACAACTGGAAATCATTTTCTAAACCCTCTTATTCAGTAAGAATCATTTAATTCTTTGAAATGTAGGCCATTTTGAAGTCATTTTCTACAACAAATGGGACCAGCTCAATCTGTTCTTCACATTTTAGTAATTTAAAAGGACATAACTGAATTTTATTTTAATGGTAATTGCAAACTCATGCAGAAAATGTAAATGTGCACTTCCCGATTAGCTTGCAGCATAAACCATGCCTACTATTAATGTATTCCAATTTGTAATTCTTTGCACAGTATGAGATTTGAAAGCTGTGATTAAAATTAATTAGGTTAAGTAAAGTTTATCCCCCCTGAGCACTGCTATTTGAAGAAAGAAACAGTAAAACACTAGCTACATCTGGCACCGCAGGAGGCTAAAGCATCACAAGGAGTAGCAGCACTGCTTTTTCAGACGAGTTGCATGCTGTTCTTTTGGCATATCTTAAGCACCATGTATTCTTTTCTACAAGCTAATTGGGAGCTGTTAAGTCACTCTTTGCCTCTTGTAAATGCTCTGGAGCTACAACGTCTGTATGAGCATCTGATGAACCAATCTTTGTAAAACAGTGGATGACACTAATTTGCATGTGGCATCATTGCTACCTAGCTAGGCATTAGAGTGCTGCCCCACCACCATGGGGAATGAGTCTCTCAAGTTCAAGAGGCAACAGAAACGTTGTCCGGAGGGAGCTCATGGAGTTTGACTTGCTAGTTTCTTTGGTTGTTGTTGGTTGGGTTTTGGCCAATCCTTTTTAAAGTTTTGTTTGTTTTTTGTTTGGTTGTTTTTGTTGGTTTTTTTTTCCCCAAAAAGGGAGTATTTGGATGAAAAGGAGCATATGTGTTAGAAACATTGAGCCTGCTGGGATGGAAAAGCCTGTGTGAAAGACAAGACAGTCACGCTCCGACCTCCCCTCTCTGGTCCAGAGACCAGGACACTGTCTGGCAACACTGTGTAACTCACCTGTGTGCTGTGTTTTACACTTTCTGATTTCTGCCACTCCAGAGGTGGCAACCAGTACCCCAAAATCTGGTCTTTTATCATTCTCTGTTCCTTTAGAGCAACTAATTGACTAATTGAGCAACTCTTTATCAGGAGAAACCTTTCACAATCAGCATCTGTCACAGCCAGACTCTTGTGTTGGTTACTGGGTATTGAATATGCTTGACCCAATAACCAGGTTTGTGTTAGAAGCAGGAAAGTATTTTTGGAGACTGATGGCATTTGGTGACCCAAGATGAAGCCTTCACAGCTCTCTGATGAAAACAGGCTGTTGCCATCGGGGGAAGGTAAGGGCACCGTGCCAGATGGTAGCTCTTGAAAATACTTTTCCCTGTGGGTGAGTGCTCCCTTTGCCTTCTCTTCCAGCCGGATCTCACCATAAGCTCTGCCCAGCGTAGCCCTCCCTGCTCCCGTCAGCCACGCTCCCATGCCTGCAGCCCCTCTGTGCTTGTGTGGTTACCAGGATGCACCTCAGAAATTCAGTCAGATGGGACCGGGAGAAATGATAGGAGATGTAGTCTGGGCAGGCAGAGTGAAGTATCCTTGCAGAAGGTGAAGCATGACGTGTTTAGCCACAGCACTCACCAGACACCCCCGCAGATAGCAGAGGGGCACATTGACATAGGGATGGCCCCCAGGTTAAACCAGTTCAAAACTGGATGAAACTTTCAGAGGAATTAAAAAAAATGAAATCTAAAGCATACTCCAGGTCAGCAGTGAGGTCTGAGAGGAAGTTTTCACATAGCTATCCCTGATGCTACCATGGCATCTGATTAGGAAAGAAAGAGAAATGAATTTTGCTACTGTTACCCTTGCTCTAGTCCATTACTAACAAGCAGAGCAATCCAAGAGTTGTGGTGCCTTTCTCACCCAAACAGCTGCACTCTCTCACCTCACATTTCATGGCCTGGAGTCAGGCGCTGCACAGAAAGCTCGGTCCCAGTGGCAGCAGGAGGCCAAGCTGCTGCGCATGGCAGAGGAGCAACCACAGGCTGGCACCCAAGGCAAAACCGCTTGTTTCTAGTTTTCTGGCATGAGAGATGAAAAAGAAGAAATGGAAAATCCTATTGAAATGAAAATGCTTTACAGTGTCTCCCTGACAGTGATTTCTGAACAAGAATTTCCTGCTGTCTGTGGTACTTTGGGATTAGAAGGAAAGACCAGAGAACATACAGTTATATATGGTCCTTCAGCTGCGCAGCTGCCCAGGCCAGTAAAAGCTCTGCCGTTGGGGTGGTAAACAAAAGGGACTGAAAAAAGAAGATGACTTTGCAGTACTGTGCAAAACCACAGGCTTCACAAGGCGATTCATGGTTTCTCAGGCTCAGGAGGAAGCTCTGAAGTCACTGGCTCTATCATCCTTTTAACTCAGGCCAGGGAGTTACACCCAGTAATTTCTGCTGCGGACCTGTAATTTACCTGAGCTACGGCCGTGTGCTTTAGCAAAATGGCAGGGGGAATGAAAGGAGTATCATTAGACTTGACACAACAGTAAATCCTTACTGAGAAAAGGGCATGAGGCTGCAGAGCCCGGAAGATGTGGTGCCTCGGAGACGGGTGCCACGGGAGGGCTGGTGAGGCAGCGGCAGGAGAGCTGCTGCTGGCTGGGGTCACTCGTGCCCGGTCTGAAGGACATCCATCCGACTGGGTGCTGAGGGACTTGTTGCATCCTCCTGTCCTCGGGGCTGCCATCACAGGACCGGAGCCGGTCTGAGCCTTGCGTTCAGTCAACAGCAAGGACAAGACCCTACATAAACCAGAAGCCACTTAACTTGCTAGGTACAAAGATCTCCTTGTATTTTTAAATATCGCAGTCAATCCCACTCCTTCCAGTTTTCCCTTTCCCTCCCTCACCTCTTTCCTCCTCCCAGCACTGACACCACAGCTGCTCTCCTCCTCCTGCCTTTCTGTGCTCCTCACCCCCCTGCAGCACACACAAGCCAAGCAGCGTGGGCTTGCTTATTTATTGAAGGGGTCCAAGAGCAGGGCAAGAAAAAGACATGATAATTACATAAAAAGTAGCCAAATAGGACACAATGGCTGGCAGTACTGGGGAGTGGAGTACCGGGAGTGGGAGCAGCGTGTGATGGTGGGTAACGATGGGGAAAGGAGAAGCAGCACCTTTACATGGGGCTTCAGCAGCTGTAACACACTTCTAGGAGTGCAAAAAGTGAAGGCCAGCATGGGACCTGGGTAAGAGGGGTGTCCACTCCCCAGCATTCATTCATCTCCATCCATCCATACCCCATTTTAGGGAGCATGAGAATGGCCACTGAGCCGTTACAAAGGTTTGCCAGCCCTTCCAGCCTTTCTCTAAGGATGCTTAGAGAAACAAGACATAGAGTCTGAGATCTTTCTGCTGGCAAAGTGTCCTGGGCTTGGGTGAGCCTCTTGGATTTCCCTTGAGCTGGAGGCTGCAACATAAATCATTGTTTTTCATGAACCTTCATAGCTGCTGAAGTACAAAATGAAACCAACTGCAAAACTGTCATCTTCCTATACGGCACTTACCCTAGAGGGCTCCGTTTTGCCATGTACCTAAGGAAGACTGCGTGTCATCAAGAATTAGGTGGAAAGGGCCTGTGAAATTAATTTTCCTATTCCTCCACAGTGCAATATTGTTTCAACAATTATATCTCTTTTGCCCAATGTATTTCAACTAAGCTTCCGCTCCTTCCCTATAAAGGTGATAACAATCTAGTGGACCACTCCGCAATCAGTACTCAGAACTCAGGAGTCGTTAGGACAAGTCTGGCCACTTGCTCTCTGAGTCTGGGATAACCAGCGCATTTTCCCTGTAGCTCATGCAAGGGAGTGTGGCACGAATTGACTGGGCTCCTGGAAAGTCGTTTTGCTGACTACTCAAATGGAAAACAGGCAGTGGTGGAACCAGCATGAAATTACGAGCAAAAGTACACAGAAGAGGTGAGAGGATCTCTGCCTCACTGTTTCTGGCAGGAGATTGTTGTTGTAAGAGATGGGTTTCCAAGTAGGAGGGCCCATTCATGCTCTCCCGGTGCAGTGTCACCTTTACAGAGCTAATTCATGAGTCACTGAGATGACCACTAACCTGCTGCCTTGGCCAGCCCTCTTTACATGGGCTTTTGATGTAAGCACTTTAAAATAGCTTGGTTTGGGTTTTTTTTTGCTCTGCGCCTGAATGGTCTATTTCAGGGAAAAGACAATCCTCCAAATAATAGATCTGAAGAAAGGGTGTGATCAACTGCCACGTGGTAGCAATATAAACTCTCACTGACCTGCGTGGTGGCATGGTCCCAAAGCACTGGATTAGCGAGGTTACTCCGCACATGGGACTTTGCATAAGGAAAGTCTAATATGTTTCTGCTGGCCTGGCAAAAATTCATAACAAATCTGCAATGCTGCTTCAAAGATCACCATAAACAATCCAGTACTCTCAGTGTCTACACCCTGCAGATGTTTAAACCACAAGAAGCCACAAACCGCAAGAAACCTGCGAACTGAATAAACAGCTGCTGCTCCAAACTCAAAATCAAATTTACAAGAATCTGCTAATAGACAGACATTTGCATTGCAAAAGCAGATTTCATATTACCAATATCAATGTCACAATTAGACTATAGCTGAGCTTTTAGGTGTTTAAATTCATGATAATATACTCAAGAAAATTATTGCTTCCATTAAAAAAAAAAAGGCAGCTTTAAAATGTCAAAAGATAAAGTGGTACAGGATGTGGATGTATTAACATCACAGGTAAATGGGACTTACTAGCTACAATATTTCATACATTACAGTATAAGGTATGCGCACATAAGAAAAAAGTCCCTTGGGTTTTTGTAGCACATGAGTCCTCTAGGTCTTCCCCCATGTTGTTGCCTGAATTGTTTTAACACAGCAATTCAGTATGTAAATCAGTCTGTCCTCACGCTGAAGAAAACGCCATCCTTAGAGCTGTGGCCCTTGAACTTGCTTTTGTTACTGCATACAAGGCAAGCAAAGAGGAACAGCCACCCAGGACACATCCAGCCCGTCCCTGAGTGCAGCTGGTGGGGGATGCTTAGGGAACCACGTCAGAAGCAGAGCAGGTATGAGGTGATCCTCCTCACCCAATTGCTCCTCTCACCTCAGTCACCTGGAGCTTGGGGAATCTCTGAAGAAAGCATGAAGGGTCTGAAGCTCCTTGGTGGGTCTTTCTGCCATGAATTTATCTGAGTGCTTCCTCACATCTGTCACACCTTCCCGACAGGCACTGCAGGGAAGGGCAGGTCTCACAGGAGGTGCACAGCCCCACCAGTACAGCCCTTGCTTGCTGAGAAGGAAGGACCAGAGTGCTATTCAGTGAGGACTGGTGTCATCTTCTGGCCAATAAGTCATTCGTCATAACAGTTTTGATCATGCTGATTACAGCTACCTTGGTAGATAAAATGGGTCTGAGACTGGTTTTTAGGGCTGACACCCACCCGCTCACACCATGCAGGTAACCCCATCCAGCTGCTGCAGCCCCTTGGGAGCAGTCCTGGACTATGTCTCAGCACTGATGAGAGAGTGTTAGTGTGCCACAACCCTGCTAATTAACTGTGTGGACAATGACGTGCCACCGCTGAGGCCCTTTCCCTTGGCCTGTTGAGTTTTGTAGCGGAAGCATGGCTGTTGCGCCTGAACTTCGCAGGAGAGGCCGTAATCCCCAGAATAACATCGTTAGTCAAAGCTGTGGTGGTGACTAAAGGAAAGAGTGGGCCAAATGGAAGAGATAGGTCACAGCAGAGCGCTCTGTTTTTCATAGCAAAACCTGCTGAGCTCTGCAGAAAGGGGCAGCAGGGAATCCGGTAGAGGAAGAGATAGGCATGGGCCAAAGTAGGTGAAAATGAGCTGCAGCTCCTGGTGTAGGGTTCAGTGAAGGTGGAGACACCAGCTAGCACAATGGCAGATGAAACAGAGAGGAGTCTGCACTAGAAAATCTCAGTATCGAGCTAAAATTCCTATCGGTGGTGTCCACAGCGTGGGAAGGGGAGAGATGCAGCTGGGGAGCCGGTCGAGAGGGAAGTGAAGAGCTGCTGGGAGCTGTGAGCAGCGAGGAGCTGGGCTGCAGCATGTCACGGGGGCCGCCAGTGTGGGGGTGCTGACAGGCTAGAGGGCTGAGGAGCGCTGGGGTGACGGGAGCAGGCAGAGCTGGGGTCGCTGGTGAAGCCCTGAGAAGAGGAAGGGGAAGCCTGCACTGGGGCGACGCGGGCAGGCGGCTAAGAGAGCGATGAGGGTGTTTGTCCGCCGTGTCAGGTGGCTGCAGGCGAAGGAAAGGGGCAGGAGGCAAGGCCGCAGAGCTGCACTTTCTCTGGCACGGCCTTGCAGCTGCCATCGGTGCTGACCTCCCTCTTTTTTCTTGCTGTCTTGTGGGAAACCACTCTTTTGCCAGTTCAGTTTCTTGAGAGGAGGAGCGCTTAGCAGCTCAGCAACGTGGCTGTCAGTGTCCCCCTCAGGGCACTCACTAGCAGGAGAGGGCATGGCCCATCTCTCAGCAGATGCTCTGACTCCGTCCCACCAGCCAGCACAAAGCGAGGCACGGTTGGAACCCAGCTCACTTGCTCTTTGGTTTTCCCATTTGCTGAAACATTAAAAGTTCACATGAAATGAGAGCTTGGGTCTGAGCTGCCTCCAGCTTTTGTCAATCTGAACCACCCCAAATTTTTGCCTTCTCAAATTCATTTTCTATTCTGAAATAAAATGAAGATTTGAGTCCAGAACTTCACCTGGATTTTTTTTTATGGTGCTCTAACCCGACATTCACCCTAAAGTCTGGGACTCCCCTGACTTCAGCATTGATCTTTAAGACAATATTCTGAGAAAAAAAAAAGGTACACACAAGAAAAGTGCTTCTGAAAAAGTCAGTCTTGGACAAAAACACAACTGGTGTCACAAATTTCTCCTAGTCCTATACTCACAGCCGCTGGGGAAGAGAGCTCCACAAACAAAATAGCCACTAGATGCCACTGTAAGCATGGCTTTATATTTAGAAATAAGATTATTTAAAAAAAAAAACAAAAAAACCCAAAAAACTAAAAACCACCAAAGTGTACCGTCAAGGTTCACTAATTTGAAAACAGTCCTTTCGGTTGTAGTGCGTTTTCTTCGTACAGGTTCAGCTTTGCTTTAGAATTGCATTTTTCCTGGGCAAACTTTCTGTTCCCTGTCTCCAAGCATGATCAGCACCCTCACATACCACATACAAAAGTACTTGTGTGTAAATGCGAGTAAGCCCTTGTGTTTTGCCTTTCCCAGGCTACCCTCCTGAGGACAGCCAAAACAGAAATTAACTTTGGAGTTCTCTCATGTGTCTTTCAAAAGCAATTCTCTCGCCTAAATCCGGGAGGCATTCACGTGCTGCCTTGGGTGGAGAAGAGTATTGCAGTATCAGCAATGTACTTTGCTGTGTAGCATCATCAGACACACGCTCCTGTGCACACTGACACCATTTCCTACACGTCAGGGAAGGACCATGGCTTAATCTGTCTTCACCCTACGGCCCAAAGCATCTCTTCCCATTGCAAAATTGGGAATGGCCTGGGATCCTTTCGGTGAAGGAGCATTTATGCCAAGAAGAGCAGCTCAGCTGCAGAGAGGGCGGAAGGAGGTGTGGGACGGGGCAGCACACAGGCACTGCACCAAGCCCCCATCACATCCCAGCCATTCCCCAGAGTCCCTAGCACTCTGCAGCGCTGTAGGAAAGTACCAGCCCCATCTCAGGGCTCAGCTGTGCCTCTCTCCACAAAAAGAGGACTATCCTACACCCCAGGGGCCTCAAGCTACCAAGGCACCATCCATGTGCCCTCTCCAGGCTTCAACAGCCACTCGCCCACTGCAGAGGCCAGACACCCCCCCTCAACTCCAGCATGCTGAACAGTCACATCTGATGCTGCCACAGGCAGGACACACATGCTGTTTGATTAGCCTCCTTCCTCCCCCATCTTGCCCAGGCACTCAGTGAATATAACACTGGTTGTGAAAGAGAAAGCCTTACCCCCACCCACACGTGACTCAACCCCAAACCCTCTAAGCAGCGGTCAGTCTGCTAATCTTCAGCATGGTTCAGCTGGCTTGGCATGTGTGGATATGGGTCATGACTGCTGCAGGCCAAGCTACCATTAAAAGATGTGTAAGAGATGTCTATTTTAAGGTGAGATGAATCTCATCACAGATGTGGAGATATCCACCATAATTACTCACATGTGGATAAATGAATGTAGATCTGGGGCAAAATGCTTCGTTTCTGAACTTAAAGCACAGTTCCAGATGCTCGCTATTTACAACTGAAAAGCCAAATGCAAACTGCTGCTGCTCACTGACAACCCACACTATGTTTTAGAGCTGGTGTTGAAAAGGGAAGAGCGTATTTGGTCAAGAATTGGTGGTAAATACTAAAGATTTTGGTGTTTTTTCACACTCAATAGCAATTTCAGTTGAACGCAGTGGAGGTCTGTGGGATCTAGGTGGCAATTTGAGTGCTAAGGCAATGTATCATCGTTACTGGTGTTGTACCTCTAACTTGTTACCATGTCAGAGTTAACATGAAAAGCGTGTTTTTCTCCTCATCACCTTCCAGTTATTTTTAAAATGGAAAGCCGAGTCTTAAAAATGAGACACTTTAAAAGTTTTCTTTTCTGTTTTTACCTGCACGATTGAATACTCTAGATCCAGAGCTCTTTCCCAAAGGACATTAATAAAACCTGATAAATTCACAAATGAATGGGGAGAACGTTGGAGCTGAGGACTTGTTGGGCAGACATACAAAAAATGAGAAAAAGTATCAATACTCATGTGAGTCCTCCCCCTTGGGGTGGTGCAGACACAAGCCTTCCTCATCTCATTTGCAGTAGGGTTGGTTGCCTGCTTTACCCTCTAGAGATGTGCTAGCAAGAATTCCCAAACCTTCCCAAACCATTTGCAAATGCTTATAAGTGGAGCAGCTATCTCTATTAAAGCAATGAAAACTAAGTTTCTTTCCCGTGCACTCCTGGGATCCTGTCTATTTTGGCCCGTATTCAGGAAGGCAATTAAATATGTGCTAACTCTATGCTCATGAATAGTCACATTGAAATTTAAGGAATTACACATGCCTAAGTGCTTTCTTGAATGAAACCCAAAGTTTGTATCCCAAAGAGAGCTAGAAATACTGTGGCTGAAAGCCACACACCGCTCTGAGGGCCATGTCAAGGGAGCTACAATTCAGCAGAAGCTCCCAGGAGGGTGTGGGGAGTAAGGGAAGGGAGTCCAGATTTATGAATGTTGCAAAAGAAACCCCACCATTTTCCATTCGTAGGCACTGCCCTACTCCTCTGGTGAAAGCATATAGTGGTTTTCTTTCATTCCCTGTTTCCCCTTCCCAAACCTGGTAGAATTTAAATAATCCCTGACGTTCACTAATTTGCAAAGTTCACCTGTGGCATCCACCCACTCCCCAGCCTTGGCAGGGGGCGGGTGGGGGGTGCTGGAGTATGATGCTGTGGAGTATGTGTGAGGACAATACAAAGAGACCCAGTGCATCTCTGCAAACAAGTTACAGGAATTTGGTTGGAACGCTACCTACCTCAGTGGTCTTAGCAAAGGCAGGTAACTCTCTGCCTTTTCTTCCCCACTTAACGATAACAACTGCCCAAGACTAGTTATGCTAACAAGCATTCTGAACATGGCAGAACTCCTTTAGGGCTATTAACTTGTAGTCTGCGCTTGCATCAAGATTCATAGTGTTCCCTCTTGGTAGCAGAGCTGCTGTCAAAACAGAATCCTTCCTAATTGGCTACTATGAGATAATTTACTGTCTCTTCTGCCAAATTACCTCCACCATGAAGACTAGAGTTGCTTACCATGTTCAGCACCAATCTTGCAAATGCTGACACAGGCTGGCAGCTTGTGTGTGCCTGGGTAGAGCTGAATTAGTCCATAATCTGAGAATCTGAGAGGGATGGGTTCGGCTAAGTATCAAATGTAACCTGATGGTATTACTAGGTGACTTCCAGTTACTTCACTTTTTGCTAGATGTCCTCATACCCCCTGCTTTGTGCAAAATACGGCAGAATGTCATTTAGCACAAAAGATCATTTTTTTCTGTGCCGAGTCACTTGTGGATGTACTCTACCAGCAGTTGATGAATGATAATGTCACTGTGAAGGGACATGGATGACAGTTGATAATCCACATATCATTGCCTTGGCAGCTTCTCAAGGAAGAGGCACTGAAAACAGCACACACCCTCCACTAGTGCCAGTGGCTGGCTCACCTGCCCGCCACAAATTTCTTTTGTGGCCTCGGACAACACACCCAGCTTCCCAGCACCTCACGAACCCTTCCTTTTCTTCATCGGTCATCCTTTTTATCCTTTCCATCTGCACTCTCCACTACATCTTATACACTGGGAGAAGGCCTAGTGCCATGATGCCCTTTTCTTGGGTGGAGAGTATCTGTGTGGCCCAGCAGAAGAGGTCACACAGAGAAGGAAGAGACTTCAGACAAACCTTTCTTTCAGCTCCAGCAATTTCTGCCCTTGATTTGCCAGTTTGAAAACATTGACTTTCAAGACAAGCTTCAAAGTCACAGGAAAAAAGAGGAAACCATCTTAACTCTTAAGATTGGTATGGAACATCATGCATCGCATTATCAATATTTTTTCTGTTCAGTATTTACCCTTTTTAAATGCAGAGACTTTTGGTTTCTGTTATGCAGAAAAGTCATGCAGTGACTTTTGGTTTCAGTTTAGCTAATGGGTGTGAAAAGAGCACTTTCTTCATTTGGACTTGTTCATTCACAGTTAAGAAATCACTGGGGAGTGGAAGAAGCAGCAAAGCTCATTTCCTCTTCCAGCCTGTGATTAGAAACAGGTGGGCAAGGTCAAGACACACTCATTTTAGAAACATGAAGGATGTGGGTGAGATTTTCCAAACTGCAACTCAAGCAGGTAGCGTTCCCACTTCACACAACTGTCACTGATTTCCAGTGAGATGCTTTGAGAAACACCAGAGTGCTCATCTGTGTCTTTAAGCACTTATATGTCTTTGAATATATAGTTCACAGTGACCAGAAACAGACTGTCCGTTCATAAACTACAGTTACTACTTCCTTTATTTAGTACGTCCGTTAGATGTAAGTACAAAACTTGTTTTGATGCCTCATCTATTCAACCTTCCCCACAAAACACCTAGCACATTTGAAACAGTTGGGTTTCTTTTATTAATAGCAAATGATGGTAAGAGATCTGAATTGTGTACTTTTAATTGACTTTCCAATTCCACCCATCAACTGGCTTGACACAAATCACGGAAAAATTAGTTCTCACACAGTGAGTAAGTAATGTTGTAATTTACTATTTGCTGATATGACACTTGTGTGTCTACATGTAGTCTTGCCCGTTATCAGAGAAGTTAGATGTTTCCCCTGCTCAATCAATTAGTCCTGTGCCCAAGCATCAGAAAGGGGTTCACGGTTGCCTGCTACCTACTGCAGCAATTAGACCTTCATCCCCTTTATGATCTGCCTCTCCAACACAGATCGTTCACCTTCTGAAGCTGTTATTCCAGGGCACCAGCAAGAATAAAACTCATTTCCTGGACCTAAGAATAAAACTTATTTCCTGGACTCCTCTGCAAAAGCTAGACCCCAAGAGGGATTTTGCTACCAAATCTAAAGCATCACTGCAGACGTTTTCTGGAGGGTTTGCTGAACTATGATTTGTCCTTTGATGAAGTTCCCAAGTTATTACCTGATCTGTAACCTAAAACTGTTTTCTGTGAGAAATATCTTCAGTTTGTTCATCGAGGTCAGAAGACAGTGGTCTGGCACAAACGTCCTGTACATTTTACCAACCTCCGTTTTTATTATAGCAAGCACTCCTGTGAAACTGATTGATTACAGTTGGCTGATGAGTGTTATTTCTACCAGACAGTGAGATCACCTTGCTAGTGTGGAGACTGTTTTGGAGGAGGATGCTGTTTTAAGCTTGCTTGAGGTGTGCCCACAAGTCTGTTAATTCTTATGTATCTTATGTGGTCAGGGTGGTGGTGCTGGAGTTTTTCATTGCTGAGAATTTCTTCTAGTTTATTAAATGAATTCAGTTTCAAATGGAGTACTGCGTTTTCGTTTGTGGTGCTGCTTTTCCTGTTACTGTTGTTGTGGTTTACCGTCCACATCGGGGTGTTCAAAAACTGCTCTTCAAACTTCACTGAGCTTGTTTTGTGATTTGTGTTTTTACACTTCTGAGCATTTCTTAATCCCAGGGTGCTGAGCATGGGCTGAGACTCCCTCCAAGAGGAATTACAGAATATACAGCACTGGGGAAGCACTGGAGCCTTGTGACTTCAGCCAGACACATTTCAAGTTCTCGCTGGACCGGGAACTGAGAGGATGTAGAGATGCATCCAGTCCCATCAGGGCTTATGATACCAGTAAGGCCACCTTTAACATGCAGATACTGTTACGGAGTCGCATTTCCAAATTAACAATTAACTTCTTCCCTTTATCTACTAATGCATTTTAATTGCTAGAGCAGCTCGTGGAGGGCGTGGGGGGAGTGGGCAAAGAAAGAAAAAGAAAGAGCATACTCTTTTCCAGGCTTAAGCAATGATTTAGAGGATGATGTCGAACAAGTTTTGGTAATGATTTTCCTATTTCTAAGATAGCGATGTTCAAGATTAATCACAGTAGGCCAGTCTCCCAAGGATGTCACAAAGGTTAACTCCTATTAGAAAGTATTCTGAGCTAATCAAAGGTGCTACCCACACATACATAGTGGGAGGCCTGGCATTTCTCTACCCAGCTACTGTGACAACATTTGAGATCGTGACTCTAGTTCCCAAACATGAGCAATAAGAGATTTCTGTTGGGGCTGTAGGAGTGAGGACAGGTCCCCAGGCTTTTGGGAAAAGAATGACTGAGGGCACTATCTGCACAGCCCCTCAATGGGCAGCAGAGCAGGACCTCCCCATTTTCACATGCATATTTACGTCAGTGCGCAACTTTTAGGCTTTAGACAGGTACAGTTTAAACAGCACAGAAAACAGAAAGACAACCCCCTCTGTCAGCACTCTGCATCACTTTTGGCTTGGCAAGGGCAATATATCTGACAAAGGCTGCTCAGTAGGTATTTGCAATCATAAAAAGGTCTGCTTGAGTACTGTCACCTTGAGACTGGGTCTGAGCCTCCCTCAGAGGTGCATGGCCACTTCTGTTGGGAGTCCCACCAGCGAGGTGTACACTGTGGGGTCACCGTAGCTGTGGCAGAAGGGAGAAGGAAAAGCTGCCGCAACCCAGCAGCAAATGCCTCCAGCTGTGCCCTCTGCCTTACTATCATCTCATGCCCCTCACATCAGACCTCTCTGCTCCCAGCCCTGTGTCATGCCAGTAATCCCATGACCACCCACAAGAGTCCTTAGTTCCCCTTCATCTCCACTCATCCCAAACCCCAGTTATTTCTTGCTTGCTTGAAAACTGATTCATCGCAGTTTTCTGCAATGACTCCTCTTGCACAGCCTCCCAGCCTCCACTACCATATGAGCTCCTGCACACCCCAGTCACGTCCCAGCCAGTCTTCCAGCACCCTCCCACTCTTAAAGACCATTACAAGAGGTGGCTAACTCCCAAGCTGACTTTTCATTTCTTTTTAATAGAGCTGGTGCATTCCCTGTGTCATGTCTTTTCTGTGTGTCATCTTCATCGCCATCATTATTCCCAGTATTCAAAAGCCTGTAAGGCTTTTTGTTTTGAGACAAAACAATTTTGCAATGTAACAATGGGAGGCAAAACCCTGCCAGTTCTCTTAGTTGAGGTTTGGTGCAAAATAAAGGTTGGAAGCCACCAGCCTAATCAGTTCCTAATCCTATGGTAATCTGCAATATGTTCTAGTGGTCAGTGGTCCTTATCATCAGAAACTGTTTCTGATGGCAACATAAATCTTCCTTGCTGCAATTTAAGCATGTTACTTGCTGTGCTACTGCCAGCAGATATGGACAACACTTTATTACACTCTCTGTTGCAGCTACCTTTTACATATTTGAAGGCCGTTGCCATCTTCTGTTTTCTGGACTAGACAGTCTCATCTTTCAGTTTTTCCCCCAAGTTCACATTTACTAGACTTCTGATCACTCTTGTTGCTTTTGTCTGGGCTTTCTCCAGCATGTTAGTAGGGCAGCTAACTATATTGCTGCTCTTCTTTGAGATTCAAATCAGCCTCCATGCTATGAATTATCCTGAGAGCTCCTATAGGCTTGGTCACCAGCCTATTCACCTAAATCCTTTGCTAAACCACCACTTTCTAGAATAAAGCTCCCATTCCTGTAGGTAAGCTGCCTTTATCTATCCCTAGCTTCATGGTCTTTCATCTGGCTGTCAAAATGTATATTGTTTAACTGACCTTCTTTTAACAAGTAATCCAGATCAATTTTTCTAGCTGACCTATCCCTAATGCTTCTTCACCAGTTTTTTGTTATTTCCAGATCTTCCACTAGGACCAGAAAGGAAACACATGGAACCCTGCAAGGATCCATCCCCCAGGGTGAAAAATTCTCTTTTACAGGCAACATTTAATCTGTTCAGTATGGGCTCTTTTGACTTTGCACTTCTCATTTATTTTCAGTGTCTTGCGCAGTGACTTCACATGTCTTACAAAACCTTAAATGTGTTGTGTCATCACATTTACCCTTACCAAACCTGAGATCTGCTCAGGAAGCAATAGCAAATTTGCTTTCTGGAAGGAACCTCCGGCTTGCTTAAGGAGTGACGAAGAGTTCAAGAAAACAAAGGTGGTGTGTTCCTTGGAAAAGAAAGAAAAAAATAGAGGCAGGAAACCTATTAGACCTATTAGACATAAAAGGAGTACTCATTTCATAAAGATATAAATTAAGGACTGGAGCTCACTATTAGTCTAAATTGATTGCATCTGGTAAGCATTAACTGAGTACACATTTCTGAACTGTTTGCTGCCTTTTTGATCCCACTGGGTAGTCAGCTTGACTGAACCGTGTTTAATCGTGTTTAGCAATATTTTAGTGATAAGAGTTGGTGGTATTATAGCTCCATTTCCAGCCTTTGATGCATATGATTATATTACCTCATTCTTCAGTGAATGCAAAAATCCTCTGGTAACTTGTACTATTGACGTCTGAGGAAGTCAGGGCTGTTATTGTTTCAGTGTTGAGTATGCTGCCACTGCATCGCTTTGATCCATGGCCTTCTGTGGCTTTTTGAAGCAGAGGAGGGTGGAGGGAGAAGGGTTATGGGGCTTGTAAACATTTCTATTACATCAGATTAGTTTCCTTTGCCATGTACAATCTGCTGGTGTGACTCAGACTTTCACATTTTATAAAGTCAGCTATGTCTACAGGGACTACAACCATTCTGAGACATTCTAGATAAATGTGAATTAGTTTTATTCTTATCTTATTACACAATGTGCAATTGTACAAAAAATGCCCTTTTGTTGACTTTTAGTGCAGATGTGCAACCACTGGCAGATAATGAGAACAACATGTTCCACCCCCCACCCCCAGTTCCTTTATTCTTTGGCTGTGAGTCTTAACCCAGGTTTAGGACAAACCCATGTTCATTCACGGTGTTCTCAGCTGCTCTCCACTCACCTCTCAACTTATTTCTTTTTTTTAATTGAGGCTGCACTGCTGTGATCTGAGATGGCTGCCACTAAATAGTTGGAGTCATGTTTCTTAGAGTAGGTCATTCAACCACTTTTACTCTGGGCAACAGGGAATGCTGGTTTGCAGTTATAAGAGCTGGGCATGCTGGTTTGCAGTTATAAGAGCTGGGCAAAACAATTTATTTTTGCCCTTGTGTCAGTTTAGGGCACCGTCAGTAGCACGGGAAAAGCAATAGTCATTACCAGCTAAAATATTAATGTCTCATATGAAATAATCTGGGGCACCACAAGTAACATTTTCCCTTCAGGACTTTCTGGGCAGGATTTTCAAACACTCTGCTTCGTGGCAGCCAAAGTTTGCAATTGCTTTGTTATCTCCCACACATTTTCTTGCCAAACATTTCCACAGTTGTCTGCTATTCAAATAATGTCTTACTAGTGTGGTGGTTATTTTGAACATGCTAGGGAACAAACAGGGTTCACAGTTTGTTTGCAGAGATCCTGAGCAATAGCTGTAATTTCTTCAGCACTGGGACACACCAAAAAGCATTTTTCTTTTTGGATGCCCTACCACACACAGGCACATCGCCATTTCTCATGTTCCCAGCAAATGGTAAATAAGACCCACTCGCTAGCCCCAGTCAGAGGAAGCAACTGCGCCAGATTCTTGAAGAAAACGTGATGATTTGGGGGGGGGGGGAGGGGGGGGGGGGGGAATGCAGATACTCCCCCAGGTCCCTGCAATGCATCAATCCAGCTCTGCAGCCTGGACTCAGAGTCAAAACAAATGTTTTTTGGAAAGTGCAGGGCAAGACTTACAGGCAAATAAAGGCAGTGAGTGAGGAAAAAAATATTCAAGAGATCATGACCAGTCCTTACCTGCCCCTCATGCGGTGGACCGGGCATCACTCCTTAACTGCTAGCCCAACCACTAAAAACTGTGCACAGGCAAGAAACTATTCAAAATGTTCTGTAGATCAGCCATCACGGTGGGCTGGAGGCCAGGGGTATCCCCTGGGGTCACACATGAAAAGCCATTCTCACACACATGAGGGTTGAGGCTAGTCTCCCGTGGGGACGAGTACAAACCCAGCAAGAAACTGCACAGCTCGGGGGCAACAAGGATCTGGTCTTCTTCCATTGCCTGACCCTGAACAAGCGTGTGGGTCCTTCTTCTGCACCTGTATGTAATCACGCACTCAGGGCCAGCTTTGAGCATGGAAGCTCCTTGGGGGACAACCCGGTCCATGCCCCCCCCCCCCCCCCCCCCCCCCTTCTTCAGGCAAAGGAGGACCCCGGGGGTGGTTGGAGGTGGGCTGGGCACTGCCAGCGGGGCGCAGCGGGCCAGCGGGCGGTGGGAGAGCTCAGGAAGCTTTTACCACCCCAAAGAGTGCGTCAGTGCGGGACGTGAGTCTAAATACGCTCTGTTTTATGGAAAAGCATTTTCTTATTAACCAACCTGTATTTGACAGGGTTTTTACTGAAACAACAGCCTCCCCCAGGGCAGGTAAATGTGACTGTGGCAGCAGTTCGCATTCCCCGGGGCCTTCCTGCATCTCGGATACAATTAGATAATTTGTCTGCAAATGCTTTAAATATTTCAGCTGGTATGCCATTAAGGAATAAGAAAGGGTTTTATGTTAAGAGAGACTCAGAGCACTGCGAGGCAGCCAATATCACAGACAAGGCATAAGAATTATTTGGGATAGATAATGGTTGTGAGTAATGTTATAAATGATCTCATAGACTTTTTTTTTTCTTCTGTGAAGCAAATGACCTTCCTTCTTCCACTTAGGGAGCCATGTGGCCATTACAGTGTGAAAAATGTCTCTCTCAGCCAGGACTGCTCAGTACATTTTTACTGAGGTCCACTGAATAATTTTAATGACGTTTTCTCATTTTCACTCAGCTTTTCGATGTGGTCTTACCCAGTCCCCCTCCCCTCAAAGACATGGGGAGGACGGCAAGGGACAAGGGCTCTCTTGCAGGGATGCAGGAGGCTTCATACACCTAGGTCTTTTCTGATGCCTGAAATATCTCTTACGCAGCCCGCATCTCACCTTTACCTTTTTGACTCCAGATTCACTGCTAACCCTCTCAGCAACAGCAGCACGCAGATTTACTCACATTGCAGCTGGATTTGTAAGCACTAAAAGAGAACCATGGCATAACACGGTGAGACACTAACACCCCTGTAACGGAAAAAAACCCATCCCTCTTTCAAAGATCTGGTGGGCAGTAAGACGTGAACACAACATGCCTGTGAGGACACAGACTCTGTGAGCAGGAGGCCCCGAGCAAGAGCGAGAGACCTGGAGCACTGATGTGGTGCTCTCAGGTGGGTTACTGGTGGGCACTGCACAGCGTCAGCAGCTGGCTCAGGCTTTGTCCTCACCTCTCCAGGCCAAGTCTTCACAGGTGCCACGGCTTCCACCCCTGCCGCTGGTAGACATAGCCACAAAGCTGTAACCTGGCGTTCTAATCTGAGGTGTGCCTCCAGGCAGGGTTGCCCTGAGATCCCACCTTCGCTCTCTTTTTCTGTGTTAATGAAGTGACAAATAAGCTCCATTTGGGAAAGAAACCCACTCAGGACCCACTTAAAAGCTTTCCTTTTCTCCTTATTTGGTAAAATTTTCCTCCTTTCCATCTCTGTGGCATGTGCAAGTGATGTGAAGAGAAAATAATAGTACCTTCATTATGCCTTTGTTTTCATAAGATATTTGCACAGGAGATCTTATGAAAGGAGACCTTATGCCCTGATCAGCTTTTATTATTCTGGATGTCTACTAATGGGTGAATAGCATGAAAAAGCATTACATACTTGTTGTAAGTTAAGCATTTGTAATCATGTATTCAAAATTGTTAGATGTCGTGGCTAAAAGTCCAACTGAGACATCTGTAGGAAGTGCAAAACCCCCACAAAAATGTCAGTGATATAAATTATTCAAATCATTATTAATCTCACCCACTCTACTAGTTAAAGTCTATCTGAAGGATTCCTGCATGGAATAAGATTCAGCACACATGGCAATAATTCTGCAACTTCTTTTGAATCCCAAATTGCTACATTTGCCACAAAAACTTTCTTTCGGTCAGAGTCCCCTCACAAATGTGTTTCAACTTAAAACGTCAGTTAAAACCCTCCATCAAAACCTGAAGCCCTGCCTCCTTTTTCATTCAGGAATTATTCTGGCAAAGCTCCCCTCAAGTCAAGTAGAGACACCCCCCCATCCCCCCCCCCCCGAACAAAAGCTTCACAGTTTGACTCAATAAATTTGTCATCTTCACATAAAAGAGCGGATCAAAATGCAAACAAGCCATTGTCCTGACATGTCCCGTAGCTTACAGGAAGGACACTTCATTCAGCCTCTAAGCGGGCTGCTGGACCAACGCTGGCAGTGATTAGTGCTGCTAAGTTCAAACCTTTAGTCGTGGCAGTCCTACAGTGATTTTCAGATCGCTCTGCGTTGAGCATCTGTGGTGGCCACATGGGCAGATGATAACCCAGCTCAAGCTCACAAGTCCTGATGCATTTCTGGCTCTCACACTGATGCCCTGGTCTCCCACCCTGCCCCATCTGGAGGCAGCGTACCTGGGAGTGTACCTGGCTACACCCACCCTGAGGGCTGGAAACCTACCAGCAATAAACCCACAAGTCCCCATCACTCTCCTAGCCTTTCTGCCAGAACATTAACAATTATTTTCTTCTCCTTTCTATAGGTCTGACAGCACTAGAAAATGGGCTGCTTACTGACGCACGGTGAGGGTGGCTCTGGTGCCAGACTATAAAATGTAATTAAGATACAGGCAGGTGACTCCCATATGGTGTGGGCTGACTGGTTATGTGAAAAGACCTTATGCTAGACCAGTAAATTGTCATGTCATATTTCCAGGGAGAGTAGATGGTGTGTTTATGCCGTATCAGTGTACGCTCTGTGCTGCATTTGACAGAATATTTCTTTCGAGCTTATCAGTGTTTTTAAGAACCTGTAAGCCAAAATACCTAATGTGACTCATTTATGCTATTCTCAACATTATCAGATGTTGGCCCCTAAAATTCATGGGCATTCAGGGCGAAAGAATGCCTGGATTTGAGGTAGATGTCCTTGTGCAATAAAATGCTCATGTCTGGAGTTAAAAAAGACAATGATTTAGTGGAGTATTGATTTTTTAAGGAGATGGGGAATTACGACTGGTGATTGGAGTTACTCCAGCCAGACATGAGGCAAAGCAAATGAGAAAATTCGTCTACTTACATTAGGTACTTGGTTTCCCTTGCTTAGATAATTATCTTCCATTGCAGAAAACCTTACAAACACAAATGCAATACCTCCGTAAGGTACGGAAGCATTGTTATCTTCCATTATGCTCACAGCAGAGGCCCCAGGAGGTTGAGGCAGTGCCCACAAGGTTTGGTGAGGTCCTTCCTGAAGGCCACCACCATGGTGCAAGCCCTTAGGATACCTTAGCTGCTATCAGACCAGGGGTATGGTTGACCAAACAACCTGACCCAAAGAGTCACTCTGCCGCTTGTCCCGTACTTGAGGTGCCTGCACTTCTCACACCCAACCCCTGGAACTCCAGACATGTCAGGTGTTCAAACCCCTGCAGCTCACAGCTTCCCACTCATCATGGTGCTAAAGTAGGTGGATATGGGTGAGCAAAAAGGCACCTTTTAGAAAAGGAGGGTAATAACACCATCCATGTTTTGATCAAACGCAGGGGGCTACAGGCAGACTGGTCTGCCCTGTACCAGGAACTCTGAAAATCTCTAGAAGCTACTTCTACCATGCTCAGACCTGTTAAATTCAGGGAACCTATCATGAACCTCAATTGCTTTTCATGCAGATGAGATGGAAGACAATGTGAGAAATAAGAGTTTGCCCAAGACCCTAAATCAAAATAACAAGCAGATGTTGTAGAGTGCAAAAATATTTTGCAATTGTCAAATGCCAAAACTGCTGTTCTCAAATGCAAGAAAATTCTAACGGTTTCCTGCAGAGAGGCTACTGGCAAGGGGTAAACCTGAAAAATGGTCCACATTTAAAAGCTTTGTGCCATTAATGACTAAAAATAAAATTAAACTTTTACAAAAGTTCCAGACTTTCTCACTGGAGAATCCACAGATACAGAGGTATTTCCGTATCGCTTTTTTATTTGGACCAGCTCAGATTAAGCACAGACCACACACTGAAAGGCTGGTCACTCTCTATTACGACAGCCATCTGGAATCCCCTCTGATTAAAAGTGCCCAAACCGTCACTGGCTTATGGCTGGAATAAGTTAGTGCAGAAACACAGAAAGCATAAAACTGTAATGTGGCCAAAGCCTTAAAAATAAGAAAAAAAAATGTAGTCTGCCCTTTTGGCATGTACTTGGGGTTTGCAGAAGTGTGATAAACAAAACATTACAGCCACTAGCCCTTTCTTGACTTTACCACGTCAGGTCTCAAATCCAGATTATGAGCTATACATCCATCTTCTTGGTATTGTGGATCTGTTACCATCATCTATAAAAGAACCGAGGCAGGAAAGTTTACCCTACCAAAAGAAAAATAAAGGGGTGTAAAATCCAGAAAATAGCCTGATGGTCTTCCCTTGGGTCCTGTTCTCATTTCTCATGTTGTCCTTTACCAACCTGGCGAACCACTGCCAGCTCACTTGCCTGGCTCTGAGGCCAGTGCCCCGCAGGCAGGGCTGCCTAGGCAGAGCCATCAGGCTCGCAGTGGTGCGACCAGCCGGTATGACCCCTCTCTGATGCACTGAGGGGGTGTGGGGGGCAACTGTGGCTACGCATTCATGGCCTTGCACAAGGTGGTGCAGAGCTAAGATCTGGCAGTAAAGTTGCTGCCAAGCGTCCTCAGGATTGCCTGGGTTGCTGTTCCCCGGGGTCTTTCTCAACAGTCCAGGTGTGGCTCATTGTTTAAATATGTGACTTTCAGGAGACCTTCTCCAAATGTAACTCTTCTGGGCCTCCTCAGCAACAGCCGGGATGTCATTTACTCTGTCCAGTGTACCTGAACTTCTCAAGACGGTCAGAAGCCATCTTGATCCTGACAAGGAGGCCACCAAGCCAAGGCAGAGGCTTGGCCCCAGCTGTTGGGGGTCTCCATGCGGGTATTGGTCTGGCTGTGTCAGAAGAAGGGATACAACCCTGCAGATGTGCCAGCTGGGACATTCACCCCTCCCAGGGCTATCCATAGGGCCAGGCTTAGGTGCTGTGTGTAGCACCTTATACCTGTGGCAGAGCTGCCTCCTCACACCCTTACTTCACCCCTGGGGCCGTTCTCCTCCCTAGACTGGTGCTGCGCTCTCCTCAGATCTTCCCGTTTCCTGTGGCATGATTTGATCCAAAACCCCCTGTTACCCTCAGCAGCAATCTCTGCGTAGTGCTGGCTGTCGCAGACGTCTTTTCCAAAGCAGCAATCCTATACTTACTTTTTTGGTAGGGCAAGGAGGACACCGGGCTCCAGCCAGGCCGTACACCAGGATACACCTTCTGCCTTGGGCCCGAGTGGTTCTGTATAGGCCAACCGCCAGAAGGTGCATGAGGGTATGATCAGTCTTGTCACACCGTTTGCTCACAGCTTCGTGGCTGCACGCAGGAAGACTCAGAGGCAGCTCGGGAAGAGGGTGTTGCAGAGCACCGTCCTTCTTTCCAAGAGTGGGTGCTGTGGAGGGCAACATAAGGCCAGGTTTCCTTTAAGTTTCACCCCTAGAGATGCTAGCTGAATCGCACACTGCTTTGACAGCTGGGCACCTGGGCAATGAAGTAAAATGGCCTCGAGTGTTCCAGGAGGGACACTGTTTGTTAGACAGTGTTTTACCTGCAGACTTATGCTGAAGATGGCTCAAGAAATAAGCACAGAGCAAGGTGTTGGAATTCGGGTCTTTAAACACAGCTATCGGTCTCCACACCTGGCTGTCCTCATCGGTGCTGTATCCCCTTGTGCAGATGCCTACACACAAAACAACTCCTATTCAAAACAAAGCAAAGCAAACCTTTTACTTTTCTTATCACCTACTGGGCTTTGTAACACATCATGTTATTTTCCTTCCAAATGTAACAAAACTCTGTGGCAGGATTTATCGGCGCACTGATAACATTCTTTATTCAGCACAGGTGAGAGAACAAAGCAGTGCCTCCCTGCTTGCCCTCAAGGACCTTACACAGTGCCTACACAAACATCAGCAATGCATGTAGCCGTTGCACTGTGCACTTTCAGGGTGAAAGCATCAAATTTTTCATGATGCCTCATGACAGTCTCGTAGCATCTTTAATTTAAAACAAAAGCTCCTGCAGAGGATTGCTCTTACAGTCTTACCGATCTGAAGAAATCAAGCGGGGAGATGGCACACAGACAGCAATACCTTAGAGGATGCCAGTCGTGGCTTTTTCATTTGTTTGTCGGTAATGCAAAAAAGGCACAATCAAGATCAGCATCAGTCGTGCTGTGTGTCGCCCCAATACACAGAGAGATACAGTTGCAGGTCTGAAAATCCGTAGGCATATTTAACTAGCTGCTTTTGATCTGTACAGCATCTTGAGGTAAAATCAACTCCCATCTGACAGATAGAGCAGAGGCTGAAGAAGCCAGAGGCCAGGTCTGTACAGTGTTATCTGCACACATGTGCACTACTGACACTATTAAGACAAGGTGTTGTCAAAATATATCTTGATCTGATTTACAAAATCACAGCTCTGCCCATGCACTGCATCCATTCTGGGAGTACTTTTAGCTGAATTTTGGTTGACACCCAAAATCCTCAGTCCACTCTTTGGACATATGTATACACAACGAGTCAGCACGTGGTCAACACACTCGTTTACACTGTGGAGGCATCTAAGCCATAAGACACCTACCAAGAAATATTCAGGAAAGCCGCACATCTCGAAGGCTGTTTCCCCCCTGATTCTGGGTGCTTTACACCTCTCATGCAGGAATGGGCTTGGGCTATGCTGTAGCAATGCAGGGGCTTCGGTAGCAATACTGGCACGAGGCGGCCTTACCCCATCTTCCACCCTCACACCACAGCAAACCCTCTCTTCATCTGTATCAACACAACTGTTGGTGAACTGTCTGCTTCTAGGCCTAGGAACCCCAAAAATACACATTTTCTTCTTTCTTTTAAACAGAAGAGATGCCTTTACAGAAGACGACTTTACAGCGTGGACCCACAAGCAGTTCTGCAAGCACAGCTGAGAGGAAGGAGCCCTGCAGGGGGGGAAAGAGTGGCTGAAGATGGGGTGGAGGCTCCCAAAGTTGGCATTGGCACCAGTACTGGGATGTCTGCAAAGCTCAGCCTCAAGAGCATCAGGTATGGGCACCTCTGCTGCTGCCAGGTAACCTATGCCCATTCACAGCTGTGCCTGCAAGAGTACCAGGGTGGAGAGAAGGAGAAATAGAGGATACCAAGAGGGAAAGAAACCATTAGCTGCGCAGGAACTCAGTTTTTAGGTACTGACTGCCATTGCTTTTCCTCTCTTTATTCTATTTCTCTGACATGAATAATTTAGAAAATTAATAGATTAAAAATTAATATATGCCATCGCAGAATGTGCAGGAAGACACATTGTCAGAGATTATCCTTTCCCCATTCATTAATACTGCAAGCCCAAAGCTGGCCCTACCCCACTAGACTCAAATATTTTTATTTTTCTTTTGTGCATTTTGGATCCAATAGCTCAAGGGGAACCGAACAAATCTGGGAAATGAAATCACCAGCATACAAACAAGAGAGATCACAAATGTAATATTTTTACACTAAAAACTGAAAAACAAAAGCACAGAGAAAAGAAGGACTGACTGAAACGGTACATGAAGAATCCCCCTTGACAACCTGTTTCTGTGTCTTTTGGGATTAATTTGGTCGAGGACTGTGGATATATTATAAATGCCTGCTGATTCAACTGCAGGCTATTCTAAGCAACACAAAATCTTAAAAACACACAAAGCAAAGGCTTAAACCCAAGAGAGATGGCCATCAAGTAGCATGTTCAATGTTCAGCACCCTGTATCTGGTAGAAAAGTTTCTATTCAATTCAGTTTACAGCAGTTTAAAAAATGTACTTTTATCAGAAAAAGAGAAAATAAGGCACTTTGTGGTAAGCCACAAGTTAATTACCATTTGCAAAGAATTCCTTCACGCTCACCAAGGAGGCAAGTTTTGTGATCCAGACTTCAGGTTTGAGACAAGTTCCAATTTTAGTAGAATCAATGCAACACTGAATTTTACAAGGTAAACCAAGTGAATACCTGTCAGCGCTCTACCTATTTTTACACTCGTAGGATTCACATCAATGTATTTTCCAAGGCATTGCTGTCTGTGAACTTTTATAGGAAGTTTCATTATTATCTGCCTGATATGGACGTGGAATGTTTTGGTCAGGGTGAGGTTAAAGTCTGATACAGCACACTCAAAATTTTCCGTAGTACAGGCTGGCTTTTCGCTGGCCTGGGCTGATCAGCTCTTTGTTTCAAATCTGTGTAAATTGCTTGTGATCTCTTCACCTTGGGCTCACTCTCTTCTTTTCTCCTCACCTGTTTCTTCCCTATTCTCATTTCTTAACCCCTCCTCCCACCCATCTTTCATTTCCACTTGGATTGTGCCTTCCCAGCTGGAGATACAACCCTACAAAAGACCCCACCCAAAACCGAAAGCCAAAGCACAAAGCACACAAGAAGCATGCAATTAGTCTTGTATTTGCTGCCGTCACATTATTTGCTGTGCTTGAACATTACATCTCATTTCTGCCTCAGTCCAGAGCTAGATGAAGACATTTTGGCAACTGAGGCCACTTTACTCTCCCTCTTTTCTTAAACATTTCTTTGTGTCTCCTTTCCTCCCCTGCCACAAGCACTGAGGATCCAGGCCAGAGAGACACAGGGTGACAGGGCACCCTGTGGGTGGGGGGCAGATCCTCTCCTCCCCATGGCTCTTGGGCATCTCCACTGCCCCAATGAGTTCCTCCCTCCTGACAGAGAAATGCAGCAGTAGCAGCTAAACTGGGGGAGGCAAAGGCTCTGTCGAGAGGGGAAGGTCACCATCCCACAGTGGAGGACAGCCTCTCCATGTATTTCTCTATCACAGGTTTTCCCTGGGTGCTTTTTAAGGGGCCTGGACCCCCCAGCATGGAGAGGGCTGGGGCTCTGCAGCAAGGTTGCATGGGGCGAGAAACTGGGGCCTCTCCCCTCAATCTGAAAAACCAGGATACTGGGAACATGCTCTTGTATTCAGGGCTCATCCCAGGACATTTGGTCCCCTCGTCCTTGACCCCGAGGAGGCTGTGGTCCCACAGGAGCCCTCCCAGTCACTACCACCACCAGTTCCAGGACAGCATCAGGAGCCAGAAAGGCTGTGGCATATTTACCTTCTCCTGGCATCCCTCTTCTTAGTGGCATCAAGGGCAAGGTGTCCAGCCTACCCCTTGCTAAGGCTTGGCTTTGTCTGTCTGTTTGTCCAGCAGGAACCAGCTGCTGGTTTTGCAGTGTCTGACATACTCGGGTTCCAGTTCTGCTGGCCCTTTAATGGCTGTTCTAACAAATCATTTTATTAATAATTGTTATGGTTGACTTACATTGTCCCACTCCACAGTGTACGAGTTGGCCTTGCAGAGCAGTTGCTTGCAAGCCTCGTCCCCCGACACAGCTGCATTTTCTGTGATGTGCCTGATCTGCGTGTAATTCATGGCTCAGCTGGGATTTCTGTGGCATAAATAGCATTACACCATTATGAAATGACAATAGATGCCAGAGCTGTTATCCGTCGAAGTGGAGCCCGACAGCATAACTTCTACCAGACTAGCAACAATTAGGTTTGCAAGTGTAACCAGATCCTATTGTTAATCCTGGCTCTGTTTGGGCATCTGTAACAACTGGTTACGTTGTAAGACCACAATGGCTTCCAAGTAAGAAATCACAGCGTTCTCATTATGTGCTGAGTGTTCATCACATCAGATCCATTTCTCAGCATTTAATGTTAATTACTAGCTTGGTTTTGTATTAGCTGAGAGCTAAATGATGTAGTACTGCAGAAAACTATTAAGATCTGCGTCACATAGGCAAACATAACCATCCACTTCCAGAATGTGAAATGGATAATGAGTGGGTATAAAGGAGTTCTCAGAAACCCCAGCTGAACGCATTCAAGAGCAGTGCTTCCTCTTTAATGGGCTCTCTGCCAGACTGACACATCACTCTGCCTCACTAAAGTCATTTATAAACTGTCCTTCACAACGTTCTTATCTCCTGCTTGCGCTGCTACTCCTCTTGGGGATGGTCACGGAGGGAGGACGCACCTGCCGGGTAAAACGCTGCACTGTTCAGAATAGTAAAACTCTTGGAGAAAGCAAGAACCTAACTCTCCTCAGGACTAAGTCTAGAGGAAGAGGGAGGGCAGGGCGATGTGAAAAGCAGAGCTGCACAGAAGGAGTTGGCTTCCAACCAAATTCCCAATTCTTTGAGGCTGACTTGGGTTTTCCACTCGAAAGCACTGCCTCGGCTCCAGACAGTAATGCAATATCTGAAAGCATCCTGTGTAGTTTCCTGCATTCCTGGAGAAAGCCAGGCCAGAGCTGGAGGTTGAAGTAAAGGTCTGCGAGGTTTACACGGCACTCTGCTGGAGGGATGGTGCTGAGGTGTATCAAAGGGAGTGTCTAAAGGGAGGGAGAGGAGCTTAAAATCCCTGTGTACCTTCCCCTCCCTTCCTCTCCTTCTGCCCAAGCATGCTCCCATACAGTGAGTCACTGGCGGTTCATTGTCACACATTTGGGATCCCCACTGTACTAGGCAACACACAAGAACATGGCTCTGGCTTACAACACAAACGTGAAAATCTTGACCCAGAGACAGAGACACAAAAGAGCATAGGGCAATTTTAGCCATTTTGCAGGTCCAGCGAACTACTGACAAGATTTTGGCCTGCAGTGTTCAAAGCAGAGCCGTTCTGAAAACAGGGGTTGGAGGAAAGGGAGAGAGCATTGCGCATTTTTAATGAGGAGTTCCTCCCAAGCCCGAGGAGAAAATAGCAGAGGTCCTTGCTTGTGGTTGATGGAGGTGGAAGCCAGCCTCCTGATGGTGGATAAAGGTTTAAGGGCAGGGTGGGGATAGCTCTAATAGAGCTTGCAAGTGAAGAAAAATTATTTCCACCTCATATCACGAAGAGGTGAGAGCCAGCATAAGAATGTGATCACCACAGAGAGAAAGGAACCAGCAAACAAAAAGTGATGATGGAGTGGTCCAAGCGATGGGTTAAGGAAATGACCATTGCAGCAAAGCTCCTGCTGCAATGAAAACATTAAGATGCTGGATGCTAAGAAGCTATGCAGACAGCCAGGAAAGGTTAAATGTAGATGGAGTATGAACAAGAAATCTGCAAGGCATAAACTTGGCATGTTTATTTAAAGAGAAAATGTTAATTACTTAGGTCATCAGAAAAAAATAAGTAAAAAAAAAAAGTGTTTTCACTAATATCTGAAAATCCTTAAGCCAGAAGGACTGTTACACCTTTCTCAGGAAAGAAGTCAGCTTTTCTTTTGGGTAACTTGCCCAACAGTTACCTGACACACCAAAGCAACTGCTTTGTCCACTCTCAGCTATTTCTGTAACTACTTATGCATGGGCCTAGAGATGTTCTCTAAGTACAGCCTAGATGTGAAACTACAGACTCACACTGAAAGCACAGACAGGACCATAGCATGAAAAGATGTTCCTAAGCAGACAATTTCTAGGCAAAATCCTTCAGCAGAATTTTAAAAGATTGCCCTGCCTTTAACCCATTCCTTGTTACAAGATGCAGCACCTAATGCTGAATTTAAGGTTCAGCAGATCTGGCAGCAGAGTTTAAAAAGCTGGGAGTTACAAGGGAAGCAGAGTTGCTCAGTAGCTGGCTTTATAAAGAGAACACGTGTTTATCCTTCCTTGTTCCAGTTTCTTGGGCTTTAGAGGGCCTTCCCTTTTGTCTGTTTGAACATCCAGTACTTCTGCCTAGATGCGATAGAGCCCCTGTTACTTCAAAACCATTGTTGGGAATTTCCACAATCGCAGCCTTCTCCTACAGTTGGAGGAAAGGATGGCTTCTGACAATGAACTTCACATACGTGCAGACAAAAAATGCATTGTGTGGCTTGCCACTTGCCTTTGTTTCCCTGTTTTGCAGAATTTGCTTCTCTCATCAACCTGCCTAGGGCTGCCAGGGACTAATATTACCCACGTGGTGTTGAATTTGTCAGTCAAATGCTGAGCTTAGGACAGCGAACATCTTCCTTTTCAATTAAAATGAGCTGCTAACTGGGGAAAGGTAAGACTGTCAGCTCTGAGGAAATTAAACTTCTCCAGTAATCTCCTCCCTGTTTCAAGACACTGTGATCTCTATGAAAAGGCTCTACAAATGTTGTTACTATAGCCCCTTCAGTAATTCAGCTAAATCCTGTGGAATTACCTGAGTTACTTTGTTTTCATCTTTAACAGCAGATTTAGACAGGAACACTCCTGTAAATCGAAAACTAATGTAGGTTAAATACCCAGCAGGGATTTCTCTACCTAGCCCAAAAGCTACTTAACACTTTCTCTCCTCCTTGAAGCACTAACAGACTCCTCCTTGTCGGGGAAAAAAAATTTACTAGGACCACAGATGAGCTTGCAGAGATTACTGCAGGGTAAAACAAAAATGCAACAGCAGTGGAAGACAAAGGGGAAAGCATACTGAGAAAAGAAAACATAAGTCACAGCTTCACAAAAATATCTCCAGTTCAGGCATGCTGTTTTCTTTACGAGCTTGTGCTCACACTAAGAGGTGTCACATAAGCATCCAGTTGCAGCAGCCCATAGGACCAACCAGATTTGCTAATAGCAAAAGAAAAAATCGCCTGGGACTATTGTCATGCTTTGGGGTGAAGGAGGCGGCAGCTGCAGATGTTTGGTGTTGCTCTCAGGTACTGCTGAGTCTGAAGGAGGCAGGGCTTTTTGCAGCCCTCCATCACTACTACTAAACTGCCACCTCTTTTGTGCGGTGCAACTGTTTTACAGCCATTGCTTTGCCCATCTGGCAAGCATGTTTTGTGTTTAAAAGATTGGCAAATCACGTATCAGGAAGCAACTTTATTCAAGCCCTGAAATGCCAAGGCTGAAAGGAAGAATTTTATTTATATTTTTTTATAAATTATATTTGCTTTGTGAATATGTGTTGAAAATGCATTTGGGTCACCATTTGGGGCAGGCAGACGTACTCTAAGGGGTATCGGGCCCCAGGTGTGCTCTTGCAGTACCTGGCGGCATGGGTGAGTCCACCGCAGCTTACCTGCTTTCTCCTCTTCACTCAACTCTGGAAAATTCATGTTGTTGGATACTTCTTCCATCCACCTCCAGGATCAGGTGAAGTAATTTTGCGTTGTTCCAATGGTGCTTCCCTTGCGATACATGTTTTAGAAAGAGCTGGCAAAGGGCTGACTTGGGGCGTGCAGGTCCTTGTGGCATGCAGGTCCCTTCCAGGCCACCACAGCACCTCCATGTGTGTCAGGGCTGCAGGGAGCTCACTGGCCAGGGCAGGACAGAAGAGCTGCCCGGCTGATGAAACGGTCCACACCGCTGAGCTGTTACATGCATTCTTCATTGATCACATGGGCTGAAGCTTGTTAAGAAGAAAAATTATTACAGTGAGGAGTCAAGTAAACTTAAGGAAACATAATTTTCTCATGATTTTCCTCAGTTTAGAGGTACCTGAATCCCTTGCAATATCCATTCAGAAATCAAAATGTAACGTAGTCAGTGAATTGCAAACTGCTTTTCATAAAATCACTGAAAAGTGCAGATGCCATGACTGCGTTGTGTGCTCAGTGTGGTATGGGGCTACCGTGGAAAGACATTACCCATCCTTTATTTGCAAGAAGCTATTATTTTCATTACTGTTCACCTGTTAGTGTTGTTACCATCAAAGGTCTTTCAGTGACAATGTCTCTCATTAACTTCTGGGTTTAGAAGTGTATAGCTTGGCAACTGTGGTAGTATTTGCAAGGGTGTTATGGCTGACTTATAAAAATCTCAGCCTGGAAACATTTATTTCCTAAATTCTGTGTATCAGCATTGCCATCATTGTACTTTGAAAAAAAAATAAATTCACACTGTAGCTTAATATAAGCAAAGATGTTTTTTACCTTTTAGAATTTTGCCTCCTCTCTAGGCCGACTTTGAAGGCCAGTTTCCCAAGGGTCCGCTGGAGTTAGTGGAGAAAGAAAGGCAAATCTAGAAGGCATTTTGGGGACCTTAACAGATTTCAGATCTGGAGTGTCCTCTGGAGCCCCTGTGCTCCAGCACAGCAGGAGCCAAGTGACACTGGCTTGAGGTATCTTTAATGTTATCACTCTCCCTCTTGTTACGTTAAACCCTGGGAGACAAGCAGAGGGAGAAAATGCACTCTTCTCCCTGATGAAGAGTAACTGATGGAAAAAGTAGCTCTGCACACTGGGCTGGATGATCTGTTTCCATCCCGGCAATATAACCAGAAACAAGCTTCAACCTGGAGGAAACAGGCTCCTGAGGAGCAGCATCTTTCTAGGGAAAAAGGGAGGATTTCTCCCACGCAAGTGGGGTCCTCAGATTTCTTGGCATGGGATGGCATCGTACAAGAGCAGCTTTGCTCTCCGTTGTGTGACGGTCCCCGAGAGCTGGCAGGGGGCCAGGCAGCAGCTGAGCCAACAGGCTCAAGTCTTTCAGGGTTGTCCTGGACCCTGTGGGTCAGCTTAATTTACTGGGCTGTAAGTGAAAAGGAGCGTAGCTCGAGCCACATAGGCAGAGTTTGCGCTGCAAAATGAAAGAGAAAAGGAGAGAAAGGAAAAGCCACTCAGGCAGAGAGAGAGTTGATAATGGAGTTCATAATTAGGAGAAAGGATGTCAAACGTTTCAAGGCTCTTTGTAAGTCACCAATCTGGAACACCTTAAAGAAAAGTGAGCGTGGGTGCAGAGTGGGGAGCAGAGACAGATGCCCCCAATTTCTAATTATCCATGCTTAAAAGAAAACCGTTTAAAGTTTGCTGCCTTACAGATTTCACTAGTAGGGTTACTTGTCAAAGGAAGTACATATGCATAGTACTAATGTTAGCAATGAGTGGGATTTACAAAAGACATTTATCTCCAACATTCAAAGATTAATAGCTGAGGGAGCGAAGGGCTAAGGAGTGCTTGTTTGGCTATTTCATTACTCTGGTATTGCCAAAAACTGTAGCACTTTACCTATGGCTTTTGCATTCTGAACTGTGGCAAAGTAGTCACAAGACAAAAATGTAGAGAGAGAGTACGCTATATATAAATATGTGTGTATGTACTCTAGTATAAACTGAAAACATTTCCCCTGATTCCCCCAAATCATTACAGTGATCTCCTTTAGTCTGGCTAAAATATGAACGTGGCGTCATCAGATATGACCAAGAGGCAGCAGTATCAAAGATGCTGCATTCTCACAAGCATCCACTAAAAAAACAGGATTATAAGAGCATTTGCACTGGAAGAAATGCTGGACTGCGAGCTGAGGTATTAGCAGACCGCTAAGAATATTCCTGGACATGTCTGGCCCCTAGAGGAGCTTCTTCTGGGGTTCACACTTCATTAGAGAGCAGAAACTCCAGGCCCTGGTCACAGTACCACAGAGAAGCAACCTCCCTCAGTTCTGCTCCTCTGACCTACTTAGTTGGCTTTGGGTTGCTATTTTCATGCAAAGTATTTGAAATCAGCCTCATCATTACAGCAAAGAGCATTATCTCTCACTGTTTTCCATCTAGCCCCAAGAATAACTCTTGATGTCAGCAGGGAGCTCGCTCTCTGGCAACCGTCTCCTCGCTGCCAGCTTGTCAGATAAAAGGTCAGCTTGGCTCTTCCAGCTCCTCAGATGGACCTAGCACAGCTCACACCCAACCACCTCAAGCAAAGCAGCCCCAGGAGAAGCCAGCTCCTTCTCCCCACTCCCAAGATTCAGTTCCTCAGTTGCAAACTGCCCTCAATCGTACCAGTCGGCTGCAGCCCTTGGAAAGACATATTGCAGCTGGGCTGGTGCCGGTGCCTCACGGTCCAGCCATTCCTCCTCCGCAGCAAGCATCCCGTGTTGGAGCCATGGGAAGGGACAGTTCATCCCCACCCTCAGGCCAGGGCTTTCCCGGCAAGCAGCTTGAGGGTGGCTTCCACATCTGTCTTGCTGCAGGACTGAGGTGGAGGAAGGGAATAAGGCAAAAAGCTGGGACCCAAAGATCTGACTGGTGGCCCTTGGGCATGTGGAGGGAGCACAGGCTCGTACTGGCTTCACCAGTAAAAGCCGGGATATTTTGTCATTCTCATTGGGCAATTTGTCCTCCAGCTGCAGTACAGCCTAGAGTTCCTCACGTTAAATCACTGCTCTAGCGAGAATATAAGAAGTTGCGGGGCGATCAAGCATAGTCCCCCAGGAATCCAGCTCCGAACACACAGTCCTAGCAATCCTCATTCATATCGTTAACCACAATGGCCATTTTGCCTGAGGAAAGACAGAGTTAGGACTTAGAGTTTGGCCCAAATCCTAGACTATATAAATAGATTTCTATGAATCAAAGCTGCATTATGTAAGACATAAAAATAAGAGAACAAATGAGAAGAAAAATAAGCTGAACTTCAGAGTCTGCGGTGAAGCATCAGCTTAAGAGTTTGGGCACTGAGTCAAGACACAGATCTTTTTCTTTTTTTTTCTCTCCAGTTTGCCTGCTTTGCTTTAGAAGTGACTCATCCACTCACTCCCCCTTCCACCAGCACTTTCCATGTTGTTTCAGACATGCCTGTACATTTTAAAGCTCAACAGGACCATCAAAACTGCCTGTTTATTGACTGTGCATCTACATTTGCACTTCCAAATTAGGGGGGGGAAGGGATGTGCACAAACACAAAATGCCTCAAACTCATCACCAAGGTTAAAAGAAGCGTGGTGTGAGGCATGCTGCAGTTTACAATGAATTGAAATGTGACTAAAGGCAACATGTGACAGCCATCTATATTTAGCAGTGGCTTTTGCTTTTACACTCTTTGAGATACTCTGTCAGAACAGCATCTATGTTTGTGCATCTCAGCAGAAGAATGAGCCCCTGAAGGTGTAGGAAATCTCTGACAATAACTTTGTATACATTCCGGTTGTCACGAGGGCATTTGTTTATACACGTTGCAGGCTCGCCTCCCTCCCCACCTCTGGCACGTTCTCATCCGCTCTTTGCTTTGACCAGGGAGTATTTTTAGCTGATGTAGCACAGCCATTTCACTATTGGATCTCCTTGTCACACCTTTCCCACAAGCTGTTAAAGGAGAAGGCTTGAGAGCAAATCATGGTGCCCCTCGTAGAAGTGCTGTGGTTATCATCCCTGTAAGAGATGAGATATAGATTCCATTTGCTTTTTTTCTTTTCTTAATTCATTTGCATAATCAAATGAGCGAGGGGAGTGTGTGTTTTGTACAAGGTAAATTTGTGTTGAACATAAATTGGTCTGAACTGTTTTCTTTGGTTCAGAGAGATTCCGTCAGCCATATGTACACCCTTCCAGCAGGGGAAAAAAAAGAAAGAAAAAAAAAGAAAAATAAAAAGGAAAGAACTATATATGTGTTTTTTAAAAAAACACCCTGCACTGTTCTTCTTTTGGAGGAGGGATGTTATTTTTTTTTCTCCTCCTTTTATTGCAGTTTTTCTCTACTGTTTGGTAAATAAAAGTGTTTCTTACGTGCACTTGTATTACATGCATCCTTTTAGGTTTATAAATAGATACAGAAAATTATACTTTTTTTTCACAGTCCCCTTTCTAGTCTGTTTAAAGCCTTGCCTGACTGCTTTTAAAGAGGGCTTAGCGACATTTAGATAACATGTTGATGCATGCATATAAGAACTTGAACAGCACTAATAGTCTAGCTGGGATAAGCGTTAGAGCATTCCCAGTATTCCAGATTTCCATAGATAACATAAATTAACCTCCCAGCTATTTATATGCAGTACCAGCTACAATGGCCTTTTATTTCATTCCTTTTTTCTCCCCGATTGCTGAATCAATATTCAGCCAACATTCTGGGGATGGCATCCTTTTTTTGCAACAGGCTGCACAAGCACAATGGTTGTTGCATAAGTTTACTGGGAAACAGCCGAAATGTCTCACTGCAGCCCATTGCTCCTCCATATAGGCCTCTCCTCTGGGAGATTTGCAAAACAAAAGTAAGGCTTGTTTTACAAGAAGCTCTACATATTGTCATCCCCAGCCAGGATGACAATATCTGCCACTGAACAGCCGTGAGACTATACAGCAGTAAAAAGATTTCTTTGCATAGGCCAGGAAGGGGATAAAACTCTCAGAGATTCTTGGTCCACAGCCCAGCTCTAGACCTGTACTCTGTGTTTCCAAGGTTTGGACATAGTATTTTGTGTGCTACCATAGCAACTGATGCTCACATATCTGCTAGCAGATGGCAGTTCCAGGAAGGAGGCCTGAAAATGTCTCTGTAGCAATCTTTGCATCCCTTGGACATTTCAGAAAGACTCTATCTTCCAGGCTTCTCTTCCTGATGTTTCGGACATCACTGGTTGGCATGTGGCTTCATGAAGTAAAGACAGGGCAAACAGGGAGCTGCCCTATCAGTAACACCATCAGCTGCACTGGACAAATCAATAGAAACTTTAAAAAAAAGCATAGAACAAGTAGACACATGGAAAAGTATGGTAGCCGTATCTCACAAATTTACCAGAGTTTTCTAAAGGAGGTAACAAGCATGTAAAATGCAGCTCATTTGGTTGATAAAGTAGGAGTGGATTTTCAGCAAGGTTTCACAGTATCCATTACAAAGGGTTTTTAAAGATGCTAAACTAGGAGGAAAGTTCTTCTTTCATGGATTAAAGTTAAAAGAAACAAAAAGAGGTGGTTGTGAGCTGCCTGTTAGCCCTGTAAAAGGCTGGCATTACAACAGCCTTTTCTACAAACATGTTAGCTGAGGGTTTAGCAGCACCAAAAGAGCAAATGGCATCTCGGGAACTATTAGGAAAGGAGCAGAGACCAAAAGTCCTTGTTATTCCCATACCTTGAACCCTCTGTGGAGTTCCAGTCCTCCCATCCATCTTAAAAAACATACGGTACAGTTACGAAAATAACAGACATGCAACACAAGCGATTAAAAGTATGGAAAAAAAGATTCGAGAAGCAAGTAAACAACCTAGGAGTCTTTCACCTAAAGGGAGATGAACAGGGAGATGACAGGCATCTAGGAAACCTTGAATGGCATGGAGCAGATGGATAGGGAATGATAATTCACTCTTCCTATACAACAGGATGTACACTGCATCAAAATCTGAACCTACCAGATAGCTTCAAAACAAAGGTGGCACTTTTACACAACGCAAAGGTTATACTGAGGAATTAATTACCACAGGATGCTATAAATCCCAAAAGATTGCATGGGTTCCAGAAAGCAATTGGACAGTCACAGGAAAAGGCCACCCTGAGCTGTTATGCACAAAGATGCCACCTCTGGCTCAGGAAGTTTCTAGGTTAGAGGTTGTAAGGAGCTGGGATTATACCTGTATCACTGTCACCCCAAAACCATTTTCCCATCCGCTGTCAGTCACTGTTAGAGACAGGGTACTGAGCTAGCTGGGGCTTCAGCCTGGGCAAAATCCTCTCATGCTGCATCATTTGAGCCATAGGAGCTGATCTCGGGCTGTGCTATATGTGACATAACTGAATGTTTTTCACTGAAAGCTAATCTCCATCAGCTGCTTCAGATTTACCATAAACTTATAAAAGCCCACACACAGTTATGGTCCTACTCCATTCCACCTTGGCATTGCCTGCTCTTTTACTTGGCACTAAAAGGAGCAACTCACAGAACACACAAAGGCAAACAGAATATTTGGTATTAGGCTTTTGCAAACCTTCTGGACATCACTCTTTTTCTGTGTTTTGTCTTCTTCGTTATTTTACTTGAAATGTCAGCAGTGATGCTTCCTTTATGGAGAAAATGAAGATATGCTGATCCAATAACCTTCCTTGTCCACCCTTGTTCTGCAGCAGGAAATGACTGCCATTTGGTCTGAGCTGTTCTAGGGGAACAGGGAAGGGTCAGACTCTGAAAGGTGGATTCAACCTACATTGTATCTCACTCAGATACAAGTCACATTGCAATCACTGCCACTGCTTAGAGGATTAAAAATTATAAGGCTAATAAGAAGGAGAATCTGCCCCTAATGTACCACGTCTCTCTTTAAGAGTCCTATTTGGTTCATCTTGCTGTGGCTGCTGCCCCATTAAAGCCTTAAAGAGAACTCATAAATATAAAAATACCCGAGAGCGTGGCAGAGAATCTTGCCCTGAATAATTGTACTGAAATGTTCTAAAAGGAACTTAATTTTCTTCTCGATAGCCTCACTAATACTTTGAAGAGAGAAGAATGAAGGTGAGGACATGCATTACATTCTGTAGAGGTAACAGAAAGAAACCTTTTCACAGTGAATACGCCAGGGGAATATGTCTAAAAAGGCTTATATCTGTGAAAATATGACCTCTGATTTTGCCAAGGTCAGTAAAACCTACTGTGATTCGCTTTGTAAGTGTCGGTCACACAAGTTAAAGCTGCCTCGAGGCAACTTTAATTGCTGTACCCAAATGCAACAAGACGTGATGTTTCTGAAAGGTTTGCAAAATCCTCCTCTGCGTGGAGGAGCAAGATTGTCTGGTCCAACATTTGTTTATGATTATTTATGGATCCAAAACAAGTCAGTTCTTTACTATAAATTCATAGAGAATGGCAGATCAAAAAGCCATTAAGAGCTGTTAATCTAACACAAAGCAGCCTTCTTAATTTCAGTTTCCCGGCTCATGCTGTTCACGGGTGGGTGCTGTTCTTCTTTTAACCTCTGTGGCGATACATGCCAGAAGACCCTCACATCACACAGCCCTGCAGTGCCATTTGTTGAGACAATCTGTTATAATTCTGGGTTACATGATTTGCTGAATATTTCCTGGGTTAAAGCTGAGAAGAAGAGGGGAGGGGTCTTGCACTCTGCCCTGAATGCCTTTATATGGCTGCTCAGAGGCTGTCACTGCACCTCACGATCGCCGTTTTTGGAGACAGAGATGGGCATATGGGGTCACACCATTACCCATTCCTTCAAACATCCCTGGTTCTTCGTCTCAGAAAAATGAGCTCCCGACATTCCCTGCACTTGTGCTCACATGGGATTTCTTTATTGTGCTAGGAATAGGAGCATTTCCATAGAAGGTTAAAGCTTTTTGTGTCCTGCCTGAGACTGGCCAATTCTAGATGTTTCTGAGAAAGGTGCCAGGATCTTATTAAGTAGTTGTGGTCTCCAAAACACTTTCCAATTTACCTGCAACAGGAAAAGGAAGTGGCTTATCATCTGCGATGTATTTCTCTCCTTAGATTTTCCAGTTATCCTACACAGAATGACGGTATGTATTCTTTTATTGATGTAAATGTCTAAATGCTTAATAGTGCCTTTAACTTTCTTCATGTCTTGAGGCAATGAAATTGACAAATTGTGGAAAAAGTATTTACAATTTACTGGAAATGGTTATCTTTCAGTTTCACTTCATTTTTAACTCAGGCAGTGCTATATGCATTGTTTGTGTGCCATGCGATGCTCCTCTCTGTCTCCTTTTATTCACCTCCTGTCTAACTGAACAAGCCTAGCCTTTTTGTCAACTTTCCATCAAGAAGTCTCCCATTACTTTAGTTGTTTTATCACTAGGTTTCTGTATTCCTCTCCGGAAAGATTGGCCTAACACAAAAGCGAGCATACCTTGCATGACAGATTACCTTATAATGCCTTTGCAGATGTGAAGGGTATCCTCTCACTCATTTTTAAATTGTCCAAAGCATCTTTCTTGTTTTCTAATAGCTATGGTATATGGTGTGGTGTCTTGATGTGGCTGTTTACAAAAATACTCACAAATCCTTCTGGTTCTTCTGGAAAATCTCAGTTTGGGCTAGAGCTGTACAGCACTCAGCAACCTGAACAGCCAGCCCAGCTCTCCCCTGGTGATGGGCCACAGAGGTGGTTGAGCTCTTGTAGGGCACCATGACTGAGTTGCTGTCAGACCGGGTCACTGCTGCCAGGAGGTGATGCCCCACTTCATCCTCTCAACACCTCTACATCCTGGTCATGCAGTTGCACTGATTCCCATCCTGCAGCACCGGTGCTTCTTGGATCTCTCACTGAGCTGAAGCAGTTCTCAAAACAAGGAAATGAATGTCAGAAGCAAAGGACATTTTCTGAGAGATCAGGTAGCTGTTTAAGCTCCACGGTCAGCCTGACAAGCAGCGACGCAGTGGGTGTCAGAAAGAGGGTGAGACTCCTGGTCAGCAGCAGCAGCAAGAGGAGGAGGAAGGGGAGAAGAGGAATGAGATGACATCTGTCAGCAGCACCAAGCTGATAGAGGACTTCCAGCAAGGAGACAGGAAAACCTTTGTGATGCATCTGTTTCAAAACAGGTACCTGGACACTGGCAAAACTGCACGCCTATAGCTCCAAAGCCAGAAATACTGTTTAAGCTATCTGACCCCTAAAAACTAAAGGCATGGAGAAAGAAGGTTCACCTCTCCATACAGCTGCCAAGCAAGAACCCTAGCAGACCCAAGCCTCCAAAAGCGTTATGCCACTGTTGTCAACCGCACGGTTTCCCTCCTGCCATCTTGGTCTGTCTTCTCAGGTCTCTTTGTTGCTCTTCACTGCCCTCTCCTGAGTCACGAACCAAAGACGAGTTGTGTACATCTTTGTGGCTGCAGTGGTTTTCCCTCCGTTCCAGACTGACGTATTTCAAGCACTTGCTCTAGATAAGGTGCTTGGAGCTTCTCCTTGTTAGCACTTAGCCATGCTGGGAACTGCCAGTCTAATCCTGCCCTGCATTTCTCAGCCATCAAATACAACTCCCCTCGTTCTGTGACTCTTTGCCCTATTAACTTTTTGTCAGGGACTTTGTCAAAGGCTTCCTGAATGTACAGGGGTACTTAGGGTCACCGTAGAACAACCCTGGCCATGCCTCTAAGGTCTCTTTGGAGCTGCAGTGTTTTCTTTTTGCTTTAAACTCCTGCTTTCTCCTGTGCGTTTCCTTTACATTCAGACGAAGAAGCGATGCAAAATTTCACAGGAGGGAAGAGGTGCACAGCAGAAAGAGATGAGATATGGAGTACGATTATGCAGGAATCCTGTGCAACTTGAATTGTAGGAAAGTCATCTCATCTCCTGTGCTGGAATGTCTCCTGCTAATGGGTGCAACCCTTTCCCAGTGACTGAAAATCTTGATAAGGAAAGTGATGAGACACTCGCGCAGCTAGAGCTCTAAGACTTGGGTTTGCCCTCCCACGCGTTTTGGGTGGGCAGGCAAACCACAGACTGTCATCTGTGAAGTCAGAAAGCATCGGGTACATTTAATTACTACATTAGTGCTTGCTAACACTTTCAGTGCCAAGAACTGGTTGTGGAGGGTTTGGGGTTGTTGTTGTTCATGCTTTGTTTTTACCACAACATAACTATTGGGGCAGGAGCTCACACATCTGAGAGCTCGAGTCAGCCCATTAATAGGCACTTACTGCAATAAACAGGTCAGGAAATAGTTGTGGCAAAGCAAAGAGCTGAGTGGCTTTGGCTTATTCTCATATTTTTCTTCTCATTGTTTCTTACTCTGTTTTTCCCACTCACAAGGTTTTCTCTTTGGCAGTTTTCTGTTTCCAACAACCTTATTTGTTCTGAAGAAGAAGAAAAGAATGTAAATAAAGGATCTTTTCAGTTAAACAAGGTCTTTCAGCCCTTAGGAATGAGGCACTACAGAAATCCCCTCTGAGAATCTGTGCCTGACCATTTTAAGAGGACTTGTGGGATGCTCACCGCACAGCCCATTTATCAGCAGTGCCAGATAACTGGCCACATTATCATCATGTATCCCATGGCCTAGTCATCCCCTTTCCCAGAAATCCAAAGGAGTGGGCCAAATCCAGCGGTGATAACAGCAACCCCTTTCCCATGGGTGCACAGCCCTGGCATGGCCGTGTGGTATCACTGCACAGCAGGGGAGCAGAGAGGTGTCCCGATGTCCCAGGGAGACAGGGAAGGTTCTTGCCGCCCCAAATTATTGGACTCCATTGCCCAATTGCTTGCCGTGGGAAGCAGCTGGTTCAGGTCTAGCTGTATGAACTGCTGTGGGCGAGCGCTGCCGGCTCCCCAAGCCCCTTCCCCACGGTCTGGCTGGGGTGTGCGGTGCACGCGCAGCAGCTCCAGGAGGTACGCTCGGCCAGAGGCACTGCGCGGCACAGCTTTGCCTGCCGCCGTGACAAGCCACGTGGCCCAGCCACCTAAAAAAGTTTGGGCACTGCTGCTGCACACAAGAAAGGGAAATTACAATCGCATTTGGCAGTTTCCCTGAGAGCACAAACCGAGGCATCCAGAAGGGGTATGCTGCTGTTCTGATGTGATCTAGTTAAATATTTGAGTAGGCAAATACCTAAATCAAAATGAGCTTTGTGATAGATTTGGGATTTTTCAGTTATTTTTCCGTACTTAGGATATCTGAAATGAGTCAGTCCCTGCAAAATCACTGTTTAATGTTAGGAGATCAGTGACAAAAAAAACCCACCCAGTCGAGAGCTCTTCTGTTAGTCAGCATTTCCTTCCTGATCCCACGACAGGAACCGAGGTGTGTGTGTACCAGAGCTGTGCTTTGCTCTCCCTGTGCACACTTGCCTCCTGCTCACCAGGACGGAGCCTTCATGCCACTTGTAGGTGTGTTGCAGCCCTGCTGCCTGCCCTGGGCCATGGAAATGTCCTGACGCTATGCGTCTTCTCAAAACCTGCTCAGGCTTGCAGGATCCATCTTGTCTTTTCTATCTCCACTTTAAACTTTGTGTCAAATCAGAGACTGAAGGATTGCAGTGGCTGTTGTTCAAAGCAAGATTTAAACACTACGCAGGTCAAAATGAGAAGATAATTTCCCCCTCCTCTTTTTTTTCTTCCCCCCCCCCCCCCCCCCAGTGATCCCCCTTTACCAAACTGATAACTTTGAGGGCATTTTTTGTTCTATTTCACCTTCAGTTTCTGCCGTCTGTATCCTTGTCAAGCACAAATGTGGCTGAACTCATGCATGGGGGCACCACAGTTTTACTCCACAGGGAGTTATTAAGCCTGATGTAAACACACTGTTGTTTTCATTTAGCTTATAGGTGAGGTATTAAGCAGGTTTTGATCAGTGTGAATACATCTGCTCAGTGAACCCTGGAGTAGATTTTGGCACACAGGTATCCTTCATAGGGCTCAACTGAAGCTTCTACACATAGAGCAAGACAAATGAGTATTACCACATCCCCAACCAGGCCAGAGAGATTCACACTGACACAATTAAACTGTGGGTGTGGACAAACTCTCTAACTTCTAGCAACCATCTTTCTGCAGAGTTAAGATCTGTATTCATCTACCATTTTCTAGAAAGAAGGGTGGTGTGCCCAGAGAGCACTTTGTGGACAACGTTGGGTTACGCTTTACTGAGTTCAGCTGGCTCACTGGCTGTTTTGAGCTCTTAGCCACAAGCACGTAGCAACAGCGACCACCAGGACCAAGGATCACAAAGACTCTGACCAAGGACGGTGTGCTCCAGGGCAGGGAAAATGTGCAAAGGCAAGGGTGCATCAGCAGCTGCAGGCTGTCAGCTGGGCTAACTAACTGTGTCACCTCCGCACCCCTGTCGTGCTTGACTCACCCACCCCACTTTGGTACATCATCGTCCAGTACATTGTCACAGCAGGAGCTCTTTTCTACGCAGTCTCGAAGAGAAACATAAAAATACAGAAAGTCCATGCTTTTTCGACATTGACCTCATCAAAAAGACCATTCATAAAAACTCCCATCCAAAACAGCAGTGCAACTCTTCAATAACTTGGTGTTCTGTGCAAGTTTTCAAGCACTGTCAGCCTCCAAAATGGCTTGGTCCTAACCTGGCCTGACCTCCCGGGACACTCTGGAACACTATTCGGAAATGCCAGAAGTCTATGTGCAGTGGGGACCACTAACCCACAGCAGCACCATGCACACAACCCTTTGGAGTCAGTGGGTCTAAAACCTGGAGGGAGAGACCCGACACCACCACCGAGGGGTGATTGCCCCTTCTGACTGAAGTTACATGGGGCTCCAGATGCAGGGCACCTCACCTGAGGCTGCTGAGAGTAAAAGGCAGGTAACAACAAAAGCTGCGAAACTTACACAGCAGATGTTTTTCCTTGCAAGTGACACTGGAGTGTTCAGAAAGGTGAGCAAGTGCCTGCTTATCATCTAATATTTATACACATTTTATTCTTGCTCATATAATCCTCACAGGGTATCAAGCTCTCAGAAGGATTTTGGTTAAATCATTCCATGAATGGGAATAATGAAACTTCTTCTTTGCTGAAGCTTTTCCCAGCTTACTATGAACTAGTTCCAGGACAGTACTGCTACCTCTTCTTTTACATTTAACCTTCCTGTCACTCCAGTTTTACCACTGTGGGTCTGAAATTCATCAGGTCTGAAATAGAAGCCAACTGTGGACTGGTTGTTGTGTAATGTCCCTTGATTTTATTATTCAGTCTTCTTTTCATCTTGCTCATGCACAATATCTATGGCTACATACATTCAGCAAGAATATGAAATATCAGATCTCTCCCTCTGCTTCCTGGGAAGAATAGGAGAAAGGAAAGTGGAGATTTCATCTCTATCCCCTGGTATCATGCTCTGGATGTTATTCACTGTGCTAATAACTGTATCAGCATGTTTATAAGATGATGTGCTTTTAATTGTTTCACTCACTCTCTCATACACATGAAGTAAGCACTCTAATGGGTTCTGTACCTTTCATCCTTTATTTTATTGTTAATGGTATCTCCAGTAATATAAAATGACGGATGAGTGCAGTCTGAGAAGAGCAGAAAAATCAATGTGCATCCAGACTTCGTAGGAGAGCAGGCGAGGAGCTGGGGCTGCCAGGCACTGCAGTCCCTCTTGGGCCAGACGAGAGTGAGGCCGTAAGCAAGGAAAGGCACATTGGCAGAACATCTCCTGCGGTGCCCGCGGACAGCGAGGAGCATCAGAGGGAAGCATTTGGCATCTTGCACCCTCTGCCCACCTAGCCCACCTCCCGTTTGTAAAGAAGGTGGCTCCAGCCACGCGTGATGTACAGACACACACAGGCAGGACAGCTGCCGAGCACGTGGGCGTAGGATGTTTCCATCCAGCTGTGCATACAGCGCTCGCGCCGCAGCTGGGGTTGCCCACAATTCAGGCAGCGTATGGGTGGAGTTACCCCAGCACAAAGCAGCTGGGCAAGCTGGGTCATCTTCTTCCCAGGCTGTCCCTGAGGTGAGACACGAGGGGCCTTGAGCAACGAGAGAAGCAGTGGGAAGCCCTTTCCTTGACCCCAGAAACAGAGGTGTCCATGCAGGCAGGTGCCATGCCCAGCTGCCGGCCTGGACAGCCCCAGCCCCATGTGTGCTTGAACGACTGTGCCCTGAAACATGTGATGGTGTCAGAGGTTGTCAAGCACAAGAGTGGAGCAGCTCTCTGTGTCTTGTGAGGATCACCTGACAGTCCTCCACGTGGCTAGAGAGAATGTCACGCATTCCCCAGGAACACAACATCCCCATGTCACATACAGCCATCAGCCAGCAACGGTGTTAATAAAGCACAGGGGCAGCCACTTGCCATTGCCATTTCTCTAGACATCTCTGGTTTCCCTACAGGAAAATATAACTTGGTTTTTCATCATGAAAAACAACTGTTTAAAAAATCAAGAAGATTTATATTCTATTTTTTTAAAGCAGCAGAAACTCAAAAGTCTAATAGATACCAACAAATTTTAATGCATTTAGGGAAAGAAACCCAAATGTAAGGGGTTTGTTTTAAAAAAACATCCCGCCCTTCGTGTCAGGCTATAGCCTAGGGTGGGTATCGTACTGCCAAGTTACAGGAGCCTGTAATGGAAATGCTGACAGACCTTCAGCACCACCACAGTCACAGCTGGTCTATAAATAGCCTTTACAAATGCCTGGCATGTGAGATGGGTTCAAGTACCCACTTCACAGAATGTGGCAATTTGACCAAGGATTATTTCAGAGGACAATCACAGATTAGATCTGTTTGCCTGTGTACTCATTCTTGCAGGTGGTTTGGGTGCAGATCCTACTTATTCTCCAGTGCCAGATACAATGCATTAAGGATGCTGTTCTGGCAGGTACAATACTGCTTCCCAAACAAAGCTGTAATATGACCTACTTTGCACAGCCCAGTACTATTCAATAATAAGTGGCCTCTATTGGGTTTCTACATGTAGACAACATCAAACACGTTTCACTGAAGCATTTAGATATTGATTTTACTCAGCCTGGGAACTTCAGTGTGGGTTCTTTCCGTGTCATCTTGAAAATGCATCCTCTTGCTCCCATGCTATAGATTCTCTGTTAGGGCATGTGCATGCAGACTCCCTCAGCTGCTAGTTGTCCCTCTGCCATTTGTTTCTAAATTAAGGGCAATTGCTGCATCCCTTTATCCCCTAATGGCAATAACTATTGTGTATAGTAATGTAGGACCTGTCTCTGCTGCTTGGCTTTCCTACTGTCACTCAGCCACGTCTCAAAACATGCTTTTTTTAACTAGATAGCAAAATAAATCACTGGTCCCAAATAGGAGCACTGGGGACGCTGGAGGATTGTTTAAAATTTGTGAGCCTGTTTCTATAGCTTCAGGGAGTGTGTTAAATTTTCACCACGCATTTTTTTATCCCATCATGTGTTCTGGCACTCTCTCCAGCTAACGGGTTCAGGGAGATTTTCTGCTGTTCTCCACCTATAGGGGTTGTTGCACTTTTGCTTTCTGTTTTCTTGGTTTTGGGAGAAGATCTCTATCAATTAGGTAGAGATCCAATTGCAACAGACATTTTGTTAAGAGCTAACCAGAAATTGAAAAAGGAACATCAGATACACTTTCAGTAGAGGGGTTAAATGTTGCACCTGAGCCAAATTTCCACCAAGGTGATACTCTTTTCCCTAGAGTTCGCTCAGTAATTTCAGGTGTGGGGAAAGTGTCCCCTTCCTGCCCTAATTTGTTACATTATTTTTCTTCACATCATTGCATTTCTGTCACAGTTCAATGCAAAGTGAGTTGCATTCTCCGCCAGCCTCACGCAGAAAGCGGCTTAGGGCCTTTGGTCTTGAAATGTGGGTGTTCAAACAGGCTGTCCTGAACCCTGCTTAATCCTGCAGCAGGAGAGGCCACTGGCATCAGAGGGGATCCATGAAACAGAGCCCTACCCAGGTGTGGGCCATATTCCTGCCACTCATTTGGGACCAAATTCATTGCCCACCTAGAGTCAGGAGGCGTTGGTGTCCTCTGCACCCTGCCAAAGGTGCATCCCCCCTCCCCATCTATGGGCCAGCACAGGTGCCCAAGTGAGTCATTCATATGTCTCATGCACAGATCCACCCTTCCAAGCCGAGCGTGTGGTATATAATCAGGAAACCAAGCAAGTAAATGTTGTTTTTTTAAGGTCTCTTTCGCTAGAAAGAGTCTTTATGTAATGTATTATTATGGCGCACTGGATGTGATGTTGTTGCTGTTATTATTATGCCCAGACTAGCATCACTAGGTCAAATGGCAGTTATTTTCTTGTAGCGAATAATGAGTTAAGAGCACCATGGCAAATGAAAACCAACGAGCACCTGAAGCAAAGGGGCAGCAACACTCCACTGCAGGAGGTCAGCTCTCTTTGAAACACAGCACTTTTACTGCTTCATTGGCACAAATGAGTGTTCTTGACCAAGTGCTGTTCCTGATTGTTCGGGAGTCTTTCCTCCTAAAAATTTAGAGCAGATAGCACAGCATTCACATTCACAGCGCTCATTTCCTGTGAATGTTTTTCACTTGAAAGTCTGAACACAGAAGCCAGCATCATACCCCAGTAATACTCGAGGAGGTTTGGCCCAAAGCAAGACTAATATCATGGGGCAGCCCATGAAGAAAACGTTTTGTCTGGGAAGCACAGCCGAGGCAAACAGTAGCGATGCCCATCACTGGAGCCCTGCACAGCACCAGGGGTTCCTGGTTCTTCCCTTGGCTTTCTGCCCAGCCTGCAATAGATACGCTGCCTGGGGCTCTGGTCTTTGCATGGATGCTGCTTTGGGTATTTCTGCGGTTTGGTATTGCCAGTCGCCGCCCGCTCAGCCAGCACTGCGGAGCACACATTTTTTCACCAGGACTCTGACGACAGCAGATGGTTAATCAGCAAATAGTGCCAAAGGCAGAAAGGATGGGGTTGTTGTTTTAAGTCTGAATTCTTACCGTGATGGGGGATGTTACAGCACTTTCAGCGTATATTACCAAAAAGAAATGAGACCATAGGTAAATCAGGACATTTGATACTGCCAAAGTCAAAAGCTTCAGCTATTAAATTTCTTTATGCACCACATACACTGATTAACAGTTGAATGTTTCTTTCAAAAGAGCACGCACGATCCACTGTGGTTTAAAGAAGGTGGAGGAAACCCTGACAGAGAATAAAGATGAGATACAAAACCTGTACTAAAGGAATGCCTCCGTGGAGATTGCTTTTCTGCATCCTTCCTGCTTTCCCTGGAGCTAAGTGCAGTGCTGTACTTAACTCAGGACCAGATCCTGCTCATGTTTTCAAGGCCTGTCATCTTCAGTTTCACTCTTTGTATACAGCAACTGGGATTCTCCCTTACATGTTAAAGTAAGGATATTAGCAAGCAGAGAGATTCTATTCCCAAGCCGTGAGATAAAGTGATGGAGTCAGTCTGCTTTATGAATGCCAAAAAAAGAACATGCAGTGTCTGGAAAACACTAAACTGACCTGCGGGGTTTGAGACCTGCCCATAAAGTTCCCATTTAGATGGGATGCTTTCAGAGTGGGTAGGCCAAGCTACAGGCTTCCTAAGTGTCTGCTAATAACGTTAATGGACTGCAAAAGCGTGGAGAGGTACCAAAAGGAATTTTAAAATGGAGAGAGTGGGAGGGGCAGGGATGTCAGTCCGTATACAAAATCCCACACCCCAAATCACACAGAAGCACTGGGGTAGGCGGGCACCTCTGGAGATCATCTCATCCATATCTCAGAACACAACACTCAAATCTGCGCATTCACATGTATTCAAAACATCACTTATGGACACAGACATTACATCACTATCATTTGACCAAAAAAACCCCTGGACCAGAAAAAGCATTGTCAGGAAAAAGGAGGCTGGAGTCATAGGACAGGATCTGCAAATATGCCTGAGGGTGCTGGCACACCGGAGGCTAAATCTCCTCCTGACTCAGAGCTGCCTGACTTAGCCCTTCAGATCAGTAGGAAACACAGCCCCAGGGCAGAAACCCCAGTTCCCCGCAGGCTGCCGGCAGAGGATAAACAGCCTCACAGTGGGCTCCTGAAACGCTGGCTGGCGAGATGAGTGGGGAATGAGCAACCAGCCACGTGAAAGTGGGTGGCCATTAGCTCCAAGAGCAGACTAGGCAGAGCCTCTAGTAGACAGCTGTACCTTTTGCTCCGTTTGGGATTCTCGCCTGGAGCTGGCTGCCAAAACTTGCCCAAGCATTTCTTGCAGGAGGCAAAGAGCTTTCCTGCTCTGTCCCGGCTTTGTATGCCCATTAGCCCCGAAACAGAGCGCGGGCTGGGGAGAGCAGCGGTGCTCACAGCCCCACACATCTGATGGAGCCGTTTATGGAGTCCAGGACATCCACCGTGTACACAGGCTGCCCTCGCTGCCAGACTGTGACAGCTTTGGATGAGTCTTATCCTCCTCTGTTAAGGCCATTCTAGTTGCAATGGTCCATAGCCTGTTGTGGGAGGTGGGATCCTACGGGACGCAAGCATTCAAAGCGGTTCCTCCAAATGAGAGAGCACAAGAGCGAAGCTTGGGCTTTGCATGTTCTGGGGAAATGCTCTAAACGCTCAGGTGAGACATGAACTTGAGTGCAGTCTGAGGGTTTCATCCGCACTGTTTACAGAGCCATTAAGGCAGCAGTTGCTTTTGCCAGGAGTGGTGGGAATTTGGCACTGCTCTGCCTCCGGGGGTTGAGAAATCCCACCCAGAAAAACAGAACACACCCAAAGGTCTTGGCTAGTGACGATAGCAAAGGGGGAGACATGAACAAGGATCTCCCTGAGGATTTGAGCACCCTAATTGCTGCCAGAGTCTCCTGGGGGTGTCTCAGTAGCAGTTGGGGTTGGGGGGGGAGCAGCGAACTTGGCTGGGCTAGCCCCTTTCCTTCAGGCAGCGCAGCCAAGCTTTGAAAAGACAGAGAACAAAAGGCTGACTGGCGGGCAGGGGAAGAAAGTGCTGGAAAGGAATTTGTTTCTACAGGAAGCTCAATGGCTTGTTGTAAAACAGTCTGCAGTTCTGTTGTTTCCATGTTAAACCATAGAAAGGGGCAGCTCCAGCAAGCAGTGGATTTTCTGGTGCAAAAACAGTGGAGATTTGAAAAGGACGAAAGGCAACTTGAGCTTCCCAGCTGGATCAATAGTAAAAAATAATATCCGCGAGCAAGCTTTATTCCCTTTTCTTCTCCTCCTTCCAGAAATTCTCTAGTTTCATCTTTTTGAGTCTTAAACATTCATTTAATCCCAGGCCTGCCTTTATGAAAAAATGCGTAGAAGGCCTTCTGCACCCCAAATCTATAGCAACACTTCCAATTTTCATTACCAGAAATAGCAAAAGGAAATGAAAAGCAGGTGTGGGGAGGCTTTTCTGAATAATGCCAAGGCTGTGCTTTAACCTTTACTGGAGGGAAATACACATCTGTGCATGCCATAGTTCCCTTACAGCCACAAAAAAATGACAAAAGCAACCAAATACTCACAAGTTCTTCTAAGCATGTTTGCTGACAGCCCGTGCCACTGAAATATTTCACTGACCTTTGACAAAGACAGTAAATATGGCTTGCTAGGCTGTAGGGAGGAAAGAAATCAGGGCATTGGGGATCTCAGAATTAAACAAAGAAAATGGTAACATGAAAACAACTTTGGAGACCAGTGGGAAGAAAATCAGGCATCTCATTTATCTCTCAATCGCACCACGTCTTTCTGGATTTTTGCATATGTAGTGGTACTTTCTCTGTGTTACTTGAGATGACTTTGGTTTGATCCTGCCAGATGCTGAGCAACAAGCCACAGCCAGACTCGGCAGCTCAGAGAGACTGAGCCGAGATTAGTCCCAGATTACCCTGGTGCAGCCTGCAAAATCCAGTCATTCTGTTTTTCATTTCTGTGGCAAAACTGCAAGATCCTGGAATTTGTTCTTTCTCCTCCTATATACCATTCCATGAAGCAAGAATGAATGCCCTAGAGCTAGCTGTACACTGCCAACTCAAGCCTTTAAAATTAACTCAAAAATCACAGCCCAGCCTGAACAGGGAAATGTAAGCCTGAACCTGGCCCCAGCGACAGCGGCTGCTGGAAAGGCCCCCTGAGGCAACTCCAGCGCTGTAATAACCTACGTAAACAGGGATGGTGTATTTTTTTTTTTTTATCCTCTGCCTTGCTTCAGTGGAAAGGGGCGGAAAAATAACTCACTTGCGTACACAGTCATTTAGGCCCAGTCATGATTCCTTTAGAGCCTGTGCCAATGGATTTTAGTCATTCTCTGGCAATGGTTTCTCTTTTAACCGCAAACACTGAATACTTAGTGGGTGAGTCACCACCTTGAGTAATCTAATTCCTTGACCAGTACACGCTTGCTTCCTTCTCTGCAGTGCCTTTCTTCGCTCGGATATTTCAACGTGTGCCTTTCCTAAAGGTTTTTTCTTTCCTGCAGTGCCCGGCGTTGCAGGGCTGGGAGTCCAGAGGAGTCCGGAGGATCCCAGAGTCCAGCTCCCAGGGCAATTCCCGCTGCAGTTCCTTGGCCACCTCAGGGCCAGGAAAGGCACCATAGCCCACTGGTCTCCCTCACCTCAAACCCAGCATGTGCTGTCCTTGGGAAAGTGGCAAGCTCAGGGTGAGAATGTAATTTTTCAGACAGCAAGCCTTTACTCAGCAGGTCTGGTCATATCTGGAGGCATAATGCAGCTATGCAGCTTTACCAGCACATTGTAAAACAGCCAAACCTGCAACATTTGCCTTGTACCAGTCTGCCGGTCAGCCCCTTGGACGAGGGCAGTCAGTGCCTGAGGGCTCCTCTGGCTGACTTCGGGAAGGGGACGCTAACACCAACGGCAGGCAGCATAGGGTGGCGTTGGTGCAAACCTTTCGCAAGGGGTTTTCCCTTCCTCATGTATTAGCTTTCCAAGAAAAAGTACTGCTAAAAAATGATGGGGTTTAGAAACACTAGAGAAGAAAGGGGTTTTTTTCTCCCTTTAGAAGATGTAACATTTCAAAAACACTTAAACACTCGAGGATTAAATTGTGGTGAGTGTTCACAAGACAACTTTTGAAGAACGTTATTAAAATCTTTCCTAGCCTTTTCTTTCATGATTGCAGCTTTCTGTTTCATTTCCTATTTATGGGAGACCACGCTCTCCTTGGGGCATCTTCTGGCCACTACTGACTGCAAGCTGCTTCACTTCAGGGAAGGAACAGAAAAGAGAGGCAGCAAGAGGGGAGGATTAAATTATACTCTGATAGTTTCAAGGCAAGAAAAACAGACTATAATAAAAGTACTCTAATATAAATTTATGATCCCAGTAGAAAAATGTCTCAGAGTAAAGTTCTTTGTGCATTTATGTATATATAAGTACTGATGACAAACAGAGCGGATCCAACTGCAGCTATGTCCGATAGCCTATACGTCTGCTAGGACCATTAGGTCCTCTCCTGACCTAATCTGTATGCACACCTACAGTCAAAACACACACGCACTCCTTGAACAGGGAAGAAGAAGTGTTTTACATGAATTGTCCAAAGACATGATTGATCCTGAACTTGGTGACTGAGCAAAACTATTGTTATTCTTAATTTTAACACCTGTCTTAATGCTTTTTAAATAATTATACCACGTTGCTTGTGTGTTTGAATCTGAGTTTTTAATATTACCTTTTCTTTTTTAAAAGTCAGTATTAATAATATGGCCATCTCAGGACTAGAGAATGCTGTCTGTAAAAACACAGGTCACTTGCATAATAAACTGTTTAACAGTTATTTTAATTTAGAAAAAGTATTTTTTTCATTACATATGGAATACAAAAGCCATCAAAACACAGAAATAATAGAACAAAGCAGAGCTGTTCAGAGACACCCCTGAGGAACCCAGTTAGCTGGGCCAGCACTGTCCCACAACGTGCCAGTCAATGGAGACCAGGACAAATCCTATTTGATGCCATTCCAAGAGCTGGGGCTAAACATTTCCCTGTTTGATGTGACACCAACATAATGTGGGTTTTGCCTCTGCTCTCATCATCCTTCTGTCAGCTGATGTTTTTCCATCATTACTGCAGAAACATACCAAGTCAGAATGGAAAGGAGAGGATGGTACCACCTACTCTTGTTGTTCTTAACTTTCCTTGAACAGTGGGCCTTGAAAATCTTCCCTGTGATGGCAAGGTCTTCTTCTGAGGTTAGCGGGTGGCATAGGTGAACTCAGGGGGCTTCTGAGCATAACCTGACATTACTCCTAGGGCACGCCATTGATGAGGTTTGCCACCTCATGGTGGTCCTCCACATCATCATCATCATCCTCACGAGTTACTCTTTCCCCTGGGGTGCTGCCATTCATATGAGGCCAGGGTCCTCCAGTTACAGGAGCTGAACCAGCCGGCAGCAACTCACCTTGTCTTCTGGGGTTAGCTTCTGCTGGCTTTCTGCCCCAGCCTGGTCACTGCAGGGCCGGGTCAGCAACCCCTGCTTGGTTAATGCAGTGCCAGGGAGATGTGGGACCACAAAGGTCCAGAGGTAGAAGGGGCTTTTCAAAGCACCGGCTGCATCAGCTTAGCTGTAGCAAAACTGAGCCTTGGCTTGCTTGCATGGATGGCCCTCAGCCCAGCCTGTGAAACCCACTGTGCTCCCTGGTCTGAATCAGGTAGGTCCATGATTTACAGGTAGTTGTCAAACATTTCTTTAATTTTTTTTTAAACTTCCACCCAGGAATTTTATCATCACTTAGAAGTTATATTGGTTTAGCTCCTTAACACTCCTTATATGAACAATAATTTTGTCCTGTATATAAACCTTATGTAGCCTAAATAATGGGAGCAAATTTCAATTAAGCCTTGGGACTCTCAGCCACCGATGCAGGAAAATTACTGATTTCCCCCGATGCCTCTGGCCACCACTGTGGAAAGGAAGTAACCGGGGGGTGATGCCCAGATGTGCCCAGCAGCATGCTTCTGTCCCTGCTGCACAGACTTCAGTTACCGACCTGGTTCTCGTCCCTTCGCGCCACCCGAGAGCCATATCCCTCCTGACCCTGACTCTGCCTCTATCACAGCTCCCATCAATCTCAGGTGCGGGGCTCAGCCTCCTCCTCCCCAAAGACAGAAAGGGTTGCATCGCCACAGACTTCCTGACAGTAGTGGGATAAAGACACATTATTCAGAAAGGCAACATCTCATCCTAAATAAGTAAAGCAATGTCAAGCCCATCAGCACTGTGGCGAGCTGTTTCGATATTCATTTACCACCACTGCTAGGAAGCTGGTTTTATTTCAAGGATGAATTAATTTAACTTCACCTTACGCGTATTGGATCTTGTTATGGTTTTATATATGGCATTAAAACATTGGCCTAGATCTCATTTCTCTGTGTAGATACCTATAAACACAGATCAAGCCACCTCTCAGCCTGCATAAGCCTTATCTTTGGGGGTTGCCTTCCAGAGCTTGGGTCATTTTTGTAGCTGTCCTTTGAATTCTCTGCAGTATTTCACATCTTTCTTGAAGCATGAAAATGAGAAGTGGACAAAGTATCTTAATAGCACTCATTAATTCAAAATCACTTTCTTTCTTTTAGTTCATATTCCCATATTATACATCTACCGGTTGCACTGGCCAATTTTTACCACGGTATTGCGTTAAGTGCTTGTAGTTGGGTAATTATTTGCAATGACCCCTGTGCCCTTCTGTTCAGTACCACCTTCCAAGAAAGTGCTCCTCATTCTGTGCAAATTTTTCAATCAAAATAAGATGCGGTATTAAGTCAAATGGCTTTGAGAAGTATAAGCGCATACGAAGATGCAGATCTGTGGGCCAGTAATCTTCTCAAAAGAGGGCAACAGGTTTGTGTGATGAGACATACCATCCCTGAAACCATACTGACTGATATTTGCTATAATTTCAGAGCTTATTGTTTGTAGAGTCCTGAATTCACTGTTCTATCCTTTTGACCAAGATCTTCATTAGCGCCTTATACTTCCCTGAATCACACTGCTCACTCCTTGCCTAGGTATCTGAGTTTTTTCAGGCTCTCAGCACCCTGACTCATTCCTTTCACCCCTTGACTGTGCTTAATCTGAACAGGCTGATTTGAAAATTTTGATCTTTAGCAGATGCTGCTTCATGCGCTTTTTCTGTACAGGAGAGATTCCCACTTCTGGCTGTAACTTGCTCGGAGCCAGGCACATCCTCCTGCCCCACCCCACCTACAGCACAAAAATCTCTTTGAAAATATCTGCCTTTTTGAGATCCAATTTACACATCCACTATTTGCAAGCAGCAGTGGGCCCTTACCTGACCTACAAATTCTTTATTCCTAATATGACAAAAGTACCTTCTTATTGCCTTTAGCCGTGTAATCCCAAGCTATGTGAGTGATTCCTTTAGCTCTCCACATCACTGTGCATTATTTACAGTTGTTAGCTTCACTGTCTGTCCATCCTTTCAGCCTGGAAATCTTCCCAGCAGCACAACTTCCCTGTGTGGCTGCAGAACCACAGCTGAGGGACATCGGTCGGATAGCATGAAACAATCCTCAGTTTGAGGTAATGGTTCCCACGTTACAAATCAGTTATGTTCACAAAAGGTTTGAGTTTTTGGAAAACCCTCCCTTTTCAAGTTCCAAATATACGTGATAGATGTTGGCACTTTCTTTACAAGGTCAATGAAAGCAGGCTGCCTTCACTGGTGCAGGGGCAGCTGCCAATTTTTAGGTCAGTGATGATCTCATCTTCTTCAAGCAGAATGAGAACCGGTATGCAGAGTCGTCATATGTTCGTTCTACTGCTAGCTGTGCGGCTACTGCAGCACAGAGGTCAATACTAATTTAATCTGCTTTTGGTGACTGCAGTGAAGCCACAGCACTTCTGCATTAAGAAATCATTCATCATTTCTGGAAACCCAGGAAATGTTGCTACTGACCAGAGAAGTCTAGTCAGTGCATCCCGAGAGAAAGGTGCACATGATAATGCAGTTTTACCGCACATTATATAGAAAGATTAAGAGCATGTAGGATTAGATGCACTTTAATAAATGCTTGCCAACACCAACATCTTTTTAATTCACGACTTGAAAGTGTAGCCTATAACCTTTCAGAGAGCCTGGTCATGATCTGTAATGCTCTAAAAAGTAGCAATGTCCTTAATGGACGGTGCCTTAGGTGAAACTAATGTCACCAGTGCAGATCCCCACCAAACATACCAGTCTGGGATGCCCCACGTGAGTGTCCTTTATCACTGTGATGATGCCCTTCACTTCTGGAAAGCAGAAAACTGCTCTGGGATCCACCTGTGCTTCCAAGAGCCATATGCACTACCAGCCCTGCCAGGCTGCCATTGCCGAGATGACCCCCTGCATTGTCTGTCTTGACTGGGACAAGCTTGGAGGCCCTCATGGGCTCTTTGGAGGTTTGCCCAGCCCAGCTAGAGACGAGCAGCATTTCTCAGTTTCCTACTCCACCACCTGTGTGTTCTCTCTTCCAGCTGGTTCTTGCAGGTTCTTCATTCAGATGTCTGAATTCAGCACCTGGTGGTGATTCGATACCTCCAGATGTGACGATAATGTTCCAGTTCTTCTGCTTCTGGTCATGACAAATTGCCAACCTCTTTCTTTGTTTCTCATGTTCCCTGGGCAACTTACCTCCACTGCCAAAGCTTGAAAGATTTGCCATAATACTGGCCAGATCAAGGAAACTTTTCATAAAAGCTTTCTTATTTTTGGCCTTGTGGAAGATGATCAGCTTTTTCTTAAGACCTTTAACTTCTTCCCTCTGTGGAAGGTCTAGTAGCTCCCACTTCAAGGAGGCCACACGTAAGAAGCAAATATGACATGTGGTAGAGGTCAAAAGAAGTGACAATGCTCTTCCCACCCTGATCACTGCATTTGTAAAAAAAAGCTTTCAAACTCCCAGAGAAAAACCTTCTATACGAGATGTCTGTGCTCAAACTTTGTCTTTTTTCAAGAGTTATTGGTCCAAATAAACAATTCTACATATCCAGTAAATGTGCTTTCACTTTTAAAAGACATACAAAAAGTCTTAGCAGTGTTTGACAATGATACAGACTAAGAAATTGATACTATTAAGGTCCTATAGAAAAACAGTTTTGAAAAGGATTATAAAATAATTAAAATAAAGATTAAAAAAAGAAATAGAATATTTTTTCCTATTTTTTTTTATTCAATGCTTGATTATCCAGAAAGAAAAAGTCAGACAAAAGATATTTATACTGCATATAAGCTTGGCTATGAAAAATATGCCTACCTTATTTTCATGGTATTTCAGCTTTTGTTCTGTGGCTTTCAGTTTATTTTTTTAAGTACAAAGACAAGCTTTCTATTGTTATTTATTTCATTGTGGGTGAATATTAGAACTTTAAATGTACTTCAATTTCTGTCATTTCAATCCACAAGCCAAAGAACTGACAGTTGGGTCTTTGACTGAACAGTAACTGGAAGCCATTGTGAGCCTTGCTCTGTTATCAGTGCAGTAATGGGACCCAGTTCTGCTCCTATTGAAGCCATCAGCGTTTTCACTATTAACTTTTATGAGATTAGGGCCAGAAGATATATTGCATGGAATTAAACACCCAACAGGTGTTTTGGTTCTGTTTGTTTGGTTTTGTTTTTTTTTTTTAAAGGGCTAATTCTTCACACCAAATTGCTGGCACCTGCAATGGAAATGGAGAGTGAGCTGCTCCTTTCCTGGCAGTGCCATGGTTTTATCTGTATTACAAAGGATCACTGAACATGAACAGACCTGGTGGCTTTGAAAACCAGCCCCATAGTGACTCTGAGCATATTTTGCCCCACATCCCACCCGCTTTCAGTCCATACAGCTGCCGCACAAATAGCTTGCCCTTGGCCTGTTTGAATGCACCTGGAAGCATCCTAGCCCATGGAGCAAGCTCAGGCAAGCACGGTCCCTGCAGCTGCTGCAGGGAGCACGCCTTGAACCCAGGCAGAGGCTGCACTTACAGACTTGCAATATGGAAAACAGTCAAGTCTGCTCTTGAGGGTGGTGTTGGCATAGTCAATATTCTCTCTAGAGATTTCTGGGGATCTCCAAATGCTCTCCATGACCCAGTTCGGTCTCTGTTGCACCACTGTTTGCCCGTAGCTTTACCCTAGTGTGGGTGGAAAGAAAAACATGTTGTCTGCCAGGTATAGCTGTGGGAAAGGGGTAGGTCCTCCCTGCTTTGAGAGGCACACGCCTGCATGCTTATAGGAGAAGCCATAAGGAGAACAGCAGAGCTGGGATGTGCAGCAATTAAAGGCTAAAGCTGCAGCTAGCGCAGATCAGCCATGCTCTAGGAATGTTAGTGATGCTATCCTCACTGTGCCAGCTGATGATCTGGCTTCCAGAATCCTTCTTGGCCATCAGGAAGGCACAAAATGCAATGCAGCCATGAGCAAAAGAATAACAAAGCGCTTTGTTAGCAGCAAGGGTTAGAGAGCTGTATCAGTTTCTTCAATTGCTGCCGGAGTCCCTGCTGCTGGCCTCATCACCTGCCTGTTTCAGGCAATCTCTTCTCTAGGCTGCCTTGGCCATCTGGTAAGATTACAAACAGAACAAAGCAGCAGCAAAAGAGAAGAAGGAGCTGGGGAGGGGGGAGCTTGTTCATCCTGCCTCCCCCTTATGCCTCTTTTTCATCCTCTGAATGTGTAAATCCTGTCTGTGGCCTGGCTCCTAACGAACTGTGTGCAGAGGTAGCCAAGACCATTTGATTCAGTTCCATTGGAAATCTGATTTCTTGTTGGTCTTACACAAAGGTTTATTAATTAGGGCTGATAGAGCTTAGCAAAAAAAATCTGCTTGGCTAGCAAGGGCACTCTCTCGCTCACTCGCGCTTTTCTTAGATCTTGCCAAGATCTCAAAAATAGAGGGAGCTTAATTACAGCCAGTGGATTAATCTCCAAGGGAAAGAAATTGTAATTAGCTCTTTGAAATGTGCCACTTTTTCTTCTGGGCTTTCAGAGTTTGTCAATGTGTCTGTCTGTCCTTCTGCAGGACTAGAAAAAAGGTAATTCTGCACAGCTTTTATGCTCGTTTTTCATCCGAAGCCAGAGGTGCAAATGGCAGCTTGACTTCACAAACATTTACAGTTGATCTTGAAGTGACTGTTGTTTCCTCAGTTTCTCTCTTAAAATCTGCTTGTGGCATCCTGCGGGGGATATTCTCTCTAGCTGTGGTCACTAGTGGTCCTGCAGCCAAGGCTGTGAAAGCTTTCTGGCACCTCTTTGAGCTCGTTCTCCACCTCATGATGGTAACAAGGAAAACTTGGGGTTTGACTGCCGTTTTGAGCTGCTCGTGAGATGGCATAAGTTGTAACAGCCCATCAGTGATCGATAGGAAGGCAATAAACCCAGTGCCTTGTAGTCTATCATTTATGTTCAAGTAGGTTTGAAGGTGAACAGGAGTGCTGGGGAGAAAATCTAAAGCCAGAACAAGGCATTGCAAGAGATTTCAGTGAATTCCCATTTCTCACACATGGGACTTAGGCACAGGTTTAAAAATCACCTTGATAAATGAGAATGTGTCCAGCAAAGACACACCAAGCACTCTGATTTATAACAGTCATTGAATGCAGTCATGTCCCTGATACACAGCACCTTTGCTGTTGGGTTTGCATATATGCAAGCTAATTTTCTAGAGATGTACATTGGAGTACATCACACATTGGCAGGCAAGACAGAGCCCTTTATGTGTACACATTGGCAGTGTATCAAGGAGAAGAATAAAAAGAGGAAATGAAATACCCTCCTATGGGGGAGCAAGCATGGAAGGAGCCTTCAAGATGTATATCCCTTAATCCATCTGTCTAGTATATCATCATTCCTCAACAGTGCAGTAAAGCTATCCCTTCATTAAAACTCCCAGTCCTAGGGAAGGTGACCCAAACTCCCCTTCCATCCATTTGAATCTTGCTCTGACAGCCAGTGACTTGTTAATTATTAATATGAAATATTTGATGGTACATAGAGCAGCTGAACCCAGTTTAATGTATGCTCAGGGCGACTCTCTAAAGCTGAAATCAGCCATTCTGATGCTTCGGATTTTTCTACTGAAGTTTTGCCGTTTGCTTCCTCTTTTACTTCCCTGTCTTCCTTTCTTGTGCCTTTGTGCCTTCACGCTGAGTGTCATCTTTTATCTCAGCGATGAACTTACAGGTCTGCATTTCGATTCTATTCCTTTACTTACTGATCAGGCTTAATGGAAAAATAAGAAACAGGATACAAGCCGTGGTTTCATCCAATCCTCAGAAACCTTATTTCTTTCTTCCAGCTGATATGGTTAGCCTGTCCAGTGGTACACACTTCAAAACACCGGCCATCTCTGTGTTCTCCTGGAGTTCGCGCTGTAGTATTAGGTTCAACTGCAAGAGAAATCACATCACCCAGAGTTAAACATGTGCTACATGTGGTAAATACAGGCTTTGAAAGACTTATCTTCTGGCTTAGGGCATGCTTTTCAGATGCAAATCTCTTTAGAATGATTTGCTTGCTATGAGATTACTATTTGTTACCTGTGTGCTTTATCGACACAAACAAACATTACAGAGGTCATAACCAGCCACCTGACCTGGGCGCAGCCTCCGTTACTTACAGAATCTGTCACTTTATCATTCAAAATAGAAGGATATTATCTGTTTGACCCACATGCAAGCTCTTTAGCATTGAGCTTTCAAAAGCATTTTCCTGCCTTGGGTCAGGTCACATTTGGCTACCACACCTGCACCCTTTTGACCATGCAGGACCTCCCATGCTGATCGAGAGAATCGACTTTAGTTAGCACACACACACACACTCGCACACGCTCCCCCTTGCAGCTTCTTATTTTTGTTCACCTTCTTGCGTTTTGCCCTTTTGAGAGCCATGGCCAGTGATGGTACACAAGGGCTGTGCCAACACAGTCCAGAATCCAAGCTTAGCCCTGGAGAAAATCCCCCTCCTGACTGGCAGGAGCAAGCTCAGAGCACCCCTGTTATTATTTCCCTCTGAAGAGGAGAGTCAGCTTGGTTAAAGCCCCTTCGGAAACCCAGGCACCATTCAGTCAAACGTAAACCAGCACAAATACTTCCAAATAGTGCTAACATCAAGCACGGCAGAGACACTGCAATTTGGAAAAGCCTGATTGTCTGCTCTTTTTTGCTTACTGTACTGCCTGTACTCATTTTATGATCCCCAGAATATATACAGTAGCTATATGCATGATTTATTATATAATTCCATCCCTCTCTAGGGAATATGTGAGCATGTATTTAACCAATATTCTGTTGTACGCTGTAATTCCAACTCATGTTAAGGACCTAGCAAGCAACACACAGCAGAAGCAACAAGCCCCATTCCCCGTTTCTCCTCCGCTCATCCAGCAGTTGCACTAAATTATGCACGTTGTTTTTCCTGAAGAATCTCTTTAAGTGGCATCATAAACCAGCAGCATTTGCATCGCAGAGGCAACCTTTGTTCTACTTAGCACAAAGTAATACTCAGTATCTGTGTGCAAATGCAGAAGGGGAGGTGATTTGGAAAGTATTTTGGAAGAGTTTAGAGAGCAGCATTGAGATTTTATTATTATTATTATTGGAAATTAGAACATTTTCTATCACATTAACTGACTTTACAGCAATTTATTTTGCTGCTATCATAAAGGGAGGTAATGAACCATGAAGTTTCTTCAGGAAATTGTCAGCATCTGCCTGCAAATAATTTTCAAATGTGAGCCATGAAGGGAAAACACAGCAATTCAAAGAAAACTGCTTGTCCTCATCCTAAAGGAAAACCAGTCAGTGTCACTGGTGTTTGACACATTCAGGAGAAAGGTCTGCTTTAAAGATGTGTCACTGGTATGTAACAATGGAAAATTTAGGTGCATGCTAGTCATCTCACAGATAAGATTATCTCCTTTGAAAGCATATGTTTCCGCAGATGGATAATCATAGTGAAAGGATAATCAATAAAATGAGAAGAAATTCAACAACCTGCTTTTTATTCTCTTAGGGATCTCACTTTTTAAAACAATTATCTCTCTGTTATCTGTGACACCTCCTTTGTTCGTCACAGTAGGTGCCTAACACTAAATCAAACCCAAACCCACATCTAACCAAAGATAATAGGAAATTTAAAAGATTTCTTTATCAGTTCCAAACACATACAGCATCACATAGTAGTTATCTAGGATTAGGAAGCTTTCTGGGTGTGATTCACTGATAGCATTTGCATCATATCTCTATAGCTTTGATGACAAACAGGGTACTGAGGAATAAAGCAACATCCTCAGGTCGTGATACGCTGGAAATCTATGTGAAATGGATTCTCCATGCCTAGAGCCTTGTGTGGTCATTTATGCAGGTGCAAGGGGAATATAAATGCAACCAGCTATATGTGAAGCATTTTATTCTCACTATTAGTGCGTGTAATTGACTGTGCAAGGTACCCGGCAGTGAAAATGTATGTTTTAATCTTTAAAAGTTTCCCAGTGGTAGAAAAGCTATGCATTTCCTCTATTCAAGCTTTCATTGTATGCAGTTAGGACATCTATCATTCCCTCTCTTGGGTCTTTTCCTCCTTGATGTAATAAGAAAAAAGGGGGTTTCATCTTTTTTTTTTTTTTTTTTTTTTTTTTTCTTTACTGACATATTATCATTAGGAGTATCTCAGACCTTGTTATGACTTCACACAAAACACTGGTCATTGATGTTTCTCTGACTAGGAGAAACCCAGAGCTTTTCTTCATACCAGGTTCACTGGCCAGAGAAATGACTCGCTAAACTCATCACATGCAGAGAGTTAGAATTCATTGATTTACTCGTTTTCTCCTGTGCTCATCACTTAAACATCTGAGCATTTCATAACTTTTGAATGGATTTATCTCTGAAGTAGATCAGTGAGGCAAAGAAATTTTATTTACTTCCATTTTACTGGCGAAGAACTGAAGGAATGAGAGATTAAGTGACTTGTCACAGGTCGCATGGGAATCCAATATTGCATCCAGGAACTAAGACCAGACCTCTTTAGTGTAAGTCCAGCGCCTTAGTCACAAGAACATCTTTCTTCTCCTTCTCCCTTAATAACCTCTAACTCATTTCTTCCATGGATTATGTATCTCGCAGCACTCTGTCTCTGCTCACAGCTTGATTGCTTTTACTGTAATCCCATCAAACTCTCTACCCTTATGCTGCCTTCAAAAACATTTTATATTTATTTCTGATATCAATACAAACAAATGATTGTACTAACCTCAAAGTAGCATTATAGCAAACACATCATGAAACAGATGGAAGAAATAGAATGAGGTGATGATGCACCACTCTAACAATAGTGAGAAGACAATATATTGCTAACAACACTCCCAGTCTGCTGCTTCTCCACGGTGTGTGAAAAAAAAAGCTTTTTTAACAGAAATCATAGCTAGTTATTTACCAGTATTATGGTTAAGGTTTGCCTTTACTTGGTTTTCAGCTGGGAGAAGGAAACGTAGCACTTATTCACAGAGTACACATCTGTAGCATAAAAATAGCAGAAATACCTGGTTTCAGTTATGCACTGCAGCAGTATTTCCTTGGCTGAGAAGAAGAAGAGAAGGAGAGCTTGCAGCACTTAGACAAAGAGGAGAAACACAGTATTTTGGATATGGCTTTATAGATGCCTATCCCATCTTCTAGTCTCACTGGAAAAAACCAATGAAGCGTAGCAGCCAGTGGACTAAATAGATGGTGTCCATCAGGGTATCTGGGGTCAGCAACGGTCTCAGTTACAGTCACCTAATTCTAGCAAAGTTGATGGGACAGAGTCTCCAGTGGGCTGCAAAGTCATTTCTCTGGTGCATGCCTATTACAAACCATTCCCATTTCAGAAGTGAATTATGACCAGTTTGCACTGGTATCAGTGAGTAAGCAATGAAAAAAAACCATATAAGAATTTGAAAGCAGAATTTATCTAATTGAAGGCAGAACTTCTCCCTGTTTAACTGAACTGAGACATTTCCAACCTGGTCATAGGTGAGGAAAAGATGTATCCAAACTGGGATTCTTGAGGACGCCTGTGTCCTAACTCCCCCAAATCGTTACTGTGCTTGCATTCAATCTGAGTTTAGGCTGCGCCAGTTTACAGATTCTGCATGTCCTTCTAGTAGCAGTTTTGGGCTCTTTCTAAGAAACACTGCAAATCTTCTAATCCACCTAGAGGCTGCTGCACCATGCACGAAGACGGGAACCGCTCTCCCCACCAGCGTTAGCACAGCCCTGAGCAGGCTCAGAAACACACCTGAGTGCCCGCTCGCTTTGGCCAGTTTTCATCTCGCCATGACTCTCAGGTTGAATACCACAGTTCCTCAGAAAATTTGGCCTCAACAGTAGCATCCGAAACCCTCTTGAAGTAAGGTTTAGACTCAACTGGGATATTTAGGATATCTCACCTTGCTTACCACACATTCAAAGTTTCACTGCATTTCAAATCAACTGAGAGTAATTTTGTGTGTTGATGCTCTGGCCCACATCTGTAACCTGTGCCTCAGTGGAAAATATTTCAGTGCTTGCCCCCCCCCCGACATTGAAGGTAGTTTCATTCAGGTTCCTCAGCCCTGCTCACGTACTTCCAGCAGGGCAAGGAATGGAGTAAGAAAATCGCCAGGATTTACAGAAGTGATGTACAGCTCAACTCCATCAGCCGCTTCCATCCAGACCTGGCACCCAGCAGGAATCAGCTCAGAGTGGGACAGAAAGACGAACAGCTGGAACTACTGAAACTTAAGCTTTTTGCAGCTGGCAGGAGGATTCTTGGGGGCTGCCATGTGCCAGACCCAACCCGTTTTCTCCAGCCTTTTTCAAGGTCTGGCTTGACAGAAAACCAGTGCAGGATCAGCAGTGGCAGCCCCAGTGTAGATGAGCATCCCCACAGCTCTGAAGCCCATGGCAGGGGAAGGCACTTTGCACGGTGCTGTTGAAGGAGTGGCCGCTGGCACGTCACCACTCATGGATGCTATGTCAAAATCCATCAGAGAAAACCTCGGCCCTTGGCTTCAAAAAACACATTTCTGGAGAATACAAATATTCTTCTTTTTAATCAGAGTTAGGAAAGACGGATGGGTTATCCAACTACTCTGGTTAACATGCAGAACAGTCTGTTTTCAGGAAGTGCCATAGGTTTTTAGCAGAAAAGTCTAGAAACTATAACAAAACAAAAAAAAAATCCCAGATAATTAGAAACACTAGTATTGGGAGCGATGGCTTTCTCTCGTTATGCTATAAAACAGAGAAACTCGCCTTTACATGAATTTCCAGTAACCTCTGTTTTTCTTATTCTTTATACATGCTATCCTCATAATATTTTTATAGGATGTGACAAAGAAACTATTTCAATAAAGCTCTTCTTTCTTCATGTACTGAGGAACTATAACTTTTCATTTAGCCTTTCAAGATATGACACATCTTTTGACACTTTCTGACTCCCAGTACAAGGCAAAGGCAACTTCTGAGCTTGTGTTTTGGTTTTCCTTCTCTTTTTGATCTGTTTAGCTGAGCCCTTGTCAGTTGAGAAAGAATTTTTAACTCATATGTTTCTGGATGCTGAAAAAGAATTGCTTCTCAGTAACATCAGGACTGCTGCGGTTTAGAGCTACAGCAGAGCTCTCTTTTCCACCACATAGTGTGGGACTCTGTTTATTCTTTAGTCCTTCCTCAACTTGTCTGTAACGCCCCACTAATCAAACTTTTCTTATGATTAGCTCCCTTCAATAACTTTTTTATTTATTACTCTTTATGACTGTGGCTATTGGCCTTGATCAATAACATAATGCCATCTGCCATAAAGATATCACTAACCTCACAGATAAAGAAAAGCTTACTGGTCTTTCCCTTCCTTAATCCTTACTTACTTTCCCATCTACTTAACAGCAAAACCCACAAATACTCAAGTAATTAATTTATCTTTTTCCTTGTTCTCTGCTAACATTTACATTGGCCATTTTGGATCTTTAAGACTGAAATACTGAAATTAAATTGTCACACTTTTTCATACAAATATGCTTCTACAAAGGCTAATAAGGAGTAGGCTAATTTGCATACTCAGTTAAGAAATCAAAAAAAATCCAATATCCTTGCATGGATGTACAATAACACACATAACACTTTTTGCAACTGAATCTGGTTGCAAACCTTTGATAGGTTCATTTTTCCTTCGGGTTAACATCAAGACAACATTTTGTCCGGTCACACCCATATTCATCTACAGAATTTAGCCCTAAGCCAATTCAGATATAATTATTATTATTTCCTCCTACTTCCCTTTAAAGTATTGTAGGCACAGTTTTCTTTGAAATGAGCTGGACGTTTTTTTCCCATGAAGTACATAATGTAATCCACTACTTACAGCACTCACTCCTTTTCTTTCTCTGCTTTACGCAGCATATGTGGATCTTGCAATGAGAGAAAAGGAGAGATTCTTTTTCTCTCCTTTTAAATGAATCTGGTTTGTACCAAAGTCATAAAAGGAAGGCAAAGGTAACTTAGGCAGAAGGTTTTTTCTCTCATGAGCTTCTCAGTGACAAGTGAAAATTGAAAACTAGCCGTGCATCTTTATGGGTTTGGCTCAATGTTAGTTCACATCAGACATAGAAATTAATTTTGCAGTCTCGTCCCAAGTCTCATTTGTACAAATCGCAGGCTCCAGGAAAGCATGCCCTAAGTCACCCGCACAGGCAGCCAAGAGGGGCTGGTGGGTGCGGAGGCTTTGTTTCAGCTGTGCTCCTTGGGTCAGGCAGCCTCGGTATTTCCCTCCAGCTACTCACTCAGCCCCACTCTCACCTCCTTCCTCACCTCCCAGCCTGTCTCCCTCCCAAAAATCCTCCCTCCTCTTCATAAAACTCCCACATTTTTAATAGATGAGCTTGACACAGACCGTAGAAGAAACCATCTGCAACGGATAAAATGAGGCAGTTTATGAGCATCTGACAGGAGGAAAGTAACTGACGACCTTAAAGTAAAGTTGCTTTCCTGGCCAATATCTATGTTAATGGCAATAATATTTAAAAAGATCAAATGTTTCACTGAATTATCACATCGTACTGCATTACCACACTGAACTGAGGCAAGAAAAACCTTTATAAGAAATTCCAGAGCCTTAAAGGCTCTTTCAAGGCAGGAGTTGCTGTAGTGGAAGAAGAGCGTGGTGCTGTGAACTTCAGAGATGTTGCCTCCAGGACAGCACCGGGGGAGCTTTCACACAGGCGTGTTTGTTAGAAATTCTGCCCAAACCAGCTCAGCACAAGTCACAAGTAAACCGTAAATAGATAGTAATTCAGAGGGAGGAGAGGGAACAAATAGCCAAAGATATTAAGATAAACAATACATAATTATTCAAAAAGACTAAACATAAATAAAGCTGCATGCGTGTCTCTGTAGGCCCTCCAGGTCATTAAGGAATTAAGGATGCAATTAACAAGAATTAAGACATTTTCAAGAAGCTGAATTTATTATTTACGTTTGTCTTCGCTGTAGTGGGGGATTTGGAAATTTATTGAAATTATGAGTGTGATATTGTAAAGATAAACATTTCTGAGGAAGAGGTGCTGGAGCAAGTTGAGAAAACCTGAGCTGATGAAGTTAAAAGAATCCAGAAGCGTTCAGAAGCTAAACTTCAGAACAGAGCGACTGGCAAGAGCCTGCAATGCGACTTTGAAAAACAAGGGTGTTTCCCGAAAGTAAAGAATTTCCTTGTTCCAGAATATGAGTCAGAAATGAACATAGGTAATGCCGACCCCAGGGCTGAGGCTGCCCACTGTGTGCAACCACGGACAAGGATAATTTGGGCATGCAGGATCAGGCCAGCCGGGCTGTCACTCTCCCCCCTCAAACCTGCAAAAAAGTCCCAGTAACCTAAGGAAGCGGGAAATGTCAGTGGGTTTTCAAAATCCTTTTGTCAAAGCTCCTCATAGCAAAGCAATGGGTCAAATGACAAACTGTGGATTAGTATGCTGTATTATAAATGGATTAAGCGATAGGAAATAAATAATCTCGGTAGAGTCCTGCGTGACAGCAGTAAATCCTAAACCCCTAGTGACTTAAAGTCTAACCCTCACGCCTTCCCATTTCCGCTACATCTATTTGCTCATTGTGAGGCTTTATGAAGAGGCTGCCTGAAGAAAAGGGGGAACATTTGCCTTCAGGAAAGCTGGGTTCTCCTTGACTCTGCCACATCCAGGACAACACTGCTAGGCTGAACAGCCATGCCAAGATTCATGCTAACGCATTATCCATTCTAATTTCTTACCATCAGGGACATTATTTCACACTTTGCTGGCTGTGATTTTTCTTCTGCTGTGTCATCCTGCCACCTTGGAGCCTGGTCTGGAAAGCGGAGCAGGCAAAATGCAGAATGCCCCAGGTCTGGTGCTGTTCCTTGGATGATCCTTCGCAGTGATTTAGAGAGGAGTGACAATGTGTCGCCGAAGTTTATGCACTCTGCTAAGAATGAAGGGCAGCATAAATTATGGAAGATGGTGAGTGATTTCAGTAGATCACACGTATACACCCCAGGCATATAAAATGTAGCCTGAAGAATACAACATAACACGCACCTAGGTGAAATAACAGTTTATTGACATGAAATGGCATTCTCTTCGCTTGGTGGTTTCAGGAAAATTCAGTACAGCTCATGGAACGCATCCCTCCCACCTCTCCCAGGATGCAGGTAATGACACTTAAGGAAATAAAATAGCATGAGCCATGCTAGATAAACAGACTGACACACCACAGGCCATTTCAGACCTGTGTATTTGGCAGGCTGTATCCTCGGCGTGCAGCTCATCGCTAAACAAGGGCTCTGATTTGGCTTTTGTACTGTTGTTCACCATAGCTGGAGTGACAGCTGAAGAGATCCTGCGAAAGCTGATGGAAGCAGAGGCATGGCTAATGTTAGGTATGGCGAAAGCACGAAGGGAAATGGGCCTTATCCAGCAAAGCACACACATGCCCACCCTTACTGCTCATGCAGGCTGCTTGCTCCCAGCCCTCACTGCGCTCCCAACCTGCCCAGTGCCTCTGCCTCACGTGAAAGGGGCTCACAGAGCTCAACAGCTTCCCGGCTCTCATTCTGTGGCGAGCCACCAGACTCATCACTTTTTCTTCACAGTCTGAACCCACTGCCTGACCCCCTTGTCCCCCTGCTTCTCCCTTCCCACCCCACTGATCTGCTGCTCTTCCCTGGTCTTACAGCACTGCCCTTGCCAAAATGCAGCGGTGCCGCCGGCTCTGCCCCACGGCAGGTGCTGGTGAGCCTCCATGCTGGGGAGCATTAAGCAGGCAGAGCACCTTCTTGTGGGGTGCCAGGCTGGGGCTGAGGCACCTCACAGCCACACTCCTGAGGCTGCGGGTCCACGCAAGCCCAAGGTGCTCTGCGCTGTCCCCAGCCTCCAGTTCCACTCCTGCCTTTGCACCAGTCTGGCTCTCATCTGATCTCCTGGTCAGCTGGTTTAGGAAGTTAAGCTAGCAGAAAACTAATCCTGCAAAGAAATGTCAGCCACTTCAGCTTTCAAACTGGCTTACTGCAAGGCCGAGGGGCAAGCGGCGAGGGAGAGATGGGAAAACACAGCCAGAGGTAAGGATGGGATGGCAGCAGTGCCCACAGGGCTGTTCGGAGCTGTCTCAGAAGTGCACCCTTAGGCTTCAGTCTGCGTGCCACCATCAAAACCAAGGCTTGTCTGTGCCTGTGCAGCAATGACAGCCTCAGGTCATGAAGGCGAAGCTTTGAGATGAAAACCAACAGTGTGTGGGCACCTCTTTGTTTAGGAGGCACCTCTCTGTTTAGCAGCTCAGGGTCACACCTTCAGGCTTAAGCATGGAGGCCCCATAGGGAGTAGTTAAGTGGGTTTTTTGGATGTCCTTTACCTGCTGGTATTGTTGTTAAGGTCCATGTGCTAGATTTAAATAACCATTTTGCGATGTACATAGAAGAAACCCACACTCAATGATGGGGAGAGTGCAGAGAGGATTATTGCTCTGCTCTAATGGAGCCAGGATCACTCTGCACTGCTGTTCAAGTTCATTCAAGGTCGTAAAAGGATAGGTTTAAAACTTTGCTTGCATTCTTGCCCAGGAGAGCAGAAAATCTCAAGTGAGATGGGAAGGAGAGGGATTCTCACAAGCATTGCATGTTTTCACAGAGTAGTCCAAGCGGAGTTCCCACTACTTCATGAGGAAATGCTGGAAGAGCAGAAAAAGGCTGGCACCACTGCTGCCTTCTGTGAGCCTCTCCTCTGCCCTGTTCCTCTGCCTGTCACTGCCCTGTCCTTTGCAACAGTGGGAGACAGCACGGCCAGGCAGCATCCTCTGCCTGCATGCAGACCGCTCCCATGCTGAGGTGAGATGCACAGAGGAACCTGTCCAAACCTCCTAGAAGGATAAAAAGCGGGAGCCACTGCCCTGTGCCAGCGAAAGAAATCTACCCAAAGCAATAGTTTTGCAAGTGGGGGGTGGGAAAGAACTGCTTCAGTTAGGGAGGACTCAAGGAGAAGGGAGTGGTAGCTTGGGTATTTTTCATCTAGACAATTGGGTCTGATCCTCAGGGCAGTGGGTATTAGGCCAAGGCTGGAAAACTTTCGCTAAACTAGCAAAGCACAAAGCTTCCATGCAGTGTGTGCTCAGCCCCAAGAACTTCCTGGTAACTCCGGTTATTGAGGCAGATTGTTGATTAGGATCCAAGAGAGGATTAGAAACTCTTTTAAGCATAAATAGTATTTGCAACTGTGTGAGTTAAGCAAAAGGATACAAGGGAAATCAAACCTCACGCTTCAGGGCATAAACTGCTCTCTTCTGAGTCAGGATCAACCTTTTTTTCCTCTATGCATAGCATCTCATAATTAGCTAGGTGCTGGCTGTGGTTTTGATTTGCTCTGAAGCATCAGTTACTAGCCGCTGCCAGAGGCACGATGCTGGACTAGATAGACCCGTGATGCATTTCTGTAGGGCAACCCTTTTGTTCCCATATCGGCAAAGCTTTGTGGGAAAGCTTTGGTGATTCATGTTTTCAGCAGCTCCTGGTCTTACCGAACATCGGCCTCTCATTTCCATAAGCACTAAAGTCACTCTGAACTGCTACAGAAATAAAAAAGCAAAGTTGCATGAATGGTTATTTATCTACACGGTGCAGACAGCATTTATTTACTAAATGCAAAGATGCTTTTAGGACCTACCTGGGTCATTTTTGCTAGTAAGAAATTAATTATTTTCTATATTCTGTTTCAGCTGTAAAGAAGTCACACAACTTCCAGAAGGTTTTGTATTTTGAAAGATATATATTTCTGTGTGTGTGATGCATGTATATATATAAATGTAAGTTGGTCCAATAAAGGATTTGAATTACTAACATTTCCTTACAAATTAAAGGCAGGCAAGGACCAGTAATGCAGGTGACAGAGCACGCACTAACAAAGTCTGCCTCTCCACGCTGCCTCTTTGATGTACCTCATCTTTGCCCTGAAGGAATTTCATTATCCTATGGTGAGCCAGTAATGAAATCTGTACTCAGAATCAAGCCTTCATAGAAAACGGTATCTTGACTCTTTGTTCTGCACAGACTAACTGTGTGTGGTAGGAATATGTTTCTGTTTGTGTGTGATCTGAGTGTACTTTGAATACTGATCTCCAGATAAAAAGGATAGAGATCTAATTTGACAAAATATTAAATTCCTCTATCTTGCTTTATCTAACAAAATTCTGATGCTTATTATTATTGTGATGAACATTTGGAGCGATACTTGTAGTGTACAGCATGTGTGAGAAAAATCTCTCTGTGGAGAATCGAATGGAGTGTCAAAGACCCTGATTTATAAAGAGTGCAGAGGGCTCTTAAGTACTATTTTTAGAACAATGCCGCAACAGATTTACACACAGAGAAAAAACCCTCCTCTACAGTCACTTAGGAGCAAAGTAGCATTTCAGTGCATAATAATGAGGAATTAATTGCTCTTTGTCATCACTTTTTATGCAAATTGCCATAGAACATTTGCCCAATGTGCATTTTACCTTTTAACAAAGAAAGTAGTCATGACAAACTAGACCAAATTTCATAAGCTGAAGACAAAAGTAGGCTGTACCATACATAAATTGCAGCTAGCAAGTCTATTCCTTTGAGGAACTCTATCAACTTCCCATGAAAGTCCATTTAAAAAAAAAAAAAAAAAAGTTTTTTTGGCCTACACGTCTAGTTAAATTAAGTTAAATTACTAGATGACTGAAATTTCTTCTCATGGAATTTGCTTGTCCCTCTTTACAGGCTTGGTTTATTTTCTTTCTGTTCGCTTGGGTTAATCACCAAATATCAGCAATTTTTTGTTTCCTTGTGGGACACTGGTGCCAATTACAGAAGCTACTAAGAGTCAGCAGGAAGCTGTGAGGTGTGTGGGTGGGTGGGTGGTTAATTTGGGCAACACACTTATCTCACAGAACAGGTAACGGATAAGGTCTAAGAATCAACCCAACTGAGTGATGCAGAGGGTGAGGCAGGGGTCTCACAGCCCGGGGTTGCTTCAGTAACTGCCAGGAAGACCCCTGTAGGTCTGTGCCAAATCCCCAGCCCCGTGCTGAGCCATCAGGCCCCGCTGACCTTCCAGAATAGACAATCCTTGCTAAGGGCCGATCGGCACACGATAATTGACTTAGTCCCTTCTTGCCACGAGTATAAACTCATCGTTTAGAATCCTCTATTTTGAGGATGACAACTGCAACCGCCAGAGGGGTCAATGGGCCTGGGCCTCTCCCCTCCCCAGGCAGGGACACCTCTGTGGTAAGACTGGTGCCTCCAACTACGCTGGGTGTTACCCAGGAAGGTACTGTTAACAAAAGCACTGCACTCTTTAACTCGAGCTCCATTTTTGCAGCAACTGCATTTATCAACAGCAACTCCAAACCTGTTATATCTGTTGCCTTAATAAAGCATCTATTTCTCTTCAACTTCATGAAATTGTTTCAGTGAAGGTCCTTGAGAGGGCTCTGACAGGCAAACGTTGACTCTGGTGAGTGGCTGTATCCTTTAGACTAAACCCCTTGCCCAAGTCTGTGACTAGGATTGGATCTATCTATTGGATCTCAGACTCCTCTCTGAGAAGGAGTTGGAAAGCAAGGAGATCTTTTCCCAACCTCGTGACTCAACGAGGGGGCTTTTCCCCCCCAGCCATGCGTCAGCCTCATACACGTAATGTGACATTCCTCACCAACTGCTTTCAAGGTTTTACTTGTATCATTACTGAATTTCAGACACTGCAGGTTGCCAGCTGTTTAAAAATGTTTCATTGGACTTGTATTTAAAAATAAAAAATATATTATCAACCTTGTGTTTCACCTGTGTTTTCACAACATTTACGTTTAGGCTAAACAGACGGTTTTTCAGAGAAAAAGAATGGCTACAACTACAGAATAGTACTTCCTTTCAGTGTTAAGAAAGAGTAATACATAAATAAACTTTGTTCTATGTGAAGCTTTAATTTTTTAGTCATTCTGCAACAGACACTGCAAATTTGATGCAAAAATTACCTAGATGGCAGACCAGGTCAAAATGTAGACATCCTAATGGACTGCATTGTGTCAAGGCATTTCCTCCAGAAACATCTCCCCAAATTTTCTTTTTCCTGAGAAATGCGCTGTGCAAGGAGTTTCTGTCTTGCATGTGCAACGAATTAATTCAGTGAACTAGTGGGTCTTTTCAGTCTCTAGTTTCTACCAACTTCAAACATAATAGCGAGTTCCAACAGAGTCACTTTTCTATTCATATGCTATTCACAGCAGACCTTTGTAGTTCACAACTTCAAGTTAACATAGCGAAAAGCAGTTTTAAATCACTCCAATAATCAGGGGTCACAATTATTTGCCATGGCTACAAAAAAAATAAAATCACACACATGCTGCAAGCCAATGCACTCTGCCTTCACCTCTAAGACAGAAAAATAACACAGACTTGACCTCTGCCTTGAGTGCTAACACTTCAGCAACACTATCTATTAATCAAAAAATATATGAATGCAGCTTATAAATGCCTCTGCATGGAAAGAGCCATCTTCATTCTTACAGAAATATATTTTCAGCCCCAGTCCTTGCTTAAAGTGCAAGAACCTCCTGCAGCCTTTTTGAAAAAACTGAAAGCGATGGATATGAGAAGTAAATGAATCAAACTGTTGTTAGTTATGTGAGTGGAAACCCACAGGTTTGTTGGGCTCCCAAGCTCTTTGGTTAGTATTAGAGCTAAAAGCAGAATAAACTGACCCTGCAAAAGCTAAAGCCTTCAGTATAGCACTGAAGCACTCCAAACCCACCTCATAACTCCACAGTGTCAGGGGTTTAGCCTGGAACACCAAGTCCAAAATACTCCAACATCTACTCCAAGACCATCAGAGGCAGTGGGGACCACCACACCAGTACAGCCACTGTGTGCCTGCTAAGTGCCAGTACATCTGCAACCTCTGTGTTCCCCAGCTGCCCTCCTGCCGGTCCTTCTCCAGCTTCTGTTCAGCCAGAAGCCATCCCCAAACTCCACAAGCCTTCTTATGCTCCAGTCATGTCTCAGCTACATGAAGCACGTTATTATTAAGCTACACAATGATCAGACTTGCCTCTTAAATTTTACATTCCCACATGTTGCTGCATGTGACTTCCCACTCTTCCCTCTGAAGGCACACTGATGGGCACCTTGGCCATGCCCCACAACACTACATCTACCACCACCGGACTCTGCCAAAGCTGATGGCTTTGGACTCTGCTTCCTTCCCCCTTCCATCTCTACTGCCCACCCTCAGTGCTCCAGTCTCCTCTCCCAGTCCCACCAGCACTGCATTTTCTTCATGGCTTCATGTTTCCCACCATCTGCTACATCCTGCATGACTCATCCCCAGAAATACCTCCTCAGCTGAAGCAGCAGTGTGCTCGGCAAAGCATGCCTCCATCTGCAGAGGCAAGGGGAGTGCACAGCCACCACGATGGCAGCCCAGTGCTGAGGACCAAGGGAGAGGTCGCCAGAGGCACAAGAAGCAGGTGGGCACCCACTCAAACATCCCACTGCCATGCCAGTTTTAAAGAAACTCCTTGTGACTTCCTTGAAACAACAAGATGCCCTCTGCTGTGGCTGCACAGTCCAGCCTGTGAGGAAAGAGATTTATTTGCAAAAAGTCCCCGTTACAGTTATCCACTGAAAGCAGAATCACGGGCAATGGAAAGTCAGAGATGTTACCAACTCCGTGTCTTTGTGAGTAATAATTACCTCAAGGCTTTTACTCTTAATTAGTGGATTTGGGTCTAGTCAGCCACTGGTGCATGTGCATAAACTCTCATTGATGTTAAAGACTATGTGGAGTAGAAGACTCCTTAGAAATAGTAATCTCTACCCAGGGAATAATGGGTTTTTTTCTTACCCATTTTATGTTCTTTCCCAAAATCATGACGTTGAATTAAGTCTTGCCAGATTACTGGCATCCTGTGACATGTCAGAACTGGGACCTAGACTGCTCAGAAGTATCTCAGTGCTCTGGAACGGAAAAAGTCTCCCGCATGAAATTTACTGTCCAAGGTACAAACACCGCTCCATCACACCTGGATAAACCACCACCTGCCCTCCTTGTTCCCCCCTCCAAGATGTTTTCCCTCCCTCAGCACTACTCAAGAGAAAGGAGCTTTCTTCTAACCCTCTTCTGCATTCCTTGATTTGCAGAAGCCGTGGCCAAGCAGATGCTTTGTCCGCACTCTGATGGCTTGCTGCAGCTATTTTCACATTTCCGGGCAATCGTAAAGATAGAGAGTTGTTGAAAAAAGGATTACAAGGCTTTTGAACAAGCTGAGCTAAAACGAGGTTGAGCTTTGTCTACAACTGCCCTCAGACGACTTTTGGAGCTGATTTGCCTACGCTGATTCTTAGTGATAAAGGAATATGAACTGAGATTTAAATATGTCATTACGGATGTCCTTGCCTTTGGAAGCAGACTCCAGGATCATCCTGACCTGCAAAATCAGGGAATTTGCCAGATGTCACCTTTAGAATGTTAAAAAAGAATATAATTTTATTTTATATTGATATTTTAAAATACAATTCTAAAGTGTTACTCACAAATTGTAAATAATGAATGTACTAAGTAAATAAAATTTGAAAGCCTTACTACAGCTGAGTAAGATCTCAGAAGGCAGCACTGATTTAAAGACAAAACGGGAAAGGACAAAGCTGGCAATCTCCAGGTCTTGCTGTGGGCTGTATTTGGACTGCCCCTAACGGCACTGAACTTCAAGACACCAGAAGGCTGTTAGGATTGTGTTTGCTCTGGGTCTGACAAACCCTGACCTCCCATAAAACCAATGGAAAGAACAATCTTCAGGTCATTCATCCTGTCTGTCTAGCATAGGTATTGCAATTACTTTTCCCAGATTACTGTATGTCAAACCAAAACCCATCAACCCCAGCAAGCAGGTGATCTGAACAGTTTACTTCTCTTTTTTTGAAAAAGATAAACACCAGAGAAGACCCTACCTTCTGACTTAGTGACCACAGAACACGTTTTAGACATAAGGCATAAACCTTAGTGATTCCTGACCCTCGATTTCTTGACACCCAATGTCAACAGCTCCTTAAATTCCCTTTCTACTATGGTATCTGCATCTATTTTTTTAAAGGTCAGTGCCTGTCATTTTTTCTTGCCTTGCTTCCCGACATTATAATTTTAGTCCCAGCAACAATGCTTTGTTAATACTTCAGTATATTTCAAATATTATATCTCACCAGCTCCTCAAAATATCATGCTGGAAATCTGATGCTCTGTGCATGGCAAATGTTCCTTTGTGGAGCTTTTGATGTAATGTCAAGCCACGCTGCAGAGACATTACATTGTGGATCTTTGATATCACGCACCATGACAATGTCTCCTTCGTAGCCGTCACAGCCACTGACTCAGGGCGTGCTGTTCGTACTGTCAGTGCTCCTGGAAACACAATGTACCTGGGGTGTGTTAGGATCTGGTTATGAAAAGACATATGGTGCCTGTAGTATAATCACTAATCAACTATGAATTTCTTAATCACAGCAAAGAAAATGATGCAATTTCATTAATTCTACCTGCACAACCCAGGAGAATATGTGCATAATTATCAATAATGACTTGGATCTGTGCGCAGGACCAGGGCTTATCCAGGAAAGCTGATCTTTTCACCCAAATGCTGCAGGGTGAAATGTACTTCAGAAGGAAATGACGATTTCCTCAATTAAAAACCACAAGACTTGTCCTTATTTTTCCTTTTCCACTCCTTCATTACCATTGTAAAGATCAAGTTGCATAAGATCCACTAACATGTTGCTCATTCATAGAGGCTTTGAGTCAGCGTGGTTGAAGCCGAGACTGAAAAAAAAGTTGTTCTGTGCAGTACTTTCATCTCTTCCCATAGCACTTTAAAGTAGGAATTACCGATCACCAGGAAAAAGCAATTTGTTTTTATAGATACATGATTGAAATACCTTGCAATACACGGAGCTCTCCAACAAGTGGCACTATTAAGACTATTCAAGTTCCAAGATTGATATGCAAATGAGATCTCAGAAAGGGATGTTGGGACATGTTTTACAATATTGGATTCCATCTAAAATCTTCTAAATTTACATATGAAATATGATTGAAATATATATTTGTAATTCAGATAGTCTGGAAAGTTTTGTGTTATCCACAAAGAAAACACTGAAAAGCAGGTCAACTGCCATAAGCTCAACAAGGCAGTCCTCTCTAAAGGGGTGAAGTCACGGCAGCGTGGAGAAACCATGTAATTAAGACATTAGTAAAGGTAACGTGTAACCAGGAAATTTTTCCATAGAGCTGAGTTAAAACCAGTTGCTGAATGCATGGTTTAGCCTTTTTTTGAGAACAGCATTGCAGCATTCATGGCAAGTTACCCCTCAGGTTTTCACGGGATAACTTCTAAATTGTACCTCTTCACATTTATTCTTATCGTATTTTGATGTTGCTTGACAAACTCTGGATCATTTTGAGAGACAATACATGACATCTCTTCAAATAATTCATATTTGTCTGGAATACATGTTTGGCTGTACTTCAAGAAAAACGGTCCAGAAATAGTTACATACACAAAAATTGAGGCGTGGCAATAGTTGATTCCAATGGAAACAGGATCAGACTAGATCTGTTGTTGGAATATGAGCAGTTTGGGAATTAACTGGGAAGCCAATGCATTAAAATGTATAATACACGATATAAAAATAGCATTTTTAAATAGTAGGTTTCATTTGGTTAGTGTAATATTCCTTCTGTTTTTGAAAATCAACTGTCAGTTTTTCCCCAGTTTATTCTAGTGTTATATAGATATAACAACTACAATAAAATCACGATCGGAATGATATACCAGTATCTGAACACCGTCTTCCATTATGAGTCGGTCACAAAATCATTAACAGTATTTGGATACCAGAAGTTGCACAGAGGTGCTTGGTGAGTTTTCAAAAAGCCTAAGTGCCCAGTCCGTGCTTGGCTCTGGCTTTTTTTACTCTGTGCTGATCTCAGTTCCGCACAAGTTTGATTCGATTCACACTGAAGTCACTGCAAATTCTATCACAGGGTAAATAGAAGAATAAAATCTAAAATGGATGTTTTCATTTTACGCTTCCTTTAAGCCAAATTGTAACATTAATTTTAAAATGTTGGCCAGTACGATAAATGGCAATTACTGCACCTTTCAGAAACGCGTGCCATGGGCGCAGGTGTATACAGATCGCTTTGCCGAGTTTTCTGTTTGGCTGGCTTTAACTACCTGGAGCTGTATCTCCTGTAGTGTGTTGTAAATAACAGAGTAAGTGCACTTTGAATGCAGCAGCATAATGGGCACACAGCATGCTAACTAAAGCATTACAAATGCTGCATGGCCTATTTTTATCTCCCTGTCCTTCTCAATACAGTATTTTTATCTGTCACACCAATAGAAAATTTTTTTTGTGTCTCTAGGAAAAACAAGGCAACAAGAAGGCTGTCCTGCTAGTGTTTAAACATGGCATGTCCCCTTACACACTGTGGGACTTTTCACAGGCTTAACACCATATAAGTCTGCAGAACCAGAACCTAAATGGCACTTGTGAGTAAGGCTTTATATGAACATTACTTGGAAAGGGCAAGTGAAGTTTATGAGTCAAATTCTCCAGTGGGGTGCTACTCTGCAGCCACACATAGCTTGGAAAAGTAGGGGTGAAATGCTACCAAACTGAAACACTTTTCACTTCACACAAGTGGGCAATTGTGCAAAATGCAAGCCAGGGGAGAACTATGCTTTTAAAAAGTAATGATATATTTGTCGTTGCATATGAAGAGTTGATTTTGCGTTGGCATGCGGCATTTGCATAGTTTTCTGTAGCTTAGTAGACTTTGAAAACACAGGTAGGCTGATGGAGCTGCTGCAATTTCAGGAGAAGACATCGGTGAAATAACTTCACAGAAACTGCGCCACTCTAAAAGGCACGGAAAACCCTATCTATCATCTCTCTGTAGTGAAAGGGGGAAACAGAGAATGTGCAATAAAACTGACATAAACACAGAAAAAATAACAAACACGCCCACGTTAATTAATGAATGTGCTTTTGTTAGTAGCAGGTCACCATCATTCTTTATTGACATTTACCGCAACTGCAATTTCTTCTTCAAGACCACTGACCCAGGAAAATGTAACCCTCTAGTTATCCAACGTCCTTTAATTAGAGATGTGTCCAGAGATAATCTCACTCACAGCCCCTATTGTGAATCATTTATTTTCTAACTTTCCTTTTTACCAGCCGTCTTTCATCTTTATGTTTTTCCGTCTCAGCCCGGCTGCGCGACCCGGGCTTGCAGAACGCGGTTTATTCATCTGCCGGTTCTCCCAACTGCATCTCATCTCTCGGGACGCTCGGGGTCCCGCTCCGAAGCGCTAGCCGCCGCCGCCAGATCTCTTGCAGGAGTCGCGGCTTCCCGCTGGGCAGAAGGCCCGGCGGCGCCCGGCCTCGGCCGGGAAGGGGCTCCCGGGCGGGCCCCCTGCGGCCCCCGCGCCGGCGGCACTCGGCGGGGATACCGGGGCTCGTTTGTCTGTCTTGGGAGCGCTTAGCTGTCCCTGCGCTGCGCGGCGGGGCTGACTCGGGACTGCTGGGCGCTGGCGGGCGGCAATGCCGGTAGGATGAGGCTTCTCCGGGGGCGGGGCCCGTGGAGGACCATCGGGACCAACACCGCGGCGCGGCCGGCAGCGAGGGGCGGCCGGGCGGCCGCGCTTCGCCCTGCCCATGGCCCCCCGCCGCCCCCGCGCGCCGCGCCCTCGCTCGCCTCCATGCGGCCCGGGCGCCGGCCCCCCCCAGCGCCTGCCGCCCGGGAGCCGCGCGCCGCACCTCGCCGCCGCCGGCGCCGCGGGGACGGGCCTTGCCGCGGGGCCGGCCCGGGCCCCGGCGGCCCCTCGCGGCGGACTACGGCTCCCAGAGCCCCCTGCGGCCGCCGGCGCGAGCCCCGCGCGGGGTCCGGCGGCACGCGCGCGCACACACACACACACACACACACACACACACACACACACACACACACTCGCGCGCGCTCCCGCCCGCCCGCACACACCCACCGCGGGAAGCGCGGGAGGGCGGGCTGCGCATGCGCCTCCCCCTCGGCGGCCGGAGGGGCGGGGCGGGGGAACGTCAGAGGCGCCGCCATTGGCGGAGCGGCCGTGCGCCGCTCGCCGTGCGTGGGGGCCGGGGCCGGGGCCGGCCGGGGAGCGGGCGCTGCGCCGTTGGCGTAGCGTTATTGTGAATGGAGCGGGCGGCGGGGCGGGGAGGATGATGTCAGCCTGCGAATGTCAACAATGTAGCGATTGAGGGGCGGGGGCGGTGCTGGGCCGGGGCGCGCGAGGCGGCGGCGGCGGGCGCGCGGCAGAGCCGGGCAGCAGCGGCCGCGGCAGCAGCGCGGTGCCGCCTTCCCTCACCGCCTCCGCCGGGCTGCCACCGCCGCCCGCCCCGGGGGCCGCTCCGGCAGCGACACAGCCGCCGCGGTGCCGCTCCCCCCCCCCGCCTCCCTCCCTCCCTCCCTCCCTCCCTCCTTCCCACCCTCCCTCCGCTGCGGCTTTCTCTCCTCCTCCGGCCCCCCTGCCAGCCCTCTCCCTCCCTCCCTCCCTCCTTCCCTCCCTCCCTTCCCCCTTTATTTTTCTCCGCAAGACTTTGGCGCTGGAAGCAGCTGGTTCAAAGCAATCGCCATGTGATGAGCGTCTGGGGCGGTTTTTTTTTTTTCATTTGGGGGGGGGCGGGTGCAGTTTTCTGACCGCAGAGACGTATTAATAAGAATTTCCGAAACAACAGCAGCAGAAACAACAAGAGCAACCCCCCCCCTCCCCAAACCTCCTCAGCCGTAACAGTCTTTCCCCCCCCCGCCCCGTTCCACCCCGCCCCACGGCCTCCCCCCCCCCCCCCCCCCTTCCCCCAGGCTGCAGCGAGAGGGGAGACCCCCGAAAGTTGCGCGGAGGCGAGGTGAGTGCGCCTGTTCCGCGGCTCGGCAGCCCCGCTGGGGAAGGGGTGGGGGGGCGAAGTTTGGGGGGAGGCTGGCCGGGGTGTGGGGGGCGCAGCGTGGGTTTTCCCCTTCTCCTCGCCGAGCAGCTGTTGCGCGGGGTCAGGCGGGGGGCTGCGCCCCGCCCGGGCGGCCGCGGGCTGTGCTGGCTGCCCGCTCCCCGAAGTGGGAAACACGCGCGTTGCGTAACGGGGAGTGCGCGGCGGGCGCCCCGCTGTCCGTGTGTGCGCTCACACCGCACCGCTCCGCACCGCTCCGCCCGGAGGCCCCGGGCAGCCCCCTCCGCCCAGCGCCGTCCCGCCGCCGCGGCCACCTGCAGCCGCTCGGGGCGAGCGGGCAGAACCCCCGGGCGAGCGGCGGCCCCTGCCCCCCCCCGCGCGGGTTCGGGGGGGATGCGAACTCCGGTAACAGTTTCTTGGATCGTTAGAACGGAGCGTGTAGGCAAGGCAGCGCGCCGCGGGGACGCTGGCTGTCATGAAAGACTCTAAGTGTGAAATCGTGCCTCTCCTTTTGTGGAGCAGGCTATTTTTGTAATGCGGCGGGTGTCTTGCTTCAAACGCTTCAGTTATCGTGAGATCGTCGTGCCCTTGTCGCCGAAGCCCCGGCAGCTCCGGAGTAAACCCCGTTTGTCATTCAATGGTAATAAACGTGAGGCGGGGATGACATCTTATTAAAAATACTCTTCAGGGTGTTGGAAAGATTGGGAAATCGCGGTGCTGCTGTTTGTGCTAGTTGAAGCCGTGTCAGTGTTTTCATGATGAAAGCCCGTTCTCAAAGACTTTGGAACTGTCGCTAAACTTGTGCATATTTTAATCGGGTGGTCCGGGGCTCGAGCTAGAAACCAGTCGGTTTTTTTCAGGCTGGGAATTGTCTGAGGTTCTGCCGTAGACGGTGGAATGCTCAGCAGTTTGAAGAGCGTGGTGGTGCTTGGGTGAAGTGACTCGCTCAGGTACGTAAATACTGAAATTTGAGATAATTGCGTTTGATGAGATGGATAGAATAAAGTGATAAGGTTTCGTCTGAAGCTGTTGTCTACGGGGCTGTTGTAGCAACAGCCTGAAACCAGTGTTCTAGGAGGCTTTACATCTGACAGATAGAAATAAAATTCCACTTCAGATGGGGGCTTGTTCCTTTAAAAGCCCGTGTTGCCTTTTGTACCCACCCGCCTGCCCCCGTCGCTGGGATCTGGGCACTTGTGCAGCAAAATGGATCGGCGTTGTACTTCCCTGCGGTGTACTGAACCTGTGCTTTCAGCATCGTTTTTCACATTTGACCCTCCATCTTCAAAGGCTGTTCTGAAGGTGCTCGGCAAGAAGTGGAAGGAAGCCGTGACTAATTGGAAAAGTAGAAGATTGAAAAATGAGGATCATAGGTCTACTTTTTGTGTTCGTTAGCTCTGTAACACTGGACGAGCCATTCAAACAGATGTACACCAGTACGCTGAGCTGTCAAGTGGACAGGAAAGGTCCCTAGTGATTTTGGAGATGGGGTGGTTGTCAGGATATTTAGAGATGTTTTGCAGAAGTGCTCTGCAGAAGCAGAGTATGCATTTCTGGACAATGCTAGGCAACTCTGCCGTGCAATTTGTGGTTAAACAACTAACATTTTTGAGAACTTTTACCATTGTGATGTGCACGTGGCAAAGGTGCACACATGGGAAAGGTGTGCACAGCAGATACATAACTGATGCACATGCTGACAGATCGGAACTGGTTAATCGTGAGCGATTGTTTATGCCCAGATGTCTCAAACTGGGGAAACAGTACTAGAGCAGGTATTCCTAGTCTTTTTCTGGTGTGGAGGCACATCTGGAGCATCTGTTGGTATTAAGGTGGTGCATGCTGGCAGGATGTGCTGGTGATGTAGGTGGGACACCCTCCTCTCCTTTCTTTGCTTTCTGTCGTTCATTTTGAAGCAAGAAAACACTGTCTGTTCACTCTTCTGTGCTGGGCGTGAAGGAAAGTTGGAGATGGCACCCGAGTTGCTAGTTGAGAGTAACGGTCCAAATCCCAACAAATAGGCATTGACATGACACTCCTAATACGAAGAGATTCTAGTAAATCTTTGACATTGTAGAAGGCCTCAGAGTCTCATTGAAATTGATGAGTTTAGTAAAATCTCCATACTGTATAGCAATCTTGCATATCTCTTTCTGCATGTACATAATTAATAACAAAGAGAGCTGAAAATAAAACCCTGTATAGATGATGTACAGTGTGGAATATGTGACAGAGTTGCTTGCCCTTGTTTATTTTAAAACTTCAATTGCTTGATTTTCTGTTCTGAAGTGTAATAGCTATTTTTCTTAATGAGGCTACAGTATGATTGCCAATTAGTTATTTTCCTCAAGGTTTTCTCTAAAAATATCACCAGCCATGGAAAAAAAAAAAACAACAACCAGCGATCACATTTAAAAAAAAATCCAAGAAGAATAAAAAAAGATGTTTTCTCATTGTGTGTTTGTGACATTCTTTTTGGGTAGGACTTAACATACGCACAGATAAAGGGGAGATCTCTTAGAGCGTAGCTGAGAGACAATTACAGTACTAAGCTGAAAAATGAGATGTGTAACATTAATATATGCAAAGTAATCATTTTGGTAGTAATGACATTTTCATGTAATAAACTGTTGGTGTAAATTGAATAGCATTTATTCTGTGAGGTGAACAGAGTCTCTTGTGATTTTAATTTAGGTGGTATGAACATGGTTTATATATGCAAGTCAAAATGTAGGTGCCTTTTTACTCAAAGGAATGCTCTCTGAATGGCTTCTTAGTTTACAAGTTGCGTGAACATACCTGTAGTGTTTAGCAGATGTGACTTATGTTGGAAGGCATGGATGCTTCCATCTTTCACCTCTGGGTCTGAATTTCCAGGTCTGCTCGTATTGGGTGTGATGGTCCTATATTAGTGGTTTCTGAGTTGAACTGTTAGGGGAAATACACCAATCATTCCATTAATTTGTTTAAGAAAATTTGGATTTAAACTTAAAAGCTTTCTCTAAGTCTGAGTTAGTTCTGCTACTTTCAGTGTTCTTCCTGACCACATACCAAAGAGAATCTTTTTGGTGTTGCAGTTCTTTACTGATATTCGAGTAGATGCCTAAATTATTTTGTTGCAGTAGCTGAATGGGCAGTAGATTTCTATCCCCAGTAACCCCCCAAGATTTTCCAGAACAGTGCTCAAACTGCTTGTTCAGCTTTTTACAAAAAAATGGTCCTCATTCCTTTAAATTCAGCCAAAATACATTAACCTTGGCAGCTGCTTGAATATTACACATTCATTTGAAGCTTGCATTGAGAAGATGTAAAATGTATGAATATTGCCAGCTGAGTTGCAATGTGTTCGTTCTGCTTTTTAGTTAGGCAGAAACATCTTTGTAGTGGATTGAAAAGAGCGCTACTTACTGTGCCACTCTTGGCTATGAATTAAAATTTTAAAGCAGGCAAGCAATGGAATGTATACAGATGCCTTTGTGGCCAGTGATGGACTCAAAGCTCCTAAGTTGCTAGAAGTAATGGTATTGATCAAAGAGCAACCACATGTTCAGAACAGGTAAATAAAAAGGAATGAGAGAATAAGTTTGGGAAAACTTTTATGCTGAAAGTTTACATGTAGAGCAGAGCTTCAATCTGTCCAAAATTGGGCTCGGAAGACTCCTCTCTTGATTGTATCGATCTTTATGCAGAAAGAGCCACAGCAACAACCAGAGGAGCACCAGCTGTGCTGCACTGGCATCTCAGTAGATCAATAGATGTGTCCCTGTTTGGCTTGAAACAAGTTGCCTGCAAAGGCTAACGTGGCGGGGGCTGAACTGCGCTGCTGTGTGGGTGAGAGGGCTGCACTGTGTGTATAGCCCCTCATCCTTCCCTGATCTCCTCTGCCGCTGCTCCCCCTTGGCTGTTTACACTTGCTGGTGCAAACGTGCCATCGGAACAAGATGGGACACTTTAGATTCAGTGCCTCAAAAGAAGAAGAGGAGGAGGTGGTGGTGGCTGCAGGGGCGAGAGGCACCAGGACCTGAGGTATGCCATTTTCTTCTTCTTTTTAGTGTGTAAGGTGACCTGAAAGGGTCAGATTCTCCCAGATTTATTCCCGAGACCTATAATTTGCATACAGCTTTCTCTGCTATTGTATCAACTGAACAGATGCTTGAAAAGCTGCTAGGAACAAAAAAGCTGGGGATTTCCAGTTTACACCTAGTAGGAGTTGCAACAGAAGCTGGAAGCTTATGTTTTTGCTCCTGAGCTTTGAAAACACTCAGCTGGGCTGTGATGGGTAGATGGGTTTTGATGCATAGATTCAAAAGGAGTCTCCCCACCAAGAAAAACAGGAACTCTTTACTGCTTGTGACCATACAGGGCTTCTGGGCTGTGGAGCAGCAATTTTGTTTTTTGCAAAGAGGAAAAGCAGTTATGTCTGTTTAAATAAACAAAATGACCTTCGAGACTTAATTATAGCTACTTCTTATAGCCGACATCCACTGAGGGTGGTTTTATTTTTTCATTAGTGAGCGCTTTAAAATTTAAACCTGAACTAGGAAAACAGGAACTGTAGGTGTGGAGGTGTTCCTTTACCCCGATTTGCATGCAGCCTGTTTTTTTATTTAGTGGGTAGGTGTGTTCACTGTATGTGAGAGCAATTGAACATGTCAGCAGTTTCCTGCAAGCTGCTCTTGCTGACTCACGTGTCTGGTGCAGCTTGGAGCTACCCTTGCTATAAACTATCCACAATAGGAGGCGCAGGCAGAGAGACCGTCAGTGCCGAGCTGTTGTTCAAAGGTTATTTTCAGTTCTCTGGTCATTGCTTTGCTGTGGTTTTCTTCCCCAGTAGTATCAAAATACACTGTCATTTTGCCGGGCTGCTGTTCTCCTAGGTGCATATGTGAAGTAGAAATCCATCGTACCACTGCAGAGGTTGTGCTTAAAGTACAGCTAGGTGCTGCAGATGTTCAGCAGGAATAAACTTCTGGGGTTTATTTTGTTTCTTTTTTTTGTGAATGGGGTGTTACCAAAAAAAACCAAAAAACAATCCCCCCGAGCATTGTTCCCAATTTGGATGTGGCAAGTCCAGCGTATGAATTGTATTTTCCCTTGCCAATTGCAAGCTGTACGGTCTCCTACCCTCCACTCCTTTTTATGGCAGAAATCTTTAAAGCCAGCAAGGAATTCTAATTAAACTTTAAAACAATGGCTTTAGCCATCTTCAGTTTTCAGAATTCTGCTGTTTCTTAGTTTGGTTATTATCTCCTGTGTGGCAGTATCGCTGCCCATTAGCATGAAAAGTTTCCTTCATTTGCATGAAGATGAAAACTTGTGCTCTTGTAAAACTGCTTCTTTATTTACAGCCTCTATTCTGATTACTCATAAGGATCCTAAAATGATAGCTTCTGCTGACTGATGATTTTTAACTGATCTTCTTATTGTGGTTTTTTTCTCTTCTTTCTTTTTCCTTTCTTAGTCGATCACAAAAGCCTTTGCAGAAGCGGAGTGAATTATTCGTCTGCAGTTCTGGATTTACTGTCACTGAGTTTAGATTTGTAGTTGTCCTTTGTGTATTTTTCTTATTTTTGTGGAATGGGACAAAAAACAATCTGTGAAAGTGTGATAAACAAAATCAGCTGGTATAGAACAGGCTTTAATAACAACAAGGTGAGTTCTTGTCACTTGTTTTGTTTTTAGTCAACTACTTTGACCAGTAATGAATAGAAAACCACATTGAAAGCTTTGTAACAGATGAAGAAAATGGGTGTTCTTGGTTTCCGCCAATACAAATGACTCATCAGTATCAGTAGTGTTTCTGTTTCTAATAATAAAACTGTGGAAGACCTTTAAAACGTGTGGTTTTGGCCCCTACTCTTAGTGAAAGGTTGGAAAATATTACTTTGAGCTTCTGTTTTTTTAAAACTTATGGAAGATTTAGCGATTTGCTGTGCAACAGGGGAAGATCTCATACCCTCCCCAAACCCCCTAATTGTAGCACTTCTTGCAGTGCTAAAAATCTTCCCCTCTCCTGTCTCCTCAGCGTTTTGCATTTCACTGCAGTGAGTATTGTCGACACTTAGCCTTGGTGTCAAGAGATGTGCATCTGGAAAATATAATCTATTTATGTTGAGTGGGGGAAGACTTGGCATACTACCTTGTCTTGCTGAGCTGCTGTTCTCCACCTCTCTTCCACTCCATTAGAGAGAGGACAGTAAGACGGCCGAGTGACCTGTTTTGCTGTTGGAGCTGGGGTCAGAGGAACCGAAGAGGAAAGTAAACAGAAAATAGGAGTTGAAGAATAAATGACAACTGCAGGATGTGTTTGTCGTTACCTAGAAGGAAACACACGTCTTCCAGTACTGAAAGTGATACTGAAAAAAGGGCAAATGAGAAAGTGATCTATTAAATTTTTCTTTCTCTCTGTTTGTTTGTTTGTTTGTTTTTGTTTAAGTAATAGTTTTCAAATGTGCTGGCATCCTTTTAGCTGTTTACCTATGAGGCTGAAATCTTTTTCTAAAGACCGCCCCATGTTCAGTGCGGTGAAGGAACCCCTGGCACATACTGCATCTTGTTTGAAACTGTGCCTCCTAGAACATGAGGTTATTTTGTTTACATGTCAACAAAGCATGCCCTCCATGCTGTTACAGTATATCAGATTTTAATTCTTCTACACAAGGTGTTCTACTTTTAATGGCAGTGCAATCAGTGTCTCCTGATCTGCTGCATAGAGAGTGTGACTGCCTGCTTTCAAGTTGCCTGTGTTGTTGTAAGATTTAAAGACTGTAAATGAGGCAGAGCTAGTCTTTTCTTCCTGGTTAAGAGTGAAAATTCCAACAGTTGTGAAACCTTGGTGTTTACTTTCTCTGTTGTTGCAACATTTATACTAGTAAGTTATTCCTTATAACAATGTGATGGTTCCTTGTTTCTTATTATTCTATTTTTAAAAGCAGAGTGTGCTTTTTACAAAATCCATTCTCGGGCAGATTCTCAGTAATATCTAGACCTATCCCAGCCCCCTCCGTGTCACGGGCATGTTTTTCCACTAAATATTTAAATGTATTTATGTAGTTAATTGGGATTGTGCTGTGATATCTTGGGTGTGTTAGTTGCTTGTATAACCAGACTGTGATGGACAGTCTTTGTCTCGTAGCTTCTTACTGGGAGAGGCTCACTAAAAATAGAGGCGCAGAAGCCTGTGAAGATACAACTTTGAAACATGTGAAAATCCAGTTGTTTGTTACATGGCAACAATAAGACAGATTTTGCTATTTTCAGATCGGTATAGTAGAAAATGCCAACTTCCAGCTTAAGGATTTATTTATGGACAGTTCTTACTGAAGTTCACAGAAGAGTAATCGGTAAGGACTGCAAAATAAGGTGTCACTGGCTGTTCAGAGTTCAAGAGGACACAGGTTCAGTGCTCTGATTTCAGCTTTTCTTTAGAAAAGGTTGGCATCAGAAGTGTCGTGAGGGTTGGGTCATGATGCGTCTAAATCTCATCCATGTTCTGAGCTCTGCTGACTCGGAAATGGGACTTGTGTCCAGAATCACTGAGGGCTGCACCTGTCAGGGGTGACAGACACTGTTGCTACTGAATTTTGAGACTATGATTCTGCTCTGCATTGTCTCCTCTCCGTTCCTTGCACTTGCCCCGGCACCTGTCTCATCCCCACAGTGGGCCAGCCCCGAGAGCTAAATCGGCAGAAGATTATTCATTGTATGTATAGGGTTTGTTTTTCTGCTGGTTGGTTTTACTGAGAGTCTGGCAAGGACCTCTGTAAGGGATCAAATTAAACCAAAATTTGTTGAAAGACCTAGAGCTGACCATGGGACCTCTGGTCCCCAAAGCGCAATGACTGTCACAGCATCATGCCCCATCTCCTGAAGATCACACTTGTCTTGCTTTTGCTATGTGGTGGCACTGCAGAAAACCATTAGCAGCTTGTGCCCAGCCTCACCTGTAGCTTGGCAGTAGGAGCTTGTTCCCAGGGCATGGAAAGTTTGGGCTTTTTTAATTTTGGCTTGTATTTGTATCAGACAATTGAAAGAAACGATAGAAGGAAACAGAACTCAAGCAAGTCTTCTACGTTAACAAAATGCAAAAGTATTGTCTTTTGCAAATATTCAAATAACTATTGTTGTTCATACCTGATCCTGGTTGCTGCTGGCCTGATCTGACCTGGTTGTGTCCACCTATCTCCCCTCTGTGATGAGCTCCCCTGAATTTAGGTTTCAACCTTAAGTTACAGCTGAGGAGATGAGCAGACCTGGTGACTGTGGAGACCTTTGTTTGAACCAGGTGACTGCAATCCTAGACCCTCAGGTCTTCCTTGCAACCCTTCATCACTCTGGGGATGATGGCTTTTTCTTGATAGTAGATTTCTGGGTTATTTTCTAGACAATTTGAGTAAGAGATGGGGCTGGGGGGTGGTGGAGTAGTGGTGGTGGCACAGGACCTTTGCTAGGTGGCAAACCTGGATTGCCTCAAGCTGTTGTGCATAGCTTCACCCTGTGTGGCTGCTGGAGCCAGCTGGCCGGTGTCTGGGAGGGGGACAGCACTGCTGGTGTGCTCCCGTGTTCCTGAGCAGTGCCGGTGGGGATTTTATGCAAAGCTGAAAGGTGGCCATGCGTATTGGCCAGACTTTTGGCCAGAACTTGACTAGCAAAAATCAAAGCGTCTGCAGACTTTTGGTTAGGTCCTGCTCTTGAGTGGGGAAACCCAAATTGTGCTTCAGGTCAGCTTCGGGTATCTGCTGTGCCTGAGGTGCTTCTGTGTGTTGAACCTGTAACCTGCCAAATGCTTCTGGCTGCTCAACAATTTAACTTCATTCCAATCCTGTCATTTATTCCTGTAACTGTTACTAAATGTGTACTGAGGGGTAGTGTGGTCCACAACTCACTCACGGTAAATGAAACTTGTGTAGTTTTTTGTAGCTGGAACTTGGTGGCCAGTGCAAATACAAGCACTCTGCAAGGAAATTTTTTGTCTTTTTCCTCTTCTTGTTCCTCTTCGTTTGTCTTGTTATTAGGCTAAAAGTAGAGTCAGTGATTCATTCAGTAATCTGTTTCTTGGACAGTTAGTCATCTGCCAATTAATGTTAACTTTCCACTTTGTTCAGAAAGTGAGTAATGCTTAATGCACTAACCACCAAATTCCAAGCTTAAAAAGCTGTGAGCATCATTTAAGTCATCTCCAAACTTTCTCTTCAAAGTTTTTACCATTCTGTGAGATCAAAGCAAGTAAGGTCTGGCATGCAGTGTGGTACAGCTACAGTCCAATTGTTTAGTCTAGCCCCAGTTATTAACGCAAAACACAAACCTGCAAATGTAATGCACGAGTTCTGTTGTACACCAACCCGTGTGTTACTTAATCAGTGTAATGCTTTGTGTTTTTCTTTGCAGCTCCTACTTTCAAGGGATAAATACTACCTCCCTCCCTTCCCAGACTGCCACGACTTTGTTAATTTATATTGTTCTCTACCTCAACAAATTGAAATGCTATCAAGACTAATTTATTGAAAATAGCTTGGAAGGAGAGCTGGAACTGGTATTAGCTCCCTGCTGCAAATATTTCTGGTGCTTTTCATGATTCTTTTTGGCAGGGAAAAAAGTGATTGTGCTGTTGAAGTGTTATCTATATAGAACTTGAATCTATAAAGCCTTCCTATAGCGATCGGGTAGATGTTTTGATCTCAAGGTGATGCCAGTCATTTCTGAAGATGAACACAGTACTTGTTTGAATCACTTGAGAATTTTTTAACTACTTTTTTCTTTCTTACGGAAACTGGAGTAGCATAAAGAGTAACAAGGTCAGTAATGTCACGGGAGAACTATATAGGACCAAAGTCTTTACAGTCTGCTCTAAAATAACATGAAAGGGCTGACTGCCGTGCTCAGCAGCAAAGGAATTCAAAGTGCAGGAGAGATTTGAGTGCTACGGGGGGTAGGGTGAGGTGGGGGTGGTAAACATGGGTACCAAAAGTGGTTTGCTTGGCCCAACATTTTCCTTGTTCCTTCTTCAGGCACCTGTTGTCCTCCCTCACAACTTCAGTCCATTTCTTGCAGCAAAGTCATTGTCTCTGTGTGCAATTACCCTGTGGTGCAGATGGTTTTAGGGTGTCCCCGGTGCTACAGTTCTGTAAACAGGCAATATAAAAGCCAGTGGGTGGGAAGGAATAGCCGTTTGTGGTAGGGTCTGTAGGCAGCCTGTGGCCACCTCCTGCCACAGTGTAATGGGGTCACAGCAGAAGTCTGTCGTGCTCTGCATTTGTCAGAATAAGCAAAAAATCACTTGGTCTGGAGGAAGAGTTAGGGAAAAATCCATTTCTCTGTTCCTAGAATCCGGTTCCAATCCATGTAAATGCACAAAACATTCTGGTCACCATGTTCCAGTTTGAAGAATTATGGCTTCTGAAAGGTTTTTTCTTGCAGACTGATTTTGCACGCCAGCGAGCTTGAGTAGTTTGATTACGCTCTGGACAAACAGCCATGCTGGGGGTGCTTATTTGAACCCCAGCCTTTGGGATTTGCCCATCCAGATTACCTGCAGGTTTTCCAACATCAGCAGTGCTAGTTAATGCACTTGCCTCTTTAGATGGATTGCAACTATCATATTTTAAAAATTACTTGTTTCTTGTTATGTATTAGTTTCAGCTGTTGAGCTTTACTTTTCAGGAGCGATGCTGGGTTGGAATTTGAAAATTTCTTGGGTGTGTCTGCTTCTCAGTTGGCTCAAGTGTGAGCAGAGCTTTCACCTGCATTTGGTTGAAAGGCATCCAGGAGCCAGTCTGTATGACTGCTGCTCCCCTGCCTGATCTCAATTTTTTTTTTTTTTAAAGGAAGTAATACACACAGAGATGAGAATTGGTGCTGTTTCATTGGGTTATGAGTAAACTGAAACTGAGGAATGCCTTTTCTTCCAGACTTCTACTCTGGACCTCCAGTGGTCAATGCCAGGCTGCAGACCTTGAGTGCTGAACTGGCACCGGAGGAGACGGGCACCTGGCTTTCACAGGGGTGCACAGTGTTTGGGGGTTGCTTAATCACTGGGTTTGGGACTTCAGGTTTCAGGTCACCTGGACAGGGCAGAGGAGGCTTTACAGGATTTACAGCTGTATTTGGTCTAACAGTTGCACAGCTGTTTTCTTTGGCTAGTTAGGAGACTGTGGCGTGAAGGAGGGATGACCCAGTGCCTGAAACCTTGTAGCTGTGGAAGCCCAGGTAAGGGCAGTGGTGACTGTTGCAAAGATGAAATTGTATTCAGGGCATTTTCATCTGAGAATTCTGCAAACACCCCTCCCCACCCCCCCCCCACCCCCCACCCCCCTTCAGTTTGTTTCTTGACTGTAAAGTTTTGGACACTCCCGTGAAGATGGGCATGCTTGGTGTCATCCTCCTGCGCAAAGAGGTGCCTGAGGAGGCACAGCTGGGTGAGGGTTCTCCCCGGTATTTATAGAGGGGTGTCTCCTGCCCCAGCTTGCTCTGCAGGTGTGCTGCTCGGTCGGTTAAAGAAACCACGGATTGAAATGATCGCGGGAGTGAAACAGTTTACAAATAGCTTTTCAGTGTTTGTTTTTATTTTTAACTCCTTCCCCACCTACGGGTGCCTCCCCTGGCGTATTGGCGAGGCTGAAACAGCTCAAGGAGGGAAAATCGTTGTTGCAGAATATGCAAAGTGCACCAAGAGTTTCCAGAGGACCCTCGGAAAGTGAGTTGCTTTCGTAATGGCAGAGATCCTGCACCTCTTCCTTCGCCGAGCCCCGCTTGTTCCCTTCTGCTCTTTGTTTATTTGGGGTTTACAGGGGTAAAACTTCGGTGGCTGCTGGGTTTTTTTCTGAGAGGTAGATTGCATGCTGTTTGGTTTTTTTTTTTTGGTTTGTTTTTGTGTTTTTGTTTTTTTTTGTTTTTTTTTTTTAAGGGCTGACAACTGATGAAAAGATATCAATAGCAACATATTTGAAGCCAGTGGAGGCAGGGTGCCCTTCTGGAACCTGCAAGGAGAACTCCTGGAGCCAGGTCCTGCTGCCTGGGCACTGGCTCCCGGTGTCTCCAGCAGTGTGGTCCCCACAGCTGGCCACCATCTTTCAGGCACTTGGTGTGTGCCCCTTTTGCCCTAATTTTAGCTTATCGCAGAGGAGTGATCTTAAGCATACTGCCACATCTGAGCATGAGAGGAAACTTAGACATTTTTCTCTCTCTTTTCTTTTTTTTTTTTTTTTTTTTTTTTAATTTATTTTCCTAACCCATGTTTGATTGCTTGTGGAAAATTCTGCTCAAACGGGTGAAATTTCTTTGGGTGTTTAATCTCAAAACCGCAGCTCCCAATAGCCAGGACGCACTGGTGGTAATGCCCTGCTTACAGCCTTTTTCCAGCAGTGAGTAGGTGTGAGTGGGAGGGGAGAAAGGGGAAGGACACGTATGGGATAGAGGGGTATCTCTTGCCTCTTGGGTTGCTTTTCTGGTTTGTTTCCTAAATTTAAAAAAAAAAAAAAAAAAAAAAAAAAAAAAAGTCTGGCTGCCTGCAAAGTAGGTTAATCATTGCAGAAAGACTAAATGGTGGTACTCCGTGTGTGTTATTTTCATACGTGTGCCGATGGCTGCGTGCGTACTTTGCGGCTGGTGCAGCGTAGCTGGAAAGTATGTGGGAGCTTGTCTGCTTCCTCTGAGGCTGCTACAGGTGGTCGGAGGAGGGTGGGGGGCGGAGGAGGCGGCGCTCGGGCGAGGTATGACACCCGCTTCCTTTGGCGTGTGTTGTCGTGCGCTCGAACCCGCTGCCTCGCTGACAGCCGGGCGGCTGCAGGTCGTGCCCACAGTTTTTCGTCTTTGCTCTTACTGATTTGCTGTTGTAGGTTTATGACTTAGGGTTGTGGTTTAATATGCCCTTTTTAGGTATGCAAAGTGTTTAAAATTACCTAGTGTTGCATTTTTTCTTTTTTTCTTTTTTTGTTGTTTTGTTTGTTTTTTCTTGACATGGCCTTTTTTATCTTTAAAAGTTTTCACAGCTTTTAGAAGGCAAGAAGCCTAACTTTTATTTTAAAAGAAAAAGGTTTTCCCTGATCGTTACTCGTCAGCTACAAGTATGCGTTTTTTGCCTTTCAAAGATAGTTTTTTGAGATTAAATAATTTCATAGCCTTTAAGGTTTAAATATCTAATACAAACTGTTGGTAAGCCTTAAAACTCAATAAAAAGGAAGCTTAAATACCCAGAGTTTGTGAGGTATTTAGACGAGATGCCTTTCTTCTGCAGCCGTACCCAAGGAAGCGTGGTGTTAACATTTGCAAGTACAGATTTGTTTCCTTGCAATTTTGAAATCTTTACTTGGGGGCCTGTAATTTTCCTTAACTGTTCGGGTGCTGCTTAATGCCTCGGATATTTGTTGAGTGTATTGCATGTGTGCTCATATTCCCTAACGTTTTAGATGAAATGCTATAGCTTAGCAAGCTGCACTGCCATTATGCTAATGGTGAAGATAAAATTGCACGTGCTAGCTTGGGGGGGAGGTGGTAATGGAAGGGAGGGGGACCTGTGTGGACCTACGCTTAGATGTACGTCTCATTGATGTAACACCTTTCTTAGCAGATTGTGCAGCTTTAGTGCCTACTGATTACCTTTTTTTCCTTTTTTCTTTTTTCCTTCCCCACCCCAGTTCATGTCCTGTTCTGCCATGGAGAGGATAGAATTTACCTGCTCCTCTTCTTAGCGAAGAAAGGGGTGTTTTCCCCATGCAGATACTTGGAATATCCAGCATCAGCTGGTGGTTGACAGGAGCTCCAAATGCTCTGCTCCAGGGGAGCTTGAGCCAGATGAACTGTCAACTGTAGCTAGTAGATATCAAGCAGAGGTGTAGAGCAGTCTTTCTGATGTTTGTGCCACCTTGTATCTCGTCGTTAATTGAGACTGCAGCTAAAGGCCCCACAGTAGTTCTACACTGTGTGTTTGACACTTTTGAAGATGATGCGCAACCATTGTGGAAGTGTTAAGGCTTGATACATGTTTTGAAAAGAAGTAACTGCAGGGAATTCTAATGCTCCACAAAGATGTAGCAAGATAGGGGAATCATTAGCAAAGTCATACAGAACTGAATTGATTTAATTTGGGAAAAGGTGCTGAAAGTCTTGCAGTGTTTGGCTCAAGTTCATCTCCTGTAGAAAGACTGCTTAGCTGTTGTTTCTTGTGTATGATTTGCTTTGCTCTTGAGGTGGCCAGTCGGTCTTTGTGACCCTACAGTCCACTTGTCAAAATCTTTGTATGGTTCATGTCTCCTGGGCATCCATCCTTGAGAGCTACAGGAGCTCTGAGAGCAGCTCAAGGCAGAAGGTGCCAGTCCTTCTCTGGAGGATTTGCTGCTCAGTGCTGCCTTGCTGGTGGTCCTGGGGGCTCAGCAGCTCCTGTGGACTTCACCCATCTCAACACCGGCAGGGCAACGGCCGGTCCCTGCAGCAATTGAGCCCTCACATCTCTTGGGTGACACAGTCTGTGGGAATGGCCCCTGAACTGCTCAGGAGGCAAAGACTGGCCACCCTGATTGAGGGACTGTTTGCAAAAAGGAGCAAGATGAGGGAGGCTGAGTTGAAATAGACATAAATGTTGTGTGCAGCTGCCAGGCTGGAATTGTTGGATTAGAAAATGAGAGAGAGAAGGTCATGCAAAGCCAAGAAGCAGCTGAGAAAAAAATCAGAAATTACACAAAGGGTAAAAAATGAGAAGTCAAAGCCCTGTTCTCTGTCACATTGGAAGGGGGAACACATAATTAAAACTCCCGTGTTGAAGTAGGTGATGTAGGAATTGAAACACATACCTGTTCCAAGTTGCTGCTTTCTGTGCAACCTCACTTCAAAATTAACTCTACCCAAAAAAAAGAGCTGCCTGCATACAGGAAACCAAGTTTTTGACTAGAAGATACAGTAAAAAGACAGGGTGGGGCATATATGTCCTTTATTGTAGGAAAGCAAAAGAAGAGGGTATGCTGTAAAGCATAGTGAGTGAATCCATGTTACTCTCCCTTTTTCAGCATGAGTTCAGAAGGTATCTCATAGGTGCTCGCAAGATATGACACTGAGGCTTGAGCAGTTGGTGTGGGAGTTAGTGTCCCATTTAAACCCTGCCATTTTGCCATCCGTTTGGTGAAAAGGGGACTTAGCAGTTGCAGGGAGTTTTGAAACATTTGAGTCTCCAAAGCAACACAAGCATTTAGTTCGGTACACAGAACTTATACGCTGACCAGAGGCTTATGGCAAATACAGTTCTAATTTTATTTTTTTAGAGGTCCTACTGGTAGACATAAGTGAAGCAGATCAAGATCTTGCTGTGGTTGCAAGCTGTGGCAGAAAAATTAGCACCACACTTTCCAGTGGAAGCAGAATAGAAATGTAAAGTCTGCCAATTAAATTGGAAACAGCTCTTAATTTCCCCTCTTCTCCTCCTCCCCCAAAGGATGAATGGCTTACTCTTCTGGATGGAACTTTGTGCAATGACTCATAGTTTTATATGGATTAGTGTGAGTATGTAGGTGAGGGAGACGCTGGTATCTGAGAAACTATATATAGTGCCTAGGAGAAGTGTCCTGGAATGCAGAATAAATGAACATTTGATCTGTTTCTCTTGCTGAATTAACAGAAACATAAATGCAGAATATCTTCCTCCCTTTCCAGTTGTGCTGGGCAGATACAAAGGAGGCTTATGATGAACAGAGGATGTGCCTGTGTTGATAGCTGAACTAGTCACTAAAATAAGGTTATCCCCTTTGCCCTGTCTGAAGTGTGCGTGGACAGGGTACCAGGACCCAGAAGCGTGACAGTGCAGACATTAGCAGTGAGCATGCAAAGTTTCTGTGGTACCCTTTGTGCCATGGTTATTGTTCCAGTAGCTTTCCAGGGAAAGAAAGGCCTTTCCACCTCTTTGGTCAGATGGTGTTGGTCTGTGCATTACTACAGGCAGCAGCCAGAGGTAAGTCTCACATACCTTGCTCTTCTGGTGTCACCTTAACATGCCTTGTGTTAAGAGTGTGTCACCATCATACCTGCTGCTGTAGAGCCATAGCTAGGGCAGCCGTATTCATGCTGGGCTAAGCCAGAACCTCACAGGTGTGCGGTCATCTATAGCTGGTAACTTAAGCTGAAAGTGTGGGTTCACATGGGGCTTCTCCAGAGGACTGCAAAGTTCCATCTGAAGGCTTCTCCTCTCTGCAACCATCTACTATTCACCCACTTGCACCAGAATAGCTACTCGTAGCAGAACTATGGACGTGATTGTCCTGTACTCGGCACTGGTGAGGCTGCAGCTCAAATCCTGGGTTCAGTTTTGGGCCCCTCACTAGAAGAGGGATGTAGAGGTGCTGGAGCGTGTCCAGAGAAGGGCAGCGTAGCTTGTGGAGGGTCTAGAGAGCAAGCTTTATGAGGAGAAGCTGAGGGACCTGGGGTTGCTTAGCCTGGAGAAAAGAAGACTCGGGGAGGATCTTACCACTTTAAAGTACAACCACCTGAAAGGAGGCTGTAGCGAGGTGGGTGTCAGTCTTTTCTTCCAAGTAACAAGAGATAGAATGAGAGAAACTGACCTCAAGTTTCACCAGGGGAGGTTTAGATTGGATGTCAGGAAAAATTTCTTCCCTAAAAGGGTGGTCAAGCATTGGAACAGGCTGCCCAGGGAGGTGGTTGAGTCACCATCCCTGGAGGTATTTAAAAGATGTGCAGATGTGGTGCTTAGGGACACAGTTTAGTGGTGGACTTGGCAGTGCTAGGTTAACAGTTGAACTCAATGATCTTAAGGGTCTTTTCCAACCTAAATGATTCTATGATTCTAACACAACCCCTATCAATGAACTGTTCAGGTTAGGAAGGAAAAAACCCACCCCAACTTTATTTAAAGATGTTTCAAACCCAGCCATTTGACTGTGTTGCTTATAATCCAGGCTACGGAAATTTAAAGTGGAAAAAGCAAGGGGTCAGTGAGTTGTGGCAGAGGAGAAATGGGATCAAGCAGACAGGGGAGGGTGGAAATGTGTTGAGCTGGTGTTGCTGCAGGTACACGCAGCGGGGCCTGCACCCTTCAGTGTTGTTTTCTCTTCTTAGTCTGCAGCAATGTCGTTTGTTCCTTGGGGGAAATGGTCTTCTACGTGGAATCTCCATTAAGGGCCAAAGGGATAGAGAAAACTGTTAAGTCCCTATATAACAGTTGTACCTTAAAAATAGGCCTTATGTAAGGAACTGCCCACTTTGAGCAGTTGTCCAAAAATGTGACTTAGTTGGGTCCTCCTGTTTAGATTGTTCAGTGTAGCTTACTTCAGCATTTAATTGTAGGGACCTTATTTTTACATCTCAGACTTACAGACATATTGTGCTAGCATAACATTTGTTACTAGGTAGGAAGACTGAAGATCCTGATGTCAGTTCTGAGCTCCTGGCTTCTGCTTTTCCCCTGGGAGCATGTTGTTGGTCTCCTCTGGGAGGACCCTGGCTGTTGAGTCTCCTCAGTTCTCTGTAGGAGAAAATTTTGGTTTTCCCTTCAAGCAAGATGCCACACAAGGCTTACTCTCAGGGTGCCACAGTACCCTGGGAACATTTTCTGGAGAAGGAGAAGTGGATTCACATTAAAAACATGCAACCACCAACAACAAAAAGAAACAGCCGCTTCTTGTATAAGTGGGAGGGAATCCCACAGTGTCTTCAGAGAAGTAGACTTGGTCAAGTGCAGTATCTCAGACCTCCCACCATCAAATGTCAGCCAGGTCTGACTTCCATTTTAAAAGTAGTACCTGGCATGGAATAGGGTTATACCAAAGTCTTATTGCCTAGAAACCCAAACACAGAGAAATGTCATTTGGTGTAACTTCTTGAAAAGAGATTAAAACTTACGTGTTTATCTTGGATCCCCAATGCAAGGCACAGGAGGCAGTGGTGAGGGTATTTCATGATTAATGACCCTTTCTGCATATGTTTCTCATAGCTCTTGGCATTTAGTACTCTTGGTGACCTGGCTTTTTATTTCATTTTTCTCTTGTTGGCATTCTCATCAGTAGCCTCCTGAGATGCAAGAACCTACCCTCAACCAACGGGTCTCTTGGCTGTGAGGATGTGGGCCAGTGTACTATCCTTGGACTCCACCAGTCAAGTAGGCTAGCGTTCTGTCCCGTTCCTACCATCACTTCTTTTTTTTTAATTCTGCTTTAATTCCTGCAACATATAAAGCCATCACCCCTGCCTTGAAAACAGGATCCAGTTAAGATGTGTAGGAGCGTTACACTGAAATTGCCAGCCTAACCAAGAACAGATTGATTTGGGTACCACGGGAGTCAAGCTGCAATACTTGCAGTTCGGTGGGAGTCAGGTTGGCAGCCCAGGCTGGCCCCCATGCACAGCACGCTGGTGGTCCCAGCTGCTGTGGCTGCCTTGACAGCGGTTAGACCTGGCCACCCCGAAATAAAGGCTGTATGGAGGAGTGCTCTTCAGCTGCCTTTCTCTGTCCTCAGAACAAGAGAAACCCAAGGTAACACCACGTGGGTCTTGGCACTTACATGAGAAAGGCAGCAAAGGGGGGAAAGCGCTGCGTGGACCAAGCAGTGCAGTCTGTTGCAATCAGAGGGTTTTTCCTTTATGGATGTGTGTGATTTTTATGGATGGGGAGGGGTTTGGCTTAGACATGGGTGCTGATCCTTCATCTAAGACAGTGAGAAGAACATCTGATGCTGAAGATAAGCAATTTCTCCTTTCAGCTGGGAGCTTTCTCAACCAGTGGCAGGCCATATATGGCACATCAATTGCTCTGCCTCCCCTAGAGCTTCTCCCTACAGCTGCAGACCATGTGCTTGTGTATGTGTGCATGCTCACCAAGGAGGGGGGTGTGTGGATATTTAACCAGCTGTAAATCAGTGAATCGGTGTAAGGGAAGCGATTTCCCATGGGGAGAGGAACACCGTGCTAGAGTGGCGGCTGAGTTTGGCAGGTTCTCTGTTGTTCAGGGAACCCATGCCACTACCTGGGCTGGAGTTGCCAGGTCCCACTGAAAGGGTGCTGGGTGCTTTGCATGGCCATTATGCAGCCATCCATGTCATTTCCTCCACTGCTTTGACCAAGGCATGGAGGGGCTGGACAAGAAATGTGGGGACAGGGGGCTGGAGCATGAATCAGGGTCTCTGTAGAGCACAAGCAGAGAGATGGAGGACTAGTGAAAATAATGGTGTGTTGCAGGTCAGACAGCAGCTCTCCAGGGACTGGAGCATGAGAAAAGCAGGCTTTTGCTCTTCTGGCATTAAGGCTTATGCTTCCTTTTCTGCCTGCCTCCTTCCTTGGAGAGCAGTCAAAAGAGAAGTCATCTGTGCAACCTGCCAGAGGCCCTTCTTCTTGCTTCTGGCTGGCTGAAGAGGCAACTGTAGAAGTTTCCCTGTTCATTCCTAACTCTTCTTTCTTGGCTGTTGATGCGTGAGCAAGTTTGGTCTATACCAGTCTGTTTTCCTCATATACAGGCAGTCTGCCTATATAGTAAATATTTTTTGTCTTTCTCTAACCCCTGGGTACAGCACACCTGTTTTCTACAGTGATGCATGTCGTTTTAACTACTTGTGCTTAAATGGAGGAAGTCGGCAAGTAGATGGAGGGTTTTAATTTTGCTGAAGCCATTCAGGCAAAGCAGCTGGATTTCTGTTCTGCGTACGTCCTTATTCCACCCCATGCTTGACTCGTTTGGGAAGTGCTGTGGTGAGCACCCTGCATGGTGAGTTTTGTCACCTGTGTGAGTGGCTGGATGCTGATCACCAAGGCTGCAGAGGGAAGCGTGCTTAAACGTCTGGGGCAGAGACAGCTTCTCTTTATGGAAGAAGCCGTAGAGGTTTGCATGGGCCTTTTCTGCATCCCGGTGAGTAACCCAAAGGCATGAGGCCTTCCAGGATAGAAGCTATTCGAGACAGTTACTAGCTGGCAGCCTGGTGCTTTGGGGCATAAGCATCTTCCTACGAGCTTGGTTTCCTGCAGGGCAAGGGGAACAGAAGAGACAGGATGGGGTAGGTTTTCCTGTGATTGACCAGTGTTAGTTTTCTTGTACCTTGCCCTGAAGCTTCTGTAGCTCTGCTGCCTGAAGCTGATGGTGGAGTGGACCGTGATCTGAGAAGGCATTTTCTTGTGTACAGTATGAACTACTATCATACAGTTACTGTTAAACATTGCCAGTATTTCCTCTAAAAGATACATTTGGAAGTCTTACAGAAAAAGTGTGTAAACAAAAAGTACCGCTGTGTGTGGAACACCTAGCTTCTACAGAAATGAAAATCTGCAAAACTAAATGTAATATAGTACATCCAACAGATCGCTGGGCTGTATCCAGTGAAATAGATAAGGGGCTTCCCATTGATTGATGGGGTCATGGATACACCACGTTGACCTGTGCAGGTTTAGGGCCCCATCTCCTCCAAATGGAGTAGGATAGCTACAGTGAAAGCACAGAAGCTGCAGTTCTCTGTACAGGACAGCGAAGACCATGCTTTCGGGCTCTGACCCAAATAATGAAGCAATTTTCAATGTGAGGTTTTTTTTATTATTTTCTGTGCCTGGGGAAGGGCATTGTTTGAAAATCAGCTGCTTGTAAATACGTAGTGAGGCCTTGGTGCTCTGAACACTCTTATACTGCTCTGAAAAACTTACGGCAGAGCTGTTCCAATATGTTTCCTCTTGGATCCTGAATATGAGGAATACCATAGAGGTAGAACAGTGTATCAGATGTGGCCTTATTAGTGAAAAGAGGAGGATAATTGGCCTAGCAATGTTGATAGAAAAAAAAATCAGCCCTTGGCTGTAACGCATTTGATAGGTCAAGGGGATGGCGGAGAGGTGGGGGCAGGTCATAACATGGAATTAAAGCATGAATGTGACCATTAGCTATTGCGTCCAGCAAGGAAGGTACCCTATTTTGTTCATATTGCATGCATTTTACTTTTCGTTTTTTACAAAAAAACCAGATGTACCAATTCTAATGTACTGGACTTTTGCTTAGTAACATGTCATCTTTCTGGGAAAGCCTATACATACATAATAGCATTGTTTTAGTGGGCATAAATCCTTGCTTGGGCTACAAGCACATGGTTTGGACAGGACACGTTTTGGGCCCAGCGTGTGTAATTTTATATAGCAATTGTTCTCTTATGTGGGTAAATTTTTTAGCACTAAAATATCGAGCTACAACACTGTGCTTCATTGTTAGACTCACTGACCTTTGCCGTTAGTTGGAAAGGGGGCAGGAAATCTTTGTTTCCTAAAAGCTGCCTGAAGTCACAGAAGAAAGCAGTATCCCTTCTGCTAGCAACATATGAAATGACCTCTCAGTGCAAACAGAAATAATTCTGGCCACATGAAAGCTGTATGGAGGCTCAGCTGTGGGAAATGAGCGATGACGGGAAGCAAATAAACAACAGGGAACTGGATGTTAATGTTGGTTATGTCAGATATGTAAACTCCTGTAGGCTGCAATAGTTCTGCCTATCAGGATCTGCAACTCGTCTCGTTCCAGAGCAAGCGTGAGCCCGTGGGACGGGTGTATATGCACTGCTTTAGAGGCAAGACCCAGTTGTGGGCAAAGGAAAGGTGATCTTACAGGGGAGGGAAGTCAAAGTTGTTGCCGCTTCCCTGACTCTTGGGCTGTGTAAGAAAGCAAAAAGCAGTCCAGAATGGTGAAGATGAAACATCTCAGCCTCTCTTGCCAGTTGGAGAACTGCTAATATGTTTATAGTCTTGGAATAAAAGCAACAAAACAAGTTACTTAAGAAAGGGATCCATCATTCTGACAAAAATAGAGCTTTCAGCTGTGTTTTTTTCTTTGTCTGAGCCTGTGTTTCTCCAGCCAATCAATCCTGTTACTGAATAAAACTCTGGAAATCAACTTAACAAGATTAATGTCTGTAAATATTTTTAAAACCTGTGTGTTATATGGTCTCTTTAAATGAGATTATGTCATGTTTATAATACTTATATTTTGTATCTAGTCTGGTTGAAAATTGAATAGTTTTCATTAATTTCTCTTGCTTGTTTAATTTCATGCTTAAACCAATAAGTTACAAATCCGCATGACTGCCCACTTATTGTTGCACTCGGAATAATTGCACTGAGTCACTGTGTGTGGACTTGGATTGCCATAGGCTGTTAATACTTGATATTTAAGCAAGCATGTTTATCTGAAAGCTGGCTCATCAGTCTGTGGAATGCAGTGTTTACTACGTGAAGTTCAGCCTAGGATGATTGCAGTTAGGAGATGTAGTCTGTGATCATTAATAATACCTAGAATTAGTATTTGTCTTTTCAAGCCTGTATAGGGAAATAATCTGCTAAATGTGGGAAAATAAATGCAGGGAAACTTTCAGGCTTTCAGAAAAGGGGTTTTGTGTGAATTTAATGCGGTCTTCCTAAAAGACTCTTTCTTGCCTTTGCGCTTTTTTTTTTTTTTTTTTTTTTTGTCCCAGTAGGTACCTGGTTTTTGTCTATGCTTTGTCTTGAATGTCTTGTTTAACCAGAGGAGAATTTGGGATTATGCAAGCTAATAATCAATTCCCTTCATAAAGTGAAAGAATTGTTTTTTCCTGTCCAAGTTGATTTCCGAGGTTTAGTCCAAGTGTTTAGTTCCAAACACTGATGTAGAGTTATTTTCCCTAGTGAAATTTTCCTCTGTAGCAGAAAGAACCCCGGGGAAACTGACATTAGAAATGTCGTTTCACCTTGGTTAGTTTTGCTGATGTGTTTGCAGGTAGTTAAAACACTGAGAAATTTAGTGGCAGCATCACCTGCTGGAGTGTGTTTTGCAGAAGAAAAACAAATGATGAAGGGGAGTAATGGCTGTTGGTTTACTTGTGCGTTCTGCTGAGGGCTGTTCCCCTGTCCTGAAGGAAGCAGTGAATGCTCTGCAAACCCTTGACGTGCAGGTGAGAGCAGAGAAACCTTCCTCTAACAGATTCCCTGCACCAGCAGGTGAAGGGCTGCTCAGCTAGTCCGTGGAGTGCCTGCTGAGTAAAGCATACGGAGCTTTTCTTCCTCAAGTAAGGCAAATGATTTCACATAGGACTTTGTCAGAACTGATACTCGGGTTTTAGCGGAAAAGTGTAACTTCTTTTAAACTGCAAAGTGTCCACAGTTCTTGCCTTTGGGATTACTAGCGATGTGTCAGCAGCAGTCTGGATTTCATTTTTAATGGGAGAAGCATCTGTGCAATTCTGCAGACTGAGATAAAGCAAACTTTAGATTGGAAATCAGATGAGTTTGTCAGTCAGAATAACTATTGTGGAGCTGCAGGCGAGGAGCCAGACAGCACTTCATTTTTTGCAAAACAGAGAGATGATTTTTATAATGTGCTACTCTCCCACATCAGTAGTATTTGTTGCCATTGAGCACAGTTGCTCCTGACCAAGGTGATTTTGTTAGTTGGTTTCCTGTTACTGCAGTTACTTGGAATATCCAAAGGAGTCACTGTAATTTAGAAGCCATGTTTGGCAGCTTAATATTTTGTGTTTCAGGTGGTATTTGTGTGTCCATGTATCATATTTATAAACAACATTGATTTTTCCTTTTTCAGTGTATGTATTAGGATAGGAACATAGAGAAAAAGGACCGGAGGACATCATAGTTATAAATACACTTTCATTTATGTTCTCCGATTTGATGACCTCTTGTTAATTTTTTGCTATATATACAAAGAATGTTTTAGTAAACAATACTGATTTTATAGAGAATGTAGAGGAATACGTATGTGTGCAAGAGAGGCTTTTTTTTTTTTGCCAACTGCATTAGATTTTTTTTAGATTTTAAGTACTTTGCATTATTCTTAACAGTGATGATACATGTATAATATATCTCAGTATGTTCCATGTATCATTTGTCTTGGGCACCAGTATAACATACGTGGGTGTCAACTGCATATCACTGTGGTTTTTAACCAATTTATGATAGTTTTGTTCTGATGCAAAGCTTAGGTGTGCTAGAACCAGGATTGCCACCCACTTTAAATGTTGTTGTTAGCAGATAGCATTTATTTCAGTCACTTTAAAATCTTAACATTATAAAGTGGTTTTAAAAGGTTTATGTATTTTTAAAGCAACTTTTATATTCCATCTAGATAATGTCTACCACCGTTGGTACTGGAGATCATTCTCCTGGAACATGTAATGCGGCTGTGGCGTTCCACTGTATTAATTAATACAATTCCATTGAGGTCTTGAACCTCCTAGAAGATCAGGGTCATCCCCATTAAGTGTCCAAACAGGATACAACTGACCGAACAGCAGCATTTTCTTGAAGCTCTCCTTGATCCTCTAGATGGGGTCCAGGGAACCCATCACTTTGAGGAATACACGTGTTGGACTGTGTGACCTTACCTAATAACCACGCATGTGAGAAGCCCAGAGGGCAGGAGATCTGTGGGATGCCCAGTGGTGATGCTGGCAGCGAGCTGGCGAGTTCCTGTGCTGGAGAGGTTTGCAGCTGGCTACCTCGTGGTTTCTGCAGGTGGTGTTCTCCAGCTCTTGTTTGTCTTCCTGACTTTCTTGTCTAGCAGTTAGGCTAGGGGAATGGGAAGTGTGGCTTGTGTAGTCCACGCAAAGATTTCTGAAGGAAGCTCGCAAGGCTGCATGGATTGCTCCTGTTGCTTCCAGCCAATTCTTTAGCTGAAATTAGCTTGGGGATTAGAGGAGACGATACAGCCACACGTGCGCACACACAAGCTTACAGAGCAATGAACATACCCAGAGAAATCGCCCAGAGTAAACTTTTTTTTTGTGTGTCACGTAAATAAATGTGTTGTAAACATTCAGCGCCTGCTTGTTAAGGTTTATTTGGTAGGTTGGCCCTGTATTGCCTAAGAGCTTAAGTTAAAATGCTTACTGATGATGGGCTTGATCTTTGGGGATCTGCTGGAAGAAACTGGCTGAACTACTTCACCCCGTCTTCCATTTCTGTACATGTAAAATGGAGGCTACCTGTCTTCCCTGGGCTTAGAGGGGATTAGTTACCCCTTAGGGCTGGCTTTGGAAAGAAGAAGTGCTAAGCAGGGTGGCGTGATGTATGTCTGCTCTGGTGGCAATGGGAAGGGGGGAGGAGGAGCGTTAGCTGGTGAGGACGGGGTCAGGCGTGGGGTGGAGGGAAGGCCAGCAGCAGCCACGGCCAGGCCAGGGCTGTGCAGGGCTGGCTGGCTCTTTCGGGATGCCTACAGCCCGCTTTAAAGCGAGCAAAGCAAGACAGGCAGAGGCAAAATACCCAGAGCGATTTCAGTGAATACGAGCACAAACCTGTTGGCTTTAATCAGCTTATGAGAAACGAACTGCGCCTGGGAGCTGCACGAGCCAGGCCTGAAGGCGAGCTGCAGCTTGGGCGCCCGCGTGTGCACGTCCCTGCGCCCTGGCTGGGCACGCGCCCTGCGGTGGGGGACGCTGCCCTCGGGCCCCAGCACACAGCCTCGCGCCGGCCTGGCCTGGGCCTCCCCCGAGAGGGAAGCCTTGCCCGAGAGGGAAGCCTTGCCCGAGAGGGAAGCCTTGCCCGAGAGGGAAGCCTTATCACTTAGCGTGGTCCAGGTGAGCACCAAAAGTGCGTTGGAAAATTGAGCTCTGTGCCTGCTTCCAGAGAAATTCCAAGCCTGGTTCAGGACAAATTACTCTCGTGTAGCAGAATCAGTGGCGTAAATGCTTTCCCATCTCTTCCCACTTAGCTGAGCACCTTTCTGTCCTCATGAGCTCTGTGTTGTTCCCCTTAGTCCACGCTGCCTCTGCAGTGGGGGGATGCAGCCCCACACCCCCCTCCCAATTAATAGCCTCCCCATCATCTGCTTAAGGTTCCTGGTGGTGTCTCTGGCCGAGGCTTGTCCCTCTTGACTGGTTCCCCTTCCTGCCCTTTACACTCCACATCCTCGGGGATTTAACTCCCTGTAGTTGTGCTGGATAATGCCCAACACATAAAGCAGGGTCTGAGAATGGGATGCAGAGAGCTCCTGTACCGTGCAGACCAACGGGATGCCCAGGCGCCTCCCTGCCTTCCAGAGGACTCTGCATCTGGTGGTTAAAAATTGGATGGTTTCTCTCATTACCTCAGATTTCTGTTTGTTTGGTTTTGTGTTGTTTTGTGGGTTTTTTTTTCTTTAGTTTGATGTTCCTCATCCCTCCCAAGAAGACAAAAGGCTGTAATATTAAAAGATAATTTTGTAAGCCCAGGGAGAACACACTTTTTCCTTGTGCAAATTAAGGTAATGTTCTGTAATAACTACTGTGTAGGAATTGATTTTCTGCAGGTAACAACTTTGTGGGCTTGATACAATAAAGTAATAGAGCTGTGCATGTTGTGTGTAACCCCTGCAGTATTTCAGGGCTGTGGTAGAAACACCCTTTATTTTGCAAGAAGAGCAATAACGCTCCAATATTTTCAGGTTTCAAAGTGTGACTATCAAACATAAGAACAAAAGAACAAAAATATCTGAAATTCATCAGCCATTTTCCTCCGAGTTTGCCAGGCCACACACTGTAAGTGTGGTGGTATTTCAAAGCTCATGGCAATTCAGTTTAAAAAATAATAAATTATTTCATTCTCTTGAAATATTAATGTCAGAGAAAAACAAAGGAAGAGGCTCTCTTGGCAGCTGCATCTGTGATGGAGTGGAAGATTTCTTTGTCATCTTGAAGTTCCACCTAAAGTTGAGACAGAAAACCCAGCACTTCATTGTCATCACGATTCTTTCTGTCTCTTTCGGATGTGGTTGGCAAGCTCCTTTCTTTTGCCTTGTAGCATGAACAGGGAGTCTCCAGCTTACAGAGGCTCTGGGAGAATGTGTAAGGAATTGCATGAGTCCAGAGAGGATCTGCGAGGTGTGGTTCTGTAGTAAGTGGGCTTGTTTCAGCCCAGGGGCTCATTGCAGTCTGATGTAGGGCACGAAGGGCAGTGTTGGCCCCTGGCATGGAGGATAAGCCCGGTGATTCTGGACCAGCAAGTGATGTCCCAAGAATACTTACTGTATCCTGCTCTGCATCAGCTGAAAGAGAGGGTAGAGCATGTAGGGAACTACTCTTTTTGCCTGGCTATGCGCTTCTGGTACTTGTTGAAGTAAAAGTTGGTTTCTAGAGCCCACGTAAAATCCATCTGTGTGTCTGAGTTATTCCTCTGTACCTTGGGAGATGTAAACATGTGGACCTGTCCTTCTCTGGAGGCATTCAAAACCAACCTAGACGTAATTCTGTGCAACCTGCTCTAGGTGAACCCGCTTTACCAGCAGGTTGGACTAGATGATCTCCAGAGGTCCCTTCAGACCCTGACCTGTGATTCTGACCTGGGGTTAGATCTGAATTGTGGGTCAGCATGTGCTTAAGCCTGTTGGGAGCCTGAGAGGATGGTACTGGTCTGGGGATGGGGGGCAGCCAGACCATGATGTCCTATTTTGAAGGAAGCCGGTGGGGAGGGTCATCTCAGGTGGTGCTAGAAGAAGGGCCGGTGTTAGTGCCTACATGGGTCAAGAGAAACCCAGACGGTGAAGCTGGCTCCCCCGGCAGTGGGAGTGGGCACTGACCAGGCGCTGTGATTCTGCTGGGTGCACAGGTTGTGGTTCTGATTTTATTGAGATGTTCTTTCAAGGGAAAGGTACCTACCGAAGCTGTAAGTACCTATCGGGCTGGCAGCAAGTGGATGCTCTTTCTGCCTGGGCAGAGCTGAAGGGCTGTGAGTAGCTGTCACCTCTCTTTCTGGTGGTGGGGGTGATGCACCGGCGCTTGCACCCTGTCCTTTCCTGCCTACGCTGCCAGTGCTGCTGTTCCGCAGCTAGCTTTTCTCAGTGTGGCATTACCTGTCTCGTCTGTTTTGATGGCTATGTTCAAAATATCTTGCTGCTGATTATGCAAAGTATCTGCTTTTCATCATCACATCTTTTTGTGTGAATGCCATGTTGAGTCTTCAGTATGGATTTAATATTTCTTCAATATTACATGTTAATTGCTTCCAATTCTCTATTGCTTCATCTCTTGGCCACTTCAACTTAAATTATTATTATAGCTGCTCTTTTGTGAAATGTGTTATGCCTGGTCTGATTTTTCTTTTCCATTTCATTGAAGTACTTGGCAGCTTAAGTAAACCTTCTTGCCTTATATATTTTGTTTAGAACAACAGATTCCCATTAAATCAAGTACGGGAGTTTGTTTAGTTAATAAGGAAAATGGTACAGCACTACTGAGTGGACAATACGCACTACACTGAGAACGGTACATTTCTTGAAACTTGAGGCTTGTGTGTTGATTCTTAGTTCTCAAAAAAATTTATTACTATTCTCTGTGCAGAATTCCATTATGGCAGGTGCTGTGTACTATTCCTCTAGATATTAGCCTTTGTATAGGGGAAAGGGTATGGAGTTCTCCATACTCACATTGAATGAAAAGTGCTCCTTCAAAAGGCTAATGAGTAAAACTGGACCTCAGCAAGTAAAATACATCAAGGTAATGTGTCCCTTAAACCCTGACTCTTAAGTCTGTATTGATCTTCCTTCAGTGGAGCAGGAGTTGCTGCTGGAGTCCTTCTGAATTGATGCTGAGTGTCCTCATGTCCAAAAGAAAACTCCTTCTGGAGGACAGACGGGGAGAGAGGTTGTTGAGGCACTGTCAGATGGGAGTGACTGGCACAGAAAGCTGTGCAGGTGGTGGTGAGTTTTATCTCGGTCCTCTTACAGAGCTTGGAGCGCCCCAGGGTGTGTTGGTGACACAGTGGCAGCTCTTCTGAGCTTGTCCTTTCCTTTGGGTAGCAAAGGATGGGAAACTTCTGCCTGGGTGGGACGTGTGGGAGCTGGACCAGGTGAAACAAAGGGTGGTGGGAAAGGTGCCTGATGAAATGCTGGATGTTTTTTTTATTGAGACGACTGTGCCTGAAACAAAACACGCTGATGCTTCCCCGCAGCCTCAGACCACTTCTTTCCTGGCTGGCTGGCTGTGCGAATCCAGGTCCTGCTGTTTACCCCGTGCAGAAACTATTCGGCTGTAAAGGGGATGAGCTCATAGAAAGACTTGTGTGAGGAAATGCAAGATCTCCCAAAGATAGCACAAAATTGTTTCTTAATGAGTCTTGGGTACAGCATTTCATAAGGGACCTTCGGAAAAGTATGAAAAGTATTTGCCTTGGTATCTTAATAACCTCTCCGGGGGAGGGAGCAGTCTCCTTCTCATGCACGGCTGCGAGCCGGAGCCTTGGGTTCCACCGGGGTGAGCAGCCCCTCTGCCTCCTGCATGTCATCACTTCCACCCCTAGGTGCGGCTGCTCGCAGGCTGGGATTTGAGGTGTCTTTTGTAAGTTAGCATTTGGAAAGGAAACCAACAGGCTTCGCTGGATGCCCATGAATTGATCCAGGTGCTTGTTTCTAATGCAGACAGTAGCTCATTCATGAGCATAACCCAAAGAGGATGTAGTCGGTTGTATCTTTTTTTTTTTTAACTGAAAAAAGTATTTTTGTAAGTGATTTAAAAATGGCATTAAAAAAAAAAAAACAACAAACAAAACCCAAGCAGGTGTTATGCTAAAATGTGAAGTGCTTTTACAGTCTCACAGCATATCTTTTTTTTTTTTTTTTTCTTTGCGTTACCATTACCAGCAAACAGCTGATCATAATGGACTATAAGGTGCTGGGTTATTGCTCAGGTCATGCTGTTGGTTGCATGCTGACTATAAAAGAGTTCAATTACCTTAATAGTTGCAAAGCAAGGAAGCATAGGACATAGGACCAAAAGCATGGGTTACTGTTGAGATGTTATAACCCCAAAATAGAAAATAAATATGCTAAAAATATCTTTCATTTCCATTCCTACTTATCCCTTCTTAAAATAAACAAAGCCAGCATTAAACAAGTATCCATTTGTTTTTGGAAATTTCTAGAAAGTGCTGGAATATGAGAGCATGAGCTTGACAGTGCTACCAGCCTGCTGCAAGACCACATGGAAGCGCTTAACTGAGTGAAGAGACAAGTTTCTTTTGTTTCAGATGATAGGATATTATTTAAAACTGATTGCAGCTTGTTGGTTTTGAAGTCAGTTATTTTCAGCCAGTAACCTCTAAACGCCGCCGATTTCAGTTGTGTCTGCTCCGCGCCTGCCGGGGCTGGGGGAAGGAGAGAGGGGCAGCCGAAGCAGGGGGCTGCTGTGCCTCCCTTGCACCAGATGGTCCCACCCCGCAGCACACTTGCGGCTTATTCCCTTCACATTCCTCAATATTACTAATTTTCTCTTCCATAAATCATCAGTTCCCTTTCCTAGCAATTAATCATTTCACTTATTTTTTTTGTTCTATATTTAATCCTTCCCGTTCATCAACTCTCTTGCATGTTAATCTTCCAATATTAGAAGGATTGTTCAGATCCAGTTCAGAAGCCAGTTCAGGTCGTGTCAGTGTCCCCTAGTTTCCTCTCTTTATTTTGGTGACTGACAACAAGACTGTCTGGGGGAAGGACCAGTACTCCTGCCCCTGCCCACCCCGCCACCCCCCCCACCCCCAATGGCAAATACAACAGGCTGACAGTCTGGGGTGGCTTTACCCTTTAATTATTGGGTCAAGACTGGCACATGAGGCATTTATGCTCTTTTCCAAAGTCTTGTTGAGATGGGAAACTTGTGTCCAGTCCCTTTTTGCATCCAGATGGACTCTTGGCTTCTCTGGCATCAAGGGGAATGAATTACTATTGGGTAAATCACATGTTGTATAGAGTATTTTCTTTTACATCTGCTGAGTTTTCATTTGGTTGAAATTTATTTTCTTCTTATGTTGCAAGGTAGAGAAAGACAATCTCCTCTCTTCCCAGTTTATTTTCTAAAACACGTAATTTAAGCAGACCAAATGGAGCACCTTACCCAGAACGGGAGCGCACCTTCCTCCCGCCCAGCAGCGCTGCTGCAAGGGTTTTGCTGTCTCCCCTTTCCTTCTGCCAGCCGGTGCTGGGGTGCCCCTGTTCAGAGCCGGGCACAGGGTGGCTGGGCAGTAGCCCCGGGCTGTCCTACCAGCGCAGGAGGGTAACCCAAGCCATCTTCAGTGACGCCACAAGATGTCACTTAAATTGGAGAGGTGTTTGTCAAAAGATGTAAAAGCCGTCACTGTGGATGTGTTTCTTGGGGTGGGTGTGGGTTGACAAAGCACGGGAGAGGTGTCTATCAGCGGAGCGGTCTGATGGAATGATAGCTCTTTTGTTCCAAGATATAACCGTAGCGCATGCGTAGGCTCCTGTCTGCTTTATTTTACTTGAATTTGTTTGAATTCTACAGAAAACTTTTAAAAGCCACATCAAGTTTCTTAACATTTTTCAAAGCAGCCCCTGACTTAAAAACGCTGGGTGAGCAGGATGAAGGGACGTGCTGAGGTGTTGACACCCGCAGCAGCAGTTGGAAAGGAGGGACCCAGAGCGCTGTGCCCGGTGGTGTGCAGCTCCCTGGGGGACAAACCTTGCCCGGGGAGCCTACGAGAGGGTGCGTTGAGGGGATTTGTAGCTCAGTGTTTGAATGCCGTATCGTTGACAACATGTGTTGCCTGCATTTCTTATCATTCCAGTAACTTCCCACCTCTCAACTGCAGGTTGATAGTGGTGCCCTTTGTGGACCTGTGTGGGTGAATTCTCTGTAGTACCTAGCGTTGCTCTGCCTTTAACGTGTATACCCTAACTGCTCAGATAAAATAAATTCATTGTACTTTGCTGCAGCTGTCAGTGAAAGGAAATTGTGCATTTTTCCCTTGAGTGTTGCGAGTTTTTCTTCAGTCTTTCTTTCTTTGAAAGCCCTAGTAGCATGGTACTTTTGAGATCGATCTTTCTTTATGGAGGAAAAATCACTTTATGCTTTTCTTGTGTTCAGAATTATGCAAAGCAGTTGCCGAGCATAAATGTGCAACAGTAAATGCTGTAGAAATGTACTTTACAAAGATTCCACCGTTAACCACACTGAAGAAAACAAAAATGCAAGGTTCTTCAAATCGATGTCACATGCAGGAAGTGACATTTAAATTCTTACTCATTTAAAATTAAGCTTTCTTACCATTTTCCTTTTTTAAAGCGTTGAAGATTTTCCATTAGTTAAAGGGTTGTCTTGCAAGCCTTCAAGAATAAGGTTTTAGTTGGTGGTTTGGTTTTGTTTTTTTTTTTTTTTTTTTTTTTTTGTGAAGAGGCTTGGGCTATTGGGCTTTAATTTAGAGATGATGGTATACTTTTGAGTGTGAGGACCGTGTACATCTAATTGGCTATTTGAGAACCTGTGTTAGAGGACTGACCTCAGAAGCATTAGGAAATGGTAGTCCCACTGCTTATCTTTACACTTCATAAAAAGCATTGTTTAATTCTTGGAAGAAGAGGGTGTTTCAGTCTCGCTTAGTTTTCTTCTTTGTTCTGCTTTGCTTTGCTTTGCTTGTGTTGGTGTTTTTCCTGGTCTCTTTCAGTGCTGGAATATAGTATTGAAACAACTGTATGTTTTATGGCTTTTACTCCCAAGTTTCCAATTTTTTTTTTTTTTTTTGTCATGTGGAAGCCTCATGTTGAGCCTCCGGTAAACAGATTTTCTTGAATCCAAACAAAAAGCAAGGGCTGCGACATGCAACCAGTTTTGGCTGTGAAATTGAGTCAGAGTCACTTGCACACATCCAGTCCCAGCAGCAGTGAGCTTGCGCTTGCCCAAGTGTTGTTCTTCCCCACTGCTCCCAGCTGAGCTTGTGTCCCAGCAACGAATGACATTCAGGACTCCTCTGGATGGCAAGCTGAGCTGTCAGTCCCCTCTGCTATTCAAGTTGTCCAAACAAGCTTTTCCTCCTTCCTTTTTGAAGGAGTGTTGCTGGAGTAAACATCTGTCCTTCCTCTTCGTTTGAATTGCTGATCCTTTCGCATGCTGGTTGCGCTGTGGATTGAACACAACTGTCAATGCTCTTCTGAAGCATGAAAGGACAATGCATTTGTTTCATTTCTCAGGCATCTGCCAGAAGTATTTGATAGCGTTGAAGTGTTGAGATGTTATCTCAATCACTTAAATTCCGTGCTTCAGTATTTCTCCATTGCTAGTGTTGAAAACAAACCCACCAAATTTAAAGTATGAACTCTCTTTCAAATGAAATACAGCATTTGATGTACTTTTGGCTGGTAAAATTATCACAGTTGCTAATTGGTATTATTTTCATTGTTACTATTGCATCTTCTTTATCAGAATATGTTTGTGTTTCTTTCATCTAGCACTTCTCCACAGCGTTGTGGAAAAATAAGTCTTTATCTCCTGTGCATCTCCTGTGTGTTACTCTGTCAGCCAGAAGTGTCTCTGGTATCTTGGAAGTATTGGAAGATTTTAAAATACAGTCTATTAAAGAAAAAAAAATAATTAAGAGATACTCTGTTTAAAAAAAAGAAAAAGCTAAAATCCTGTTAAATAATTAAGATGCTTTGGGCTTTATCAGGATTGACAGTGTTCTTGCCATAATATACATATGCAAAAACTGTAAGAAGTTTAATATTTTATAGCAAGGATAACTCCAAAACCTAAATCTGCTGGCTTGTTTCTATGGTAACAAATATTGAAATATGTCTAGCCAACACTGTAGGTCCATTCCCTCCCCTTTAATTTCTGTCTATGGGTTCTAGGAGTTCATTAAAACTGTAGAATCCTTTTAAAATTGGTGTGTTCTGTTGTAAAATTCCTTAAGATTAATGCTGAACATAACTTTAAATTTCAACATAAGCATTTCTTTGAAAGAGATTTCTAAGACTGCATATTCACCAATCTGGTATTTTTGTTCTTCATTGGCAAGTTGATCTTTTTTTTTTTTTTTTTTTCCTGTGCATGACTATAGTTAAAAAATGGAGTTTCATTCTATGGATTCTGCTGAAAATATTAAAGACTGCTTAACTGTAGCAGTCTGGCTGGAAGACAATAGCAGCATGAAGTCAGCACCTGCAGCATTAAATTTAGTGGTCAGGACCTCTTGGCCAGAATTGCTTCTTTGGGGTCCTGTCCTATGCTTAAGATTGAAATGATGGCTTACTGGGAGCTTCAGCCTTCATTTCAATTAATGACACTTAACTTTTTGTTTATTACAGTGTATTTTCTAGGTATCTGCTTTAAGCCACTTTGTGTCTGACATCTTCTGGTTGTTTTTCTTATGAGGGCAGCCCAGCAGTGCTGGGAAGCAGTCTGAAGTGCTGGCTGTGAGATTCCATTTCCCCAGTGGTAACTCAAGCCACAAGCACCTAGTCCCAGCAGTAAGAGAAAAATTTTGAGACTTTGAAGTGAAACATCAGGTTGATGCAACATTTTGCATCTGGTTGACTAGCCAGCATTAGATGCAGCTGGAAGCAGAAAGGCTTCCTCCCTCCACCTGCGGGAACTCTGGTTTCTGCTGGGATGTAGTGAAGATAATGAGGCAACAGAAAGAAAATTTCAGAAACTCGTATTTGCGCTTAACAGCTGTGTTTCAGGAGCCTGTGGTTATGGACTAAATGCATGTTTTCTCATCGGGCTAATAGCAACCACCCTTTTTTCCTCAAAAAGACTTGTAGCTGGGGATTTGGAAATCATACCCAGCAACCTTAACTGGTGGCTTGAAGGGCAGAGAAGTGCAGCTGGAACCAGTAGCTGAGGTACTCAATAAAAGCAGAAGGTGGTGTCCAGAGAAAATGCAGTTCATTCATTTGCATCCTTCCAGAGCAACAAGGAAGAAAGTGGGATATTTAATGGGCAAAGGATTATCTCCACAGTCCTGTGCAGGAATGAGCGACTTCAGTGCTGAGCTCGAGGCTGGCACAGGCAGAGCTTTCCTCCAAGAGCCTCAAGTTGGCAGTTCTGCTCCTCAGGCGGAGCCAGGCTGAAAGAGGGGGGCGGTATATGTGCACAAGGGAACATGAAAACAAAACAACAGGCATAAATACTATTCAGCTGGACTGTGAGCAAAATATCCTGTCACCTCGCAAGTCCTAGGTGAATCTCCAGAACCTCCTTTTATGATTGCAGACTTCACGTAGAAAAAGAATTGAGGCAGCGTTCAGTGAGGAAGTTGGTTTGGGTTGGATATGGTCTTGCGTTCACGCACCCTCACGCTGCACAGTCAAGGACAGCAGTGTCCGCTCTTGGCAGTATTTTGAACTCCAGAGTTTAGCACAAATCCATCAAAAAACTGTTGATCTCTGCAATGAGCTTCACCCAAGGGACAATAGGTGCATATTCTTGTTAATCAGAAATAGCATTTTCCCGCAGGGCTGCTTCCCCCACCCCACCACCTTTTTCTTTTTCTTTTCATGATGAAGGTTTTTTTTTTTTTTTTTCTTTTTTTTCCTTTTTTTTTCTCCAATAGAAAAACAAACAACCACCAGTCTCGTAACTACAAGATGAAACTTGGCTTTTCCAGACAGAGGTGTGAAGTCTCCGTATGTATTTGTAGAGTGCCTAGTACAGGGAGAGTACCAGCTGAGTCCCCTGGGAGCTGGAGTGAAAGCCTCTTTTGTTTATGTTTTTATATCCGAACACAAATTCTGAACAAAATTTTCTGAATTAAACTGACTCAAGACTTGCTACAAATGTATGAAAAAGTTCTGCTCTTTCATTTCTTGGGTTGAGTGTAGAACTTGGTAAAACCATGGATGTGCTCCAGCCCAAAATATTTTTTTTTCTTTAAAATAATCAGTTTTTCTTAAATAGGTGCAAGAATATATCTAACAAAACGAGTTCTGTTTTGAGGCTTTCACACATCGTACTGATGGGCTTGTCAAATTTATTTTCAGGAAAAGTGAGCAGGATTATACATGTGCACGAAAGCTGTGAATACTCCTGTTCCATTAGGCTTGTAATCTTTTGCAGGCACAGCAAGCCTGCTTACTACAGCACGGCCAGTTGGTTGCCGTCGGGAAGCTTTCACGGTGGACAAATGGTGTCCACACCAGTTTTTCCACCTTACTTTAAAACATCTGGTATATATCAGGGTCCTGTGCACCCTTTTTGACTCTTGGAGCTGTGAAATGAAAAAGCAACTTGTGTTCTTCTGTGATCAGCTCTCACATTCTCATATGGTGTCTGTGCGATCAGACACATCAAATTATACTTTGACTTGCTCCTACAGTTTGAGAAGTACCATCGGGTTTAGAGAAACCGCTCAGTAAAATCCTGCAGAGAGTGAGTGTGAGTTGAGGGGAAGCGGACATAAGAGGTAAGATGCCAGTGGTTATATGGTCTGCTCAGTGCAAGGCACAGGCAGAGTTCAAGCCACGATTGCTGCTATTAACCTTCACGGCATTTGCACAGAACAGGAGTTGGTGTTTTTTGCACAGGTAAAGTCGGTATTTCCCTTAACATAAGCAATCCTGTAGGAAGAGGCATACCAGACGATTAAAAAATAATAGGCAGCGTGAGTGCATGCAGAGAAAATCTGCTTTGATAGGGGAGTGTTTGTTTGCTGCAGGAGTTACGTAGCCCCTTGTGAGAGGAGAAACAAGGATTTGTAGAACTGTATTCATTTTAAATGTCTCTGAGCGCTTCGTGCTGTCCTGATAACAGGGGGAATTTTTTTTCTGGTGAGTTTTTTTTGAGACCTACAGTTTGGAACAGAAGGTGGATGGTACAACTCCATAATACCTTTTATGTGATATTCCCAACCATAACATTACTGAGAGCAAGTCTCCCTGCCCCATTTCCCTGCTGATTAAAAATTCAGTTCCTTATTTTTGAGTCCTCTGGAGGCGAAATTTCGAGAGGTCAAGGGTGGCTCTGTTGCAGCTTCTTTTCTGTCCTCAATTTCCTAGCCTTATGGCAGAGTGTTTTTCTCTGTAGTTACTTCTGCCATAGTGGTTGAAGACAGAAAATGTTTAGCTTAACCCTGGGGCAGCTCAAACCTTGTGCTGGATTAATTAGAAGAATTGTGCTATGCCCTCCACAGCTGCAGAGTGTTTGCGGGGGGGAGAAAAGGGAGGAGCACTGTGCACCGGGGGGGGGGGGGGGGGGTAGGAGGACTCATCCTGCCTGCCAGCATCCCCGCCGTCAGCGGGAGATCCCGGTGTGTGAGGAGAGCAGGTATCAGCTCCCAGATCTGCCACGCAGCTACCTGAGCTGAATTTTGCCTGCAGCACTCTGTTTGCAGGGGAGCTGTTCCACCACCAGAGTATTTTATTTTCTAAAGTTGTTTCAGTCCCCTTTTCCATCCTGGGGAAAAAAATAAAAGCCCTTTGGAAGAGGGGCTAGGTAATGAGGCGATGCGTTTCTCCTCCATGTTACGTACTTCGTACAAGTTAAAAGGCTTGTTCTGCCTTTCATCTTGTGGACTGTTTTCTGCAGATATTTCCTAACTTTTCCCATGACGTTTTCGCCTGGTTCTTCAGAAGGTTGTACGGACTGAAAGAGACTATTGTTTCCGCAAGAGCGCAAGCATGTGCACATCGGCTAATCTGGTTGGTACAGGATTTCAGGAGTGGGTGTTGGACTGAGGAACGGGATTGGGATGTGTGCAGCTATGAATTCTTGCTAACGGCATGCTCTCTTATGCTGTAAAAAATACTGCATTTCACTTTCTAGGTTCGCCGTTTGTTTTTCTCCAGAAGTTTAACTCCAGTACCATGAGACGTAAACAGGGAAATGGTGTACAGGAAGATTGCAAAAACTTTGGTTAGCAGAGATTGGAAAGCTGGTTCAGTTTTCAGTCCTGTGCCTGGATAGGTGTCAGCTACTTGATTGCACAGAGACTCAGAACACGTATTTTTCACAAATGTCTTAAGTTTAAAATTGATACTTCATTGTTTTTCTCACTTTCTCCTTCCCTACATTTGGATTTTCATTTTGAAGTACTGGATACACAAACAAATACTCTTTAGCCTGGCATTTAAGAGGCAGACTTTGGCAATCAAGATGCATTTGCCAGCTCTTGAGACACTGCAATCTGAACCTTGCATTTACAACAAACACTTTCTGCAAAGTAGTTTGCATGCAAGATATCACATGGTACGGATATGGTGTTTGTTTTTGGGGGGTTGTTTTTTTTTTTCAGTCAGATGGTATCAGCAGGGAGCAAAGAAACCACTCGTGGTTGTTTTTGTTTTACACCTAGGATCTTGTCAGATGCAACCTTGCCGCAGATTTTTTTTTCCCCTTTCAGGAGCATTACCTAGAAGATGATGCTGGGATAACTCCAGCTTCCTGGTGGTGACCCAGATCTCTGCTGGCGATGAGATCTCATCTCCACTGGGCACAGAGTGAGAACAGCAGTTGTGTTTTCAACTACTGATCCACGGGCATGTTCCCATACGGTGTTTCCAGGCTTGTCAGCAGCCTTGCAGCGCCTTGGCTATTGCTGCTGACGTGCCCGTGTCTGGCGGCAAAAGGCGGGGTTTTCTTCCATGCTCTGGTTTCATGTAGGTCTCATAAGAGGGTGTGAGGCAACTCCAGGATGTTTTTACATACTACTTTTATGTATGTGTGAGACAGCATAAAAATCCATGGAGTTTTTTTAGCAGCGACAACATTGTATAACTGATGATTCACCGTATCTCTGTTCTAATGCAGTTTCCTTGCTTGGTCAGGAGTAGTTTCTGTTTGTGAGTGACCCCTTGGAACTAAAAGATGCAGGCTGGGAAGGCTGAGGCTTGCTGGTAATTTAAGATCTGATGAGGATTGATACTGTGGTTTGTTGATGGATTTTGTCCGGCTGAGATGCTTTTTGATGCATGCACAGGAATTCCCAGGTGTTGATAAAAGCACTTGACCCTAGCCAATTTTTCCCCAAGAGGGTAGGGAAGGGAGATTGTGAAGTGAGAACGAGTTGGAGGTTTGTCTGGTTACTTTTCATCTGTGGGCTCTCTTATTTAGCAAAGTTTCACCCGGAGTCACGTGTGGTTTTAGCACCTCTGGACCAAACTGTGTTGGCTGTCCTTGAAGGGTTTTCCAATGCTTTCACGGGACACGGCATGGGTCAGCTACCTTGCTTCACAGACCACCTCACTGCTTGCCAAGTGGTGTTTCTGTAATTGCACCCCCTTTTCAGCAGCTCCTGGGCACGGTACAGAGCACTGGAAGCAGTCTGCAAAGCTGCCTTTTCCTATCCGAGACCCCTTTTGTATTAGACTGAGTCCTTGCTGCTATAGCCAGGAATATTTGAGGCGTGTTTTTGCTGACAGTTTTCTGCTCTGCACTCCTGTGAGGATTGGATGTAGGGCAGTTTGGAGGGTTCCTAGCAGTGGAACTCCCTATTTACAGTCAGCGAGTTCATTAGAGCCCTAAATTATTTACCTTAAAGAATTCAAGCCCTGAATTATTTACCTTTAAGGTCTGTCTTCCTGCATTGTGCATTTGGTTAACTGTAGACCTGTGCTCTGTTATATGCTCTGAATGTCTAAGGCAGTGTAGTATCTAGGGTGGTTCCAGCTATTTGCTGTTAATTTTAATTTTGTACACAAATATGTTACGGTATTATAACTGAGGTCAGAGTGCGGCTCAGTGAGGTATAAAAAGGATTTCTGTAGACCTAATTTTTAGTCTTGTGAATGCATGGACAGCTTCTGGTTACGTATCACACTCGCCTTTCTCTCTGCAAGTCCTCTGCCTTGTGCCAAGCCTCCAGCTGTATCTGCAAACCCTGGGCAAATGCCCTCTTCAGCGTTTTGGTTTTTCCCTGCTGTTCCATGTTTGACTCCACGCTTTTATTTATGGCATACTACTTCAAATCCTGCTGAAGAAGTTTGCCATTTCCTCACAGACTTACTCTGTTTATCAGCCTCAGGCTTGAGGGTTTGACAAAGAATTCGGGAAGCGTGGTCACTTCTTCATGGGAAGAGAGTTAAAGCAAGAGGACGAAAGATCTTAAGGATCTTACAGCCTTGCTGCTGAGATGTCTCCGTACGTCGTAGTATTTCATGTACTGGAAATACAATTCCCTTTTGCTGCGAGTGTTCATTAGTTTTGCTTGAGAGGAGCCAGGGTTTCAGGCTGGTTAGGAACTTGCCATTAATGGCCACTTGGGAAACGCCGGGTTTAAATGACTGGAGCGGCACTGCATCAGAGCTGCATGGCAGCTCTCCAAGGCACGGCTCATCTGCCTGAGCACTGAGAAGGGGTGGCAGGGAGTGGCGGGGTGGCTGCTATTTTCACTGCCAACACCTGTCAGAGTTGTCCTGTGCTGTTATCCCACAGCCCTGGTGCATGGTCAGTTACGTCCCCTGTGCTGAGCGCAGCAGGAGAGGGCAAGGAGAGCCGCTGTGGGCAGCGCTCGCCCACCACGTTCCCCTCCCTTTTTAGTGCTTCAGCTCATCAGTGTTCTGTCTTGCCAGTATAGCTTTGGTCCACCAAAGAAAAAAGACAGGAGGCAAACAAGCGGCAGACAGCGTCCACTGGCATCGCAGAGGCTTGAACATGATTCCTTGGCAGTGCTGCAGCTGCACAGCCACCGTGAGCCCTCTGTTCCTAACCAGGTTGTCACTCTCTCCCCATCCTACCTCCAATTTTCTCTCCCAGTTAAGTGAAGTTTCTTGGTTTGACCTATTTTTTCCTGCTGTGCCCTGGCCCAGCTCTTGGCTGCTCTGTGTTGAGTGTGGATGGCTCCAGGCTGCCAGGGCTGTGGCAGGGAGACCACCTGGAGCAGGGGAGAGGGCTGATCCCTGTCCTTGCTTGGGAGGTGGCCCTGCCCGGTCAGGAGCAGATGCCAGAGGCAAAGGCCAACTCTCTTCCTCGGCCCTGGACTAGACCGTGCTCTTTGCTTTTTTGTGTCACCTGGCTAGTCCTAGGTTTAATATCTCGGTTCCAGTGGTTGCCAGAATTTGTTGAGTCTTTCCAGCCACTTCTTTGGGAATAGCTCAAATCAGACCCCTGCAACCAAAACCTTGCAAGAAGAACTTTCTGGCAGACATCCGTGTCAACGATGGACAGAGTATGCCAAATGCCTGAGCCCTGAAATCACAGGATGGGTATCACAGCTGTATCTTGCACCCCAAGCAGTGTAGTTGTGTTTAATTCATATGCCCTTGTGGAGGTAGGCATGGGATCACATACAGATGGTTGAGTTGCATCTTCTTAAGTGAAAGGGTTTGCTTTGTTTGCTTTCAGAGAGGGCAGTGAAAATACTGACATTAACGGCATTTCCAGTACTGAAAATCTGGTGTCATTTTTTCTTTACTTATGATGTGTCTTCTGGCCACTCAGGGAGGCTGGTGGATTTTTTTGAGGTTTTATCTTCAGCTGGGTTTCTACCATGTGGGCTTTTTTCTCCTTATTTTAAGTGTGGAAATTTCTTATATGAAGTGTACATCTTGGTTCGTTGGTGTATTGGCAGGAGAATTCGACACTGAAGCATAAAGCTACTAATATGTGAGGTGAGGAGTAAACACAGACACCAAAAGATCCTTTCAAGAATTTTAAGCAGAGTCACTACTTAAATAATGCTGTAGGAACAAAGTTCAGGGAAATTGTACGATTAAGTAATTTACCGTCAATGTAATTTTGCAAGTATTATTTTTACATTGCTGCTGCGGTTATTAGTGGCATGTATTTACTGTCAAAACTGAAAGAAACTTAAGCAGCTCTCTTTTCCCCTGTATTTCTGCTTTGGCACTGGTCCCAGCGCTGCCAGGCAGGATGCCCTGGGGAGAAGACAGAGGATGCAGGCGCAGGAGACCTGTGTTCCTCTGCACAGCCCTACAAGTGATGCACTGTGGTACCTTGGCTGCCCCTTTAAGTTGTTCTCTTTCACTTCTATTTGGTCAATAAGCAGTTTTGGGGAAAAAACTTTTTCTTGTTTAATACCTTTATGACACATGGCAGAAAACAAAAGACCTAAATATTTGCCTGGAAAGTAATGCAAATAATAGATGATTGTGTGCAGTTAATCAATTTTTTTCTTTTGTGTTGTTTTTCACACAGAGCGATGAAGCAAGAGAGAAGTTTTTAAAAACAGAAAAATGTGATTGCATAAACATCATTGTTGGCAGGAGGACTTGGTGGATTCAGGTAATAATGTGACACCACTTTTTATTATGCTTTAAAAACTGTCTAGGTTTCAGGCTGACAGTGGCCTTTTGTAAGGGATTGAGGGGTAGAGGAAAGTGACACAGTATAACAAGACCCAGTGGCTGGCTGTTAAATTAATTCAGAGCAGGCGAGAGAGTGTGAATGCTCCCACAGCACGGACGATTGCTGCATAGGGCAACACGGCTGGGGCTGCGGTAGCTTCCTTCCTTAAGTCAAGCTATTGAATCCGAGGCTGTGTTTTGGGATTTTTTTTTTTATGTTTGAGTGTGGTTTTTTGAGCTTTTGTTTATTTGGGTTTTTTTTTTTTTTTTTTTGGTTTTGGGTTTGTTGGTTTTTTTACCCTAAGAGATTCTCTAATTCAACCTCTTACAGCTGCGTCAGTGCAGGTAGGGAAGCTCCATGCCGGTTCTATGGAAGAAGGTCAAATGATCAGCTGTCCCTTCAGACTCCACAACTCTGAATCTATGAATATTTCCCTTGAACTACCCCTTTTAAAAGATTTCTGGATCAGAGCAGATAGATCATTATCTGCTAAAAGACCCAGACCTAGACCTTTATTGCTTTAGAGGACTACTGCTAGTTGTGTTCTGTGTGTGAATGAAGACAGTTTGTTGTTGCATGGTTGTAGGAAACCTAATGTGTGATGTTTAAGCATGCTACTAATATGTTTGCAACAATCTTTTCTTAAAATAATGGACTTTACATGTTTAGATCCTGTTTTGTAGGAAATGTAAGTTGCTAGCTAAAATAAATCTCTTATGTTTTTAATAATTTTAATTATTTCCCCCACTGGGGGGGGGGGGGGGGGGGGGGGGGGGATGGGGAGTTTGCAGTGTTAATTGCACTCCACATTTGTAATTGAGGCTATATCCTACTCTCAAACTTCTTAGGCAATCCCAGTGAAGTCATCAGGCTTTTCACAGGCGTACAGGTTTTCCCCGCTTGTATATGATTCCAGGATAATGGCCTACAGCGCGTTTTTTCATGTACTGATTTCTCAGACGTACGAGGAGATTCAAAAAACATGCACCCTTTTCAACATAGCCTCTTGCTTTCCAGCACCAGCTGGAGAGGTTCTGCAGGATTTTATCAAGAAGCAGATCAGCAGAGCTAGTTGCCTTAGACTGAGCTGTTTTTAACTAGCGAATCCTTTGCATTTTCTTTGTTGGGTGCTAGGTGGGAAAAATGCAATTGTGGCTTTGCCTTGCTATAGTCATGACCAAGAAGGATGTTTAAATAGCGTATGAATGGGTGTGGATTTGATATTTCCTAGAGCCAGCTTCTTTTTAGTATTAAATTGCATACTCCAGGAAGATAGTTGCTGTATCAACATTGGTGTAATGACACATTATTAAAAAATCAATATCCAGTCATAGAAACGAGTCCTGGTGTAAGCAGTTGGGTGCTTACAGCTGCGATTTGTATGTATTTGCAAATGTAATGGGCTTTTTTCCTTGTAGCACTGGTAACTTGGATAAACACTGTATGTGTGACTCATTGCAGAGTATAAACTTATTTTAAAGGAGCAAGTGTGGGATTTGTAGAATATCCTATTGCTTGCATCCCTGAATATTTGCATTAGGTCATGATTAATCTTAAATTGGCCAACCTGAGAGGAAAATTACTGCTGATCTCCCATAGGTGATTTCAGAAATAAACAGAAGGATGGAAGTGCTTTACAAACATAAATAGTAGTTAAAATTTATAAAATCATAAAGCAAACATATGGTACAAGCTCTTCTAAAATATAACACTTGAAAGCTTTTTTTATAGTTTCACAAAGAGCTTGTTTAGTTATCACAGGAAAAGTAAATATTTTCATTCCTTTTTCTTCACCTCTCTCTCATTCCATTCCTCTTTCTTTTTCTCTTTTCTCCTTTTTTGTCTCTTTTCTTTTTTCCCCAGAATGTTCTTAATTTGGTGGGATGGGGAAACAGCACCCGATGTGCCTAGAAAGCCCTACTTGGGAGCCGGCGATAACAGTGCCAATTGTCCTCCTGTTGTTAGGTTCATTCTTGATGTCCTTCTGCAGTGTTGGGATGGAGTTGATGTAATCCAAACTGAACGCTCCCTGTGCGCATGTGTGCGTGAGTGAGATGCGATGGGAACTGCAGCAGTTCCTGCACTGGTCAAGAACACGCCTGTTTTTTAACGTGGTACCCCAAGCATCGGTGATGAGGGCTGTGATCCCTCTGTGTGTGTGTGTGCACGTGCACAAGCTCATGGGGTGCAGCACAACACAGAATCCCCGCTCTTCTACCACATCCTTGGTGGGGCAGCCACGGTCCCCAGCTCTTTGAGCATCATGGTGAGGAGGCGAGGCTGCTGCTGAAAGGGGGTGAAGGAGGAAGACGGGAGTGGAGGAGTGGGGGGCCGGGTGGGGAGGGAGAGCCGGGGAGGAAGACACGGCTCCAGAGGGAAATACTCTGTGCTTTGCAGTTGCTTGTGTGGATAGAAACCAGATGGTGCGCTGGAACACCCGCTCGCTTGGGCGGCAGCGGAGCCAAACATATGGTTAATGGTTAGGAGAAAGAGCTTTGCGAGCCAGGGCTTTGCTGACTGCCTCGCATTACAGATTGTTGCAGTGTGTCATTACATTGCCAAACTAAGTGCTTAATACCCGCTGCGGGCGCTGGGCAGGCATTTGCAGGGAGGATGCTGAGGCTCCCTGGGCAGGGCGGGAGGCTGACATCACGTGCGTCCCCCCGCCACACCCCCCATGCCCCCTTTCCTCACTGGAAACGCCATAAATCTCCCCTTTTACAAACTCAAACCTACAGCAGGCAGTTTTCCCATTCTGCAAGTCTTTAATCCATTTATTTCCAACAGCGTATGGTTGGGTTTGCCCTTTTTTTGTGCCTTTTTCTTTTTGGTCCCTGAGCAGCCAAGTTCACCTAGGCTGCAGCACCGCACTTACATGCCCGGCATCTGAAGTTCCTGCTCTGGGATCTTTGGGCGACACCAGGCCCATGTTATCTAAGGAACTGCTGAGCTCATTCATCTCCTTTTCACGGCCCGCTTCCTTTTATTTTTAGCCAAATCCGTCAGGCCTGACAGGCGGGTAATTTGAGCCAGAGAAAGGGCAAAGCTCCAGGTCCTTTCCACAAAGCAATTCTTCTCCTCCCTCCTGGGAAGGCTCCAAACTTGGCCTGCTCCAGGCAGATGGATTTGTTGAGTCATGTGAGATCATTTACACAAAAACACAGCGAGGCAGTGAAAAGGAAAAAAAAAAAAAAAAAAAAAAAAAGGAAAGAAAAAAGAAAAAAAGGTGGGGGGAAGGGGTGGGAGAGCGTGCGCTGCCGGGGCTGCTGCAAGCGTAGGAAATGTGCTGTGAGGCAGCTAGACAGAGGAATGCAGCAGATTCATTCTTGTATAAGGTAATGTCTCGTTTATAGTACAGGGTGGAGCCAGCACGGAGGAGAAATCACTCAAAAACAGATTACGCATTTAAAAAATTCTCCTTAAAATAAATAATAATAAAAAAACCCCAACAAGCAACCAACCAACAAGCAAGCTGCACACACAGGCGCGCAACAAAGACGGCGTTGTTGACAGCACCGGATTACAGTAGCGGTAAACTCCGGGCTGGGAGGTTGCTGGAAAATGAGTTTGCTCCGTGATGCAACCAGAGTTTGCTTTGTCTGGCCGCCAGCGCAAGCAGGGCGGTGGGGACGGGGAGCCTGGCGGGCGCAGCGCGCACTTTGCTCTGTCCAGGGATGGCTTCGGGCGGTGGGGAGGGATGGAGGGAGCGATGCAGGATGCCAAGCGGGCAGGCTGTGCTGGGGCGTCATTCACAGCAAAAATGGGTGGGTGTGTGGTGGGGTGTGTGCATGGAGAGGGCAGGGGAGAGCCTCTTCTTGTTTTGGTTTTGAACTGGTTGTGGCATGATTTTCATTACATCAGGCAGTAAATTGCATTTATTCAGTTGAATGTTGATTTTGTTACTGTTTGCAACCTAAGCTAACCCCCAGCGTGTTGGGTTTGTTTTCTTTAAGTGGGTGGTAAGAGAGAACATCAAACTTGGGGCTTTTCAGATCTTGATGCATCCAGGAGAATTAGGTTGGGTTAATTTATGCAGTGTTCTAACAAGATGTGTTCAAACCTTTAAATAGACGTGGACTGTATTTAAATATTGTTAATGTAACTTCCAGTTACTCCAGATTTCTTAGCAAGGCAGCATCTGAATACTAGTGTTTTGTCCCGATGATTAAAAATCAGAGCAGGGGCAGAAACTGGAACTGAAAATTGGTGGAGAATATGTGCAATCAAACAAGTCTGAGGCAAAGCATTTAATTAAATTCTCAGCTGCCGTTAAGGAACTCATGGGAGCATGTAAATGTGGGTTTGTATTTTAACTTGACCCTTTCCCCCGCTGAGCGGCATCTTCTCCAGACTCCACAGCGGTGTCCGCTGAGGTGCTTTCAAAGGTTTGGCTGGAGCCTGCCTCCCTGTGCTTGACCTTGTCTTCCCTTTTTTTTTTTTTTTTTTTTTTTTTTTTTCCTTCTCCCGCTTCTTTTTTACACTTTTGTCTGAAAGCTGGCTAGCCTTCCCAGCCCACTTGCCCTGCCGGGCTGTGTCGCTGAGCACGTTCGGCATGGGGAGAACCTTCACTTCTTGTGCTTGAGAGTTTTCTCACTTGGTGGAAATCTTTTGTCTTCTCTCTCTCTTGATCAGGCCACCCCTCGTTAATTATGTTGAAGGAGCACTTGGCAGCACCCCGCGTCCCGGCTGGGGTCCCACGCTGCACAGACCCACATGGCGTCCTGGCCCCTCAGCTTACAGCTGCTGTCCGGGGCGAGGATCAGCAGAGGGATAAAGTATAAGGATGAGAAATACAGCCAGGTTTGGGACCTGGATTGTGCAATAAGCGGCGGCTGTAGCATGGCAGCTTTTCACAAGGAATGGCTGTAGATTGCGCTAAGGTCCTCGGAAAGGTCCCAGAGAAGGACAGCGTTGTTATTTATACTGTTTACATAGTTACTGTAAGTTTCTTTCCCCTCTTCCCCAAAATACCTAATTATCCTACATTTTCTGTTGCTGTGAGCAACATTTCCCGTAGTTACCCAGAGCGGCAATTCCAGTTAAATTCTCACTTTATAAAGCTAATCTCCCAGCAGTGGCTGTGGGATTTCCAAAAGAAAAAAGACATTTATGTGTGAGGAGCCAAAGTTTTAAGATTTTTGTCTTAGTGGACAATTCCGCATAACTCCTCTGTTAACTGTTTGCATTCGTTATCAGTTGAGAGCTCAATAGCTTCATCTCTATTTATGACATTTAGAAGACTTGTAGTTTTTTTAATTACCCTGCAGAGTGCCACACTCCCCAATATCTCCTTTTTCTGCTGTGAAGGTGCCGCATGTGTTGATTTTTGCATCTTTGTGTTGGACAACCAGCCTGACTAGACAGATTTCAGGAACTGTTCATGACCTGACTATCGGGAAAATCAGCTTTACTCTTCCTTCCCCTCCTGTCACGGCTGCTCAACTTCCTCCCCTTCTTCTAAAAGTGTGTTCTCTGTAAGATGCTATCAGCCCTGTAATTCTTTATCTTGCTTCTCCTATCATTTCCATTCTTCTGCTCCTACTGCCTCTTCCTCTAGCTTATGATTAGACCAGAATTTTTTCTGCTGCTGGCATCTTCCCTCCTCGTATGTACTGTGACGCTGCCTCCTTTGGGATCTGAGGAAGGATGAGTTTGGATTTCTTACATAGTGGGTCATGTCCCGCGCTTAGCTTCAGTTTGGACAGGTAGAGGGTATCATCTATGGTAATTTTTCTTCCATTGCTGCCTTAAGCAACCAAGTCTCTTCTCCACCTCGGTTGGAGGATGAGCAGGAGGTCCTCAGGCTCCTCCACTGCGGACCTCCTGCTGAGGTTGCTCAACCTCCTGCTGAGGCTGCTCTTTTCAAAGCAATGCAACCCGTAGCCAGGGGTTTGATTGCTTTCCTCCAGGTGTGAGATTACTATATTTCCTTCCAAAGACCTTATTCTGTACCCTAATTGTATAACGTTTCTCAATCTGAAGTTGTGCCAAGGAGAGATGCTCTGGGAGCGAGGTAACCTTCTATGTTTGAGCTAAAATTATCCTACTTGACAGGATCAGATAGCAATTCCCTCCCACAGAAAACTTGGGAAAAATTTATAATTCTCTGTGGTGATATCTAAGGTGAGTGGGGTGGTGACCTCCCTGTATTGCAAATGTTCAGTTATGGGACTTATGAAAGAACCTCAAAATAAATAAATCTCTAGCCTGACAGCTTCCCCTTACAGAAAATCGCAGAAGTTATGGTGTAGTGGTGGCAATTTCCTCTTCTTCATGTGTGCAGCTACAGGGTATCCCAGAGGAGAGGCAAGATTTGTTCTAAACAGATTAATCTAAATTTCCATGGAGATTTTTAAGGCATTAAATCTGTGTAAATTTTTCTCATCCAGCAATGAACTAGTGCAGCGGTGAAGCGCAGGACTGTTTGTAATGTACTTGGAAACCTAGCCGTTTTCTAGCTGTGGCCAGATCCCATTAACTGTGATTTCCCTGCTTCCTTTTTCCTCCTTCTGGAGGAGCCTTCTGGATAGCGGCTTCTCTTAACAGCTTGTTTGGAGAATCTGCTCTGAAAATCTCCCAGCCGCTCCGTTCCACTCCACTCAAAGCAAGGTTGGAGCAGTTTATCACCTCCTCATCGATGACTTCCATTTCTGCTAGAAAGTCTCCGTTGGCCATAGACCGAACAAGTTTTAATCTCTTTCCCTTCCGTTTGGTCGAGCGCAGAGGTAGAAGTCCTTTTGGAGATTAAACTTGGCCTGTTGGTTAAGCGAGACATCAACCCAGACAGCACAGCATGTATAAAATATGCTTCTTTAATTCCCTTGGAGCATCCTTAAGAATCCTTGAGAGTTATCTGAGGGTTTCTAGCAAGGATGTGTGAGCACTCTCTGACGCTGCCCTTACAGTAGCAGCTTTTTCAAGTTTGTGTTAAAAAGCTTCATATTGTTTTAAGGCTCTGTTCACTCCATTAGCTTTTCACTGATAGTTCCTGTAGCATTACTAACGGCTAATGTGAACCTTTCAGTTTTAGCCTTGATTCTGTTATAAATTAAATTGGTGTCAGCAAAAGCTGCTTCTGATCACATGGTGTAAAAAGATTGATTTTTTTTTTTTAACCTGTTTGCAGCATTTGTGCAATTAATGGGAACAAACTGTTGCTCCTTGATAAATTTATTCATGTTTAAAAGATATTTGGGAACCATATTTGGCTTTAAGTTGATGCATCACAGCTCTTCGAGGCATTTTGGTGCCTAAATAGCTGGGATTAGACACTCTGATTACTCATGCCAGTTATTTTCCTGTGTCCATACTGAACTGTGTGTTACGCAAATATTTTTTAGTTATAGGCTTGTCAGATTTGTTTAAGGAAGAGAGATGTCCTTATTTTTCAGAGGTGTTTATCTGTGAGTGAGTGGAATTACATTAATGTTTTTTTCTCAGCTGATCAAATTCTAAGTGCTAAGATGAAAGGTCCACTATTACTTGCAAAAGTAAGACTTGCTTTTAGAGGAGTAGAGTAATTCATCTTCTGTTTCCGCTTCTCTAATTGCAGCCTGTAAAGACCCTAAAGAGTCGTGCTAGTCAACGATTTCCTTACTGCAACCAGTGAAAAATCAGATTTAAAATGCATTTAACTGATGTTCAGTTCCACATTTGATACCTCTTGATTACTATGGTAACAGCATAAATAAATACACATGATAGCTTACTTGATCATGCAAGTATTGAATGTCTTTCTCCTTCATCAGAATACTTTTTTATCAAAGATACCTGCTGTTACAATGCCTCAAGTTGTTGATTAGGTAAAGGGAATGCCATACATGGGAAAATAAACCAGCACCCGCAAGGTAGCTACTTAATAGGAAATAATGAGATTTCTTTTAGCAACTTCAGCTTGTTGTTTTCTGTTTGAATGCCTTCTCAAAATTAATAATAAAATACTAAAAAATAAACTTATCATGCCTTCTGGGAGGATGGCATAAATAATTAACATGGGATATCTGTTTACTCGTTTTTTGGTTCATTGCTTATTGGCTTCCATGTAGTACCATGAACAGGTTAGAAGCGCCTGCGGTGGGCTTAAACTGTGCCGGACCTGCTCAGAGCTGTTGCTGCCCTTCTTGATGCCATTCACTGTGATTAACTGTGTCTGGGTGGACGGCAGAACCCAGATGGTTATGACAAAATAATTTTCTTCTCCTTGGATGTGCTGCTTGAGCACAAGCATCGGTGAATCCCCTTCTGCAGCCAGTGACTCTGGAGGCAGCAGGACCACATGCTGCTCCTGGGGAGGGCATCTTGCATGGGTGGCACTGCGCTGCCGAGGGTATACGTGGCACGGCCAGCCTCGCTCAGCTGTGCTTTTGGAGAGCAAGAGGTTTAAAGGACAAGGGTAAACCACGGTCTGAAGCAGACTCTTGCGTCTGGCGGGTCTGTTCTTGGGTGACACTCATTTGGTTACACAGCTCAAGTGCAGCAAGAGTTTCACCCCTGCCCACGGGCTGACAGTCACACACCCGATGAGAAGTTATTTTTCTGCTGGGTTTTGCCCCATGTGAGTGTTGTCATCGGAAATAACAGCAAATAAAGGGACAGAGGGTTATGGGGCATCATGGCCTGTTCACCATTTAAAATAAATCTTCTGTGATTAATTCTCTGTGGGGCAAAGGAAGAGAGGAGTTCACGCCCTAAACTCTGGAGAATTTTTAGTATTTAATGCCAGTTTTAACCCTGAAGCATCAGTGAGTTAAGCAGAGCTCGAAGTACTGCCTTTAGCCTTCATCAGGAAAGAGTGGATAGCATTGCTGGAGGAGTTGTGGCAGCAGGGAGCTCCCACGTGCACGCAGTGGTACTTCTAGAAGAACTGAAGGTTGGTATTTCCAAAAAGAAGTGGAGACACGTGCGAGTTTGTGACGTATATTTTGATTTTCAGTACAGTAGGTGGCAGGAGAGACAAAGCGACAGCTTGGCTGAAGTAGCTGTTTGTCCATGTGCTGCAATAACAAATGAAGGCCGTACCACGTCTACACCCAATACCCTGCAAAAAAAGTGGCATTGTACTGCCAGATGTTCTTCTGAGATCTGTCATCTGTTGTGATAAACGTGAGGACGTAAGATGGGAACGTTAGGCACGTGTTGCAATGCCTGTTAAATGCCGCACTGTGCCTTGCATTTCTATGATGTCTTCTGGTAGGCGTCAGGGACTGAGGGTTTCATGGCAGACTAAGCCAGGCCCAGTTAACGGCTGTTCATCCTCTTTCTCTCCCCACGGTGTCGTTGGCCAGGACTTCCCGCCCATTCCCTCTTGCTCCCGCGTTGGTGCTTGTGAAGCCATGGTACCATGAGCTGCTTGATGGGTTAATCCAGCCAACAACTAACTAAACTAAAGACGTGGTTGGATTTTGTGCAGCTCAGCAGAACCATCTCACCTCATGCTGGTGGAACTAGAGCTGAGGCAAATGAGCGAGTGATAGGAAAAAGGGACTGGTGGCTTCAGGCTGCAGTAGAGCTGCACCCTTGATCTACCACCCCTGCCAAACAGGATGGAAGACTGACTTCTTCAGTGGATGGTGAAGTAGATGCTGGAGGCTTTTTTAAGCCAGCATTGGATATTCTTGGACTTCTGATCTGCAGTCAGATAAAGTAACCCTAAGAGCCTGAAAACCACATCCTTTCTAGGCCTATGAGAGTCTTTCCTAATGGACTCGCAAACCAAACAATTAGAGGTGTTTTCCCTTCTGTCTCTTGGACATGTCTCCTTTTTAAAGGTGAAAGGTATGTTCCTTGTCTCACTTCACTTAAGATGAACAGATTGTTTCTGTTCTTATTTATGGGAGATTTGGCCTCCCATTGCATGCAAGGACAAAGTCTGCTATGGTCTATGTGTAACATGAGCAAAGTCAATGAGGTTGCCTTTGTAAAACAGAGAAGGTGATTTGGCTCAGGGTTTGTAACAGGAGAAAGGAAGCACTTTTGCCCATTGATTTATAGGGAATTAGTGTATACCTAAAATAGGCCCACCCATTTGCTGTGCTTTTTTCCAAGGGTTGTTCTCCAAAGGACTTTTGGTCATGATGAAAACAGCTTCATTGTGTACGCCTGCCGGAGGGCATTGCATTTGCCTTAGAGCCAAAAAGAGCAGACAGTATTTGACTCACACTTGTCAGAGGAATCTTTACTTTATGTACCAGCTTCCAATGATGATTTTAGTCCTCCTTTCATCTGTACTTGGACATAAACTTTGAATTCTGGCATATCAAAACATGCAGTTGTATGATGGCCTGAATTCTGTGTATTCATTTGATGTGAAGCCCTGTTGAGCAACTCCTTTTCATTATATTCTTTTCCTGTGCCCACTGGTTTCGTAAGTTTTTTGTCAGCATTTTTTCAATACAAAAAAATTCAATTAATGTTGTTTTTGTCATTGGAGATGACTGAGAATTGAACTGGTGTTGAAGTTGTGAAAGTGTTGGTGTGATGTAGTGGCAAGGGCAAGACATCAGTTTAGGTACTTGCTCAGCTGTCTTTGCTGGAGAACCTGACTGCCCCATAGGTAGAACCCGAGTGCTTCTGGGCATCTCAAAGCAGATGAAATATCACCCTTGTACTGATGAGAAATGGAGGCAGGAACATGGTCATTTATTGAAGGTCATGGAGGAAACCTGGAAGGTTGGGATCTAGGTCTCTTCTACCCTACCCCAGGAAGCTGAGTCCTGTGATTTCTAGTGTGATGAAGTTTACTTCCTCTCCCCTGAGAAACATGAGCCTCTTCCCATTGGAAATATATCTGCTCTTATCACAGGAGGCATGGGCACACATTTACAGGTTGGGAACAGAGTTCAGGACTCGTTGCCACGAAAACCAGCATGTTTAGAGTAGCCAGCTATAGCTGTGGTGGGCGATATTAAAAGGGGAAACGGTCTGAGGGGCACAGACAACACTTGGTAGCTGATCTGTTGTTGCTTTACATACAACTCAGAAAGTTTAGTAGCTGGACCAGAGGAGGGACCTGGGCACACAGCAGGTACGTCAGGTATGGAGGCACTTGGGTATACAGCTTTTGGGCTGCTCCGTCCTTGCATCGATGGGCTGCAAGGGCAGGTCCTTTCTCAAAGAAATGCCATTTGTAAAGAATGGGACCTTGCTAGCCAAATTTTCCTTAAACAGGCTGGTATCTTGCAGATACTGATGTGTTGATATAAATTGTATGGCTGCAAACAGTTAATTGTTTCTGTAACCAGTGGAGTGCTTGGCTTGGTGAAGAGGATCAGGAAGGAGTTCCTGTGATTTTTTTTAAAGCAGTAGCTGTGTAAGCCTAATTATGAAAAACGTGCCAAGTTGAAATACTCCTTTTTTAAAATGAATTTCCATAAGCAGCTCATAGGCAGGTTCATGCCATGCTGGAAGAAGTCTGACTGCACTTTAATGTAGACACCTGGATTGGTGATCAGGAAAAGATTGTTTAACAACTGGAATTTAAATACCGGTACAGCTTCATTGTAGTAATTTCCCCAAAGGCACATTGGTAATTCTGCTAAACAGAGAGTTTAATAGACTTTAATAATGTGTACTTTGGAGACCCTATACACAAAGGAATAATGCATAAAACATTCATTACGGTAAACTGCTACCTTTGCATGTAACAAGGAATATGTGGAAACAAAACTGGTGCACTGTGTGTGACAGCACATCATTGGGGGTTAGTGGACAAAAGTCGTTATCTCCTCGTTACCTGTCACTTCACCTGTTGTGATCAACGTTGTAGCCCATATTGTTTTACTGAACAGTGAATGAGTTATCCTAGGCAGGCATTATTTTCTGAGAAGTCCTTCGCGGGCAGGAGGGCCATGTTGGTTCACAGGGCTTTGTTTTTCTCTGATGTGCCCATTGAGTGTCAAAAGACGAGATATCTGATAGGAAACACAGAATAACCCCATTTAAAAAAATAATTAAAATAAATAAAGAACATAATAACAACAAAGCAACCTTAGCAAGCGTCTCTAAGCGAGTTTAGCATTGAATTTTGATGTTATTTCTCTGTGCTGCTGCTGAGGGCCCTGCTGGAGAACAGGCGAGAAGGAAGAAGGAGCAGATGCTTTTGGTAGAACAGTAGGGCATTTATCTCTTTTAATGAGGTAACATCATTAGTGCTGACAAAGTGCTGCAAATCAATACATGTAATGGACTGCTGCTGTCTTTCAGTAGTGCACAGGCTGTTGTACCTCTGAGCACTCGAATCTGCTGAATCACGGGTCAGGCTTTATCTCCTGTCTGATGCCAGTTTGGTTGTGTTTTTTCTTGGTGTTTGTTTTTTCTTTCTTTTTCTAAACCATTTTTGTTTTCCCCCCCTTCCTATCTTTGCCTTTGATCTCCAAGAACTGCAGCACACCTCCAGGATATCTGTTGGGGCGGGCACAAGCATAGTGTTTTTATGAGCAGCGGAGTGCATTGAAATACTGCATACATCTACTGTGGTGCAAGGACCTTCTCTTTATTTGGAAAGAGTGAGGTTGTGAAGGGCTATTTGAGCCTGATTCCTTCTGCCTAAAATGGCTGCAGGTTTTGTTTTGGGTGGCTTCCCCCCCACCCCATCACCCCCCCTTTGCCCTCTGCCTGCTTCCTGTAGAGCAGTGGTATAATGTCAGGCACACTAATCATGTCAGCCAGTGGCACTGATGACCCTGACATTCAGGAACAAAGAGCTGGAGAAGAAAGGAGAGAGTGAGGTGGCTGCGGTGCTGGACAAGGAGCAGCGGCGGGTGGGGGGAAATCTGCGGGTCAAAGCATTTCTCTGTGCAGAATCCATTGGTGTAAAAATCGTATGCGCAGTTGTACGCGAGGTGAGCAAGGGGAGAAACGAGATGGATGTCAATGGAGATCTGGCCCTTATTCCTCACTTCTTGGACGGTAAACATGACAGCACGTGGCTATAATAGTATGAAAACAACAAAAAAAACCAGCAAAATAAATCTAAATTTGAAAAAGCCTGGAGGTTTTAATAATATCTTTGTTAAAAATCACTTGGTTCCCCCAGAACTTCTGTCAAAGCCATGCCATCCTCTGCCAGAAACAGGTAACATAGCCGAAACGTTTGAGGTACGCTGTTTATGGGAGGGCCTGGGTTTGACACTCAGGCATCTGTGCTGATTCCAGGAAAAGAGCCTGTCGGTAAAAAAGATTCATCTGAATAGATCACGCACGTCAGAAAAGAAGTGGTTCCTCTTTCTTTTTTTATCTGCATGCCCCTCCCATCCTGGGCTTCCCAACACCTGCCTGTGGTGAAAGAATATAAACAGAATTGCAAGATTCCTCAGCATTAACCATTGCCTGACAGCTCCAGCTAAGCACTGCGAGGTCACTCAGTTTTTCCTCTTTGTTTTTGTTTCTCACTCCCCGCCACACACCCAGTGAGCCTGTGCAGCATCCCTGGGTGGTACCATCCCTGGTGGAAGACCTGCTGGTGTTTCACCCCTGCCGTGGTGTGATAGTCAGTCACGTTTGCTGCAGTTGATGTGAGCTCAGAGCTGGGGTCTCTCATTGCCCACCCTTCTCGTGTTACCCTCAGAACAAGCGGAGGACACAACTGAGAGCCAAACAGGGTCACAGCTGGGGGGGACATGTATTAATATGCACTGAGGTATTGTCCAGGAGTAACACTGCTGAGTGTAGGTTTGGGTTGAGACTATGTAAGGCTCCATTAATACTTGTTACTTTTGTTAAATTTAATTGGTGTTCCCACTGGAGAGATCAGAGGGGTATGCTTCGAGCAACACCCAGGGTACAGTCGGCATTCTTCAGTGCTAAAGTGAAAGCATCGTTCCTGTAAAACAATTTCACTAGCTGCTTTTTAACCTCCTCATGTTCTTGACCATCTTGAACTGGCAGAAAGTAATGGCCAACAGATGTAGAAAAGGTTTGGGAAAGCTCTAAAGACCTTTTTTTGGTCATGTGCCCGCACCTCGACACACACCCAGAACATCCCTTTTATAAATCAACATTTCTACATCACATGCAAAGCTTTTCTGTGCTATCTCATTTCATCAGTGAAACCAAAGTTCATTTACCTTCCTTCCAAGGTTGGGATTACAAAAACCTTACACACATCTCACCCTCCTCTCTCGTTGCAGGCAGTCCAGTCCAATAAATAAATACTTGGCCAAGTTTTACTGCCCTTTACCCGTTCAACTAAAACAAATGCCTTCTGCTTTGTTAAAGGCAAGTCATGCCTACTTGTGTTGTTCCAGCCAGCACAGTTTCTCAACCCGCTTGGCCTCCAAGGGGCTGATTCCTTTTTAGTGAAACAGTTGACAGGCTGAAACAGTTACCAAATCTTTCTGCGATAGACATATGAAAAGAAAATAATGTAGTCGTGGGCTCTTAAGGAGAGGAAATAGCTGGTCATACCCTTTCCCAAGACTACGAATGACCCACCTTTGCTCTCCTTTCCTTAGTAAAACTGGGGTGAAAGTGTTGTGGTGGAGGGCAGAGGCACAGGGGATGGAAGGGTTTGAGAAGTAGAGAGCTGCTAATACTAAAGGCTCCCAGATTAAGATTTTCTACTGTGGTGGTTTTTTTTCTCATGGATAGTTTATTCAAAATATTTCAGCATGGATTCTGAGCTTGCCACAGCTTCTCAAAGGAGAAAATGCAGGGCTGCTTTTTAGCATTGTTTCAGAGCAGGCATAAAGGTGATCCTGCCACAGGCTCGGCTGCTGGTAAGGCTTGGTGGTTACTTCTCGTAGTAAGTACAGTGTAAAGCACTGATGGAGAAGGGCTGCTGGCATGTGATTGCAGCACTGGTGAGCCAAATCGTGTTTGCCTGACTTTCCTGAGTGGTCGCCTAGCTTGTACACAGCACATGGAAACAGATCTTCTGGAATGTGAAACCGTGCCTTCTGCGTTTCTCCCACAAGTATTTTATAGTTTTGACTGGCATGCGCAAAGGAAATGGAGAATAATAGAAGAAAAAACTTACATAACTCTTCAGCTGTGCTTCCCTTCCATACCAAGGTTTTGCATTTAAAGTAAAAAGACCGGTCTGTGTTACTGTGTCTTTTTTTAAAGTTTAGCAATGAGTTTTTTGGTAAATGAGTGGAGGGGTAATTCCACACACACACACACACCCCCCAAATTCATCTCCTGTTTACATAGTGAATACTTCTGCGTGTCTTCATTCAGAGAAACTGAATCCATGTGGGTTTAGTGATTGGGCAATCTGATCCTTAAAAATTCAAAAGATCCCTTTGTCTAAGATAGATTTATTTGATTCCTGTTTTACAGAAACAGGTTGTAAAGGGGTCTTGAGTGTTTGGGGATTTTGTTGTTCTTCTTCTTTTATTTTTAGCAATCGTGTTATAAACCAGTAAGTATCCAGGCGTCCGTAAGTCTTATACGCAAGTGCTGCATGTAGGATGAGGAGAGAAGAATGTATGACCAGCATCTCTCTTTCCTTGTTCTCTAGATGTGGCTGCCATCTACTAACTAGCTCTGTGATCATGGCTCTTAATGTTCGGTGTCAGACATAGCATGTCTTTTCAGTCCCTTCGTGGAAAGAAAAGAGGTCCTTGCCAGCAGGACTCCTTTCTCCCAGCCGCACAGCCTGGAGAAGGCAGCCTGCACATGTAAGGAGTTGTCCTTTCAGAACGTGTTGAAGATCCATCTTTGGTCCAACTGTGAATCACCCACTTAAGGCTGAGGGTCCTTTATACCGCCAGAGAAATCGCCTCCCCATAACAGTAGGATGTTTGTCCTGGAGGTGAGAGCTTAAAAAGGCGCAAACATTTGGAAGGTGCATCAGAGCAGTAATGGTATATAAGTTAACGGCGGTAATGTAGTGCAGGAGCATGAGGAGTGAATGGGCTTGTGTGAGCCAAAAGAAAATGCTTGCTTTTTCCCCAGCTCTGCCCTCGGAGGTAGTCTTGTCCTCCAGGGACATGGTCTGGTTTTTGTGAGGGATGCCCAAGGCTTAAGTCACTTAGCTCTGAGCTTCGGAAGTCTGAGGGTAAGTGTTTTGTTGTTTGCAAGATGCCTGCTAGTCCTCTGCTGGGAGCGTGTGAAAAGTCTAGATGTAAATAGTACCCCTGCCTTTGCAGTGGCTTTCAAATTAAATACTTTCCGTTTCGTTAACACGATGGCTCCCTAGCCTGCTTTGTCAGCAGCTCACTGAGATGCTTCCCAGTGGCTTACAGCTCTTGGTTTCATCTGGCAAGATCAATCTATAATTCAGCGGTGTACAGGTAAGGGGAGGCTTCAGAGGCTTGCGGAAAAGGAACGGTGCGTTCAGCTTGATACTTGGAGAAGGTGAATATTCTGACGGTTTCCCACTGTGTCACACTATTCAGTTTTGAAAATTGTGGCTTGCATTTACGGTCTCAGTGGAACAAGGCACTCCTCTTGGGCTCCTGGAGGAGACCAAGAAGTGTACACTTAATTGCTTTGTGAATGATGTGAAGTCTTGGAATGCAATCTAGCCATTGCTCATTAACTAGCTGAACCTATTAAACCTGGACAGCAAGCAGGACCGAGTCGGCCGCCCTTGATTGCAGGCAGCTAATGGAGCTGTGGGAGCAAGCTGTGACTGCAGAGCGGAATTGGCAGTAGACTCCCATCAACCTTCTCTGTTTTGAACTCGCCCTACACTCCATTTAGACTTCTGGCTTGGAGACAGATGATTTCAGAGCAGCGAGGAGGCGGGGAGGGTGGAAAGCATTGTCTTCCCAGCTATGTTAGCTTTGATCTGAAGTTAAAAGTGAACCAGAATTCGAATGGCATTGGTAATTTGACATTTAAACCTGCAGAAGCAGAGAGATTTGTCATCTGGCGGTGGCTGGCTTTGATTATTGATTGGGTCATGCAGCTGGTTCCGCTACTCAATGCTAAAACAAAAGAAAATGCCTAAATAATGTGACTTGGCATCCTCTCAGTGTTTTTTAGTGCTGAGGGAATCAGCTGCTCTTACAAAGCACACATATAGGTGGCTTGGTACTCATGAAATATATCCTGTCTTGCAAAAGAGCATGGTATCACTTTCTTGCATTGTCATGCCACACTAAGGGCACAGAAGAAAACAAAATTTGCTAAATGTTAAGTGGGTAATTGAGGTTTTGCTCTCTTTTTTTTTTTTTTTTTTTTTTTTTGGTTTTTTTCCAACTTGCTTGAAGAAAAATGAACGGAATTGGGATTTGCTCAGGAAATTTGAAGCGTTTAACCTTTTAAACATACGAGGGCCTCAACTGGACATGGATACAGCCCTGGCTATGTAGCGTTTACCTCCAGAGCGCTCTTGGCATTGCGCCGGTGCATTGTTTCAGAGCAGTTTGTGCTGCTTGCTAAATCACCGGCATCTTATCCTTCTGCACTCACATGCCTCCCATCCAGTTGCACTTTGTGCCCAACCTTATTTACCTTGTAGGTTTTGCCAGGATCACAGCTTGGTGGTGTGGCTTCGGGCCCAGTCAGACCATCTGTCAAGGAGAAGGGGAGGAGAAGTGGTGTTTTTGACATGTTGCCTGTAGAAGGGCATGTCCAAATGTGCTTTGAAATCTTTGTTCTACTTGCTTGTTCAATACTTTTAAGCTGCTGTATATTGTGGATTTTTTCCCCTTCACTTTGCCTCAGTTTCCCCATTGTGGAGAGATCATTTCATTTCTAGTCTGGATTTGTACATTTTGTTTGTGCTGCTGGCAGATCCTATCAACACCCACTTTTCTGTGATATTTAAACTTTAAAAGATAAAATAAAAATCTTTGGTGTCATGGAACACTGACTGGCTTGTAAAATAATTGCATATACCGGAGATGCTATTTAAAAATATTGTAGGAGTCTAGTAATACATTAGCATTTTATGCTTTTCACTCTTGAGCAGTCCCAAAGTACTTAAACTGTAGTGCACGTATGCAAACTGGCTGAGATGCAGTCCCTAGGACAGAGGCTGTAAACCAGCCCTGCATTTGCTGAGGGTGCAGGGAGTGATGGATGTGAGCAGCTTGAAACAAAGCAGTCAGAATAAACTGCCTTCTGGAGGAAAATGCTATGGAAATCCTCAGTCTTGATGCACAACAGCCATGGGTTCAGCTCGGGATGCTGTCAGAGTCGCCCACCCTGGGATCACTAAGCCGCGTCTGCATTGGGACCCCCCCCCCCCAGCCTGTGGGTGCAGCTGGGGTGCAGCCCTGGGCCAGCACTCCAGGACAAACGTTTGGAAGGTCGGGTGCTGAATGAGTGTCCACATGGTCTCTGAGTTAGTAACTTTTGCTTTTAGTAATCTTCACTGTATTAAAAGCAAATAACCCCTTCGCTTGTCAGCAGCTACAGTTGGAGTAACCCACTGTAGCTGTAGGCTAAGCTGGGCAGAGCTGGTTGCGGTGGCCGTGCACCGGGAGCAGTGTACAGAGGGGTGGCTGTTGTGGGTCCTGGCTCCTTAGATGATACTGAAGCGGTTGTGTCCCCACACATGCAAAGTGTGGTTTCTCTGCACATCCTAGGCATCCTTCAGCCCATTTTGCATTTGGGTCCCTTTAAAACCAATGTGTGAGCTGCCCTCAGATTAGCTTTTTTATACATACCTCAGCACGGGGAGGGGGATGTAGAGCTGTAATGTGAGGACAACAAAACTTTCATTTTCAGATCATTTTGAGACCCCAGCTACTTCATTCTGGGAAATTCATCCTTGCAGAGGCTGATAAAAACTAAAATTTCATAATGTCTAGCAGAACTAATACCACAGCATGTTTTCTGGTTATTTCAAAACCTCAGTGATACTTTATCTGAATGTTCCCAAATAGGCACTTTTATTCGTGTGTGAGAACCTCAGGAGCAGCTGGGGGAAACAGCAGCCTCACTGACGTGTAAGAGAGCTCAGTCTTCCGAAAGGAATTATGTCACGGCCAGCTGTGATGTCATAGCTCGGGGTTCAGCGAGCGGGCAGCAGCCTCCAAGTCTGGTGTTTCTTCTAATGAAGCGGCACAGCAGCCTGTGCTCCTTTTTCACTCTTTAAAGAAAATGAAGTGATTACTTCTTTCTTTCGGTTTTAAAATAGATCATGTCTAAAACAGAGAAAAGAAGAAAGAAAAAAACCCCCATTTTATTTTCATTTGACATAACTCTCTTTAGGCAGAAAGAGCCTTCCGATACATTGAGTCAGGAAGTAATTAGTCTTGGGAGTGTGAGATGGGCTATAATCTTAATGTCATTTTATCATTACTAAAATAGGCTAATTTGTCCTTTGCTAATCCATGCAAATCCCATTGATTTAACAGTGTTGTATGGGTGAAAATAAGAAATGCGGCTGGCCTATATTTTGGGATCTTGCCTAATGTAAAAGCTTACAGAGCATGTTGTTTGATGAAGCGGCCATCCCTCTCGTACGCTGGAGTACCGCTACCAAATGCTGGCACAAGCCAGAGCATCTCCTGCAGCTGTTGCTGTTTCAGAGCTAGCAGGTGAAGCGCAAGACCTTTCATTTCTCTAGATTCAGCAGAATATATGTATGTGCAATTTGTCAGTATGTTTATAGCAAAATAGGCTAAGAGTAGAAAACATTTGTAGAGATGGTGAAACCTGCTCTAAATGCCATGAGAGGCTTTAAAAGCTTACACAGATCTTGAAAAACACAAAGGGCTGGACCCAACGTTGCTGTTTCAGTCAAATTTAGAACCTCCACCCACTTAAATGGGAATACATTTAGGTCAGTGCTTTGTGCTTTGCAAAAGTGTCTCCCTAATCTCCTTCAGAGCATTTCTGACTGTGATTTAGGTGGAGGGGGAAGGGAAATGCTTCCAGGCTGAGACTTGTAGCTAAGTTGTCATACGGAGTTAATCTGTTGAAAGACTGAAGTGGTGTAGATAGATAGGCACTGAATTCTGAAACCTGTTATTTACTGGCAAGCATGCTTGCATGCAGGTATTTGTTATTTGGAAGCATTCAGCCAAGGTATCCAGAAACTTTTGGGTTTTAAACCATTTGCCTAAACCATGGAAGCAAATTCTACTTGTCTGGGTTGGTATCGCTTTGTTTGTGTGTTTCAGCAAGATTCAGAGAGGTTGTGTCAGATGATCTCTTCTGTACACAGTTTCCTGCATTCGTCAAGTAAGTGGAGCAGAAATATGGTTTCCTCCTTCCTCCACCCCCTTTTTCATTTAATGAAATGGGAAATGTTGAAGCTACTGGAAACCTTGATGTGACATTTCTTGATGCAATGATGCTGTCTCTTAGATTTGTATCCTGTAAGCAAGTTGCAAACATCAAAAGCTCCTGTATTGCTGGCCTTCTTTAGTGCTGTTGTTTTATGGAGTTGATAAGGAATAAGTAATCAGGCTAATATATCAGACCAACATATATTTTAAAACACGTAATGAAAAGTACTTCCTTGGTAGATTATATTAGTGGCAAAGCTCTCTGTTACTATAAACGATCCTGAGTTTGAGTCTGCTGTCAGAGGACTTGGGATAATGGGAGGTGGGGTTGACATTTAGGATATCTTTAACAACTGTCCTGTGAGAAAGAAAAATTGTAGCTGGTGCAGTTGTGATTGCAGTGTGAACGTGGGCATCACATAAGTGAGACTGAGCCTCCTGGGAATGAATGTTGGCATGCTTGTCTTCCATCAAACCCTCATGTGCTCACCCGTGTCACTATGTATGGCTGTCGCCCACCCACTAATGAAGAAAAAAACAAAAATGTTCTGCAAGGAAGTCTTCATCCCCTCAAGTATTTCTTCTTCTGTCTGCTCAGCAGGTGCTAAAATGGAAGGCAAGAGAGGTACAGAAGTGAAGGAGTTAAACTCGGGAGGAGGTGACCCTGGGTGTTCTCCAGGCTTCCCAAGTATCTCACGTGCTTGCTTTTGGGAACAGGCATTGGGGCCCATTCCTGTTTGGGCTGATGCTTCAGTTCTTGCCTTTTCATGTCTGCACTTACTGCTTTTTCACAAGCAATAAAATCAAAAGCTGACAACAAACCCAACCTTGATGGAGCGTTGTGGTGGCAGCCTGGCTTATCTGGAAGCACAGATAATACTAAAATGTGCTTTGTCAAAGAGGGCTAATTGTCAAGAGGTAGAAACTAAACTTCAGCACAGTCACACAGAGATTTCTTGTCTAGCCATTGTAAGGCCAAGCAAAGAAAGTTAGGTATCACAAAATTAAGATTCATAATCAAAGCAAATGAAGCAGTATCGTAATTACTTGGGGCAACAGAAGCTAGCTGTTCTCTTGCACATCTGAAATAGTCATTTCAGTCTTCTTTCAACTTCCTCTTCTCTTCATTTGAGACCTAATAGCTGCAGATTTTTGTGACACCTGTGTTTACTCAGACACCTGCTCTTCGCTAGGAAAAAAGTACATTGGAAGTCCTTTCCTGGAGACTTGGTGGGGAGTTAGCACAGATGGGTACCGGTGCTGTCCTGTATCTGCTTCATGTTCACTCTTTCTCAGCAGAGGATAACTGCAGTGTGATGGTCTGCATTGCAGAAAGTCATGGGGAGTTGCTTAGGGCATTTTAAAGTCTGGATTTGAACAAGTGGATTCAAGAGTCTTTTTCAATTTCAGAAACACAGGACACTGTTTATGCTCTTTGTACTTTGGAAAAAGCTGTTTTCTAGGGAGAAACGATGTATCAGATAACTGCAAATGCCAAAATTACTTAATTCTTCTGTTTTACACTGAACGGTGCTGTTACCACCAAATTTTAATTGAACCCATCTTACAGGCACTTATTACAGTATACACAGCTCTTACATGTGTGTAAGCTGAGGCACAAAGTTGCTTGGGGTTATACAAGGCTTTTAACGCAACCTGGGTCCCTTGTTGTTTGATTTAGCCTTTATGTGGCTGTTTGTTACAGTGTGTTAACAAGAAGAGGTGAAATGCGGATGGTTTGTCTTTTTTAAGGCAAGCTATACGTTTGCTACACTTGCTCAGTCTATATTTATACTACTTGAGAGCGGATTATCTGCAAATATCATTAAGTTGTCTCTGGTTTTTACGTTCTTCCAAACGTCTCTTCGTCTTCTGTGTTTGTGTCTTCAGTCTTGATTTGGCAAGATTAAAAGGCTGATGCTGATTTCCAAATATCTCAGATAATAGCATTTTTTGTCTCGTTTTTTAAGCAGAAGACTCTGTTTTAACCCTGAACTCTTTTTTTCCGTCTTCCCTCTCTCCACCCTGTCTCCTGCCCCATTCACTAACCTGGCTGGTGCCAAGGATGACACCACCACTGCAGGTAGTGCACTGATCTAATCCATTGACCGTCCTGCAGTTTTACAGAGCAGCTCGTAACATCCTGATTTGGTCTGGCTTCTGCATCTCTTGTTCAGTTAATGAGTATCCGTTCTCCCCCCTTCCCTCAGTTTTACTCTGAAAAAGTAAGTTAGCAAGCCCCAGGTACTGGTCATCTGAGTTAAATTTCTCCCCTCTGCAGAGCCTGTCTGCATGAAGGTCTGGGCTTTTTGTCATGGTGAACTGCAGGTTTTTTCAACACTGCTGGCCCCTTTTGGCTCTGTCTTGCATCCCAGCTTTTGAATGTCAATATGTCAGGTCTGTGGCTTGGCCATCCAAGTGCGAAGACTGCTCTTCCCTTCCAATTTACCCACTGTCAGGTCCAGAAAGACTTTGTCACGTGGGGCCCAAGTGCAGATAACATCTCTCACGTGAGTTAGTATAAATTGTTGGCAAAAGGGACCTTCCTTTTCATTCTCCATCTGCTGAACCAAATAGCACCATAAGTATAGAAGAATATAAGCTAGTTCAGTAGCCAAAAAAAAAATTTCTTTGGATTTTTTTTTCTCCCAGCTCTGGTAGGTGTTAAGTTTCTGTGTTTCACTGTATTTAGGGAGTCCTAACGTGAACCTGCATAAGATTTGAGTGGTGATAACTACTAACGTACTAGTGTGCTTGGGGACAGGGGAGGAAGGCAGTGCAAAATGCGATGCTGAAGAAGGTACGAACAATTCACAGAACACAGCTGCTTCTGAGGTAGAAGATGTGGTTTCTTTTTTAAGCCAGGTATTGAAATGCTTGCTGTTACTGTAAAATGTGAGTACTCTGCAATCTTTTCATCTTGCAGCATCCTTATCAAGTAGAACGTAGGTGACAGGAAAACTGTTGTGTTCCCTTAGCGGTTGGTGGTGCATGGGTACCACCTAACTCAACGACCAAAACAAGGTGGCATCTGAACTCTGCCGAGGGCGAGGCTGTAGAGTTTCATGACCCAAACCAAACTGGGCAAACAACATGGTTGAGATGAAAAGCAGTAACGCAACACTGCTTGTTTGGGGCTCAGGCGAAAATCTGTCCCTGGAGAAGAGGCAACTGAGAGGAAGATGACAAGGTTCCAGCAAAGCACGTGCCAGGTAAGTAACAGATTCCGTCTTGGGTGAAATGATACGTCCTGCTTTGATGAAAACCGTGAGCCAGGCAAGCCTCTGAGAAATTCTTCAGGGAAAGTTTTTTGGGAAAAAAAACCCAACCAGCCACTGAAAGTAGGTTTCTGGAACACTGGAAGAAAGGCTGCAACAGCAAAAGAGGTGCAGGTGAAAGAGATGGACGAATACATTAAGTTAAATCCTTTGAGTAAGCAAAATGTCTGTGACCAGGAATTGATGAAGAGCAATCTAAGAATGAAAACAAAGCTATAATATATTCATGAAGCAAGATGATTATAACTCAGAGGGAGTAGCATTAATTATGACTTCCAAGGCAGAAAAATAGCTTCTAGACTGGGAACCAATTAGCGGTCGATTGCTCTGAACTAGATTTCAAACACAGTACATGAAATGACAATTACACAGTGTTACCAACAGACAACTACTATGATGAGATAAGAGCTGTCAGCAGATTTGGACCACATTCCTCAGCCTGACATCTGCTAACTAATGGGAAGACTTCCTTCTTGGGGCTGGGGACGGTGACAGAGTGGAGGAATCGATGGCCAAGCGTAATCTTCTGTCTCCAGAGCCATAACATGGGGCCTGGCAGAGCTCAGCCTGCTCTCGAGGCTCTTGGTGTTGTGTGGGTATAGTGTAAAGATGTCACCAGAGCAGCTGGTGGAATTGTTGTGGTCTGAGTGTACTGGAGGCAAACACAGTGCATATCTTCAGCAGACCTCCATGTGCAGTAGAAGTAGTTGTTATTTTTTTTGTGGCAGGACTAAAAAGACAAGAAGAAGGAACCTTTGCAGGAGAATTAGTGAGAGAGGTGTTTCTTCAGTTTTACTACCAAGTGAACAAGGCATGGGTTGCTAAAAATGTAACTGGTTTTCAGCTAAGCAAGCCCAAATAGTGGGCTTTCCAAGGATGGAAATACCAAAGCCAACATGAGACATCTGAATGTGTTCAGCAAACGCAGCAGCAAAGTTGGTTTCAGAGCAAGAGTAGAGGGCCCCAAGAGAAATAAACAGATAGCCTTGCCCAGGAATCTGATCTGGTTCCTGAAAAAGCTATCCCCTTCGCTGTTGTCTGCATCAGCTCAGCAGGTAAGGTGCCACCACACGGTGGGCCTGTCTGACATTAACAAGTGAAAACTGTTTAGTGACAGGAGAAGGAGGACCGTGGTGGGAGGAGCACTATGACTTTGCCAAAGTGTGGTGGGTTGACCTTGGCTGGACAACTTGATGCCCACCAAGCCGCTCTATCACCCCCTTCCTCAGCAGGACAGGGGGTAGAAAATAAGATGGAAAAAAAATCATGAGTGAAGGTAAAGGCAGTTTAATAAAGCAAAAGCAAAGGCTGCACATGGAAGCAAAGGAAAACAAAAGCTGTTATTCTCTACATCCCATTAGCAGGCGACATCCGGCCACTTACTGGGAAGCAGGGCTTCATAGCAGTTGCTGTGAAAGACAGATGTCGTAAAAACGAATGCCCCCCCTCCCCCCCACTTCCTCCTCCTTTCCCTTAGCTTTTATTGCTGAGCAGACATCAGATGGTATGGAATATCCCTTCGGTCCGTTTGGGTCAGCTGTCCTGGCTATGTCCCCTCCCAAGGTCTTGCCCACCCCAGCCTGCTGGTGAGGGGGCAATGCTGGAGACACCGCCCTGACGCCGCGCCAGCGCCGCTCAGCAGCAGCTGAAACACTGGTGGGGTACCAGCACCTTTCCAGCTACCAACACAAAGCACAGCAGGATGAGGGCTGCTGTGGGGAAAACGTAACTCCATCTCAGGCAGACCCAATGCACAAAGGAACTGAGAGTGCCAAAGTAGAGATGCTGTCTCACAGCAAAGGTGGATGTGAAAAACTCAAACCAAAATTTGGAGAAGCTGCAGGTAGAGACCATTGCTGAAAAATGATTGAATGAGTAGTTGCTGAGTTCTTCAAGAAATATGGGAATATGAAAAAAAAAAAAAATGCAACTGATGGAGATAATGTATTCCAGTTAAAGTACCCTAGAAAGGTGATGTAAGTGATTGCAACAGTTGAATAGAGGTTCTGTTCCTCTCAGTGGTACAGTCATGAAAAATGAAAAGACAAAACAAAACAGAAATTCTATTTACAGCTTCGGTTCATCCATTTCAATTTAGGAGATAAAGGAATGGCCAGATTTTTGGATAGCCTTTCCTGCTCCCTGGCTTGAGGCAGATTACCTGCCAATCTGATGCAGTTGTTTGTTTGGGATTCTTGGGGAGAGGGGGAGGGTATTTTTATTACCTTTTTCAGGGCTAAGCTACTCATTTCAAGTATGTAGTTACAATAGTTGCGAAGTCTTGACAAGCTTGACTCATTGAAGTAAGTGGAGAGCTGAGTGTATGGTTTGTTGTGGATAACACTGGTGTAAAACTGACGTGCATTCTGTCACCTCTTTATGGTTGCTGTTGACTTGGTGTTAACATGACCAAGTCACCATGAGAAAAAGTACAGCTAGATATAATTTAGTGAAGTGTTACATCAGTTAGATCCAGCGTCCTGAGCATGTGATGCTTAAGTGACAATTCAGAAAACATGTAAGTAAAGACTATCTGACATTGCAGAGCTAATAATTACTTAGGAAAACAAATCTCAGGAGACCTTCAGCAAATCCCAACTGAAGCATTACATTAAAAGGCAAAGGAATACAAGGAATGAGTCAATTTACATATCTTGGCAGAAACACGCCAACCAGTGGGGAAGTCCAAAAGGAAATGTCACCAACTGGCAAGGCAACAGCTGCGTTTACCAACTTAAACAAAATTAGTCATTGAAAATACAAATGTAAAGACCAAACTAGGAGTCTTCCACTCAGATGTTATTTCCATTTTAACATGTGGATGTGAGTGTTGGAAACTCACCAAAAGCACAGACACCTCATGCCTCCAGAAGTAATTACCTGGGGGAAATACTAGGTAACAGACGGAGTGAATTTGTCATAAATGCAAAGATCTGTCACTTTGTCACCAGTGTCCCCCAATTTCTCCAGGGTAAGTGATGGAAACACTTGGGTTGTGCTCAGAGTGAAGCCAGCAAGCCTGCCTGAGCAGATGGACTCTTGAGCAGCTGGAGGAGCGCGCAAATGGTCAGGCGAGATATTACTTGGAGTGTGAATGCTTACTGGCACTCAATGATACAGAAAAACTGCGGAGAGCGGCTAAAGATCGGCACAGACGGCGGAGCTGCCTTGGCTTCCAGAGCAACATCTGTGGGTGCAGGACAGCTTTGGGGGAAAAGTTACTCTTGGTTCACTTGGGGAGCGGGGGGCTTATGTGGTGTTTTCTCCTTTGCAAATTTGAACTATTTAAGGTTAGGTTACTGAGAGGAACCAGAGCTTCCCTGTGACTGCTTTTCTGGCCCCGGCTGCAGAGCGCTGCATTGCACGCACGAGCCAAGAGATCCGTCATCTCGTCTCTGCTCTAGTGTCTGCTCTTACTGTCTGACCTCAAGCAAATCACGTGACCCTGCCAGTTCTCCAGAGCTCTCTGACCACAAGACTATGGGATTTTAATTAGGAACAGTGGACAGTACACTACTTTTTCTGGTTTCGCAGTCATCCGCAGGGGCTAGCAGGTGAAGCAAGTTGCTGTGGAAATAGGAAAAAAGCATGTGTTTCACACACTGCACTGGGAGTAAAGAAGTTGCTTGTAGCTTTATTTAAAAGCGACCTAAGATGATGTTAACTACCTACAGATCATCCTCAGAGGTGAACGCTAGCCCTTACCTTCCTCATGTGTGGGTGCTTCCATGTTTGACTTAATACAGTTTTGTGGGTTTTTTTCATTTGGTGTACTAGACGATGGCAGTTACTACAGTAAAAAGTGTTGAGGTTACTGAGTTTTAGATCACTCTGTAGAACATGGTAACAAAAATAACATCCCACACTCCATTTATATCCTTTCTTCATTAGTACAAATTGCACTTCAGTTGTTTGGGTTTTATAACTGTGGTTCCTTGACGCAAACTCTGCTTTCACAGAAAATTTATCAGACCCTGTTCTTTCTCCCTGCTTTTACCACTGCAGGTTAACACCTTCTTGTGCATCAGGGTTGAAGTAGTTTGCACCCCTCTTGCCAGGCCAGTTGTACAACCTCACCTCTGCTGCTCCTCTTTTGACATCTACACTTGGGTACAAACAGCCATCATTTTTATTCCTAGTGGCAGTGTCATCAGCCTGTTGGATGAGAAGCTGATTTTTCAGAGAGTTAGAAATTTAAGGCAGAAAAGGCTTATTTGATCATCTGCTCACGCTTTCCCTGCCAACCTTCTATTATTGCTCACCCAGCCTAGCTTTAAAAGGTTGAGACAAGAAGATCCCAGCCCTGTGCCTGGGGAGGCAGTTCCAGCAGCCAAACCCAAGCTCTCTGCTGTGGAGTTGTTCCCACTGAGAATCCCAACCTCTTCCTCCCGGATTTAATCTCACTGGTTTACTTGCACATGCCTCAAGGGCATTTATTGCCATTTACCACGAACTCCCTGGCTAGCTAGGTTTGGCCCTTTTGTTTCTTCCTCCAGCAGACTTTCTCGGTAGCCTTGTAGGGTAACGGCAGCCTCCGGTCGCGAGAAGCCTGTGACTGAGCATCACGTTCGAGGGTTTGCTTTCTTCTGCCTGCCCTCTTCATGCAGCAGAGCCCCCCTGCAGCAGGGTGAGCCGTGGCAGTAGGTGTGGACAGAGCCATGCGCTTCGTGTGACGCCATCCTTTGTGTCTAGAGCCACCGGATGACAAAGTACAGTCATCTGTTTGCCAGCCAAGAGCGATGCCATGCATTTTCCCTGTGAGAGCCGATAAGCATCACAAGCGGCTAAGTAAAGGCACAGTGTTTTCCCATGTTGGTGGTGGTGTGAGTTACGCTGCCCTCCCTCTCCAGAGATGCTCAGAAACCAGGGTCTGAGCTTGGTAGTGTGATCAAGGAGCCCCTTTCCAACCTGAGTGAAAGGCAGTCTATCTAAAATAATCCTGCTCCCTTCTGAAAACAGTCTGCTAAACGGTGCTGCAGACAGCGAGGGCAGCCGCTGCCTGTGCTGTCCACGCCAAGGAGCTCATCTGGATTGCATTTGGGAGGGAGTTTTGGATGAGAAGAGCCTAAATGAACGCAGGACCTGCTGTATTTGACATTTTGATATCAGCAGACGTCAGAATATAGGTTGGCACTGAACTCCGCAGGTAGATTGGGATGCAGCAGAGGCCAGTTGTGAGGACTGGGGCTTGCCGGGGGCAGCTCTGGATGCCCGAGGGCTTCCCTGGCTGGCACTGTGCGGAGCCACAGGAGCATCTGGCGAGGCTGCTCGGCGGTTTCTGCAGGGAGCTTCTCTTGCGGGATCTCAGCTGGAAACCTTCCTAAACTGGTAGCCAGCCTTCTTGAGCTGGCTTCTCTTCCCCCATGACCCAGTGCCGACGTGAGCAGCACTGCCCGCACAGAGAGGCTGAACCAAGTCATTTGGGCCCTTCACATAAGTGGTTGCAGACACATCCCTAGAACAAAATCGTAATACAAATTGGTCATGGCAGCAGGGATGGAGTTCAGCAGGAGTTAGCCTTTGGGGTATTTTGTCAGATTTTTGAAGCGTGAACTGTTGGTAAACCAGAGCTAACAGGGCAGATTCATAGTCTGCAGTGAGAAGCAGTATAAAGCAGCTGCAACCCCACAGCCGGTGCCCGGCGTTACGTTTCTTCTGCCCTTTCTCTGTAGACTTGCTCTTGCTATTGTCATCCTGCCCAGGGGCTTAGGCTGCACAGAGGACCCCAGTCCCACCAGAAATGGCAAAGCTGCTGAAACGCTTTTGCAAGCCACCTTAGCCCAGGAGACCAGAGCCAGCTCTCCTACTGCCAGCCCCTTTTAGAGCAGGGGTTTGTCTAGGTGCAGATGGCCACAGCGGAGCTCTTGGGCCCTTCTGTAGGCAGCAAAGGGGTTTGCTCATCTCCTCAAAAGATGGGTACCTGAACTGGTGTGACATGTGCCCTGGAAGGGACTGTCACTTTGTATCGATGAGAAAGGAAATCTGGACAGACGACTGTTTCGGCTGCAACTTTCTACTTTGCATCTGAATCAGATGAGATTAATCCGGTTGTAAACAGCTGGGGTGGTGGGTCTGTAGACATGGCTGGATAAGCAGTAGGCAGCTAATTAGATAGTATTTTACTTTGTGAGGTGCACTCTGTATGTCAGCACAGTGATCAGCTGAAGCAGAGAGGTAGGTGTGAAAGGCATGGTAGTACTGAGATTCTTGTCTCTTTAAGTGGTGGTACTTGGTAATAGCGTTTATTAACTGGCAGCAGATTACGTGTACTATGGTAGTCTTGTACATTTTAACAGATAAAAATGTTTTACAAATAAATGTGGCTAATTTTCTAAAAATATATTGATTTCTGCAGGAACATTCTAGCTAGCTTTCTGTGTGCACCTAGCCATTTCAGGATTGCATCGAGAATAACTGGCTCCTCAGTTTGGCCCAAGGTCCAGACTTTTTTAATTTGCAGAAAGCTTTTATAAACCTAAAGCCACAGGTTTTATCATCTTCATCTTCTCTTTAAAAAAAAAAAAAAAAAAAAAAAAAAGAAAAAAGAAGAAGAAAATGTTTGTAAGCAACAGTAATACATTTAGCATTTCGGAGCTCTGCCTTGATTTTCGTACATTGGTTTACTTATTTCTTATATTTCTCTCGACCAGGAAGGCAGAAAGAGCTTTAAAGATATTTTCCTTTGTATGATACCTTTGTATCTATGTTATAGCTAAGACTGTAAGGACTTCTTGGGTTCAGTTGGCTTCCATGCCTTTTAATTTCTTCTGGCTCTGCTTGTCTTCTTGAATTGTTTCAAACTGATTAGACGAAAAATTAAAAGTTTAGTTGACAGTTACAAGAAGTACTGAAAAGTGTTGTACTCTTTGTCTGCCTTGCTTCCACGAGGCAGTGGGTGGGAAGGAATAAAAGCCTACCTTAATTATACAGTGTAGCTGTTTATTTTCACAGCTGTAACACTGCTGAAATTTGCAGCAGACATCCTAATTCCACCGGGCATGGTCCCTGGGTGTTGCACCTGCCAGTCCCGCAGTCTTGGTACCGGTTGGGTATGTGTGTGTGGCTGAACAATGCGGGAAGACTACAAGAGGTTTATCCCATTAGAAATAAATTACAGTGTAGTGTAGCATGAAAATGATGTGTCAGTGAATACAGAACACAGGATTACCTTCTGTCTCTTCCCTTTATCATAGATAACAGAAGCAGTATGGGAAGGAGATTTATATTGCACTCATTTGAAGCTGACCAAGCAATTTAGATGAGATGAAATAGGGATTTTATTTCTGGAGAGAAGAATGTGTTCCTGCTAAAATGCCATTAATTGCTTTATTATTTAAGGCACAAATTATATCCAGCAATTTGTTGGTCTCCTATTTTTTCCAGTGGAAATAATTCACCATGGAAAGATTATTCTGTCAAAAAATGGTGATGAACTTACTAACAAATTCAGTTGAAAGCAGCTGAACTTTCAATTCAGCTTGTATTTTATGCCCTCTCTCTCTCTAAGCACTGTGTGTGTGTGAATTTCAATAAAAACAGTAGTGGCTTTGCTAAATATGAAAACCTTAACAAAAATCATTGCAAATACCATTGCAGCACTAGATTTACAGGGAATTCTTGGTTGGCAAGCTGCTGTCACGCAGTAGTTGCAGTGGCATCACGTGCCCATTGCAAGCAGAGCTTTGTTGTGCTGGGTGCGTGCAGAGGAGAGGAGCTCAGGAGCGCTCTCAGGCTCTCCTGGAGCCAGAGGCACTCACCAGGGTGGGCCAGTCCTTTCCAGGTCCAGTGCTAAACTCTGCTCCTACTTCCCTGCCCTTGTTTTAAAAATACCACGTAGAGCTTCTTCCGCAAGTGCTGTCCCTGTCTGCTAAGCTTCCCTCCTTTGGCTTTTTTTTTGTTGTTTTGTTTTGTGGGTTTTTTTTTGTTGTTTTGTTTTGTGGGTTTTTTTTCCGATCGGTCTGTTTAGTCTCTGCTATCTCTCTTTGCTTCTGTTGGCACATTGTTGTTTTCCTTTACCTGGTTCCCCCATAACCCTGCTGCCAGCAGGCTGATGGCCTGTCTCCATCACCCAAAGCTGTGCTCTTTCTCCCATGTCTTCATGCCTGGATTTTGCTGTGCCAATGTTAACCCAATGATTGCCCACAGCTAATTTATTTGCCATGAAGGCAAATCAAGTTGAGCCCAAAGGAGATGTGCCTTCATGCAGATCACAGTTGTCTTGTACAAGCACTGCTTGCAGGAACAGTGCTTTGGGATTTCTGCTTTGCCGCAGGCTTGGGATTAAGAAAAATGTGGAGGTTGTGAGATGAGCAAGGTCTTCTGTACCATTAGTATGCTCAGGTCACCTCTAGAGACCTTGCAAGCATTGCTTGCTTTGGTCATGGCACCAAGGATTTCCTTACATGCAGGCACAGGGGGCAAGGAAGAACGCATCTAGATGTGTGCAAGATGTATGCAGGGACCCTGTCCCCGCTGTGCCTGGATCTCGGGTCTGTGGGCAGCAGCAGAGGTGTCCTCCCTGTGGCAGAAAGCCCCCCAGGTCCAGGGCCTTCTGTACCTGAGGTGTAACAGCTTTTTGCCACACCACATTGGGGTTTTTTGGCTAAAAGCAGGTCTCAGTCGTAACCTCATGTGGAAGCATCCTAATTTTCTGTGTCCTATTTATACAGGGGTTTTGCCAGGGAAGGCCTAAATTGTACTTCATGCGGTTGCTGCCCTTATCTTTCTACTACTGCAAGCTGAGCAGTGATCGTGGTAAATTAGATCTGTTCTTGCACTGGTGGACTCCAAGGTTTTTTCTGGAATGAAGTGATAATTATGTTCTACATAAAAAAAATAATTGTTGTTCCACAGAACAAGAGCTTGGAGGCCATTTCTTATATTTTTCAGTTCTTCACAAACAGAAATGATTCCAAGAATAACAGCTTCATATATATCTATATATATGTATATATATATAAAATCCATTATTGCTGTTATCCTTGTGAGGCAGAGCATCGCTGTCTGTCTTGTTTGGTGTTTAAAGCTGCAGCGAGACCCCTCAATTGCCAGCAAGTCTGTATCATTTGTGTCACCATCAATAGGGAAGAAGAATAGCTTTTAGAAAAACTATTTTTGTTACAGATGTGTAGACGTGAATTTATAGCTTCAATCATGCTTCCAAGAGAGCATCTGTGAAAGTGAGATAGTTTGAAAGCTGGATGAAAGAGCTGGCAGGAGGAGTAAAATGTAGGGGGGAACTGCAGGAGTGGGTAACACCTGAAAACATCTACTGGGAGAAGTGAAGCTGGAGGAGGTGTGCAGCCCTTAAACCTCTCTAGCCCCTGACCATCTACTGGCTTCTTGCCTGCTTTTATTTTGATTTGGCATTGCCTGATGTATTTACTCCCACCCTTATTTAGAACAGGCGTTTTTTATAAGGCTCAGAAGTGAGCGAGTGGTTTTTCCAGCTTTCTGCTCTCCATGCTTGCTGGAACATCTGTACATACACACTTTTCCTGTCTAAAGATAGTTTGAGCTAGTGTGCCGAAAATACAGCATAGGCTTCGGTTTGTTGTTGTCTTAGTAAGCATAAAAATATGTTCTAATATTATGTCACTCCGTTAATATGTTTCAGCAGCTGCAGTCTATCTGTGTCCAGCTTGTCAGGAACGGCCTTGCGTTCGGGCATTTGTTTTTCCATAGCTGAAGTCGTGGGTCGCTTAGGTTGACCGAGCCCGTGCATTGCACTCTTTCTGTAAGGATGATCGCTCCTGCCCAGTAGGATAATTCCAGCAGGGTTGTCTGCAGGAATGACGTGACCTCCTTTGACTGACCTCACGCTCTGCCAGCAATGCCATTTGAACAACGTCCCTTCCCACCCCCACCGCTTCCCCTGCACATTCCTGTCCCTGCAGGCTTTGCCGTGGTTGTGCAAAAAACCTCCACCCCCCCTTTCTGCAGTGCTATCTACAGATATTCCTGGTTTTGCTTCCCAATTTTCCTGACTTGACCTCTCCCCCTCCCTCCATCCAACACAGATGCAGTATGCTAATCCCTTCCGCGGATATGTATGTTCCTGCAGTGTGCACTGGAGAAATGGAATTTACTTGTTTTGGACCTTTCCTTATTTTTATTTGTATTTTGTTCTATTTAGTTTAAGGCATTGTAGCCTTTGCTGTGTGGTGACAAAGCTTAATCTTACCCTCCCATCATGCATTCCCAGGTAGGAAACCAGGACGGGAGCTTTGTGCAGCCTGGGGACACAGGGGAAAAAAACGTTGTTAAATGGCAGGTTGTGCTCCAGCCACAGTTCTGGGTCAGCTGGTGTTTGGAAAGCTGAAACATGCTCAGATGTTTCAGAGGAGGCTAGTGGCAAAGGTAAAGAGAAGCACAGAAGCAACCAGGATCGGCAAATGTTAGATTTTCAGGCATTCATAACGGGATATCACAGTCCACGTGTTGGTGGAGATGTTAATTAAAAATGAAAAAATGCACTAGGTGCTTTTATACATAAAGCAAAAAAAGTGACATGATCATGTGTGGTTGTGAAAGCTTTTATACTGCTGTAAGTTTGGAAGTGGTAAGTGGCAAAGTGGATGAGTTATGTGGGTCATCTCAAGTGAGTGCCTATAAAAAGGGTTTTGCAGCTCATTATTGGTTATTCTCTGTCTAAGGCTTGTTTTATGGAAAGGGAACTTTTGAAACTTTGAAGGTTCTGATTTTTATTGGTGATATTCTTCATCTGTCCGTGGAGTGGCAAAGGCAGGCTCTCCTCGCTGAAGGAACCCAGCACTTTCGGTCTCAAGGAAGTGGAGGTGCCAGAGCTTCCTTAGCAGGGCAGGCAGCTGGAGTGAGGAGAGCGGTTCACTGCTGCCGGCCAGTTGGAGCCAGGAGAAGGAGACAAGAAACCATACAGCTGGCATCCTGATTACGACTTTTAGGGGATGCCAAAATCGGTTTAAAATAGGTTTTACTCAGAGAACGATATTACAGATTTATATTTGAGCTATTTGGACTTCACAGGGCTTGGAAACCAAGATGTCAAACAGTGCAGCTTGCTGTTTTTTTGATGCAGACTTTCACATCATGAAGTTTTTGTCACATAAATTTCTATTTCAAGCTCTGGGCCGTGACGCGTTCGCTGTAAAGCATGCCGTTTTTCCAGGACTGAATATTTACCCTTCTTTGGCACTTGGTTTATCCTCATTTATGTTGTAGTGATGCCTGGAGACCGAGTAGGTTGGAGTCCCACTGCACTACGTGCTGGGAGACTGCACGGTGACAGCCCCTGCCCGGGCAGCCAGCAGCCTGATTTACTGGTTTCAGATGGCTGCTGCCGCCAGCTGCTCAGGAGCATCGGCTGCCAGGCCAGAGCTTACCAGGGACAGATAAAGCAGAGCGAGTTCAGGTGAGGCGGCCGAATGTGCATTGTAGGTGCAGTGTACAGTCAGGACAGCCGTACTGCCGTCTTCGCCTGAGTCAGCAGATACAAACGCACCGCTCGTTGTGTCAGTCACTATCGTACGTTGCAAAGCCTTATAAACCCTGGCCTACTATTTGCTCTCTGACAACACCAGCTCCAGTGGGACCAGTCTGAAAACGAACTGATAGAAACAGAAATACCAATTAGAGAGACTTATTTTCTCCTTCCCAATGGGGAACCCCTCTGCCCTGTCCTTCCACGTGCTCTGTGCACAGCGTCTCTAGGTGAAGGACAGGGAATGGTGCCCATAGGTGCAAGCTGAGCTGTAACAGTGAAGTACTGGGAAATTTTTCCATGTTTACAGCTTGCCTTAGTCCAAGGCATGTGCAGGTTGGAAAAGAAACATAGAATTGTTTAGGTTGGAAAAGACCTTTGAGTCTCGAAACTCAAAGAAAAGATCTCAAACGAAAAGATCGTTGAGTCCAACCGTTAACATAGCACTGCCAAGTCCACCACTAAGTTGGAAAGAAAATACAAGAAAACAACTGAAAATTCTCAAATATGTTTCAAAGCCCATAGGGTGCTATTTGTACGTTGTATCGGAGGCTGCAAGATGGTTTCTGCGGCATGTAGTCTCAACCATCAGTGTGATTCCGTTGTGCCTTTGCTGCTCGGTGGTCCTTGGGAGCCAGGGCAAGTAAAGCCCTGTCCCCCACCTCCCCCCCCGGCAGCATGTGTGCTGTACGCAGCACCAGTGTGGGTACAAACTGAAGGAAAACTTCATTATGTTTGACAGTGCCTTTTTCACTGAAGTACTGCCACGATTGGCATGACAGCACTGAATCCCAAAATTGGTTGATTGCTGAGAGAGACTTTAAACTGTGAAGACAGACATGAGGGATAAAAAGAATTGAATGTTTAATTAATGGGTCTATATTTCCTTTTTCTTGGAGCATGTCTATTTTTCCTCTCCTGTTTTGTTTATTTTAAGGTGCCATATGTTCCATTTAAGCTATATAGAAATTTGGGAAAGAAACCTGCATGTCAGGGTTAAGAGGGTTCTGAATTAGGTGATCTACCAGGGAAATATTGCAGCTTTTTAATAGGAAAGTGTTTTGGGCTACCAACGTGCAGAGGTTATTTGTCCAATAATCTGTGTCCTAATGCCAGCACCTATACAACCATGCATTTACTCTTGCTCCTAAGGGACTAAAATGAACTTGTTGCCTTAGCTTCGACTTCTCGTGGCAGAAGTTCTCTCCCATTTTCATGGATTTCTGGTAACATTTTTCATTAGCATTCTAGTTACGAACGTCAACATTTCTTTGGTGGCTCCTTCTGTTAGTTCCTTGCTTCCCACATGCTGTTTTATGTGAAGGTCTTTGTGAGTTGCTTAAAGGACTGGAATCCTTAATGGTAATGGAGATGATAACACGTGTGACAGTTCTTATCCACCCAAAAACGGCAGCAATTGACTTGTAGTTTTTCATATAAACTGATTTTTCACTCAGAAAAGTTTTCACTTAGAGAAGGTAACTATTAATTACTTATCTATCCATGTTTCAATATGCCACCATCTCGTTAAATAGCTCCCTTGTCTATTTCTTTCTGAAACTATAAAGTGCTATTTTCTGCAGAACAAGCTCGATGACATCTTGACACTTCCCTAATGTTTTCAATTCCTGGTGGATTTGAGTGAATTATTGGATTTATTTGAACTTCAGGTTCAGGGCTTGTAAATATGCACAGATAAAAGCTAAGAAGGTTGACAAAAGTGCACTTGCAGTTGCAAGTGCTGGGTCTGGTATAGTTATCTTTGGCAACGCGAGCCTCATCAAGTCCAGGAACTCGAGTGATCATAAATCTGTTGTGATACCAATAGTTGTCTTGTATTATGGCTGTTCGTGCTGCCTCCACTGTTGTTAGATTGGACCCAAGGGAAACGCAAAGGAAATTGAGTGCACCCTCCGTAAGTTTGCAGACAACACCAAATTGGGCAGGAGTGCTGATCTGCTGGAGGGCAGGAGGGCTCTGCAGGGGGGGCTGGGCAGGCTGGACCGATGGGCTGAGGTCAACTGTGTGAGCTCCAACAGGGCTCAGTGCCGGGTCCTGCCCCTGGGTCACACCAGCCCCAGGCAGCGCCACAGGCCTGGGGAAGGGTGGCTGGGAACTGCCTGGGGGAAAGGCCCTGGGGGTGCTGGTCAACAGCCGGCTGGACATGAGCCAGCAGTGTGCCCGGGTGGCCAAGGGGGCCGACAGCATCCTGGCTTGTGTCAGACACAGTGTGGCCAGCAGGACCAGGGCAGTGACTGTCCCCCCGTACTGGGCACTGGTGAGGCCGCCCCTCGAACCCTGGGTGCAGCTTTGGGCCCCTCACTGCCAGACAGACACTGAGGTGCTGGAGCGTGTCCAGAGCAGGGCAACGGGGCTGGGGAAGGGTCTGGAGCACAAGTCTGATGAGCAGCAGCTGAGGGAACTGGGGGTGTTTAGCCTGGAGGGAAGGAGGCTGAGGGGAGACCTTACCGCTCCCTACAGCTGCCTGAAAGGAGGTTGTAGGCAGGTGGGGGTCGGTCTCTTCTCCCCAGTAACAAACGGTAGGATGAGAGGAAATGTCCTCAAAGTTCACCAGGGGAGGTTTAGTTTGGATGTCAGGAAAAATTTCTTCCTTGAAAGAGTGCTGAAGCATTGGACCAGGCTGCCCAGGGAAGTGGTGGAATCACCATCCCTAGAGTATTTGAAAGACGTGCAGATGCGGTGCTTAGGGACACGGTTCAGTGGTGGACTGGGCAGTGCTGGGTTAGCGGTTGGACTTGATGATCTTAAATGTCTTTTCCAACCTGAATGATGCTATGATTCTCACCCACAGTGTTTTGGTACTAAGCAAGTCAAACACTTGGCGAAGATCCTTTTCTTCGCTTTGCAGATGGAGGGTGACATGAATGTATCAGACCAAGCTGCTGAAGAGGTCTGATGCAAGTGTGGGTTGTGGGTTCTCATCTTCCAAATATTAGTCCAGAGCCTTAATGCAGTATGACCATGCTTTCATAGAATCAGTACACTGCTTTTCTGTTTCCAAACAGCAGTGCTGCTACCCACAAGAAACCCGGAAAGATAAGTCCACCCCAGCAGTGAAGCTTTCAATTATTACATTGCTGCATATGATTTCAAGAGCCACTTTCTGAGATTTTGACGGTCCAAGGATTTGGAAGATCTGTGAAACCCTCAACCATGGTTTTATTTTAATGAAAGGATTTGTATAGTGACGTTAGAGCTATGTGCTTGTAGCCATTAAGCAAAGAGAGCAAGTAGGTGGTATCTCTTTTGCTACCACTTCTGCCACTTGGCTTTCTGAGTATAATGCTTTAGAGCAAGTGCTCTTACCATACCACCATCTCCTGGTGAGCACAGATGTTTGTTAACTGGCTTTGTGCAGGGGTTGATCAGATCAATAGATGTTTAGTTTATAAGTTTCACCTACTCGTCTTGTTTTCTATTAATAACTTTGTGTTTTAAACCTGTAAGTATATTGTGCCATGCATCTCTCTATTTGGGTAGCTAATCCTGTTGCGGTAGGCATCTATTTCAGGAGCAGCCTAGACAAAGCACAGCATGTTTGAATGCTAGCCTCTGTTACTGTCTGTAGTGGGTTATATCTCTGGTATTAGTGTAGTGTAGGAGTTCAAAAAGGAAAGATGTTATTTGCAGCGCCAACTCTTTAAAACTATTCTGTACAAATTTTTCCAAAAGAATAAGCAGACGAAGCACAGTGGGCCCTCTGCCAGGGTGTGTAATAGCCTTGCACTGCATCAGTTGAAGCTTCAAGTTGGATAAAAGGCAGCTTTTTATAGGTTTGTTCAGTATTCCGTTAAAAAAAAATATGGTTTGTTTACAGAAGTAGCAAATTAATTCAGTTCTATCAGAAAGTAGGTCAGTGAGTGACCTCCTGATAGCATGAGGCAGCAGTTTCAAGCAGAAGTGACAGCTCAGCAGCACGAACCCTCCGTGTCTCCAGGAAACTTGTTTTGACAAATGTAAACACATTATATCCTGTATTCCTCTTACTTATTTATTTTTTTGCTGCTGCATTAGAAACCACAAACTGTCACTCTTCATCCTCTTTCTTCACCCCTTCTGGTCCCCAAAGGGAAATGCCTTGTAACGTAGCTAATAATTTTTGCAAGGCTGCGTAATGAGTAAGGCATTCCAGCAGGGTTGAGGGGGTTTTTTTTGACAGCCGAAGTTGAGCACTGTAAACCAGACTTGACTAAAATCCAAACCAAAGTCTTTCCAGTGGTGGGGGAAGTAATTGGGAAGACAGGAACTGGATTAATTTAGGATCCTTGTGTCCTGGTCTTGCTTTGCTTTGTGCTGAATGAAATTTTTGCTTATACCCATGCTGGCATCCACGTTGCTGAACAGACAGCACTTTGAGCATGTCCTCACTGTGGCCCAGCATCTCCCAAACCCGGGATGCTTTTGTAATTCTGGGCAAAATACCGAAGAGTTGATAAAGGGGGTTGTGGCTCCTTGAACACCCCATAAAGAAAAAATTGCCTTAGAGGGCATGGGGAGTATGTTCATCTTTTCATTGAGTTGTCTGTATTAGCAGATAAAAAATAAAAGATGGCTCGTACACTGCTAGTTAACTACTTTGACTGGTACCTTTACTGCAGTGATTTCTACTGTGGAAATCACTGTGGATCAAAAGGTCAAGCAAAGTTTCCAGCTGCAGTGCTGTAGGTGGGACTAATCTCTGAAAAACTCTCGAGCTGGTTCTTTCCCCTGACTTGTAACTGGGTTGCACGCCCAAGTTAACACCACATGGAGTAGGTAGGAGGATTTCAAAATATACTAACCAACGTGGTCTGATCTAAACATTTTTGCTGAAGTACTCATAAAACTTGACATGATTTTCTTTGTTATCTAGTTACCTTTCTGGCCTCCAGAGAATCCTGTAGTCATTTATACAAATGCCATACAAAGAGTGATTTTTGCCATGTGACAAATAAACCTCTAGAGGCCTTCAGCTGTGCATTGCCATTTAACTGAATTTTTAAGGTCATTTGTTTGGAAGCATTGCACTACAGTAAAAGTTGAATGACATTGTCTCAGCCAGAAGTAGAGATTTGATTTGGGAGGATGGGAATATATTTGTTAGAAATAAAATGCTTCTAGCTTTGGTAAAGGTCTGATCTGAGTAGACACAAGGCAAGCAAGAAGTCAGATGGATTTATTTGACAAAACTGGCTATAAGAAGTTGAGGAAGAAGAAAGTCCTGTTCCAGTGAATTACATGCTTGTGTGATAATGCTTTGGGTAATGCTGGCACTGATTGTCACATACCATACGATAGATGTAATGCTAAGAAAGTGATGAAAAATATATTGGTGTATACAGTTAGAAAAAACAGCAAAGCAGAGGAGATGGATGCCCATATGCATGTGTGTGAGGATGCTTGGGGGGGGCAGGCAGTTCCCAGCCTGCCTCCTGAGGGGCCCTTGCATGTCCTTTTTGACGGAGCGGCAGAGGGGGAACACAGATGCTGGCTTTCAGGTGATTACACTCTTCATAGGGCCACCAAGTTTCTTCTGCTTGAAAGGGCTGGAAGCACGAGGTGTGCTCCAGAGAGGCACGGACAAAGATCTGATGCCTTTCCCCACTGTTTCATGGGGAACAGTTTCATTCTCACTTCCCATTGCTGCCTCTCCTGTGAGGGGAACAGCTTTAGGGCCTGGGCTTTGCTGAGCAAAGCTTGCTGTGCAAAGCTGGTGCAGGCTGAGATCCTTCCAGTTCAAGGCAATTTGAGGATCTCAGTCCCTTCTTAAGGTTTAAGAGCTGGAACCATTTTTGAAGCGCGCCCCCGTGCCAAGAGGAGAGCTGCAAGGTTTCCCCCCGCCCCCAAAGGCCGGCAGGAGGTCCTGCCCGGCTGTCCAGATAAGCTGCTTCCCTGTTTGCTGGTGGGTGGCAGACCTCAGCGTAACAGATAGGACGTGGTGACCTTTGCAGTGACGTGAAGACAGGCGTGAAGCAGAGACAGGAAAATTGCCCACATTGTAGTTAGTCACTGGTGCCACTTCCCTGGGGAGAGGAGAGGAGAGGCCCTTTAAACCCCAGCAGCTCTGAAGCGTTGGGGTTAGCATCCTGTCCTCGCCGGCTGGAAGGGCAGTGCCCAGGGAGTAAGAAAGTTGCAACCCTCCTTTTGTTTTTTAATTTCTAACCACGGGAGTTTGTTTCACACAGTCTGCATCCCATGCAGGCAGTGACTACCCAGTGCATATTTAGTATATATATTCAATATATATATTTAATACATATATTTATCCCTTTCATTGCATGTGTGCATCATCAAGACAGCAGGACGGCTTCATATATTGCCTTTTGCTTTTGAAATCCTGGTGAGGGCTCGCAGGGGCAAGTGTCATCTTTATGGTTTTCTTATGCAGGGCATAGAAAATAGCAATGGGAGGGAGTGTGGCTGTGGGCCTGGCCAAGGTTCTGCTGTCCTCCCCATGACAAAAGCTGGAGGGCCGAGCGGAGAGGTGTGGTGCAGGGAGGCCACGGGGGATCCTGGGTCTGCCTCTCCCCGGTGCTGGCCCTTCCTGCGCTGGTCCCGCATCCGTTCCAGCAGGCACAAACTCACACAAGGGACTTGGCAAGAGACACCCTTCTGCTTGTGGGTGGATTCTTCACACTCACAAGTTGGAGCCATCAAGAAGGAGCTTGTCACAAGTAAATAGATGCTTTTTCTCAAAAAAAGAAAAAAAAAAAAAAAACAAACAGAAAACCTCAAGTCCCACTTTTTTCCTAATAGTGTTCCCCACTGGGTTAGCGGGGATGCGTTGGGCCTTTTCCATCCCGAAGTAAGAACTCAGGGAGTTTAAGTTCCTTGTGTTTCCTTCTATAGAGCAAAGAAGTAAAAATGTACAGGAGAGATTATATAGAAGAGATTATATTTGGGCAGTTGAGATAACTTGTGGTAAAACTTAAGGTTTTATTAGTTTTCCACCAAGGTGGAGGAAGATTAGTGTTATCTTCTGGGTAGTTACACAGCTGAAGTTTTTGATGTAGTAGTTGAATCATGTTTATTTCATCCTTATTGACTTTTGGACTAAATCCAGTGAAACAATGCATTTCATGTGATGCACTCAAAATATTTATGAATTTTTGTAACTTTGGAGCAGAGAGGTAGGAGTTGCCACTTGAGTGCTTTTCTAAATGTACAGCAGTCTAAGCTAAGCATGGATGATGTCATGCCAGTCAGCTGCACAAGATAACGTCCAGCCTGACTGTAATGACGTAAATGTCCTTTTCTTCCATTAGATCTATCAAGAGAGTAAGATATGTCATTTGTCAGAGTAACAGCTCAGATGATGAAGGAATTCTGTACAAGGTGTCTGAGGGGTGAGCAAGTGAAGAGTCCATATGAAATTTCATCCCCCTTAGTGTTTTGCAGGAACTCTTTTTGGTTGATGTTATGTGTTTTGAGTTTTGTAGAGAAATTACATGGATCACACTTGCACCGATGCAGGCGTGGGGCAGGCGGATCAGTTCTGCAGAGGTACAGCGTTGCTTCTCTTCAGGACTTGGGAACCACTCGAAACATCTCTTCTTTGTGCAAGTGTTAGAGAGGAAAAAACCAGAATAAATTCCTTGTGTTGCCAAGTTAATTTCCTGAATGAATTTCCTCTGCATTCTTGCACCGTGTGTACACAGAGAGGTGGTGGAGCTTAGGGAGAGGTATTGGGGCACTGAGAGTCCAGGTCACTGGCACACAACATAAAGTGGTAGCTTTTGACTGCTCCTCGTGAAGCCCATGTGGCAGGTGCTGAGAGTGCTTGTTTTGCTGAGAGTACTGTGCTTTGCTGCTCCGGACTATTGCTAGCATTTCGATTTATGCCTGGGGTCATTTATGCCTTTCTCTGCTGCGTTGGCAGTCTTGCTGTCCTGACCATCAACAATGTTGGAGGTAAAACCAACTGACCGCTTGGTTTGGCTGCTGGATGGCAGTCCTTAGCTTGCATGGGTGTCTCTGCAGAAGTGCAGAGGAACTTAAATGTCAGAAGACAAGAAAAACAAAGATACCTTGAAGCTGTTGACACCTCGACCAGATGGATACCTTGGTTGTCTCTTGGTGGTTTGGTTCTCTTCATGCTTGGCCTTATTTCTTTACCTTGATTTAGGCTAGAATGGGGCTAACGTTTTAAGTTAGCATCACCACCAAAACTGCTCATTTCAGCTGACACCACCTTTGTGACCATTACTGATTCCAGGGTGTAAACTAGACAGTTTGTTTGTCCTGCCCTGAGGAAGAAGAGGAGGAGCTAAAATTTAAGAGCTGCCACTTGTGGGCACACAGGAGTGCTGACTAATGTTTACTATCTTGAGTACACCAAAATCAGTTTGGACCTTGTCTGGTGAATGCCACTGCCTGTTTTTTTTCCATAAGGAACTATACAGAAGAATCGAGAAATACATGCGTTCACTTAAGATAACATTGTATGACAGCTGAGAACAATTAAAACTCTTACTTGCAGCTATTTCCCTCCCCCCCCCCCCTTCCTTTCCACTGTAGGAGGATGTTGTCTGCAGCTCTGAGTAGTTGATACAGGGTATTTGTCACTGGTCTGATCTTACCTAGAACAAGTGTCATGCAACGTTATTTGTTTTACAGCCTGTTCTCCTAGTTTTGCACAACACACAGATCTTGGTAGATGGGAAATGATTTTTTTTTTCTTCTTACTAGACTCTTTTTTGGCAATAAACACATGCCTAACTGTAAAAGAAAAAACTTCCACAACCAAGCTTGTTTTGTGAAGCCCAAACATTTGTGAAGCTTACAAACCCTCAAACTTTACATAATGTGCCCATCCTTGGTCTCAAACATGAGGTGGCAGAAGAGGGAAGTGTTACTTTTTTTAACCAACAACTTATGACTGTGTCAACACATGACAATTTGTCAAAGCTTGCTGTAGCGGTGCTGTAAATTAATTTTTAGCATCGGTTGTGAGTGGTAAACACTTTGTGCGGTGTGAACAGCTCTTAGTACAGTGTGAGTTGTCAGCAGCTTGTGAGCTACCCTGAAAGAAGGGGGGGGAAAAAAAAAAAAAGCAAAGGAGGGAAGGATAAAATCTCATTTACTAGTACAAAATGGATCTGAGTCTGCAAAAATCCGACATGTGGTGGTATTTTTTTTTGTCCTCCATACCGGTCAGCTCAACCTTGAAAATTTGGTTTTTCCATTAATAATATCACCTGCAAAGTTGAGAAATCACAACTCTCCATCCCATGTACCAAGTAGTGCCTGATAGCTAATGGGTTTCTCAGGCTTGTGGCTAGATGAAGTAGAGCCCTCTCTGTACTCATGCATTTTGCCTTTGCTTGCTTGCTTTAAAAGCAGAATGTGTCCCGCAGATGCAAGCATGCTCCTTTGTTGAGAAGTCTCACTTCAACAACATAAAATACCTGGGGAAAAAAATCAGATGGCAGCCCGAAGGGAAATGATGGGGGCTGAGTGCTTTCTCTTCCTCGCCTGTCCCCTTGCTGTTTCTCCTTTCCTATCCCAGCTGCTGTAGTGGAGCTGGCAGTGGTGGTTCATACAATAGGAGTTGACATGATGGGAGAAAATTATTTGATACGAAAAGCCAGGGAATATATATTGTAGCAAACAACTTTTCAGATACAAACCTATTTTAACCTGTCACTTCAGCAGAACAAGCAGTAATAACCTCCCAACCTAACAATGACTGTTAAGTTGAACATTAATGCGCTCACTCGTTGAATTGCTAACATGTCTACAACTTACAAGTGAACACCCACTCAAGAGAGAGAAAGAGAAGTTGGTGCCTGGAATTCCTGGCCTTGCTGAAATCACCTATATTTTTTGGCGCTAACGCCGGTGTTTCATCTTGTGTTTCCTGCAAATGTTGTAAAGTAGAACTAGATGAGAAAAACAGATGTGTGCATTTGTTCGCTGATGTGATACGCTCGGCTTGGGGCTTTTTTCTCAAGCACAGTTGCTCTCAGCTTCAGCACCTTAGGTGGGCTTTGACTGCACCTTGGAGCTTATTCCTGTAAGTGGGCAGCACACATGAAACCTGGCATGAGAAATTTATTGAGTCCTACTAGAGCTAATTTTAACCTGGTTATGGCTTTAAAAAGAAAGATGACTTTATTTGTGTATTTGCTCACAGAGAATTTTGGTTTTATTTCCTTTTCTAGATATAACTGTAGGTGCTGCTTGTATGAAAGAGCTGAGCCACACCATCCAGTGAACTGTCTAGAGCAGCAGTTGGCTTGCTTGGAAATTGCTTCCAGGACTGTGTTGTAAGTATTTTTGCAAAAGCAATATCAAATGATTTCTTCAGTTTTGGGGCATTTTTTTGGATGTTTTGTTTGTTCCTTATAATCTCATAGTTTTAACATCTAGAAGACAGTAGCAGTAGCAATGCATGTGGGAACATGGGCACTCCCATGTCTAAATTAAAAAGCTAAAGCCCTGTAAAGGCATTTTGCTGACTTGCTCTAAAGTTTCTCAGCACAGTCCCTGAACGCTTCTGAGAACAGGCAACTTCATACAAACCTAGAAAGAAATCGGCAGAATACGTATTGATCTGTTTTGTCATTCACTCTGTGGCATACATGTGTTTGGAGCGCATTTTAGCTATGCTGGTATAGCCCTGCCAGGGCAACTGCTTTGTGGAAACTTTTAAAAACTGTCACCTGCCTAACTCAATTTGAAATGGTCCGTGAATAGCTGCCCTAACTGATCCGAAAAGAGCATTGGTTTGCCTCTTCAAACATGCTGTGGGTATGGCTAGGGAACCTCAGTAGGCTGTGAGCGGCAGTGAATTTGGTCGGCTGCATCTGTCTCCATGATGAGTTAGCGTTGATGAAAAAGACCCCATTTCACGTTACAAGCCGATTGCATTGAGTATGGCATTGAGGACATGTTTGCGCTTGAAATGAACAGCATCATCCTAGAAAACTCGAAGATGTACACCAGGGAAACCTCATCATGCTATTTATACAGTTCCTTTCTGAAAGCACAATCCATTTGGGGATGTTTGTGACCTGAAATTTTATAACTTTTATTTCTTTTTATATTGCCTTCATTTTTCTGCTGCTGCTGATGCAGGTTATGTGAAGTATGATACCAGAAGTATTTATGACTTAAGTGCATTTCCCCTGAAATAGCCTCTGATAACACCGTTGCTTCAGAGAGCAAGGGTGGAAGAGTTAGTGACTTAGGACTTAAATCACTTAGTTAAGCATATTATACAGGCTGCTCACACTCCTCAGCACCTTGCAAAATATTCCCTAACAGGTTCATCTGCTGTGCATAAACTAGTTTTAAAAATACATCTATGCTAATCCCATCACCAAGTCCTTCAAACACAACAGCTGTAAAGCAGCTGAGTCAGTCTGTCAGAATAGGTTTCTTGTTTGTGGATCTTTGTTCTGTGTGGTCAACTGACACATCTGGGTCACTCTCCAGGTGAAAATCTTTGGCTCAGCTCTGCCAGCAGTTACCTGCCAGATGCACTGACTGCCACTTCATCGTTGCTCTGTGCCTACCGGACCCGTGAGGTGCTCAGCCCAATTCTGCGTGGGTGCGTGGGAATGAGATGAAAAAAGGACCCAGTTGCTGTCAGGGATGGGACACCTTAGCTGTGGCAAATGGGCAGAGAGCAGCCGAGGGAATTGCCTGGGGGAAATTAGGATTTAGAAAAGATTAAGTTCTAAGAATGTTTCCCAATTAGAAATTTAGAAAGTGGCAAAACGTTTGCTTTCAGCATCTTGCCTGTAAATGATCTGTCTGCTTCTGGAACTTGATGTCCTGACCAACCTGCTGTTGCTTTCATGGAATCGTAGAATCATTTAGGTTGGAAAGGACCTTTAAGATCATCAAGTCCAACCATTAACCCAGCACTGCCAAGTCCACCAATAAACCATGTCCCTAAGTGCCACATCTGCACATCTTTTAAATGCCTCCATGGATGGTGACTCAGCCACTTCCCTGGGCAGCCTGGTCCAATGCTTGACAATTTCCAGTGAGGAAGTTTTTCCTGATATCCATTCTAAACGTCCCACACACAATTTGAGGCCATTTCCTCTCATTCTGTCACTTGTTACCGGGGAGAAGAGACCGACCCCCACCTGCCTACACCCTCCTTTCAGGCAGCTGTAGGGAGCGATAAGGTCTCCCCTCAGCCTCCTTCCCTCCAGGCTAAACACCCCCAGTTCCCTCAGCTGCTGCTCATCAGACTTGTGCTCCAGACCCTTCCCCAGCCCCGTTGCCCTGCTCTGGACACGCTCCAGCACCTCAGTGTCTGTCTGGCAGTGAGGGGCCCAAACCTGAACCCAGGGTTCGAGGGGCGGCCTCACCAGTGCCCAGTACGGGGGGACAGTCACTGCCCTGGTCCTGCCGGCCACACATTCAGCGTGGGAGGCGAGCCTGGCTCCTCCAGGAACGGTGAGCGCTTCTGGTCCTTTCTCGCAGGTCACCGCAGCGTTTGCCATCAGGACACCCTGCTGCCACCTGGCCCTGGGCTGGCACTGCCGTAGAGTTGCCCGTGAGCAGCTCTGCAGCTGTTTGAAGGGAACTTTTTCGTCTGTTGCTGTTCGTGCTGGATTTTAATCCAGTTTGTGTCATGGTGTTTGAATTGCTGTGGCACCAGGAGCTGGAGTTGTGCATTCATTTAATTACCCTGAGGTAGCTGCTGCTCGTTTGGTACAGCGAGTTCAGACCTGGTGTCGCGGGGTGCACACTACTGAGACAATCTCACTTACACCAGTTCCTCGAAGGATTCACTATTCCAGCATGGCTTTCTGCCTCATGTCCTTCCAATTTAACAGTATTAGTCTGTTTAATGGTGCCAGAAGGCCACATATTGGCTCTCCTTGAAGCCTCAAACAGCAGATGCATGCTTTTAAATAGTTAAATAAATGTTAATTATGATTCACAAATAGTTTTTCCCCAACTGTTAAGTAATATCAAACACTGATTTGTTCTATCAGTAATTGTTTTTTTCAGCTGCTGAGTGGGACCAATTCTTCAATATTTTTAGGGGGTTATTTTTGCAGCTGCTCGGCTGCTTTAAGCCTAAAAGTCTTACGTTATTTTGTGGGACTTGACAGCCTTGGATGCAGAGTGGGCACAAGTTACTGAAAGCCTGTGGTGGAAGTGGAATGACGACAATCTTCTGATGCACCTTGGTTAGCCGTGGATAGTTTGGGTTACATCCACATAAGCTGAAAATAGCATATTGGGCACTTTTGAAAGCTTGTGGTTTTGCAACATTTTCTCACAAAAGTCTGAAGTCTTCTTCTTTCTCACTGTGTTAGTTATTACACAGGTGGAAATTAGCTATTTTTTCCCTCTCGAGATCTTGAGACTTTCTGTAAGGGATTCAGCCAGTGTTAATTATTTCACGAAAGAACAGTTTGACTTGTTGCACTTCCTTGCAAATAGTATAATACCACAAGAATTTTGTCTTAGAAATATGTATTATGTGCCTTTCACTGTGCCTTTCACACTTTCTTAAGATCTTAAGACTTTTCAAATACCAATTAAACCACAGATCATGATGATAATGGAAGAGACACTGTTCTCACACACCATGAAGACTATCCTAACTGTGAGCACATTGCTGATATCTGCCCAGTGATTCATTAGCCAAGCCAGTAAAGCATTCTAGGCAGTCTGATGTGGTGGCTTACTGGTAGCTGTTCTTCAACCAGTTGCTCAATTTGACATGATGCATAGGAGCATCAGAGCATTTACTTTGGAACTTACCTTTTTTGTGCTTCTCCTTTCTCTGGTTTTCTCACCAGATCTGCTCTGCTGCCTCACAACACTGCTGTTTGCACAAGCAGTTGCTGCAATTCTTTGAAGCTGTGAATAAGACATCTCCTCCTAAATATCACTGATGTGTTTTGATGAAGCTATAGTTGTGAGCGCAGCGTGCCCGAAGGGCGCTTAACACTGAGGTAGAGAGTGCCTGGTGTTGGTAGGGGAGAGCACCAAATAGTGAAAGTTAAATTCTGTTTAATGTTCAGTTATGTTGTTTTTTTAAGCCAAAACAAAGAAAAAAAAAAAAAAAAGAAAAAAAAGAAGCAGCAGAATAAAATGCTTCCACAAAGCAGAAGTGTGAGTGAAATGAAACGTAGTGGCTAGACAAAGGAAAAAAAAACACTAAACGTATTCATTAAAAAACCCACTGAACTTAACATTTCAAAGCCCTAGTAGAAAAGGTGATCTCTCAGCTACCCAGCTTGGACTGGGCACCCAACTGGAACTCGTGGTCTGAGTTCCGTTCCCCGCCTTGGTCACAGGTTTCCTCTGCGTTCTCGGGCAACCTCCTTCATCTACCCCATGACCAACTTCCTCATTTGTGCAGTGGAAATCATCCTTCTCCCATCCATCGTGAGGATGAAACCTACTGATGCTGCTGAAAGATGTGGATGTTGCACCGGGGAGAGCCACCACGGGGATGAGAATGAAAAGGATGCGCTTCCTTGCATGGGTTGATCACCCATGCTGGTTGCATTTCAGTGTGCAAGAGTAGAGAAAATGAATTCCAGATCTAGAAAGGGTTGGTTGGTTGTTTGTTTTTTCCTAAGTCTTTCAGGCCTATTTCTCATGGAGTTTGGCTACCACGGTGCAGTAGCAGGTATTTGGAGTATTCCCTCTCTCTTGCCTTTCTGCTCTTGTCTGTCTACTTATGGCTTTGAGTCATTCCTGTCTGCTCAACATGTGTGACCCACACAAACCCAACAGCATCAGAAATGCAGCTTCTGTCATCTCCTGAGTTATGTGGAGATCTGTTGACATTTAAATACAGTTGTGTGTAAGAAAGAAACCAAAGAATGCTTGAGCCTGGTCAGAGGGTTGCCAAAGGTGGCCCTAGCAGCTAAGGAAGGTGGTATGAGGGAGCAGGCCATCACCTTCCCGGCCTCCCAGCAAGGTTTGCGCTGGCACAAGGTTTGTTGCTGCACCTGCTGAGGGTGTCCAGATAGCCCGTCACCACTGTTGGTCTTCATCCCCTCTGCCCCTTCACTCAGCCCCTGATAGGCAAATACTCATTTAAGAGCTTATTACATGAGTCTCACCTAGTGCTGATGCTGGTTCTGAATAAGGAATCAGAAGTGACAACTCATATGCCTTTTGATGTGTTCTAACTACCAGCTCCTGAGGGTTGGTAGTTAAACTTTTCTCACCCCTTACAGGAATTATTTTTCTCTGGTAAGGGGGCGTGGAACCCCATATACTCTTTTTCTTCTCCAAATGTTAGTAATGCTCTTCTCCAGCCGCTGATGAGATCCTGAAAGTACAGACAGGTTCATATTCAGACCAGAGCCTGCTGACTGATCTTGCTACAACAGCTCTTGCTGTTCCCTCTCCTCCCACCTTCTTACTGCCGTCCCTTTTTTGGGGTCTTGTTTTCACATTTCACAAGTCTTCCTTTGACCTGACCCTCCGTTTTCTCTGAGCTGCTAGGGTTAATTAGAGATCCTCCTCTTTGGGACCTGCATAGTCTTCCCATCCCTGACATATTTCAGTCCTCCTCCCGTGGCTACAGAAACACTTCCCCAGCCATACCCTGAGATCCATGCTTGCCTGGACCACTTTCTGCCACTGATACTCTCTATCCTGGCCCTTCCGTGAGGTGTATCTTCTCCATCATGACTTACGTCTGGTAGGATACAGAAGTGACACGAGGTGTGCTCTTTCCTCCCAGGTCCTCCTTCCTCTGCTTGTTCCTTACTCCCACTGGCAGCCAGCCTTTGTCTTGGGCAGGCCGGCTTTTCTTCAGTAACTCTCAGCAAGTTACTTTCCTGTTTATTTTTCCCCACCATTTCACTGCACCCAGTTTTCCTTCCTCTTATTCATGACATGGTTTGGTTTGGTCTGGGTCTGGTTTCTCATTTTGACCCTGGTTAATGGCAGCACACAGCAGCCTAAATTCTGAGCCCGAGTGCTGAATGAGGGTCAGGCCAGAGGTCCACCAGCCCTGCCCCTGGCTGTGGCCGGGGGGGACATCCATGGAGAGTGCATGAAAAGGCAGGTGCGAGTAGTGCCAGGCACTGAGGGGGTGCGCTGGAGGGGCTGTGATTTAGAGCCCTCCGTAAGCTTTGGCGGACTCTGGAGCAGCACCATTTTGGTTGAGTTACGGCCATTTTAGACGAATGGAGAGCCCGCTTCTCATTTGGGGAGATTTAGCGCAGCTCCGCGTTGACTGCTGCAGCTAAGCCAAGCCCCTTAGTATGGAGACTTTTAATTATAGGAAAAGCGATGTCTCGTCCCTTCTGAGGCTGGTTAGCTCAGGGTCCCCTGCCATGAGAAACACGGATGGTTTGAGACGTGGTGCTGCTGACACTGGATGTCCCCTCTCCGACTGCAGTATTTGTCCCTTTTCCCCACTGGTAAACCTGGGAATTCAGTCTGCTTACAGCTCTGAAGGACTGGTGCCTGAAAACACGGCAACCGTTTAGTTGTCCGTTGCTGTTTCAACTGTGTGCCCAAGTATAAGTAACGAGTTATTGAGCTAATTTAGTTTTATACCAAAGAAGTGATTTTCCTCCTGCAAATCAGGAAGGCTATTTAACGCAATGTAATTGACTTCAGCTGTAAGATTCAATATACTTACCTGGGATTACGGTTCAATAAAGTCTAATTGCGCTGAGAGCAACAGGAATTGTAGAAACACACGGGGACTGTTTCCTGCCTTTCCCGCGGGCGAGCCGACCTGGCTGGCTTCTGATCCTTATGGCTTGGGCTGTGCTGCTGCTTGACCTGCGTGTTGGCAGGAGCAGCCTGAGGTGGCACCGTGTGGCGTGGGGAGGTGAAGCCGAGCGGCTGAAACCGTGGGTAGCCTTCTTCAGTCGGTTTTACATGAGCGACTCTGCCATTGCAGCGTGCCCTGCCGGTGTCGGGCTGGGGGAGCAGGAAGTCAGCTGTGTCTGGTTTCATTATGATGGCGATGATAATAGGATCCACAAGGTATATGAGATTAAAAGCCCTATAACGTTGCAGGCCAAATCGTGCAGGGAACAAAACCTGAAAACAGTTCAGTGCCTAAACATCCTTTTGTCTTGCCTCACCCAGTGTAGAAATAAATACGGGGAAACAAATATTTATGCAGAATTTCCTCTCAGTATTTACCAAGTAGGAAGCTGTGTTAAGCCAATTTCTACATAGAAAAGTTTGCTGGCCATCATGCATTGGCTGTTATAACTGTGCGCTGTAATTGTGGAGAATGTTTTTTGCCCAGTATTCATTCATTAATGAGTTTTTCATCAGCCACTGAACAAATGGGAAAGCATTAGACTGAATTTTTTGCTTGCAGAGCTTCAGGGAGAAGTACAGGCTTTTTCAGTGGGATGAGGACAATAGCACAGGTAATGAGTAATTTGGGATGGTGGCTGAACAGACAGTGTGGCAAGTGTCCTTGTCACGCTCTGAGCCACAAACTTAGTTATTCTTTCTTCATAGAGGTATGTCCCAAACCTCAGTCCTTGATCCAAACATGAGCTTATGTCATTAGGAGTGCTTACCTACCACCATGCTTATTTTCTGCATTATTTCTTCTGAGTATTAATTATCCTGTTGCAAGCAGGAAAGGAAAAATATACTTTCAGACCAAACCAACAGATTCATCTGGTTCTGGTACACTGACTTCATAAGCACTAAAATATCTAGCATTGCTTGGTACGGCATGTGCTGTACCAATCATTCTCTGTGCAACTGCCTATTTTTTACATCATTTTAAACAAAAGCCAGGACTACAGAGAGTAATAAAACAAGATAATCAAGAAAGAGTAGACAGGTTTTGTGGTATGAGTTAAAGACAAAAAAAACCCCAACCAAACCTCCAAAAGCCATGAGAACTGGAAAGAGAGACCCTTTCACTTGGCAAAGTTAAGCTCTAATTACTGGGTGCAGAGAACATTGTTCTTACAGGAACGAGGGCTGAGCGTGGATCGTGCTGGACATCCCTGAAGCTGGCATAGCCACAGTTTAAGAGCAGAGAATGGGGCTTGCTAAGAAAATAATTCTTTGTTCTGGTTATGGAGTTTGCTTTGGCTCTGGCCTAACACATGCTGGTTCTTACTACTGCTTTAGTTGATAATTAGCTGGGAAGGTGGCAATAGTGATATTAAACTTCTGCTTTCAGCTGGCATGAAACTGAAGAAGAAATTCATGTAGTGCCTAAGTTTTCTGTTTGTGTTGAGCTGTATGGGAGAGCCAGATAGACATTCAAAATACAATCTTTGCTGTTTCAGTTAACTTTCTTTATGAGGTGATGAACCCTGTTTCGCTTTGTTTCCCATGCCTTTATTTTTTACATCGTGGCGTTCAAGAGTTCGTGCAAAATTAACTAAAAAGCAAATACAAGTGGCACTTCGAATTTTGCCCGCTTAGCTTGCATCAAAACAGTAATATACATTTGTACACGACCTGCTGGTATGCAGCGCCAGACGGCAAATGGTTTGTTAGTGTTGGCAATGCTGTCATGAAGCCAGATAACGATTCTTTCACTTGCTGGCTTGAGAGTGCAAAGTGCTTTTAATTCCCATTCAGTTTTTCTCTGCTTCCTCTTGTCTTTATATTGCTGCCCTTGTACCTTGGAATAATAAAACTTTAAAGCGTTCAGAAAAGTCGCAGTCAAAAGCATGCATTATCCTAGGTCAGGCAGATAAAACCAGTGCTGAGTGCACTCTCTTCTGAAATCTGACCAAAATAGTGTTTCTCCTCATGTTTTGGGAGTGTGGCTGTATGTTTCTGTCTAAAACAGCTGAAGTAGGTCTAAGTGTTGTTCAGAAAAATTCAAAATCCCCCCAAAATGTTGCAAGTTTGATGATACTCATTGGATTCTGTGCTGAACAGAGTATGCTTCTGGACGTTGTTTCTAAGTCACAGTTGAGATGACATCTTGTTTAGTATTGTCATAGGTTTGTTTTGTAAGCGTAGCTCTGCAGTTGTTTCTTGTTTCAAAAGAGCTGTGTAAATTGCTGGCAAGAAGGTATTTTTGTCATCGAAATGCAAGACTTTCACTTAAATCCACCTCTGCCCTGTTCAAAGGAGACAGCGTACAATATTTTGCAGATACCTCTAAGTATTAGTTTCATGTCCAACTATCCGCTGCAGTTAGAGAAATAAAATCTGATGTTAACTTCAGCCAGTAAATAATTTTCTTTTCCTTTTTTATGCCATTTGTTTCATCATTTCTTCTCCACAGCTTTGGATTTTGTCTGTCTCCTTGTTTTTAAATCTACCATTGTGTTAGTGGCCGTACTCAGTATTTAAATGGGTCTTCCTCCGTCTTCTCCAAAGTATATCGAGGTTCTCCTCCTACCTCCATGCCTTGTTTTTAAGAATTACTAGCATGTTGTGTAATCCATGAGTTACTGATAAAAGCTGACAGTTGTGCCTCCTGCAGCGCTGTTGATGCACTCCAGCTGCTGGTGTGTGCTCAGTCTGCAGCGCCAGGCTGGAGTTACTGCCAGGCAATACACAAAAATTGGGCATCGCGTCAACTGCACAGTACTGGTGGTTTCACTCTACAGGCAAAGGCTAATATAGACATGGCCATGAATTTCTCACCCGTCCAGGGACATACTTCTAGTAAGACCATGTATCCACTGTTAAATGTCGATGTTAAATGTTCCAAATATTGTCCCCTTAATCTGTAAATTATTGCTCCATTTAACAGGGCTCTGCTCAGTTCCAGCCCTGACACCAGGGTGGGACCTGTTGAGGCTGGTGCTCCTGCCCCAGTCATCTCCTCTCCATTTTCACGCTAATGGAGTAGCCTAATCCTCTTTTTGTTAAAGTCTCATACCTGTTTGTCCCTTTGCTTTCCTTTTTTCTTTTCTTTTCTCCCCCCCCCCCCCCCCCCCAACGATTTTGCTATTCCAGGGCAGCTTCCCTGGCAGAAGCATCACAGTGCGGCTGTCTAGCATCACCCTTATCCTGCTAGTAGCAACCACCCTGTTTTGCGTCACCTTTTCTTCAGAAAACACCACTAGAGGCAGTTGCAGCCTCACTTGATCTTTCCCTGTTTAGAAGATGTGAAAATACTTAATGAATCATTTTGGGGAGGTGTGACCTGAGGGATGCAGACGCGTGGGAGTATTTGTTTGTTTGTTGAAAGAATCAGGAGGGGATTCACTCCATTATCCGAGTACTGGTATCACAAGGCAAGAAATCAGCGTGCTTTGAAGTTTCACTGAACCTTGATTCTTCTCCTATCTATCTCTTCCTAGAAGGAACTTCATTTTGTAGAAATGCAGGAAGAGGGGAGAAAAACCACTCTTAAATTCCCAAGATTTCCTCTGGGGGAGAAATCCCACAGGGGAAGGAGGGAACTCTTCTAATAATCTTTGCTGCATTTAATCCCAGGAAAATGCAATGAAATCAGTGCTTTCACTGAGACTTGGCAGCGTATTTTTTCCATAACAAGACCTGGTTTTAGTTTCTTTGTACTTCAGCCTGTGCCGAGTTGACTGAGGAGAGCAAAATCTGTTTTTGACAGATGTTTCCCACGATCTGGCAAATACAAATACTCCTGCGAGATGGCAGGTGGCTTGTTTACATAAGAAATGTGTTGGGTTTTTTAATTAAAAAAATACACACAAAAAAACCAAAAAAAAACAAAAAACCCCACACAAACACAAAGCAGCAATCAGATCAGTCATTCTGATCAAGGCAGTGTCAATTATTAGGCTGTAAAGGGAACTGATGACTCAACTTAGGCACAGTGCTGCGGCGGTCTCCGATTTTCGGTTTCATAACAGCTTCTTTTCAGGAATGGTTTTCATTCATATGCGACACTTAAGCGTCTCTCTGGGAGCGTGTATCATTTTGTGATTGGGATGCGAGAGACCGGCATCAGCATGCTGTGAGCCATTGTGCAGAATTTGGGAGGCATCCCCATACCTCAGGGGGATGCCCGGTGGGAGAGAGGTCCACTAACCCATCACATCGTGCGCCCGGACCACACCCGCACACCACCCGTGTTGTCAGTCACCATGTTCAATTGATAGATAAGTTCGCATCAATAAAGTTGAGAAGCACTTTTATTCAGAAAGCGAAATGTTTTGATCGGATCCCATGCTTAGTAATTCCAGCGAGCGCACTTGTTGAAACGGGTGAGTCAGAAATGGAAATGCAAAGCATTTCTCTGAACGGTGGCCGGAAATTAGCTCTGAAAACTGAAACAAAGCCCAGACCGCATTTTCATCTATTTACTTAACAATTTGAGATCTGTGAAAATCCCTTTGTCTTTGGGAGGCATTTTGAGTCCTCTCTTGTCGTACCGGTGCAGTCCTTAGGCTGGATGATGAACCACATCAGGACTGTCTGACGTGTCTTAATTTTTTAGTTTAAAAAAAGTTGAGTTCCCTGTACATGGCTTCATTGCCTGTGGTGCTGCCTGTTTCTGCCATGGTGTGTGGTAGAGGTTAGTGGAAGTATTAGGCAGGGTGGGATGTTGCAGTATTTGAGGTTGTGTAATACTGAGGAAGAAATCCAGGGAAATTGAGTGGAGTCACTCAGCTGCTTATTACCCGATGCATAGGTTATAATATAAATATATATATATATATATATATATATATATATGGCACATGGGGCTGTCTGACTGCTCCGGCACCAGGCACTCATTGGTTTGCAGCTGGCTGCTCCCCAGCTTAGCATGGAGAGGCCATGGTGGTGCCAGCCCCTCAGTTTGTAAGGACGTAGCCCTCTGTCCATGGAGAGAGAGCAGATGGGGGACATGAGTCTTTTGATCTTAGTAGACGTGGTCTTGCTGCAAAAAACTTAGAAATGAGCAAATCGGGTGGTAGATAGCAGCATTCTGGTCCTCACGCTGCATCCAAGATGTTGCTACTTTCTTCTCTGCTGGTATCTGAGCACCTGCTGCTCATCCTTGAGAGTGTCTGAATGCTTTGGGCTCGTTGCATGGCCTTGGACAGCATAGGGACTGCTTTGCTGGAAGCTGTGGTGTGATCTGAGGCCCACAAATGTAAACCACAGTGGAGAAGGACAAAGAATGCGTGTGTTTAAGGGACTTGCAATTCCCATGGCAAGGCTGGTGAAGTAGCGCTCATTTCAAAGAGAAGACAGTCTGGGTGATTTTTCTTAATTACTGTTTACCTAAATAAATAAATAATGCATATTCATGGCTTTAGCTAAAGTAACTCGTGTTGCAATGTTTACCTCTCCCAAGGATAATTATTAAGGTGGGGTGCGGGGTACAGCGATTAGTAATAAAACATTTGGACAAGATTACAGAACGTTCTGATTGGGATAGTAAGTATTGTGCTAGAAGTAAAAGCAAATGCAAAGAGCTGTCTTGAATTTTTTTAAAAAACGTTATGCTATCCAAAGAAACACGCTGAACAGAAGCAGTTTGGGTGAAGGGGCTGCGGTCTTGGAGCTCTTCAATATCACAAGGAGATTTGCTCAGTGTAAAGTTCGATTTGTTGGTAGGTTCTCCTTCAATTCCGGTCTGGAAAAAAACATTAATATTGGCATTCACACAGATCGGCGTGGCAGTAGTACTTGTCAGCACCGTTCTGAGGCTGGCGTGCATTGATTCTTAAACGGAGTGGCGGAGAGCGTTTCACCTGTTTATATCAGTAGTAAATAAACCCTTCATTTGTGTTGTGGACCTCACCCCTCAGACACACCCCCCACACATAGCCCCTCCATTTCATACAGTCCTTTGAATGAAGTTCTTTGCTCAGCTGAGAGTTTGAAATTTGGACCCATCCTTTCATGTCTTTTGGCTAAGGTTCCTTATCTGGTTAATCAGTTCAAAGAGAGCCAGTGATGTGTTCAAAGATTTCTGTGACAACTGTATGCTATTATGCTGGATGATTAGAAAAAAATCCCATAATGGTAGTTCAGTGCAGTAAACGCAGATTGGTCTTTCAGTTTAACATGCGGTAATAAGAGAACTGAGCCTTGGACAAGAGAGCTGCTGCTTAACCCTGTGCAGATGAAGCTTGCAGGCATGGTGGAGCTGGTCTGCCCCATAGCCTTGTCCAGCTCTTTTGGACTGGCAGGGGAGTGTGATCGAACAATGCAGTGCGTCTGCCCTTTCGCAGCAAGTTGGCGATGAAAAAGAGAATAGAAGATGAGCAGAAAGTAGTTAGGAGCACCAGAGTAGCCTGTGGGAGCCATAGCCTCGGAGCTCCTGGTGCAGACGGGGTGGGCTCTCCTTGCTCAACGAGGTGTCTCTCAGCCAGTCTTAGAGCAGCAAGCTGCTGTCCTCTCCAAGCCATTCTGTAACTCGGATGACTTTTGGGGATGAAAGCTTCCAGACCTCCTCCTCTAGACTAAATTGGTCCCTTCTACGGTAGCATCAGAAGTGCTGGGGACACGTGCCAGCACCAAACACGCTCGGCATGCTGCTGGCACGTGCCCCCTGGATACGCTCTCATCTAGAAACCGAAAAGCGGCTTTTCTTTGACTGGAAGTGCGGTCTGACTGTTAGATGCAGTGGAGTCTTTGCATGCGTCTGTCACTAGTGGAAGTCCCTGGCTGCGCTCTGAAACGGAGCAAGATGTCGAGGAACAAGCGCTGGTGGATGGGCTCCTTGTTCCCAGCACAGGTGGTGGGAATGCCCAGTTGACTTTAGTCCTTGCAAGGCAGCGCTGCAGCTGCTTCTGGCTGATGAATTTCCTTGACCGCATTTTCTTTCTCTGCTTCAGTAGGTCAACCTTTTCCAACTGCTGAACTGCCTGTGCTGCAGGGTCTGTGAGTGGTGTCAGTACCCCAGAAGACAAGGGTGCTAATGGTGGGACAAGGCATTCTCTTGGTCCATCTCTCCTGCAGCAGAGGGTGTGCTATAAGCATGGTGCATTTTCCCCATTGAAAAAATCTTCCTGGGTTTGCCTCAGAAAGATTTCTCTGAAACAGGAATATCCCTTTCCACTTCACCTTTTTTTTTTTATAAAAGTTTGTGAGAGTTTTGTCCACACACCTCCCACTGAAGCCAGCAGCAATGAGGCAGCCAGACCTTCATGCAGTGCCTTGCAGGTTGAGAAGGCGCTGCACACACCGAGTGCACAGCACAGTAAACCCGGTATCAGCTTGCAGCTAATTATCTGTGTATAAAAATTCCCCTGCTCGCTGTTTTGCCGTTAGAGGCTTGCTGGTAAGATTTATGACTCTGGCTAAAATGAAGTACCATTTCCTTTTTCTCATCATTACTGTGCATGGCCTCTCTGGCTTTTCTTGTTAAACAGACGTGAGTTCACCCAACAGGGAACGTATTTTTGAGGCTCTTTCCCATCACGATTTTGCCTTTCTCTTTTTCTGTTTGTTATGACCAGTGAAGATAACCCACAGAACATTTTCAGGTCTTTCAACTTTCCCCTGCTTGGTGTGAGGGTGAAGACAGAGAAGCTGAGGGGCAGCTCTTTCACGTGAGACACAGCACTGGCCCACTCTCAGCCCCACCACAGCTTGTGCCGGCTCGTGGTAGACACGTATCTCCATCAGCATGGTCCCTCTCTTCATAGTGTGATGCGCAACTGTTGCATTCAGCATTTGTATGAGCTAAAGAATGATTCCTTCACTTCACGCTAGAGCACAGGGGACCAGCTGTAGAGCTCAGAGGAAGGCTGTATTTCTCCTGCCCTTGTGTTGTGTGTGTATGTCCTCATTTCACAGGCTGAACGAAATGAGACCACTGACCGAACTTTCTGAACTGGCAGATGCAATGCTGACTTCACCCTGATCTGAAATCACCTGAAATCTAGTTTGTCTGATGTTGTAAGACAGTAGGGTTTCTTCTGACTACAGAGAAAAAAAGGGAGCAATGTTGAGCTGCTGCCATCTCTCCCAGTTGCAGTTAGATATAGTTATTTTTGTATTAGAGCTTGGGAGAAAACCGGTAGAGATGCCAGATAAACCTTCCCAAAACAAACATTTGTGTTAATACTTAAATATTGTTCATCTTTTGCAGCATTTACTTATCTGTTTCCCACATGCTGAACCTTATGGGGAGTTTTTGTAGTTGACTGTGGCCCGTTCTTTCATTCTGTATGTTAGCTGTTTTCTCGATTTCCGTTTTCTAAAATAAATTGGCAGTAAAAGCCTGACTCTGATAATCACAATGTGGGAGCATCCTTTTGGCAGGGCAGGCGTGCATTCTTGTGGTTCATGTGTGTTGGAGCAGGAGTCCCCGAGCATAAACCCAGTGAGCTGCATCATTTCATGGTCCCTTGGGAAGCACCCTTACCTGAGAGACCCAGCGCTGGCTGGTATGGTAGGGTCTTCCGAAATGCCAGGCTCAGGGACAGCAATTTCATTCTCGTCAATGAACCATCTTATTTTCTCCTGTTTGTGTGTGCATTGACCAAAATCTCCAGTCCTTAAGGAGAAATAAGCCAGATATCTGAATTTTCATCAGATCTGACACAAAGTATTAGGCTGTGACTTTTGCTGTATATTGGTTTTACTGCATGGGGCATAAATACTCGTCTGGTGTCATTCGATAATGCTGTGTAGGGGTCCTTCTCACACCATATATTAACTTCCCTTTTACACATAGCCATTCTTTCATGAGTCATGCCACCGAGATAAAATATTTTCAACAGTGATTTTATTTTGAGTGTATTCCAATGATGAAGTCATTCAGATTTTACATAAAAAGATTTACAAGTTCCTGCGGTGATGCTCTTGAACTACAGTCTCCTGCTTCTCCTAGCCCAGCCCGGTTGATATGTCACAGAGTTAACTGCAACCAGAGGACAAGAGGGGGTGGAAAATTCCCCCCATGCACATCCCCCACCTCCTCTGAGGGTTTTCCATTTAAGCCCAGTTGGTGGGGAAAATCCAGTTTGCAGACCCTGGAGTGCATCCCCAGCCACTGCTTCCCTGCTGCTTCTCTTGATGACTTCAGTTGTGGTTTCTAGCCAGACTGATTCCTCGTGTGGTTTTACCATTATCTGAACAACTGTCTGTGTCCACAGACTTGACACAGCTCACCCAGATAGGGACACACGGCAGAGCCAGTCCTCACAGTTCGGGGCACATACCCCCCTACTTCTGGTCCACACCTCCTCAGTTGTGGTGGTCTTCCGCATCCCACCTCTGGGCACCAGGGAAGAAGCTGCTGTGCCCTTCGGACTCTTGGTTTTGGCTGCCCCTGGCCAAACGTTGCATGTGAGCACAAGCAGGAGTGGTGGATTAGCATGCTCCTTCCCTTTGGAAGAACCGAGCAAGTTACTAGGGGGAAATTAAATGCACTGATAGTGAAGCAGGCCATGCATCTTTTCTGACATAGGTATTAATATCATCATGGGTTTAATTTATGGATTTCAGGGAGAGATCCTGCACTAGATGTTAGGAGCACTGCAAATGCCTTCTCAGCCTCAGGCGATCCTTCAAGCAGTTGCAAGCTACAAATGTTCCAATGAAGCTGTTTCAACCAGAAAGAAATATTGTTCAGCTTCACTTGGAAAGACACAAAACGTAAAGAAAACACCGTTGCTAATCTGTGATGGTATTGCATGTAACAGACTGGGATCCTTGACTTCACTGGGACTAAGTTGTGTGCACATCTGTGTAAGAAGCATTGCACTCCACTAAGTGAGGTGTCACTTCAGAAAACACCGGCTCTGTTTGCACTTCTGTGCTCACTTCTCCCTACTCACCGGTGTGCAGCCTTCCTTAAATATTTTTTTTCTCCTGTTCACATCTGTGAGCAGCTCACCAACTCATCGTGTAGGTTCATTTTACTTAGCGCTAATTTTATGCACCGATTGTGGACATTCGTGTGTTTACAAACCCCACTGTATATTTGTTACTCACCTCCCTCATTGGCTGCCCAGCTTCTCTGGTTTTCTTGAGCATGATAACATGAGTTTCTGTGCCTGAAAGAACTTTCATGCCAGATGGAGTAATACCCAAGTACATTCATCGTGCTTTTCTCAAATCATCTTTCTTGGTTTGTTCATTGCAAACTGAAGAACTTACCAGTTTTCCTCCTCTTAAGCATCGAAGCTCATGTTATTTTACATTAACAATAAAACCTCTCTTTGAAATGCACCCTCTGTATAACAGAAATCCAAGCTGGAAAGTGTTTTCTTGAAGTAAATACTTTTTTAGCTTCATGCTTCCTTCAGCCAGTTGCGGTGTCTGGTGTGTCTTCCTTTGCATTCTTCAGTGCTGATTTGAGCTGCCAAGCAGTACTGGAAGCCCTCAGAAAGAGGGGGAAAAAGGTAACCTGGTTCAAAAAATGCAAGAGATAGTTAACATAAGTTAAAAAACAAAACAAAAACCCCTTAGCGTGTCCCATCTGAAGTGTTGTTCTTTTTCTAGCTTTCTCTGCAGCTGTGAAGGCAGATGCTTCTTTTTAAAATAATGATAAGGTTTCCTTGCACCCCCCATGATGGCAGGAGCTAGATCTTCGTGTTGACATAGAACAATGATTTTGTGGCCTCTCATGATCCTGTAACTGATTGCCTACATATGCAGGTCTGTGCTGAGAGCTGAGACCTTGGTATGAGCAAACCTTGCAGCAGAGAGTGCGTCTTCCCCTGCCTAGGATCAAGCACTTTCCGTGCCATAAACCTGGCCAGTCAGCATGTTAAAATGCTGAAACTCCTCTTCAGTAGATGCACCATTGGCTCTTCATTTCATATTAGCTCAGTTTTTTCATGTATTCCTTGTAAATTTACAGCTGTAGCAACAGTTTTGCTTTTAATAATTTGCCCGTTTCAGAAGGCAAATTCTTTTTATCAAATGGAAAGCATGAAGAAGCCCTCATGTTGAGCGTAGGCGGGGGTTAGGTTTCATTCTACCCTAAGCTGACCCCCGGGCAGAGAGATTCCTGCTTTCGTGTTTTAGATCATGTGTAAAACCTGATGCTGGCTGGATCGTCCTGTGTAGGGCAAGAATATCTGGGGAACATGGGTCGAGATAGAGAGTGAGGCGTTTGCAGAAGGGAATGAAATGTTTGGGATGCAGCCTTACGCTTTCTACAGCAGTGAACATCAATCACACTGTCTCAGAAAAGCACAGCACTGAAAGTCTTCCTCCAGCCCCCCTTTTTTTCTTGTTCCCCTGTTCCCCACTTCTGTTTATTCTCCTTTCCTTCTGATACACGGTGGCAAGTGCAATTTGAGCTCAAAAAACTAACCTGTCCTTGAAAACACAGAGCCTTCCCTCATCTTATTTCTTTGACCATTGAGTAAACAGCAGTTATTTTTGTTCTACCAGTGATTTATGACTGAACAGATTTGGAGATTATTTTTTTCCTTTCATAGGCAATTTAGATAATGCATATTTGTGACCATAAATATTTGGTCCTCTTACAGTCTGTCAATGAATGTTATGCCGAGTTGGAGAAAATTATATAAATTGAAGAGACACAAGCGTTGTGTTCCTAGCATAGCCTCATGATTCTTTTGAAGTACCCATGTAGGTAATCTTTAAAGGTAGCAGTATTTTGAGCATCTGTTGGTAAATCATCTAGGAGGATTCCATCCAGAAGAAACTACTTGTTGTCATGTTCTCTACAAGGCTTGGAATAAAGTGCTGCAGCATCAGTGCTCTGAAAGTATTGAACTTTTTTTACCAGGGACTGCATACGTACAAAAAACCGACAACCAAACCTCTTTCATTTGCACTGATTTGTGTTTTTGTTTGTTTTTTTTTTTTTTTACTTTCTAATGGAGGCAGTAGACATTTCTTACGAAACTAGAAGATTTTACTGAAGAGTAAGTTTTTTGCAAGTTTCAGAAATTAATAGTAGTTTTAAGAAAAATAATCTAAACTTCTGGGTTTTATACTCTTTCCTTCACCTCCCTCTTCATCTAACTTCAACTTTTGGTGATTCTGCAGATGCAGCCCTTACAGTGATCCTGGGAAGACAGATACATGCCACTGCTTGTACTGCTGCTGTCCCCTTCTGTTCAAAAGAAAATAATTTTCCTTTCCACTCCCAATTGCCAGTTTTATCCCAGTAAATAGTAGTTAAGCATTCAAATTTATTTTTCCAGGAAAACAGTAAAGTGTTGGGCACTGGCGGCTTGAAAACCCCTGTAACTAAAACCAAATTACTTCTCCTTCCACAAGTATTTCCTTCCCACCCTCCTCCCCAACCACTTCAGAGCGTGACCGCTTCCTTGATAGACGGGGGAAGCCTTTCTGGAGTCAGCTGGGACTGTGCGCTGGGGGGGATCTGGGCTGTATGGGGATGCCAGGACTCGGGCGCTGGCAGGTTCACCCCCTCTCGCAGCCCCCTTCCCTGTCCCAGCGTACCCCCCTCCACAGGCTGCGCCCCAGGCCCCTGCACACAGCGGATTTGCCGTGGGCACACACACGTTTTGCTCCCTCTCCGCTTTCCTCTGGCCACAGACTAGTGCGACAGGCAGCTCTGCTTCGCAGAGGACGCACCTTGCATTGACCCGGGGATACCCAACTAGGCTGATGGTGTTTCTTCTCTGAAGCTCCCCAGAATAAAGCAGAAACAGGGGAATAAATTTGATGTTTCTCACTTAAATTCCTTGATAAAATCAAAGTGAAGCTTTGGCAAAACCCAGTATTAATTGTTATTTAAAGTCCGTTAGATTGTTTTGCTAGTTTTGTTGGAACACGTCTGTGGTGCGATGTGCGGTTTCATAGAACCACAGAATGGTTTAGGTTGAGCTTTAAAGCTCATCTGGTCCAACCCCTTGCCACGCGCAGGGACACCTTCCACCTTCCACCAGACCAGGTTGCCCAAACCCCATCCAGCCTGGCCCTGAGCACTCCCAGGGATGGGGCACCCACAGCTGCTCTGGGCCGCCCGTGCCAGTGTCTCACCACCCTCACAGTGAAGGATTTCTCAGTGCGTGTGCACGTACCTGTGGTATGGTCTGGTAGAATAATCACAGAAGTGTTGGTTTATCTGTGACGTATTCTTCTCAGGGGCCTCGTATGTCTAGGCGCTATACAAATGCAAGAAAAGCATAGTCTTTGTTGTAAGGTGTCTGCAGCTTGAAAGAGGTAGGAGGTATGAAATGGGAATAGTGTAATTGTCATGTTTAACACGAAGACCTTCTGTGTTTTAAAAAAAGGCCCCTAAACTGGTTTTAGAATTAAAGGAGGAGGTGGGGAATAAGAGGGGTTTTGTGAAGATTCAATGCTTGGATTTTTTAATGCCTGCCTTTATTTTATTTTAGGTTGCTATTGACTGAGTTGCCGGAACATTGCTCCACAAAGCTTTGGAGGGCCACTTCTTAATGGATTGCTGCAGCCTCTTAATTTCTCCATTGATCCTGTTCCCTGCATCGTGAGAACATTTTAGCCAGCACAGAACCTAGAAAAGTTACATGTAAGTCATGATTCAAATTCCTTTCTATTTAAAGAAAAAGAAAGAAAGAAAGAAAAAAAGGTCTTGGAGAGGCAAGGTGGAGGCAGTAAACATCATACTTCAGAAAAATACTGTAAAAGCTGTAATTCAACAGTAAACAACAGGTGGTGAATAAATTGTTATTGAATAGTTACTTGCTTTTTTTAACCTAAATCTTGATTGTCATTTTGAAGGCTTTTCTAAGTGTTCTGCTACCATAGTAAACCATACCAAGAAGTACTTAAAACACGTCTCTGCACGCTATCCCCCTAACTATGCTTTGGTTTTCTCCACAACTGGGAAAGTGTGCGTGCACTTATCTCGGTGTGCTGTGCCGAAGCCGCACGTGCTCTGTGTGAGTTTGGAGGCCATCCTTTGCTCAGCAGGACTGCAGGCATCCCTGTATTTTTCCCATCATAAAACCCATATCCTCCTTCGGGGTTTCCAGAATACTTCCCTTGGAGGAGCCCTGGTGCTGCTTTTCCTTTCAGCCTGCTGCCCCAAAAGGCTCTTTAAGCATCAGCTTAAAAATTTAGCTGCTTCACCTGGCTGTAGGAGGGTGGAGGAAGCTGTACACAGATTTGCTAGGGACAAAGGGGAGCTGCAGTCTCCTTCCTATCTCCTCAGTCTGGGTAGTAGTTCCTGGTGAGTGTTGCATGCTTTGATTTTTCCTCCCAAGACAGGGAATGGCTGTGGTGCTGTGCACACATTTCATCCCCTGTCGTGGTTAAGTTCTCCTCTAAAACGTCACATGGCATCAGCCTGGCATGGAATCGGAGGGCTGTTCTAGAGGGGAGAAATTGGTTTGACCGTTTTTTTTACTTTTCAGCAGTTCTAACCCTAATTCTGGGGTGGATCTGCAGGTGGAGAAACCTCTGGACCGTTACAAGGATGGCATGGATGTGGTGGTCTGTGCTGTCCAGAGGGTGGGACATCCCAGAGCTGCGAAGTCTGAAAAAAGGCTTCAGCACAATTTTATTCCATTACTTTTTAAAATAAAGCCAAATCTCATCGTGGTTGGGAGGTTTTTATCATTCAGATAGTAGTGTAGAGCAGCTTGGCAAAAGGCTGCCTGAGCCAGAGATAATACAAAATTGTGGTTCGCAGTGTGGTACTATGCATGTCCTGCCCCTGTTCGTTCACTGCAGTAACAAATCCATATGACACATTTTAATGATTAAATCAGGACAGGGCAGTGAAGCCAACCACAGCGCTCATCACTGGGCAATTTTTCTTGAATGCTTACTAACAACATTTTTAATCTTAGGAACGGATTTGTAGTACTACTTCTAAAAAAACAGGAGTGTTTTGGAACTGAAGAGTTTGTATTAGTAAGATACCTTCATTTGAGGTACTTAATTTGATCGGGTGACACTAAAAGTATTGTTTAAAACAAGAAAAGTCTATTGTGAAAGGAGGACAGGGTTTTTTAATGCATATGGAAATTCCGTTTTTAAAGAGAGGAGACAACTTTTTCTGGTATGATGACTATCAGCAAAAATAATAGTGAAGTAGTAGGCAGCTGAGAAAGGCTGGGTAGTAACAGAATTCACTGTCAAAGGGGCCTTACAACGTGTTGGTTTGATTTTATTGTCCAAAAAAGGGAGAGCATTGCTATTTCATTGTGGGCTTGGCAATATATGGTGCAGTTATTAGTTAACCCCCTGATAGCAGGAATCATTTGACTACAGGAGAGTTTTGGATCTGGCTTGAAACTTGTTTCTAGTGTTTGTCTTAAGGGAAGAAAACTTGAAAATACAAGTTGTAACAGCTAGGCAGGCAGCAAAACCTTGTTCATCAGTCCTACTTAGCACCATTCCCATGAGGCTGGAAGCCTTATTCACACTTTTTTGTAGGCTGTTCTCATGATGTTTGAAAAGCTTGTCATTAGGCATCCTGCAGATTCACTATTAAAACCCCTTTCAGAGGAACTAACTTTAAAAATGGCATCATTCTTAGGGCACTTGAAAAAACAGCCAGAAATTTAATAGACGTAAATGGAAGAAAACCTCTCTCATTCCAAGAAGTGCATAGAAAGTTTTGTCTTGCTGCTTCTTGTGCTGCAAACAATCAGAAGTCTCTATTTCCAGTGGTAAAATCAGGTCTGAGGGCCAAATAAACTTGAAAACTGGTGTAAGGATATAGGAGCTGTCATCAAATAGTGCTTTACTTTATTTTCCTTTTTCTTTCCCACCCCCCTTTTTTTTTCTTTTCCTTTTTTTATTATTCTGCTCCAGTGCTTGAGATGTGTGCTCTAACTCTCAGCACATGTATCACCGGGGTTGTAGCCGTTGTACTCCATGCCAGCAGAGGTAGATGCGAGGGCAAGCTGCTGGTTGCTTATTTAACTCTGTGTTTCCCACTGCCTGGCTTTTTGTGATAACAAACTCTGCATGTAACAATTACCTTGTTACAGCAGTTCCCATAGAAAGAAGCGAACTTTCCCTTGTTAATTAGCCCTGTTGGAAAGAGCAGTTACACAAGGTTGACCCAGCTGTGACAACCATATTCTTCTTGCTTTTCCCAGGGTGCAGTGTATTTCGTAAACAAGTTTTCCTTTCCCCGCTTCCATTTATTATTTAGTTTTTATAATACTACTAGGATGCTGATTTATGTGATTTCCAAAAAACCAATACGTACGGAAGTTTGAATTCAAAGCAGAAGGTATCTTCCTTGTTCTGACAGAGCAGATTGCAAAACCCTGTTATGGTGCGTGTGCCAAGATTAAAAAAAAAATAAGAATATCCAGGTCCTCTGGGAATTAATCCTGGACAGGTTAGACCGCGTGTATTATGAGGGAGTACACAAATTAGGGAGAAGCTGTGCTTTTCACTGAGCAGCTTACAGTTCGTTATCCCAAACGGTCACTAATGGCAAAGCATGGATGGGGCTTTGCTCAGGTGCTGGGGACATGGCTGTGCCTCGGAGCAGATGCTGGGGCAGGGCTGCTGGCATCCCCGCGGAGGTGAGTGGTGATTCCTAGCAATTTCCACACTCTGCTCACGTTTCTCGCTTAGTTTTACCCCATGTGTTTTCCTTTAAAAGCAGCAAAAATAACATACTAATCAATGGTAATCTGCATCTAATAAGTTGTCCTAATTTGTCATGCTTATCTATCCAGTGTTGAGAATTCAGCAAGCGCTGCTAAGTGCTTTGTTCGGGGGAAAAAAAAGGCAACCCAAAATGCAGAAACCTCTGCACACAAATTTCCTATTTGCTAGGTATGAGTTCCTCAGAATATTTCAAAAAAAAATTAAAAAAGATTTCTTGAAATCTGTCCTACAACCATCTGTAGGCAGATGTAAATAATGTAAAATTTTAAGATGCAGATTTTTAGTGATTAAATGTCTGTCACCCGCCTACCACCACAGCCTGGGAAAAATGTGTCTTTTTAAAAATCTGCATCAAAAGGTCAGGTAACTTGACAGAGTTAAGAAGGAAATCAGATTTCTGAAGGCAAAGTCGCATCCCTTTGAACATTGACTTATCAAATACTCCTAACTCTTCGTACCAAATCCAGTTCTCAAGCGCCATGGCTGTACCTGAGGACAGGGATGGTTTTATCCTACTGGGGTTTGATGTAAGACGTGGCCATGTCTGAATTTCATGATTTTTCTGGTACATTTTCCTGTTGGAGTGCTGTTTTTATAGTGGAGAAGGCATTTTCTTACCCATTTTATAGTACTGGCATATGAGGGCTCTGCACCTCATGCATCATCACGTGGAGCATCTCCTGCCCCGGGGAGCTTCACGACCTCCCGTGGCATGCTGCCCTGGGTGTTGTGCTGACAGGCACCAAAGAGCATTTTCCTGCAGACTAGGGGAAATCTTCTTTGCCACTAATTAATCCAGTTACTCCTACTGCCCCCACGTTGAGAATACATAAAGCTGTTGACCACTGCCAGCACTGCGTCGGTCCCTCGTTGTGATCAGGTGCTCCTCGGTGCCATCAGTGCCTCTGTACTTGAGGCAGGCTGCACCCCCAGTCTGAGTGGCTGGGGACAGCTTTTGAGAAGTGTTTGCAGCAAATACATCTGTTGATTAAATACATTTTTAATGTATATATACATATGTGTGTATATATATAAAAATAACAGTTATATATGAAAAACACAATTTTAAAAATAGATATATATGGACAAATATAATCAGTATGGTCTGGAAAGTGCCGGTGTAGCTTCGTGTGCACACACGTGTGGGCAGTGATAGGACATCCCACTCTGGATTTTTCTGACCAGAGGCATCCCTGTCTGGGTACACATGGTGACCATGGGCTGTATGGCCCGAAGGAGCATCCTGCTTGTGCTTAGCTGAGCCCATGGGGGAGGACGGTGGTGTTTGTTGCAGTATAGCGCGCCATATGAAACCAAATTTATTCCGACACCTCTCACCTTTGCTGCCATTGACCACAAGTTTGTTTGTTCCTCACCCCAGTGGTGCGATGGGCCGCGTGGGTACGCGGTGTCACTGATCTGTTTACTCGGTGTTTCCCACGTGGCTGCCATGTTGTGGTGAGGACTTCTATTTTTCGCTGTGACAGGTGACAGCCCGGGTGCGTGTGTGTGTCAGCCTGAGGGACTGAGTCACAGCCCTCCCTCCGCCCAGGGCCAGCGGCACTTCCCCTTACTGGGGTGGGGGGTGGGGGCAAGATGCCAGCCCATCTCCACAGGACGGCTTACCTGCCCACATGTTGCTTTATTTTTTTATTTTTTATTTTTTTTTTTTTAATTTTTTTTTTTTTTACAGAAAAACTGAGAGGTGGTGATGGCAAGATCAACTTTCTCTGTAACCCAAACCAGTGAAAAGTAAAATCCATCTCACCACAACAGTTTTGTTTTCACTGCTGGTTCAATCTGTCCTCTCCCTCTGGCAGAGCCCTGCACAGTCATTCAGTGCCCGGCTTGGGGGTGGTGTGGTTGTTAGCTCAGTGGTGTATGACCCATTTATTTTCATAATACTTAGATACCCGTGCTTCTGCAGCATTCAGCGCGCAGATCCTACGACCTAAATCCTCGCCAGAGAAGCACACACCTGATCTCAGCAGTGCGCGTAGAGAGCAGCCGGCTCTGCGCTCGGCTTGCCGGGGGCTGAGGGAAGGTGATGGGCCATTGGGTCTGGTGGGCAATTAATGACCAAAGGCAGGTAAAGGTACATTTTTCCAGGGCTGGCACTTTGTCTTAGTTTATTTTGTTAAATATTGATTGCTAGTTTATGGGACGTGTTTCCTGTTATAATTTGCAAAAAGTTGAGAAATAAAAGTGTTGTAGCGGATGCTTCTCTGGCTATAATAACTTGCATTTTCAGAGACAGCAAGGTAATTAATGACATGAGATTGTTGACTCGTCTTTCCCCCGTCGGCAGATGTGGCATCACCTGTACTCTTGTTGGGTCTGGTCTTAAGATGGACCTTTTTCTGTATTTCTTCTTTACTCAGCTAATTGAGTTAGCTTTCTGCAGGTTTTCAGATGATAACCAGGTTCGTTCTTGTGTTGCTTTTGGTAAATGGAAAGAATCAGGCATAGGACAGACAGGAAAGTAAACTGGCATCGTAGTAGACCTGGGAGTTTTAGGTATTAAATTACAGAATAATTTGCAAAGTGACTTGAGTTAAAGTGGATTTAAACACAATGAAATCATCCTTGACAGCAATTTGTTTGAAGTTCTTCTACTGTTATGAGTGTAAAGGGATTTTTTTCGTAATCACCAGTTTCTGGGTAAAGTATTCAGCATAATTTCTCACAGGTGAGTGAAGCATTAACTCCTTGTACCTCAGTAGTTTGGGCAGTGGGGGAAAAAACTGAGAGTTAGGGAGAGGCAACTCCTCCATTTCATCATTCAAAAACTGGTCAGTGGTCAGCTAACTTGGAAAAGGACTCTACCAGGTAACTGGGAGAAAGCAGTTAATTAAAGGTATGAAAATCCAGCAGGATCCTTGACAGTGGATACACACTGCGTACCAATAGCTGTCCTTGATGCTTAACAGAATGTAATGGCACTGTAAATACAAACTGGAAAAAAAGTAACAGCCATTAGCTAGTTTGCATCCCTTGTTCAGATGAGCCATGAGTTCTGGGGTTTTTGCATTTATATACTTTTGCTGTAGGTGTTGGAAGTGTGGGTGGCCATGAAAAAGCAGTGGTTACAATAAGATTTTCCATTTATTGCCCTTTGTGTACAACTAAAAATAAGATTCAAATGCTTCAGAATTTGTAGAGCAAGCATAATTCTTCTCTAGCTCTGATGACTGGCTTGCCTGCGACTTCAGCTTTGTCTGGTGAGTCCTAGGCTTAAATGCTTGTACATGGGTCTGTGTTGGAAGGAGAGGCAGAGTTTACTTGCGGTGTGGTCTAACTATGTTAATTCATCAGCTTCTTGCTTTAAAAAAGAAAAAAAATAGAGTTAGGCTTGGAGCATAAGTAAGAGGTAGTGATGAAAGAACTTTGGAAGAAGAATTGTTCTGCTCTCTGGAAAAAGCAGCTTTGGAGAGGACTGAAAGATCCTTAAAATCAGCCCTCCAGAACGTCACTGTTGATCCAGAACTTCATCTTCTGGCAAAGAAAGAGAAAAATAAGGGAGGGGGGTGGGGGGGTGGAAAGGAGAACTATACAAAACTGCTGATCATCAAGGAACAAATTCTCAGGGTTAACTTTTGGCACCTAAAATCCTTTTGCTTTGTTTTTTAGGGTGACAGTATTGAAATATGCTGTCTTGGTAGATTTTCCAGGTAGTTGTACTGGTTAGGAACCTACTAAATTAGTTGCAATATCTTGAGCTACTAAATCTGCTCTGACCACGTTAATTGGTAGTTCAGCTTGTGGCCAAGAGAAATATTCAAGAGAGACGTTGTCAGCATATGCAGGGAAATTCGTAACTTCATGGTGTCAGGTTTGGTGCTGTCCCAGCTTCACTCATTAAGTAGCCGTGGCATTTCCAGAGAATGAGTGTGCCTGTGCATGTCAAGCCTCTCGGTTTGATGTCATTCTTGCGATGGATGAATAGAGAGAGCATCTATCCAAGAGCTGCAGAAACAAAGGTAGAGGCTGAAAACTTGCTTTCTGCTGTGTGGCAGCTTGAGCTTCACTGCTTCCTTGTTGCTTTGTGACCTTTCCAGGTTTTCCAGGCTTGACAGGGTAGCAGAGGTGTTGGTCTTGAGAACTGGGCTGCGCAAGACAATAGGTTTTCACTCTGAGTAACAGCACCACGTGGCACGGAGGATGTAGGGTGCTGGGGGCACTTAGAGGCACACACGCTTGTTCCATGGAACAGCCATGCTGTCAGCGGTGAGTCTTTTATTATGCAATATGAAATCCTTTTAAATTATCTTGGTGTAACCCGCCCCCTCTTTTCAGAAGAGCTCAGTGCCTGTCGATGCTGCTTTACTTTTGCCTTTCTGCTGAAATGCACATTTCTGCTTTTACATCTGTGTGCGCCCCTTGGACCGTCTCTTGCCTTGATACAAAGTACGAAAGGCAAGAGAGCTAATGCAGTAATCAAGGTTTTAAATATTTCAGGTGGGAACAGGCAAAACTTCAGCAATAATTAGTTTCCACGGCAGTGGTTGCTGCAGGGAATTGCATTACATCTGTTATAATCGCCTGCGTGTCCCAGTCCTGTAGGTGACCAGATGCTGACAAGTGGCGTGAGTGCTTGTTGTCATTTTTTCGGTGAAATTTTCCCTTTTAGGTACAGATGTAGAGGTGGGTTTTTTCTCCTCCCTCCTCCTCCTTTCTACTGCTGCGCCCGATGCTGATGAGTTCAAACCTGATGGCTTTGAAGATAACAGCAGGAGAGAGCGCGTCATGCGGTGATGGCACTCACGCACCGCTCACCGCTGCCGCACTTTCCAGCTGGATGAGACACGCTGGTCTTTTCCAGGGGTATCGCCGCACAGGCTATTTTTAGAGATGGCACATAGGGCGCATTGTGCAACTATCAGTACCCACTGCTGGGCTCTTCATTTTTTCCCTTGTATGGTGATGAGGTTTGCAAGGTGTTTACCTTTCTCTTGAAAAGGTGGACAGATCTTTTTTTGATCCTTTTGACCACTTGCAGAGCTGCTCCATGGAGTCTGTGGAGTTGTGTTTTCAGTATACAGTCTGAAGGGAACAGTCCTGCATGTGGCTGCTAAATTAGGATTAGTGTAAGTGACCAAAGTGATACAGTTGAGGTTTTTAGCTGAAGAGCTCTAACAGCCTGTTGGGTTGCACAGCAAAAGATCTGCTACCTCAGAAAACCCCCAGCTTCGTTTTTTTTAACTTTCCCGCAGCAAACAAGCTGCACTCGGGCGTGTTTGCAGTTGTCATAAACCCTTTCTATGGCTCTCAGTTTCTGAAGTCCTTTAAACAGCCACCTGGGCTGTCGCTGCTCCCTGCGATGTACAGGAGGTCCTGTGACATGGTGGCCGCAGACCCCGGTCAGCCAGCGACCCCCTCCCACGTACCTGGGGGGAATGGTGGATGCTTAGGGATGTGGTGCAGCCTCACAACGGGAGCAGAGCCAGACAGAGCAGTTGAGTGCTGCCTGTCACTTGCCGGAGGAACAGAGCTGCCTGGTCACAAGCTCCTTATTGCATTGCTCGAATAATGCAAAAACATTAGCAATGGAGATTTGCTGTAATGGTGTATTTTAAGTGTGTCTCTGCTCTGCCAGCTTCACTTTTAATGCACTCAGTTAAGGAATGCTTTGGAGGTCGCTGCTAATGGATGAATCTTCCGGAAAATTGGAATTTTCAAATCAGATTGACACTTTGGAGTGAGAAATATAAATCTAATGAGAGTATTTCAGCAGAGGTTTGTAATTAGGAATGAATGGAGGGAATTTGTGCGCGCAGTCTGCAAAAGGGCACAATGGAAGGTGAAATTGCACCCTCTGTGCTGAATGAGGGATGAAAGCCAATGTATCAGTGTCATGGCATGACAGTGTAGAGTATAAATGATACTGTCACTGAGTGCTGCAGAAGGTATCAAGGGAATTCCACTCCAGTAAATTACATTACTTAGACAGACCTGAAGGCATTGTGTCTGAATGATTGGAGGGAAAAAAGGTTGTCAGCACAAAGCAGAAGATATTACAGAACAACTGGCTGCAGGCTTGGAAAGCGGTGTTTTTCTGATATTTACCATGCAAAGCTCTTCAGATGCTTTTTGAAATTATTTTGGTTGAATTACAAATGTATTGATGAAGCAATAGTATTTTTTGAGATGGTGTTCAGAGTGCATACCAGCCTGCAGCAAAAGGTTGAACATGCACAGCTCCCATTTTTTCAGTAGGAATTGGGACTCCTTCAGACTTGGGAAAAATCTAGGTGTGTGTTCCCAGCTCAAGCAGTGATCTTTATGCATTGCTTCATTTGGCTGAGGACTTGATTTTGGGGCTGGGTTTTGGCTATAGAGTAATTCTAGCATAGGTTTATGGGGAGAGGAAGGTTATTACCATTCTCACTAGTAATGTCTGGGGCTGCATTGTAGTGAGCAGCAGCAGATCATGGGACAGAAACTTTATGGTCTCGTTTAGAGGCACTTGGGTGACATGGCAAGGTCCATGATGCAGGCAGCTAGAAGCATGACATCATATCAACAATGCAGCAAAAATCAGAGACTTCATCCCTTTCAGCATGCATACGCTGGCACATCGTACCTATGTGTTTCTCGTGCTGTTTTGCTCGTTGCCCACCCAGACCTACTGCTAATGCCACCTTGCTTCCCCCAGTCACAGTGATGGTGTTGAGTGGAATAGTTATTTATCACCTTTTTTCCCTCTGTAATGACCTATTACATCCACCCTCCCAGGGGTGGTACCTCAGGGATGTGGCTTAACTACTTCTCTGTCTCTGACCATACATGCAGACAACATCTACCAGCTCCTGTCATTTCCTAGTCTGCTTATGGGTGGGACAGCCCAGCTCCCACAGTTCTCCCAGTGGTAAAACGGCTTCTCGCCGAAAACGCTACATTTCATCCCTGCAGTGCATAATAAGGCTTGCCTGCCTTGGGGCTGCTTCTAAAACTTTAGCAGATTTTGCACTGCTTAAAAATGTATTTTTCCACTTGCCTACTCATTAAAAGCATCACTGAGAAGTGCATATTGTAAATAATAAGGGAGCAAACTTCATTTCTCCTCTACAAAACTTGATTCTCGGCAAAGCCCACACATGGCAGGAGGATGGACATGCAGCGCAGATAAATTAGCAGTCCTTAGCATAGGTTTCTTTGCCTGGAAATACCATTTCAAGTTGTGGGGGCATTAGCCAGGAAATACAGCCAAACTGAAGGGTATCGACTCCGGAGACGTTGTGGTTTAAATGCTTCCATGGGAATGGCCCATCCTCCTCAGGATGCGGGATTCAGTCCTTACAGCCCATAGCTGGAAACCATAGCATCAAACCTACAGGCAGTGTGAAAAAGCGGTGAGGCATGCGTGGAAAAGGAGATGCCCTAGGTGGGATGGGATTCAATATTAGAGCAATTTATTAGCCAGTCCTGATCATAGCCAAAGGTGAGTGGGAGGAAGCAAAGTGTAATTTGTATCTGCATTTCCCGCATTAGAACTGGGCTGGAGTGTGGGACTGTGTCTGTCTGTCGGGGTGAAACAGTTAACATCTAAGAGATACGAAGCTTGTCCTTAGACCGTCATTACCATGGGAAACTACTATGCCTGCTTAAGCACCCATTTGTAGTATTACTGAAAATCTGCTGTTGCTCACTTCTCCCGTGGTATTTTGTGTCAAAACCTGGCATTCTGACATATCTTTCTTTTTTCACGTGTTGGGGAAGCATATGCTTTTTCTTATACTCAGTGTCATTCCTGCGGTCATGATTGAGCCATGTTTTCAAAATGTGGCTCTTTGTAGTCATCCGTCAATCCACAGAAGACCCGTTTGTTCTCGCTGCCCCAGCTCTCCATATGATGCCGTTTTCCTCTTCCCACGCTGGTCTTGTGGCACGAGCGCCTGTAAGCAGCACCTGTGAAGTCACCAGGGTCACGCATGGGGAGCGGTGGGTGCAGGACTGGACTTCAAATGCTGCAAATTACCACAATTGCAAGAGTGGGGTGGAACAGGAGAAGGAGTGACCACGCTCTGTGCCTTAGGGGGGAATGAGAGACTAACCGGTATTGCTTTAACTGAGGGAGATATGGAGCCTCCTCAGTCAGATCTGTATCCCCTGGCAAATGTATTTTGTTACGTAAATGGCTCTCCGCTGTCCCAGAAGACTACCAAGACTTCCTATCTTGTACGACGCATTTCTAAATAATCAACCTTTGTGCAGAAACGTTGTGGTTAGTAAGCCCAGCTTGCTAATGAGTCAGTGGTTTAATCTTAATTCTCACTGCTAGTGCTTTTGATAACACATGGCTATGAAGTTTGACATAGCAGAAACTTCTCTATAAACTCTGATTTGCTTGCCAAAAAGTCAGCCCATTACCATTAATTCCCCTCTTATCATTAGTGTTATTAAACTGACGATTGATGTGTAAAAACTGCCATTTGCGTGAAGTTCCCAAAACTGCAGTAAAAGAGACTTTTGTTCTGTCTTGGTAAGGAGAGTGGGGGGGGGGAAAGGCAAAACAGCACTAGTTCTAACAGCAGAGATGTTCATATAAAGACATGTTCTGAACAATAAGATCGTTTATCCATGTATGACATAAATACATTGGAATTTAAATAATGAGAGATCTTGTGAAATGCAGCAAAACGCACACCACTGGCATTGTGAAGTTTCCCTGCTCTAAAGCCCTGTTCTCAGGGAAAAGCAGCTTTACTTTTGCTTTGAAAATCCATTATCATAAGTCTTTTTTTAAAAAACACTTGTCTTAGTGCAATATTAAAGCAATTTTATACCCTAAGAGCAGCTCTTTTGTAAGGTAAAGTGCAGTCCCATGTGTGTATGTAATTATGGTTTATAATACTTCTCACAATCCTAATTTCCCCCAAATTAAGAAAACCACTCACCTTTTTAGGCTTTCCTTTTCCTAATTATTTTTTGCTCTGCCTGTTTTTCTTCCCCAAAAGATCCTGTTTTAAAAATCCCTTCTTAGGAGGGAAAAAAAAAGGCACAGAAAGCTTTCTGGATTCATGGCAAAACACTGCTTGAAGGAAGCTTTTTAAGAGTTTAGGTTAAAAAGTTTCTGCCTCTTTCAAACTGCATGGGTGACATTGCTATTTTGGGAGGCAATGCCATCTGCTTGTTCAACCAAAAAGCAGGGAAGATGTTCCTAGTTCTAGCATAGACTTTTGGGTTGATTCCACATAAAATTCCCCACCAATCTTCGCTTGCACTTGCCCCCTCTATAAGCTGGGCAGAGCAAGGCATCTCTTCCACCTTCACAGCTCCCAGGGGAAAGGTGTTCAGCTCGTGGTCCACAATGAGTAAGACATGGTTCTTCACAACAGGCACAGTCCGTCGTAACATATGAGGCCCGTAATTCCTCCCCACAGGTGTTCATGTCACAAGAGCTATAATGAGGACACAGAGAGTGGCATAGCGCTGACACGCCGCAGGTGGCTGCTACCTGCAGGTGAAGAAGAGGGCATTTGGGGGAGGCTTCACCGGGTTTTGCTGGAGGAGCTGGATTTTTGTTTGCTTTTGAGTAAGGAAGAGGAAGGACAAGTTTTCTGGGGTTTTGCTTGCTTTTTGGGGAAAAAAAAAAAGCAGTAGGACAGGGTTCCCTGGGGGACAAATCAACCATCTACCAGCGAGTGCAGGTCTAAGGGGTGTGGGAGCTAGGGAGGACAGAAAGACCAGGTGGGGAGGAACGGCAGGATTTGTAGGGAGTGCAGATGAGTTGAAGGAAGAGGTTGGCATGAGTAGGAGCAAGGTGGAGGCTGTGCAGTATTTACCATGAGTCCATGGAAATAGCACAGGGGAACACAGAAATGTGAGAAGAGGTTACTGTAGTCCTCCATAGGTGATGAAGGCATTCCTCTGAGACAGGAGAGATTTAAGCCTATGTTATATTGCTGAAGTATTTGCAAATACCTGTGTATCATTGTTACAATATCTTCCTGACTGCCAAAATGTTTCATCCAATCTCTGTTGACAGAAAAGATTGCTTACTGATAATTGCTTTGCTTAAGTGTCTGATAATATGCCAGAAATGAGAGCATTCTCTGTTAGGTCATCTTTAATTATGCATGTACCACCTGTCAGCTTTAAATCTGGAGAAGATTAGTTTTCTTATTGGATTTATAGTAGGGAAGAGAGCCTTCAACAAGAGGACTAGGCTACTGGAAACAGTGTGCCTATGGGGGAGTTTGACAAGCAGCCTCCTCGTCTTCCCTAGTCATGGATACCGCTGTTGGTACATGCGGAAATATTTGAAATATTGCCTAAGCTAGCTGCCGTAGTGATGGTTTTCACAGGAAGAGGATTTCAGACCATCTGTTGCGTTTTCTAGTTTTCCTTTTTCCCCATTGCAAAGGGAGAGGGAGCGCCAAGGTGGGGGAGGACACGCATCAAGTCGTGGCTCCTTTGGCAGTGCTGGGAGGAAATCCCCCCCAAAAGCCTTGCGAGGGGGTTACTCACTCACCACCGATTGAAGCACACAGTAAAACTAGTCAGGCCAATGAAGACATGCCAATCTAATAGGAAATTAAGGGTTCAAAAGACTAAAAAACTATGAGGATGGGTGCTTTGTGGAAAACCTCAACAGGGAGAGATGGTAAGGGTCTCTGAGGATATTAAAGTAACAGGGTTGCCATTACCAAGCCTACTTAAAATATTAAAAATTACCTTGGAGAGGAAATTTATCTTTGTACAGGGTGGGGAGGCAGTAATTGTTTGGGAATAGGCAAAGGGATTTTCCGTTCACAGGAGATTACTAGCTATTTATTTGGTATAGTAATAGATTTTAGGAATCTCCTGAGTATTCTTATCTCCTTTACTCTGAGGCCAGCCTGGAGAGTCGGGAAGGGATGGTTGTTTGTCCTCTGAAATACACCATTTATACCAAAAAACAGGAATCATCTTTGCTAAGCATACTTCTCAATTGCTTTCAGCAGAAGAGAACACCACTTGCACTGTCAAATGTTGGTCCTGCTGCTTCTTGCCTGTGTATCCAAGTGGCCCGTGCTTCCCCCTCTCTGGCATTTTGGTTTTCCAGTTTCTGTCATCACTGCCTCAGCCTCCTGGAAGGAGTTCCTCAGTTACATTGGTTAGCTGACACTGATCGTTTTTCCCAGTAATACCTTCAGCCAGTGCTATTTCTGAAAATCTGGGATTTGGAACAGTAGGTCAATTTGTAAAACAACAAGAATGAGGGAAGAGGGACAGATGGCTCTGGATGTGAGAGCGTGTTTCTGTTCATCTCCCATTTGGCTTTTGCTGATGCTTCATCATTGCACGAGCGTTTGAGGCTGTCGTTTTGCATTGGTTAAGCAGTAGTTGCTCCTTTGCTGCAAAAATTTGCCTATGGCACTTGTCATGTCCCCCTTTCTGCTCCTGTGGAGCTCCAGGGCAGGCTTCCTCTGCAGAAGCTGGCAGTGCTTCTGTACCTGAGGACACGGGAAGGGTTTGGGAGACCAGTCAATTTTCTGCTCAGAAATCTAGCTGTTTTTTTCCTGACTTTTTCTCCCAACAACTGTGCTGGGTGAAGCTCACCTGATTATTTCTTTGTTTAGGATAAGGTTGCCAGACTCGCCTTTCTTTGTTATTCCTGTGTAAATGATGACAACTTCTCCATCCTCTGTTGTGTTGCAGGATTTTGCTCAATTCTTAGACAGAATCTGATTGATTCAGACTTGCTCAGTTCTCTCTCTCTGGATAGGGGTTCCAGTAGCACCACCTGGGTATAGCTGAACTTTACAGAGCTGAAATGGAAAAGTGTGGGGGTGTCCCATAACCTTATTTGCTCATTCATGATTCATTCAGCCTTTCTTTCCACCCTCCAACTGCATGCTAAAGGGCTTTCCAGTCTAGCAGTGGTCACTGGAAGACAACTCTTTCGTACAGGCTCCTTTGTTAAATATGAGGGAGTCTGCATCTCATTATCCTTTTGCTACTGCAGATCTGTGTAGCCCCACTGGGAACTGCAGGAGATGTCCCGTTCACCAGTTTGAGGGACAACCATACTTGAGTGAGTGCAGCACTCTGCTTTTGTCTCTGAAAAACCAGGAAACTAGAGGAGATTTAAGGGATGCCTTTAAGGATTAAAGAAGTATTTACTTAAAACCAGACTTGAAATAATGAAGCAAAATTTCCCCCCTCCCCCCCCCCCCCCCAAAAAAAAAAAAAAAAAAAAAAAAGCATCCCCTAGCAAGGATCTAGCAAGGATATGCCCTAGCAAGGATGTTTCTGAGCTCTTCTGGCTTGCGAGATGTGGCTTACATAGTCCCCAGGTCTGCCTGGTCCTGGAGGCTCTTTCTTGCCCTATATTTTATAGATAATTACTTAAAACTACCCAGAGCAGTTTTTCTGGAAAGACTTCCTGTTCTTGAACCCAGGATAGCATCGGCTCCCTTGTCCTGTCTTACGACTACCTGCCCTTTTTCTCTCCTGGACTCTCGGTTGGAGCTTGCCCACTGCCTTGGTCACAGGAAGGTCTTCACCTATCTTACCCATTTCTCACATGCACACATTTAATATTTCTCTTGTTAACGCACCGTTTGTACTTCTCTTGTAACTTTTGGTGTCTTGCTGGTTTTAGGCTTCACACTTTTTCTCCCTAATTTCACTCTTTTAAAAACACTACAGTAAAACTTTTCACTTGTCAGATTTCGTATCTGTTAGAGACCTCGTACAGGATTCATACTTTTCATTCCATAGCAGTGCAGCAGTGCTTGATGGTGAAGCTGGTGAAATTCAGAGCGATGTGTTTACATTGAGATATCCGACTGTATACACTGCTAATTTTAAGAGGAAGGAGAACCCTTCTTGGGATAATTAGTTTTGCCATATTTATAGACGCGACCTCTTGCTGAAGGATGTTTTTTTTTTCTGACTCCACATCAGCTGCTGGCAGCCGGAATTACAAGGGTTCACTGTGAGTCTCAGGGTCTGTGTGTGCTTATGTATACAGAGCACAGACAAGATGAAGCTGTGGAAAGAGACTGAAGGCAGCAGCAACGCTAAACCCTGTAGCAGTGCCCAGCAGTGAAACATCTGAATGACCAACGTGGGTCAAATTCCAGCCCCTGTCTAGGCCATAATGATCACGAAAATCGCCTTGTCCTTTAACTGATTTTACCAATCTGGATGGGTAGCCAAGAAGTCAAGGTAACCACCTCTCCCTTACCTACAGTCCTGGCAGCGGCAGCACAAGCTCCTAACCACCCGATGGTGATCTGCCTGTACCCCCGCAGCCTGCCAGGGCACGGGGGTACTGCTGGGTCTCCCTACGTGCCCTTTTGAGGAATGAGAGGCAAAGCCATGCGTGGATCGTGTAAGTACCACAGTCAGGTTTTGCAGTCGTTCTGCCCCAAGTCGGCTGGCAACACAGCACTGCAGACTGCTGGTAAATACATGCAACCTTCTCAAAAAGTTCAAGTGGACAATCGGAACAAGGCAAGTGGCTGCTTTTGCATTTTGGTTGCAGAGCGTTTCTGGAGGTATTTCAAGGAAACCTCTCAGTAGCAGGAAGCTGCTGCTGCAGGCATTCGATGAACAAGCTGCATAGTCATCTTCTGCTCCTGGTGCCGCCGTCCCCGGGCTGCTTAATAAATACGTGAGTGTGACCATTGTCAGCCAGGCTCTGTTTCTTCTGCCTGCGCTGATGTGCCAGTATTTTATGTCACATTGAGCAAGGAGGGAAGGTGGTGATACAAAGCCTTCTTTCCGTTCCCTTAAATGGGATTGATGACCACAGCTTAACAGCATTCCAGGAAAAAAACATTTGATTAAAGGTGGCCAGAGTCTCCCCTGAGATGCTGCGTAAGGATGTTCATCCTGATAATAACTTGCCTTTGCCACTTTCAGGGCAGCTGTTCCTGTTGCAAATCCTGCATCAGCTCACTGCAGTTAATGTGCATGCACATGTATAAAGGCGCTTCTTTGATTCCCCTCCAGGCTGCCTCCCCCCACCTCCCACAAAGGCCCAAGGGCTGCACGGGATGCCTGTGCCACCGGCAGATCCACCTTGAGGGTGTTCCTTCAGCAGCTCTTGCTTGGTGCCCTTTGGTGCCCCTTCAGCCATGGCAGGGTCTGCTCTGCAATGCAGGAGCACCAGTGAGCTTCCTGCACACAGCAAACTGGAATTCCCTCTGGGCCACTACGATGAAAATTGCGGAAACCTCACTGAGCATGGGAAAGCATTGTGCTTTTATGTGCGAGGGCTTGCCAGTTTGAATCACATCTGTTGTGTTGCAGAGAGGAATATTGCTCTGGTTGCAGTGGGTTAGTGGAGTATTAGCAAGTCTCGTTTGCAAGGGGTCCCAGGCTTCAGTCTCATCTGTCACCAAGAACAGGAATCTACTCTGACAACTTCTGCAAATCCTAGTTTCGCTTTTGTTTTTTGTTCTCCAGCCGTGTTCTTCGTTTCTGAAACACTGTTTGCGTACCACAGATTATTTTTTTGTTGTTGTTGCAAATCAATTAGCTTTAATTTTTTTTCTCAACTACCTGATTTTTATCCCATCACTTCACCAGCATCCTGTTGTTAATTCACATGATACATGATAATGTGATGTGATATACCTTGCTAGTTAGCAAAATGTTAGAATAGCTCTTGGCAGCTTCTAGATGAGTAATTAGCAAGTAAGAATTACTCAAAGATGTGCACACTAGCCTAAGTAGGCATTTTCCAGCTGTCTGCAAGTTCAAAAACTAGTAGGGACTTTTCAGGCTCTAACACAAGATTAATTACTTGCTACTAGAAAAAGAACAATTACGGAAATGTGTAGTGTGTAATCAGGGCTACTGTGTTTTGTTCCTTAATTTGGAAGTGGATTTCTTTGTCACAAAGAACAGGATTTTTACAGTATTTGGTAGTCATTTTCTTGAGGAGGCAAGCTTTTTTTTTTTTTTTACAAGGGGTTGTCAAACTCAAATTCAAAATACTAAGCCACCTAAGAAGGAGGCACTTCGGGCTTTGTATACATCAGTCCTCACATCACTGGGCATAGCACTGCCTTGCATGGGGACGGTGCGGTGCAGGCGCCTTTGTGCTGGCTGCCTGGGCCAGGATCCCCAGCTCCATGTGCATCCTGGCGTGGCCCAGGACGTCAGCGTTTCCTTTCTGTCTTTCTAATGTGCAGGAGTTTCGGTCCACAGTGCTTTCTTTACAAAGCATTTGCACTGCTGTGCCTCTGTTTTGCATGAAGAAGCCCACTTAAATCAAATATAGCCACACAGCTGTGCTAAAAGCCTCCTTTTTATCCACAGGCAGCTATTGTCAGCCTGCTTTTATTTTGCGTCTTTTCCATTCTGTTGCTGCTCCAGGATCAGCCTGAGGGTGGCTGGATTTTTGTTTGCTCCCTGCCATAAGGTAGTCTGTCTCCGGTGGCACAATGAGAGAGGAACCAGGCAGAGCAGAAGCGTATGGCTGGTGCATTCGGAGAGCTTAACAGTTTTATTTTAAGCTCAAGCTCTTCTTGCCACCTCCATAGCCTCTTCTGCTCTCTGCCTTTTGCTTGACATCTCTTGGGCCTAATGCTCTTATCAGCTGGATTATTGTCTCTTGGCGCTGTGTCCTTATCCACTCTCCAGCCTCTCACCAGCGATTACCTCGCCCCTCTCGTCTCTTCTCTACTTCTACACTTCTCCCTGTTTGCTTCTCTGAGTGCTTGCAACTTTCCCTCCCCTTGCCTCCCAGCATCACCCCACCTCTCAGTGGGGGAACGGACCATTTCTGGGGACCTTTTCTCTTGGTGTCACCTCCATTCCCACTGCGCTTTCCAGCTCCTTGGCAGTCATGCCTCTCTCTGTTCTGGATGGCGCAACCTCTCTCTGCTGCCCATCTACTCTTTTCTGCTCCATCCAAGCATCCTTACACACTCGTTGGTAGTATGCAATGGCTTTATCTCTGGCTTCTTCAGTTTCTTTGTGCTCACTGAAAATATGGGAAAATAGCCACTCTTTCCCATTATTTGTTTCCCTGTTCTCACTTCTGCCCCTCCACCCCCCTGGAGGCAAGGGGGCCAGGACTGGGCTCCTGCGCCCTTACTACAGGCCCTTCTGCCTTGAAAGTTCTCCAGCCATCCTTCCTCCATCTTTCCTTCTGCGTAACTCTTGATCCATAAGCCCTCAGCCTCGTCAGCCTCCTCTCTCTCTGAGGTAAGCCTGGTCCTTTTCCTTCTTTTGTCTTGAATACTTCCACACATCCATAGTAACACAATTTTTAGCATCCTTGTGGATGTTGCTTCTGGCTCTTCCCCATCCCTTCAATTTTTTGCCATTGCCTCTGGATTAGTCCCGTTTCAGAGCTTCTTTCACACATCTCTTTCCTCCTTTATTACTGAAAGCATTTGCACAAACATCCTTCTCATGATTTTAATTTCTCCTCTTGCTTTTATGTTCCTTTCGGAAAAATTCTTGCTACATGCCACAGAGAAGAATGTGTGCGTGCATGTGTACGTCAGGTGAGAAATGCACACAGTAACAGCTGCAAATAATACTGGCCCACCTAATTTGTACAGAGTTAAAGGAGCGTTTCCTCCTTGAAATAAGTCTGGGTTGATAGGACTGGCCCAAGAGATGTCAATTTTTAATGTTCAAAAACTCATGCCAGGCAACATGGGCTATCCAGAAACATGCAGTGACAGTAATACATATTTTCTGAGGGCTACTAATTAAACATTGTGCATATGTGTGCACATATATATATACACGCATGTCTGTGTACCTGTATATACATATATAACTATATGCACATGCAAATTCATCTCTATTTTTAAGACACTATATTGGAGCATAGTATGGTGTGATGAAAAGCATCATGTTATTCATAACAAAGTAGTGACTGTCCTGTATTTCATCGAGCAACAAGTATTTTTAAAGCTATTTAACATTCATTTGGGCTTGTAGCTGAACTGTATTGTACTAGGACTTCAATTCTTAAAGTAATGGCACGAATCTGTAAATATACTTACCTGATCTTGACTTCCAATAAATATACGTTAACTGAGTCTATTTCTACAAGACTTGAATTGTTTTAATGGCAAAATCTTCATTTAGTCTGATAATAGAAAATTGGCTCTTCCCTCCATGAAGCTATGTTGCTATGTGGTCAAGTTTATCTAAAAAGGCTGGATTTGGTCCTGCATAACAATATTTGCATTCTTCTGACAGTCCAAGAAACACCATACATTGCTTTAGTTAGATTTGTGGAGTGATTTTTCAAAATTATTTATTTCTTACTGCATCCTGCAGTATGGGTTAGGTACAGTTAGTGTAGGCAGGAGCTGAGGGGGAAGAAGTAAGAAAAAAGTGTGCTTGCTTTTACGTTGCAGACTGTTCTCTTCTGTGTATATGGAGAGACAAAACTCCCTGGCAAACACTAGGGTTTGCCATCTAGGCTTGGTCCCCTTTTTAGCACAGAAATTGCTGTAGGGGGTTATGAGCACTGGGAAGTATTGATTGTTTCCTAGCATGCTATTTGTATTACATATTTCAGTTAATAATTAGTAATGCTTTTAGATTAGTTTCGTTTGAAATACTAATCAATAAGCTTTATAGATCCCCCACTTTATACATAAACATGTCAATCTCCAATGGAGCAAAAGAGCCTTTCTTTCATCCCAGATTGTTTATACTGTATAATTATTAATCTGTAGTTTAATCTCCTTCATGCTTTTATGGCTTGATCCCGCTTGTTGCAGGGGATCTCAAATCTCATTAAAGGGCACGGATTAAAGGCACTCGACACCTTGCCAAAAAAGTGCTGGAATGTGCCAGCTAAGTCCTGTTGCATGTAGACCTCCCAGTGCTTCTCACTCTACGTGTGCACCACAAGTGGGACTGCCTGCCTTGTAGCTTGTCATTTCCCTCTACAAAGCCTTCGTTTTGAACCACAGTAGGTTTGCCAGACTTCAGGTGCACAGGGTCACAGTTTCCTTGCTGTGATGTTCTCTCAGCCTGTAGTTGGAAAACCACCGCCAACGTGTTTCAGCAGAGGGGGAAGTAAAAAGGAAAATAAGGCTTGAAATTATGTGTTGATTTTCCGATGTTCAGTGGTTTTTTGAGCTCTTCTAAAGTTCTGGTGCCCCCATGCTGTGGAGCAAAGAGATGAGATCTCAGCTGGAGAGTGTGGGTTTGGGTCCACAAGTGCAGCTGTTGTTGTTGCTATTCCCATGGAAATCCATCTAACCAGCCAGAAACTTTGGAAAAGAAAGCCCAGGGCAGCTGATAGCTTCTGTTCAATGCTGCCTTGGAAATCTGGTTTCTGACAAACCAGGGGGACCTGCAGAGCTGTGCTCTGCTCGCTCCATCTGTATTCGGTGTGGCGTTGCAGGCTGCTGGGTTGTGATTTTGCAACCAGTGACAGTGGTCAGCCAGCGCTGCTCGGGAGGCAGAAATCTTGTGGCTCCTGACCCACGTGGGCTCCAGTGTCAGGTTACACAGTGGCACCTATAGTTTGTTTAAGGTAAGGAAAATAGGCACAGAAGCTGTTAAAAGAATATAAGGTTATCAAGTCAAGCGAGAAATGTTGTAACATTGCCTGTTCAGCCTTCACTCGGATCCTATGTGCATGCAAATTTGACAGTCTTTAATTGCATGTCTCCAAGATCTGTGGAGAATGTAACTTCTCAATTCACATCAGAAAAAGCACACACACTTGTTTCTTCTCAGAAAAAAAAAGCATTTGCTTGTACATCAAATAATCATTACCTCTTAAAGATTGTCCAGTCCGTAGGTATGGGGTACGTTTCATCAGCCAGGCAAAGCTTCCGTAGGTCACAGCTGGCTGAAACACAGCCCTGAGCAGACCTGCCGTGGTCCTGAAAGTCATGTGGCAATGCTGAGGCCTCTGTTGGGGACAAGGTCCTTACTGATTTGTTTGGTGTTGCCCTCGGATGTGGCACAGTCAGGTGTCGTGGAGCGCCTGTCGCCTTGTGAGAGGGAAGGCAGAAGGTAGCAGCAGGCTGCGCTCACCACGCTGCTGAGGGTGGAGAACGGCTTGGGATTTCGTGGGTCTCCAAGCTGTGGGCTGCAGAGCCTCTGGGGAATGTCTGCGTTTGGTGGCCTCTTGCTCTACCAATAGTACATTCCCCTTGAAGACGGATGAGCAAATGGGGGCTGTAAATTAATCACAGAGGGAGAGAGTGACATCAGTGAATACCCAACCGCATAAACCACCCTTATGTGGTGCTTTCATTATACGTACATCTAAACCATGCGTGTTGTACAAGAATCACCGTTTGACTTTTTATTAGCCAGGTTCTTAGCGTTACGGGAGAGGCATTGGAGAGAGTGGCACAGGAGCAGGAATCCAAGAGAGTTTCAGTGGGAGCAGTTCTCTTAAAAACAGACTGGAAAATAAAGGTTTGCATCTTGTTGCATGAGAAAATGAAGCAAGAAGGGAAGCAGTTTGTCAAATGCTATTATTTGTGGACAGTCTTAAATAATGTGACCTTGTGCAAGCAGAGTACACCACCTCCCAGGAGAACATCAATTTATGCATGCACTGTACTCAGAACTGAGAAAGATGTTTTCTGAAGTTAGAACCTGTTGTGTTGGCATAACATTACATTTAAAGTTAAAAGCGTTGAACACACTGGGAATTGTTGAAGAATATTCTGCCAGCTGCTCAAAATTATAATTTTACACTGCCATCAATAACAAAAAAACGTTGCTCTAATGAGAAGCCATTACGGTTAAATGAAGAAATAGAAGTTGTGATAAAACATTAATTAATTGAATATCAAAAAAGGAAAATAGAAAAGGTAGATGTGTTCCCTAGATGTTTTTTGTATTTGAAACAGTGCAAGAGGATGTGTCCATCCTGTGTCATGATGTGGAAAGAAGAGAAAGTTTGCTGCTTGTAGCAAAGGAGGATCTGAGACAGGCAAGAGTGGTTGAAATTAAGTATTTTCACATCCTAGTAATTTTTACATCTAGGAATCTTAAAGGAGGTAGCTGAAAAGCTCTGTTAAGTGGCTGTTAATTTATAATAAATCTTGGGAAACAGGGGAAATTCCAGAAAATTGGAGGGCTGCCAACTGTATTTCCGATATTTCGAAAAGATAAAAGGGATATCCCGGGGAACTGAAGGCTGTTTTAGCTTGACGTCAGTCCAGGGTAAAATAGCGGAACAGCTATTTCAGGATCTGTCAAGAGAGAACTTGGAGGCTAAAGGTATAGGTAATTCCAGTAACAGTTAAAGAGACAGCTTGTCAAACCACTGGTTTTCTGTGGTCTGTTGGGATTGCAAGTCTGCATGATAAAGGCAACTGTTGATGCTGCCTTTAGGAGGCCAGATTCTGCCTTTCAGGCTTGTGAACTGTGTAAGGAATGCCCTGAGATTAAAACTCCCATGACAGAGTGCGCTAATTAAAACTGAAATAATCAAGCCACTCCCTGGGATAAAGTGTGGCTTAGTTTTTGGTTTTGCATGTTAATCTCCCACTTGATTTGATTTGATGGCTTTTGCAGCTTTAAGCGTGTTGAGTACATGGTAGTTCAGGGCGGGGAGGGGAGGCAAAGAAAGCAAACAAACTTCAAAAAGCTGCATGAAAAGCTCAACAAATAAGTATCCTCAAACAAAGATTAAATCCATGTTCTTCTTATAGCAGCCTTTGCAGCTTTAATCCCTCATTCTTTACCATGGCAAAGAAGATTTCATAAGCTCCTCTGGATCTTAGAAAGCTTGTCTTTGCCTTCTGTTGTCTTTGCAGTCCTCTACTGCAGGTGCTGGGTTGGCTGTACTTCCCTCAGAACCAGGACCCAAATGCATCACATCTTTTCTTTCACTCTGGGCTCCTTCGGGCTGCAGTTGCACTTGGTCACAGTGCCCGTTTCTCTCACATCCTCCCCTTACCCCAGCTGTAGCCCGGTAGGTGTCGGCAGCAGAAGTGATTGCTTTCCGTGCGCCTTCCTCCATGGCGTGATTTATTGTCTACAACAGGAAAGGCAGTTTAGTTCCAGAATAAGAGCAGACTGAGGATCATGAGAAGACTCTCCGCCCTTGCTTAAACCTTCCATTAATAAAATGGCAATTCTCAGGTGCTTGCAGTGTCAAAACCACTGTCAGGATCCCATGGCGTAACCCAGGTATCCCTTTGGCACGTGCTCTGAGAGTTTCTAACTAGTCATTTCAGTGACCATCAGATTTGATGGTTAGAAAAACATGTGAAAATTGTTTTTTGCATGTGTTGATAGGCCTTCCAAGGTTCAGAGCTGTAAATCTGTGGATCCTAATGCAGTAGTCACTAGAAGTTATTTATTTATTTACTCATTTATTTTTAGATTAGTAAAAATCTATGATTTAATCATAAGGAACTATTTTTCCTTCAGTACATATGTTGTCAAAGAGAACACCATTGTTGGTATCAATTTGGTTGTAGAAAACGCTGCAGAAGCAGATAGCGGCCCGGTCTCTAAGGAGAAGGCGACACCTGTATTCTTTCCCAAGAGCAGAAGGTGCAGAGTTACACCCTATGAAAACCTGTCCCAAATTTAACCCAGTGACCTACTGCATGCGCTCCTGGTCTTCACACATTAATCACAATAGACATGTTCCAAAGGACATGTCAGTTTGCATCCCAAGGAAACGTGAAGGATATTCTGAACACCTGCTAACTTGCACCAAAGATTAAGAGCTTGCTTTTTTTTTGGGGGGTGGGGGGTGGGGGGGTGGGGGGAGTGGAGAGAAAGGGAAAAAAGAGAGAGCAGGTTTATCCCATAATGACTATGTAGTATGACAGGAGAAAATGGGTTTCTGTCATTTTTGCAACCTCTAAAATTCGAGTACTCAAAGCTGTTAGCAGTGCTTTTGGATATACCCTCTCATGCAGACAGAACTTCTTCCACCAGTTCTGCAGATAAGCTGGAAAAGCAGTGATTAGCACAGCTTGAGAAGTGAAGAGAAAATCAACCGTGAGATAAAATTTCAGGAGACAACTTTTCTGTTTTCCTCTGGAAAAAAAAATCAAAACCAATGTTCATTTGATAGCAACCTAAAATGTCAAGTACAGAGCTTCAGCACTGAACTCTACTGGAGTTTTTAAAGGCTGGGCTTTTTTGAGAATAAAGCAGAAGGGAAATCAATAGCTTTTACTTAGGTAACTTGTTGGCATAATCTTTCACATTAAAAGGCAGCTAAAAGGAGCAGAACAGTGCTGCTGTTCTTAATTTGTAGCTACCAAACACTGGTGGTATTGGGTCAATATCCGCCTGGCCTTTGTTCTCATATTAGCAAAAGAGATTGAAAATAGAGAGACACATTCTTTACTATCCCAAAGTATTGCCATACTGGCAAGTGACCTAAATACTTCATAAACCATTTGTGCTTCAGCAGTTTCATCATTTCAGATGGCATCATACTGCAAATTACAGATGCGTACACGTGCATGTACACCCATAGACACACATGTAAATTGAATGTTTAGGAAAAAGGTGAAAGCCGTATCACTGTATCACTCCTCAACCAAAGCCCTCAAGTGCTCATTTAAAGCAAGCAAGGCAGGACGTAAATCTGGTGGGCCCTTGACAGAACTTCCAGCTTCCATTTGTGTGGAGACCTTAAAACTTTTCAGAGAGCTTGCCAAGCTGGAGGGCAAGGTAAGAACAAATCAGTGCTTCATTTTTCCCTCTCTGATTCTTTAATGTGGCAATTCAGCTTACCCAAGAATAACCCAGAAGGTTATGTCTTTTCCCCAAGGTCCTGAAGCCGTTGAGCACTTCAGAAAAACATACGTTGTTTGTTTTGCTTGGTGGTTTCCTGGCACTGTTTCAGTGTTGGCCATTCCCACTCTGCTTTGAATAAGCTATTTTGAGTAGCAGACTTGGTTCCAGTCCCCTTCACCATAGCCAGCTACCCAGTAAAGAGCAATGTGAGAGCCATGAGAAGAGACACTGTATCAGGGAAGAGTTCTTCTGTGTTTCTGACTTTCAGCGTACATATACGTCAGTTGAGTGGCTTCTGAGAAATGAGCATAGAAGACAGTTCTTCTGTTGTTCCTTCTGTTTTCCTACCTGGTCTATGCCTTCCCCCTCTACTGTGCCTCTCTCCTGAAGGTATCATTGCTTATATTTAAAGGATGTTGAACATGCGTGTTAAATGAAGCCTGACTTACTGAGTGTAGGACAATTAGTAGTACAATTATACAATTTTTCCTGAGTCATAAAAAGGTGCACATGTATACTTTGCCTAGTAGGCCTGTATAGAATGTATATGTCAATGCATGTACCATGCATAACCATTATTTGCGTGTTAACTAAAGTCCCTAAAGACTGTGAGCTGTCATTACCTTGTTCAGCTGCATTACTCTCTCAAAAAACAGTAACACCACAACCCTGTGAAGTCAAGAAATAGGTTTTATCTGTATGTGGAACATAAATCTATTTGGACTCTTCAAAGCAACCTCCACCGGGAATCCCTGCCTCCTTATGGTACAAATCTCTGAACAACTTGAAGCACAGTTCTTTAGAGTAGACACCTGGGGTTTAAATAAACATTCATCATGGAGACTATGGGTATCCTGACACTAATTTAAAAAAAAAACAAACAAAAAACCCCAACAACAACAATAACAACAACAAAACACCCAAAACAAAACAAACAAAACCCAAGATCCATTGCAGAAATGAAGCTGTGGTACATTTCTGTTTATGTGTGCAATCTACCAGTAGCAAAAACATTGTAGGTAACCAAAGTGCTACAGACAAAAGGTATATTCAACGGTTCTGTTTAAAAGCCTGCGGGATCAGAGTCCCTTTTGTTTTTTCCCTTGTCTCTATCCAGTTGTGCAGAAGGGTCTAGGTCCAGTATAACAAAGCTGGTAAGTGACTTTTGCAATGGGACTTACTTCCTCCATCAGATCTTCTGTGCTGTGACAGCGTATGAGCTGTGCAAAAGCAGCCGTTCCACAGTCTGGAGGATGCATCCCTGTTGCTGTTGGTTTAAGCTAAGGAATGAATTCCCAGTATTCTCATCTCTACTTCAAAAGCACATGAAACTTGCCCTATGGACACAGGGCCCATGGCCCAGCTCTGCAGCTAGCCCAGGCACTGATACTTCTGCCCGCTGCCCGTGGTGTAGCTCATGGGGGACCAGTCTGTGGCCCTTGAACCACATGCAGCTGTTACGCAGTTCAGAGGGGGCTCCCTGGGCTGTGTACGCTCGCTGTGTTAGAGCCACGCGGCCTCCTCAGCAATGCGGTTCTTGCCTGGAGGAGGTGGTACCAGATGTCTGCAGGGCCCTGCTGTATGCCCAGCCAGACCTGCCCCTCTGCGGGGCCGCTGGTTACATCCCCTCTTGGGTTTCTCTCAGGTACCCTCCTTCCCGCTCGTGCTCAGGCAAAGGCCTTGCACCAGCTATTGCTATCAGCAGCAACACCTCTACGGCCGCTGGCCAAGAATGCTCTACGTCTTTTCCACCTATCCACGCATCTTCTGCTTTACAGCAGAAGTTACTTGAACAATGTGAAAAGCTCATTTCTGAAGATATTGTTGCTAATGGCCCTGGCACCCGCAGTATGTTTGGCAGGAGGCAAGCCCGTGCAGCCTGGCGGCCTGCTAGTCTATTTTCAATTATCTGGGGTGCTCAGAGAAGAAGACATTAATATTGCTGAGGATGACATAGCAAATTACTACTGCTCCCTAACCTTTTTAAATTGCTAACACTGTTGTAATCTGTAATTACAGAAATCAGTGTGAGAATTGTGGCACAGTATAATTATCTTTCCTGATACTTTATTGCTGTATGAATTATTAATCAAAATCAGTCTTGTATAGTATTTGCAGCAACTAAGAAGAATAATGTATAATTAAATTTCGTTATTTCTATTTTTGTGCTGGTGTTTTATGATGTTGTAATTGATAATTAATTGGTTAAAAATTCACACAATTCTTGGGAGTTTCATATGACTATGACTGCTCAGTATTCAGCATTTATTAATTGAATAATGGGCTTGCTGAAGAGACCTTTGTATATAGTCTTCTGTCATTACAGTGAGCGCTCAAAAATGGTGAATTAATCATTAGGCCCTTCAATAGTTTCTTTTCAAAGGAAAGCAGTGACAATATAATCATATCCTTTGTTGTTATAGCTATAATTGAGAGATCGTAATAACCAATTACAAGGATGGTCATTTTAGGAGCTCTGAAGTGTCAGTTATTGATAAATTTCTTTAAAACCAAAGTGTTGATTACACAGAACAAGTCTTTTCACAGAAAAAATATTAGGAGATGGGGAAGGAAGCCTGGAAAATTATTTTCCTCCCACTTGCCACTTAAAAACTGTGCATGTTTATCCCTAAAAGCTGTCAAGTCTGATGCGCTTTTGCTGCCATTTGTCAGAAGTTCAGGTTCCTCTCAAGTTTTTCATTATTTTATCATCATTCTCCCCATTTTTTTCCTTGTACCTTTTGCGGAATCGTTAGGGGAAAAAAATTATTAGAAAACCTCAGAACAAAAGAGCATTTTTTCACACTCTCTGCATCCTATTGAACGGAAATACTGTCAGTTTGCATGCAGATCTGTGATGCGGATTCTCCAGCTACCTCTGATCAAAAAGCCTTAGATGCGTGCAAGCTGACCACTTCGAGTTATTCCCAGGTGTCTTTTTTTTTTTTTTGCTGTTAGGGGAGCTGATTTGAAGAATGTAAACTGGAACTAAAAATAGCCCCAGTTCAGTATTGATCCTTTCTTAACACAATCAGGAGAAAGCTGGGAGTCACCTTGTATAGCAGGATATAATGTGATCGATCTCCAGCTTATGCTTCCAAGCAAAACCTGTGGTTCATTTTACACCAAGTCAGGAATTGCGATTCCTAGATGAGAAATCACAGAGTTGTTATCTGTTGGCTTCCATGCTAAAATGTAGTATTACAGGCATAATGAGGAGATGCTGATAAACCTTTTCAGGCCTTTACCATGAAGTTGTCGGGAGTCCTCTGTGCGCTATCGTAGATCTGATGTCCTGCTTACAGCTCCTGGGATCACAGTGAGCTTCTGTTTCATGGGATGAGATGATGCCTTCAGGTTCCTTTTTTCCCCCATCCCCTTCCTCACTGGTGTTTTGCCGTGGAGGGGCTACAAAGGCACTTCCACTGCAGTCTGTGCAACTTCTGTGAGTCGAGCTGAACATCTGATGGCTTTTCATGTCCTAAACCCATTGCTCTGCTGGAGCCAGTGGGAGCAGGAGCCCCTGGTGTCAGTGACACCCACCACGTGTAGTCTTTGGACAGATGTTTTCTACTGCTTGCTCTCAACAGCTTGGTCCCACGCAACTTCAGTGCCCCTTCCAAGAGAGGGGAGCACAGGACAGCATGCCCACTGCTGTCTTCTGCAGTTGGGGGCAGAGGGGGAAAGGGGTCTAGGAGGCATGTGTGGAGGTGATAGATTTGAATTTTCATCTGTGTTGTCATCCATCAAATGATTGGTTTCTGAGACAGCCGTTAGTAGGTCAGGAAAGAGGGATAATACAGGCACATTCCTCTGCCCAGTTTGTTGTTGGCTAGTGCACTGAAGCATGTGAAAATTCATGTACCCTGAATAATGTGGCCTTGGATATTTTTGTTAGGAGTGACTAATACTTTTACAAATGCAGTGAGTTCTTTGCCCAGTAACATGCAGAAGTGGTCAGTTGTACGTATGTTTTATTGCAGTGATGTGGAATCTCTCAGGAAAAGCAAGATAAGCATCTTCCTATGAGTAGAGGGTACAATTTCAGTTTGTTTCTATGGTCAAGAATCACAGCTCTTCTTTTTACAAATTCTGCATTTGTCTTGCTCGTTTTGCTTGGGTGTCCTCTCCTATCTGCCACACGAGAAACAATAAATAGCAGTGCTGCTTTGGCCTTTTTATTTTGTATTATTTGTGTAGTGTGTATTGAAATGATCTTACATGTTGAGGAGGGGTTTCTCTCTTTCCTTGCCAATAATAGTTTTCATTGTTCTCCTAAGGATTTCTTTTCTCCCTGTTTCAACATCAGTAATCAGTTACAGACACCACACGACAGAAGTAACTAGACAATATATCTCCTTATTAAAATACATCTCTAATATCTGTCTCTAGGTTATGACAGTCTGTCTGTCTCCAGTCTTTTTCATGAGAGACTCCAAACTGGGATTGAGATTCCGGGTCAGTGAGTTCCTGTTTTACTGCGACGGTGGTCAAACACTGCAGCAGGTTGTCCAGAGATGGTGTGGGGTCTCCACCTTTGAAGAGACTTGAAACCCTGCTACACACAGTCCTGAGCAGTCTTGTCTCGGTCACCCTGCTTTGAGCAGGGAGGCTGGACTACAAGATATCTAGAGTTCCTTTCCAACCTCAACTGTTCTGTAAATTTTTTTCCCCTCTAATTGCCATTTGTGTATAAAAGAGACTCCTGGATTTAAGTGTGTTACCTTGTTAGTAGAGTAATTCTTTTCTTGGTTATATTAAGTCTTTTTTAAATTCCCAACAAGCCCTATTACCTTTAACATTTGAACTAATTTTATCCATTTCAGTCCCCCTGTCGTGGTCTGTGGACTTCTAGGTCATTAATCAGTGTAGGATCATCAGATAATTCACTTTGGAAAGGACCTGAGGAGGTTCCTAGCACAAACTCCTGCTCAAAGCAGGTCAGCTTTGAGATCAGAGCAGGTTGTTCAGTGCTATATCCAGTCTGGTCTTGAAAACCTCCAAGAATAGCGATGACACAACCTCTCCAGGCAACCTGTTCCTCAGTTTTTCCTTATGTCTAGTCTAAAACCCTGTTGTTTTAAAGTGCTCCCAGCGTCTGGCTCCATCTTCTCAATGACCTCTTTGTAGGAGTGGCAGGCTGCTGTTAGGATGCTGGTACAGCTGGGTAGCCTCCCGTACAAGTGCTAAGTGTGCCCAGTGCTTTAGCTCCAGCATTGCTCAGGAACAGCATGACCGTAGGCAGATGTGAGCCAGTACTGCTGCTGTTCTGTTTCTGCAGGAATTTCACTGTTAACCTGCTGAAAATTGCCCCAGCATCCCTTCTCTGTTGAATACAGTTTAGCCTAAGTGATTCCCAGTCTGATGCAACTTCGCACCATATGGCAAATGAACTTCTCTAACAGCCTTCTGTAAAGGTTTTGTCAAAGGATTTCTGGAAGTCAATATTAATTACGCATACCAGTGTTCCTCACTGCTAATTTGACACACTTCAGGAATTCTAACAGAGCCCATCAGTGACATGACTTTCCCTTGCAGAAGCCATGCCGCTTTGTCACAATGATCGTTTGCCTGGTTAAGGGCTCTGTAGCTCTGCAAGAACCAAGACTTAACCTTTTCATGTAATTAACCCAGTTCTGATGAAGACTTTCTGGTCTGTCTTGATAAGGTTTTCTCTCCCCTAATGCTTCCCATTGAAAACAGACAGCACATTGCCTGCTCTCTAGTCTTGTAAGGCAGGAGCGGAGCTGGGGGTTTAGTGATAGGTAATGTATTTTTGGTAGCAGCTGAGGCAGTGTGTTTATGAGTTCCTGGCGAGTTCAGGGTGTGCACCAGCCAGTAGGGACGACATGCTGCAAACCGAATTGGTTCACATGTTCCATGAGCAACTTTTTTGGTCTCCTGAGGTTTCATGTGCCTCCTCCCTGCTGCCCATGCAGAAAGGCTCAGCGGGATCTCCCACCTGTCACTGTGCAAGGACCCTGTAAGCAACGTTCCAGTTCACTGCAGTTGCTGGCCTTTACCAGCAACTTTTTTTGGCAAGGATTCAGTGGTGCTTTCCTTGCCCACAATAGTTCGTGCCAGTTTCTGGAAACTTTTGTTTCAAAGAGGCATTTTCTGGCAGTATGGTGACCTATATGCAAACAAATGCACAGCGTGTTCTTTTGAGCCAGAGAAAGGCTTGCTAAGACATTCTGTCTTCGGTTTGAAGAAATACCAAGTGTGTAGCAATGATTTCCATGAAGGTTCTGCAAACTCAGCGTAATACTGAATTCAGCAAAAAATTATGCGGGTTTGAATTAACACTGTATAAAAGACTTCCAGCCCAGCTTGCCTCAGAGTTCAGAGTTAATACCCAACCCTGCCTTTCTCTTCCAAGGAGCGGGGAAAAAAAAATTTGAATGCTGCTGATTTTCTTGCTACTACATGCCAAAGCCCTACGGTGACCTTTTCTCTTTGCACTCTAAACCCTTTCCCTGTGAAAATGAACAATATACTTCCCAGTGCAGGGTTTCACCGTCTTGCTCCTGTCCTGCATGCAGGATAAAGCCCTCTTGGAGAGGAAACACCTCTTGCCTGGAGGTTATTCAGTCGATGGCAGGGAAGGGAAGGGAAGACCATAAATCACTTGTGTTGAAACATTAAAAGCTGATAAATAGGTGGTCCTGAGCGGTAGCCCAGCCCTGGCTTCCCTGTGCGCAATGCAGGGCTCAGGGTGCTTCCTGGAGCAGCCAGGGGCACAGCCAGGGGAAGTCTGTGTTGGGCTGAGATTGCAGCCATCGACCAGGGCATCCATGCAGGCTCGCAGGGGCTGCGGGAGGGGGCATGGCATGGATCTGCTTCCAGGAAGCCCCTGGAGTCACAACAGTAGCCCTGGGAAAGCATGGCAATAGGAGCAGCTGGGCGGAGGTCCTTCCTGGGAATGTAGTTAGGGATCCGCTGGAGCAAATGGTGCGATTTACAGCCCCAGCATCTCAGTACCGCACCAGTCAGGTTTCCTAGCATAGGAGGCAGGCTCGCTCGCCAGTGGGGAAATACACCATGGTATTTTCGACACTTCACAGGGCATGCAATGAATTTTTTTAAAAAATACACTTGATGAGAGCTGTAGTTAAAAAGTGGGAAATTACTAATTAGTAACCAAGTAATTCAGGGTTTGATTCACACAAATTGCACTATTACTGTAAAAAAAGGATTGCAATTTCAGGCAAACAGCATTTTTTGTTTGGTTTTTTTTTTAAAGTCACTGAAAATATAATTGACATTCTGCTCATTACCTGCCAGGTTTCAGGTTTCTTGTACGTTTTTTCATCATCTGAGACATTACAGGTATAAGACATGCCTGGGAAAAAAAGAAAAAAAATAATTAACACTTTCCCCTTTGCATTGTCATTTGCAGCTCTCAGGTTTTCCCACTAGATTGTTCTTGTAAACTCATTCATTTCATAGCATGCAAGAGTGACCACTTAGAACATCATTATAATGCTATCGTTAGCATCAGAATTGAGTTACACAGAAAGCTGTGAGTGGGATGAGCTAAGTATCATTTTCTCTTTTATCTTACTAGAGTGCTAATAAAATGATTGCTGTCAATTCTTCTTGTTAGTCTCAATTTACGAGATTTTTTTTTTTTCTGATAAAGAAATCTAACCGATAGCATAAAAAACCCCGGTGTCTGCCTCCCTTGCCCATATGCAGATCAATAAGCAGCTATGTATCTTCTCTCTAGATGTAAAGTCAGTGAAGGGCTAATCTGGGTCGGTTGGTTGGTTGTTTTTTTCTGTTCATGTAGACATTTCAGCTGGGTACTCAGAAGTGTAGCATGAGTCAGCAGTAAATACTGAGAATTCCAGTAGAAGAGAAGCCATAAGCATCTTACTAAGACTTCCAGTAATACTATAGTTTTGTAATGTTGGCAAAAATACCTGTTTTGCAGAAATGGTCATCATAGCCCCTGGCTTAAAAATACTGCTATAAAGGTGGGAAGATAAATACTTACAGGTAACAAGTGGGTCCTCCAAAGTCCATTCTTGTTTAGTATTAGAGTATTAGAGAAATGACACTGTAGGAAAATGGTACCCTGGTTTGAACTCATGGTAAGAGAAATAGTTTGAAGTCATGTTGTGTCTACTTGTGTACCTGTATATTGTACTAGCAAAGGAAAGTGCTGCAAAGATCTACATTAAAGGGTAGCACAGGAGGGATTTTGCTTCTGTTTGCTGCAGTGATCGCATTTACGGTGCAGCAGTATTAAACAAAATACCGCTGTCTGTTGCCTGTAGCCCTCTACGCCTCTGAATCTTACCTCTCAGGAGGTGGTTGTTATTCACAATAAGGAAACATAATTACTTAAAATACTTGAAGTCTGTGCATTTGCATGACTTTCCTTTCAGCAGCAGATAGAATAATACATACAAATAATCCTTTTTCCCCTGTAAGCCCTAAAACAAGAGTGTTCGGCTTCTTTTGGGGTACATAGTGTGTTCAGACACAGCACAGGCTTTTACACTTTCCTACTCAGAGAAACTGAAATGGGAAAATAATGCAAAGAGGATTCAGTCTGCTGTTGGGCAGAAAGTTTTGGGTAAAAGAGCTACTTCAAAGTGTGACAGGGGTTCATGCAGTGTTGGATGTTGGGGAAAGCTGATCCCCACCACCATCACCACCACAAGTCAAGTCCCCGTGTTCAGAGGCGTTGCCAGTTAGTTCTGTGTTTGTCAGAAATTGCAGAAAGTCAGGCAGAGAACTTCCTAGCTCAAGGCAGTTGTAGCAGGTGTCTTACATTCTTCCAACCTCTGCTCTACTGTCAGGAGGGAGAGACTTATCTGCAGGCACCCAGGTGCTGCCCTCTGCCCAGGGCTGGACCTCCACAAGGGTCAGAGGATTTTCTTGGGTCTGTGGGTCTGGAATTCAGAAACTGCTCTTTTCTGTAAATGGCATTAAACCACTGATGAAGGCGTGTAGCTTTGGTCATATCTGGAAACACATTTCTTCTGAAGCCAGTAAACATCTTTCTCTCTCCCTTAAGGCTTAAAATCACTCTAATTCTGATTGAGAAATGAAGTCACTGTAGTTAGTGGCTTGTCTTTGTTGGGTATGGTTTCACCTTGCCTTTCACTTCAGCTGAGGTCTTCAGTGTAGACATCCAGTGCTGCCAGTCTGCTGGAGAATAGGCTGGGGGTTTGAGGTTTTTTTCCCTTAGTCTGACAATAACAGAAGCAAGCACAAAGCCCTTTTCTTCGCTATTAGAAGACCCAACAGTCACTCTTGGTTTCTTTGCTAAAATCTTCTAAAATTTCCCATGTCCCCATGTTACTGCCTCTACTAAATGGAAAATCACAGATGCATAGTAGGTGGTTGAAGGAAAGCACTTTGCAGTCCATCTAAACCCTATTTTGGTTTTGAGGGGGGAAGTTGTTGGGGGCGGGGGGAGTAGGTAATCAAAAGGTGGTGGAGTGAAAGCCAGTGGCAACAGACACCCTTCCTGATATCTTTCCCGGGCAACTTGCTCGGGTTAAAGAATTAATGAGCTTCTTGGCCATGGTCCGAGGGTATCCAGACATCAGGCAGCATCCCACCGCATCGCACCACATTTGCCCAGTGGCTGTGTTGCTCCTCACTGCCTTGTTTGTGTTTTCTTCCTCCCTTCTCCCCTGCAGGGTGTGAACGGCATGTCTGTGGATGAGAAGACTGACTCCCCCATGTATGTGTATGAGTCAACGGTGCACTGTACCAATATTCTCCTCTGCTTAAATGACCAGCGGAAGCAGGACATTCTCTGTGACGTGACACTGATCGTGGAGGGGAAGGAGTTCCGCGCCCACCGGGCTGTGCTGGCTGCCTGCAGCGAGTACTTCTTGCAGGCCTTGGTAGGGCAGACGGAAAATGACCTGGTGGTCAGCCTGCCGGAAGAGGTACAGTATGTCACCATACCCTCACCATAAACACGAGCCCTCTCCATCCCTCCACAGTCTGCTAAGGTGGCCAAGCGGAGCATGGCACGGGTGTCAGTGCCTGCCCCGGCATGGCTCTGGGTGTAGTTTTTGGGTTTGGGTGGGTTGCAAATTGCTGCAGGGTGGACATGTTCACGCCAGCCTTCCTCACCAGCAGTAACTGCTAGTGGTTATGGTGGCAAAGCTTTAAGATGCTTCAGCTCACCTTTGTCACTGCTGCTGAGGGAGTTGTACCCAAATGCTTAGTTACCATAGCATCGTTCAGGGCATTATCAGCACCCTGTTCTTCTGCTCGTCCAGACAGGAAATTTGAAAGGGGTTAGACAGCAGGTTATTGATGAAAAATCATTTGAGCTGTCACATTGTTGGGAGTCTCATTGCTGTCCACCCCTCTCCAGCAGCTCATATCCTCATCCTCCCCTTTCCGCACTCGGCACCTCATTCAGCCTTGCTTCCTCTCACCTCCCCTCAGAACGAGTTTGGGATTTTACTGCTTCAGGCTGTGTGTTTTCCACCAAGAAACCATGAACACAGTCTGTCAAAAAGCATGGGGTTTCTCATGTGGCATGGCTCCCACAGCAGGAAGCCAAGGGATGTAGAAAATACATACCTCACTGGAAAGTTTACTTTATTTTACCACAAAATCTCACTGGCTGGCTTCCACCCCCACTGTAATTTCCTCACAGCCGTACAGCCATGACAGCGCAGCTACTGTAGGGCACACTGGTGGCTTTGCTGCACACACAGCGGAGACGTGTGCCTGCTGGCCAGGGCTGCCATCACCCACTGCCTCAGCACTGCCTACCCGGCATCTCCAGCTGGAAAGGATGGCACAAGAAGGGTGGCGATGCACCCACAGACAGGACAGCAGTCCTCAGTGGGAAGGTGCTCTGGCCTATACAGGGGTTTTCACCATCATTTGCTTAACACCCATGAGAAAGCATGGTGTGTTTTCAAATGTTGATGCATCCCAAAGTGTCACACACTGGTTTTTCCCCTCTGGTTTAGATCTCCAGAGACTTCAGCAGCATCATGATGTTGTCACCACACAAGTGGGAGAACATTAGAAGTAGGTCACTGGGTGTGTCTTCGTGAGCCTTGACACTGAATATTACTCATGAAGAAATTTCACCCCGAGACATTTTGCATAGGAGTTTAGAGATATTGCAGAGGACACAGTAGGATGCACACTATGATTCTGCAGTGTCCACTGATAATTTCCAGTGGAAGAACTGAGTCTCAGTCAGTGTCGCGTATCTGTCACACTGCAGAGCAAGTGCAGGAGCAAAGAGGTGACAAAACATGCCCAGGGCTGTACAGGTGCAAAGAGGCAGGAGGGTATCAGCACTCTTCTGCAAAGCCTTGGTGAGAGACCTCCATGTATGATTGGGGTCCTGTTAGATGAAAAATAACTGAAATTCAAATAAGCGTGTACAAGAGTTAACAGGTGTTTGGAAGTAGGAGCCTGGCCTAAAGGAGGAGAAAGCAAGACCATGGCAGGTTCGTGCTGCTGGTGTGACAGCTGAGACATGCGACAGCTCCGTGTAGGCAGAGGAGACGAAACAGCTGAGAGGAGTTATTTCTCTTTAATACTAAAAGACTGTTGACACAAGCATTGATTGGTTTCAACTGGCTTTTAGTCAAAGTAGACTGGAAATTAGCAGATTTCTAATCACAGCAGTGGTGAGGTGCTGAGCTGCAGGTCAGTGGGAGAAGCACAGGGCTGGGGTGGGGAGCGGGTCACGAGGTGTCTTGCTCTTTGTGACCCAGCCCTATGTTCATATGACACGATGATTTAAACCACAAAGGTTTGTCTTTCTGTATGTTTTATATGAGATACTGCATAAAAAAAAAGTTCTCCGGTTCAACCATAAATGATTTCCATTTAAGTGAGTCCCCTTTGGATAAAGGAAGTATTGGAGTTTTAGAATATATTTCAGTGAGAGATCAAAAAGTTTTAGTGTCTGAAGATTACACTGGCAGCTGTTACAGCTCCGTTGAAGTCCACAGATTTTCAGAAGCAGTGCATCTTGTTCTCAGGTTTTTTCCCGGTACTCTGAAATTGTCACACTTCACGTAAGACCACCACTTTTACTTTGCCACATGCTTTTATTAGTTGGAGAGTGCCAGGGCTTTAACTTTCTCATCCTGGAAAAGTACTCTCTTAGGCTATTAAAAAAAAGATACCTAGTCAGCCAGTGCTTACTTGTACAGGTATTTTCCACATGCAGCGTTATTGGTGTTAACTGCATTGAATCTAATTGGCTCAGTGGCTACTTTATTTGAATAGCCGTATGTGACACAGTCAGTTAAATAATTTCCTCACAAATGTTGGTCACTTGGGGTAAAGAGAGCTGCCTGATGCACTTCGTTATCTCTCAGTCACACCTTGGTTAAGGTGCACATCTCTGCTTCTGGTGTTGCTCTGCTTGAGAGTGCTGGGCGCTTTGGTAGGTGCCTGTGTGTAGATATGGGAAGTGCCTCCAACAAAGAACAGTGTCGGAGCACCCCACAAAAGGAACTGAAACACTCCTGGTTTTTAAGAGCGGATAGAGCTGGGGAAACACAATCTTAATTATATTGCATTAAAAGAAGGCAGCAGGATCTTTATCAGTTCATAAGCTGATGGCTTTTCCCAAGGCTATTGTTTTTAGTCCGTGGTCTGCAGAGCTCTGGCAGCCCATGAGTTATTTCTGAAAGTATTTGTGAAAACTGACTGTCATGTAGAGAGCTATTCCTTTGGTGGAAAAATTTCAAACAGAAGTTGAAAGTTAATGTCCTGAGTCAGTACTTTTTTCAGGCTTAGAGACAATTTATGTTGGCATGTAGTTGTTATAGAAAAACAGAGTTTGAAAATAATTTTTAAATACAGTCTTCACAGTTCAAAACTTTTCCGAAGGTGACGATCACTTATAAATTAGCAAACCTATTTTCAAGTCAGCTGTACAAGCATTGCGTTTTAAGTTCTGGTGTGGTTTGAAAACTGGTAAAGTATGCAATTGTGGAGAAAGGGCATCATTATTATTATTATTATTATTATTATTATTATTATTACTCAAAGGTTTGGTGATGGAGCTGGATAAAGCTTGATATATAAAGCATTTACACTCATGTAATGTTGGTCTGAGGGAGCTTAACATCAAAACTAAAGAACTTATTTTTGATTATTCAAAGCAATACATCTGCTTGTGAACTCTCAAATTGCAGGTGCTTTTTTTGTTTACTTCATAGCACATCAGGGTCTTTTTGTTAGTCTGGCATCCAGACATTGTTAGCTATTGTCTAGCTAAACAGTGAACAGATGTTTTTTACATTATTTTACGTTTATGTCCAATTACAAGTGAGAGCAGTCTTTATGATACACCAGTTATTTCAGTAGGGAGACGTTGTGCACACACAGGATTGGGATTAGTTGAATTTACAGGTTTTTAAACTGCTGCAAAACTTTGTGTTAGACGTTTCAGGTCAGTTCAAGCGTGATTCAATGTGGCTCAGTTCAAACCTTTCCCTAATCAACTTAAACCAAGTCAGTACGGAGCCAATTCTGTACTGATTGAAAAGGGTCCATAAAGTATTCTGTGCAAGCCTCTGTAATTTGATTTTATACTACACCTTTTGTTAAAGCAGTGTATTTTAGTGTGTAGATAAGTGCTTGGAAAAACAGCCATGTAATAACAAGGGCTGAGATGTAGCCGTGGTGTGTGAACTATCAGCCCTCAGAGCAGAGTTAGACGGAGTGTGTCAGCTGCCTACAGCTAATTAAAAAGGACCCTGTTAGCTCTTAACTTCTATGCTTTTCTCTTCATTTGCAGTTTTTGGTAAACAACTAGAACCTTGCCTGCTTGTCACCCAGGGTATTTTTCAACAGTTATGCAGTCTTCTTCTAGCAGGTGCTGTTAAATGCAACCCAGAATTAGTATTTTCCAAGAAATAAGTTTAAATCTGTAAAGTTAGTCATTCACTCCGTACCCCTAACTGTTGTTTTGTTTTATTTAATCACGAAAACCAGTCTTCCTTCCTTTAACAAGGCACTTAATTAAGCTTTTAATTCATGATAAGAAGTTAAATGGCACTTATGAGGCTTTTTTAATGGTTTCCACTTCCCATCCCGATTACAAAAAAAGGTGTGATAGAGAGAGAGACACGGCTGTCAGCCAGGGGTATTGTAGGTCATGCCAATATTAGCTGGCAGCAGGCCATTATCCAATTAACATTGCTTCATCGCTGCAAGTAATAGCTCTCAAGTAGATGATTGAGTCATTCATGCTGTAGTGGTACTCTGCTTTACTTGAGAAGGAGCCAGTGCTTCGTCGAACAGGCTTTTTATTCGCTATTATTACCTGCCTGGCTTTGCTAACAGAAGCGCACAGCGAGTCTATGTAGGCAAGCTGGAAGCTGGGCATCGGGCAGACGATGGTCTGTGCAAACGCTTTTTTATTCACTTGGTTTCCTGAAAGCTGAGGTTCCATTTAAATGGTGAAAAGACAGAGACAGCAACAGCAAATAAAACCCCTCAGTTGCACTAGGTTCCTACAAGTTAGAAATGAGATACCTGACCTTGCTTTCATTTTTTTGATTTTGGGGTGTACATTTGAAAAAACCTTCACCTGGTCATTCCAGCTGTGAGAGCACCAAATGCCTTTCTCTCTGCTGAGGTTAAACACAGGTCTTCTGAAGTAACAGAACAAGCTTTCTCTACCACTGGTCTGATACTGTCCTTTCTGTTATAAAACCAGCTTGCTTCTCAAGTGGGTTGGTTAGTTTTACCTATAACCCTCCAATTTCTTGGATCTGTCTCAAAGATTGTTACTGGTGACTTTTTTTTAGTGCAGTGAACTATCTGCTGGAAATGTTGCATTCCAAAAGGATTAAACAGAGTTGTCTGTGGCTTACAAATCTCCCAAGGGGCAAAGGGAAGCAGCATCTCTTTTAGGAAGATGGGGTGGGATGTGCTCGGGGAACTTTTCTGTTTGTTTATCTGCACAGCTCTTTTCTTTGCTGTTAAGAGAATGATGTTCAAAGTAGATGTTAGCACACACCACAGGCTGAATTTCTCCGTGTTCTCACTGCTTTACTGCTCCCTGACGGCTGCTGTGAAACCTGCTGTTTCCCCGTGAGGTCTAGCCCCGTGAAATCTGTCATCTGCTTCTTCGGTTGACATGGGTTAACTCCCTCACCCGCTTAATCTTTGCAAGGGGAAAGGCAGGACAGGACCTCAGTTCGGATTCGAGGCTGGCAGAAGCCGAGTATGTTGGAAAGCGCAGGTATGCAGCACCCTGGGTGGGACTGAGGCAGGCATCTAACATTAGTATGGCGCGTAGCTGACAGGGAGGAGAGATACTGGCAGCTGCTAACCATCCATGCCAACCCACCAGCCTGAGGGAGAAATTCTGGGAATTAGCCAATGAAAGATGATTGCGATGAGGAGAAAATCAAAGGCAGGATGCAGAAGGTCAACTATTACATATTACTGCTGGCTAAAGGCAATTAGTATGCCTTTTTGCGTCTCTAGAAATAAACAATATTATCTTACTTTGTCTCTTTCCTTTCTGCATGCCGTGTATATGTTTGAATATAGTATCTTGAAGGAATGCAGGGACTGAGCTGGGAGTGCTCTGCACAAGAGCGTGGAGTGGAAGAGGTGATAAATGTGGGAAGGAGGAGCAAGAGGGAAGGAAGAAAATATCTGCTTAGAAGTTTCTTTTCCAGCTGGAGGGATGTTCTTACACAGTAGGGAACAAGGAAAGGCACTTCTTATTTGGCACTCCAGAGATGTATTAGGAGTAACTACAGTTAGTTCTTAGAGAATGGGAAGCATTAATGTGGTTTTCTCTTTACATGACCGTTATCGGCCGTTGATGTTCCTCACAGATTGCAGTACTGGCCAGAATTATTTCTGCTTTGACTCAGGAGGTGGCAGTGACCTGAAAGCCTTCCAGAAAGCCACCACCCCCTTCATCCACAGAACTTTTTGTGATGGTAAGAGGTTGAATCCCACCAGGCTTCTAACAAAGTCAGGCTTCAAAATCATTTACGCTTCAGACTTACTTCAGCAATGCCACTTCAGTGAGTCCATATGGATGGAAGTTGGGTCTTTTGTTTCCTAAATTCCTCCTAGGGAATGTGTTATTTTTCGTGCTGATTCACATTGCTGACACTGACCACGCAGAAGGATGACTGCAGGGTGCAGGTCTGCAGTGAGAGCAAAACTGAGCATTTAGGTACTTTTTTAGGCCTTACATGACACAATACTAATTCAGTGGAAACCATGAGGCAAAATGGACATTGGTTTATATGTGTTGCTTATATAGCACGGTACAAGGTACAAGCAACGTATTTTGTTTCTAGCAGGTGAGCAATAAAATAGAAATGAGTCCATCAAGATGTGATACGACATTCCATCCATGTCTCACTGCAAAGGCTTCTGGCAGTGCCTGATCTTTCATTCCTCAAGTATGATGAAGAAACTAGCCACATACTTTTCATTCTGCGTGGTATACCTTCCATTATTTTCTGATGTGGGCTGTCTTGCTGTTGATAATGCTTCTCTGATCTTTTCCAGTGGAGAAAAGCGAAATACATCTCTGTTGTGTTGTGGGGAGGGCTAGGCTTAAAAAAGCAAAACAAAAGTCATGCAGACATACAATCTTGCAATAACTCTGTTCCCTCCCTTTGGCAGTAGCTGTAGTATTTATTTATTTATTTATTCAAGTCAGCATATAAAAATGTACTGTTGAAGGGGATATGGAGATGAATGCACAGAATTAAATTCACCACCATGATAAGTGGACTCAATTTCATTGCCTTTGTTAGACTCCTGCTTGCCGCTAGTGCTAAATTGGGCTGATTGACTGTGATTGCACTTGCTGTTGAAAAGGTATTTTGCAGTGTGAAAACTTTCTTGCTCAAACATGACAAACATAATCTAAAATGTAAAAGGTGTCCCAAAGAGTAAGTCCTAGAGGTAGACTATGCTAAGGGCATGAGCAGAAGCAATAAGCATGTGTAACAGGAGGTGTATTTTGTTGTGTGGGGTTTTTTTAATCTGGGATGGGGTTATTTGCTATATTCAAATATATTTGCAGGCATAAATAAAAATGCTGTGAGTACTCTGGCCCTGCAGACTGAAAGATCTCCCCCTCTCCTCTCCCTCCACCTTTGATTCTCTTACTTTTGGTTTTTCTCCCTCTAAAAAAGCTTTGAATTTCTTCAGTTCCAGCAAACTAAGTATCTGCTCGTTTAACAGTCCAGAAATACAGGCTGAGCATTTGCCATTTGAATAAACAGACAGATAAGGCCCAGATAACACCCCCCTCAGCTTCACCACATCAGAGACCACAACCTGTAAGGTACTTCCTGATCCCAGTACCAAGCTTTGTTAGTGTACCTAAGACCCAAAGAAGATAAGGTTTTATCTCCGTAGAGCACTTTTTGACAAGGATTCCCTGGTGAATAATGTCAAACTGTTTTTCTCAGCTACCAGTTAAATTGAGCATGTTATGGGCTGGAATATGGCATGTATTCAAATGATGCATTGCAGCAGGCAACAAACATTAAGAAGTATGGTTTGATTTGGAAGTGAAATACAGGGTTTAGGTGAACAGAAGGGAATTGAATTGTACTAGGATTTGGGAATGAGATGCTCTTTGTGAATTTTATGGACAGGCTGTTGAGTTTTTTAGAGGAACGAGTAGACATACTTTCTGTTACATGTTCGATGCAGGCTCTGAAGGGAGAAAGAGCTGGTTTATTCCAGGACTTCTGTGCCATGCTGAATTTTCATCTGTCCCACTTTGGTGGGAGACTGCCAGCAAACACCTCTGAGTCCCAGTGCAGTCTAACACTACTAAAAGCTGTGTCCTTTGGCACTTTATTTACTTTAATAAAATAAATAGGAACAGCCAAACTACAGATCCATCTAGCCAAGGAGCTTGAGAGGAGGTTTGTGTGGTTGTTTAAATACTTAAATGAAAAGAAAGTATCAGGCATATCTCTAGGAAGCGTGTTTTAATTTAGTGGAGAAAGATATCATGAGAGCTACTGGCAGTTGTTTTGAAGCCAGATTAAAATCGACTGAAAAATTTGGCATGTGTTTTTAGCAACAAACTGCTCAGTGATGTGTATGACTGCATATTGTTTCATAACTGTAAGGCAAATGGCCTTGGAAAGGGATGAGCTTTAGACACCCCTTGAAGAAGTTTGGTGCTCGGTACAGATGTAGTTGAGTGAAATTTAAGATCCTAAGATAACATAAATCAGATTTGCTAATAAACCTTTCTGTCCTTCACTTTGCTTGATCTGACCTTGTAAAGAGAGGATGGCATCAAAGTGTGTGGTTAAGTGTGACTGTTTCCCACACCCAGAAGTAGTTGAAATCTTTTCTTAATTTTTGTTTTGTATTTCGGGGGGTGGGGGGTGGAGGGTGAGGTGGTTTTGTTTTGGTTTTGGGATTATTTTTTTTGCTTAAAGTTTGCATGACGCATGTTTTGGGTCTCTGAAGAGTCAGTGATAGAGGCTTTAGAAGACTTTGTGCAGAAGAAGAGATTAATGGGTAATTGAAATGGCACTGGGATTTTCTTGCCGTGACTTGCAAGGACTGCTGCTAGCTGGGGGTCCACAGTTAAAATAGCCATAGCTGAGCTGAGAATGGCAGAGAATCAGAGGACTAGCACTTTCAGTAAAGCAAATACATAAACAAGGTGTCACCAAACAGCTGGAATTGGGAGGTATCAGCTCTGAAGTTGTGTAATAGTAACATAAAACCTTCAGCAGTAGGTTTTTGAGGTCTCTTGTGAACAAATAAAATATTGTCATCACCACTCCGCAAATGCTGGGGTGGAAGCTGATGCATCAGAGGGGAATTGCAGTGCAGGTCTGTGCACCAGGTCAGTGATGATTAAATCACCTTGTGTGAACGACTCAGCTGCGTTTACATATCTAAATGCTCTGGTTCACATTACCTTACAGGGAGGTGAACAGACTCACCCACAGCTGGCATAGCTGCTGGTCCCAGAGCAGCCCATGTATCTGAACCCAGAGCTCCCAGCTTACCACTCCTCAGCAGAGTTTCAGTCTCATTTTCTTCCCTCTATCTTTTAAGCATGCAGGAGGCATTGAGGGGGTTTTCCAACTAGTTGCAGCATTTCTCAAGTTGATTGGAGTAGGTTGGAGCCTCTCGCAGCATTATCTGACTGATGGGCTCTACTCTGTGTCCTCTACCTGTTCTTCCCGCATCACCCCTGAGGTCCTGTGCACTGCTGTCAATAACAGCTGCTGAGACTACCACAGGCAAGAGGAAAGTACACTTGGAGGCATGGAGCAAATCAGAAAGAGTTTGTGAATCAGTACAGGCTTCCAGTCCCTTACCAGGGGACTGGGACACTTTGAGGATGCTTATTTAGAAATTTTTGTTTAAATGATGGAGCTGTCGCAGAGCCAGGTTCAAAAATAAATTCTTAATTAAAAAAATATTTTTGATACTTACAGCAAGATGTAAAATCTTTTTCCTGTATTATTGTAGCTTTTAGGCATCCCATTTATCCCAAACAGTAGATGAGCAGGTACCTAGCAAGACTTGATCTCTTCTGCAGAAAGCTGATCAGTCTTGGCAGATGGGAGATGTGGGTTTGTTTTCAGGACATCAAAAACAGGCATCTTGGTTTTGGTGTTGAAGCAACCATATTTAGTTGAGTATATATTCCACCTGGTCCACTTCATTCCCTGCAGCAGCTGCTCATCATTTCAGAACAACACTTTAGAGAAATGGAAGTGTACAGACTTACTGTAAGGACTGCAGAAGGATTTGGCGTGTGTGACCCAGCATGGATTCAGGGGCAGCGTTGTATTCAGTGCTGCCTTCTGCGCCTGCGGCATCAGACATATTTCCTGAAGCCGGGGCTGGGGTGGGTTTATGGCAGGTAGTAAAATAGAAAGGAGACCATTCAAATAAATCAATTGACCCAGAGAGACACCTGAACAGTGCTAACAGTTTAAAGAGTTGCAGGCAACCAGTGGATTGTGCATCAAACACTTGGTGATACTCTACTTGAAATTTGTTTGCTTTGAATTGTGATAGGACCAAAATCCCTGGTCTGTGCATATACCTCTTACTTTTTGTTCCCAGACTGGGTGTGGATGCAGTCTGTGGTGTTTCAAGGTAAAAAGAGTACATGTAAAGAAAAAAAAAAAAAAAAAAAAGGCTTTGCAAAGTTTACCAGTACAGTTCTCAGTTTCAGGAAAAAAACACTTGATTAAGTGGTCTGGGATTTTTGTCAGTCTGTCAGCTAGGAGGCTGAGGCTACAGTTTTGGCTGTGTAAAGCTTTTGCCCGTGGGAAATGTGTTGGGGTTTTGCTTACTTTTGAAATTCAGACCTGTGGTCCCCTTATTTCAAGGGCCTGCAGCTAGTCAGACACCAGTCTTAACTCCGAAAGCAAAGTATCTTTCCATCGCTGACCACACAGCAGTAGTACAACATGCCTAGCCACCTCTCTCCCCAGATACACAGACACCCTTCAGAGAAAATTTCCCTGGGAGGTGATTCTTGGTCAAGTAAAAGCAGAATAAGCTCAAGGTATTTCCTGTTTCTTTTAAAGGGCAGGGTTGGAGCCAGTAACCTTTCAAGACAGGAAAAAGCTGGGGAAAGACAAGTCCTGACAACTTCCCTTTTGCTTTCCACAGAGGAGTAGTGCTCATTTCTGCTTCCGGAAGGGGAAGCTGGACTTGAGGAGGACAGGCCTCCATCCATACCATCTGCCTGTCGAATTGAACTGGTTTTAACCTTATTTTTATCTGGCTGCAGATTTCCATGTTCCCCTATGGATGGCTTTCTGCATATGGCATTTCTGTGTGGACATACAAGTCAGATCAAGCAGTTTCTGTCTACCTTGAACTTGTTAGTTTTCAGGAGACTGGACACATCAAACCAAGGCTATGTTTTATATGTCTTAATTAATTTGTCAAATGCAAAGCACAAAAAATAGAGAGCTGCCTGTAAGAGCCATTTATCCTTGTCATATCCAGTTTATATAAGCAGTAGCCATTGAGAACAAGTAATACCTACACCATTGTGCAAGGAAGTGAAGGATGAAGAGGTGTCCATGAGATACATATATACGCATTGGAGCATTCCACAAGTAAACTTCCTCACATTTACAAAGTCGTCATAGCATTCAGAAAGCAGAAGGAGTTGCTTTTAGTAGTGGCAGAAACCTTTAAATCAATAACTTTTTCCTCTTTCCATGTCTTTAACATATCTTGCAATTGGATGACTAAGAAAAACACACAGCGAGAGCTACCCTGAGCTTGGTTTATGCTTCCTTTTCAAAGATGAGCCTAATCCTCCTATGGGATTTATTTCACCGTCATGCGTGAACTTTCCAATTGGAAAACTCAGTTGAGAGGGTGTAGGGAGGTAAATTGTTAAAGACAAGCATTTGATCACATTCTGGCCTGTGTTCAGCTGGTGGTGCACAGCTGAGGTGACCCGAGCAGGAGCCACTGTCAGGACTGCTGTGCTGGTCCTCCTCTAAGCAGCTCTGTAGAGCAGATCAGCGCTGCAGACCATAAGCTGCTCTTCACAGCAAGCTCAGAGGGTTTCAAGTCAATCCTAGCCTTGGGGACCCAGACTGTTTTCATCATCTGCTCTTGCACTCTCATCTTAGTTCTCAGATAGAGTTTTAATCCAAATTATTTGGTGAGGTTACGTTCCGGTTCTGAAACTGGTTTTCTGAAGAGGAATTGCATAGCTAAAGGGGTGTGAGAATTCATGGTCATTTCTTGTCACTGTGCTTTCTACTTCTTAGTTGAACGATAAGGTGGTATTAAAGACCTATCGAAATATTCTCTTTCAGGAATGGATGTTTTACTCTTAACTAGGCTTTTCTTTTCCCAAACCGCTCTGATTGCAGGTAAAGGAAAAGAAAGGGTCAGATGTCATATGTGTTCTTGAGACTTCAAAGATGTCTTTGCTATTGTAAAGAGCGGAAAAAAATCAACATCGCTATAACTATTTGACCAAATTGTATCCCTCCTGGTATTAAAACTTCTTAAAGCTAAGGATTTCATGAGGCCTTTTTGTACTAATCGTCTGTGCTTTTTTTTTTTAATTTAAGGGAGAGGAGAAAGTTGTTCCATTTGCACCTTGCAACCCTTGTCCTTCTGTCAGATGGATGTATATTCACAAGAGTTAATGAATGCCTGTTTCTAATTTCTCCCCTTAGAATAAAGGTTACACCATCTTTGTCTTTGGAAAGCTTTTGGACGAGCTTGCTTTTGTGTGTGCGCGCCATTTTTTGGTGCCATGGCAAGCACCCTGTTGAGACTCTAGTAGTGATCAAAGGAACAGAAGGAGGTTTTGAGGCTTGGAGGTAAACCCTGTTCACATGGCTAAAACTCTGTAAAACATTCACAGCAGTCTGCTGGAGAGTGGACGGAGAGCTGAGCTCTGTATTGTTCTGTGTCCATCTCTGCTGGGGTAAAATAGCTTCTGCCCTGCCGCCTCTGAACGTGGGGTCCTCCAGCACCAAATGCAGGAAGGACTTAAACCTTACTTGCTCTGCAGGAAAGCAGCCACCCCTGGGCAGGCTGGCATTTCCTCACCCTCTTTACTCTTGCAGTACTGGCACGTAAATGCTCTTGCTCAATCCTATCAGCTGCATATCGTTCTATTCTGGGGAAGGTGAGAGCCGTGCTGGAAATGACACAGCTCCAAAAGGTATCAGCTTTACTCCTTTTACCCCCAAGAGTCAGTCCCCGCCTTAGGTTTGTACCTTAGCTACTCTACAAGGGGCAAGCATCACTTTTTTAAAAAACTGAGAGCAATGAGAAATGCCGTAGCTGCCCATCGAGTGGACGTATTTGTCACTTGGTGTTTATGTGGCTGGTGAGCTCTCTGCATTTTACAAGTGCTCTGTTTTGCCAGGGTTTTCTAAAGGTCTGTGAGAAGCCTTTATGGCAAATGAGGGAACTTTGGCAATATCCTGTGTTATGCCATGCCCTGCTCAGCATTCATGTAGTTCTTGCCATTTCCTGCCCCTTACAACGTGGATGTGGCTTTGGACAGCAAGCACATTTTGTTTTACCCAAATTAATAATGTTTTTAAAGTCTTTATCTGCAAGGATTTGTACTGCGTGCTGTGGATTTATGCAGGGGTGAGGGGACTTTTGTTTCGTGTGATTATGTGCTGTTTTGTGGCTCTGTTTTATTTCCTCTTGAATCCTCCTCCCCTCTCTCTTCTACCTGAAACATTAAATTAAATCTAACATAGCGCTACGTTTAGACAGAGGTGACACTTGGCTATGCCAGTTCCCCAATGGCTTTAAACTGCTGGCTGCAATACTGCAAACAAATTCAGACCCTGGCTTGGCCAGCAGTTCCCCCCAGCTGTCTGCATGTTCACTCTCCAGGCTTTATTTTACCTACACTACTGGAGACTGCGGAGTCACAGCCTATGTCTCATTGTTATGCATGGATGGGAAATATTCCTGTACTTATTTGCATTCATTAGCTGTTGGTAGTTCCTCTGTTGAGGTCTCTAGCCTTGTTTTTACAGTGCTTTTGGCAGTGTTTCTGCACTTGGTGTGTGAATTTTTATGATCTGTTGCATGTTATTCATGCAATTTCCTGCCCTGTAATGGTATCACTTTTCTAGACACAGCGGAATACAGACGAAAACCCAGGAGCCTGCATTAGCATAAAATGTCCCAGTTCTGTCAGTTTGATTAATTTGTCTCTTTGTCTCCACTCTATATGATAAGTGCTATTAATGGTTGCAACACTTCATATGTCAAAGTCTTTCTTCCTAATGACTTGAAAATGTGGTTTATTTCCCCCTTTTTTGTATTATTTTTCTCATTTAGCATTCCACTCAAGTATAGATTTATGCCATGCTCTTTCATTATCTTACTGGTTGCAGCACTGGAGTGATTACATATGGTGTAGGATATGAGCAAAGATGCGATCCCAGGGGCAGCAGCTGCTGATGCAAGCTGAAAATAGATCCAGCGTATGCTCAGCACTTTTCCCAGAGGTCTTTTATTTATTAGGAACAGTCTTGGTACAGGACAGCTCGGACCCTCATTTAGCAAGATGACTCTTTGCCTTTCAAGAACAATGCAATGACTTTGCTGTATTTACTGACTGCTGTGTAATTTTTCTTCACTGCCTCCTATCAAAGCAGTGACTTTACTTAACGTAAATTGTAATATAATCCTGATTTATAATGAAGTCAAGAAACGACAAGCTCCATTTGAAGTAATGGAACTTGACAGATCTAAGGTTTAAATTAAATAATCCTATTTGTAAGACAGCATTTGTACATGGTACACTGGTTTAAAATGAACTTCAGTTCTTCAGCGAATCCTTTACTATTCTCTGTGTTTTGCCTTTCATAGAGGCTTTTGGAGTACAAAATTCATTTGGAGAGAGCATTTTTGTCTTTGTAAACATGTGTGGAACAATACATTGTTTTCTTTTCCGTAGCAAAGAAGTTTTCGTAAATTGTTTCACAGGAGAACTGTTTAATTAAAGAGGAAAAATTAATGTAGGTCACTTATTCAGGGCAAGCCACATCTAACCTGCTTCGGTGGCCAGAAGAGGCCAACTGCTGAGAATGAGGAGAGGGAGGATGCTGGAAGGAAAATAGCGAGGATGGCTGTGGCTCGACTCTTCCACTCCCAGGGGCGGAGGTTCATCCTGGCAGTGATTTGTACGGAGAGGGAAGATTGCCTCCTCCAAGCTCTCCTTCCCTCACAGCTGGCAGAGGGGGATGCTCAAAAAGGGTGTTTCCTCCAGCCTCTGCACCCCGCTTTTCTTCCTCTGTCACTGCCGTACCCAGGCGGGTGAGAGCCTCGGGGTGTGCGAATCAAAAGGTGGCCGCGCCATGGCTGGCTGCTCGGAGCTGGCAGTAAGCGCAGAAGTGGGGCTCGGTGGAACAAAAGGCTTGTGGATGAGGAAAAGAGACCAGGCAGGGAGCGTGAGATGTTGGAGAAACGATGGAAGAGGGCACAGAAAAAGGGCAGTGGGTTGCAGACACTAAAGGTGGGCAGCGTAGGGTTTTTCTGGCGTAGATTGAGGGAAGCTATTTTAGAAAATGCCCTCTTCCCTTTTCTCTCACTCAGCGTTGCGTTTTTGCCTTCCTTTCTGGCTGCATTTCGTCGCTGCTGCCCCTGTCTGTCATCGTCCTGATTTTCCTTCATACCTACAGGGCCCTCTCCCCAGAGCCCAACAGGCACGCTCGCCCTGGGCAAGCCCCTTGCCTTGCTCAGGTGGGCACAGCCCAGCTCACGTGCTGAGCGCGGCAGCGTGCCTCCTGCTAGCTGTGCCGCGCTGCCGTCTGCACGAGTCGTCAGCTTCCCCACCGGCCCTGGCCCTGACGGAGAACGTGCAGCTTTCACACCCGCGGCGCGGGGCAGCGTGGGCTGCCCACAGAGGCTGGTGCCGCCTGTGCCAACCCCCGCCAGCGGCCGGCCCCGGGCCTTCGCCTCTGTCCCTCCCCACAGCAGCCAGGCCTGGTAGGGAAGAGCTGAGCAAGGCAGGGGCTTTACTGGACACCTCCCTGGGAAGACCTTGAAGATGTTCCGGGGCTGAGTCCAGCTCAGAGGAGGGCAGCCTCTCCCGCATCGGGGCCGTGAGAACAGGTGGCCTGGACTAGAGCTTCGGAGTCATGTCTGCCCTGCAGCGGGTGGTTTCAGGCCCAAGTAGCTGATTTCTCCTCATTTTAATGAGCAACGCTAACGAACAGACAATGGAGAAGAGAAGATGACCGCTGAGGAGAGTGCTGCTCGGGCACCAGGGCTGGAGCCCAGCTTGGGGACGTGGGGTGAGAGGCTCCTGCTCCCATCTCCCGCTCTCCAAGCAATTAAGAACTTTTTTCCCCAGGGCTTGCAGGGAACGAATAACTCTTATTAGAAACTAAGCCCAGGCTCCCCACTGCTGTCAAGAAAGGACAGAACTCAGGAGTATCGCTGGGGCATGTGAGGAAGAACGAGTTCACAAAGCCAAAGCAGTGCAGGCCGGCAGAGGAGCAACAGTGAGGAGGATCTACACAGCGAACATGGCATTGACACCGTGTGAGCCCTTGCTCCTCGTCTAGGGGAAAAAAAGCAACAAGGCCCAAGAATAAAAGTCCATCACAAGGTTTTAGAGTTGATGCTGGTAGTTTGCACGTTGCCCCGTCTCCCTCCTCCAACAGACATGTGCATGGCTACGGGCATGGCTTTCTGTTCACTTGGAATTAATGGGATTATATACGGCAGGAAAGGAGGCAGGGTACACTGAATTCTGCAAACACAGAGCTTCAGCCTGTGCTGCTTGATCTTCAGAAAAACAAATAAAATAAAATAGTAAGAACCAATTCCAGGATGATTCAGTATGCAAATAAACTGGTTTTCATTACTCACGGCACACATAAATGCACACTGGTGACTGAGGCAGCAGAATAACACCTCACTGTTCATTATTTTATCAGACAGTGATAATTGTAGTTAGTATTTTCTTAGTAGTGTCTCTGAGAGTTTATTTATACTGTTAATAATCTGAGCAGATGTAATGATGCTGGCTGCCAGAGCTGTAGCCTTTTAGAAGCACTCTAGTGTGGCAATGATACAACAGTAATAGAAAACCAAGGAGAAAATGATCTTTTTGGAGCAGATGGGGCTAATTCAGTCCCTTTCACACACGTTCATGTTCTCTAGTCTCTTTCTCACACTAGCATGCGTGGGTGCACGTGAGCATATGTAGACACACACACACAAATAGCTGTAAAGTCCTGACTTCCACCCTCCCAGGAAGTCACATGTCAAGCTGGAAATGCCATCATTTTTCTGTGTGGAGGGTATTTGCAGGGCTCCTAGAGTAGATGGCATTTTCTACCCCTCACTTTCTGGGTAGGTCTTAAAAATCTTGCGTGTGAAGTGGAAAGGGGGAGGCCAGTTCCTTTGGGATAGACCGGGGCCTGGCAGGGTTGTGGCTGCGCTGGGATGCCATTGCCTGTCCTTCCCTGACTTCAACCACTTTGCTGTGGGGTGCTGCTGCTGAGCCTGTGCTTCTTCAGGGACTGAAAGAGCCATTTACCTTTGCTCACAGCAGACATGAAATCTCAGCAAGAAGGCAAATGCCTCCGATTTTCTGGTGGGATTTATGGAGCCCAGTTAACCTCTTGGACCACTGCGGGAGGAGTTAACTGCTCCTCATGGAGGACAGGAGGGGAACAGCTTTGCCAGCTCAGCACTGGCAAGTTCTCCTTGCAAACGTGCTTTGCTGAGCTGAGTGGACATCGTTGATGAAAAGTGAACGCAAAGCAGTGGAACAAAAGCCACTGTAATCCTCAGATCTGTTAGTAGCTGTGCAAGAACGAAAACGAGGTGAACACAGAAAAAGTGCGTGTCCAAATACCGGAAATTAAAAGGCCAGGCAGGGGAGGAGGGGAAGGAAAATTGGAACAAATGCAGCATTTGGCAGGTTTTGTTTTAAAAATATGATGCCTGCAGGAAGCCAGGTTATTTATACAGGGTTTCAGCCTACCAGTTAGTAATTGTAATTGCCTGGTTACCTCATGAAGCACAGTAGAAAAGTCTTTGACATTCAGTTCCTTCCACAGCCCAGCAGAAGCATCTCTGGATTTGAAACGTTACAGTGTTTGCCGAGCTGCGCTCTCTGCCACCCCAGCATAAGGCTGCCAGTGATGTTACACGCTGTGCCACGCCAGCATGTGGTCACGGTCAATTCTGGAAGCGCTGGCATTGTCAGCCCCTTGGAAACTGTGGTAGAGCATCCGTGAGCTGCATCGGATGTTATCTGGCCAATCTCCTGAGCCTACTTCTTATCCAGCTCCTTTGTCTTCTGATTTAGTTCTGATCCTTGGAGTGCAGCCTCGTGTTTTCCTAAATTGTATCTCGGAGACCCTGTTTCTGCCTCTCGTACACTACACAAAGTATAATAGTAGGGCTTGTTGTGAGATGCCTTGCTGTGAAGTATTCCTTGTTTTTATAGAGTAATTACAGTGTATTTAGTGCACTGTGTATTTAATACACCGTATTATATAGTTTATTCACTTAAACAAGTTCTGGTGTGGTTGGGAAAGAGGAGTATTGGTGTAATTTACAGGTCTTTGTAATTTTTCTGTATTGTTGTGTTTGCTTGTGTATTAGTTGCAGCTTCAGAAACTCTCAATCGCTCCTCTAAGCACCCTCTGATTAGCAAATTTCTATACACATCTTCATTTTCTGCCTATTTTGATATTTCCTAATGTAACTTGGAGGCTTCTAGAGTTTCTTTCTTCATTCTAGAAGTTCTTAAACTGCTTTTTGTTTTCCCTTTTCCTCCCCTCTTTGGCTCATGATACGCACCTAAACAGATCTTTCACAGACTCTTCTCTCACAATTTATATTCTGTGAAAGCTTTCCCACTCCTTCCTCCCTGCTCCTCACTGCTCAACACTTTCTTTTTTTTTTTTTTTTTTTTTTTTGTCTTTTTTAATCTGGGGTCAGTTTAGTTTTCCTTTTGCAAAAACATGGGACTGATTTTAATTTTAAATTAGAGTTGCACATTAATTCTGATGATGCTCTTGGGTTAAAATCTGTTCACTTCTGCCTGTTTCTTCCCCACTGGTTTCAGCATGGCTTGCATGGGCACCCAAAGAGAGAAGGTAGCATTTCTGCTGAGCCACCCTCCTACGTCATCCTTTGTTACTGCATTCCAGGTTTCTTAAGGTGCAAGCTGCACTGGGAAAAAAAGTGTATTGCAAACTGCCAGATATCACAACCAAATTTCCCTTTGCTTTATCTTCCAGTTCATACCTGAGTGTTTGAAATGTTAATTAGTGCCACTGGTTTTTATGTGTTCTTTGTTGATTCAGTCGTGTCATAGCTTTGTTCCTAGAAAGAGGAACAAATAACCTTCAGAGAAAAGGTTATTTGAAACATCCTTGTGTCTGATTTTCTTTCTAACACCTCCACCCAGAGTCTGACCTCAGCAGCCTGAAAGTTTTCGTCCAGGCTTTTTCACCTATGTTTGCCTGCTCTCTTGGCCTTAATTTTGAATTTTCTGTGTTCTCCAGTTCCACCCTGGGAAGCCTCTACCATTGGCAACATACCCCAAACTACATAATTAGTTAGGAAAGAATTGTCTCCTTCTGCTGAAGTTCATTAAGGTGTTTTCTCCAAACAGGGGCACTGCAACTGTCATTTGATGCGTAGTATTACAGGCAGCACTCTCTTCACAGTCTAGTGATCTGGTGTTTGACTTCAATACAAGTTGCTGAGTGAGGTTTTAAATAAAGGCTCTGACAGGTATCATGTGGCACGTTTGCTTGCAGGGGTGTAAGAAGTTCCCGTCTCCAACCCAAGTGCTGTTTTGCCAAAGGTGTTGCACCACAGTGAGTGGCAGAGGGAGGTGTGTCCTGGTGCCACCTGCTTCCCTTGACTGCCCAGCTTCTCATGTCAGGCTGTGGCCCAGAGGAGTGGTGGCCATGCAAGCAAATATCCCCTTACGCTCAGCAAACCACCGTGAATGGTAAACCCCAGAGCTGCCCAATGGGATGTGCCAGGGGACATCTGCCAGCGAGTGGTGGCTGGAGTAGGTGTGATCCAGGCAGTGCATCCCTGCTATGGAAAAACACTGGATCTTCCCGTTCTATAGCCATTCGGTTTTGCAAGCACGTTTGGTAAAGGTGCCTGCTGTTTCATGCACAGAAGTGTGCCAGCAGCAAAGTATTGGTATGTTTAGTGATTTCTACCTTCCCAATAAGCAGTGTATTTTCTGAAAGGTGTGGCAAATTCAGCAGATTAGTTTCCCCTTAAAATTTTCAGCAATGGGAAGGATGCTGAAAATGCCCAGGAATACTGTCAGGATTTCCAAAAGTAATTTCTTCATTTTGGTTTGAAACCAGTCTCGCTTTTGAAGGTCAAAACAATTTTGGTTGGGCTTCAATAACTCTACTTGGAAGCTGTGGATTAAAATAAGCAGTGCAGTTGGACCAGAGATTACTTTATTCTTACTTTTACTATGAACTTTATTTGTTTTATTTCTTAGATGTCTTCTGATTCTGTCTCCCCCTTTGGTTCATCCGACACTATTGGTCTCAGGCTTGGAGACCAGGATTTTTGGAGAATGCCGCAAATTTAGGGCCATTTCCACAGTTAATTTGATTCGGAAAAACCCAAGTATGTGGGTGCTTTAACTCTTACATTTCACCCGTTAGTCATGTGTGGTCGAACGCTGACATAACCAATAACATAGGCATCGATCTGCTGGCTGTTTACACCATCTTTACGCTTGGCAATCAATTCTGAGCCACTTGCCCTGCCATCAGCTCTGACGCACTTCTCACAGGGCAATGGACACGGATTGTAATTATTGCTCCCCATCCTGGAGGCGAGTCTGGTGTGAATGACCTCTCCTTCCTCCTCATCTCACCTCCTGCAATCGCACCTGCATCCCCTGCATCCCCTTGCAAGTGGAGAGGGAGGAGGCCCTTTGAAGTGCTGCCCCTGGATGTCTTTGTTATGCCAGAGAGAGGAAAATGAGAAGTCATTTGGTTTCCTCCTCGATTTGTAAATACCCTCACATAGGCAGTCAGGGCTTCTAGTGTAATTCTGTCATCTGGCCGAAAGCTGGAACTAACAAGGGGGAAGGCTGAGGGGGGCACCTGTGCATTTTTTGTTTTCAAAAGTACAAAATTGGAACCTGGACGAGCCCTTTCAATGTGGCATCTTTCAAAGAAGTACCACTAAAGGGAGTTAAGCATCTCCTTGAACTTCTCAGCCTGACACCTCAGGAGGCTGCTGTGGAAGATGCACTGGAAAGATACTGGGATGCCCCTTAGTCCGGGCTCAGTGTGGCTTTGCAGGTGGCAGCTTTTTCAGTGGGACTTTTTCATGAAAAAAAAATTATAAAAATAAATTGGGTGAATCAGCCTCTCAAGGAAAGGAGTTATGTGTCCAAGCTCTCCCTTCCCCTGGCATGCATTCGTGCCCAGGGGTGTCTGTCATGGTGGCAGTGTGGTGGCCTCCCACCCCTGTGATGTGATGTGATGTGATGTGATGTGGTGTGATGTGATGTGATGTGATGCGATGTGGGAGATGCCAGACTGTCACTTGGACTTTGGGTCACTCTTCCACCCAAATCTGTACGTGCTACCTGAAGTGCCAGAATGTTAAACTGAGGCCAGAAGGGTATCTGCTTAATTAAAGGAGTGGGTTTATAGTGAAAACAAAGGCCTCTCTTCATCAGTCTTCTCCATTAGTGATTTGTACATTCCTCTGTTGTTTAAAAGCCCAGATAATACAAATAGCACCATCTGATGCTTCTTGTCCAAGTTGAATTTTAAAGAGTGATTACTCATTTCAGGAGCTTCTCACTTTATGAGCAAATAGGGGAAATACATCTACAAGCTGCTGGTGAGAGAACATTTAAATGCTGTTAAATGGAATAGGGGGAAATGCAGTAAAATACCGGCATGGCATTGGCTTACAAAAGTACTCTGCTGTTTATCACCTCCTCTGACTTCCTGCTGCCTCCTCCAAGTTCCCACCCTATATAAAAGGATCACAATTTCAAAAAAATTCCTGACTGTTGCTGGCTTCTTTGTGCATATATAGGAACAAAGCATGATGTCTAGCACCACCATTTTACATGTGACTAACCTGTTTGAGCCTAGTAATATATTTAAATATTTCAGAGAGTTTTCCAAAACCAAATAAGATCAAGCGAGGAAAACAGGATCTGCCAGGCTCCACCATCCCAAGTAAAAATAACTAAGTAAATAACTGGGAAGTCTCTTAACTCTTAATGGAATAACAGCTTTGGCGACCGATTTTGGTTATCAGATTACACTCTGAAAATAACTTCTGCTCTATACTTGCAATTGGCTGTAAAAAAAAAAAAAAAGAATACAGTGTGCGCTAATTTTAGCAAATAAGATTAGAGTTAATATTTAATCCCAGAGACCTTCTTCAGGCTGTGGAAAAAAATAGCAGCAGTTAACTGTCACTAATCTTATCTCCTATTTCTAGCATGTGTTTGATTATATAAGTTGTAGTGTTAGGAACACGCTGGCTGAGTGAGAAGTTAGTGGTTTGTTTGCTACATCCTTGGGCTTATTAGACAAACTTCAGGGCTGCGATGGATTTAAAGGTCTCCACACATGCCTTTAGACTGCAACAGCAACACTGGAAGGTTAACAGCATGGGTATCACAGGAAGCCCATTACAAAATGGTTTGTGAATAACAGATTGATTTTGGGTTCTGCAAGAAACGGTTGCATTTATTCCATGTTTCTATCCAATTTTTTTAAATTAATATTTAGTTTGGGATTTGATATTCAGCATGCGAGGTTTGATTCAATTTCCTTTCTTCCATCCCCACAAAATGGCTTAACAATTAAATCGATGTTTGGAGATTAGAGATGAGGGGTTTCTAACTGTTTTTAGGTGCCTGGTGATGAATTTAACCTGAAAATCAAAACACTAAAAACATAATCCATAATCCTACAAGCAGCTTGTATGCTTCATAGAAAACCTATCAGTACTCCTATTGATTTCAACGAGACTACTCAGATGCATAAAGATAATAATCTGCGCCTGTGCTGCTCTGTCAGGACTTCTGTGTTCTCTGTGGGTCTGAAGGTCTGACATCTAATTTATCCCCAATTCGGCAGGATTTAGCAACTAATGTTCTGCAGAACTCCATATTCCCAGAGGGGAGGAGGGGGCTCTGCCCTCCCACATCACTGCCAGTAAGCTTGTTCTTTGAATATGCCCCAGGTATGCTTTATTTGAAAAGGAACAATTGCATGTACATTTGGTGTTGAACTTTGATGCTGTTTTCTAGAAATCATTGGCACTGTGCCCTCATTAATACAGAGATTAGGCCTGGAAAAGCCTACCTTGCCAAAACAAGGTTCTGCTTTGTTAGTTTTACTTTGCAGTACTCAGACATAAAGTATCCATCATCTTCCCTGGAAAGCCTTCCAGGATCTCACTGAGTTTGCTGTTAGGTTAAGAGTCAGGAAAAAAATCACTGCATTTTCGTTTCTTCAGTTTCTTCTCACTGCAGTCGTCAACAGCACCCCATAGCAAAGTAGACAATTCTCTGCTCTTGATGTTAGTATGCATCAGATGACTGTAAACATTCTCTTGCTCCGTTTTAGATACTGCCTTGCCAAGTTGTACATTCCTACATGTTTACAGTGATCTTTCCTTGCCCTTAATCACTTTTCCCCTCTTTAAATTGAACTCAGACTTGCTGGCATTTTGCAGGGGTTGTCCTTCCCGGCCTCAGATGAAGCTTTTCATGGAGATGCCATTCGGAGCAGGGTTACCAGACATCCATGTTTCCCTTGGAAATAACCTTTTTTCCCCCTGTAAGAAATACCGTCTGTGCAGACTTGGAGGATTTTGTCTACTTGTCTGGGATTTTGAGACATCTGGAAGTCTGGTCAGCCAGCTAATGAGCATGCAGCGATGAACTCTGCAGCGCACAGCGAGGCCAGCCCATCCGCAGAAGTGGCAGACCTCTGCATGTGCTCGGGGGCCACGTCCCATGTGTTCAAAACAGCGCGGAGGCCTCCACGCGGTGCTTGGTCAGCCGTCACGGAGGAGACCCGATGCAATGGGGAGGCAGAGAGAGAGTTCACCCACAGTGCTGTGTCTCCTGTAGTGCCTGTGGGGGTGTGTACAACTACATTTAAAATAGAATTTCTGCCCTAGAAGTCCCTTAAGAAAATACAGTGTTCCTAACATGGAAGTGAGCTAGCCCTCTTCCTAATTTTAGAGTAGTACGTGTCCAGTACTAGAAAAATGCTGTGCTAAAAATGCTCTATATTTGCATCTGTAATGCTGCCTTCTTCACTATCGTGTCTCGTTGCTGACTCTCATCTCAGCATCTTATTCTCCCATCTGACAGTGATCAATAGTTTTCCTTGAATTAGCCAGTTTTTTGTCAATGATATAAAACCAACCAAAGAAGAAGGGAAGGCAGAGAGTGTAACAACAATACAACTATTTCTCCAAAAGGAAGAAGCATTGCCTGGAATGTATCGAGGCAATATAATGAGAGATGATGGAGGAAAATAAGGGAAGGAAGATTTCCTCACAAGGAGGTTTTAAGTCGAGTCTGGCAATGATCTCCCAGAGGAAGTAGTGGAAGTCTGGTCACTTAAATCAATTAAAACTCACCAGAGCATCACACTCCACAGGACTCTGTAAGGAGAAAAGCAGTGTCGGACTGAACTAAAATGGTTTTTGCATGCATATTTTCTGCAGGGCTGCTGTCTGTATTTTTCCAGTAAATTCAATATGGCTAATGCTGATTAACAGCTCTCTTGACGGTGATTGTATCATTGCATTATTTCCAGGCCATTCCTCGGTATCATAAACTCATGAGGGCATGGACATAAAAAACACATCCCCTGGCTCAGCTAGCTCGATCTGAAAGACAAGTGGCAGATAAAGGGCTGGAGAACTAACTTTCTTTCTTTCACCTTAGTGGTCAGGCTTGTTTTTGCCACAATGCTGGACTGACGTAGACTTCCATACCACATGCTGAGCATGGTGTATCTGTGGCAGCGCGGCAGAAGCAGGAGCTGCACATGGATCCCCAGTGCTTGATCTCTTGGCTTGCTGTAGAGCGAGATGTGCCACATGGCTTAGGTAGGGCTGCAGTACCCGTGTCCTCTGTGCGCTAGGTGTGCAGAAGGGGGTTAATGCGTACAAGACCAATGGGGGACAGGAGCAAGGCAAAATAAACTGATTTGTCCTTAGACTTGGTGGGGTGTTTGACGTGTTTCAAGTACAGAAGTCCTCTCCTAGCCTGCCTTGGAAGAAAAAGGAAAGCTGAGATCTTTGCTTTGCTTTTCTTGCCTGTGTGGGCGTTGTTTTGTATGTATGTTTCACCTTTGCTTGGTTTTCTTGTAGCCATTTGATTCCATTTAAACAATAGGAATAGGTAGAAATTGGAGTAAGGCAAATGATCGGAGGGCAAGGAAGCTGTGACTTGGCATAGGAGCTTGGACAAGGTGCCCAGTGGAGGTTCCCACAAATTAACCTGCCTACTTAAACACTAATTTTCATGGAAAATAAGGTTTAAAAGCAAACAAATCTTGGACATATGGCATCTTATTTACAGTAGAGCAAAAAAAACCCAAAAAACTGAGATTGTTGCTGGCATGTGTTTTACCCATCCAGCAAAGGTCTCTTTCACTTGTAAATGGAGACTGTTATATCAGAGAAGTGATCTGTTTCCTCCTGTAAACACGGATCAACTTGGTTTCACTAACTGTTTTCACTGGAATGCATCAGTCAGGTCAAATAATTTTAAAAGACTGTTCTTACCTCTTCCTACAGAAATGCATGTGTGATGGTAATACGTGCAGCTTTGAAGCCTTTTCTTTCCTAGCGTGCAATGCTCATAGCCACGCTCCAGCTCCTCGATACCAGCCTTCCTGCCAGAATACATCAGATGCGAGTGGTCCCCAAAGCTGATGAGGCTGAGACAGGGGACACACCACGGGAGTCAAATCAATATTTGGACAGCTTCAGGCGACAGAGATTGCACTGGCTTTCACACTTGGCAGCAAGCTTTGTATCCATTTGTTACCAAAGTTATTGTTTATGCAGTTTCAAGCGCTGGGCCCTTGAAAGGTTCCTCTCTGAGAGCAACGACAAGCACCGGGTGCTTGAAAAGAAAATTTCCCTCTTTGGATCTGAGAGCAAAGAAAGTCGTGTCGCTGGGTAAAACCTTGTAAGGAAGTCAGGGCACACGTTTGGCCAGCATTTTCATCATCCTTCACTTGAGGCATCTGCTGGGCATCCTGGGGAGCCCACAGCGCAATCTTGGGCTCTGCTTCTGATACATCCAGTGCAGAGCAGCTGTAACAGCTGTTGTTTGCTGCTGTTTGTTGTCGTGGTGGCTTACTGGGAGCAAAAACCTGAGTCAGCGTGGGAGACAGCCTTTGCTGCGGGATGGGGTGAGTCAGTCGGAGGCTCTGCGGGGTGCCTGCGCTGGGGCAGCAGCAGCAGGTGAAGCCCTGGCCCCGCACAGGGAATTATTTGCTTTCCAGCCGTCCCACCTAGTGGCCAAGCGCCACAACTGCCAGGAGAGCTGGGTTTGTGCTCCAGGGTTCCTGCTTGTCAGAAGGGACCCAAAAAACCCCAGACGGTATTTATGGCTGCTCCTACAGACCTATGCTGCTGTGGAGCTTACAAGATGTGTAGGAATATGTAAGCCCCCACACTGATGATCTTATCAAAGAGAAACGTTGGCCTGTGAGTAGCTTATTAAGTTCCCAAGCAATTTTGTTAATCATGCTGCATAGATAAAATGTAGATATGCTTTTACTGAGCTGATAATCTAACAAATAGGCAGAAAGTGTAACACTGATAAAGCAGAGTCAGTTTAATAGCCAGCTGTGAATCTAGGCAATTCTGTGCCAGAGGCATATTGTAAAACAGGAATGTGCAAGTGTGTAAGTATGTGCGTGAAAATGCACCGTTTCTTAAAATAGCAGATACAGCAGTTATATTATGTATGGAAAAGCTATTGGGAGAAATTTTAGAGGTGTTTTAAAATATTTTTCTCTCCATCAAAGTCTGCACCACTTGTGCTATCTTCATAATCCAGCATCACAAGTATAGATCTATGAATAACAAAGGCTTTTTTCTGGAAGTCAGGATTTTCTATAAAAATCTGTGAGCTCTACCACATCATCAAAGACAGTGAGGCCATTTGTAGGCTTTTTATTGGGATGAACCAAATTATTCACTCATTTATGCTAATCACAAATAAGACCATCACAAATCCATGGTCTGATGTCTCACCAAACTCTTGAACAGCTTCTTGCTCAGTGGCATTAATTCAATTGGAAGGACAGGGAAGAACAGCTCACCTTCAGGGTATCCCATACCTACTGGATAGGATATCCTTCCGAGGAGCTGGGAAATTAATCCCCACAGCCTGAGGAAGGGGCCTGGTTTCCTACTTTCTAGGTCCCTCTTCTGATCTTTAGGCCATTTTACAAAAGGGGGACAGTAGTGCTTTCTCTCTTCTTTGTTTTAAAAGAAGAAATTGAACTGGAAACACCTACCGAAGATGCCTACAGCCAGAAGGAGGTTGCAGACTGTGCATCCCGACCTCACACAGGCATGCAGGTGTTTGGCTGCTCTCAATCCTATCGAGATGCTTTTCCTTGGTATGCAGAGCACAGGGAACTCAGATTTGGGAATACTACTTGCAAGCAAGGCAAGAAGGTGTCGTGGTGAATTGAGACTGAAGTGACTTGCCAGGGTCATGTAGAAGGTGGTTGGTGCAATGGGAAATTGAGTTATGGTCTCCCAAATCCCAGCTTAGTGGCCAAACCACTGAATCTTCTTCTTATGGAGAAGCCTTTATCCTTGATGGTGAGCCCTGGTTTTAAAGCCACCTCTCATTGCTTCATGAAGAGTAGACCTCTTTTTCCTGCCCATTGGGGGAAAAAATGCAATGCAAGTTAGTGCCGGTGCATTTTCGGTCAAAAAATAAACGGTATGTATAGTTTACTATGTGTCTTAGCAAGTTATTTGATAGTAATGTGTGACGATACCACTTTAAAAAAATCAGGGTGGGGGAGAAGTGTGCATTTTTTTATATAGGATATGTGATGTAAAATGTAGTTGGTACAATGAGAAAAAAGGATGAATAGTGGTGCATAACTCAGACCTGGAACAGTTGGTTGGAGATCAGTCTCCTGGAAACAGTTGTTACTCTTTCTACAAATAAAATGGTGGGAAATTAAGTACTGAGGTGAGACTCGGAGTGATTTTTATCAATTGAACTATGAATATGGATTTCTTTCCTGTTAGCTGCCTTAGACTCGCTAAAATCAGGAACAGCATGAGGAGAATAATCTCCATGGGAGGGAGGAAAGAGCTGTGCAGTCAGTACTTACCTCTTATTTATTCAGCAATGGCTTGCAAAAGTTTGAGAAGAAAAAAGAAACCGGTTTGCTCTTCAAAGAGGCAAAAGGGTATTTTCTGTTGAATTTTGCTGTAATATTAAATGTTTCCTTCCCAAAACACTTTTGGGATTTAAGTGGTATCTTAAGGTTGAAACCGCTGTTCACCAGCCCTTCCATCAGGGCAGAAGAATCAAAATTGAACTGGTACTTTCATGGAAGTGTGCTGCATCACAGTTAAATAAGATCCATTTCAAGAATCAGCAGTGTCCACACCAGTCTGATTTTTTCAGTCTTTTATTAGAGCAGAGGCTTAGTTAATAGGTCTTCAAGATACCTGGGAAAAATAGTGCTCAGCGCAACCTGTACAGTGATGTACAGAAGCAACATAAAGGGAGCAGTGCTAGTTACTGGATGTAGCATCATTGCTGGCATGGTAGAAAAATAACTGGTACTGAGCAGTATTTCTCTCTGGGTGCTCTATCTGCTAGGTTGTCTGACAGCGAGATGAAGGATTTGGGATGATAGCATGAGCTGATGGTAACACTGGCAATTTCCCTCTCTTTTTTTCCAGGTCACTGTCAGGGGATTTGGTCCATTGTTACAGTTTGCCTACACTGCTAAGCTCTTACTCAGCAGAGAAAACATCCAGGAGGTCATCCACTGCGCTGAGTTCCTGCGCATGCACAACCTGGAGGACTCCTGCTTCAGCTTCCTTCAGACACAACTGCTGAACAACGAAGATGGCCTGTTCCTGTGCAAAAAAGATACCACCTGTCAGCGCATGCACGATGAGGAGAACTCAGATGGAGATGAGGAGGAGACAATGGAATCGGAGACGTCAAAAATATCTTGCCCAAGAGAGAGGGTGCACCAAGAGCCGTTCAATTTTGAAACCACTGTTGCTGGAGCAGACAAAGGCGAAGGGATGCTGCCTGACTCTGACATGCTGAGAGACAGCAAGGACAATTTGGACAAAGATGCAGTAACACGGTACCCCAGATACAAGAAATACCAGCTTGCTTGTACCAAGAATGTCTACAACACATCACACATCAGTACCTCAGGTTTTGCAAGCACATTCAGCGAAGAGAGTTCTGGAAATGGCCTCAAATCAGGACTTGCTATGGGGCAGATAAAAAGCGAGCCTCAGAATGAAGAGAACGATGAAGAAAGCATCACGCTTTGCCTGTCTGGAGATGAACCTGACATCAGGGATAAAGAAGGGGATGTTGAAATGGACAGGAAACAGCCAAGCCCCACTTGCGTTGACAGGCCGAAAAGTGGGTCCTCTCCTTCTTGCTTGCGGTCTTTCTTCAACAGAACAAAAAGCATAGATTTGGTTGGCTTCCCCAGCACTTCCCAACAGCACTTTGGCAGGAGTCCAGCATGCCCTTTTGAAAAAGGGACAACTCAGGGTGACCACAAAACTGATTACATCCCTTTCACAGGGAACTATGGACAGTCCCATGCCATGCAGAAGGATGCTTCCAACTTCACAGTGGGATCACCACTCAGGGGGCCTGGCTTTGAAACTCTCTGTAAGCAAGAAGGGGAGCTGGACAGGAGGAGTGTTATATTCTCTTCAAATGCTTGTGACCAAGTAAACACTTCGGTGCATTCATATTCTGGTGTGAGCAGCTTGGACAAAGACCTCACTGAGACTGTGCCAAAGGGTCTGTGGGCTGGCGGTAGCCAGTCTCTCCCCAGCTCTCAGACCTATTCGCACAGTGGACTGACAGCTGATCACTTGCCGGGAAGGATGCGGCCGAACACGAGCTGTCCAGTGCCAATTAAAGTTTGCCCTCGTTCTCCTCCTTTGGAAACCAGAACCAGGACTTCCAGCTCATGCTCTTCCTACTCATACGCAGAGGACGGCAGCGGCGGCTCTCCCTGCAGTCTGCGTCTTTGCGAGCTCTCCTCTTCCCCTTGCTCCCAAGGCCCCCGATTCCTGGCGCCCGAGCACCAGGAGCCCGGTGTGGTGGGGGATGGATTGTACAACCCAGTCCGAGCCCAGATTAAATGTGAGCCATCCTATGGAACAAACTCCAGCGATGAGTCTGGGTCATTCTCAGAAGCAGACAGTGAATCATGTCCTGTGCAAGACAGAGGGCATGAGGTAGGGATTTAAAGATAAGTACATATATCGCAGTTGTCGTGACCCAATTAATCGCTCCTTGATTCTCTCAAATGACTTGGCATTTCCCCAGCACTTTCTTTGTTTATAGAGCCCAAGAGTAACTTCTGTTTATTCCCTTGTCAGCTGCGTGCACATGGTTGACTTCACGTAAATAGGTCTGCTTGACCTACGAGGTGTTTGGTGCTTATCAGAATTTGGGTACGGGACAACAGCAAACTGCTAATTGATGTGCTTAGGAGTCTGCTAGCAGTGTCCTGCCCTCTTCCCTCCCTCACCCACCTGCGCAGCACAAAGCACCGTTGCTCATCCTTAATTTGCAGAGGGGGTTCCAGCTCCCCTTGTTGCTGCTGCTGGTGTGTTTGAGCACCCTGGAGCGACACGAGGGGTCAGGCAGCCTGCTGGAAGAGCCCCTGCTGCACGTTGCTAACAGCTGAGTAGAGGAGACAGACAGAGTGGGAGGAGAAAGAGGTTGAAATGACTTGAACAGTTGCATAGCTGGCCACCCTCAGCTGTGGGAATGGTGCGCAAGTCATCTTCCCTCTGTGTAGGGGGTGTGTGTGTGTGTGTGTGTGTGTTGCACACGCAGGTAACGGGTTTCACCTCCATTAAGTGACAACCGAGATGGTGTTTCCTGCCCGTGACCTCTTTTTTTGGTGGTGAGCTCTTGCAGCTGTTGCATAATTGGTTTCAAAGAGAAGTTATCCTTTTAATTTCCAGGACTGTTAGGAGAATGGCAAGGGGGTGGTCTGGCGCTGAAGAGCAAGCTGTGAACTGAATGCAGCAATCCCCCAAGAGGGACGAGAAAGAGGGTCTGCTCTAAAACTAAGAGATGGGCCAGCTGGAGATGCTGTGGTGATAACTGGCTAATTGTGATCGAATAAACTGCCTGTGTGAAGTCACCGGTTTGAGGGAAGACTTAAATCATGGGGGGGTGTTGTGGAGCCCAGAAACTGAAAAAAAAAAGACTGGATGTTTTCATAGAGTTTCATTGGGAAACCACATGACCTGGAGAGCATCTAGGTGAAATCGCGTATCTGGCTCCTCTAGTAGCGCTGAAATGCTCCACTGAGAGCTCATGCTTCAGCATGGGGAGCAGCGAGTGCAAGCTTGGGGGGTTCACACGCTGTGAGTGCCCAGTTCAAAACCAGGTGGGCATAGCTGTGGGCTAGGGATGAAAAAAACTGAACTTCATTTTATCCCTTAATCCTTATTCCAACTACATCCCAGGCTCTGGAAGACACCTTTTCAGACAGATGTGGTTGGTTCCCTTGGCTGGTTGCTTAGCTCTGAGGAAGGGCTGAAGAGCAGGAAGGGAGCCTGTGGTGTCCTAATCCCTGTCGTGCTGTACCAGTGGTTTTGAGAGGACAGTTTTTGTTTGTCCCCATGTCCTGAGCTGGGGACAACGCAGAAGGGAGAGGAATCTCCTTGGGAGGCTGCATGGGACCTCATTTGGGAAGCCCTACAACAGAACTGATCTGCTGGGCCACACCAACGTTACTTGGTGAAGTCCTGCCTAAATTTACAAGCGGTGGAAGGGAGCAGGGAGTGCGACTGGGAAGAGTATCGGGTCTCCACCCACGTGCGCTGCTTGCTCAGCAAGGGCTAATGAGCAGCACGAGGCAGCGAAGAGGGCAGGAGGTTGGCCTTTTGGGGTTAGGTGATTAATTAGCTGTCATAATTGGCTAATTGTGTGGAGATGCTGCAGCAGACACAAGCCCAGAAGAGTCAAATGAGAAGGTTATAGGGGACTGGTGGTGGTTTCCTGAAAAAAAAAAATAAAAATTACGTGAATGTGTGCAGGAGGCTGTGGATGAGAGGAGGGACATTCCCAAGAGGAGACAGTGGGTGGGTTGCGGGAAGCCACCTTGCTGTGCCGGCAGGCAGACCTCTCCGGCTCTGGGCAAAGGTAGGGAGGGTTTGCTGCTGGTTTCCTCCCGGGAGGATTTTCTGCACTGTGGTGAGCAAGTTTACTCCCTGGGACTGCTGATAAGGTGCGCTTTTTTTTTTGCCTTTTTTGTTTTTGTTTTTTTTTTTGTTTGTCAGGGCATTTTGATTAGGACTGCTAGGCATTAAAAATGTGGTGAGGAAATCAATGCTCCGTGAGGCTGCACTCACTTATTCTGAACAAACTACGGGTAAACAGAGCACACTAGATTTTTTTCTGAAAAATGCATTTGTAAAGGTTGTTACCAATACGAGAAAGGACATTGCAGCCTCATTAAACAATGCCATGTTTATACAGCGACTTGGGGTGTATGTCCTGCAATCCTTGAAGGTCTGCTGCTGTAGAAACCTCAGTGAAAAATTTGTTAAACCAGGCAGCAGAAAATCTCTAATAGCAGCAGGAAGTTCTTGTGTAAGTCGCTCTACCTACTTTTAGCAATTTGGCTGCCATTAGAACAGCAGGAGAGACTCACAGCAGTCTGAAATGGGCTGCTTTCTGTTCTTCACCTTCCTGCAAGCTGCATGGCAATCTTTCTCCATTCCTGAAATTGTCAGTTTGTCCTTGCTGTCCTGATGACTTTCCAGATGGGGTCCCTTGCCCCCTGCCATATCAGATCACACAGTGTTTGCTGGACTTCTCTTCAAAAAGCACCTGATAAGATAGCTGGGGATGACATGCAGGCACTCACCCCTCTGGAGAGCAGCCACGCAGGCTCTTGAGCTACAGGTGGGCTTTGGTTTGGGTGGGATGGCCTGATGGGAATAAGCCTGATGGACTCTGACCCTTGGTTATCTCATGGGGCTGCTCAGTTCCCCTGGAATTCGGACTCTGTTGGTCTTGATTTGGGTCCCAGAGTGCTGTCTTTTCCAGAAGTAATGTCACAAAGCATCATTTGCCAGTGTATTGATTGTGTGAGAAGTAGGTGAAAAGTTTCTTCTCTGCTTATTTTCAGGCACTCTGCTTTCCCACAGACAGATGCCGTTCAGGAGGACGTGCCCAAGTTGTTCAGTGCCAAAGGAGTGCTAGGGCTTGGCATGAGTGCTGGGTGGGTGCAAGTGACCCCTCTCCATGGCCGGCCTCCCCGCCCCACAGGGGGTGCAGACTGCAGTCACAAGTGTCCGAGGAGGTGGCCGTCCCTGTAACACTGCTCTTAACTGCTCACTGGGATGTATTTGCCTTTCATTTTCCTTCCTGTTAAGGGAACCACCCAGAATTTTCTGAGATTTCCCTTTCTTAAGGTTTTGTGACAGAAGCAGCAAATGGGTTGTTCCCGTCTTACGGAGTTGCAGGAACAGGGCTGTTACTTGAGCTGCTGGGACTTTAAAGAAATATATTAACAGTTTGTGTTCCTTTTTTCACCCAGCTCCCTTAGGCCCCAACAGGTTGTTCAAATCAGTTATTGGCATATAATACTAGAGCGAATACTTATGCTCAGTGCTTGCAGGCAGGTTCTGACAATCCTGCTTAAAATAGCAACAACAAAACAATAAGCCCTGAAATAATGAATTGTTGAGAAGGAAGTAGTCTGTCAATCTGTTAACCTACTTAGGAACAGAAACTTCACTACCTACTTTCTTGATACTCCTTCAGCAAGTATCTATGGGTTTTTTTCTGCTAGAAAACTTATAAAAATATTATACTACTAAACCAGTTAAAAAAATCTCAGCTCGATCTAATTTGATGAGTGAGTTATCTTAGGAGAAGAATAAACAAGGGTAGGAGGAGGTAAGAGGTGGAGTTTTCCAAGAACTATTACTATCTAGAGAATTGCATTAAATGTGTCTTTCAAAAGAATTTCCCACCTGGTTTAGAGACTTACATTTCAAAGGAAATGCTCGTAAAGGCAAAGCGAATGCAATTGGAACACTGAGGATATTGTAGGCAAATAACCTTCAGTGAGAGTCCAGAGCCCTCCGTGGTAAGCAATAGGCAGCCGCCCTTTCTCTGTTCATCTGCTGATGCTTAGCAAAGTATTAAAGCCCCAGTAAAAGGGGGTAAACCAAAGCTGTTCTAACAGAAGTCTGCTGGAGCAGTGCTGAGTTACCTAACCCGAGCCTTCTTTGCTCTTAATATTTCAACTTAGTTAAAAGTAATATGTAGAAAGAAGGACAACCAAGAAAAATACATGTCAAGGTGTTAACTTGCTTTTTTATATAGTTCCGCCCCAGAATTTGGGGATTGGTCACCCCAGCTTGCCTGATCTTACTAGGTTTACTAATTTGAAAATGAGAAAGTTACTCTCCGCATTCTTCTGCGGTGGATGTTCTGATCAGGATCCTCAGTGCATCAGCAGAGCACTGGGAATTGTGTTTGGCAACATCTGGTTAAATGGAGTGTCGTCAAACATCGGTTTTGCGAGATAAACTCCATGGCAGTTTTGTTTTCTTTCCTTTCTCCAGCAGGAGTGGTATCCATGCCGGTAGCAGAGAATTACTGGATTACAACACTGAGAGTTTTCCATTACAAGTTTGAAATTTCAGGAAAGTCCTTTTAGATGCTGTCTTATTTCATTGCAGCCTGCAATCATTTCTGTTACGCCCTGAGCTGAAGACCTTGCTGGAGCTCTTGAGGGACTGACTCTCTAGTTCTTCGTTTTTTTCCTGCAAAAGCAGATTTTTCAGAGAAATACTGCAGTTTATCCCCCCTCATTTCACTGCCTGATCTGCTGCTCTCAAATGCACCTATGGCTTCTGTTGGGGTTTCTGAGCTATCCCTGGTCTTGGAAAAGCCTGTTTATGGGCAGGGGTATTGTATTGTGCCATTTGAAGGTCTGGAAGCTGGGGACAATGCAAGTGGTGAATAGGAAGAGGTCAGCTCAGCATTTTAAGCACTGGCAGTGTGTGATCTGAATACAGGTCCAATTCATGGGCTAAAGGATGAGAACCCTGTCCATCCAACAGTCTCCTGATTGTTGGATTACAGCCCTCAGCCATGGCACTAGCCCCTTCTGCCAGTTCTTTGAGGCAGGTGGCAAATCAAAAGGTTGCCCAGGCTGCCTCCACTAAGTGCATACTGCCCTCTCAGGCAGCATTTGCTGACCCAAACACCTCTCATGGCCCTCAGGAGGGGAGGCTGGAGTTGACCCTGAGCAACTACGTGGCCATCAGTTGTGTTGTGGCATATCAGACAGGCCGTTTGCAGTGGGACCTGCTGATCAAGGCCATTTCAGACCTGGTTTGTTGACAGAAATGGTAGATCTTTGCTGTTTGGCTCACTGTTCTCCTCTTGCAGTCCTCTGCCATCATGGTATGATTGACACCTGAAAAGAAGAGGTGTTTTGAAGTCTTCACCTGTGCCACTAGAGTGCATCCTGCCTGTCCTCCCTCTTACACTAAGTGTGGCCCCTTGGCTTTGTGCTTCATAGTTAGCATCTGTCCGAGTGAAATCAGGTAGGTCCCTATTCTGTGGGGCCACAAGTGGTGCCTGAACTAGTGTGTGGGCAATCGAGTCCCTAACACAAGTGGACACACCTCAATTCCTGTCCTGGGTGAGTGTTTGTAGAAGACAGACTTGCATACTGAGGAAGATACTAGGAATAGCAGCATTAATGTGTTGGGCTCTTCTATCTGGAGGAAATTGCCCATTTCTACATTAAAAAAACATTGATATGTTTCAGCCCCTGTGCTAAATTGCTTGGGCGGATCCTGAGAGCTTTCCAAGGGCTGAGCAATTTTAAATGTCCGAAGCTTTCAATAACTGGCTTTCATTTTATGGGCATTAAGGCAACAGTTTTATTTCTTTCAACTCTGGAGCACCTGACCAAGATTTTAAACCATTTATAAAGGTCAGGCTGGTACCGTGAGTTCTACCCTCCCATGCCCAATACATAATGATGACTTTTTCTTATGTATAATAGATGAACACTTTTAGTTACTGTGATGTTAAGCCAGGCTTGGCAAGTTCATTGTCTCTACTAGGACTTGGCAGCTCAAGGAAGATGATGTTGAAATTTTAGATATAAAGGAGTGAAAAAGCTAATGTTACTTATAAGATAAGGAAATTCCCAACACTTGGCATTTATATTTTAAGGTGAGTAAATAACAGGGCCTTAGTCCTTTATTCCGAAGAAAAAGAGAGTGAGGAGAGCAGCAGTAGCAGTAACTAGTACAGTAAGTGAGCAGCACAGCAGTAACTGGCGTATGATCCAAGCTGGCACTAACTAGTGAAGCTTGAAGGAATTAATTGATTATATATGGGCCTTTCGTGTGCTTAGTCAAGGGCTCTCCCTGTCTGACTAGATCAGTGCTGTTACTTAGCTGCTCAAAGCAATGACATTTGCACTGGCATCCTAATGCTAATACGAGGGGGTAAATGCCACAAAGTCGTAAGTTTTCTTTTTCACCAGGGTGGGCTGGCTGATCTCTCAGGGGTTTATCAGCTAGAGCCGGTGGCGGTAGAGGCTGCAGCCGTAGTGGGAAGTGCAGGTTTATCTGTTGTGTTGCAGAAACAGAGCTTCTGCTGTTGCTGTAAAAATGCAGGGAAAGAGTGATTGTGCTGACAGGGAAGATTTTAGAGCTCTCTGAGATTAGCTCTGGCTGGAGTAACTCCTGGAAGGAGCAGAGATCCTGCTTGCATTTCTAATTTGAAATAGTACAAACCAAAGAGTACAGAGTCATTTCCTGTACAAAATTCATAGTTATCAACAAGAGAAGTTTACAAGAAAACATACTTGCTGGATTTATCTTACACATCTTAGATCTTTTTCAGACATCTCTTGTAAGGTTTCTCTCACCTACCTTAGATACTGTAAGATGCAGCATCTTCCCTAAGTCTTATCTCAGCTCTTTCTGCAGCCGGGAGGAGGGAGAAGCCATGCAGGATGCTTTGCAGTCCGAAGGCCTCTCTGGCCTTGATGCCAACAGCAGGACCTAGACAGTAGCTAGTCCCAACCCATCATTTCAGACAGCTTTAAGTGGGTCAGACGAATCCCACCCATGGCACAGTCCTCAGCTCTTGCAAATTGACTTACCACTCTGTTATGATAAATACCAGCTGAGAGTCTTGCCCTGTGCTGGTGTAAAACACCGTTAGCCTCTCACTGCAGCAGTACCCCATGCAGTTATTCACTGTGTCCATGCCAAAAGCTTGGTGTTTTTTTTATTTTTTCAGTTGACAGCTAATTTCGTAGAGGGAGACGGGCAATAAAAATGCTGTGAATGGTGAAGGAAATGAGTCTGACTCACTTCCACTCTCCCTTTCACATTTTTAATCCTGTGCTGTGCTGCCTATGACAGAGTGGGATTATGCGGGATTTACTGATAGCAGTCTCTGGCCTGCTGTGTAGATGATTTTATTTTCAATCTGTTGTTTGGGTTTTTTTTCCCCTGTGAATCTGTTTCTATTTATTTTCCTATTTCCCTTCAACGACTTCTACCTGACAGATTTAAGTTGCTTCCCTTTCATTCCCATTCCAGCTGCAAGCACATCTCCTTGCAAGTAAGTATGTTTTGAAAGGAAGAGGGAGGGAGAAATAAAGTTAACATCACTTTTCACTTTGGACTTAAGAAAATAAGGAAAAACTGGGAACGTGAAAGAACATTTTTTGCAGTGAAGAACAGTGATGTCTTTCAGAGGAAAGCACAGATGTTTTCATTTTCAGACTCTGGCTGAAGCTTGAGAGAAAAGCAGGTGACACCAAGTTTATGTTGACCGTCCAAAGGCTAAGGAAGGGAACTCAAACAGGTTTCATGTCACTGGTTAGCAGTCTGTAAACAAGGTAGTCCACATCACCTTGCCTAAGGTCAGCCTTTGTGTGTACAAGCGGGGGACTGGGGCAGTGTTTGGTGTTTCTTGCTGGTTTAAATTGACCTGTTAAGTAGCATGTTACGAAGCGATGCCTGGACACGTGGGGCAGAGGGGCAATGTTCAGGGCATGAAACTGTCTGAAAGGGTGTGGAGGTGTTTGCACTGAATTTCTGGCCCAGGCTTGGACACACGCACAGAGCAGTGACAGAACACAAGAAAACGCAAGCTTATAAACAAGGTGCGGAGCTGGTTATCGGCAGGTCCTGTTGCCTGGTGAGGGTCCATGACTGCCAGTGCCAGAGGCCACTGCTGTGTGTACGTGTCCTCAGCAAACTGTTCTGCATAATCAAACTCAGCTCTCCGATGAAAGTCATTTATTTCTAATCTATGCTGTTATTTTCTTTATCTCCAAATAATTAAAGTGCACCGTTTGAAGATGATGACCATGTTTTCTATATCAAAGTGTGTGTGTATATATATATATACACACACATACATATATATATCTCAAATATATATATATATATAAAACCTTTTCCACCCATATCTTTTGCTTTGCTGGAGCAATTTAAGTCGTATCTTCTTCGGTAGCCTGCACACAGAATAGTCTCCTTGTTGGAAAGGCTGGATTGTACCGAATGGGGAGAGAAATATAGAAATTTACTGCCATCGTTTGGGCAGTGTGGGTATGACTCAAAAAAAGAAAAGAGGGCAATGGAGTTACTCAGTTGTCATCTCCTTCAGCTTTGTCAACTGATTCTTGTATGACCACCAAACACACAGTCCACCGAGGAACGTTAGTTTTTTTGATAGTCATGTTATTAGTCTCAAGCTACAAGTGAGGCAAGGTTTGTAAGGGAGAGATGCTCACTTTGATTTGAGCAAGCCGATTGGTTTGGGGAAAAAAAGCTAACAGAAGTCTTTGAGTACACCTGCCATTCTCCTTGTTTTCAGATAGTATGTGTTCATTGCTCCAAGCTGGCAGAAGCTTTGTGTTTTACTTTGCTTTAATGAATAATCAGTAGGAGTTGAAATGGTGGTTGGAATTCCTGAAGTCAGAACCTGGAGATACTGTCGCATGGTCTACAGTCAAAACAGGATGGCAGTTCATGGCCCAGAGGAAAAATGTTTTATTGCAAGTAACTGAGTCTTTAGAGTGTTTGGGGTTTATTTCAAGAAATGCAACCAGAGTGCTCTTCAATCTACAGAAATATTAGATTGTCAGCAAATATTGGTTTGTTTCAAAATGCATATATTTTAGCATCGCACTCCTCTGACCCTTTCTTCTTATATGGTATACTGCTCAGTTGAAAAGCTGGGTAGGAGACCTTTCCTAATTGCGATATGGTATTTTTCATCCACTTGAGGTGTCAGGTTGCATTTTTAACCTCACACCTAATCAAACTTTAGTCCTGCAAGCCATGCAGAGACAGGTTTCCTGCTGCAATAATAGCCTGTTCCTTGAAACTAGTTTGAAGTTAATAGCAGCGAGGTACTTCACTGTCTCCAAAAGGCCATGACTTTTAGTGGATGGAGCCTTCTTTTAATGCAAGGAAATCTGTTACTAGAGCTTTTTAGAAAGATGAAATTTTTACCTGGGATTCATCCAGATTGCTATTTCAGTACAATTATAGTCTGACCCTTACCAGCTGGACCTCCACAATGTGCCACAAGGGAGTGTTAAAAACTTTCTCAGTGTAAAACTTGGTGTGTCGTTTATTTAGGGGGCGGCAGCATAGGTAATTGTCCTTCTACTGGTTGTTGTCTGGTTTGCATTCAGCAATCAAATTATGACTCTTTGCTCTTGTCTTGTATTTGTTTGGTTTAGGTGAAACTTCCTTTTCCTGTTGATCAAATCACAGATCTTCCAAGGAATGATTTCCAGATGATGATAAAGATGCACAAGCTAACCTCAGAGCAGCTCGAGTTCATCCACGATGTCCGCCGGCGCAGCAAGAACCGAATTGCAGCTCAGCGCTGCCGCAAGAGGAAACTGGACTGTATTCAGAACCTAGAATGTGAAATCCGCAAGTTGGTGAGTTGCCTGCTCTCATCTTGGGTCTGCTCGCCCTCGTGTCACAGCTAGCAGTGCGCTGACAGCAGTTCCTGTCCAGGGTTTAGTGGGTTCAGTCAGTTTGTATGTAAGTAAGCAGAGCCACTAGTATGAAAATTTAATATACAAAAATATTTTAGTATGTGTGTGAAAATTTAATATACAAAAATATTTAGAGTGTCTGTGTGTATAATATATTATACACACATATTTGTGTTATATACACACACAAAATTCCAGTGGAATGAGGCCTAGATATCTGCTTGTTTTGATACCTCAAGAGCAGATTGTTGGGTGAGTTGGAAGAGGAGGGAAGCCTGTATCCCAGCTCCCTTCTTGCAGTTTAACTTACCCCTGGTACTTACAGTGCATCCACAAAGGTATTTCCTCATCTGAGGCCCATTTCCATCCCTAACCACCATAAAAATAGGTTGGTCAGGGATTTGTGGAGTGCTCAAAAGAGATAAGTATGAAGATAGCTTCAGAGGTTGTCTGGTCCGAACAGTAGTGTGATATGGCAGGGTCAGCTTCATCCCTACATAGAGATTTTCTGTCTCTTTGGTGTGCTAGAAGGCAGCTTCGCGTTTTCAGGATGTTTCAGCTCTTTAAGCCTTTTCTTCAGCTCTTTCATTCGCTGAGAAAATGGCAGAAACGGCAAGGGAAGTGAAAAGCCAGGAATGTGAATATCCAGACAAGCGGGCACCCCTTAGTGTAGGTCAGTGAGATGGCTAAGGTATGTTCCTCCTTGGTTCTGCTGTCTTCTTCCCTCTGACACTCCTGATGTACTGTGGACGGAACCCCTCCCATGATTCAAGGACTATTTAACACAAAAGGCCTGTTCCCATGCCCCAGGTTCAGGTGGCAACTGTTGGTTTGGCCCAACCCTCCTTGACCTGTGTCTGACAGTAGTCTGCTGCAGAGAAGAGAGCAAAACATGCCTCACTCCGCGGCCAGAGCACGTCTGGGGACAGGTCTCCTGTGTGCTAAAGTGTCAGTGAGGTGCTACCACATTTTAATCTAAGGGAGCGAGGTGACTGGAGCAAGGTTAAATGGCAGGTTGGGAAATTCCTCTCTTTCAGTCATGGTGTGGACAACTCAGGTGTGGCTTGAGTGGCTAAACACAGATGTCTACAATATAGACACCTCTGATGGAGCTAGTTGTCCTGGTTTCCTTCATAGTCAATGAAGTAGATACCTATCAAGTCTTATTTGTCTCATCCTGCAGCAGAAGTGCCTGTTCCTCTCCATCACTAAACAACATCACCTGGAGAGCAGTGCCAAACGTAGACATCTTAGCTTTAGTATAAGTACCTTATCTGAAAAAACTCCCCTCCTTTATGACAGTGCCCCTGTGGTCTCAAGGCCCTGCTCCTTTTCCCGTGACAACCCTTGCCCATTGAGAAAGCAAGCTGGTACACAACAAAAAAAAAAGCTTGAGACAAGGGTCATGGAGGAAAGCATGTCTACAGTGTGTCATTCGGCAGGAGAAATGCAACACTTCAAAATGAGTTAGCACCTCCTTATCTGTTTAAAAGTCCTAAAAGCTTTCTGAGGTATCAAAAATAATGCAATATTCCCAGTTCAGCTGTTAGAAGAAGCCTGGGTGTGCAGCATGCAGTACTGGACAGTTTAATTGCATTATGCAGCATAGATTTAGGAGTCCAGCATTAAACCCAGCCTTTGAATATCCAAGAGTTTGAGTGATAATCAATTCATTAACACAGATAGAACAAAAGGAGCTGAAGCTGATTTCCTTACTGAGATCTCTGTGTACCCAGCTTCCATGAAAATGAAAGGTTATTTGGAGTCTTTGATTTAAATGTCTATGTGCACATTTAAAACATGCTTGTTTGTAGGTTGTACTTGGTGGGTCTGGGGAAGGGGTACTTCTTGTTCTTGTCATAACAGGTTGCGTGTTGAAAGTGTCCTTAAGTGTGGGCTTTGTTGTACTTCATTCTCTGCACAAGCTGTAGCAAAAGCAGTGTGAAGGATGCAGGGATCTGTTGGAAGAAGCTGAGTTACTGTCACCTCAGAAATGGCAGAAAGCCACATGACTTGGGGTTACTTGCTTACTGCCTGTGCCTGTCTGCTTCCCGTCTGCAACAGGGAGGTGACACTGACCCCACAAGCTGGTTAGGAGGCTTAAATCATCAAGGCTTGTGAAGCCTTCAGATGCTGTGCTGCTGAAGCCCTGGGGGGGGAAAAGAAATGAAAATCAAAACATTGTTCAGAGTAGTGCTCCAGTGATGCAAAACAAACAAAACATCAAAGATAAATAAAATAGTGAGCAACTGCTTTCCGCACCAAGCATAATCCACAGTGCTGCAGGGTGAGTCAGAGGTTCTGCAGGGTGAAAGAGCAGCTCCTCGTCCAGGTTGTCAGGAGAAGCTGGTCCTGCCTTGGCTGCACATGCCCATCCCTCTACACCGAGCTGATGATGGAGAGCGCATGTCTGTCGTTCTCCAGAGCAGAGCACCAGGGGCAGCACTCTTAAGGGCTGGACTAGCAGCAAGGGAGGCTTCAGCCTGATAGCTGTAGGCTTCACTTGGAAATTAATTTGGGTTCATTTGCTTTACGTAATCCTGTGGCATTATCGTTATTGTTGAACATAACCAACCGTGTGTAGGCAAAATACATTTTTTAAGTCCTCTTCTCTCCCCAGCACACACACGCATCACAGGGAAATGAATGAAAGGCATATGAGTGACCTGGTGGGCCTGATCCCTGCTGAATTTCAGGAATCAAAAACCCTTTAAGATTCTTCAAAATAAATGTTGAAGCTTCTATTTAGCAAGCTGTCCTTCAGTATGTAGTGATGTGTCGTGAGGGAGCCAACTAGGGAAGCACCCCGCTGGACCTGCTGTTCGTGAACAGAGAAGGACTTGTGGGTGGTGTGATGGTTGGAGGCCATCTTGGGCACAGCGATCACAGAATTATAGAGGTTTTGATTCTTGGAGAACTAAGGAGGGGGGGTCAGCGGAACTGCTGCCTTGGGCTTGCAGAGGGCAGACTTTGGCCTGTTTAGGAGCCTGGTGGACAGAAGAGTCCCTTGGGAGGCAGCCCTGAAGGACAAAGGAGTCCAGGAAGGCTGGGTGTTCTTGCAGAAGGAAATCTCAAAGGTGCAGGAGCAGGCCATGCCCATGTGCCAAAAGATGAGCTGACAGGGGAGAAGACCAGCCTGGCTGAACAGAGAGCTTTGGTTGGAACTCAGGAAAAAAGGAAAATTTATGACTTGTGGAAGAAGGGGCAGACAACTCAGGAGGACTTACAAGGATGTCATGAGGTTATGCAGGGAGAGAATTAAAAGGGCCAAGCCCAACTAGAGCTTAATCTGGCTACTGCCATAAAAGACAATTAAAAATGTTTCTATGAATACATTACTCACAAAAGGAGGTCTAAAGAGAATCTCCATCTTTTATTGGATGTGGGAGGAAACAGCGCCAAAGGATGAGGAAAAGGCCGAGGTACTTAGTGCCTTCTTTGCCTCAGTCTTTAACGATAAGACCAGTTGTTCTCTGGGTACCGCCCCCTGAGCTGGAAGACAGGGATGAAGATCAGAACAAAGCCCTCGTACTCCACGGGAAAATGGTCAGTGACCTGCTACACCACTTAGACACACACACGTCTATGGGGCTGGATAGATTCCACCCAAGGGTACTGAGGGAGCTGGCAGAACTGCTCACTGAGCCACCTTCAGTCATGGACCAGCAGCCCTGGTTAACTGGGGAGGTCCCAGCTGACTGGAAGTTAACAAACGTGACACCCATCTACAAGAAGAGCCAGAAGGAGGATCCAGGGAACCTGTCAGCCTGACCTCAGTGCTAGGGAAGGTTCTAGAGCAGATCAACTTGGAGTGCCATCATGCAGCGTGTACAGGACAACGAGGGGATCAGGCCCAGCCAGCAGGGGTTTATGAAAAGCAGGTCTTGCTTGATGAACCTGATCTCCTTCTATGACAAGGTAGCCTGCTTCGTGATGAGGGAAAGGCTGTGCATGTTGTCTACATGGACTTTAGTAAAGCCTTTGACACCGTTTCCCACAGCGTTCTCCTGGGGAAACTGGCTGCTCATGACTTGGATGGGTGCACTCTGTGCTGGGTAAAAAATCTGGCTGGACGGCCAAGTCTGAAGGTGGTGAATGGAGTTAACTCCAGTTGGTGGCCAGTCACAAGTGGTGTTCCCCAGGGCTCAGCACTGGGGCCAGTCCCGTTTAATGTCTTTATTGGTGATCTGTACAAGCGGATCGAGTGCACCCTCAGTAAGTGTGCAGATGACACCTGGTTGGGGGGGAGTGTTGATCTGCTTGCGGGCAGGAAGGCTCTGCAGGGGGTCTGGGCAGGCTGGATCGATGGGGCCAAGGCCAGTTGTATGAAGTTTAACAAGCAGAAGTGCAGAGTCCTGCCCCTGGGTCACACCAGCCCCAGGCAGCGCCACAGGCCTGGGGAAGGGTGGCTGGGAACTGCCTGGGGGAAAGGCCCTGGGGGTGCTGGTCAACAGCCGGCTGGACATGAGCCAGCAGTGTGCCCGGGTGGCCAAGGGGGCCGACAGCATCCTGGCTTGTGCCAGACACAGTGTGGCCAGCAGGACCAGGGCAGTGACTGTCCCCCCGTACTGGGCACTGGTGAGGCCGCCCCTCGAACCCTGGGTTCAGGTTTGGGCCCCTCACTGCCAGACAGACACTGAGGTGCTGGAGCGTGTCCAGAGCAGGGCAACGGGGCTGGGGAAGGGTCTGGAGCACAAGTCTGATGAGCAGCAGCTGAGGGAACTGGGGGTGTTTAGCCTGGAGGGAAGGAGGCTGAGGGGAGACCTTACCGCTCCCTACAGCTGCCTGAAGGGAGGTTGTAGGCAGGTGGGGGTCGGTCTCTTCTCCCAGGTAACAAGCGGTAGGATGAGAGGAAATGGCCTCAAATTGTGTGTGGGATGTTTAGATTGGATATCAGGAAAAACTTCCTCACTGGAAATTGTCAAGCATTGGAACAGGCTGCCCAGGGACGTGGTTGAGTCCCCATCCCTGGAGGTATTTAAAAGATGTGCAGATGTGGTGCTTAGCGGTTTCAGTGGTGGACTTGGCAGTCCTGGGTTAACAGTTGGACTTGATGAACTTCAAGTTTTTTTCCAACCTAAATGATTCTGTGATTCTGTGGAATCTGGTGCATCGTTATGAAAAAGGGCATTCGTAAAAAAGACAGTCACAGGGTGTACAAGAGTATAAAGCTGCAAAATTAAATTTAGGCAGCTTTAACTTTGCCTCTGAAGCGCTCCTGCCCTCCACTCATATGTACACTCTCCAAGCAGGTGGTGTGCTTCAAGAGCTTACTTTTACTCTTAGGAAAACCAGCAATGAAACTCCAGTTGACTTCACACAATACCTGATCACTGGAAATTCCTTTGTCGTTTTCTGTCCGCTTTGTGACCAGTAATTTCCAGTCTCCTGAATTATGTAATGCTGCTAGGGTTGAAGGGGTTTTTCACTCAGCTGGGTCTTTTTTATGAAAGACCTCTTTCGCCCCCTGCACTTACTTCCTGTAAGTCACCCATCTTCTTGACACAAATGGTTTTACAGCAGACGGTGAGTGAAATGGTCATATCCTCTGAGTTTGATAGGTAATTTTTTTTCTGCTTTCCCTCACTCATCCGTCTACCCACTCACATTCCCTTTTTTCCCTGCAAACTCACAGCATATTCTCTTCCATAATTCATTATCTCAAGATGTACTTGAGCATCTGTTTATTTTTTTATTATTTTTATGCTTTCTTGATAGATTTATCAATATTTTAGCAGTTGGTTCTTTTCATGTGCACTGCTCTCTTTCTCATTCACACAGCTGTAGGCTTCCAGTGCCGTCTTCAGACCCAGGGCAATACTATCAGCTGTTCAACAACTACCCATAGTTGGATTATCTGAGTTGTGGAGTTTTCACACCTCAGATGCCAAGACAGCTTGGGTTTAGCAGTGTTACTAGGTGAGGTACGTGGCTGCGCTGCTTTTGGGACCAGCTCAGCTCTGAAAATAGCTCTGGTACTCTACAAAATCTCATCTACTCCCTCAAGCTGTATGCCCACCTTCCTGGGACAGAAAGTGATGCAGCAGGGCCGCCCCAGTCAGTCTGCACTGAGTCAACACCGCTTTTCAGAGGTGTAACCCCAGGCTGGGTCTGGCTCTGTGCCTGACCCCTCCATCTCACTCCTGAGCACGGGGAGGGCAGCGCTCACCCCGCAGGAGGCTTGCCAGCCACATGAGGTCTAAGCTGGAGATGACTCCCGCTGCAGCACATCACACAGCACCCTGCACTAGCTAGGGCTAGGGCCCTTGCCGGTGCTTTGTTGCCTGAGCTCCTTTTCCCAGTTGTTGAATGCTGCGTGAAGTATCAGTCCCACCAGACTCTTTCGCTCTTCCTCCTCACCAGTACTGTCCTGCCTCTCACCTGACCCCCTCCTAGAGCAGCCCACTGACACAGTGAAACTCTGAAAACACACGAGCTAGGTGTTGGTAGGGGAGGACATTTGGGAGCAAGTGAGGCAGAATCTGAGCATAACAAAGGGGAAAAGACATTGAGCTTGTTGTACTGAGCGTTAAGAAGCCCACCAAACCTTTAGGGTTTTCATGTTTTCAGCAGCACGTCTTCATAAAAATACCTTAAGTCAAACCCAAACCACTAAGCGCCAGGACATAAGAAAACAAGCCATGGTACAGGCCACAGAGCACACATCCAGATCCTCTCCTCTGAATAACACACCTCACAGTGGTAATGGGTGCTCAGCTGGCACACGGGCTGAAGCAGGTGTACCCAGCCTGACCGACTGACCCAGCAGTTACAGGGTGAACTGAACTTCTGTAGCATCCTCACTTCAGCGACAAAAAATCTGTGTTCTTGCTGTTTAGATGGGTAGCGGTTTTTCTCTGTCCAAGTGTTTCTTTCTGAATTTTTTTGTGTCATCCATCAAGCAGCCTTAGTCTATAAAGGGAACTAACAGTCTCTTCAGAATAACTTGTGACTCTGTCCAGTTCCAGCTCAGCATGTTTTTCTCCAGATGTTCCCCAAGCTGCAGTCCACACAGACCCCATGGTGGTCAAATACCTGATGTCTTTGTGACTTTCCCTCTTCCTGTATAAAAATAACTGTGACGTGTTGGTCTTCTTGGGTACCACTGCATATGTGCCGGGAGTGTGCAGCCAGTGGACGGCCCCTCCTCAGCCTAAGATGCCTTCTTTCTTTTTCAGGTGTGTGAGAAAGAGAAATTGCTCTCAGAAAGGAACCAGCTGAAAGCAAGCATGGGAGAATTGTTAGACAACTTCTCGTGTCTTTCCCAAGAAGTGTGTCGAGACATGCAGAGCCCAGAACAGATCCAAGCTCTCCACCGATACTGCCCCGTTCTCAGACCCATGGATCTACAGCCAGCCACTACCATCAGCCCCTCCCCAGCTGGCGTGGAGCAGAGCCTGGTGACCTCCCAGTGTGTTGGGGAAAGCATGCAGTGCTGCTCGGAGCAAGGATCAGTGCAACTGGGAGCGCCCTGGCTGCCCAACAACATCGCAGAAAATTGTTCAGCTGGCGGGGGGTTGGATGGAGCTGACACAGGTACTTATCCCGAGAGAGAGCTTCCACCAGAGCAGAGCAGCCAAACGGTCACAGTAGACTTCTGTCAGGAAATGACTGATAAATGTACAACAGATGAACAACCTAGGAAAGATTACACCTAGTGACTTGTAAGTTTAACGTTACACCTGGTCAGGTGTTCTTCAGTCAGCCAGTGGCAGTGTTCATTTGTTGTCTAGAAGAACGTATTTGGTGCACACTACAGTGGTCTTAGCAGCAATACTGTTTTTAAGTATTCCCTCCTCTCTACAAGCAGGAGTTCTCTTCACAATGGTGCTATCCCTTGCTCAGGCAGGGAACGAAGCAGTGGTAACACTGTCTGTTTTTGTATGTTGATTTCAATCTTAACAGGGATGGACATAACACCTCTGAGGACCCAACCGCAGCTTTTTTCTCAGTGGCCCATGTCACAAAACCCTAACTCAGGAATTTCCTCTGAATGTTCAATTTTTCATTGAAGACAGCTTCTTTACACATCAAAGTTTTATAGCTAAACTGTACATATTATATATAATATATATAAAATATATATATCCATATGCAAAAGTCCCTGCATGCCTCAATTTTTCTCATCCTACAAACTGGAAGCTTTCATTTCTATTGTATAAACAAGTTCCAACATTCCTTTTTGTCTTCGATGCTAGAACTAGTTTGGTAACTTGTTACACGATAATTTTTTTTTTTCTCGGTTCGCAGTTCAGCAATATCATTCGATTTGTACTTATTTATGAAATTTTGATGTTGGAAACTTATTTGAGATTTTATTATAGACAATTTTTTGGCACAACCATTTCGTGCCACTTGAGCAATGTGGAGTTATTTTATTTTCTTGCAGATACTGTACAGTAATGGTCAACTTTGCCACTTGCACTGAGTTTCTGGTCAAACCTCTTTTCATAAATGAAGTCGTGACTTCAGTATAACTTGAGTATATGGTTTTCTTTGCTTTATGGCTTAAAGGAAATAGAAAAGTTTTAGCTAATAGACAAACACTCAGGAGCTCATTATGTAGTAAAAACGGTCTTGCCAAATACTGAATTCACTATACAATTTGTAAAGAGAATCTGCTTGAATTATTTTTATATTCAGACTTCTTTCTGTTTCACAAACCAAGTTTAAGTGCTGTTAATGATGCTTTTGGATTCTTATAGGGGAAAGTATATTTCACTCTTTAGAGAAAAAAGTATTTGACAACTGGATCAGTTCATCATACGTTCCACGAAGTAAAGCAAACGGAGATCACATCAATACACTTGTGGGGGGGCTTTTTCTCCAGCCCTGCTCTGCATCCTTTACTCATGGAAGCAACTGCTGCTCCGGCTGTTCCCCAGAGCCTCACCTCAGCTGTCCTCAGATGTTACCTGTTTTCCTCACTGGACCCAGAAGTGGGTCTGGTGAAGTCTGATCCTGCTTGGGTAGGTGGAGTTGCAGGATCAGACCCCTAGCTGTTGACTTTGGTTTCCTTACAGAAGTCAAGTTAGCACTGTATCCTTTAAGAGCAAAACATACATCCGCCAACACCCAATTTGATAGCTTACCCATCAAATTCTTGTGTTCCAGGATCCTCTCGTCCTGCAGCATTGCCCTCAGCACAAACCACAGCTAAAAGAGCGCTGTCTCAAAGGAGACTACTCAGTGAATTGGCTTAGTTGTAACTGTATTGGATTTGTATCTTAAGCAATGTTGACTCATGTTATGACTGTGTGAGACAGCAGCTTTCCAAGCATAACATCTGTATGTACAGTGTAGACAGAAGAACATCCTCCTAATGCTTTTTTTAATAATTATTATTCTAAATGTACTGAGTTTTTATTTTGTGGTTCTTTGCCCTATGTGTGCCAGGTTGCGTGGCTTTATCGACGACAACTGTCATGTGCTTTACTGGTGTTGTATTTGCTGATATTGTTTGTTCTCGCTGAAAAAAAATTACCAGCTGTTCACACCTATTTAAAAAAAAAAAAAAAAAAAAAGTATGGGGAAGCAGCTTCTCAGAAGCACTAAGTGATAATGTGGTCTTCTGTGCTAACGTTTACACTAGAGGTGTGCGCTGGTGGTTTTTGGAGGCACTCAGTAGATCAGCATCTTGACCCTGGAGGAGGAATCAGCTCCCTCTCTCCACTTCTTCCATCTTCAGACTGTGCTCATGGACCGTCGCCCACTCGCCACAAAGTCTTGCTTTTATCCTCTTCGCCCAAACTATTGTAGCCAAGCTACCGAGGAGGAAATGCATATAGCATGTGCCATGTTTGTTGAAAATACTTTTTTTCCCCGCATGTACAAAGAAAAGCTAGTATATAATGTAGGAGAATATTTATGTTTAAGTATTAATCATTACTGTACAAAATCCTTACCTTTAAATGTTCGAAAATATACAAATGCCATAAACTCCTAGTTCACACGGTTGAAAAAGGGGGGGGAGTCGTCCTTTCTTTTTAAAAGAGCTTAACCTAAAAATATCTGAACCCCCTCCCAGCCATCTTTTGCAGGTTACTGACTGAGAAGCTCTGTGGCGGCGGAGGGGGATTTGATTTTCCTTTGAATTTGTTGACGTTGCAAAGCAGTTCTGTGCTTCGCAGAGAAGTTTTGTTTCTATGAGACCATGGTGAAAGCTAGAATTTAAAACTAAATGTGAATCACATTATAGAGTCATAGCTACTTGGAGGGGCTGGGGGCGGGTGGGAGGGAAGGGTCAACTGACACAGTATTTTAAAGATGTTTTTCTGTTGCCTTTTTTATTTTTAAGTGACCTCCTATATATATATATGAATAGATAGAATGTTTTATGAGTATAAAACCAAGTTTTAACTTGCTTCCTGACATGAAGATTTACTCTACTAACAACTCATGTGCAACTGGTACTCTTGACCTCATTCCGACGGATTAAAAAACCCACCCACACAACCCATTGCGCTGCAGCTCTTAGGTTTGACCTGGCTTCATACTGGTGCTGGGTATCTTGATTTCCTCTACCTTGGGAACTGATATTTAAAACCACTGCTCAAATAAGTGTCTCTTCCTCAACCTTTCTCTCGTCTCTCTCTCTCTTTCCCTCCCCCGTGAGCTTTTCTGGATGTTTGATTTCATTCTTTCCCATTAGAAGTGGCTGATTTTATGTCATTGCTTCTTATATTTACATGTATCATGGTTTTTCAGTGGGGTTTTTTTGGTGGTGGTGGTGGTGGTGGTCGTTGTTTTTTTGTTACTATTTTGTTTTGAGGTTTTTTTGCTATTCCAAACCATGCGGCTCTCAGAGCAGTTACTGAACTAACGTTAAAGGAGGACATTGGGAGAATTAGTTTCAGACCTGGACGCCAGTTGCCATACCCAGCCATTCTTGGCTTATGAGGTCAGAACAACTGACTGCAAGAATACCGTTGGAAAGAAAGAAAACCAAACAACTCACTGCAGTATTTGTGAATTGTAAGAGTTTGGCCAGCAGTCACCATGATCTTAAGTAAGAATCTCTTTGCGTTTGCCAAGGAGGATGCATGCAGCATCGGTCCTGTCAGGTGTTGCTTGGAAATGGCATGGTGACGCCGCATCTCCCCGCTGGGCACTGCACCACCTCCATGGGTGTGAAAGTCCCTGAAGCTTTGTCCAGTCTGTATCTAGTCCTCCTTTTCCTTTGTCATTGCTAGACTTGTATTGCCAAGAAACCTCATTTTATTTAGGCTTGTTGCGCTTTGTCGGGTGAGTACTACACTATATAATGTGTTTGTTTCTCTGCGTTCTCTAGGGGTGCCTTGGACACAATTAAAGCTCTTTGCAAGCTGATTCTGGAACAAAAAGGTAGTGAAAAAAAATGAGAGGGAAAACAAAACAGAAAACAAGCAAAACAAAAGCAAAAATGTTGGCTGTGTTATCAGGAGATCCCAGTATTTATATCACAGACTTCCTAACATGATGACTCAGGCGTCAGAGTTTGATGCTGCAGTATAAAACTATTATTTTATATATTGTACAAGTAATTTATTAAATGTCTTTTTAAGGGTATATGCTGCTTTTAAGATGCACTATATTTTTGGATCTAATCCTTGTATTATTTTTTTTCCCAAGGAAGTAAAATGTGCTGCAAAGGCAAGCCACAGTGATTAGTATGCTAACTGCTACTTCTCTTTAAAAAGGAGAGTGGGAACTAGATGTGTAACTTTGCTAAATGGATTAACTGCTGCCAGAGAAATGATTAATGCTAATAGTGTGGTCGTTAATCTGGAGTCCAACACTTTGTCAAGTCTGTATTCTAAAGAGCGCTTAAATAGAAGTTAAAATGCCTAGATATATAGTTAGATTTTTTTAATATGTAACTTTATGATTGCCTAGTAAATAAAACAAATCTGCATGCTGGAATCACTATAATCCTGTAATAAAATTAAATCTGATCCGCTAGAAGAAAGCACGGCGAAGCACTGCAATTCCAGAATCAACACCACATCCTCACTTGTGTCCTGTAATCCACTGCTGTGGTGTGGTGGTTGAGAGAGAGAGGGGTGGGTCTGCAGAGCAGAAGACCCAGAGTAAATTTTGCCGTGAGACGTTTGCCAGGTTTCTGCAAGCTCACATTTTGCTCCACTTCATGTCCTCTACTGTTGCAATAAGGAGCACTGCTTTCACCTTTTTTTTCTGATCTGAGATGCATTTGGAGGTACCTCTGGGTGACGGTTGTGGCCCAAGGCTGCAGCATTTCAAAAGTCTCTATTTTAGGGCTGCCTAGAGAAGGTTTAGCTCCGTATGAGCAGTGGAGTTGATGGTTTTGCATGAGGATGGGATCTGCTAAGTATGGAGTGGTTTATTTTTATCGGAAGTGAGGTGAAACTAAAACTATTAACATAAAGAACTTATGCTCTCTTTCCTGCTAGAAATTTTCTCAACAGATTTTGACTTCATTTCAGTTTTGTCTCTGCCAACATAGTCCAAGTCAATTTTACATCTATATATATATATAATGGGTGTATGTACACTGTACACATACATCTATAATTCTAGTCAGACTGTGTGTTTGTGTATTTTCCTGTTTATAATACATATTTGTATATTTATAATACTCCCTGGAGTATTTCATGACTCAGGCATCAGATCTGATGCTGTAGAATACAATATATGTGTATATGCATATGTTCAAATACTGTGTGTATATTTAAAAGATCTATTGTTGGTGGTCTGTAGAATAATTATTCCCTTTACTCTCAAAGTTTTAATGGCATTACTTGCAAGGACTATAAGTGTACAGTATTTTCCTACACTCCACCAAGATAGGTGTTATTTATATCGAAGTCAAATATTGATATGCATTTTAAGGTATTACATGGATAATGTTGCCATTTTTGCAAATAAAATCACTTTTTGGCAGGAAGGAATGCTAAAAATGCCTTTTTATAAGGCTGTTACCCCAACCCAACAACGGCTAAAAAGCCAGTTAGATGACTCCTGTTCTTGTGCAAATCTTGGTGACTGTGGGCAGAGCCATTTCCGTAGGTGAAAGTCACTGCCTGGTTCATGCAGTGCCACTGTTGTCCCTTTGGGCTAATGAAGGGCAGAAAGAAGCCAGCATCCTAAAATAGAAATGGCAACTGGCAGTGTTTGATTTCATTGATTGCTTAGAAGCAAAGACGGTCCCAGGCTACAGACCCGAACGATCCCGATCCCTCCGTTCTGGAGGGAGCCGAGCAGGGGCTGCAGTCGCCGGCTGGGCTCGTCCCTGCGGCCAGAGGAGCCCACCCTCCAGGAGGGGGGCAGAGGAGGGGGCAGCTGCCCCACGCCGGGGTTGTGGCTGGGTTCTCCCATGCAGGCCGGCGTTCCCCTGCGTTTGTGATGTACCCGAGAGAAACATGCATGGTTTCAGTCCTGTTCTCACTACTGCGTTGGCTCTGCCTGAAGCTATCTGGATCCCTCAGACCGGCAGGAATGATACTAAACACTTTGGTGATATTCGATGCGTGGTTGTTTACTCGTAGTTCCAAGCATCACCCTTGATTTCAAGGGTGGGGATGCCCTAAGAGTTTGTTCCAGAACCAGTTGGTTACAAGTGCACCTCTTATATATGCCTTACAAACTTCAGAGGCCATATTCAAAACAGGGTTTTATCAGTGTATGCAAGGGGGTGCAACCCCTCTTCTCTTCCTCCCCAGGTCAAACAGTATGGACAGTTTTCACACATATCTACCTGTATAACCCTCTGTACCTCTCATAACTGGTCAATGACTGTAACAGGTTACATCAGGTGTTTTTTCTACATACTTTTTACACAAATTCTATGCGATTAATGTAACTTAATTCAATGCATCATTTTATTGTACTAGTTCTTAAGCTTGTCTTTATTTTTTTTCTAGGTGACTGTGGTTTCTTGTGATTTTTATTGTATAAATAAATGAGGTGGCTGTTGATGCTTACTCTCTGTTAACTAAGAATTTTTACCTTTTTGGAAGAAAGCATTGCTATGAACTAATGAATTTAAAATGTCATTTACTCATTGTAAATACAGTATTGTGCAAAAAACAAAAATGAAAAAAAACCACCCGACCCTTTTCATTCATTTGAATTGCTAGTGTTAACTGAATTTTGTCTAGACACCATTTCTGTTGATGAAATAAAGACATATCATTATGTATTGTAAATCGACTCATCTTGACTCTGAAATTGATGCTCAGTTAATGTGCAGGTTGTAGGCGAGATTCCGGGGGGTGGGGGGGGGTGGGGTGGGGGGGGTGGCGGTAGGTTGGATGTGGTTGATAGTGCCCGGTGAATCTCTGGACTGATGAAGAGATCTCCACTCACAAGGTTCCATTGCTAATTCACTAGTCATCTTTCATCCAGGGATCCAGTTATCTTTATCTGCTGCAGGAACAGCTGAGGGTTTTTCTTTGTGAAGATGAAGTAAGTTGCTTTGGAAGATCAAATAAGCTGTATCTATACCCATCCCCTAGTGCTTGACTTAAGGCAATTCTGCAAAGTCTTTGTTTTGGTCTTCTGAAGTGTCAGTGTGTGTGGGGGGAGGCAAGGGGAGGGGTTGGGGTATGTTTCCCCCTTGCTGAAAACCTGAGAAAAATTGAGCGAGCTCTCTGTAGAAACAAAATATAGCTGAAAATCTCTGTGTGTAACCCAAATAAGGCAGCGTTTGGAGGAACTCATGCCATGGACCATTGGCATCACTTATACTGCAGAAGATCCAGAAAAGCAAAAAAATCACATGCAGCCTTTAGGTGCTATTGCCACATGCAGGGTGCAGGGTCCAGCAGGGTGCATTGTCAGCCACCTCCGTCCTTGGGTTGGATACAACCTGAGAGCTGCTCAGCAGCTTGGCAGGAGGAGGCCTGGGAAGGGGGCAGTGGCATGACCAGTTGTCCTGCCTTGGTCCACACACTTGCTGGGATGCTGCTGCGGGGAGCAGCGAGGAAGGCAAGCTGCTACAAGGAGGTCCCCAGGCTTTTTAATCACCAGACAGGAAACCCTAGATCGTGTGCCCTGGACCACCATCCATAGGGATGCAAACTGCATCCGCCACATGCCTGCGATTCTTCAGTCTTAAAATTCTCATGGAAGAAAACCGAACATGTTACTTTCCAGAGTTCCCCAGCTTTCTCTGTCTTCCTGTTGAGCATGTATGAGGAAAGCTTCCCACCCCCTCAAATCTGTCAGAAGACAGAGCATCCACCACATCTACTACTCATAGCCTGGCAGTAGAGAATGTACTTCAGCAAAGCTGTTTCTCCGTCCCTGATCCGTTCTTGCTGACACTTAACGGCCACCATCTTAAGTATTTCTTTTTTTTTTGACTTAAAATACTAAACAAATGCACAGGCAAACTGTCAATGGGTTTGTAGTGAGGCAGAATATGAATGTAAATCATGTACACTAGAACAAATCCACTGTAACCTCAGGCAATCTTTATGCTTGAATATTTTTTTTTCCTGCTGTCCTGCTTTCTTTCTAACCTTGCCTTAGAGGTGTCAAGTCAGTGGATTTTTCTGCTTAGGGAGACGGGCATAGCAAATGAGCTTGTTCCAAGCATCGCTTGCCGTTGTGGTGATAGCAAAGGCGAGCTATGATAAGCTTGATATATAAAATCAGCCAAAAAGCATGTGGCCAGAAACAGGGTCAGGGACAGTCAGAGGAAGGTGCTTTATTTTACAGATACGCAAGTGGAAGCACTGCTTTCTCGGGCCTCATTCAACCCAGAAATCCAACCTTCCAGAGCTAGTCTGTCCTAGCAAACTGAAAATGAGCTCTTTTTGGCTTTGCTTCTCTTTCAGTTTCTCTGTATGAACTAATGAGGCAGTTAAGGGAATAAGCTGTTCATGACCCTGAGGTGATACCTTGCAGACCTTCTTGAACAGCAAACTGAAGCACAGATGTTTTGCACTTCAAAATAAATCGCCTGATTTTACTTAGTTTCAGTTTTGAAGCTGAAAGTATTGGCTACAAGGAGGCTACATTAGCATGGGAAGTCTCTATCGGAGCTTGAGGGCTGCGTTAACACAGGCAGACAAGCAGCAACATATTCTGCAGCTGGTTTTTTATCTCTCTTAAATTCTCTGTCCCATCAGATTCCTTGAGCGTTTCTTCCATCTTTTATTCATCAGCTGCTGAAGTCTGGGGAGACAGAGGCCACGTAGCCTTCCAGGCTACTTTCAGATAGAACTAACCCTTTCTTGTAGGTGCCTTGGGTCTTCCGCTACCTTGAAGGTCTACAGATCAGGCTGGTTTCTGATATGAGCACTGCTAGCGTGCACAGCAAGTTGTACATCCCAAAATGTTCTCCCAAGGACACAAGGCTATTCCTGCGGTGGCAGCACACACTGAGCAGATCCAGCTCAGTCTACAGGAGAAAAATCTTGAGTTGTGGAGTGAGCTGCCCATTAACACCAGCAATCAGAGTATGATATGGTTGGGACTGGCATAAAACAGAGGAACAAAGCGTTTGCTTTCTTAAACTGTATTACAAATTTAGCATTATAGTGGCAGGAGAGGGGAACATAGCAACAGATAATCTGTTTTTTATCTCTCTGCTGAAGGCAGTTTGTGCTCAATCCCTTGGTTTATTTCTTCTCAGAATGTCATTACTTTTTCATGATAGATGATAGTTCTAGGAGCATGCTCTGAAAGATAACAAGAGAAAGAAAGCATGAAGCTGAATTGGCTTGAAGAAGAAAAAGAAATATTATCATGGTAATTAACTTCAACACATACATACCCGGGAAGGTGGGAATCTTGTGTTTAGCGGACGACACACTTACCTTGTAGGGCTTTGTTCAGTGCTAAGGGGAAGGGAGGGATAGGGGGAACACCTTGCTTTTAAACCAAAGCAAACACATTAATCCCTGAAGTAACTGGCTTGAAATCGGTGAACCCATCCTACAGCCCCTGCTTTACATGTTAAGGGGTTTTGTATGTTTTTGGTTGGTTTAAACCCATACGAAGGTGGACTCAATTAAGCAAGTTCCACTTTCTAAAATCCAGCTTATCCGTTCATTGCTGCACAGATCCTCAGAGGGGTTTATTAGTTGTCAGCTGCTGCTGGCCCCCAAAGTGTGTCTGTGTTTGTGCAACTGGTGAATGGTTGGTTACCTATCGGCGATCAAGTAGCTTTTGCCAGCTAATTGGTACATTGGCTGTGTCACCACCACGAGCTTCTCCTGAGTGCTCCAGGGCAGAATAAAATACAAGTACTGTGGAATCCGATTTTTTTCTTTTTAAGAGGTGTTTGCATAGAAAAACTGTACAAAACCAGCAGTAGCTACCAATAGGTAAATGTGCCTACCCTTAGGGATTCTCTAAGATCCTAGAGGAACACAGAGTTTTTCCAGTCCCTTACCCCACCTGTAGATTTTCCTGATGGAGCTCAGCTGTCTAACTCACTCCTCTGTACTTACCATGTTTGTTATTTCAATGTACATTCATTCTTATCAAACTGGTCCCAGTCCCAGGAGCGAGAGTGGGTGAGCAGCTAGTTAAATGAGTGGATATTTTTATTCCTCAAGTGGTGTTGAAAGGGTGAGTAAACATGGCTTGTTCTGGAGAAGACTGCAAGCATTCAGGCTGAATAGCAGCTCTCTCTTTCATACCCTGCTCACTATGGAGTATTTTCCCACTGGGTAAAAGACTGAATGGAGAATTGAGAAGTAGAAAAAGAACTGAACAGCACAGAGGAATAAAAAAGCAATGCAGTGAGGGAAACTGGACGCAGTGAATTGTAAAATTTCCCCAGCTTTGACAGAGCCAGGATTTCTTTTCTGCAAATGAATAAAATCAGCAGCCCTATTTCAGTCCAATTCTGTGAGCTGAGAGTATCAGCTTTACCAGCTGCTTCAGCAGCAGCTTTATCCCCCTCATTCACCATGAGGAGGGGGCCTTGCTTTTAAAGGTACTTCCATTACTTCGTAGCCAAAAATATAGACTGAAAGAAATGGCACTCTGAAAGCATCGGGGTCTCTGGAGGAGAGGGTGGGCTAAAGAATAAGGAATGGACTTGAGGGGGAGGAAAACTGCACTCTTGAAAAAAACAAAAATCTGAAATTGAGTTCCTAAAATGCCTAATTCTTTCTGAAAACCTTGATCTAGTAATTTTGGTTTCCCAGGAGAGCTAAAATATCGCTAAGGATATTATAAAACTTCTAATGATGTCCAATTTTGTTCTGCGATTCCAGGAAGTTACCTTGGCTCAACGAAAAGGCACAACCATTAGATAATGTCAAGTCTCCCCATCTTCTTGGTGTATCTTTGGGTATTCTAGCAAGAGGCCTGGCACAGTAGTTGTCTCAGTGCAGGTTTAGGCTTAGGGTGCAAATGCCCCAAGTCATCTGAAAGATGGTGCCTTTGTGAGAAAAGTTACAAATCTAGTGTAAATACTTCCAGTCCCAGTTAACCAAATTAAAGCTTATAGGTTTTACAACACACCTTAGGATTCTTTAGGAAACTATTGTACATAGGCCAGAAAGAACCGATGCTGGACATGCTCAGGCAGCATGCAGCTGGAGTCCTCTGCTTTAGAAAGGTGGGGAGAGACACAGTTAGCAAAAGGCTTCAGACACAGCTAGCAATGAAATATCACACAGCCTCCAGCTTTTGCAGAAACATTTGCATTCAGCTGTTGAATTGTGATGACACTGTGACGCTCTGGAGATGCAATGCCAGGCTGCGGCCATGCTCAGCTGAGCTTTCTGATGTTCTGCAATTGCTCCTTTTGTTTGTAGAAAAAAGCCAAGGAGGAAGTTTGCTTGATTCTGGCAAAGGGTGGCTTTGGAAGTAAAGCTCTCTCCCTCTCTAATTGTTCAGTTGGAGTGCTCAGATCTTTCCTTTTCATCCCTCCAGAGAGTTGTTCGATGGTCCCAATGGCTTCACACAATCCTGCACACTTGAGGCAGTAAGCCAATGCCCCTTAGCACAACGCTCTGAGCGCTAGGTGCCTATTATAGGCTGTAATTCCTGGCCCTGCCTGTTTTCAAGAGAGCACAGATTTTATTTGTACTAACTATATACTGACCTTTGACTGCATCAGCCTATTATTTTTATCAGACTTAAAAACATATCATGCACCAGTCAAGTGCCTGGCTGGTTCAAATTATGAGGCTTTTTTCTCATGATGTCATTCATGCCGAGCATCCTATTGACAGCAGCGTAATTTTTACACACCTTTGTGAATCCAGCTCCCAGCTGTCCTTTGTGATTGTAGTTACAGTAAATTCAGCGCAGCTCTTTTCACTGCGTTGTGTGCGAAAAGCAGCCATTGAAGGCCTGCCTGCCAAAGGGAGGCTGGCAGCCCAGCACCATGTAGAAGGTGCCCCTTCACTCCATAACTTTGCTCCCCTCAAATAAAAGTTAAAATGTGGCAAGAGATGCAAAACTTAGGGAGAACTATGTGTGTGCCCACAATATCTCTTAGAAGATAAGATACCATATATTCTTTAAGATGTATCCCCTAAGTAAGCCTTGGAAATTATTAGCTTGGAGAGTTATCAGTGAACAACTTGTTCAGTATCACTTCAAGGCATGCTGACTGCATCCCTCATGACCAAGGGTCTGGAGGCTTGCAGACAGCCTGTTTTCAGCTGTACACAGATGCTGAATTCCCCTGTCAATATAGAGTTTTGTAACGTTATTTATCCCAGGTATCCAGGGAGTTGGGATTAGCTCACCTGTGTAGCTGGTGATGCTCTGGTCATTGTGTTTAGGTAGACTGAAATCAGTTGGAAATTACCGTCATGTCATGCAGTGACTCATTCCTCCTATGCTTTGCTGTGTACCTTCCCTGATGCAATGAAGGTCCAGTTTTGGCGGTCTGTCCTCAAAACCTAGTACATCTAAAGTTTGACCAGCGGTGGCTCAAGGAAAAGATTTTTTCCCCGATGGGTCAGAGTCTCTTTGAGAAGCCTTTAACCCAATAATCTGCTTCTCTCATTTTTTGCTTCCCAATCTGAATAATGGATGACTTTGGATAATGCAATGACCAAGGAACTGAAGAGTATGAAGAGTGAGCGGTTTGGGTCTAAAACTAAACAGTTGGAGCGTAAAGATTTTTTCAAGGGTTTATGCCAATTGGACATGAATGAAATAAAGAAATGGCTCTTCACCTCCATCAGTTCCAGAGAAGGAAGTTTTAAACAGCCTTGTTAGTTTGCATTGTGGACAGACATGGTTGGCTTGTACAAATCCTACCCGTGGGAAGGGCTTTTCCTCCTTTATGTATACAGCTTGTCTGGTTTGAACCAAAGTCTAAAAAGCTGAGGAATCCTCATGCCAAATATGCATTTTGCATTCAATATCCTACTGAGCCATTCCGTGAGGGTTTTCAGTGAAAGACTGAATGCATTCTCTCTTAAGAGTCCAAAGCAATCTTTCAAATTCCAATCTTTCAAATCTTTCAAATCCTTAGGACTCCAAAGAGGAAGTCCTAAGAAGAATTTCCTGTTCTCCTTGAGGGACGCAGTTTTGTACTTCCTTGGAAAAAAATCACTTGGGCAACTACTATCCACCACCTAGTCTTCATGGTTTGATCAATACATTATGAGGGGTAATTCTGACAACATTTAGCTCTCCCTAATAATAATTATTTACCTGTTAGACACTCAGGTTTGGTGTGGAAATGGTATTGATAATATTGCTCCAGAAAAACATCTCATCACTGGCTGAAAGTCAAGCATCCCTAACTATACTATTAGATCTGATTGGTGCTTTCATTGCTATGGCTCATGGGATTCGGCTGACTTGTATGCAGACTCTTGCAATATCAGATGCACTGATTTTTTTTTTTTTTTTTTTTTTTTTTTTTTGTGTAGCTTTGAGATTTTCCATGAGCTAAGAAAGCTATGGTGGTTGTGGGCAGTTGCAGTTGTCCTGCTGTCTTAGCACGGAGTGTGGGTATGTGTTTAGAGGTTGCTAGAATGGTAGTTGAGGTACAGAAAGTGATCATTTCAATGTTGAGTTGATATTCCTCTCTCACTGAGCTAATGCAAAGAATGCTACAGACAAATTCTGGCAGAACTGTATGGATGAAAGGAAAGAGAGTATGGAACTAAAAATGATAGTTTGGGAAAGTTATCAAAGAAAATGGAAGAACATTGTGAATTCCACTATGATTTTGCTCCATTTGGCTATCCATCTTAGATTAGTAAGAGCCAGGTTAGAACAGACTGCATTTTGGCTGTTTAGAAAACATTTGTGCATGTGAATTCATTGTTATCTTAAAAAACATCTGTCCTTTCTCTGCATTACTGTTGCAAGTCGCTATTAATCAGGCATGGTAGTAGATAATATTTTTTGGTGTGCTTCAGTTGGAATTTTTTAAATAGTTCCTTTTAAATACTTTAGGATCACCGATTTTTGAATGTTCCTGTCACACAGATAAACCTAATCGTATATATTTTTCTTTTATCTGAACATTAATACATGATGATTATTTCCTGGAAGTCAAATTAAAACATATCAGACCAATGCTGAGTGCCTTCGACAACCAGAATTAAATAGTGAATATAGGAACTGGGAAATACAGAGTAGAAGGATATACACGTTTTAATGCCCAGATTCAACATTTTTCTGATGCACCAGCATATTTGTGTATTGAAATCTGTATTCGCAAACTGCCATAGCAATGCTAACAGTAAAAAGCATTTGCCAAAATCCTGAGTCAATTGTACATAGAAGCACCTTTACTTTAAAATATCACGTGTGTAGTAAGCAGGAAGCAACAGGTCATGTACCTACATGAGTCATATCTTAAAACGCTTCCAGCAGTCCCCTGCACAATGGTACCCAAAGGCAGCATGCCAGAGGTGTTACTTTAAAGAGTAATGGCATTGCTTTGCAAACTGACTGTATTTCTCTGCGAGAGCTCCCTGGAAGATAGCGTCATTGTCATTAAACAGTAAAAGCTGCCAGGCAACTTCTGGGAGTTCTCAACAGGGTGCTGCTGAAATTCGGTCTCGCTTGAATAACTTTTTGCCTTTCACCTTCTTAAAAAGCCTTCTTATCTGACTATCAAAAATCAGCAGATCGACAGATTGGACTCTAGGTCTTCTCCCTGTATTAGAAGCATTGAAGCAGAAAGCGGTTAAATCGCATCCAAGTGACAACTTAACATGGCTGATGCTGCCTATGTATTGTAGAAATTACAACTCCATGAAAACAGGAACCCACAAACGGTCTTTTGAAGAGCAACATGTAAGAGTGCCTTCTGCTTCTTGCCGCACAAGATTTGAAGTTTTTTGTTTGCTTGTTTTCTTGGGCTTGTTTGTTTTGTATTTAGGAAAAGTGTTTACTTTAAAGAAAAGTGAGAAAAAATTGAATGGAATCTATAACTTTGAGTAGTGCGTGAAGTAATCTCCCGTTTCTTACATGCCCTATAAAAAGGCTTTTAAGGGCTTGCTCCTGCCAGCATTTGTAAAGGAGCTTTTTTGCTCTCAGAGGACAAATCCTGCAATCTGGGGAAATCAGAATTCAATGTAGTTGTAATAAAACCAGACTCGTTGGTTCTTGAATGCAAGCACTACACCTTACCAGCACTGACTGTAAGCAAGCTTAGAGTGTGTGGCCAAAGAACAGGAACAGCTGCTGAAAAGGGAATTCTGTGGTCGTTGGCTCTAGCATCGCAATGACCTGGCGTTCCGTGCGTAGATCTCGTTTATCCATTGAGCAATTGCTCGACTCGGTGGCCACCTCTGGGAGAACACCCCCCTCCCCCCGGGGCTTAGAGAACCTGAACCCCACGCACCCGAGGCTCCGGGCTTTCTCAGGGTGTCAGGCAGCGCGAGTGGCCCCGGGACAGTCCCCGCGACCCGATGCGGAGCGCGAAGAGGCGGGGGCCGGGGGACGCTCGGGGCGCCGCAGTTTCCCCGTGGCGCTCCTGCCCGCGCCGCGGGGGCGGCCGAGCCCGCGGGAGCTGCGCTCGGTGCGGGAGGGCGCGGGGGCCGCTCGGAAGCCCTGCCCCCGCCTCCCGGCCCCGGGGCTCGCCCGCCCGGCCCCGCCCCCCCCACCGCCCCCCTCCCGCGGGCTCCCCCGGCGGCCGCGGGGCGCTACTTGCCATGGACTTGCGGCGTCCCACGGCGGCGGGCGGCGGCGGGCCGCCGGGCGAGCTGCCCTCCTCGCCGCGCTTGCCCTCCGAGCCGGAGCCGGGGCCGGAGCCGGGCCCGGAGCCGCCGCGGGAGGCGGTGCTCTCGCTGTCGCTGCCCGCCCGGCTGCCGGCGAGGACGCGGGAGAGGAAGCTGGACTTGCGGGTGCCCGGGCAGTGCCCGCTGTCCGGCGAGTCGCCGCGCTGCTCGTCGAGGTCGCGGCAGACGCTGACCCGGCTGCGCTTGCGGGGCGAGCGGCGGGAGGCGGCCGCCCCGCCCGCCGCCCGCGGCGCCTCCTCGCTGCTGGAGGAGCGCGGCTGCTGTCCGTGGTGCTGCGCCGCGCCGTGCCGGCGGCGGGGCGGCCAGAGCTCCCCGCGGGGCTGGCTGCCCGGCGGAGCCGCGGGCGCGTGGGGCGGCGGCGGGGCGGCGGCGGGGCGCGGCGGGGAGGCGGCGCCGGGCGGGCGGGGCGGCGCCGCGGGGCCCTTCGGGGGCGGGTAGAGGCCGGTGTCCTCCTCGGCGGGGCCCGCCGGCCGCCGCGGCCGCCCGCACAGGCTCTTGTGGATCTTCTTGAGGCCCAGGTGGGCGATTTCTAGGATGTTGAGGAACAGGGAGACCGCGGCGATGCTGTTCATGAAGACCATAAAGATGGTCTTCTCTGTGGGTCGGGACACAAAACAATCCACCGTGTTAGGGCAAGGGGGGCGCGTGCATTTGTAAAGGGGGGACATGTGAAACCCGTACAAAAGATACTGACCTATCATAAAGCCCACTTCGACCACCGAGCGGGTCAGGATATGCAGGATATAGGTGCGCAGCAGGGAGCCTCTCAAGGGTGCCTTGTGCACCTTCTTTTGCTCCTCCAGCTTGCGCAGCTCCCTCTCCACTCTCCTGTGTTCCTCGGACGTGGGCTCCAGGTCTTCCAGCTGAGCCCGCAGGTGGCCCTTCCTCCTCTGTCGCTCTTTCTCGAGAGCCCGTAATCTGTAGAGCGCGTGGCCCATGTAAACAAGCGATGGAGAAGAGACAAATATGATCTGCAGTACCCAGTACCTGATCAAGGAGATGGGGAAGGCTTTGTCATAACAGATGTTGCTGCAGCCGGGTTGCTCTGTGTTGCAGATGAACTCAGACTGCTCATCGTCCCACACGTCTTCGGCAGCCACGCCCAGCACCAGCATCCGGAATATGAATAGGATCGTGAGCCAGATCTTGCCAACTATGGTGGAGTGGATGTGCACTTCTTCGAGGATGCTGCCCAACAGGTTCCAGTCCCCCATGGCCAAAAGTTCATACCTGAAATACAAAAACGGATGTTCATTTAATACAATACTGGATTTCTTTTGGAAATGGCCCTTTTTAGTTGGTTCAGGCTGGTTGGGTTGGAGTTTTTTTGGGTTTTTTTTATTTTTTATTTTATTTTGTAATGATCTTTGATATACAGTCTTCTGAGCAAGACAGCTCTTAGAAGTTCATTATTTTTCACTTAATGGCTCTTTAAATGAATGCAGAATTCAGGAGTACTGGTGAAAGATGCAAATATGAGATTATTTTAAGCTTAAGAGAGTTTAATTTAAGCTGTAAGCAACAGTACTTCTTAACTTCCTACAGTTTTGCACTGTTTTCTTCCCACTAGGAAAGAAGACACAAATCCTTTGCCACGTATAGTTTAGTTCTACACTCACTCCACTCCACTGTCTATGGTTTTGCCATAGTTTTGCCATAACATAAAATGCTCATGGCTTTCATTTGTTTGATAGAGTTTTGAGAAGTATCCTTCTCTGTGACAGAAGAATGTTTCATTTTTTACCCCAAGGTAGTAGCATTATCAGTGCCACACATCCAATATTTTCCCATCTACCAGGATAACAATTAACAAGTTTCTCACTCAGATTCCTAAAACTAAAAATACATAGTTAATTTACACATAACTGTGCATGTGTAAATACTCTCAGTGCTAGGATAACTAAGTTAATAAACTAAGAGTGCTTCTAGGATTAAAATCTTTAATTTTATGCATTTAAAGTCTTACTGAATCGCCAAGACTTTGTCTTAATTATGAATTTCAACATATGAGATAAATAAAACAGGGATTACACACTGGAGTGATGTGGAGGTTTTTAGCTGTGAGTGTGAGATGATCTTTCTAACTACCACTTTCCCAGAACGTCTTTGATTTACCAGCAAAATGATCTACATTCTGCTGCCAGACGCTTGGTTTCCAAGCCCCTTCTCTGGAAACTATTCAGGAGCCTCAGGTGATGTGGGGAATTGAAACATAAGGTATTTGTTTGTGAGTGCACCGCATGTCCGGTGTTGTGTCCCTGGAATTTTCTCTGCTAATGTGCTAATGTGGTAATAAAATATTGAAAGCATCTGGGATGATATCTACCTTAGGGTTTGCACTTGATTTTTTTTTTTATGTTACTGTACTTTCAAAGTCTCCCAAATTACACTAAACCACAGCCTTTAGGAAAGTGCAATTTCTAAGCTTTTTTTGAGAGTGGCTCGTTACAGTACCCAAAATCGTAACGTAATTGTAATTGATGGCACAGCTGGGTGATACCACCATTAGCAGTAAGGCTTGGTTATGGCTCATGGTATGATCCCGCGTAATACAATTCTGCTTTGAGGCTGTATTTATCCACACTGCAAGTAAAGATTTTCAGTTGTAACCAAGAGTGTCAACATTCTCTGCATAGCCATTCTACAGACTTTATTATTACATCTCTGGGATTTGGGGGGGGTTCTTCAAATTTGAATTTTCACAATGAACTTCTCTTTTGACACTGGGAACTGGCTGAGGAAACTTAGCTAGTCTAGCAATTTCTTTGGTGCTGTGATGCTCCTGGAATATCTTCTTTCCCTGCTCATTCTCTCCCTTGTATATCAATGAAACAAGATACATGGGAAAAAAAAACAAACCAACCCTCAGAAAGAATTATTGTAGTCCATTTTCCTCATCTTTAACAAACTATGGCAGATCTTCTGACTTCATACGGATTTTATTCAGAGCAGATATCAAATCATCGCAATGTTGTAGGCTGGGTGGGCGTAAAGACGTTTGTGGCACTTAGGGGCATGCTTTAGTCATGGGCTTGGCTGTGTTAGGTTTATAGCTGGACTCAGTGATCTTAAAGGTTGTTTCCAACCTAAATGATTCTACGATTCTACATTAAAATATTTGCTGAAAAATGTTACATCTCAAGCTAACAATGTTCAATCTGTTTTTCCAAGCTTGGAAGTCCTGATACAGAATAGTTCACCTTCAGTAAAGCAAGAAGTAGAGGTTTACACAGAGCAAGCTCCCAAACCCAGAGTACTCAAGAAGCCAAGCAGAAGTGGGTGACACTTGCTGACTGCTCTGTGCCGCTTCCCCTGAAAGGTGACTGAATGGTGTCAACACAACAGTCAAGCAAAGGAGCTTTGGGTATATTTGCTGCCTGCTAAATGGCTGATCCCTCACTGAAACTCATAGACTCCACACACAAAAAAAGCAACCAACAAACCAAACAAAACAAAACCAAGTGACATGCTAAAATGTAAATGCAGGAATAAAAGGGAAAGGAGACATGTTTTAATCCCAGAGGTGAAATGCTGGCATTCCTCTAGCAGTAGGAATTACCATTGCCCGTTTTGGAACAGAAAGTGAATGTAACCATTCGGGGTAAGAGAGGACAAGAAGAGGAGTATAAACATATCACTGACTCTCCAGATGTTTGTTTCTTAGGTTGCTTCTACCAGTATTTAAACAATTCTGTCCTCACCTTTCCGTTATAGCAGGCAACAGGGGACAGTAATTGTAGGAATGGTCTAATTCACTCTCTAAGTGAGCTTATTATACCAAGACACCTTCCCTCAAGCCTGCACTGGTAGAACCACAGTATAAATATTGACACGGTAATGTTGTGTATAAAGAAGTTAATCTAGAGCCGCAAAAGCCAGGGTTTCTAAGAAATCAGCCAAAATACTTTACAACCTTGTCATAGCAATGTGCTTCCAACTTTTCCATCTTTCCATTCCCTCGTCTTATTTGAGTTCTGTGTAACATAGTATTTCAGTTCACTGTAGGAGAGTAATCTGAAATATCAATGATATCATTATTTCCAGTCTACTAATAGACTAGAAATTCTAGCATTCTGGTATACTAGCCTAGTATATTAAAAAGATACCATTTTTAGTATAGATAATACATACCTGAGATATTTCTCATTATACCATCTGACGACCTTTGTGTCTGTCCAAATATGTTTAAATGGTTATTTAAAACAATAAAAACTCATGCATGTCATCAGTTAGAACGAGATGGAAACCCACCATTTCTCTTGTAAGTTTATTTCTCAGTTTTGCTACTTTTTATTTTAAAGTTTTTTGATTATTTGCCACTCTTCAAATCACTTCTGTATTAAATTTATGCCAGGTTTTCATCAGCTGTGATTTGAAAAAGCAGAGTTAAATCTTAAATTTCTTGTCAGGAAAAGTTAAATGCTAAGGTGCAAATACTCCTGGGTTTAATTCTCATTGCTTCGAGGCTGACAGGGACCTCCCTGCTCCGTACTGCCCTAGGAAGAATTATTTTTCTGCCGCTTACCTTAGGAGAAAGCCCTTGGTTAGTCTATCTTAGAGTATTGCAGAAGGAGCACGCAGCACTGCCGATTGCTACAGCTCAGAGACCTTCCTTCGACAGTGCTAGGACATCTTTTTATTTTTTCAAGAGCCAAAGCATAGACGTGGTATGCTGAGCGGACTTCTCGGTTCTTTGTAGCTGGATGCCAAGATCACTCAGTCTAAACTATCTGTGCGGGGTTTAAAAATCATCAGATGATAGGATGGTGCCCCTAGCCAAAATTATCGTGCAATTATTTTAGTCAGTGGCATCTAACAAAGCCATTCCCTCAAGGCTCAATCTGTACAGCAATAGTTTGCAATGTCCCTACGCCTTGTTTTAGTTGGTTCTTCAAACATTATGCCTCCACCCAGCTCTCAAATGAATTTTTGTTGGTAAAATGTCTAAATAGGCAGCCTTTACTGTACAATAGAGTCTTACATTTTCTTTACATTCCATTAGTTTCGCTTTGAATCAATGCGCGGGGATCGATCGGTCATGTCCGATTTCATACTCTGTTGCCTGGTGAGTTAATTTAGGATGCGTTAGACTGAGTCTTTGGAAATGGAGGCCACTGGGACCGAGACTCGAGTCTTCGGTTAGAAACACAGGCTTTTGGCACAGTAACCCTTCTTCAGTTGGGTTAAAGTGCCATCCCCAAGCCCATTCAGAATCAGAGACAAGGTTTAAAAAAGGAAGGTGAGTTGCCAAAATGGAGTTTTGTGAGAAATCTGGGCCAACAGAGCTGAGGTTCTGATCCTAAGAGCTTCTGCTGCCTAGGCCTAAATTTTATGGAAATCCCAAATACCCATTTTTTCCTCTCTTGCTCCAGAAATTCCGCCCCTTTTCTTTTGTCCTGTAAGAGGTGTGACTGATTTCTACTTCAGTCTCTTCTGCCTAAAGGTATTCCCACTAACTGGTGGCCAGTTCTCAAAAGACACTACCCCCACCTCTTCTTTGGTTCATCTATCTCAGATGCAAGTACCGGTGCATCCTTCTGTCTTGCACAAGCTGTACTTGTGTCCCCTAAAGTCCTGTTTAACCGTGCCTTCAGAGCTTTGCCTTGCAGCAGGTGAAGGGACACAGCATCGTTCCTCTAGCCCCAGTCTAATGCACCAGCAGCATGGTTTATGCATGTTATGTTTGCTTTAGGGGCAGTAGCACTACAGTTCCTACTCCTGAGAGACGTGTTAATCCAAACCACCCAGACCTCCACAGGCCTTTCTCATCCATATGCTCTCGTGCTCTCTCAAGCCCATGTACACTGCTGGCATTTTATTTTCATGCCTCTTCTCTCCGAAGTCGGTCACAAAGCCCTAAGGCTTTACCTTGCTGCTACAGTTGTCTGAGCTTCAGCTCAGGCCTGGGTGCCCTGTGCTGCCTCACCAGAAGGTGTTGTTGGCCCAGTATCTCCAGCAGCTTCCACAGCTCCCAGGTGTCTCTCAGGAGCACCCTCTTGTCCTGGTTTCAGCTGGGATAGTGTTAATTTTCTTATCAGTAGCTGGTGCAGTGCTGTGTTTTGGATTTGGTGTGAGAATAACCTTGATAACACACTGATGGTTTCAGTTGTTGCTGGGTTGTGTTTCTACTGAGCCAAGGACTTCTCAGTTTCTCAGGCCCTGCTGGCGGGAGGGCTGGAGGGGCACGGGAAACGGGCAGGGGACACGGCCAGGACAGCTGAGCTGAACTAGCCAAAGGGATATTCCACACCATACGGCATCACGTTGAGTATATAAACTGGGGCAAGTTGGCCAGGGCCTGGCGATCGCTGCTTGGGGACTGGCTGGGCATCGGTCAGCGGGTGGTGAGCAATTGTGTCACACATCACTTGTTTTCTCCCTTCCCTTTAGATTTCATTCCTTTCCCCTTCTCCTTCCTTCTCATTATAATTGTTATAAATATTATTATTTTATTTCATTTCATTTCAATTATTAAATTGTTCTTATCTCAATCATCAAGTTTCACATTCCTTCCTGTTCCCGATTCTCCTCCCCATCCCCCTGGGGGAGGTGGTGAGCAGGCACCTAGTACTTAGTTACTGGTTGGGGTTAAACCCCACCACCTCTTCAGCTCTGCTCCTCGCTGTGACAACTTGAGAACTGAGCAAGAGCTGCAGCACCTGTGACTTACTCACCCCTTCGGGAGAACACGCTTTGTCGCTTACTGCAGAAGCAGCTTGCTCTTGGCCCAGCTCACCTCTTCTCCGCTCGGCAGGCCGCAGCGCCAGCACCACAGGCTGCCTACCTCGGGCTGCCCTCAGCGTAACTTGGGTTTAAGGTTTTGGTTTTCTCAGGGGACAGTGGACGTGACAGTAGGCTGCTTAGGGACAATTTGCTGTGTTTCAGCTTTCACAGCAGAACAACTGGCGTTGCTAAAGGACTGCTCATGCAAACTTATTAATGGATGATACAATTAATTGTATGCGGAAGGGAAACAGGGTTGAGGCACTGGGGCGGTGGCAGGAATCGGGATGAAGAACAGGAGCGCAGTGTAGTCCTTTGCATTTGGAGACGAGCAAGGATTTGTGGAGGTTGAGGACGCTTCCTTGCTACAAGCACCTGCCATAATCAGCTTACAGTGTGAATGCTAACGGGCAGTGTGGGGAGGGGGGTGGAATATCCTGGGGATCAGAGATGGGACCTTGGCCAGTGACACCTGAGACAGGTAACTGAGCGGTGGCACAGTGTGAACCAGCACAACTTCATGCCTGACCTTCCCGGACCAGAAGCAACCGCCCTGCTGGGAAGCAGAGGGCCCATAGTGCTGGGGCAAGAGTTGGAGAAAACCAAGTAGGGCAAAAGCTCTAGTCTCGCGCTGGTTCTTCATTAAACCCCAGTATCCAAAGCCAGTACGGGGCGTTTACTACGTCTGGGCTGTGACAGCATGTAAATCATAAGTGGCAGCTATTACAAAACAAGTTCTTAAGGTATTAGGTCCAAACCCACTTTTTAGAGCATTACAGCTTTTGATCTTGTCAGGGATTCACACATTTGAAAACCAGAAAAGGATACGTATGGGAACTAATTGTAATCTTCTTATAACACAGACAGGAGCATTTCCTTGTACTAATGTATTACCATTCTGACATTCAAACCAGCTAACATTACAGGGTCAAAACCACTTCAAAGAGCGCATGCTTTCTGCCATCTCACCAAACCCACCATAAAACCCTGAAGCCAATGCATGTGGAACAGCGAGCTGAACAACAGGCTGTGGCTGAAGCAGTTCGGGTACAGGCACACTGAAATGCCAGGATGAGACTGCAGAATTTTAGCACCTTTAGCCAAAACCACTCCACACACAGTGTAACTGGACTGACTAGAAACCCCTTTGTTTATTAAAAAAAGTCACCTCACTTGAACTTGCAGATTTTTCCATTTTACTACAGATGAACATTACCGGTACTAGACTAGCTGCACAGATTTGGACTGGGCTAATTATCAAAGACCCATACTAATTAGTCTAATAACATGGACAACTGTTCAGGTTCACAGATACAAACCATTGGCCTCTTCAGTTTAACAAGACCTGTGCAACTTACTTTCTGTTACAAGTATTTCTCTGTTCATTTTATTCCCCATGTTATCTCTTGTGACTCAGATGGGGTTGCTTTCAGTGGCACAGCACAGTACTTCCAGACTCCGATGGGAGAGGATGTGCCAGCCACCACTGAAACATTATTCATCTTTCCTATCGAAGCCAATTTTGCTCCTGAAATGCCTCTTGATTGATTTCTTACATTCTACTAAGAAATCCTTAAACCTGTTCCTTGGCATGCTTTATTACTGCTGCCTCCCTTTATGAAGACAAATTGCTAAAGATTATTCTGCAGCTGGCTTTAGAGTGAAGACAATTAGAGGAAAGACTTAATGGAAATAGCTGTGGGTTCCTAGATTGACACCTAAGAGAAATGCCTTCAGTCCAGTCAGCAGCTGTATGTAGACAGTTAGCTGGCACTTTAGAGAAAATCCCTCAAGATTCAATACCCGATGCTCTATGATTTCCCTGTTATGCACATCTCCATAAATCTTGCTCTCTGTATGTCCACTTTGGAAAATTTTCCAATACTCACATCCATTAAGAATTTTTAAACTGAATCCTGTAAAAGTACGTGCAGGATCAAAGCAGACCTATCCTTCAATAGCAAACCGGAGCGAGACTCTCGAAGAGCTGCCATCTACACTCTTCCAATGAAAAGCCTTGGATGAAAAAAGGTCTTTCTCCTTCGTAATGTTCCACTCAGCACTAACCTAACGCTTCTAGAAAAACAAGAGAAAAGCTGTAGGTTCTAATTCATAAAGGTTTAAAAGTTTTATGTCGCTTGTGAAATTGTCCAATTTCTGATCCAGTCACACCCACGAAGAAACAAGTAGTATGTATTCAGAGCAGTAATTGCATCAGAGCAGCAGCTGATTACTTCCATGTTTATTGGCCAGAACATCAACATAACTACCCATTTATACAAACCAACATAAGTAAATTTTAATGCTGCTTCACAGCATTTCTGGTCGTCGAACCATTAGCCAACAGTTCTAGAAAATACTTTCATTTACCTGAGGTTTCACAAATAAGACTGTAATTTACATACAGCACATTTTGCATATATGTATCAAAATTCTTGTTGGAGAAATAAATTACAAACAATGGTACAAAACCACTCCAAGCCACCCTTTGTTCAACAAGAACGTGTGTGTGTGAATTTTACAGTTTTATTTTTTGCATTATTCTTACAGTAAGCAAACTATTCAGTTTATACAAAATAAACCTGGAGTTTTATATAGTTAAAAAAATCATCTTTGGCTAAACAAAGTTCTCTCTATTTTTGTACAGATATTTATATATATATATATACACACATCAAATATTTTACATGACCACGTAGGAACCTGTACAGATACTTACAACAGACAGAACATTAAAAAAAGTTACGTAATTTACAAAAAAAGGAATCCAAGTCAGAACCAAAACAGACAAAGCCCACCCCCCCCCCCCAACCTGTACAGATAAGAAAGTAAATAAACACAGACAAGGAATAAACAACTTTGTAACAAAATAATGCCTGCTATTTTGAGACAGAGAGGAAGCACTTAAGTGGAGAGAAGCTACTTCCCTCAGTGCCTTCAGTACTGTGCACATTTTCATCTCTAAGGATATGGTTAAAATAGTACTCTTAGTAGAGTCTGTTTTTTTTCACAAACATGAATGCTACTCTGCAAACTGACTATTCTGCAAACTGACTCATTTAAATCTCCAAGAAGTAAACAATTGTCACAAATATTTGTTAAGAACAAGCAAAAGCAGGTATACCAATTCTCCACTGAAATCACTAGGCACTGCCAGCGTAGCATGGAAAATGACACTTGGTCATCAAAAGCGAACATTTCAGAAGCAAGCACATAAGATGGAAGACTGCCAGAACTGACATCATCACCTACTCAAGTCATTCTTTGTAACAGTTTCCAGAGCACTGTCTAAAACAAGGACAATGCACTGTTTGGCAGCATGACAATCCATTCTGTAGGTCACATCTACAATACTGCAAAGGTGTCCGTGGCAACATCAATCACAAATTATCTGATGGTTTATTAGAATGAGAAGCTTGTCCCATCAGTTGGAGAGGCAGCAAAAAAACCCCATTACGCTGAAACTGAAGAAGCAGTCATTGGATTCTGAAAAAAAGCCAATTTAATCCTAAATTGTAAGGCAATGTGTTTAGGTGGGATTCTTAAACGAAGTCTAACTAAACTCAGCAGATGTTCTGGCTGAACAAGGACTACAGCAGTTCTGATCCTCAAAAAAGAATAAAACCTCAAACATCAATGAATTCATAATACAAAAAATTGTGCAACTTCCAGGTATGTTTATTAGGGAAAAAAAAAAAAAGAAAAAAAAGAAAAAGCTTTGCAGAAATTTGGGATAAAGAAGTAATATATGAGGGTGTGTGTGCGTATACATATACATACATACACACTTTTAGCATGTATTACTAAAACTGGAAGCAGTTATAAGAGTTCCTTAAAATAGAGCATAATGAATTTCTAATGTACTAAACAATTTGTAAAGATAGATACAATTGCTGTCAAAACATGCCAAGTTGACAAGCTTTTGACACTGCCCGTTTTTACAGAAAAGTTTTTCTCCTGGTTAGTAAGTATAAAATCACATTTTATAAAACTGTAAAGGTCTGTTTCTAAATTAATTTTATAAAGAAAATCACTTGTCAATTTTTATTTTTCTTAGTAAGACAGAATGTTCATTAAGTTGAAGACCTAAACTAAGTACCTTTCCCAGATGTAATTTGGAGCAGAAAAATATACTAGCCTTTTCCAAAGGAAAAACAAAAAAAACCCTGAAAAATTTCCAACGTATTTTTCATGGAAAAAAACCCTCCAACTATTCAAAATTCAATACTGTCTTTTAAAATATCATCAGAATTGCAAAATGTTTTAAACTACAAGACAATTCTTTGTAAATGAACACTCACTACAGCATTTCACAATTTAAAAGAAACTGAAAAATGGGTCCCTGCATTAATGATTGGCTTCATTCTTTCACAGAGGTTGGGACTCACTTTATTTGACTTCAAAAATCGAAAAGTTAGGGGTTTAGACTAGACAACTGGCTTAGATTTTCTCCACTGTCAATGACGACAGATGGACGTCCTAAAAGAGAAATTCATTCATCTGTGTTGAACACTGGAGTCATTAAGAATTGGCTTAGATAGTGTGCTTAAAGCTGAACACAAACCCTGAACTCAGATTCTCTCCTTGGAACCCACTATGAGTGACTAACAAATCAGCAAGAACCACCTATTCCTTACCATCAGAATCTGACACTAGATAAGCAGCTTTTGGAACCGTTGCTATCATTGCCCTGCCTTATTTTAAAAGGAAAATGCCTAACTTCTTAAAATATGTTTCAAGATAACCAAGATTACATACCTGTCATTTTCCAGGATTATCTACCCACTGGATTCCAAAACACTCTTCTTAAAATCCTAGTTTGACACCACCATATGCAGTACTTCCGAAAAGTTAAGCAAGAGCCACCATCTTCACTTGACTGCATGCCCTTGTCTTTGCTTATAGAACACATTTAACCAACAGATGTTACCCCCTTGAAATGATACCTCTCCATTTCCACGTCCCCATTCTTTCCTAGCTAGCTTGTTTGTAAAGTCCCCTCTGTCTGTGTCATTCTGATAAAGCACTTCAGAGGAAACCGGACAGGGAAGTAAATAACAGTGCACCAGATTACCAAACTCAGTATACTGGATACCTTCCACTAATCCCATCACATGAACGCAGTGGTTGTAGTCCAGTGTTGCTGGTAACAGTTAAACCCCATAGCCATGAAGCAACTTGTTGGTAAGTTTACTTGCACTTGGATTTCTTGAACAGCTTCATTAACTGCTTGAACCTTTCTGAAACCTAATGGAGGACAACAAAAAGACATAACATTAAGGCCCCAGATTTCCGTACCTACAAAACCAGACTGATCTGACAGCATAAAGTTTTCTTAAAAAGACCACTGTTTTGTTTTTTATTGGCTTGCAATAAATTTTAGCGGGAGAATTTTAGGAGCACCATTAACAGGTTAACTGGATGTAGGAAGTCTTCCTATCCCTTTGACATCTAAAATAGCCTCTATGTCAGCTCACAGAGAGCTAGATCAACTACTGGTTTAACACAGGTTTCCTTACAACAAGGAGAGAAAAACTGAAGGTTTCACAGTCAATTGGACTTGAATTTCGCCAGGTATAACTGTGAGTAAGATTGGAATGTAAGGACAAAAGCTTCTTTTGTACTCCACAGTTTATTGGATACTTTCTACCTTCTTGTACAACTGTTGCTTCGGGTATTTATGGCTCACCATAAAGTAATCTGCCTACTAAGGGTTTTACAAAACTGGTCTGTAGATGAGAGTCAAACATCTCTTCGTTGAGCATAGTTACAGCTCACATAGCAACCTAATTCAATAGCAAGTTAGATTTTCATATTGCTATAGTGTATCTACCATCCACCAAACACCTAACTGGGAAGAGTGGCATAAATGCACAGATAACACTATCTTGCCCAACCATCCACCACAACGGCTTCTAAACCCTGCAAAGATTCTGTAATCATACAACACATCCTAAAAGCCAAATCCTGAGTACACAGGATTTCCTAACTTAGTCAAATAGGTGTTTCTCCCTTTCCATATTTGCAGGATAGAGATTAAGATAGCAATTCAAGACATGTACAAAGTTATCTGCAAACCTCTGGAAATATGCTACATCAACTTGACATCTGTGTCTTTTGAAGTTTTTTAATTAAAAACTGAAAGAAAAAAGGAAGCATTTTCATGAGAGGTGTCTTTTCTACAAAATCCTGGGGTATTTTTTCCCATTCTTTTCTGATTTATTAGAAGTGTGCAAAGGCTTTGGGCCTCTCCAAAATTGCCTTTCTTTAAGTACTGATTCAACGATAGAAACAATCCTGTCATCCCTAGCTTATGATTGGACACAGCAGTTTCAATACCAATCAAACAGGTACTGAAGAATCCGTGGACCATAATATCCCTATCATGTGTATTTTAAAAAAGTAATAACTGGGAGAATCTAAGATTTTTTTTCCAAGAACCCCCCAACAAAAGACATGAGAAAAAAATTTCCAAATTTGCAGAAGATCTCCAAAGGTTTCTGTTCAACTGCAAACATAAATGTAGCAACATAGCTGTTATCAAATATATGAATGATAGCACCTACCTGATTTGGACTTTTGTTCAGCCTAGTGGCCAAGGAACCAAAGGTTTTGCTTGACGGCCCTTTTCTCTGACATTCCAGTAAAATTTCTCGGTCATCATTTCTAGAGCAAAAACACATTTTAAAAATATTAATACATATATATGTGTACATGCACACAAACAAACAAAGAAAATTGTACAGGCATATATAAAATTCTGAGTTTTTCCAAACTGTGGAACATGAGTTCAAACAGCAGCAATGAACTTATGGAGGATCCTCCTCTCCCAGCACAGAGTAACAGGGCTCAGTACAAACAAGTGGTAGTGGAGATCATGCTACCCTATTAGAAAGGGTAATATGTATCCATATGAGGATTATTACAATTGAGTTAGCCCAAAACCAAAGTAATAAAAAAGAATTTTAAGCTTCTAGACCAGACATTTAAACTTCCATTGAAAAAAACCCTCATAAATTTAACAGGGGCCAGCGGTTCTAGACAGACTTGCCCCATTTTGCACAGCTAAGCAGCAGCTTTCACCATAGGCCCACTGACTCAAAGATTAAAAAAAGATGTTTGACTTCTCTTAAGTGGCTTAATACAACAAACACCGAGCACATCTACTGTCCACACAAGAATAAAGGACCGATAGTCTACTCTTGGGTGTGTCATTGATTTGCTGTTTGTCTCACTAAAGAATTTAGGTATACGTAAAATGTATATAGACAGTCGTTGTACAGTAGCTACTATGTACATTTGGTTGAAACCTGCCATATTCCAATAGATTATATTTAATTTCCTCCATTTCAAAGAAAAATGTAATGACTAGTTATTTGAATAAACTCACGTTTTTTAGGCATAGTTCAAAGATGGACAAAGACTGAAATAAAAGAACTAGTCGTATTCATAAGGAAAACTGTAATAGTCTCTTCCTAGCTCATCGGTTTGCACATTTAAAAATCATGCTAGCTTTCACAGCCTTTTTTTCATGGGAGTGCATTTTCTTTTAACATGCTACCTAGAAACTTCCTTTATATCTGAACTGTAGTTCGGAAAAGTCTGCCCTGAAAATTTTAGAAGCCACTTTATAAGATACTGATTGTATCAAGTTGTAGCAAGAACAGCAAAACCTGCTAGCTATGGTAAGGATAAAAATACACCACAATAATTTTGCATGTATTTTCAATACACAGAATCACCTCATTTGTCATTCACATCCTACTAACTGGAATATATGGGCTAAACTGTTAGTACATTTCTGCAGACTGAGCAGCATAGGCCCCAAAGAAGAAAACTGTTTGCTTTCATCTCCTCCACAGAGAGAGGGCATCTTTAGCTGCTCTCCTTTACACAGACACTAATGCTTCCAGGCCTTGTAGGAACATAAAAGGCCTCCACCCCCTACCAAGCCTGGCTGGAATTTTTGGACAGGGAAAGGAGCATGCAAACAAAAATTACAGACAGTGCAACATAGTAGGTCGTTACTTCAGCATTAAAAACAAAAGCAAAATGTATCCTTTGTTTTGAGAGACTGGGGTAAGTGATGGAATTAGTGATGATAATGGAAGCCACTGTCTTTAAGACAAATCTGATTGAACCTACCTAAGAAATTACTAAAAATTGTTCTCTTCCAAAGACTAACAGGATTACATTAAATCAGTTCACCTTTTAAATTTTTTTAAATTTTTTAAATATTTAAATTTTAAATATTCCTCTGAACAACTGTTACAGACAAAGGATAAAACAAGATTCCAGCACCTCTCAGTGCTACTCAGAGAAAACGTCAGCCTCATAAAGCCATCCTGCATAGACAGGAAGAAGCTCCTGCTCCACTATTTACAGCAGGATGTCGAGCTACTCAGCAACTTCAGCCATCAGCTAAATATCCTTTTCCTCCCACTTTTCAGTCTATCATGTAGTTTAAAACACTGTAAACCAATCAAACAGATCAAATCAGAAATTACCTCGTCCAGGAAACTACTACTTCTCCTTTCTTTTTAATGATGTTTTTGGCATACAGACTAGGTGATGATGCAGATGATGATGCAGATGACGCTGAAGGAGAAGAATCTTTGTTCTGCTGCAACTCATTCTTCTTACTAGAACATATCTTGGGTGCTGAATTTACCTCTTCAGACTTCGTATCACTTGCATCACTCCCTTCACCTGCTGATTCAGTTTCTCGTCGTTGCCTTTTTGAGTTGGAATTCTCTCTGACCGACTCCTTTTTCCTTTTTTTACTAGTTTTATCATCTATACTTATCTGGCATCCTTCACCAGTATTTGAGGTGGATTTTGTTTCAAAATTACATTCACCTGCTGCAGTCTCATTGGAAAACGCTCCTGTTAAGTCTATAAATGCACCAGCACACTCTTCCAGTTCTTCCTTTTTATTACTGGTTTCCAAATTTCCTGCAGAAGTTTCCTGGCTCCTGTTATTTGCAGTGGATTTCACTGCACAACATGAAATTTCACCAACAATATCATCTGTTATGTCTACATATGACTCTAAACTGCATCCAACACCCATTTCATTTATGTTTTCAGATACTTTCAATTTGTGTGCCTGAGATTGCTCAGAGCCTTCATCTGGGCTTTCAGTGTCATGGTTCTCTGCGTCTGAAGATTTTCTACAGGGTCCAAGCAACCCAGTAGTTTCTTCCTTTCCAATACTATTATACGACTCCTTTAGAGGCTGAGGTAAGGCAGGATGTTGTTCTTTTCTGATGCTGACATGAGGCAACCGATCTGTCTTAACCAGATCTGGTTTGACAGTTCCTTGCACAGTGGCTGCTGTGGCAATCTGACTGTCCCTTTCTTTTGCCCCACTTCTTATTTCTTCTTTTTCAATTTTAGCTGAGGACACCCGTGCCTCCTTCACTAAAGCCACCTGATCAGATGCTGTTGAGATAGATGGCACTGCACGCCTAATCTTTACAATAAAATGGTCATTGGATTTCTCCATTATTACTGCTTGCATTGGTAGGCTGGGACGACACTGAAAACCGGGAGCAACAGGCCGACTTGTCCATGATGAAGAACAACTTGATTTACTGCTTGAGTTATCAGATTCTAAAGCCAAATGAATGTCTTGTTCAGTGGCATCCTCCTCTTCAAGTAGTGCATCTTCGCTGTAATGTGCACTGAGAACACCCTCGGGAGTTGAGCTAGAATTATTCTCAGGTTTTAGGAAGCTGAGGTGAGCATCTGATTTCAAAGGTGATGGAATAGTTAAGGAAACAGCCAAATCTTCAAGAAGGATAGAAGAAACAAATGATTTATTCTTTTGTAAGTTGCATTCATCTTCTTTGCATGAAGCTGCATTTGTAGGAACCTCAAACATACAGCTTTCATCTAGTACATCTGGATCAACAGACATCTGAAGCCTAGATGCTAAAGAGGGAGCTCTTACAGGTGAAACAATAGGCCAGTTAATATCCTCTACTGGTCGAGATTCCACACAAGTCTCCTTTGGAACAATCTCTTGCACCAGTTCAGCAGCATTACCTCTGCATTTATAACTGTCTAAAACCTGTTTCTCTGGAGTCCTGAATTCCCACTCATTTCTGTCAATACTGCCACCATTTTTTTCTAAGAGATCAGAACCTTGCAATAAGCTTTTGAAAATTTCGCCCATTTGAGCATCACTTACAAGATTGAACGTAAGACTGGATGCTTGTTGTTCCGTAAGAAGCTCATAACTAAGATCAGATTTGTTAGCATCTCTGGAGAGTTGGAATCCTTCCTTTTCGTATTTAACACCCTTAAATGGAGTGAGAGTGCCTTGCAAATTATTCTCTTTAAAGAGGTGCACTTTGGCTTGGGAATTCCTCGTGTTATCAATGGAGTTAAGACATTTGGTAAAGGCAGGTTTTGGTGCATCTGTTTTACTTTTCTCGTGCTGACACTTAGGTCCCTGATAACCCACAATTTGCTTTGAAATGATGTATTCTTCGTGCTTTTGAGATCTGGCTTTCAGGGACCTTTTTCTAGATCTTTGCACATCATTTTTATGACCGATCTTGTGTTTTTGCTTTCCTGCTTTTTCAAATTTCCCTTCCTCACTCTCATTTTGCACATCACATAGTTTTATTATAATTCTCCTTATCTTTTCAAATAAGTAATCAAGCTGTTCATCTACAAATTTCCATAACTGTTTTTTCATATCTGATACTTGTTGTTCAAAAAGACGGTCCACTATTGCATTCTTTTTAACTTGCTTAAGTTTGGACTCTATAATATCACAGATATTCAATTTTACTGTCTCACCTAATGTAGACATCTTGGAAAAGTTCAAGTATTTTATTAATGATGTAAAATTTATGATACCAGATTCTATAATTCTGTGAAAACGTTGAACTGGGAAGTGTACCTTGAACTTCATGTAATTTTTCCTCATCTGTTTTCGTACAGCTCTTAGCATCTGCATGACTTCTTGTACATTTGAAGGTTCAACAATAACATGAACTATTTTTTCAAGAGAAGCAATGCTCACTGTTTTATTTTTCTTCATATCCTTCGAAGATCTGAAAGTCTGATTTTTATGCCTCTCTCCGTTCTTCTTTGTACTTACTTTCACAGAAATAAATTTTCCATAATCTTCATTGCAACACACAGTTTTGCTCTTTTGATTCTGCGGACTGCTGGTCAAATTTCGTGCCTCGGGAGAAGCTTTTGGTCTTGACTTCTTTGTATTTTCAGAGCCTCTTTCTAGTTTAGATTTTTCTTCATCACTGCTTATGATTTCTCCTTCTTCTATTTCATCTGAAGAGATACTCAGCTGGGACTCCATCTCCAAGTGTTCATCAGACATGCTAACTGGCTTCTGATTTTCTTTGTTTAACTCCTTTGACAAATTCTTTGATGGACAGACGACGACTGTACTTTCAGGAATTACATCTATGAAAAGAAAACAATTTGCCAATCGCCATGAAGAATGCAATTATAAACAGACATTTTCAGAAAAACCTGGAAGATTCTTTTCTCTAAAGTGACCATTCAGAACCGTTTGAAACTGCCAACGACAACTTGGAAAGTCTGAGCTATAACAAGTTTGGGTGGTTTCCTTCAGCAGCTGCTAGTTTAAAGGATTTTTCTGAGCCTTGAAGGGCAAGTAAGACCTCAAAGTTTCACTAAAATCATGTGATCTCTCTCAGAAATACATCCAATGAAAACAGAAAAAAATCTAGCAGTTTCCATCAGCTTTGGACTTCTTTCCATTTATTTTAACAAGTTTTCTGAACACTGCACAATCTAAAATTTAACTTCAACATTATTATAGACTAACATCTACATACAATAAGTGGCTTATCTTTTAACAAAACAAAATGAGAAGAACAAATGCCCTATTAATGACCTATTAATGTCAGGGCTGAAATAAAGGCTCTTTTGAGTCTTTCAATAAAGTGACTTACTAAACAAACAAGTACTAGGCAGCACACACATGATAAATCTCCTATTTCAGTTTTATGTGCATTTAAGATTACCATTACTGTAGCTAAGCACAACCGCATAAAAAGCTTTTCTCTCAGAAATTTTGGACAAAGTCTCCAGTTCAGGTTCCGGAATGACAGAAATGAGGTACGTGAGAGGAAAAGCTAAAGTTCTGCCAATTGTAGCATGCCTTACTCTGCCTCACAGATGTTTATTAAATCTTTTATATTTTTGAGATATCATCAACTATATATTCAATCATTATTTTAATTTCAAACCAAATGCTATTTTGTTAAGAAAAATAAGCAATTACGGTTAGCTACAAAGCAGCATGCTACAAAAGATGAAAAGGCAAGCTCATTTCCATTGTATAAAAATTCCACTGAAGTGTATATGTATCAATTAATAAGATTTGCAGTTAATTTTAGGCTTGCTGGGCACTCTAGTTAATAAAACACTCTTATGTTCAATTGCACATAATTAGACTACTTATTGACCTCTAACAAACATCTCATAAAAGATCATATTTAAATTGATCTCCATAAAAAAATGAACTTGCAATTAAAACTTTAAAGCAACATTTTAAAAAGTTTACTTTACAGATTCTGCAGGAGCAAAAACATACTCTGCCACCGCTCCATTTCAGTTTTACAAGGATCAATAACCTACTCAAACAAATCAATATTTTGACAAACCAAACTATAAAATGAAAGTGGTCAAAATACAGTATTAATATATGTACCCCTGTCCTACAGAACAGTAAAAAGGCGAGTACTGAAGTCAAAGACCAAGAGAAACCATTGCCTTCTGTCAATTTAACAGATGCAGAACATTTGATGTGTGTATCGTTAGTCACATCACCAAGACAACTAAGCATCTAACTTCAGAGCTGAAAATCGCTGCTGGATGGATTCCTCTAGTAAGTAATTTGGGGAAACACTACAAAATCATAAAAATACTTTTATTTGATGTTCATCTACTCTGATCCCAAAGCTCCTGTGTTCCCCCAGATATTCAAAAGAATGTAAACTACTAAAGGAATTCACAGTTAAAACAATAGCTGTCTCAAGCACAAGAGACACAACTCCTGAGCAAACCACACTAAGATTTGCAAGAAGATAGGATTATGCTCCAAAACGTAAGAAAAAGTATTTAAATGCAACTCTATAATTCTTCTTCTAGTAGGAAATCCAAAGTTCCAAGAAAGCTTTTGATGAGTTGCAGCAGTATATTACAGAAAGATTTAAATTCACACAAGGAAAAGATCTGAACTTTGGGTCGCCTATTTTCTCTTCCTGTGAGTACTGTCATCGTATGTTATCTCCTTGATACCTTATTGAGGACTTATTAGTCTCTTACTTCATCAATGATAAATCCTAATGTTCTATTTGTTCTACTATTCTCCCCACTGATTTACAATTATTAAGTACATATATGAATTCACAGTGAAATTAATCCAGATGGAGAGCAAAGTTACCTCTTAGCTGACATTCCTAGAAATTAACTCTTAGATACTCTCTGCAGCTTTCTCACAAATAAATACAATATGATCCTAAGGAACTTTTGCCCCTACAATTTCAGAGAAAAACCTAATGTGAACTACTCAGAACTAAATGCAATCAAGAAACCTACATGGATTTCCTTTTTAGAAGTTAGTACATAACTCTTATTTCAATGACTTATCTGGCAGTAGTGAGAAACTCCAATTTTTATAGCAGTAAATGGTCAACTGGCTACAGTGTTGGCTGTACTGTCATATGGTTCCAACACAAAGGACCACTGAGACTTAAACAGCTTAAGAAGAAACAATTTGTATTTTTGCGAAAGCAGTTAAAAAAAGTAATTTCTGCTTTCCATGAATGGATCTTTTAAGCCTTTATGCAGAAAAGAAATTAGAATACACATGTACAAATACCTTTGTTATAACTCTTCACAAGACCTTTGCAGGGACTTTCCATCTTAAGTGCTTTAGCCAAAGGGCGCATCGGACTGTTCAGTGGGCTGATTGCCTTTGGAATATACCTCAAGTGATTGAGGTCAATGCTTAGTATTGAGCTGTCATCATCAATAGGAAATGGGTTAGTTTCTCTGTCTTTAGTTCTAGGATACATCTCACCGCTAAGAGAAGATGCTGCAGTACGGATTTCAGTTAAGTCTGGCTCCAGATCACAAGCATTCTGGTCAACTAATGTTTCATCCTTCTCAGTTAACATAGTTCTGTCATGTGACTGAGATGTACCCGTATTAATTTCACAGATACCCTCTCCCTCAGTGGGACACTCAACATTTTCTGCAGCCAAAGGATCATCATCCTTCACTACTTCCATTAAAGAGTCTGGTTTTGTTTCGCTAGTATCATCTGTGATATCACAGCACTCCAGGTCACCAGAATTTTTGGCTTCAGAGTCATCCAAGACAAGGTTTTGAGAGCCACACTGGTCTGCTGAGCTTTCTGTGTTAGCAGCTAGCTGTATTTTATCTTCTTTCTTCTCTGCTGCTGACTCTGGAAGGGCTCCCATACTTTCACTGACAGGTTCAGACTGTGCTGCTGCTGGTACATTATCATCCTGCATCACACCCACCATCACAGGCAAGTTTTCACACTCTGCCACGCTCCCTGCCACCTCCAGGGGCAAAGATTCAGGGTGATTCAGATCTGACACTGCCGCTGCTGTAGCTGGGGCTTCCGATTCAACCACATCACAAGCCTCTGCTGCTTCTGATGTTTCAGCCTGCATCTCATCAGGAACAGGTAACTCTGCTGCTCCTGGCAAAGCCTGGGGCTGTACCTGACCCACTTGTGCTTCTGGTAAGATTTCCGAGCTCAGTTCATCCACTGCCACTGCTGACAATGCTTCAGATTGTGCTGGATCTGCTGCTGCAACTTCCACTGCTTCATCTTCAGAATTAACAGGAACTGGCGGTGCTGGTGCCCCGTCACTTTGAGCTGCACTGTCCAGAACTTGTAGTGTTAAATCAGATTGCTCTGTGGGACCACAGTTAACAGGGTGGGCAAAATCTAACAGTTCTGCCTGCAGCGTGAGCTCTGCAGTCCCCTCATCAGCGGCCTTTGGGGAAGATGTTTTAAGTCTATCTGTTGGAGAGAGACACTGCTTCTTAGCAGGAGAAAGAGTTAAATTTAGCTTTTCCATAAAGCTAAGTTTTAAGTCTTTGCTTTTTGTCCCAGTGTGATCATCTTTAGTTTTGGGAACTTTATGGTCTTTAAAACTGTCTGCTACTCTGGATGTTGCTTCTAGCTTATAGGACTTGTTTCTCTCACTTTTTGTAACATCTGTACCTTTCTTGGATTCTTTTGCAGATTGGTGAAAAAATTCTTTTGCAACTTTTCTTTCATTTCTAAAATGTTTATTCTCATCCTGATTCTCTCTTTCTCTTTTCCTTTTTTCTTCAGTTCTGTGTCTTTCTGATTTGGAATGTGCTGTTTCCCATTCGTATCTACTACTATTTTCCTTCAAGCGTGCATATTTATGCTCTCTGCTTTTGGAACTAGAAGGTGAAGTCCTTCCGTCTCGAGAAGTATAATCATTTGCTCCCCTGTCTCTCCTGCAGTCAGTGTCTTTTCCTTTTCTAGACTCTTCCATGCGACACTTACGTGATTCATGAAGACTCTTTGAATGTTCATTCTTTGAGTGTGGACTACTCCCTCTACCAGATCTCCTTGGTTGCTCTTGTAGCTTTTCATTTGGTTTATTTTTTTGGCCAGCATTTTTTTCATCTTTATCATATGTTTTAATGTCTTTTTTTAATACATTTTGCGATCTCTCATCAGCAAACAATTCACCTCTTGTTTGAAATCTGTCTTTACCAGTAGTTTGTCTTTCCCTGGAAGAAACACCTCTTTCTACTCTTCTTTCTACACTTGGACTGCGTTTGAGTTTTAAGCTCTGACTTTTTTGTTGCAAGTCATTTTTACTAGCTTTCTCTGAAAGAGTTTTCAGCTTTTGCTGAGGATCTGAGTTTCCTTCTTCACTGTCACCGTTGTTTCCAGTGCTCTGATGTACTTCTCTTTTGTATTTGTTGCCATTTCCCCTACTGTACTGTTCATTACTTTTAATTTCTTTCCTTTCCTTTCTGTTATCCTTGTTGGAACTATGGTCATAGTTTGGCAGACAGGTATGAGTACTGTCAATGCAGAGCTCTTCGGGAGGGTATCTCAGCAAATATGGAGTGTTTCTTTTTTCAGAGCTAGACTTCCCACTGTCTGTATTATGAGATGAGTAACTGTGGTATGTATCTTTTGAACAGTCATTTTTCATTCTGTGCTCCATCTTCACACTGTCACCTGAATCAGGAGGTCTGAATTTGGAATCTTTTGTTTTACACATCTCAGAGCACCTTCCATTAGTTGATCCTGGAAGGTATCTGGTGAAACTACTTCGATGACTGGGAAATTCTGATAGCCTGTTTATAAAAAGAAAAAAGTGACGTTATTTTTGCATTTACTTAAACATAACTAAAGCCAAATTGCAATGAATCCACAGATCTCAAAATTTTTCATGCTTTCTTTCAGCTTCATGTTGAAAAAAAAGTGGGATAAAAAGAGAAGTTTAATAATTTCCATTAGCACAGAGCAAAAGAACATAATCTGTATCCATGCTTTTGAAATGAAATTCATCTAAAGAAAAAGCAAGATCTGTGGAAAAAATCTGTACTGGTTCTAACAATTTCAGTAATTCTGATGAGTATTTCATTGTCCAGTAATAAAAATCTTGCCCCAGAAAAAAAAAAAGTTATTCTTTACAGCATTAGTGATTTTTAAAAATAAAACACAAAGCAATTCAATACTTTACTACTTGGTAAAACAGCAGCCAAAAGAATAGGTAAAATGTGACTGTGCTTACTCTATACAATAAGCAAATAAACTACCATGTTTGGAACTTGCTGCAAGCTACAGAAAACAAGTAGTAAATTACAATAATCAAGCCTCATCAAGGCCACGTGCTACAGCTGCAAGGTCATAATAAAAAGGAAAAAAAATAATTTAAAGGGACACATGTAGCCTGTATGGCCCGAACTTACTCATTACTGACAGAACTCAACAGTTACCTCACCAGAAAAAAACCCGAACAAAAAACCACAACAACCCACTTTTCTGCCATATTTAACAAAACATCTCATTAAAATGACATGATTAAAGACAATTGCAACCTTCTTAAATACTCTCCATTATCTAAAAAGAATGATTGTGTCTAATCCATGCAGAGGGAAACAAAAGTAAGAGTCATACCAGCAAATGATGGCAGCAAACCACCAAATGTATGGTTCTTTTTAGAGCCAAAGATGAAGGGGCTGCTACACACAGATATTTGGTTTTAGCTTAAAATTCTATGTTGATTCAGTGTCCAGTTGCAAAGGGTCAGTTCACATGTAAAACAAATCTCTATTTATCTCCAATACAAAATGGGGTTAGTTTTGCTTTATAAAATCAAACACTTCCTATGGGCCAATACAGTAAATGTAAATATGTAATGATCAGCTTATACAACTGGCTCTACTCCAAAAATGTGACACCTATGTGAATGTTGAACTAAAACGAAGCTGCAGCTGCTGTAATCAAAAACCCTTTCCTATATTTCTGTTTAATTTTGAACTATACCACTAAGTTTTTGCCATGCTTTAGGCTGGCTATTAGATCTGCGCTACATATGTGATAAATGTAATTGTATTCAAGTGGGGGGGGGTGTTTTGGTTTTGATTTTTTTTTTTTAGATAAGCACTAACAAGTCCCCTTAAAGATATTATCTTTGAAGTAGTCTTTACAGATAGGTAGATTGCCTAAGATGAGCTAATTTACTACAGACCACGCAGCAGACAAGGCATGCTTCTAATACCTCAAAGTGCCACTTTCCCCACAATTTTCCACGATGTATGCCCCTAAAATGCCTAGATCAAATACCTTATACATAAATTTTTAATCATCATCAGAAGGCATTGCAACAGAGTTTGTAAACTCTTCAATGAGGTCAAGTATTCAAAACAACAAAAATATTTTTCAAACAACGTGATTTAAAACCCAGAATACCACAGTCAAAGGTGTGAAAATGATAGCTGTCGTACCAAAACCAATCAACTGTAAGAATTACACATGTTAAAACCTCTTAACCTCCATCAGATCATACCTGGTAATTTTCTTATTTAGGAAAAAAAATAAATCACAGTTATTATGCATATAGCCCCTAGCACAGTAACATCAAATGACCTTTCTTTATAACACCTTTGGAGCCAGAAAACATCAAATTGTCAAACTGAAACACAAACTAATGTGGCCGATGTCACACAAGTGACAAGCAGGTAACCCTGTGATAAGCTAGGGGTTCTCAATTTTGGAACCGTGCTCTGGTTTCAAGTGGTTCAGAAACCTTAGACTCAGCTACTCTCGTATCCATACTTTAATATTTGTAACTCCTTGCCATAAGATTAGTAATACACAGAAATTGCCAAGAATTCTCTAGCTGCTACTTCCCACCATGGGAGACAGGGCTTTCATATCTTGCCATGAAAACATTACATAGTCTCTTCATTATTTTCATTTGTTGTCTGAAGTTCCAAGGAATTCATGGTTGAGGCCATAAGAGACCAGTTCTGAAGTTGAACTATGTAAGATAGCATCTGCTTTGAAACATGGAAAATGGTTAGGTAACCCACCAGGAATGGTGGCAATGGTCACCCTTTGGATTCCTCCTCATTTTGTTAATTAGAAACCAAAGACCTCATCAAGAAGAGACACTTACCTATTTTCTGATTTTACCAGTACTTAAACCCACACAAACAATTAATTTACTAAGTAATGAAGAAAACCATTAGTTTAAGTAAAACACCACAAAAGTTTCTTACAAGTATACAAACATGATCAGACAAAAAGCATGCTTTCAGTTCCACTGAGTAGTTGTACCTTTGATGGAGATTACTGATTTCTTCATCCTTACGGTTAATTTCCACTCTTGCTGTTTTGATAAGTGCTGAAATATTCTTTTTCAGAGCTTGGTTTTCATTCTGCAGAATGACATTCTATTTTAAACATATATACCAAAAAAAGAGAGGGGGAGAGAGAGGGAAAAAAAAAATTAAAAAAAAAATTAGCTTGGGTATCCAAACACATAATGTAAAACAGTGCAAGACAGCCATTAGAAAAAGTCCCGTCACACGCAAACTGACAGTAGAACATACAGAAACTGTTTTGGAGAAGTCAGAGTTACTGAGTTCCAAAGGAATTATTTTTTTTTAAACATCAATCACATTTATGTTCCTGTTTCTGTTCCTAGTAACTATTTAAGATGTTTCAAGCATTCAATTTATTAAAACCGAAAGATGCTAAAAAAATTATAGTCTGCCCCTTTGCTTCATTCTTTTACTCAATTTATTCCTTTCCTGGTCACTGTATCAAATGAGAGATGTAGCTTTTAAGCACTTTCAGAAAAAAAGGGTAATTGTGTTTCTTTCAAGGTATTAAACCAAACTTTGGGTGCTCTATCATTCCAGCATTTCTAGAGATGTTCCAGAATGCTCTGTCAGTCCTAGAGATAGCCCCTTCTCTTAATAATTATCCTCAGCAAAGCCTGCTCAGAAAGGCAGACAAGTTGTGCAGAAAACTATAGATGTGTCACAGGGCAGAAGCTGCTTACCACTGCAAAGCATAGAACCTTTGGGACTTATCTGTAATACACAGTAAAGCATGTTGCAGAATTGTAAAATAATCTAACTATATAGAATGGCACAGCATGGGGGTACTAGCTGAAGTAGAAGAGCAGTTCAGCCTCATCAAAACAGCACTGTGCTCAAAGCAATGCAGACATCTTCCAGTTCTAATGGCAGCTCAAGTACAGCTGCAACCTTCTTCCTAGTGTGGTAAAGGCCTATTTTTTTAAAAAGCAAGAGAACTGGATACCTTTCTGATAACCACTCATTTGACGTGCTTATTTTTCTAATTAAGGAGATAGAAAATAGCTTAAGCAACTAAAGTCTTACCGCACACAACATAATGAAACTAGTAAGATCAGTGAGTAAATTCATCAGTAGGCTATCCTACCAACTGTCCTAGGCAGAACCTCCTACAGAGATGCTTCACAAACCATCCATGTGATGGATCAATTCTGGAAAGCACATGAAATTAACTCTCTTAAAGCAATAGCAAAAAAAAGTTTGCTTTACGTAAATCTTGATAATGTTGCCCTTTGAAATACAGTACCTGTGCCTGTATTTCCTTAAATTTCTTCATCAACTCTTTAATTTGCTGCTGACATTTTCCATATTCTGCCTGCAACTGCCAAGGAGAGAATTCACAGCACAGAAGTGGATTTAATTACACAGAAAAGTTACTCCTCTGGATTTATAGTTAGTTAACACAGTTATGTGTATTAAAAATCTCTGCTTTTCTTCCAAAAGTAACATATTAAAGCCACAATAAAACAAAAAGCCTCAATATGCTCCAACAGGTACACAAGTCTCTAAAACATCACAAACACCCAGATAAGAGGAAATATGTATGTGCTTGCCCAACAGACTACAGGCTAACAGGAAATCGTATTATTGTGAAATTCAAGACAATTACCAAGGAGCAGGAGTTCTCAGAGCCCTACAGATGGGGACTTGTCAGATTTTAGATAATGCAAAAGAGATAAACAAAAACACAACACAAAGTTACTACTGGACTGTACAGTGCAAAACTGGACTGCAAAAATAGGCTGCAAAGGACATGCTCTTGTTGAGATCACAAAATTAATTAATACACGTTTGGCATGAGCCCTTCTTTAAAAGCAGATAGGAACAAAACTTTCACAGAAGAATGGACAACTTCCCTATTGTCATATTTAACAGTCGACTGCTTTCAGAGTGACATTTTCATCACTTTGTAGACTCCTGGAGGTTTTGCTCATGCTTCTTCTATAGTGCATTATACCTATGGATGTCTGTCCCTTTTACTCCAAGGTTAGTTAAGATGTGTCTTATGGACTAGGACAGGTGATGCTACATGAGTAAGTGTTCTGCTAATTTGCTAGCAGTTACCTACTGCACGGTTGTCTTCAGTCTCAAGGACAAAATTTAATGACATGTAAGATTAATCCATGACCCATCTGCTTTAGTGTGGTAAAATCTGTTGGGAGATGTGGATAACTGGCTAGCTGAAAAAGTTCACATAGACATAGTCCAGCTGGCTGGACAAAAATGCACATCGCTCTCAGCTTATCTGAAGTAAAGCAAAAATACACTGTCCTTGGCTGTTCTTGTTACACAATATCAGGAAGATTGCGGTGGGAAAAGAATGTTACAGGTGGGAACGGATAACTACAGAAGAGAAACTAGGGGCAGGCTTGGTATTTAGGCAACTAACCAATAATGAGCTTAACTTTTGTAATTGTATGAGCTAATTATAACAAGGCATAAAAGGTGACTGTAAGGTACAATAAACGAAGTCTGCTGATCACTCATATTGACTGACTGTGTCTTCCCTCCGTCGCGACAGGGAGAAATGTCAAGACTAGCTTTGTATCAGACATCAGAACGGATATTTAACTAGAAAGACATTACAGTACATTTTCCCATAATGTATCTGACACACGAACCACATGCAAAGGGCATTAAATGAGAACAGACCATGTCACAGAGTGAGAGATTCACTTATTATGATAAACTTGTTGACATAACAGTTAATTAGCACACTCTTGGGTTTACTTACTTAAAAAGTTTCCCTATTTTCCCAATAATGTAAGCATACTGACAACATTTTTTGCACTTTGCACGAGAAAAATTGGAATAAAAAACCTCCAGAACACCAGAATTAGTTTTGTCACGTTAACACATACCTCATTGTAGGATGCTTCCTTCGCAGTCCCTTCTTCAATTAATATCTCATCAAATAAATTTAAGCTGTTTCCAGCTGGTGTAGAATTTGGAGCAGAATTGTCTGTAGAAAGAAAATCAATTACATCAAGAAAACAGTACTTTTCTAGCCAGGATGCATTGTGTCACTGAGGAAAACACAGGACCTCATCTGGAGAAATTTCTTTGCTAAATTTCAACATCTCTTTCAACATTTATGTTAGTTTTATTGGAAATATTTGATCCAATTTACACCGACATAAAAGGTAACAATGAAAAGCAAAGTTCAGCTGAAAACACGGCATTAGAAAAATTAAGAGATATACAGGACATCCAACAACAAAGATGGCTGCATTCTGTGACTTCTAATAAGTTGTTTTAAGTCAAAGGAGAGCTAACTCACAGTAAATCTACCCAATTTACAAAGCAAGAAGGACTACACCTTAGCAGTGATCTGAGGTTCTGCAATTCCAGAGCCAATAGATAGCAGAAAGGCAGAATAAATAAAAGCATCCTACAATTCATACAGCTTTTGGCCAGACCCCATGCTAGAAACATTTGCAGTTACAGAAAAAAAAATTACTGAGAAAAAGAATACTCAGATGCTAACAGCCTCCTACACATTCACATACACTGACCAGTTGATCCGAATCAAATGAAGTTATGCTGTCGAGTTGGTATAGGGTTGAATACCATGCTTCTTGTGTTGAATAAGTGTTTTTCTGCTGGTTTATATCCCCTCACAAATGTAAACTCCCCAGCTCTACTTCAAAAGAAATGAAAGAAAAAACCCACAAAACAAAAACCAACCCGACACCCAAACACCCCAATCATTCAGGTAATGGTGCTTTTCCTTCAGATCAACCTGTGTTCTCTGTTCACCAAATACGCATTGCTGACAGGACCTGACTTATGACACCTCTGAAATATAGATCCATTTGCAGATTAATAAATGAAGTTAGCTACCAAAGCTGCACTTCAATCCCTTGGACAATACTATAATACATAGAATATTATTAACACAATGCAAGATGACATGCAAATAACATTTATCTGTATAGAGCAAAATTCTCACCAATTCTGTTTTAAAATTTAAAACCAAGATATCCCAGAACTAGACTATATAAAACGCTTGCATTGCACTCTTATTCCTCCTTACATCTTTTACGTGTACTAGACAATGCATCTCAGTATGTGAAACATGGATTTAGAGAATACTCTTATATGCTGTAACAAATACAAAATGGAAAACAAGAGAGTTATAGATGCTTTATGTCTGTAGAATATCATATAGCCCTTCAATAAAAATTCAATGGCCTTGCAGTAGTCAAGTCACTAGAGACACACTTGTGTAAATACCAGAAACAGCATTTCATTAAACGGTACACTAAGACTCCTAAAAAATAATAAACAAAAAGGTGCGGGGTCCATTTCTTTCTTATCTTCAAAGTTAAAAGAGGAAATTAATTTACATTGGGATGTGAAATTACTGAGAAAGTAACAAAAGATTAAAAGGATTACTGAATGCACTGTATCACACAAATTATGCTTTGGAGCTCTCACTGGGGATTTAGTGACCAGTGACTGTAGGTTCTGGTCCTGAAGCTATTTAAAACCCACAAAATAAAGGTGCCTTTTTCAAGGTAAAATGTCCCATGTCAAGGCACAGATAGAATAGCTAAGATTGCTCTGCACCTCTTTATATGCCCAAGTCTCTTAAAATAACCAATATCAATCACATGAAAACTCCTATCACTCAGCTAAAAGATTTAGGAAGTTGCTGTATTTACACAGGAGTGTAACATACATGTCTTAAGTTTAAAGAAGTAGCTCAGAGCCGTATGTTACACCAGCTAAATATAAAGCTAACTGGTTTTTTACTTAAAACCAGCCTAAGAAACACAGAGAGTACATAATGCTCCAAGCCAAGCAGCAGCAAGATACAATCAACCTACCAGGAACTGTCAAACCATTGTCCAAGCCATCATAAATATCCACTGAGCTCTCATCACCTTCCCTGAAGGGGGAAGCTTCAGCTAAACAAAACAAAACAAAAAAAGAAGCCAAAGTAAACATTTAGTAAACTCCAGCCTCTAACTTTCCCATAAAATAAGTGCATTTGTGATCGCAGACCAGTAAAGAGTAGTAAAAGTAGTAGCACAGGCTAGTAAAAGACAAAGGAATTTTACTCAGCAAGCTACTGCTATTGTGGAGAAAAGATCTTCAGCCATCATGGAGAAAAGACAGTCTTGTAAGATCAGTTTCTGAACACTACAAGAACTGTGCCATATGAAGCAAGTTTTATGGCATTAAGTACAAATGAATTTTAAAATTATACGCTAAGTCAATTTGATGTGAATTTGAAACTGTTTCCTAGAATACATTGAATACAAAAGTCAGACAACTCAGAAACAAAAATAAAAGAATTAGTATGATAAAATCCCTACTGTGAAAAGAAACATTTCAGGCTAAACAAAGTAGTGTAGAAGTCTGTATCATAACTCAAAGAGTTTGCTTTAGTACTGTCATCTATTCCCAAGACTAACTGGTACTGTAAAAGTATTTTAATCAAAATCTGCAGCTCTCTTCACATCTTTTTCCAATGCCTCTTATCACTCTCATCCCCAATACGTGTATTTCTCCAGTTCTGCAACAAATATTATTACTATTAAAAAAAGAATAATCAATATCCACAGTCCTTCTGAGGCTGGGAATCTCACAAACATATGTCAGACGAATCAACTGCGGAGCTGGAAATAAAGTTTGTGTACCCTGGTTGCTGGTACTATACCAGATGATAGCGCATTTGCTCTTACAAATAGCAAACAAAGGAACAATCCTCCTAACCACCCAAATACACGCTTCATTAAGATGCAGCAAAGGTTAAATTGTATACCATAAACCACAGGGGAGAGACCAGTTCCAGGAACCCCCTCAAAATGTACTAGAAATCCAAAGTACAGAGTTATGGTTTAAAATCTAAACTTACTAATTGGATAAGGCTTACGATACCGGGCCACTGATGTTTAGAGTTGAAGCTCGCAAGAATTTTTCCCAATCTAAATTATTTCTATTTTGTTTTCCAAGTTTTTTTTTTATCTATTTATTTTCAGAAGACTGCTCGTGTTACTTGACTACAAAACAAAGTAATCTAACACATCTTACCACTGTAGCGGATATCAAACAGTCCCAGTTCATCCTCATCTGTTGCCATGATATAAACTTCCTATGGTTTCCCCATCTGTGAGTAAGATATCAGAGGAAAGACAACACGTTAATTGATAATTTCAGAACATCATCATAAACCAGAAGCATCTTGAAATAAGTCAATTATACCTGAGCTATCTGCATCCCTTGCTCTTCAACAAAATCCAACACCAAAATGATAAAACTTACCTCAAGATAACAAAAGTAGAGCCCCATCAAGGGGAGTAAAAAACCGTCTCATAAACAAGCATTCTGAAGATCTTCAGCTGTATCTTTTAATTTGTATGTGTCAAATCAAGATCTTATGAAAAAAAATTGGTATGAAAACAAGCAGTGCATGCTATGAATAGGTTATCTGAAGGCGTACCTTAACCAGTTAAAATAACCCGACTTCTCTGCTGACTATTTAAGAACAAGTTTCCCCTCTCTGACACCAGCAGCCAAACCAACGAGCGCCAGCAGGCAAGAGGGACCGTGACGCTGATGCTCGGCCACGGGACGCAGCGCGTCCGCCACAGCACCCGCTGCAGAACGACTCCGGGCGCACAGCCGCGTGCGGCACGGACACTCGAGCAGCCCTGACGCCAGAGCTGCTGCCTGCACCGCCACAGCACCGGCTGGGCAGGGAAGGCGAGCCCGGGAGTCCCGCGGGGGTGCCGGGGCGGGCAGAGGTACAGAGCAGCCGCCAGGCAGCTGGGAGGCGGCGGCCTTGCCCCGCTCCCCAGGCCTCACCCGCCCTGCGCGGCCGGGAAGGGTCCTCGCCCGCCCGCCCCGGTGCTGCCGCGGCGGAAGCACCCAAGGCCTCGCGGGGGTCAGCGCGGGAGAGCCGCCCGCCGCGGCCCGGGAGCGCGGCCCCAGCGGCTGCCGCACGGGTGGCACCCGCAGCCCCGCCATCGCCGGCGGGCCGGGGCGAGCAGGCTGCGCCGGGGCTTGGGCCCGCGGGGCGCCGGGGGAGCCCGGACCGGGCCAGGCCGAACCGGGCGGCGGGATCCGCACAGGAGTGGGGGGGAGGGGAGCGGCACCCGCGCTCGGCGCCACCTCGCCCCGCACCGGCAGAGGAGAGGAAGAGATGGGAGGGGAGAGGAGAGGAAGGCGCCGCCAAGCAGGCCGCCGCGGGCTTTACTCACCGGTTAACCGCCGCGCCGCGGCCCGCCGCCCCCGGCCCGCGACACCCCGCAGGTCGCCGTCGCCGCTGGTCCCGCAGGCCGGGCGCCGAGGGGGCGGGGCTCCCGGCCGCGGCAGCCAACGGCCGCAGACGCACGGGACGTCCCCGGCCGCGATGTCAGCGAAACCCGCCCCCGGCCCGAAGCAGTTGGCGCCAAAGCGAGGGAAGCCCGGCGGCCGCGCCCCGCCCCGCCCCGCCCCAGCCCCGCGCGCGGGAAGCCGCGCCGCCCCCGGCGGGCGGGCAGGCAGGCAGCTGGGGGGCTTCGGCCCGGGGGTGGCCGCTGGAGCCTCCTACAAAGGCTGAGACGGGTGGAAAGGGGAGAGGAGGGGTCGCGGGAGGCTCCCTGGGCTGCGCCGGGCGGTGCAGCCGCCGGAGCGACGCGCCCGCGCACCCGGTGCCGGTTGGGCGCGGGGGGCCGTGCCCCGCGGCTGCGGTGGGGTGGGCGTGAGGCAGCTCCGGCGGCTCCCCCGGGAGGCCCCAGGTTTAAGTCCGGTTTCTGCTCTCAGCGAGCCCGCTATCAAACCCCTCCGCAAACACCGCTAGTACCTCGGAGCCGCACTCGGGCGTTATAAGCCGCCGGTGGCCAGCGAGCCTGACGTGGGGGTGCTGGACGTAATGCCGGCGTTCTTCCTCCCGAGCCCGAAACACCGATTTGGGTTAATCACCACCCGCCCTCCTACTCGGTCAGGACCATGACCTGGATTTAAAGGGCTTAAGGGCAAGCGCCGCGGCTGGTGGCCCTCAGCCTGGGCCTGCTACAGGCAAGTCCTGCCGCAGCAGCGCCAGCCAGCTTCCCTGGGGAGCGGGGCCACGCCCGCGCGGGCTTCCAGCGCTGTGAGAGCGTGGGACGGAGAGGCTCAGCCCCGCTCCCGGACGGGTCCCCGCGGCGGCAGCGCGCTCCGCCGGGGGGCGGCTCCCCTGCGCCTCCCAGCATGTAGCAGGTGCCCGCGCGCCGCGGTGCATGCTGGGAGCCGTAGTTCAGCGTGGGCACCGTCACGTGAGAGGCGGGGACCGGCGGCGCTTCCCGGCGCCGGCGGTGTCGCGGGCGGGTGACGACGGCGGCGAGGCGGAAGCTGGCGCTGCGCAGCGCGTCCGTCCCGCGCCCACGTGCCGCGCGGTCTGTGCTGCCGGCGGCTGGGCACGCGGGCCCTTCCCCGCTCCCGCCGCTCTCCCCAGCCGCTGCTCGCGCCCCGCCGGCGGCGGGAGATGGCGGAGCTGCGGTTCCGCCTGGCGGAGCCGCTGCAGCTGGTGGCGCGCAGGAACGAGAAGAGCAGTGCGGAGCTGAGCAGGTTCCTGGCGAAGCAGGTGAGTGTGCGGCGCGGGGCTCGGCGCAGCCTCTAGGCGTCCGCCCTCCCTCCCTCCGGGCGGGCCTCGCAGGGGCGACCCCCGCCCGCTCCCGCGCCGCCATCTCCTCCCGGCAGCGTCGTCTGCCGCCTGGGCGCCCTCCCGCCCTCTCGTCCTCGGGCGGCTGGCGGCGCCGCTCTCCGGGAGCAGCGATCCGCTCTCTCTGTCTTGCTGCGGTATCTTCCCCTTCCCACCCCTTGCGGGGCTGTGCGACTGGGGCCCTGCGAGGTGGGTCCCCTCCGGTGCCCTGGCACCCCTCGTGCTGCGCTTCCTGAGGAGGCATTTTACCCCAGAGTTAAAATCTTGGGTGTCCTCCGTGCCTCATGAGGTGACTCTGAAGGCACGATAGCGAGAGATGGCATGTTGTTAGCAGGCACTGAGACGATATCTAGTCCCCGAGCTGCAGCATGTTACCCTGATGTTATTTGAGGCCTTCTTTAATCGCCTTAAACCAGCATGTGGGGTGAAACGACAGAGAACTGGTTTTTCTAGGGTGTGCGTCCCTTTTTAAAATCACAGTGATACTGGAAACATGTTCCTGTCTTCTGTGTTTTCATGCTTTGGCTGCCTTAAGGTGAAAAGTACACCTGCCTTCTAGGAGAGTTTAGGCCTAGCTCGTTTCTGCCTCTGAAATACTGGAATGCATAATAATAATAGGCTATCAACACATCAGCTATTATCTTAGTAATAATTTTAATGACAAAGCTTTTGGAGCCTCTATGTTGTATACATACTTCGGGACTCAAAATCCGTATTTCTGTTTGAGTGTCTGGGAGATTGTCCCAGTGTTTGAAAATGAAAAGTCTGAATCATCGGGTTTTTTCAGAATACTGGCTTTCAATCTGAATTAGTGTCTCATAGTTACGGTTGGGGAAGGCTTTCATACTGTAAGTCAAGGTTCCCTGTTGGTAGGCAGACAGCTTTTTCTTCTGTCGCTGCAAATCATGGCATCAAAGTGAAATTGAAATGAATATATATATTCCTACATCGGGGAGTTGATGCTGATTGGTGGAAAACAGTGATGAAGAGCTGCTATTCAAGACAAAGAAACAGCTGAGAAATAGAGATGGGGATGATGCAGGTGTGTGAGGCAGCAGATGGAGCGGTGAACCAGAAGTGAGTCACCAAGATCTGAGACTGGGAAAGAAACTGCTCTTTCCCTTCTGGTGACTGTTTTGAGATATACTTTGGATTTCAAACTCTTGCAAGGTGGAAATTATTAGGGTGATTATATACAGAGAGTCTGGAACAGCACATTAATGAACAATGGCATGTTCTTTTAGAAAACTGTATTACTATTTGCAAGCTACAGATCTGGAAGCATGTTAGGCTTATCTTTCCACTAAACAAGGACTGACTTCAGTCATCTTACCTGATTTCCTACTGGTTGATTTGTATGTAACTTGAAAAGCGTGCGTCTGGGAATACAGAACTCTCTGCAGCTTCACTGTGTCTTTCTGGCAACTGAATTCTTCAGTATTCCATAATGGAGTGGAACTTGCCCACAACAGTGAAGTAAAGAACAGTCTTTTGAGATTCCTAGTAAGGCACCATTTCTGTGGTGATGGAAGATCTTGTTCCCTGTACTTCAGTATGTAATAGAAATAGAGCTTTTTCTGTAGAGTATTTGTATACCATTAACTCTGCAGAGGTACAGCAAATTTGTGTGTTCTTAATGAGGAAAATGGGATGAAAAGCTCTTCAAAAGTCTGTTTCCTGTCTTTCTATTTTTTGGATAATTTAAAGCAAACTGTGTAAGCAGTAGGGTTCCACAAACTGCTGAAATGTGCTTTTATCAAAGGTCTGTTTGAATCAGAACATCTTCCTGTGTAGAATTCCAAATGCAGATTTTCTGTAATTGCATGTATTTTGGCTTCCTGTAATGGTGTAATTTCAGTAGAGAAGTTCATTAATGTCAAGGTTAAAATGCTAGTAGGAATAGAACTTTAGTGCAAAAATATTTGTTTCTGCTCTTCATATCTGCCACTGTGCATTTATGGGAACATCTAAATAAAAAAACTTGACCCTTTGAATATCTACTCTATTTAGGCTATGGAACCATCCTGAGTGAACTGGAGATCTCGAGCATGCCGTTATGGATCTCCTGTTCTATTCTGTCAGTGCTTTAGCTTGGTGTTCTTCACTTTGCCTTTCATTTTTCTATGTAGCAGTGAAAGTTGTTTTAATAACTCCAAGCTGTTATTAATAGCCCTTCAGTCTTTGCATTTGATGTTGAGAAGTGCCTCTATTTTTTTTTTTATTTTATTTTTTTTAATGGAGGGAAAAAAAAAGGTGACCTAGCTGTCCCAAATTCAGCCAGCTACTCATTGGCTGTCAGAAGAACATTCTGACATCATGGCAACTAAGGTAGACTGGTTTGTTCCAAAAATATGACTTCAGTTTTTTTGTTTGAAAGATTAGTTAGGCTTTATATCATGTAGCATTATAAATAAGGGAAGGTGTGCTGTACTTCTGCCTCCATCCTGGAGTATATTCTCATCGTCTTCTGCTTCTATTTTTTTAAGAGCTGTGATTTTTGGGAGGCAGTATGTTAATAAATACACTGATGCAAAGTCAAAGAGAACGTTCGCACCATCCTTGAAGGAGCGATCTATCCAACTCTATCAAATGCAATCTGTTGGAGGAGGTGTAGGAAGTTACAGCTTGTTCTGCAGGTGGTTGAAGCCATCTTGTTCTTGTGAGACTGTATATCCGCCTGTCATTTTGTTGTTTTTTTTTCTTGAAGTATGTGGGTTATAAGAAGAGTGCAGGCTCATGTTCTGCTTTATCTTACTGAACTGGACATCTGCCAAAAAGAGTGGTCCTACTCTGTTTTCTTTTTGCCTGTTCCCAAGGCCAAGCCACAGCTTTTTGTTGCTTTTCCTACCCTGAACCCAGTGAATGTGTTGATGTGGAAAATTCTTTCAACTTTTCCAGCCAGTGGAACACTTTAAAAGAAAGATTAATTTGGATCATCTTGCCAGATTGATTGCTGTGCAGTAGAACTGGTAGTATGAGGGAACAATGCTGAAAACCTGTGTTCCTGTGTTGGAGGGAAAGAGTATTTCCTACGCGCGCGCAGGGTCTTACACCTCCCTCTTTGGAAGTAACCCATTGTTAAATCTGTGTATGGTGTAACACTGTTGGAAACACCTGTGACCCACAATAATTTCACATGAGCCCAGATTATTTCTTGCTGTGATCCTTTTGTCATCTTGGGTTTTGGATTAAGCTGGTTCTTTATAAACACTTACGTATCTTGTGATCACTGAGTAAATGCACTGTCCAGATTGGGAAGAAACATGCAACATACTGCTAGAAGAGCAACTGGGATCATGTTTGACTCCAGGTTTCATTCCTAGCTGTGCTTCTGTTTAGTGTCTCTTGTTAATAATACACAATGTGTGTGTATATTCTATAGTTGGAGGGACAGTCTTTTGTGATGCTTTCTTAACGCAGCTCTTTGGAACCATGGGTGTAGATTTACTTTCCCAGGTTTGAACATTAGAATTAAATATTTTCAGATCAGCTGTCCTTTTCTACTGATTGAGGAAGCTGGGTATTTCAGAAAGAAACTTTTAGTTAAAATGCCCTCGGACAGTATTCTTCTTTTCCATAAAATGTTTAATTTGCACTCTGAAAGGCTCTGAAATCAAATGAACAGTCTCTATGTAGAATGAGAATGTTGCCACTGTGGTTTTTGAACAGTTTTATATATCCTAAGGGTACTGCACACGATGATTAAAAAACTGCTTGCTCTCACAAAATTGGTAATAGAATGGATTTGTTGTAGAGCAGTCATGTAACTACAGAATTTTACTGAGTCAGTCACATTATTCTTACCATTGTTAACTGTTTATTTGATATTGAAAGCTCTGGTTAATAAATTAAGCACCCTGTTGTGCCTTGTTTGGGTAGCGAAAGATGTAATTGATTTGGAAATTGAAGATACTTTTTTTTTGCAGTGGACTTTCTTCAATTTTTTTGAGCCCTGCTGCCTTTGAACAGCCTGTCAATCATTTTGCCGCTCAGAATCTGATCCTTTCTAATGAACAGTGTCTTGTTTGCTTTGTGATGAATGCAGACCTTCAGCTCCATTTTTAAAATTATTTTTGATGCTGATCTCATGGATGAAAGGAAGATAAACTTGTATCATGTTTCATAAAAATAAACACAAAGCTGCAATTAATGTGGTGGTTTTGATGTTTGTATTGTATATACTGCAGTTTCCCTGATTTCTTAATGTGCTATTAGGGAATGAATATCTTTCCAAATTCAGAAAGAGACCCAAGGAACTTGAACAAGTATGTGTGACAGTGGTGTAAGCTTAGGAGGTCACTCTTTTCAAAGGCAACCTGTAGGACCTCTGCAGTCTTACTTGTAACAATGGAACCATCCTATCTGCAGCCTCAGGAGAAGGTTTTACCTGACTAACAAAAGTCTAGGAGAAGCAGAAATTGGCTGCACATTTTGCTAAAATGAAAGACTGCCTGAATCACAGAATATTTCTGTAGGAGTTTTAGTAAGTGCTTGTTTTGTTTTGAGAGCTGCCTTGCCTAGCTGTATTTACCACTGTTTGCCAAGAAAGATAAAATAGTCTTGATAGGATAAGGGTTCAGTCAGCAAGGCTGGGGGGAGAGTGGAGCGTCAAAGTTAAGAGCAAAACTGCTACAATGCAAATTCATAATCCTGATTTGTCACAAATCAGAATTACTTATGCTGCATTATATACTAAACATCATGGAGGTGGATAATAACGTGAGCTCAAAGACCAGAGAAATGTAAGCATAAGACACAAGAAATGGGTTGTTTTTCTTCAGTAACAAAGTTAAGAAGGTTGAGGGGGATGTGAGGGAGAGTCTGGGGGGGGTGTTGAGTTTTTTGTTTTACTTTCTTTTCCTTGTAGATGTGAATATGTTTTCCATCTATTTTAAAGCCTAATATTTTACACAAAAGTTCCATTTTTATATAAAAGTAAGAAAAAATAATCTCAACTTCAAAACTGAATACATGCTGCTGCTTGTCAAGAGCATTGCTCGCTATAATTGCTATGAAGAATATGGAACAAAGGCTGTAATCGTGATTGACTGAATGGTTCTTTTTTTAAAGAGAGATAGTGAATATATTGCAACTCAAACTTTTTTAAAGAATTCTAATTCTTAGATGTGTTGTGGCTCTCGTGAGACCGAACTGTTAAAATCAGCAGGAATTCTATTAACAAAGATGTATTAGTTGTTACAACATTTTCCCTTTTTTTTTCTTTAAAAAAGTATTTAAAATTATTTGTCTTATCTTTCATCTGTAAAATACAATTTAGGATTTTGGCACTTTTTTGTAATTCCTATTTAGTGTGTCATTCTGCATGTCGCTCATTCTGTTACCCAAGTTTTTTAAATATGGAGAGCTGTATCAAGTAAGTACTTCCATTGGGAGTTTTGGACTCTCTTCTGGTTTTTTGAAAGATTTATTCCTGTAGAATTCACTGTGAATCCTGCATGAATAGTTCTGATATTAGAAGTCCAAATCAGTTCCCATTAAAACCTGTTGTTACTTTCCATTCCTCTAGATTTGGACTCAGCAGGATCGGCAATGCATCCTTGATGCTTTAGCACAGTTATTACTGGATAAAGAATGTACTCTACTGATCGGCCGTCAAGTTCGGCCAATCTTGTTGGATTTGCTGGAAAGAAATGCAGAAGCCATTAAAGCTGGTGGCCAAATCAACCATGATCGGCATGAAAGGCTGTGTGTTGCGATGAGCAAGCTGGTTGCTAACCACCCTGATGTTTTGCCGTGAGTAATGTAATGTCTCTGTGCAGCATTTGAGCTTAAGGAATATATATGCTTGTCAGTGTTCAACAGTGATGAGAGGTGGTGTTACAATTTGGATTGTCTCCTGCAATAACAGATGTGTTTTGAATTGAAAGAATGATTTGGAAAACGCAAGTCTTAAACACAGCTTAAAATTAAATTTTGTTGTAAGATGATGTTAATCTTAATGATCAAAAGAAAAGCAAAACAGCTGGCATGAAAATTGCTCACAACCAAAATCTCTGCATTTATGATTAGACCTGTAGGCCAGTAGAATACAAAGCTATGTAAGTAGGAATCAGTATTACTTTCCCGGTACACAAGAGCAATCAAAGAGATTTCACCAAAGGCTGCACTATTTCTCCTTGATAATTAACTAATGATTTCTAATAAGGTCAAGTATATGTTGTCAGCTGATTGCTGAACTGGTTGGCGTTCCCAGGTGTTGATGAAGTTAAATATAGGCCTTAGTTCTCAGTATACTGTCAGTTACTGTCTCAGGACCTCTGTCCTGACATTTTTGTTACTGCCATCTTTTCCTTTCTTCTGGCTTAGATGTCTGTTTCATCTCTTTCTCTGCCTCTTTCTCCTAAAGATTTGCTTTAAGATATTTTGAAAATACATCACCGGTTTTCCAGAGGCTTTTCCTGGAGAGCTCAGATGCAAACACAGTCCGATATGGGCGCAGACGAATGAAGTTACGGGACCTCATGGAGGCAGCCTATAGATTTTTACAAAAGGAGCCATCAGTTTTCCGAGAATTATGGGACTGGAGCGTGTGTATTCCACTTCTCAGGAGTCATGACACTTTAGTCCGTTGGTAAGTTAAAACCCACAGATCTTCTCCATTGAAAAGATGTATCTGTATCTTGAATTTTATTTAACAATGTTCACGTCCAAGTAAAAAAGAATCTTCAAATAATACCAGCAAAATCTGTGCTGATGATATCCGTACCAGTGCTTCTTAGGTGATCGTTTGAAACCTGTAGTGATGTATTACAGAGTGAAATGCAGGCTAGCTCTTAGTTATGCTTAAAGCTATGCTCTGGAGAATCTTTTGAAATAACTTCAGTTTACCCAAGCTGGATGCGTGGGAGATGGTGACTTTATCACTTCACTTCTACTGTAAGCCTGTTGTGTATTGCATGCATTCTAGCATGTGTTCCTAGAAAAAAGTGGAGATGGACCTACTCTCACTCTAACTTATGTCACGATGATATGTTATACTATTCTGCATTGACACGTTACTGAGTTGTCTATATACAAGCAACAGAAGAAAACCATCTCGGTCACTGTAAAGCTTGGCTTATTTAAGCTACACTTCCTAACTGGCCTTGTTGCAAACTTTGCATGTGGTTTTGGTTAAATGTTTTATGTTGGGTGTCTGCCTGCAAGGGCTTCAATGTAGTCACATGATCTACCTTAGTTATGTGAGTGGTAGTATTGATAATGCCTCATATTTATTTAAGAAAAGGTCTTTAATAGTCTTCGTGTTTTTTAAACATAAATTCAGAATTACATTAGTAACACCATTTAAAATTAGGTGTATAATTTAGGAAGGGCAGGAACAATAGTGATGTCAAATCTATCAGCCATTGCTGAAGCTCTTCAGGGTGACATACACTTAGATATCTTAGAAAGAGGAACAGAATTTATGTTTCATTGACTGGAATTGGTTTATCTGGTGTTCAGCTAATAACCTTAAGTAAATGAGCTGACTTTTAAATTTTGTCCTGAACCAGTCGTCTTCTGGCAACTCTTTTTTTTCTCCCCGTTCTCCACCCTTGAAGTCATTGAAAGCTTTGTTCTTGGAAGGTAAAACAGTGATAAAATAAATGAGAAGTGGTTTATGATTTGTATTAAATGTCATTTTGTTGCAAAACAGTTTTTTGTAGTAATGAAGTGAAGACTTAAGAGTTGGCTTCTTTTGGCACTTAGTCTTGAGTTCATTGTGTTATGGTTATTTTAGAAATAGCATGAAATGGAAAGCAATTTTGAAAGGGGGATGGTAGAAATTGAAAAAGAAGCCAGGCAAAGAAAACCTGATTTTCATAGTCTCATACATTAACCTTCATTTATTTGGGAAAGTGCTGTCCTTTACTATATTTCTGTTGATCATTCAGTCCTTCAGAGAAAGGTTAGCAAGTTGGTGTATAAATGGTAAAGTATGCCGTGATAGAATTGCTTTTTTCAGTTCTGAGATATTTGTCTAATCTTACAGAATGGTAAGCACAGCACTAAAATAATTTTAGTAAGAAAATTTTCAGTGTATTTTTCCAAACTTGATGTTTTGGTTTGCAAATGACAGTTGTCAAACTAAATCTCTTAAGACAGTTTTGACATGTTATGTTCTAAATATAATTTTTAGGTATACTTCAAACTGTCTTGCTCTGGTTACATGCATGAATGATGAACATAAATTATCTTTCCTGAAGAAAATATTCAGTGCTGAGGAGCTGATACATTTCAGACTAAAGTAAGAACTTTTAAAATCTTGAACACTATTTAATTTTGTTGATGACTTTCAGTTGAATAAATAAACACTGATTTCACAGGCTACTAGAAGAATCTCAGCTGCAGAAAGTGGAGCAAGCCCTTGTTTTGGCCAATCCAGACTCCTCATTTTGGCAAAAGGAGAAAGAACTGCAGTATACACAAGGACATATTGTATTGGGCGACCTCTCTGGAAATGTAGTATCTGTATGTGGTATTGTGCTGCCTAGACTACAACTTGATTCTGAAGAGCAGGTATGTAACCTAGGTTTAAGAGGGTTAAGTTTGTACTTTTTATGCTTTTTCATTTGATTGAATCCCTAAATGTGGTGAATAGTTCCTGCTTAAATGGTATTGAGATACACCACATGACCTTGTACTATCTTTAGTTTCTTGATGTGTGCTGTAAGCTAGTGTTGCATGATACAGATGTTGCAAGGAAGCTCTGCAGTGGAATGAAGCAACAAAGGTGTGATAATGCTGTTCATTTTATCTTAACGTAGCAGTTCTTACACACATACTACCAAAAATACATGTATCTGCAGTCCAAGTTAGGGTGGTATTCCATAGCTGAGTAAAGCCAGGATCTGGTACAGTTTGTTTAACCTACATGAAGCTGGTTTTTGTGCTATACAGATTTCTTATAAACAGTCTTTCTGCAAGCATATTCTTAGTTTTTCTCTTAAAAGAAAACAAGGCTGCTACTTACTCTTCTAGAAGGCAGAAAAAGGAGAGAGGAAGTGACCAAGAACTTACTTTCTCCACTTGAGTGAAATGTAATGCAGAATGTAGTCCCTTAAAGTTTTTAGGAAGTCCATTAAAGGCATAAACATTTTTGAGCAAACAGTATTTAACCTTTTTGCTCTTGAGAGGCTGTTCATCTTGAAGTGTGCAGGTTGTTCTTCGTAGCTGCAGCCAGTATTCTTGACTGGTTTTCTCATTTAGGTACAGTTTTAGCTGGGTATTTCTATCTAATTTTGCAACACTGACAAAAACGTACCAATGAAGAAAGAAATGAATGAAGACTACCAATGGTCAGAATTCCTTGACTAGCAGAAGCAAGGAAAGAAATTACTTCCCAAATTCCTTCCCACCCCCACCTCACAACTTCTGTAGTTGAATTTGCTATATTCTAGCTTTTTTTAGAGGATTGAGTATCTTTTTTGAAATGTGTTGCAGCAGGGGAAATGGAAGAGATATTTAAGGAGATTCTTACTTAGTGTCATTGCTCCTGCAGCTGTGCTGAAGCTAGGCCATATTATAAACTGGATTGCTGAAAAAATACTCTTAGTATATGAGGAAGGAGAGAATTTCCAAAAAAGGCTTGCTTTTATTTTTTTGATAGCCACAGGATAAGCCTCCAGTTAACAGTTGAGGAGGTCTGACAAAGAGGTAGGAGCAAACTGAGGGGAAAGCAGGTGCTCTTAAAAACTAGCATTATTACCAGAGAAGTACACGAAATTATATCTAAAAAGAAGATGAAATATAAATACAAGACGCTTGTTTCTGTGCAGTATGTACTTTCTTTTCTTTTCTCTGCGCCTTTTAGCAGGAAAGCACTCATTTTTGTGCTGTATATTGATATATAAGTGACTGTAGTAGAGTTGTAATACATAGAGAGTATCTGTAGCATTGATAAATTACCGTTCAATAAAGTACATTCATTGCATTTTAAAGAAAATAATTCTTACTGAATTTATCTCTCTTTTTCGTGCACTGAGTTTAATGATCTTATGCTTTGGCCTGTGCAAAAAGAAGTAAATACAGCAGTTAATATTCACACTTGTATCGTCTGAATCTAACTGCTGTTTGATTTGTCCTGTGATTTGGATCCATTCCGATGACTTAATTTCACTTATATTGCAAATTGTATTTGATTGACGTGTATTATGATTGAATAGTTACTATGCCTGTACTGACATCTTAGTGTGAACTTCCTTTGGGAATACATTGTACATATACTTCTATTAAGTGTTTCACCTATAATAAGTTTCTGATGAAATCTATTTAAATACTGTCATTAAATACAGCTTTAGAACCCTGTATTTTATTTGATATGTGTTGACAGATCTGCAGGCCAAAATTTTCTAGTTGTCAGACTCACTTTCCTAATTGTTATACAACCTGTAAAAAAAGTAACAATTTCAGTGTTGTAACTCAGATTTTATGTTTGAACAGGAAAATGACGCCAGCCACTTTGTTTTGGTTGAATCTGTCTTCACAAATCTTCAAAACCTTGCTATTGCTGTAGCATATCAGAGCCCTGTTTTATTAGAAGGACCAATAGGATGTGGCAAAACTTCTTTAATTGAATATTTAGCAGCTGTTACAGGAAGAGCAAAGCCTCCTCATATTTTGAAAGTCCAGCTTGGGGATCAAACTGATAGTAAGGTAACTTATGAAGTTGTTTTATGGCTGGATGATCAGACGTAATTTTTACTTAAAGCATGCACTTAGTTTTCTAATAAGATAACGTTAAACTTTTTGCCCAAAGACCCCACAATACCCAACTCTGTAGTATTGGTCTTACTATTGATGAGAATAAATAAATGTGAAGAAAAGTCACAGTTAAGCTTGAGTAGGTTTTAAATTCTGTGCGTAATTGTGCTGTTTCTGTTTCGTTCGTATTATGCTTTATCAGGTTTTTCTGTGTGGAAGAGCCCTATTGATTTTATTTATTTATTTTTTTCTCCACTAAAAAAATTGATTTGCATTGGGGAAAAAAATTAGTCTAGAATGACACAAGCTGGTACCAAAGGCTGTATGGACACTTTTATTTCAGTTTAAGTGAGCTAGTAATCAGTTCAATCTGATGCCAATTTTTTGCAGTAAAGGTGAGATGAAGTAATATCCTGTGATGCTGAGGACACTTGAACTTAAATAATAGCAATCTAGCTCTACCTGTAGTGACAAAAACAGAGGTGAAGATAATTTCACATTCTTCTGGTTTTGCATATATATCTTTCGAGCTTGAATTGATTTATGGGTTTTGGCTTAATTTGTATTTAGTTTTCCAGTGTGGTTGGTATCTACCAGAAGTGCTATCTGAAGGTTTTTATTAGCATGCATAAGCACCTTCTTTATTTGTATAGAACAGCCGATTTCACCATTTCACAACTGTTCTTCACAGGAATATCTTCATATATACATGAGCAAGACCACCATATTAATAAAAAGTGATAAAATTCAAGGTACAAAATATGTAACAGTGAAACCATAAGCTTAATAATTTAAGGAATGCTTAAATGTAGAAGTTAGAACATTTTGGAGAAGCAAGACTTGAGTGATTTTGAATCTTTGAATAACTTGATTTACAATTCCTCTTATTAGCCTAGTTACAGACTTTTCAAAAATGTAAACCAATGTTTAGTGCAACCCTAGACAGTTTGTTATGTTACTGTTGATTGTTAATTATGGTGGCACAGCTCTGTAAGTTCACTTCCAATTACCTGGTTCTATTTTAATTACTAGGTTTCGGTTGTTTCACCTTTCCACATCTATGATAATTTTTCTTCTTAATTTAAAAAAGCATAACACTAAGCACAGATTACCAGATGGATTTTTTAATAATGTGCAGGTTAAGTAAGTGTTACCTATGTATCAGCTTTAGTCATTTTTTGTAAGTTTTTACTCCCGAGTTTTTAAGGGATGTAACGAACAGGTCTCTAATTTACTGATTGTTTCTGTCACAGACGCTGCTTGGTATGTATCGTTGTACAGATGTGCCAGGGGAGTTTGTGTGGCAGCCTGGAACCTTGACACAAGCTGTTACCAAAGGTCATTGGATACTTCTGGAGGATATTGATTATGCTCCTCTGGATGTGGTACGTAGGTTCATGCTGTTTGTAAGGTACCGGTCTTAAGGCCTATACTAGTAAATTCTGCAGTCTAATCACCATGAGTTCTGCAGCAGCATGCTGAAAATAATGCCACTTTAAAAGGGATTAGAAAGAATTAACCTGTCTGTCTTTGTTCATGTATTAGCATATGGCATTAGTTTTTGTCATTGTTTTAGAGTAGTCATGACACTGCCATTCATGCCAGATTTCATTCTGAAGATTTTGGATTGACACTGATAGTGAGCTATGTGTCTTTTAAATCACGTTTAAATATTTGAAGAAAACCAAGGGTCCCAAACACCACAGAGTATTGTCATTGTATTAAAGTGGTGCTGTTAATAAGGTATTTTTTTTTAGCATTTTGTTGTGTAGGGTTTTTTGTTTTTTCTTGTTTGGTTGTGGTTTTTTTTTCTTACACCTTTCTTACCTCTGGCTTAGATATTAAAAATGTGTTGTTACATTAAGCAGTATAGGTTTTAACAGATTTCCTGTTTCCAGCTCCAGAACGACTAGTTAGACTGTCGTCCTTCCTTTTTGAAGTAATGGTTGCTGAAAGCATGTCTTCTGCAAGAACAATGTCATAGAGACGTTTTGCTGTATAAGCTTGCTGAACGTTCCACAGATAGTGGTTTTCTTTCATATCTGTTCTGTAAAGCATCCTTTGTGTGACTAAATAACCTGACAGCTTGTTCATTGGGTTCTAGACTTCTGAAATATAGGGAATTTATAAGAAAGCCAAGAAATACTGCTTGTATATACTAGACAATTTTCACTGCCAGAGGGTCATGCACTTATTTGCTTCTGTGGACTCCGCTCATTGCACTCATAAGGATGCCCTGAGTAGGGTAGTACTGTCCTGCATTCATCTCTCCCTTTCTTCAGGTCCTCCCTGCAGGCATCCTGTCTCCTTTCTCCATATCAAAGTCCCCGTACTTGCTGCCTCCTGTGCTGAGGGGTCATTGTGGTCCTATCTCCCTTTTTTCCTTCCATTATTATTACTGTCCTTCTGCATGGAAAAATAGATTATTTAAACAGATACGAAATTTTCCTGGGGATACCAGGGTATAAGGTGGAAAATGTTGATATTTGAGAATGACATCTTTGAGATGCAGGTCATCTTTGTTCAGGCAGATAAAGAAAATAAGGCTTCTGATATGCAAGTGTCTAATACTTCATTTGGCAACTCAAAAGAAATAGTTTTGATTTGGACTTGTAGTGTAAAGACTGTAATTTCCATTCTCTTACCATTAAATCTGGATACAGGAGAAAGAAGATAGGTAAGCATTACACCTGTGACTTCCACTGCTGATTGAAATTATGAGGGACTCTGCAATTCTTGTTAGTGTCACTTGGAAGCGCAGTCTGCAGGAACAACATTTGCTAACAATGTAGTTGTGCTTGGTGTAAATGGTCTAGCATCTCCAATGTGAAATGAGTTTGAATGGGTGTGCTGTCTGTTAAAGTTTCACACACAAAAAAGTTTTATAAATTTTCTTCTCTTCTTCAGATCTCTGTGCTGATTCCTCTTCTGGAAAAAAGAGAGTTGCTGATTCCTGGTCGTGGTGACTGTTTAAAAGTAGCATCGGGATTCCAGTTTTTTGCAACCAGGAGGTAGGCTTGTAAAGTTAAATGAGGTTAAAAGCATGGATGTCCTATTTTAAAATCAAAGACAGTGGAAGAATTCAAGGTACTTGAGCAGCAGTGTTTTAGCAATTTCTGTTCAACAAATAATAGAAGCCTTAGAAATTGTGAAAGGGATTTTTAAAATTTAGGGCAGCTTATATTACTGCTGGGTGAATCCAGCCTTTGTACAGAAAGGTCACTTCAACAAGGCTGAAGGAATGAAACTTCCTGGGGGGAACCCTACAAAACCCACCCCTTTCCAAAACAAAACACTACTCTCAGGAATTACTGTGTGAAGAAGGCTTATGATAGATATCCACAAGGTGTCTTAACTTGCTAGTTTTAACAGCACCTGTGTAAAAATAATTCTTAGCTGTGCTGATCTTTGGGTAGTTGGTAGTCTGACTACTGAATGGTTAGTTTTCTGTGGTTTTTGTTTTTTTTTTTTATTCCACCTCCTTGAGCAGTTATATACGTGTTTTCCCTGGAAGGTTGTGGTGTTTTTTTTTAAGAGTTTCATGAACATGAACAATTTTAACTGAACCCTGCATCTATAATAAGTAAGATAAAGTTATTTTATTTGGGATTAATGAAAAAAAGGAAATAAACATTTTTTTTAAGAAAACCTGATTTGTGAAAGTCTTGTGGATGTTTGTAATGTTTTCTAATCAGAAAAAAATCGAAGGTATTGTCCCTGACAGTTTCACTGTAGTAATGGCTCATGCATCAGATGTCTATAAATGTCTTCTTGTGTATTAAGACATAATATTGTATCAAGATTGAAGGTAAGGATATCTAGAAGGAGAATGGGTACATGCTTTTCAATTGCTTTGTAGCTTCCGTCAAAGCCTTTAACAAATTTTTCTGCTTTTGTCTTCCTTCCGTAACTTTTTTTATTATTATTATTATTAATCTGATCTGTTTCTTCTGGAACTGAGTCTTTGGATCCCACGCTGTTTTGGTTGCCTCGTCTCCTAAGATTTTCTTCTTCTGTATACTTGATTGTCATGGTTTAACCCCAGCCAGCAACTAGGCACCACACGGTCACTTGCTCGGTCCTGCCCCCAGTGGCATGGGGGAGAGAATCAGAAGAGTAGAAGTGAGAGAACTCATGGGTTGAGATAAAGACAGTTTAATAGGTAAAGCAAAAGGTGTGTGCACAAGCACAGCAAAATCAAGAATTCATTCACCACTTCCTGTTGACAGGCAGGTGTTCAGCCATCTCCAGGAAAACAGGTCTGCATCATGCATAATGGTTACTTGCGAAGACAATGCCATCACTCCAAATGTCCCCTCTGCCTTCCTCCTCCTTCCCTCAGCTTTATATGTTGAGCATGACATCATACGGTATGGCACATCCCTTTGGTCAGCTGGGGTCTGCTGTCCCAGCTGTGCCCCCTCCCAGCTCCTTGTGCACCACTAGCCAGCTCACTTGTGGGGTGGGGTGAGAAGCAGAAAAGGTCTTGACTCTGTGCAAGCACTGCTCAGCAATAACTAAGGCATCCCTGTGTTATCAACAGTTTTGGTCACAAATCCAAAACATAGCACCATACCAGTCACTATGAAGAAAATCAACTGTTCCAGCCAAAACCAGCACAGTGGTCAACCGTTTGTATAGCAGCAAATTATAGTTTCCATTGGGCTTGTAAGAACAGATTCAGTAAGTCTGTTGCAGTTTACAGCTGTGGAATATTATTTTAATTAAAAAACACCACAAAACAACCAAAAACCAAACAAAAAAACACCAGAAGATAAGAAGCAAACCACAAACCCAATGACTAATGCTTTGCACAGTCAGTATAAACACGTGGCTGCATAGTTATTTGTGCAACGAAAAAAGAAAAACCAAAACTGGAACAAAATACATAATTGAAAAGACTGTGAGCCTGAAGATTGAGGCAAAATAATCAGGAAAGACTGTGGAGGGACAGGGACTGGACATTGCTTTTCCTGCATCTCTGCAATAGAGCACAGACCTCTTAGGATCTGTGGAAGATATTTCCCAGGCTACTTCTGTCAGGCTTCTCTCTTTACAAAGTGTTCCGTACGTTACTTCTGAAAAACTTACTGTCGGTTATCTTTCTGCAAGTATCTCTAGGAGATTTGGTACTACAGCAGAAAAAGCACTGATAACAGATGCTTATTCTGTTGAACTCTTCAGCAAGACACAGTGTGGTGTGTTTCTTCATATTGTTTTGATTTTAGGATATTCAGTTGTGGTGGAGGTTGGTACAGGCAGCAAAGCAGCCATGCTGCTCTTTTGGACAAATATTGGACTAAAATACATCTGGACAGCATGAGCAAAGAAGAACTCAAGGAGGTATGATGTGTTTCTCTATTGTGTGTGAATAAGTTTTCACTTAAGGGTAATAAATGTTTTCCAGTAATAAATTTGATACTGATTTTTATCTCCCAGGTTACACAATACATACTTATAATTTCAGATTTATCCTGCCAATTTTGAAGTAAATGGTGGGCAGTTCATCATTTTAGGGCAACGAAGCTGGTGAAGGGTCTAGAGAATGAGTCTTACGAGGAGCACCTGGTAACTGGGATTGTTTAGCCTGGAGAGGAGGAGGCTGAGGGGAGACCTTATCGCTCTCTACAGCTGCCTGAAGGGAGGTTGTAGGCAGGTGGGGGTCGGTGTCTTCTCCCAGATAACAAGCAACAGGATAAGAGGAAATGGCCTCTTTTTACACCAGGGGAGGTTTAGTTTGGATGTCAGGAAAAATTTCTTCCCTGGAAGGGTGGTCAAGCATTAGAACAGGCTGCCCAAGGAGGTGGTGGAATCATCATCCCTGGAGGCATTTAAAAAAAATGTGTAGATGTGGTGCTTAGGGACATGGTTTAGTGGTGGACTTGGCAATTCTGGGTTACCGGTTGGATCTGATGATCTCAAAGGTCTTTTCCAACCTAAATAATTCTAAGATCAGGAAAATTTTAAGTGGGTTGGGCAAAGATTCCTAGAACTTGCCTTCACAAACACAGTTCTGCTTTGAATTGGTCTAAGAATCAAAATATTTTGCCATTTTGTAGTCTACAGATTTAATACCAGAGAAAAAGGAAAAAAAATTGAGCTTACTCTGATCGTGACTTCTAAGCTTTGAGATGAAAAATAGTTGGTCAGTTATCAATTACAAGTAACTGTTTCTATTGACATCTTTTGTTAACATCTCTAGGAAGTGTTTGCTTTGTGTAGTCCTTCAAAACATTAAAGAAGCCCTGGGCTTAAATGAAAATGGAATTCTATAGAGATTCTCTTTGTGATACGAAGCTCAGAATAGGATTTGCTTTTAAAAAGAGCCTTGCCTAAGGGAAAAACGGGTGAATAGTCTCTAGCAGAGGAGTTGATGAGAAAGTTCTGTATTTTCTAGGATGAAGAAGACAGACTTTCAGTAGTATTCCTTCACTCCTTGGGATTTGTTCAGCAGCCAGCACAGTTATGGTTGATCTTAAATATCTGTGTCTTTTTCCATTTTGTTGTCAGCTAATTGTCAGGAATGGGGCAAGAACAGCACTTAGTTTATACTTGTGGATTTTGTTGGAGGAGAATTGAGTAGATTAATAGGAAGGCCTCTGCAGACAGTTTGCTGGAGATACGTGCTTGTGTGCTGTGGTTGTTTCTACTGCAAATAGATTAATGTGTCCAGGAATTCTAGGAAGCTCACAGCTGCAGTATTCAAAAAGGCTATCTGGCCAAACTGATGTTGAAGACGACCTCCAGAAAGGGTCAGGATTGAAGTAAAACTTGAATGTCAAAACCTTAAGAAAAAAGGAAGCTTCAGTGCTAAATGTGTCACCACTAAGTTCTTGCTGTTCTTTTTTGTAACTTTGTAACCTAAGTCACAAAAATACATAAATCGAAGGCTGTGTATTCTGTAGTAGTAGTAAAATTCTGTAGTAGTAGAAGAGACAGTGGTAGAAAACACCCATGTTCTTCTCTTGAAAATAGACTCATGTTCTTCTGTGTAGTCTTAAGCCAGTCTGCCACGGTAGGACCAGTGTTCTTGGCCTGTATCTGTGAAAAGCTTATTTTGGTAAAGCAATAATTTTGGTTGGCAAACTTTAGTGGAGAGAACTGAGCTGAAAGGAAATTACAGAAGAAAAATTAGTCCCTTAATGTGTCTTTGTCAGCACAGTGAATAGACAACTTGAATTCTAAAAAAAAAGTTAAGTCATAAAAAGGACAGGAGGTAAGAACTTTTGTTATCAGTTGTAAAGTTGTATGGTCATGATTTGAGTTTAGATAAGGTTGAATGTACTTTTTGTTCTTACTGTTGGTACTTGTGCAACTGTATTAAATTAATTGTAGTAGAGTTGAGTTGACAAAATTAACTCTTGACATCCAAATCAATATCATGCCAATCACAATAACTTTCATTTTCTTCATATGAGAGATTCCAAGAGGGTGGGTTTGCGCAGCTTGCTAGCTTGAGTATCTATTGAAGTATATTCTGTGAAAACTGGGGGGCTGATGGTTTACTTTTGGTGCTAAAGATTTAAATTATTCTTTTTAATTTTTTTTTTTCAGGTTCTTCAAAGGAGATACCCCAGCCTTGCTCTTGTAACCGATCACTTGCTAGACATTTACATTCACCTTACAGGAGATAAGTATCAGGCATCAGAAAACAGTGTTTCTGGCTCCAGGCACATACCAGAAGACTCATCAGAATCAAGATCAGAAAATAAGAAACCAAATCTGGAAGGAAGAGAACTGTCTCTAAGGTTGCCTTTTCTTATATGTTTATTTGAAGGAAGTTTAGTCATCTAGCTGTAGAGATAGAAGGATTTATCTTTGTTTGTTTGTTTTTTGGGTTTTGGTTTTTTTTTAAATAGTGATAAAAGTTTGATCAATTAAACTGGAATTTCATAAAAGCTGGGAAAATCCATTTTTCATTTGAAAATAATGATTATGTTATAAAAAAACCTCAATGTGAATTATTTAGGACTTCCTGTTTGCTATCCTTTTGTGGGGGGTGTGATGAAAAAGTGTATCTTTTGTCATATGTGCTGCTAATTTGGTATCAAGCCATATGAATTATTTTTCTGTTCATTTTAACACAAAATATCAGTTCTAGCTAAGAATGGAAATGGACCATATAATGTTCTCACAAGAGCTAGCACATGATGTTTTCAGTAATAGTATATATTTGCTCATCTAGATAATTTCATATTAGACACAGCATTCTAACTTAGATGACTGAAAATAATCGTATCTATAGTGTACTATTAATTTCAGAATTTTTATGATGAAATGCAGCTTCGTGTTCAGTTATTTCTTAGTCACGTAACAAATGTTAATTCTACTCATGTGGCATTTCTGTAACCAGTAAGTGCTTTGTGAACTAGTCAGTAAATACTAGGTGTGGGTAGTATCTAATGTTTTTGAAGCATAAGAATGCCACTAGTTTTGAAACAGCAGTTGTTTTCCTAGGATTAGATGTTTCCTTTTTCTTGTCTTTTAAAATTTTATTGTTGATAAGGAGTCTTGAAAAGTGGTAGAAAACACCCACATGCTTGTCTTGAAAGTATCTTTCAGTATCTTGAAAAAACAGGGTTTTATATCTTCCTGGATGAAGAGCTTGCTGCTTTGAATTTTTTCAATTTGGTAATTACTTTATGGTTTAATAGAGTATGTATTATCTTTTTCTAAGCAATGTATCTGAAAGCAACACTGTTGGTCTTTATGTGCTTAGCTGCTCTTCAGAATTAGCACCCTACTTATATGTGTCTTCCCGTGTACAACTTGCACAACAACTAAATTTGCAATTGCCAGAAGATAATGTAACGACCGAAGCTGAACGTGAAAGAAGATACTGTGTGTTTTTGGCTTGGTTTTGATTGTACAAAATTTTTTCTGGTTTTCTTTTTAGAGACTTACTAAATTGGTGCGGCAGGATTGCTTACAACTTCGACAGCAATTCTTCAACAACAGCAGTGAATATTTTTCAGGAGGTGCGGTAAGACTTGATCCAGAAATTGCTTACCCAAATTCAAGCATTGTCTCACATATCTTAAAATAATCTGTTTGGGAATGTGAGATGTTTAGTTTATGTTTAATGAATGTGTTGATGTTTAGGTTTTTTATGTTATGCTTATGTGTTTAGTGAATGTGTTGATGTTTAGTTTTATCTGAAGCAATTGGACTATAGTTGGAACTTTTATGATGCATCTGTTGGAGGCTTTCCTTACTACTGGGAAACTTGTTTTCGGTAATGTGCTGAAAGCCAATCCAGACTTACTCCTGTCATATCAACAGCATGCTACAACATAATTTTAACTGATAGTGTGGATCGCATATGACTAAGAGTAAAATTTTTAAATCTTCCTTTTTCTTGTAATAGGAGGCTTCTTTCCTACTTTCCTATGCATAATTTATATTCCAGGTTTGGAATTTTTCAGGTGTGCATCAGTTAGAAGTAGTTCTAAGACGTGAGGTCTTACAACATTGCTTCCTTCTCAGTTTTGGTCCATTCGTCTAAAAATAGCTTCTGTGACTGGGCGCTGAAAGGTTTTTTTCTTTCAGTAGAAATCCACTACACTATAGAGTCTAGAAGTTTTTATTAGATCCTTTTGAACTCCATTGTTTGACTCAGTCTGCGGACAGTGAAATAATGTTATTTACCATGGCTGGATTGGATTCAGGCTCGTGTAAATTGAGATATGGCGCTTGTCAGATGATACCGTACAAAACTGGTATTGAAGAAGTTGGTTTGGTTTACCCTTGACAGGCATTGGACTGTTTCACAGCTATGCTGTCCAACCAAGGGAGCAGACAGAAAATTGCAAAAGTTATTGGAAGTAAATTAAACATTTCCAAAAAAAAGGTAAGTTGAGCTATAATTAACTTATGTTTATTGGTAATATTCCATAACTTGCAATTTTTCTAGTGATCAATTTGAATGTGTTCTGCTATTTTTCATAAAATTATGCCCATCTCTCTGTTCCAAATGCTTTTTTTGCTCTCTGTACTATCACAGGATCTATGTTTTCCTCCTGTTTATTTTCAGGTATGTTTTCTTCTCTGAAAGTTCCAGTGAACCTGTTTCAGATTGCAAATGGCCTCATTAGGCAAAAGAATGGTCACACAGCTGGAGCAAAGGCACTGTTGCCTAAGCACATGATACTGCTAGATACATAGAGCAGTAAAGAATGTGGTTTTTCTTTGGTGGTTACAGTGAATTAAATCACTTAAATGAAGAGATCAGAAAGAAACATCATCTTCCTTACTACTTGTTCTGTAATCGTTGATTCCAAAATCGAGTCTCTCTCTAGAGCTTAGGAACTGTCTATGTATTAATAGTGTGGGATATAAATGTCTGAATTACACAAAATCATTACTTTGTCAGCTATGTCTGACTATAGAAGTTTGATTGCGAAGAAAATTTCCTCCTTTGTTACTTTAAGATGGAAAAACTTGCCAGCTGGGCGGACAGGTGGATCCTCGAATCTTCTATGGATTTTTCTGTTTATTCTTCTTACTTTACATTATTTCAATACAGGAGTGTATTGTTCTCTGCCAAGGGCAAAATATCCATGTTTACACAAGATTTTTTTGAGGGATGTTTGTTGATTATTAAAGATAACTGTTTCCAGGTTCAGGTTTATGTAGTTGAACTACCATGGAAGTAGATGAAGTAGAAATATAATGGCATAGACATAGACCCATTACCAAGTTATTAAATGGAAAGACATTGTTTGTGCATGCGATAACACTTCTGAGGTCCTCAGAAGATGATCTTCTTAGGTGATGAGTATGTAAAACCTGCAAAACCTAAAATCTTACCATGAAAAGTTAGCTTGCTGCAAAGTAATACTGGTAGCATAGCATGGGTGTTCTTAGTGTGATGTTGCCTACAACATCAGTATTGGAAATGTTGACGTTTTCTCCACAGGTAGAGTTCTTCTGTGAACTCTATAAACCAGAAATTCTAATACGGGAACAAGAAGTCTCTGTCGGAAGAGTGCATCTCATGAAGAAGCAAACCCAGGCTCTCACTGTACAAAGGTAGAATATGTGGTAATTTCCACGTGAACCAAAATATTTTGTGGTGGAATAGAATAGATGGGAAGTCATAGGATTTAAAAAGTGGAATTTGGATGTTCTCACTGTAATGAAAGGAATGTGATGAGTTCTTTCTCTTGTGATCTAAGTCTTACCTTGTGTATCTTCAAGACTGTCTGCATCATACTTCTGGCAGTCAAAGCACGGAGATTTTCAGCTTCTGTTGAATTAGTTTCTTCAAAGCACTGTGGATCCACAGCTGCTGTTACAAGATTTGATGAATTTATCTTTGTAAAGGGAGATTTTTGTAGTATGTGGCAGTAACTCCACTGAACAGGAATTTCTTTGGAAAACCTGAATTTCTAGGTTGTATCTTGAGAAAAATAAGTATCTTATAAGGATATCTTGGAACTATATTTTCCCAAACCTGTTTTTTCAATGAAAAAAAAAACCTAAATTCAACCACTCACTCCTCTTGAAACAAGCTCCTTGGTAAATTCTGGTTTTTAGTTGCTTGCTTTGTTTTTTTCAGAGCAAAACAAACCTTTGCTGCCACACGGCCATCTGCAGTATTGATTGAACAGCTTGCTGTTTGTGTTGTCAAAGGAGAGCCTGTGCTTTTGGTTGGTGAAACAGGAACTGGCAAAACCTCGACTGTTCAGTACCTTGCGCATATTACTGGTAAATAATGTGTGAAGACTGTAACTTATACGAAGGTGATTTTAAAAAGAACAAAGAAACAAAACAAAACAAAAAAACCAAACCCGAGTTGATTGTGCTTTCTATTTCTGTTTCAAGGACACCATTTGAGGGTTATCAACATGAACCAACAAAGTGACACAGCAGATCTGTTAGGAGGGTGAGTCACTGACTACTGTTTTGTGCCTTCTGCGTAACAAATTGGCAGTATTGGAACAAGCTTCTAACAAATATTGTTGTGTTGTTAAAGAATTGTTCTTAGACACCTGTTTCATGTAGCATAAATGTCTTAAACACGTTTGCATGGAGAAACCTTGTTGTCCTTGCTGAAGAACAGAGGCAGTTTCACTGAATTGTGTGCACATGTGTGTATGTGATGAAGTCATTTAAAAGTACAACCCAATGTCTCTTTAAAAATGGCTAAGCTGTTCAATATAAATACAATGAAATATTCACTGGACATACTGGTTGGTAGTAGTAAAAGTATTTGACTTACCAGGGTGGTCCTGTCTTTATAAGATTGCCTCTTAAGGTGCATTTAAATATGTGCAATTTTACATCACTGATGTAACTGGGGAAGTCAGAGTTCCTTCAGTGTTGTTTCAGTAACTCAGTTTTTTGTTTTGGGTTTGTTTTGGGGGTTTGTTGGTATTTTTGTTTGGGTTTGTTTTTTAGTTCACAGATGCTAGTTCTTGTTCTTGTGTCACAAATAAGTAACTATTCTTTTGCTTCTCTTCAGTTATAAGCCTGTGGATAACAAGCTGATCTGGTTACCTCTGCGAGAGTCCTTTGAAGAACTTTTCTCTCAGACATTCTCTAGGAAGAAAAATCAGACATTCTTGGGACACATTCAGACCTGCTACAGGCAGAAACGTTGGCATGATCTGCTAAAACTAATGCAGCATATTCATAAATCTGCTGTTAATAAGGAAGCAAAAGAAAATGCATCAGGTGAGAATTCAGACTGATCAAATACACATCATTAATGGTGAACCATTGCAAAGAGTAGGTACGCTGGTGAATTTTTTTTGTTGAATTTGGGTTTGTTTATGGTTGGTTTTTTTTGTTTTTATCACCATTTATGACATCCTTTCTTCTGGTTTTGAAAAATGCAATCTGTGTCTACATAAAGACATTCATACATTCACAATACTGTTAGAATAGTGGTTGGGTTTTTGTTTTGGTTTTGGGGGTTGGGGTTTTTTCCTCTCTTTTTTTTCTAGCTCATCCCTGCAGATAGCTATGTCTGACAGCCTGAAGGTTGACTTGTCTGACCTATGGTGCCCTTAACATCTGATATCCACTCAGCATTTATTGGTTTGTGGTCTGGATGAACAGTTTTTGTTGTTTGTGTTAGTCTTCTGTGTGAATGTATTCTTAATTTATCTCACTCCTGGAATTTCCTTGGGTCTGTTTTAGATCCTGCTTTAAAAACAAAACAACAAAAACCCCAAACACAAAGCAATAGCTCTCTTAGGGTAGTAATGACTTACAAGAGCTTGCTGATGACTTGGTTTTACTGCCAGTGATGCTGGCTTGCATAGTGCTTTAATATGTTTCACTGTGGTTTTGTCTCCAAATAACAGTTTTTCTTGTTTTGTACTTCACTACCCACTTGGGACAGAGGCAATGTTGGTATTTTGTGGAGTGGTTTCTGATTCTAGGCTTGCTGAACAAGTGAAGTTGTAGCTTTTGTAAAAAGTTGAAGTAAACTTAATTATGAACTTTGTCTCCCTGCTTCTTTTAACTGGTTCTTTTGAATATGCAGATATTAAAATAAAAGGCCACAAATGCAAAAAAAAGAAGTTTTAAAAGACCACTTCTTCCAAGTATTGACAATCCTACAATAAAAACAAGCTGAAATCTGTAAATTGCAAAGCTAGCAACTTAAGTCATTGTGATTCTGCATATACCTCAGGTTGTAGCTTTAAACAAATAATTGAAATAAGTGCAATAGTAAATAATGTTGTTTGATAAGCAACAGTGTTTTTACTGATACTGAAGTGTTCGTTGTTAATGTGTTCTGTCATAAGGCTTGTAATTTTTGATTTGTTTTTCTGAGATGTCTGTCTCAGAATTAGGAGAGTGGTAACAGCCATGCTGGAACCAAGAGCAGCATAACTATTTGTTCCTAAGCTAGAACATGCTGGAATGAATAGCAAATTATTTGTACCCACATATCAGTAGTGTTCAGCTAAATTGAAAACAAAAAAACACAGCAAAACTTAATTTTTGGGGTTTTGTTTGTTTTAATTCATGAGATATCATCTGTACAACCTGAATGTTTTCATTGCTCAGTCAAGCTTACTCTTGTATCTCTGCTTGAAACAACCTGATTAAAATACTGTTGTTAAACACTTTTTGTGCTATTGTTCTGATGGTACAAGCTAAAATTTGCTCTGCTTGCAGGTTCACCGCTGAGGGAGAAGTGGGAGGCATTTGGTCTTAAACTGAATCATGCTCATCAACAGATGAAAATGACAGAAAATGCTCTTCTCTTTGCATTTGTTGAGGTATGTAGAAATTTGCATTTTGATGATAGGAGGAGTAAGGAGAAGCATTTAAATTAGTATTTTATTATTATTATTATTTGTAATCAGTAATGTGTGAATAGCTTCCTATTCCTACAAGAATCCTGCTGTGAAGTAAAACTTGTTCCATGATAACTCTGTAGAATGAATGAAGCAGCATGCTTCAGGGACGTGGTGGTTAAATGCAGGGTGGGAGAGTGTTTTGTGGTCACACAGTAATTCAGTGCTGTATAATAGGAATTAGGACTGGTATGATTGAAGAGTGTCAGCAGTATGCCATATCTTTTCAAGTATATGAGATTAGAAAAAAACATCTTGACCAATTTCCAGGAGGACGTGCTCTTGCCTAGGGATTTTTGTGAAGGATTTAATATTAAGAAGCTATGCTGTTTTATCTAGAAGCGATTTTTCGAAATGTTTCAAACTCATGATATAATATTCTAATGACATTGTGTGATTAGGGGTGACTGTGTTGGTTTATGCATGCTTGTTTCTTGTCACCATATGAGACTGAATATATGCGCTCAAATTCTGTGTAAAGTGTGTAAAATGTTGACCAGTCCTCTTTCTAAAAAATACCTGTATGAATAGTTGGAGAACCTCTGACTTAAGTATAGTTTTAATTAATAAGATAAAGTTCCTTAAGGAACATAATATTGCTTTCTTCTTTGGATTTCTTTAAATTAACTGTCTTTATTCTTGTAGTGGTGTCAGTGAAGCTTATGCACCACAGTGATGGATGTCACTGACAGGTAGCATTGTACAAATAAGAGATCTTAATTCTGTTATATTTGAGCCAGTGTAAATCACAGCTGATAATGGTGATAACTGTCTGACTTCTGCAGTTTGCAAAATAATTGCTGTTATTGAGGGAGAGCAATAAAACTGCTGTTGCTGTAAATGGTCTGAAATTGCCATTTGTCTAATCAACCCACATGCTGCAAAACAAGTATTTCCAGTATACAGATGCTTCAGTTAATATAGCATTGCTCATGATATAATTAACAAATTGATCTTACTTCTAGGGTACTCTGGCACAAGCAGTAAAAAAAGGAGGGTGGATTTTATTGGATGAGATTAACTTGGCTGCAGCAGAGACTTTGGAGTGCCTGAGTGGTTTATTGGAAGGATCATCTGGGTCACTGGTGTTACTAGACAGAGGAGACACAGGTACTGTTTCTGTGCTTGTTTATGCCCTGTCTTGCTATCCAGTTAGCTGAATTCTTTATCATATATGGCAGAAAGTAAGTTGAGAATATTTACCACTAAAATGAGCGTGTGCAGAAGAGAATAATGTTTTCTTTCTAGACTTCATACTTTTATACAAGAAGTGGGAGTTTTAATTCACTGTGGTTCAGAAGATTTCAGCATGCCAGATGTAGGTTTTGCGTTTTTGTACTCTAAAAGGAGCAAAGCTCTTTAGTGCCCTCAGTAAGTACTGCTTCTAAAGACTATTCAAGGCATGTAACTTTTTTTTTAAATAAAATTGAGGTAGCTAGATGGATAAAGGCATGGGACATGAGGTTCAGTTGCTGCTGTAGTAATTATCTTTCACTGATCCTGTGAATATATTCTCCAGCTAGAAATAAGCGTACAACGCTTTTGCTTTTTCTGAGTCATTGTGGGTTGATCCCAGCCAGCAGGTAAGCATCCATATGCTGCTCACTTGCTCCTCCCACCCCATCACCCCTCAGCAGGATGAGTGGAGAGTAAAAGCAAGAAAACTCATGTGAAACAAGTGATGCAAAGGCAGTCACTAACCAGCTCACACAAACAGACTAAAGTCCAGCCAGTCTCTAAGCAGCAGCCACCTTGGGGAAAAAAAAATTCACCACCCCTGCCTCCTCTTCCCCAGTTCTTATTGCTGAGCATGATATTATATGGTAGGGAACATCCCTTTGGCCAGTTTGGGTCAGCCAGCTGTCCCCACAGTGTTCCCTCCCAACCTTTTGCTCCCTCCTAGCCTAACTGCTGGAGGAGGGAGAGCAGGGGAGAGAAAAAGAGAAAGCCTTGAGGCTGTGCCAGCACAATTCAGCAATAACCAAAACATTGGTGTGTTCTCTACAGCACCACAGGGACTGCTGTGAAGAAAGTTAACTCCTTCCCAGTCAGAGCCAGTACAGACGTAAAGGTTAAAAAATGCAATTGCTGAGTATTGTTTTCTGGAGCTACAGATAGACACAAATGTTTATGAGCTTTCTAGACTGCGTTTTCTTCCTGGCTAAGGGAAACACTGCCATTGTTCTGAAAGAGACAGAAGGAGTTCCAGGTTTAGGGCTTTTAAAATATTTGAAATATTTTGTGGTGTTAAAACATCCTGCTATGCACAAATAAAAGTCAGAGTTTCATTTGCCTCTGGCTGTTGTGAAAGTGCAGAGGTACTTCTAACGAAATTACATGGGGTTGTTTTCTGAAAACTTTTCACCCTTGCATTTTAAGAAAATGTAGTTTTGCAGTAATAGAAAACTGACTCAGATTAAATATACCTACTTTAACATAATAAATACACTGTGTTTAGCATTACCCTTATGTCTCTTATTTCTGTTTTTGTTTAGAGCCTCTTGTCCGTCACCCTGATTTTCGCTTGTTTGCATGCATGAATCCAGCTACAGATGTTGGAAAGAGAAATCTTCCTCCGGGAATAAGAAACAGGTAGGGAATAATGATTCTGTGGCAGAATACTTAGTCACTGTCTTTTTCAGAGTTTTAACTAGCTTCACGAGTTGACCCAGTGAAGAGCACCTTATTTGAAGCCTGGGGATGTAAGTCTGAACTCAAATTAACTTCCTGCGAGAGGTACTTTCCGCATCATGGTGAAGGTTTTTCATGAAATAGCATCAGGAAAATACTTCTGTAAAGTTGCTGAGCATGAGCAAATGGTCTAGCAGTACTGCAGAGTGCTGTCACTGGGGGCAGGGGAATGATCATTCTCTACAATTAAGCTGTCAGTGTCTGGAAATGCTACTGCAGTCGTTTGATACTGATGGGGTTAATAGAGAGATGGGACTGTTCAGGAGCCTTTCTTTCAATAACTCAGAGGTGCTGTATATCCAGGCTTGGTCACTCTGAAGGAAGGTGTTCTGCATGGTGGAGCAGATGTGTGATACTCAAATTATTTGATGTGAAATCTTCAAACAATTAAGCTGTAGCCAGGAAATTGCAGTTGTGGCACATCCATTCTTCGGTACTGCCTGTTTCTGAATGCAAAGATCTGCTTTTATTTGATGCAGTTTCCCTCGTGAGTGCCAAAAGTCACATGTGTAAGTCTCTCACCAGATTCATAAATGCTGTAGAGAGGCACTAACTATATGTAACTAGTCATTTATAGTTATTAATAGCGAAGTAATGTTCAGTTGCTATTAGCTCACTTAACTTAGTAGCAAAAGGAAAGAAAGTGTAATACAGAAGAAAGGACACTTCAGCTTCAGCATGCCTTGTTAAGTTTAAATGAATTTGTATTTCCATTTGTCAAAAACATCCACCCCTCTGAAGTTAATGGCATTCCTCAGTTGTTTTGGGTTTGCTGTGGTGTGTTCTAAGCTATTGTTTCAGCTATAATGCATGGTATTGGAAGGGCTGCAGACTAATTTTCAAAACCTTATGCAAATATACTGGACTACGTAACAGTTAGAAAGTCAGAAAGTATGTTCATTAACTAGAGCTACCAGTGTAGTGTACTAAATATGAAGCACTCTGTTGACGTATTTAAAGATACTCAGAACTTGAGTGAGCCTGTGTTTTGCTGCTAATTTTCCTTTGCTTATTTGTCAAATTTTCTCATTTTGTCATTGCTGAGCTGGTTATTTGTAAAAGTAGAAAACAATTTGGATATGCTAGTCAGAACAAAATTAGAATGGGTGATATCTTGTTAAGTGTCCACTTTTTAAAAATAGAGAGCACTAGAGAGCTCACTTTGAAAAGTGCTTGGGCTGTGTCAGTGTTCCAGTGTTCAGGCTGTAATGTTTGGATATCTGTTGCAAAGCAGTTAGAATTTTAGTTTTAAAAAATACAGTTCCATAGTTTATTTTCAGTCTACTAAGTTAAAATAATGCAGATAAATTGCTTGGAAGTATTAGTAGTGATCTTTTGGTTTTTAATTACTCTGGTTCTTGAGTCTGTGTATAGGTAGTTTGGAAAGTTGTTACTCTGCTCTTTACAAAATTCTAGATGTGTATGCATGCAAGTCATATATAATATGATTTTTTTAATATAGTCAGATGTCTTAAGTGTTACGGGTTGCTTTGATTCTTACAGGTTTACTGAAATTTATGTAGAGGAATTGAGAAATGAAGGAGACTTGCAAGTTCTTATCATGGATTATCTGAGAGGCTTGAATGTGAACAAAAATACAGTACAAGGAATTGTGAAGTAAGTTGGTTGTAATCTCTTCAAATCTTTGAGGGAATAAGTCACAAAAAGAAAGTATGTAACTGTAGTCTGTGGTTAGACTGTTTTGGAAAACCCCATAACGCTCCCTATGCAATAGTTCACATAGGCTTAGGAAATGGAAGAGCATAGACATCCATCCTCTTCATTCTGAAGGTTTCTGTTCTTGTGGGGAGGAGATTTACTTTTTCTTACTCAGAATTGCTTTCTTGATGGCACCAGTTAAAAAGTAGTATTGTTGTTGCAGGCCTCTTTCCCATTTGAGAGGCTAATAAAATGGTTTGTTTCTGTAGATCATACCAATGAAAGTTTTGTGTGTTTGTCAAGTTACCCTTCTTTCCCTAGTTTAAGGTGTACTCTCTCACTGCATTAACCTGCAGAACTACTATAAGTTTGGAATACTTTGAGTTTATAGCCATTCTCTGTATATCAAGCTTTCTCAAAAATAAGGTTCTAAAATATTCTGTTGTTTTGCTTCACTGACTGTACAGATGGCAGAATTTGGCATGGCTTTCCTAACCTGTGAAAAAAGTGACAGTTGGAGATAGGCTTAAGTGTTCATACTTTGGATTTAATTCCAGTGGTCTGATTAGTAATAGTACAATCTAACTCTTTATTTTTGCAGCTTTTATTTATCTGTGAGAAAGGAAGCAGAAACAAAGCTGGTAGATGGAACTGGCCACAGACCTCACTATAGCCTCCGTACACTTTGCAGGGCACTGAGATTTGCAGCATCTAATCCATGTAGCAGCATACCACGCTCACTGTATGAGGTGACTACCTATGTTTGGGTTTGTTTCACTACAAAGACTGTTTGGGTGTAGGATGATGATTCTCTTCTAAGTCCGGTATTGAACAGAAATGATTCCTTAATATTGTTTTTTTCCCCTAATAATTTTTCATTTTATCACTGAAAATAATCTTCCTTCTTAGGGCTTCTGTTTGAGTTTCCTGACACAGCTTGACAGAGGTTCTCACCCAATTGTTCAAAAGCTAATTTGCCAACATATAGTCTCTGGCAACATCAAAAGCCTTCTCAAGCAGGTAGGTAACTAAGCCTATATAGAACTGTTTATTATTCAGAGTAGAATTTATTTTGAGTTGTCCTCTTTGCCTTTTTCCTTGAAATTTCCTTCTTTTAATCTTGTTTTTCGTGTTACAAAGATAAGAACTAGAATAAAAAAAGTAATAGTTCCTTTGTAATGTTTTACTTCTGCTTGAAATGCCCATATGTTAGCTAGTTTGTTAATTTGAAATCATATGGAAGTCTGAATAATTACAGCATTGTGAATGTGGGCAGCTTAATACAGTACCTCCAACTGTAAATCTTTCACAGACTTTGAGGAGCTTCCACAGGCTTTTTATTTTTAGACTGAATGCAGAACATATGGATACAAAGTAAACATCTGTGCTTTGTCTCTAATGGGAAAGGAAGGATCTTGCTAAGTGCTGGAAGCCCAGCATGAGTTTGCAGAGGGGACTGGGCAGGTGGGAGGAGGAAGCCAGTTGTAAGAGACAGGTATTTGTTTCAAAATAAAACACTTCATATTAGAAAATGTGTATGAATATAAAAAGATAGAAGCTGACTTCCTGCTTGAAAGCATACTTCAAAATTCAGTGCTAGGACTCTTGAGACATTTTTATTTTCCTGGCACTGGCAAAGATTCTTGCTTCATGACCTTGAAATAATCTGGTCAAGCTTTTTTGTAGTTTGCATTCTGTGACAAGGGGACAGTGCTTACCGCAGGAGTGTTCAGGGATTAATTTAAAATGGCTTCTTATAGAGTATGTTGCCGTGGTGTAATAGTAGTTGTCTTCATTAGCAAATTAAAACTCATTTGTATAATCTGTTATTTCTGTCATGTCTCCTTAGCAAATACCAAAACCCCAAAGAGGGAGTTTTATACTAATAGAAGGATACTGGATTTCAGCTGGAGATAAAGAACCTACTGTAGATGAGATGTATGTGCTAACCCCTTCAGTTAAGCTTAATCTGAAAGACATTGCCAGAGTTGTGTCTGCAGGGTAAGTTGGTTTGAACTTTTCTATTAAAAAAACTAAATTAAAGATGTTTATTTGGGCCTCAGGTGTTGCTGTCTGTCTAGCCTTTATTGTTTGGCATGAGTACCTATTTTCCCTCTACAGTTAAATTTTCATTATACAGTGACTTGAATTCATACCTGTTATTTCTTGTCTCTTTAAACCGTCTTGCTGCCATGCTAGTTTTATTTAAATGATAATCTAGAAATTTGTAGTTAGATTAACCTGTTTATTTCACACTGCTATGTAAAACTTGCCGTGGGTAGCAGTTAGCACTTGGGAGTAAAGTTACTCATGTTCCCCTGTTAGCATATGATCTTGGATACTCCAAAGTTTGGCGATGTAGATCTGTGAAAGTTTCAAACAATGTTGATATCTTGTACATTGGAAAGATATGACTTGTGCTTCTAAACCACTACTTTGGTTACCCTTTTTAGGACTCATCCAGTACTGATTCAAGGCGACACCTCTGTTGGTAAGACCAGTTTAATTCGCTGGTTGGCTGCTGCTACTGGGAATCATTGTGTAAGGATTAACAATCATGAGCATACTGACATCCAGGAATATATTGGCTGTTATACATCAGATGCCTCTGGGAAGTTGGTATTTAAGGAAGGTGAGTGGGCATAATTATATTTACTCCAAATTCCTGTCTCGCTCCACTGCTTTTTCCTTTCTGCTTAACTTGTCTGGTTTATTGCAATAGAGAAATGGCCTGTCATAAAGTTAGTAGTTACATATTATGAAGATCACTTATGTGAATTTCAGTGAATTCTTAAGAGTTCATGTTTGTCTCATCATACTTGTCCTATTGGACATGAAGAAGATAATTCAACAATTTAAACAATACTGTTGCTTCCATCTCTGGATTAGATTTTATACTGAGTAAAACTGGTTGCTAAAAGTCTGAATGCATACTTCTGTTGCATTTAGTTTCTTAGATTTTTATCTAGGACTTTTTCTGTTCCTTCCAAGGCATTCTTATAGATGCAATGAGAAAGGGTTACTGGATTATTCTAGATGAATTGAATTTGGCTCCCACTGATGTTCTGGAGGCTCTCAACCGTTTGTTGGATGATAACAGGGAGCTGTTCATTACTGAAACCCAGGAAGTTGTCAAAGCTCACCCTCGCTTCATGCTGTTTGCTACACAAAATCCTCCAGGACTCTATGGTGGCAGAAAGGTCTGTATAATCTCTTCCTTTGAGTAGCTATGGCTCTAGGGAATTAATCCTTCTTGTACATAGAAGTCTGATGTGAAAACTTTCTGATGTGTAGCACAGCATTAACATGAAACTGTCAAGAGGTAGAAGTTGAGGTGGCTGTGGACTAACTTTCAAAACAGCTAGGTTCTGTTTACATTGGCTATTCGTTTTGCAGATACCAATTTCTAGTTCATTCTTAGTAGCTGAGATTTAAGTGCTTTACTGAGCTGGAGTTCATGTAGATTACATTTGACTTGGCATTTCTTGCTCAAGAGCACCGGCAAATAGATTTGATTTAGGCTGCTGGTGTCCGTTTTGATTGGTTTTGGCTGGAACAGTTGATTTTCTTCATAGTGACTGGTATGGTGCTATGTTTTGGATTTGTGACCAAAATGGTCGATAGCACGGGGATGCATTAGTTATTGCTGAGCAGTGCTTGCACAGAGTCATGGCCGTTTCTGCTTCTCACCCCACCCCACCAGTGAGCTGGCTAGTGGTGCACAAGGAGCTGGGAGGGGGCACAGCTGGGACAGCAGACCCCAGCTGACCAAAGGGATGTGCCATACCGTATGACATAGTGCTCAGCAATACAAACTAGGGGAGAAGGAGGAAGAGGGGGATGTTCAGTCTTTGTTTCCCCAAATAACCATTGCGCCTGATGAAGCCTTGATTGCCTGGAAATGGCTGAACACCTGCCTACTGATGGGAAGTGGTGAATGAATTCCTTGTTTTGCTTTGCTTGTGTACACACCTTTTGCTTTACCTACGGAACTGTCTTTATCTCAACCACAAATTCTCTCACCTTTACTTTTCTGATTCTCTCTCCCATCGAATTGTAGGGGGAGTGAGCAAAGTGGCTGTTCTGTTTGGTGCTTAGATGGTGCTTAACTTTCTTTCGATGTTCATGTGTATGTGCTAATTTATATGCTATGGCACTATCCTTATTTTCTTTGGATGTGCAGGGGAAGATACATGACATGAGGAATATCAAAGGAAAAAGTTCAAGCAATAGTATGTTCTCATATTTTAGGTTTTGTCCAGAGCCTTCAGAAATCGTTTTGTGGAGCTGCATTTTGATGAACTGCCAAGCTCTGAACTGGAAACAATCCTGTACAAGCGATGCAGTTTGCCACCTTCTTATTGCAGCAAGCTTGTCAAAGTCATGTTAGACCTGCAAGTATGAGAGTCTCTCTTCTTTTTGTAGAAGACATGCAAACATATTTCAGCACAAAGCGGTAGAAATTCCTTTGGAGAGGCAAGGTGTTGCTAGCTGGCAGATACTTAAAAACCTAAACCATAACTGATGGAAGAGGACCCACCAAAGTACTTAGTTCACTGGTTAAGGCAGAGAATAGAGAAGGTGTTGTCAGATTTGTGAGACTGCTAGCAGAAAAAAAAAAATACTAACCAAAGGCCTTGGAATTTGATGTGTAGAATAATCCCTTACTCTGGATGCAAAGTATGGTATTGAATTTGTAGCTGTCTTTGGCTCATGCTAAATTTGGTATTGTGTTTAAGCAATAATTTTGGATGTGTTCTGAGACTCCTGTGTTTAACAGGCATTTAACCCTCAGTATGTAGCTACGTACTATCTTGTATTTAAAAGCGATTGCAGCAACACAAACCAGACCATGCTTCAAAGTGCTAATACGTATTTTGGTGTAGAACCTAATCTTTTGCTTGGATTTTATTTTCTTCCAGGTACCTATTTTCTTCTTAGTTTTTTTATTTATAATATTTTGTTCCTGGGTACCTATCCAATACCTGCTTAAAGGTAGTTTTGAGTTAGGGAGTCATGACTGTACAAATTTATTTTTTTTTCCATACAGTTTGTTTGAATAGTGTCACAGCAAAGATTAGCTTTGCTCTAAGTATTTAGACAGGTTCATGAAAAAATGGCTCATGTTTTGTTCTTATGACAGTCTTACCGCAGAGGTTCAACGGTGTTTGCTGGGAAGCATGGGTTCATTACCCTGCGGGATCTGTTTCGTTGGGCTGAAAGGTACAGATTGGCAGAACAGCTGGAAAAGGACTATGACTGGCTTCAGCACTTAGCAAATGATGGTGAGCCCTGCTACATCAGGTTAAAGTATCTGTAAATTGCTTTCTAACCCCAGTTCTAAGTATAAATTTTTGTTGCTGATTAACCACTGATTAGTAATTGCTTTCTTCCTCTGTTATATAGGTTTTATGCTTCTGGCAGGCAGAGTCAGGAAGCAAGAGGAGGTAGATGTTATTCAGAGGGTCCTTGAAAAACACTTCAAGAAAACACTGCATCCTGAGTGTCTCTTCTCAGGGGAAAGCGTCAAAAAGCTACTGGGTGAGTTTCTTAGAAGGACCACGCTGGTAGTTCCCTAGATGTGATGGAAGCTGATGGATTGCTTTGTGTCCTGCAGATAAATCCTCCACACAGATGTCAGTGATGGACAGAGATTTTAACCATATTGTTTGGACTCAAGGGATGAGAAGACTTGCCATTTTGGTGGGACGAGCCCTGGAGTTTGGTGAACCCGTACTGCTGGTGGGAGACACTGGGTAACCTTAATTTTCATTATGTAGTTCCTTTTAGTGTTGCACCAGCCACTGAGTCGGACACAAAATGTTTGTGTGGGCTTCAGTGCTGCTTTACCTGGGATAGTTCAGCCTCTGTCTAGGCAGACCTGCAAGTTTTTCATTTCCCTATTGAGGAGAAGCAATTACATCTACATCAGCAGAAATCTTGAAGGGGATTATCTGCATTATGTATAACTACGTAGAAATTATACGGAAAGTAGTAAAAATGAAAAGAGCTGACTTCTGTCACCGCTTTTCACAAGATGCCCTGTAGAGTCTCACTGTGCCTCACTGGAGAGACTGCTTTTGGGGAATCTTGATACTTGTGTGTTTCAGAGCACCTTCACTTTACATGTAGGAAGGCTATATTCAAGCTCTTAAAACTACTTCACCCCTCCCCCACTGCTTCATATGCTGTAAAGGAGATTGTGGCAGTGGATGGTGTCTGCTCCTATGCTGGTTATAAATCTGGAGAGTTATTTTTTGTAGGAGAGAAGGGAAGAAAAATGCAAGAAAAGCGAGTAAAATTATTTAGGTAATAAATGAGAACTCTAGATACTCAGCAGTTTATATCCTCAGACTTAGGCTCGGTCTAGACATGTAGCATCTCCAGTTTAGTGCAGTGTTAGGCTAGTTGAGTACCTGTGGGGGCAAGCTGAAATAAGTTTGACTTTAAACCTGCAGAAATCCATCAATGCAGATACTGATTTAAATTTTATTAAAGGCATCTTGCCCAACTTGGCAACAGTAGTTGTGCCAAAAATGACTTCACTTCGCATACATTTCTTTCAAGGAAAGGAGCAGAAGGAAATCTGCATGCTAGTCCTTGCTGCATAGGTCTTCAACAAAAGTATGAATCCTGTCCAAAGTGAGCTGATTGGTTTGGGTTTTTTTATTCTTCCCTTTCAATTAAATTACTTTGCAGGTGTGGTAAAACGACCATTTGTCAGATCTTTGCAGCATTAACAAATCAGAAGCTATACTCCGTGAACTGTCACTTGCACATGGAGACGTCAGACTTCCTGGGAGGACTGCGACCAGTCAGACAGAGGTCAAAAGACCAGGTTTGTCTTGCATAGATAGCAGTTTGGATGGTGTGACTATGGAAGCAAAAAGTAGCAATTACTGATGACTTTTGACTTCCTTTTCCATTTCTTAGGAGGAATCTGATGGTTCTAGACTCTTTGAGTGGTGTGATGGACCCCTTGTTTTAGCAATGAAGGAGGAGGGTTTTTTTCTCCTTGATGAGATTTCCTTAGCGGATGATTCTGTACTAGAGCGACTTAACAGGTATGTTTTAAATGTGTGAGTATTAAGTATCCTCAGTGTGTCTATTCATTATACAGTGTGAACAGGGTAAATCTAGCTTCTTTTAGGCAGATTTGTTTCATGGCCTGGGTAGGCTGCTGTCTTCATTGTTGTAGGTCTTGCTGGAAGGGAGAATGACCCAAATAACTCGGCCTTATTCATGTTTCAACTTCTGTGCCAGTTTGCTTTGGTTTTCTGGTTTTCATCTGACAGAGGTGCTAGCTTTAATCACAGTAATTAATTAGACAATTTGTGCTGTATGCAATTTTAATTACAGCTGGGGGAAAAGATAGTAAGTTAAGACAAGATGAAACTTCCTTGTCTTACCTGTCTTGATGTCTTAACATACCTGGAAAAATGAAAGGGACTTCAACTGAAAAGCAGATGTGTATATGTTTGCTTGACATATACTGGTACGCTGAATCGTTGGGTTTAAATGCTTTGGTTGGTGCCATTACTTTCCATTTGGCCTTATAGTGCTGCTGCAGACTGCTCTGCGCTCAAATTGCTGTATTTGTTTCATCGACAAAGATAAGATGAAAGTGTTTCCTTTATTCAGTAGCTCAAGTCCCTGGATAAAGAAATTAAGAACATAAACCCAAGTTCAGTTGAAACAGTTTAAACAGCATTTGAAGACAGTTTACAGCATTAGTCAAATTGGAAACTAAAAGTAAAATCTCCAATTTACCATCTGTAATATTCATATTTTCAGCCTGTCAGTGAGCTCTTGAAAATGATGCATCTTATCAAATCCCAGAAACGTCTAGTTTTTTTCCCCTCCTTTGTGTGTGTAAAAATAAAAATAAAAATTAAAAAATCCAAACCAAACCCCAAATTTCATGTCATTATCTCTTTGTAGCAGTATCCCTCATTTTAGTCTTTTCCATTGCCCATTATATTGAGATGACTAGAAGCTTTCTTTTTCTACCATATCCAGACCCTCTCTGTTACAAGCTGGGATTTTTTCATTGTGTTATTGCATCTATCTTTCATAAAGTTCAGTTAAAGTTTATTTTGGCAGTGATACTAAGCAGTGTCTTTCTAAACAGATAATAGCTCAAACTTTCACAGCTTTCAGCATACAGTGAAGTACAGCTAATAAACCAAACAAAATCCCCCCAAAGCACAGAAACCTAGTAGAATGCTTCTCAGATGTATAATCTGTCACCTTGAAGATTGGCTCATTGTGCAGATCTCTTTATCTAGTTCCTATGAATGTACATTTTGCCATTGCTTTTGTAAAGAGATCTGTGAGGTATGTACTTTATTGTAGAGGAATGAAGCTGGGTTAATTATCATTGATAACATACAACTGTGGGCTGGCTTCAGGGGCGGTGGGTTGGCTGATGTAGACAAGGTGCAGCTGTGGCTGGTTCTGTGAAGTGGTTGGGCAGCCACGGAAGAGAGAGAAGCAGAGAGAGCGTGCCCTGGATGAGGAGAGACTAGGAGAAGGCAGCAGAGGGACTGGCATGAAGAGTGTGTTGGTATGTGATGGTAAAAGGCCTTGTTGCAGCCGGCTAGTTTGGAGAGTGCTGCAACACTTCATTAGGTAAGGGTTTTTTTGACAGATCATTTGAGCTGAACCTTATTGACAGGATTGGGTAGAGTTTCCTTCTGAACAATATCAGAAGTGTTCTCATTTGAGGAGGATGAACAGATTTAAAAAAATTATTATTTTGAATTTTTATGACTTCTGCCCAATTCACGTGATTTTCATTTTTAAGTGACGTTTTGAAGTGTGAAATGAAATTTAAAACATTTTTTTAACCTTCTCTAGTGTTCTTGAAGCTGAAAAGACATTGGTACTTGCTGAAAAAGGTGGTCAAGACGATGAGGAAAATGAGGTAGAGCTGTTAGTTGCAGGAAAGAAATTCCGTATCCTTGCAACCATGAACCCAGGAGGTGACTTTGGGAAAAAAGAGGTAAATGTCAAAGCAACTGGAAGTACAGCCTGTATCTTCTGGTCATGTTGACTGTTTAGTGACTGGAGGTGCAATGCAAATATGCGTCATGCCAGTTCTGGCCTCCAGTGCTTCCTAGGAGGTATCTGCTTCATTGCTGTAGAGGAGGATCAGGATGTATCTGTTTTTCATCACTTTTGTGTGCTGACGTTTTGACAATATTAAGTCGATGCTCAGCAGAAAGTCAGAAAACTTCAGGCCTCTAAATACTCCCGATAGACTTGGTATGTAGAATACTTCAAGTACAGGAACTGTGGCTCATGAAGCAAGAAAATCCAACTCTAACGTGAGTCTGGAGTAGTGTGTGTAATAGATTATTCTCTGTAATACTGTTCAGAAAGTGACGGAAGTCATCTTGTAATTTTCAATGGGTATGAACATCACATCCCGAAAGACCTTTCTCATTAAATGAGGAAATCTGTTTCTGAAGTTCAGCTTTAAGTAACTTAGGACAGATTGGGGGGAGGGGGACCCAACAAAATAAACTTTTAAGCAGTGTTGAGAGCTAGGACTAAAAAAAGGAATTATAAGCTCTTCTACTCAAAAGAAGATGGATACTCCATTTACAGTGGTTTCTACAGTACAGAACAACTCATTGTAAAGCCATGTGTTTAAAGGGGATTTATTTCTGCATTATGTTTACACTAACTTTTTTTGCTTGACTCATTCAGCCAGAGGAAAAGAGGAATTACAGAAGCGAGTTCCAATTGAAGGCAAATTTCCGTGTGGTAGTTTGCTCCTTGTATGCAAAGGGACATTGTGTAGCTATTGCTTGATACATGATGTCCTAGAATGAAAGGGAGCTTTGGTGCTTGCAAACCAGCTCAGTTTCTTCCCATATTCTTTTCAACTTTCTTCATCTTTTATTTCCTGGATTGATGGCAATACTAGAAATCTTAAAATCCACATTCTCTCAAAGATTGTGTTACAGAGTGACCTTGGCAAAATTAGAAGGAAAGGTCTAGATTGGTAATTTTATTTATTGTTTGCAAGTACTAGGGCTACAAAGCTATTGGTTAACTGCAACCTTATGTAATATGCTGTAATGTAACTTCAACTGCTATGTCATTCTGCTCATCTGCAGCTTTCTCCTGCATTGCGCAACAGATTTACAGAAATATGGTGTCCGCAAAGCAATGGCCGTGATGATTTGATACAGATTGTAAAACACAATCTTCATCCAGGATTGTCACTGAGCGGAATAAACCATCAAGGTGGGTATTTCTCCTTGTATTGGTATTCAAACATTGCTAAAAAACAAATTAGTATGGAGGCTGCTGAAATTTTCTCAGAATTTACACCTGTGTGTCCCCTTTTTCAATAAGTACATTTCTGTCTGAGGACAGTTATGAAAGAGTTTGGACTTTGTTCTTCCCTCATTGTGTATGTTGTTACATGGCTAGCCAGAAGTAAGTTCAAGGCTGTATTTGCTTCACTGTCCAGGTAGTTGAATTATCCCCAGCCCTTCAGTGCCCATTCTTTGTTTCCATGTAAGGTGTTGAAAGAACTGACACTTCATTTTCTGCCAGCAGCTTCACTATTAGTTTTAAATTCAAGTAACAAGACAGTATTAGTCACTTGATTCTATCTGTAATGACAGCACAGGTATGGACTAACTCTTTGGTTATCCTGCCTGTTAGGACATGGAGTACCCATCCACGTTGCTCAGGCATATGACAGCTATGTCTACTTTATTGATGCTTTTTATGCAACACTGTAGTAGGTGTGACCAACAAAATTATTTGGTAGCTCCATTGATTTTTTGGGGGGGTTGTTTTTTTACTCTTTTCAGGGGCAGACATAGCAGAGCTCATGATGGACTTTGTTGAATGGCTAACTAATCAAGAGTTTGGTCGCCAGTGTATTCTCAGTGTGCGAGACGTTTTGTCCTGGGTTAAGTTTATGAATGTCATGGTAGAGAACGAAGAGTCAACTTCTGCCAAGGAATATAGCATTCTTTACATATCTCCAATGATGTCTTTTGTCCATGCTGCATGTCTGGTATACATTGATGGGATAGGATCAGGTAAGTCTTCAGTGCTCATCTGGTAGCAGAAAATATGAAGGTATATATTTGTATTAATATTTTTTAGTAGAATGCAAATAAAATGCTTTTGGGGCAGCATGGAACTTTTCCAAGAGTTGTTTACGCTTCCATTTAACAATATCCTGTACTTGTATGCCTTTTTTGTGTTTCAGTAGCAACAGTTTGAGTAATACAGCAAGCTTAAGTAAATTAGAGGTAGTCATAATAACATTTCAAAAGCTAGCACACAAATTAAGAAAGCTTGTGTTTTTTATTGAGTTTTCTGAGCTGATATGGTACTTAATCACATGACCACGTTATTCTCTCTCCCATCCCACATGTCAGCATCTGTATACTAGCCTGTATCGTGCATAGCTCAGAATGCATCTTTCAATGTCTGGTCACGGGCCCAGCTGATAAATAGGAGATAGGAGTGGCGAAAAAAGTGAAAAAACCACAAGAAATGCAGGGAAAGAAGGCCTGGAGCAACTATGGCAAGGGGTCAGGATGGTAGTGATGGTAGAATAAAGGGGTTTGGAAATAAGGTGTCCTTAATTATTGCACACAGAATAATTTGTCCATGTTAAATGTTACTGGAAGCACTGGCAAGTAGAATCCCTAACGTGAAATACAAACCTGTGTGCACAAAAATGGCATCTGTGAAGGAACTAAGTTTCTTAGTCATAAGACACATGTGCCTAGTTACGTTTGTGAAGCACTTTTAACTTTTCTAATTACAGGTACAACATCCTGCTCAGCTGATACGGCTTTATTAGCTCGTGAAAAATGCCTGACATTCTTACACGACAAAATGAGTCAATTCCTTGAGCTGACTGATTATCAGAAGAATGAACTGAAGATTTATGACCGAACAAAGGAGAAAGATTTTGTGTGGATGGATGACTTTATGGGAATCCACCCCTTTTTTATTCCAAGAGGCAAGAGACTTTGTGGGAGTGGGACATTTATTCTGTGGGTTTTATTCCCAATAGTTCTGTTATCCACTAGGTCTAAGTAGGGTACCTGAGCAATCACGGTACAACCTATAGTTTGTTTTCAGGCCTTAGAAAAAAAGCCTTTTCTGCCTCCAAGTATGTTGATTGCAATTGGGTCATGTTTATTAAGAAGGCACGTGTTAATTGCTTTCTTTGACTTTTTAAAATTACTGGTTAATGGTCTAGTTTTGGTAGACTTCTTGGTGTAATAAAGCTTCTTTAATTCTGAGCTGTAATTTTCTGTCACTTCGCATGGTTAGAATGTCTGCTAACTTCCAGTAACTAAAGCTACAGCTCATCCTGGCCCTTCTGTAAAGCATGGTAAGCAGGAGTCCTGCGTACAGTGCTAAACAGAATGAAGACTAGAGCCCTGCCTTGCTGTAGCCTCTCAAAGATAAACTGCAATTTGTGCAGAATTTAGTCCCTCATGTCACAAATTGGTGCAAATGGAACTACCAAAATACTGCTTTCTACCCTCAAAATACAGTGACAGGACTAAGTCATCACTACAAAGTGATGACTGAGCTTTCTAGTTGAGCTGGTTGGGTTTTAATACATAGAACTATGTGTTCCTAATGCTGTATTAATCATTCAGCTTTGAACATTTTTTTTATATCCATGGGTTATGTTAGTCATGCATAAAATTGTACAAGGTAATGCTTCTTTGTAAATTGCTTAGTTTCCCCTCTGCTACTAAACAGGTATCAAGATGTGTAAGATAAAGTGGTGATTAATATCTTGTATACTTGAGCAATGCTGTATTACAGAATTTGCAGAGCGATGTCCCAGTGAGCTGTGCCGGCTGCAATTTGGCAGAGTAGCTCTGTACTCTCTCCTTGCTGTATGTCATAGTAGCAGTAAAGGAAGTACATGCCTAGCGCCACGTTTTAAAGCAGTCTTCCTTCACAGAGTTAGCAGTGTATGGAACAGATTAATATGTTGTTCTATAACATGACTGAATTGTATCCCTCAGTGCCAAATTTTCAAAAGCCGCTTTTGAGTTTTATGTCTCCACATATCTGAAGCACAAGTACAGATGTATGATTTTTTCTGTGATAGATCTCTAGTTTACATCATGAAGCAGGAAGTGTCCAAGTATCATGGCAAAATAAATCATATATTCATATGCTTTTACAAAATTCAACAAAAGTATGTGGAGATGGGCTGAGACACAACTGCGGGTCAAACAGAAAGTATATGTGCTCCGTCTGTGAGAATGGGGTACAAGCTTGATCTCCGTTGCTTGTTGTAATGAGATCAGTGATTAACAGACAGAACAATTTCATTCAGAAGCACACTGTCAGCAGCTCCAGCATAAACATTTGGTTTAATTGTTTTCTGGTTTACCTTTCCTTTGTTCTAGGCCCTGTTCTTCAAAGGAGCAACATTACAGACTATGCTCTAAATGCTGGGACTACAGCAGTGAACGCACAAAGACTGTTAAGAGCCCTACAGCTTAACAAACCTATTTTATTGGAGGGGTCACCAGGAGTGGGCAAGACTAGTCTAGTTGCTGCCCTGGCAAAAGCCTCGGGAAACTGTCTTGTTCGAATCAACCTGTCTGAGCAAACGGTAGAATAAAATGTCTTTGTAACTTAGTTTTTATGGCAGGGGGGAGATTTTGTTTAACTTAAAAAGCATAGTTCTTTTTAAATTTGACACTGAGTCTGAAATGTCATTTTTTCCTTCCCGCTCTCAAGATAAAACTAGATGGGAAGGGGGAACCAGAAAAAGCAGTGAGCTTCTTTGAGCGAATACCAATTACCAGATTTTTCTGTTCTTCTCAAGTGAAGATGTGTATCTGTGTCTCCTGTGTTTTTTCTTGGCTTCTGTAAAGTGACTTGGAAACTGTTTTAAGGCTTTTTAGTTTTTCTGTTCTAATTTAATTTTTTGGTGTTAAAAACAGTGACTAGCTGGTCACTGGAGTCCTGTCATAGAAAACCTTTTAGCATCCAGCAAGTTCTGATTTTTTTTAAATAGAGGGAAAATGTACGTATTGGAAGGGGAGGGAGAAAATGTGAAGTAAAGTTAACAAAGGCTGTTTATGAACCTTTGCGAAGTTTTGTAATCCCACCCTTCCTCTCCCCTGTTCTCTTTTCCCAAAGGATGTAACAGACTTGTTTGGGACAGACTTGCCTGTTGAAGGTGGGAAGGGAGGAGAATTTGCCTGGCGTGATGGACCACTACTAGCAGCATTAAAGGCTGGACACTGGATTGTATTGGATGAGGTAAATTCAAGTTTGAGGTAAAAATAAAATGGAATGTTCTGGAAGAGCAAAGGGGGTGATTTGCCATGTAGGATAAATACCTTCATGGGTTGATGGCTGAAATAAATTTTGCTTACTTTTAGTTATGTGCATCTCGTGCCACATTGAAAGCGATAGTTCTGCTTAAAAGAAAAATAATCTCCAAGTCCCTCTGCCCATTGGCCCTCTGTGGAGGGAGTGTAAAAGACTGGTTTTGAGTAGACCTCTTTTAGACACAGGAACAAGGATCGAATCCCAGCATAAATTCCTGCAGAAAAGCAAGGATAGATTTAATTTGCATTTGAGAGTTTTTGGGAAGCATGTCAGCAGAAGTTTGGATACACATGCTCTTATATAGATATAATTTCACTGAAATATTTCTGGTGCTAATACACTAGGTACAGATTTAATTATGATGAAGAGTTCTGTTTTGCCACCACAGGTTTGTTCCTGTACCATGTAGCACGTGCTTTCAAGCATACGCATGCACACAGCTCACTTCTTGGCAGCCTGCATTCTGATTATTGCAGAGTGCAAAATCTTAAATTCTTTATCTGTTTTTATACCTTTTTTTTTCCTGTTATGAAGAATACCACTTTAAACAACCATTATATTTAAATAACCCAGACTTCCTTCATTTAAAAAAACAAGCAAACAAAACACTGAATGTCACAGATCTGTGAACATAAGTTCAGAAGAAACTTCTTGAACATGCAGATTTTACAGCGGAGAATTGTTCTGTTATCGTGGTGAAAATATGTTTTCAGAGAGCAAGTGCACATTAGGAAAAGTGTTAGTTGCTTCAGTGTAGTAACAGTCTAGCTGGATGTAATAACATATGACTGCTAGAACAGCAAAGAAGTTGCATCATACCTTCTGAGTATCCCAGACTGTTAAACTAGAGATTATGCCAAAGCATTTTGTGGAGCATTAATATTATATCCTTATTTCTTTCCTCAGTTGAACCTGGCTTCTCAGTCTGTGTTAGAGGGGCTCAATGCATGCTTTGACCACAGAGCAGAGATTTATGTTCCAGAATTGGGAATGAATTTTCACGTACAGCACAAGATGACTAAGATTTTTGGATGCCAGAATCCTTACAGACAAGGAGGTGGAAGAAAGGGTCTGCCCAAGTCCTTTCTTAATAGATTTACACAGGCAAGCTTATTTTTTTGGTTTAAACTATGTCACGAATCCTGTCTTGTAGTTTTCTGACTGTATCAACACTTGGCATGCTCTTGATTCTACAGGTGTATGTTGATCCACTGTCTGCAGAGGATATGGAGTTTATTGGGAATACGCTGTTTCCTGCTATTGATAAAAGTATTATTGCTAACATGGTTGCTTTCAATAACAAGGTAAATATATATCTTAATTTCTTTTGTGTAGAAATTGGCAGAATGCAGTAAGATTTTAAAAATTAAATCTAATGTTATATTTCCAAGCATTTTTACGGAGAAGTATGTGGGTAAAAAAGCAGAATGGAAGTGTATGCAGAAGAAAGTAAAGGACACCACTGAAACCCACCTGAATTCTTGTACCGCTACAGTCAGATACTTGGTTGATAACTGAAGAAGCGTTACTTTTCACAGAAGATAAAATAAATTAATAAATAAAGGCTTTGTTCCACAAAAGGTGGAAAAATTTATGGTTTGGTAGCTTGAAGTGAGTTGAGAAAATGGTGTTTTTCCACACATATAGATTATTTTTGAAGCACAAACAGAATGAGCTGTATCTGAACTGAAATGTGTATTTTTGTTCCTGGTCTGAATTCTTAATCTGCTCTTTATTATGGCATGTTGTTTGTGAAAGCAGCATCTGACTTTTACAGAAGCAGAAGCTTGTAAGTATATGTGGCATTCTTCTGGAACACTGAGACCAATAAAGGAAAGCCTTTCCTGATAGGATTTGCCCATAGCAAAGGGTTCAGAGATGCTTGGATCTAAAATTTTGCTAATTCAAATGGTTTTCAACCAGCATTAACTGCAAGGCATCAACTTAATCTGCTGTTTTGTGGTTTAGATGCTGCCATTTTGAGCGAAGTGCTGAATATAAAATTCACAGTAAGAATTTTATTGTTGGTCGTGCTTCTGAAATTACATTTAATCTTCATGTCATGAAACAAAAAAAACGGGTAGTAATATTAAGTGAAGGTAGTATTCTGTGGCTTTATGTAAAATCTTTTGTGGCAGTATCTTACTGAATATTCATTTATAGTGTGCAATCTGAGCATTGAGAGAGTTAGTAACAGACAAATTAAATTTAGCTTTGATTCCTGATGTTTTCAGAAGGTGAATGCAGCTTGCTTTTTCTGTTATCCTCTGTCTTGTAAGCAGTGCCAAAGACAGAAGTTCAGTTGAATTTTTTTTAAAAAAATATTTGAAGACCAGCACTTGGGCAGAATAAAAGATGGTTCGTTTTTTTTTTAAATGCTACTTTTTCCAGATTGACAAAGAAGTAATGACTGAAAAAAAGTGGGGACAGAAAGGAGGACCCTGGGAGTTCAACTTACGTGATCTTTTCCGCTGGTGCCAGCTTATGCTTGTTGACCAGTCACCAGGATGTTATGATCCAGGCCAGCATGTTTTTTTGGTGTATGGAGAAAGAATGAGAACCAGGAAAGACAAGGAAAAGGTGAGCCGTGTGGTGTTCTTCCTTGCTCTTCAGATTGTCAGGAAGTATTTCTAGAAATCCAAGCGTAAACTTTAAGATGCCTTGAAATTCATTCATAGACATTACCTCTTACAAAACAAAAACAGGTAGGTTTCGGGTTTTGAAGTGTCACACAGGTACCTGCTCCTCTTGTCATTTAAAATACCAGTTTGATTACCTACTAGTGTAAAAGCAGAAAGCTGAGATAAATGGAGGCAAGCAGAATAACAAAGGACTTAGAGCAAAACACAGCATATTCTTGTGTGATTCTGTATTAATAATGTTCTCATAGAAGTGGCACGGGTTGCATGCATATTTGTGAGGAAAGAAGATAGCAGAGAAGAGAAATAGCACTGAGATATGGAGAGATTCTTAAATTTATGGTTAAAAAGTGTTTGTGTCAGTATGGTAAATAAAAATAATGTCCTTTAATTCTGCTCTTCCCTGCCAGTGTTGTTAAATTGTTCTGGCTTGGATTTCTTTCATTGACTTTAATTTATCTGTCAGTTCTTTCATCTGCCTGTCAGATGGCTCCCCTCGTTCTGTTAAACTCACTGCTTAAGGTTGCTCTTACAAAACACACTCACTGCAGTTGTTATTCCACCTTTGCTACCCACTTATCCCTCTCTTGCTTAGAAATCCTTTGCTTGTGTTTCATTTCACAATATTTACATGGTATTAAACTAAAAGTCAATCAAATTGCAAGACTGAAGTTACCGACTATATGCGATTGGGTATTTGTCTCACAGGCATACTTTCCCCTTCCTGTAGTATTACTAAATTTTTGTGTGTTATCAAAGAGATTATTTATGGAGTGACTTATTTCCCAGTATTTTGTTAAAGAGAAACATTACTTAGAGTACTTCGAGTCACAGGAAAGCATGGTTAATGAAGGAGTGTGGGTAGCTCGCACTCACTTTAATTGCTTGCTGCACTTTGAATGAAATGCCACTTGAGTTTAAACTGTGTTAGTTACCATCACACAGCTGTGGGGCTGAGAGGAAAGGCTATTTTGTAAGTAAATCTTTAGAAGAATGGATAACTTAACTGACAAGTCTCTTTTTTGCTCTTTCAACTCTTTTAGGTTATATCTACGTTTAGAGACATTTTTGGTGAGGAAGCTGCTGTGTATACAGGAACCAGAGAGTTTCACATCACTCCGTATAATGTTCAGGTAAACTGACAAGAGTTTTTGAGAGTTGAGAGAGAAGGAAGTGACTGGCACAGTGAAATCCCCTTTGCCTCTTTAAGTACTCACCCATTTGTGTCTCATCCATTCCAGATCGGTTATTCAGTTCTTTCTCGTGGCAACTATATTCATCGTCCTGGCAGAAATCTCTCACTTCTGCATCATTCACTGCAGTCGCTCGAGTCCATAATGAAATGTGTGCACATGAGCTGGATGGTAATCCTGGTGGGCCCAGCAGCTGTCGGCAAAACCAGTATTGTTGAGCTGCTGGCCCATCTGACTGGTCATCGACTAAAAATCATGGCAATGAACAGTGCGATGGATACAACTGAACTCCTGGGTGGATTTGAACAGGTAAATACTGTGTTGGTAGTGTGGCTGTAATTTCTTCTTCCTACCTAACAGTGGCTAGTCCACTGCAAATCTTAGTGTTTAAGCACCAAGCGGAGCCTTAGGCACCACAGTCTTCCGGACGAACTAACTCTCATGGCATGTTTGCAGGTTGATATCAATAGGCCGTGGCAGCGCCTTTTGGAAAAAGTGGAGAATGCTGTGAGCACACTAGTAAGGGACAGTCTCCTGCTGACAGAAATTTGTGCAGATGATGCTGAACTTGTGCTGCGTGCTTGGAGCAATTTCATCCTGAATTACAAACCCAAATCTCTGGGTGAAGGAGGTAGAAGTGTTACAACTGAATTAGTGAGCAAACTGGAGGGAATACTTGTACTTACCCAGCGACTAAACAACAAAATAAACTCTTACTCAAAGGCAGGTATGTATGGTGGGCAATTTGAAGTGACGCTATAATGTTCCTTTGGAGAAAATAAGAGAAATAATAAATCTGCAATGCAAGGGAGTTGTAGGGGTTTTTTTATGCTACTTCATAGCTTCTGAAAAAGTTACATTGATGGTGGCTCTTCAGGTTTATTTTTTGTGTAGTTACACCTGCTAGTGATCAGTAGTTGATGCTGAAATTCTCCTGTACTGAACTACTCAACATAGGATGCTATAAAGCTCTTACCTTGTATTCCTAAGAAAGGGTATTTGGATATTCTATTCTTGCATTTGTTCTCTGAAGCACTGATCAGCTGAGCATTACAGCTGTCAGGAGAATAATGTATGGGTTGTTTTTTCTTCTTTCCCTTTTTTCTTTTTATATCGTTGTCTAAAGTATGATGTTAATACCCATCAAACTTCATCTGATGGGGGACAAGCGTTGGAGAGAAGTGTCAGTCTAGTTTATATTTCTCTGTGCTTGCAAACCCTCACTGTCCTCATGGATTTTGCCTGTGGGAAGCTACTTAGAGCTGGAGCCTCTGCTGTTACGTTCCCTTAAAAAGTGGGAAGCACGTATGCTTGTTAACAAAATAACTATTTTTCTTGAATGGAGCAGGCAGCTACCTCAGTAATGTACGTCTTCATGTAAAATACACTTCCTTTCAGAGTTTGCTCACCTGGTAGAAGAGTTTCGCCGTTTCAAGCTGCAGCAGGCCCATGCCGCTGACCGCAACAGCCATGGCACTTTTGAGTGGGTGGATGGGATGTTGGTTCAGGCCCTGCAGTCTGGAGACTGGCTGTTGATGGACAATGTTAACTTCTGCAAGTAAGAGATTTTAGTGGCTTTGTTTCACTGAGAAAATCCCTTGGCCTCCCTAATTTATTTTGCTTTTTACTGTATGGTTCACAACTGAATGTTTTTGCATTTGATAACAACACACGGGAGCAGTAACTTTTTCTGGAAGTGTGTCTTCCTTCTCAGACAGCTTAGGAGGTGATAGTTTTCCTGTTGTCTTATGTCGCAATTAGCTGTTTGGCTTTTTGCTTAAGAACGGTACCATTTTGATTTCAGATCAGAAAGGGATTGAATTGTTACTTTTTTATAACCATAAACATTTCTTTTGATTATAGCCCTTCTGTGCTGGACCGCTTGAATGCTTTACTTGAACCAGGAGGAATTCTTACCATGAGTGAGAGAGGTGTGATAGATGGCACAATTCCTACAATAGCTCCTCATCCAAACTTCAGGTGCTTTGCATTTCTTCTTTTTTTCCCTTCTTTCCTTTTTTTCGCTTTTTTTTAACCTTATTTTTCCTCCTACTAAATAGCAGATTAGAAAAAAGAAGTCAGCAGTGAGCCAGTCTTGCTATTTTGCATGCTGTTCAGTTTGCCATGTAATGCAGCGACACTGGCAAGGAAGAAAACTACACTGTGATGAGCATATGTTAGAGAGCTTGAGAGACTTGGCTTTGTATCCCTTTTGCAACACAGGCTATTACACTGGAAAATTCATACCAGTATATCTCTGCCTTGATTCTCCATTTCTAATTTAGGATTTCGGCATTTCCTTGTCTCACTGTAATGGAGTTGACAATACATGTGTTGAAGATGGCAAAGTATTCAGATATGTTGGTGATGAAAGCTGGTATATGGACATAATAATTTTCTTCCTGGCTTTTTCCATCCCATTCATAAATTTGAGTTTCCTGCAGTGACAGAACTTAAAAAAAAAACCAAAACAACAACAACAAAAAAACAAACCAAAACAAAAAAACCACCAACCAGACAGTCTGTATTCTCTCAGGTCTGAAGTGGTTTCTGGGGAAGATGGGAGGAGTACATACAGATTATTCTGTATAATTCCTACCTTTTATAATTTCATGAAAAGAATATTGGGGCTGGTGTGCTCTGGTTCCTCTGAATTGGAAACAAGATCTTCGACTTTCTAGTAACCTGTTTTTGCTGCATTGTATCTTGGAAGTTTTTTTCTCTCCTTGCTTTTATGAGATGTCTACTGATAGGATTAACTAGTTGGGTGTTGGATACTTTTCGTTTCTAAATAGCACAGATTTATCTGAAGCTGTTGCTAAGACTTTTAATGGTGGTCTTTATAGCTCAGAGGCATATTTTAACTTTTTTTTTTAAGTAGGTAAATGATAAAATAAACATAGTTCAGATGTAATTGAGTTAAAAATCATGCAATGGATCTGTGGCTAATTTCAAAGTATAATTATTCATACAGATTTCTCATTTAAATCCAGTAGATGTCTCTGTCTTTCTAGATATCAGTATCCCCATTTTTATGAAGATGAACTTAATTTATGAAGAGTGGTTTGAAGCCCTAAGTTAAATCTTAAGAATGTAGGTCCCTTCTAACTGAACATTCTATTCTAATGTCTGTCAGGCTTTTCCTTTCCATGGATCCTGCACATGGGGAAATATCCAGAGCCATGCGGAATCGTGGGATTGAAATTTACATTCCTGGGGAGAATGATGGAAATGTATTGGATGATCTGGATTTGAAGTTACTCCTGCATGGTTTGGGTTTAGTGGGAAATAGCACCTGTGATGCACTTCTGGCTGTGCATTCGGAAACCAAGGCAGCGATAGCAGGTAAGAAGAGTCTGTTCAGTATTTATTAACTTAGGCTCATTACATATGTTTGTATTAACTCTTTTAATATTAAACTTGGTTATTTTATTACATTATGTCCTATTATATGTAAATGCATAGTATAGTGTAATAGGTAGTTTTGGATTGGTTTTTGTGTTCTCAGAAAGTAGGCCCAAATCATGAAGGGATGGTAACTTGAGCACTCTGTAAGGAGACCTCAGACACCTGCAAGTGTCAGTTGTCTGTTGCTATAGGGAAGGCAATATATTCTAAGTGAAAATCAGTGAAATAGAGGGTTTGCACAAGGCCTATTCAAGTTGTTCTTTGGAGCAAGACGACACTGAATTTTGTTTATCTTGGCTACTTGAGGTCTTATTTTGAGCTGGTCACCTATTATTTACAGTCTTGTCAGATTTTTTTGTTAACCCTGGGAAGAACCCACTCAATTTTCAGGACACAGTAGGATTCATTTGTTTTGGATCTTCCTCAGGGTCTAAACTAGTGTTTGTTCTCGGAGAGTGTTGACAATTACTAAACGTTCATATCGTCCTATATGCTCTGTGTCTTTCAGGTTCTGTGTCATCTTTGTCACCTTTGCTTCAGGCTGCTGTGCTAATTGTGCAGCAGGTACAAAGAGGCCTTGGGTTAGCAAAGTCTTTTTACAGAGCCTGTTGGGAAGTTTATGGCCGCTCACAGCAACTGCAGGTTAACCAAAAGGTAAAAGTCTGGCATTTGAAAGCTTTTCTTACATCATCTAGATAAATGACAGATACCACTTCATGAGGCTAGTTTTGAGTTTCTCTGTTTCCTAAGTACCTGAGCAAGAGGTTGATGAAGATGGTGCTCTGAGAGATGATCCAAAAAATTTTAAATGTCCTCTCGGGCATCTGTCAGGTGATGAAGAGCAGAGGGGTTAAGTGGCATTGGGGCATTTTCTATATCTTTTAGATTCTGAGCCTTTTTTGGCTCCAGTGAAAGCAGTAATGTTCTGCATATAACTTACTCTGTAACAGATCAGTTGAAGCTCCAGAAGTTGGGTTTTTTGGTATTGCATGGTGAAGTACAGTGAATTTCAGATGTCACCTGTACTTCTGTGACATGTTTTTTCAGCCTGGTGGCATGCTGCTGGAGACAGAGGTCAAATGAGCGAGAGTTGTATAAAGACTGGGATGGGCTTATTGAGATATTCCCTGAGGGATAAATAGTTTGTCAGACATTTTGTAGATAGTGGCTCTCTTCTGCAGCATAAGGGATCCAGAGTGGGGCTCTGAGGCTTACTTGTTTTTTGACAGCTTCAGCTGAGACTTTGGGATACTAATACTGATGAAACTATAGCTTGGAACACTGACATATGGAGATAACATATTATACAGTTTAAAACAGGAAGTGAATATTGCTATTTCACTCATGGTTGGAGTGATTTGGTACTTCTGTAGGTTATATAGCATTTGTAGAACGTTTGCTTTGTAGTGATTTCATAATAAATACATGTAATTAAAGAGTCCCCTGAGCTATTTTATACTTGAATATATGTTTCAATATGATTCTGAACTGCTTTTTGGTTGGTTGTTGTAGCTTGTGTTAGAACTGGTTACGAAGCATGCTTCATCTCTGGCTTCCTCTGAAACTTGGGGTGACTCCTTGCTAGCAGTGGGACTGTGGCCAGACTCCTTACCTACAGGCCTGTTTGCAGCTGAAGACTCGCTTCTTTCCACAGTCCAGAGAGATGCACAGGTCCTAATGTATTGTCTGAATAGACTAAACCTTAAAAACTGCAGGTAGGCAAGAAACATTTTGTGTTTAATAAATGAGTAAGAAACAAGATATGCATGAACTACTGGTGGCATGTCGTTGTTCCCTGCAAAACTTTGTCCTGAGCAAATTGTGTGGGTAGAGACTGTGGTCATCCACACTCTGTAACTGAGGCTCCTGTTACGTTTCCATGCAACCAGTACAAATACAAGTTTAATTAGTGTTTTATTCTTCAGTCCAAAATACTTGACTCTAGTCAATCTTTAGTCAGTACCTATGACCCATTTTAAGTTGTTAGGATTAGGGATTTAGCAGAAAATGTGAAGGCAGACAGTGGGTTTACAAGGCAATAAGAGCCCCAAAAATCTGTTCCTTCAGTTTCCTTCTGAGCTTTAAAAAAAAAAAAAATTTCACTGGTTTTAAATATACTAATGATCCTCAGTCCTTCCTGCTCTAACGTAAACAATTATTCATCAGTTATTTAGGTCCAGTAGCTTCAGGTGATAAAACAAATCTCCTTCAAACAGAGCTGTCTGAAGGAAGTCTCATGTACAGGAGCCATATGCAAGAACTCTTCTAATGATTTCTTGTGCAATATAACTGTTGTTCTCACAGCACTCGTCTAGTATCTGTCTGCCTGCCTGCTTTGCTCAGTGACCTTCTGTAGACAGGTGCTGTGGTTCGATTCCAGTGAATGAACAAGCTGTAGAAGTTAGTACAGAGATGTAATGTTGAAATTGTGAAACCTTAGCTATGTGCTGGTGGTGGTGTTTTGTTGTTTTTTTTAATCAGTGACACTTGCCTTCTATCTTTGTCTTTTAACTTACCTTCACATATCATTCTGGTGCAAAAATCAATGATAATTTCTCAGTGGAATGCTGTGCCTGTTCACTTCTGACACTGATCAAACATTTGGCAATAGTGAGTTCATAATAGTAGGTACTCCCAACTGATATGAAGTTGGAAGCTGGCTTTAAAGCCAAATAAAGAAAAGAGGAGAGGTTATTGCATTGCTGCCTTCTTGCCTGAAGACAGTTGTATGCTGTGTAGCTTGACTTGCAAAATACATTCTTTCCTGGAACTGGCAGTTCAAGCCCTAGATTGCTGGATTTCACTTCTTTGTGTTTCAGGACACTACCACTGACTCTGCAAGACCTTCAAAAAATTATGCAGTCCACTAATCCTGAGAGTCTCAAGTTCAGTGCTGTTGAGATAGATGCAAGCTGGATGGATAAAATGGAAGTTCTCCAGGCTTCGGTGAAGTTGTTCATAGAAAAGGCGACCAATCAAGATTGGACATTGAGAGTTAAATGGCTTAACTCCTTAGCCAAAAACCTGCCACAGGTGCTTGGTATGTAATTACTTAACTTACCCTTTTGCCTAAGGACTGGTTTATTTTATCTTCACAAGTTGTATTCTATCAAAACATATAGACCATTCAAATGGTTTGATATGAAACTTCTCAACTATCCACGCTAAATCAAGGGCATTGAGGCTCCAGGGAGAGACAGAAACAGGTTGTACATATTAGGGACAACAGGAGACTGTGGGCTAAACATTGTGTTTTATTACTCAAGCATGTGTGTAACTTGTCCTGCTTCTGAATTACAGTTATTTTTGACTACCTCTTGGTCTATGTAAGCAAATATGCCTTTCTTATCACTTTTTTAAAAATAATGATACTAAACCCAGTAAAATGCCTGCTGTTTATTTTGTGTTGAAATACAAACGGTTAGAAAGCCAGAAAACTGCAGAACTGAGATTTTCTGAAGTTGTGTTGCCTGAACGGTCAGGATAGCAGCTGAGATGAGGTATTTTGCTTAATGGCTTTAATTACATTAAACTTGTGGAAAATTTAGACAGGCCTTAGTCCAAGTAATTCACACACTTAGCTTCCTTGTATAGTGTGAAATCTTGGGCTGTATTGTCCCTACATGAATGGGATAGCTCCCCTTTGATCTTGCTGTCTTTCTAGACAGGTGTGTCTATAAACTAGAAAAGATGTAGAAAGTTATTTTAGTGACATGTGCTCTTAGGTGACCTTTGGTTTTTTTCCCCTCAATTAAAAAAAAAAAAAAAAAGATGTACTGAGAGAAAGATTTGAAGGCATAAACTCATGGATTTTCATAAGCCATACTTTTGCTAGCATACATGTAGTATCACCAGTTTAACTAGAACGCTTTTACTGGATTTATTTCTTTGGCCGTGATATTCTGACTGCTTTTAAGAGCTCTTGGAGCTAATACAAAGTAGGAGCAACCAGCATGTCTGGGGTGCATGCATAGATGAGATTCGGGCTGCTTGGCTGTTTCAGTTGAAGTTATTTTTATTTATTTGTACTAAATGCTCTTTTACACCTGTGTCCTCTGCCTTTCACCTTCAGATCCAGTGCGGATTCAGCTGGAAGCAGGTGCTGTAGCCCTTGGTAGTTTCTATGCCAGTCCCCTCTCGTCTGGAGTCAGTAACATGATCAAGTTGCTACAGCCGACTATGACAGGTACTTCTGAAAAAAAATTGATGTAAGACATAGGTGCTTCCTTTATTTGTTTTCTGAGCACACTGCAACCCTTCTTAGGGAATGTGTGTAACAAAACAAAGGCTCCATTCTAACTATATGTTGTTCTTGTTGCAAAAAAAGTAACAACAAAGCCACTCTTGCTGTCTAGAACTGCAAATGTGGTGATTAAATACATTCATCCTGTGCAAATTAGGTAAGAGTGCTATGGCTATGAATCCTGACTCTGTATTCCTACAGCTCAGATTTCAGTGACGTTATTGAGAGCAATGCATATATCTACTGCCTTTCTGACCAGATAGGTTACACATCCTACTTTTTTCCCATATTTATTGTGTTGGCCCATATAAAACCTATGTTGAGGTCTATAATTCTCCTGCAGTGTTTTACTGGGAGCTCAGGTCTGTGGTTTCCTTTCCAAGTTTGTTAGATGCCTGAAAGCTACATACAGTGACACTGGAGCCTTTATGCATGGTCCCAGATATCTTGCCTGGAACTGTGAAGGGAAAGGGAGTTGGATCTTAGTTTCCCGGCTGTCTTTCTGGGGACTCTGACCACTGGTTAATTTACTTTCACTGTTCTGTTTTACAGAACCTGCAGTCAACTTAATGCTTTTCTGTTTGCATATCTGGAGTGAGAGGGAGCTTAAGACTCTGCCTTCCTCTTAGGTTTCCTTCTTTCTTTCCCTAATGTTCTTGCATAGGCAAGGTGATTGAGGAAAGTCTTTCACTGAATAACATTTCCACTGCTGTGCTCTGTCTTGTCTGTCTTCCTAGATGAGCATGTGATGCCTCTGGACCCAAGGTGGAATATGCAGTTCTTGGATATCATTAGAAATTCGATGAACTTTGATGCAGAAATGGAACACACAGATCAGCTTCTAATCCTTTTGAAGTCTGTAGCAAATCGGTGGGTTAAACAAGCCACCTTGTAAAGACTGCCCATTGACTTATCGGTGCTGTAGAAATGCTTGTGGTATCTGCCGAGTATGTTCTTAGGTTTTGATAGATGTCATCTAAAATACCAGGCTGAGGTTTTGTCCAGGTATTTGTGGTTTTTGCCTCTGTTTTCTGTAGATTCAGACTAAAACAAATCACTTAATACAGGGAGCAGAGCTCTCCATATAGGCTGGAGTAGTTCAAGGACCAACCAGAACTGTGGGATGAAGCATAAAAGAGGCAGAAACAGCAACGTGAAATTTGTGACCGAAAACTTAAATAGTTGCCCTGCTTTTGGATTTGGACTGATTTACCTAATAAGAGCAAAAAATAGACTGATTTTGCAATTACAGTACAAGGAAGCAGTTGCTCACATGTACTACAGGTGGTGGTGGTGCATCTGTTCAGTAGCTCAGTACTTTTTCCTTCCTGGTGATTGCTGAAGTCAGGAATCTGCTGTTCGTGAAGCTTGCTTCTGCAGAAACCATATTCAAGCAATTAGTTATGCTGCACTTGATTCTTGTTTCATAATACAGTGAAATATCAACTGTCACTTTGTAGTTCACCATCCCCATAAGGCAGAGACTTTAAAATGGCACTGAATTTCTAACAACTTTATTTTTTTTATTCAGGGCAGTATTATTTCTTGACCGAGAAAAAAGAAGCTACACCGAGAAGAATTTGATTACCAGCAAGAAGCCAAGAAACAGTGTTTTAAGAATGTCTCTAGATTTCCACAAAGGTGGGCTGATTTTTTTCACTGTTCCTTTTGGTTCTATGGTCAGTTTGAAATACAATTAATTTGCACTGTTATGAAATGTGTACTTTAAACATGATGTGTCCTGAATGTGTAGAGAAAGTTTGTGTCAATTTAAAGCAGTGAGATGAGAGTTACTCTGCTGTGTAACACATTGTTCTTAAATAAGATAAACCTTACGTTACATGTAGCGTTTATGTCCAGCCTCTCCTGGGTAATGAGTGAATATCATTCCTCTCTTAATTCTAAGCTGCAGGATGATGGTGGAGAGAAACTGGAATAGCATTTTGTCTTTGGCTAATAAGAATAGCCAAGTTCTTCAGACATGCTTTTGTGCTAATCCTCTTTCTATTTTTTTATGTAAATTGGATGTTTTACTCCTAAAACAAAGGGGGGGAATCAAGCAGTGAAGTTAGTGCATTGCATAGAAGCAGTTGGTCAATGCTTCCCTCGTTATGGACTACTCTTCATTAAATGCGTAGGGGTTAATAGAGGATTGTACAAATAATGAAGGACTACTTTTATTACTTCAGTTTTTAGATCTTTTCAGGTGGTTCTGCACACCACCCAACCACAGAGAGCATTTAGTGATCAGAAATTGACCCTTGTGTCGTGTGATGTGGCTGGAACACTCAGTCTCTCCCTTTCTTTCCCTCCTCCCCAAAACTCAGATCCAGGAAGTTACAACTGTCTTCCTCATACAATCGTGGTCAACCTTGCTGCTTTCTTTGAACTTTGGGATGCATTTGCATTTCACTGGGTGAAGTCTACTCAGGTGGCCTTAAGTGACGATGACATGCACGATGTGAGTACATTTTTTTTGTAGTATTTTTATGCAAGTCAAGTGACATGAGATGGTGTGCACCATGCTATTTTTAGTTTCAGGGACCACTGAGTACATTGCAGTGCTTCTGTTGGTATTCAGAACATGCCTAACATCAGTGTGTCAGTGACTGTGTGCTCTGTCTTCTCATTTCTTCTGTGTGGAGTGTAGATTTTCAACCTGCAGATATTTAGGTGGGAATTATCTTTCCCACCTATATTATATTATTATATATAGACACCTGGGACATAGATATCTCAAGCCTTCTCTGCCCGGTTAGGATGGTATGAATTGTGTCACAGAAGTGCCAGTTTCTCTCCACTGATGGTAAAGGGAGTATCCACATCTATCTCAGAGAAAGGTACCTGAACCTGGATAGCTGACACATAGGTCACAGGGGTGGTTTGTTTCTTCCTCTCCCTTGTCAGATCATGAAGATAATTTTGCTGCGATCTGACAATGTCATTGTAGACTTGGTGCACGGTTTGCTTGGTTTTGACTTGTGTAGTTCCACCTGCCAGTAAAGCCATGTGGTAATTTTAGGGAGCTATAGTTGAGTAGTGGTTGTGTACAACTAAATACAAAGCATGTGTGAGTCTGAAGTTAATACAAGTGATGGTGTGTTTGCTTTTTCTCTTGCTTGAAGTACAAAGTATTCTGTAACACACAGCAATGGGAAAACTATAACCTTTCTGGCTTCTTGTTAGATTTTATACTGCTTGTTGTGGCGTGACCGGTTCTGGGCAGTCTCTGACACCCTGACAGTAGATTCGCCAGGATTGTCACTTTTGTCTCTGCACTGGCACTGGGTTATGAAGCATCTAATTGACAGAATTCCTCAGATGCTTATTGGATCAGACCAGCACAAGTGAGTGGTTTTGATTTGTATTTCTGTTAAATGTATGTATTAATTACTCTTTTCTTTAGTGTTATAGCTAATTAGCTATATTGTTTACCATTAGTGTCCAAGTTGTGTTCCATTAGTGATACAAGTATGTTGTATTAAATAGCTGTTCATCTTTAAAATTCAGGTTTCTTAGCGTTGGTCTTATGCTTGCGCAAATGGTCTTCTAGAATTTTTACCCCTTTAATAGAAGGATAAGAGAAGGGACTTTTGTCTCTTTATGCATCCTTTCGTGTTGTTTCTCAAACTTCTGAGTTAACTGTGGCCTTTTTTCTCTCCCCCCCCCTTTCCCTGTGTGTTTTCTGTTTGATTTTTTTTGTTGTGTTTTTTTGTTTGTTTGTTTTTGGTTTTTTTTTTTTAATCTGCAAGGGTTTCCAAGGAAATTCAATCTGTTTCACAGCAGATTCAGAGCTGCTTGGCCAATCCTGCTAGCATTTCTGCCAATATGAAGATATTGCAGAAGTCTCTAGGAAGACCTCTTCCTTTTAAGGTATTAGTACTCTGTTTGCAAAAGATTTGTATTTCCAGCAATATGCAAATAATGCTTTAAAATGATCATAAAGATTTACAGCACTTGCTTTCCAGGCCAGCAAAAATACATTCCTTTTGGACTAGTTAGATTAATTAAAAAAACAAATTCAGCGAATATTAATGTACATCTTTTTTGTGAAATACAGCACTTTATCCAGATAGCATAATTAATAATAGAAATGTCTTGTATAGATAGCAGTTATTCAATATAGGGTGGTGCCCAAGAATAAAAATACTACTCCTTGCTCTGTTCTGGAGACTTGTGAATGGTCAATATGCCGCTTGCTTATTTAGGAACATAATGTGTATATAGAATAGATAGTTGCACTTCCTTTTATATAGCATAAGATGGGGCTGCCTTATGACTTGCCAAGACAAGGCCTTTTACTTTGACAGGTTTGATTTTTTTTCTTATTTCAGCAATTGTTGTCAATCAATTAAAAGAAGAAATCTTACAGTAAAATTTTCTAAAGAATATAAATCTCTTTCTAAAAGCAGGGCACGAGTAGTTATGTGGGCTGCTGATGTTGGCGATTAAGACCTAGGGTTTTATGACCTTATCTCTCAAAGATAGTCAGCTATTCAAAAGTGCACATAGTTACTTTGTGGGACTCTCAAGAACATTCAGTGCTTACTGAGAATTTTGGGAGATTTTTCTAGGCATCCAAATGTATTTAAATTGCAAGTGGTTTACACACAAGTGGAGTTTCTTTTAAGTGATAGTAGCTACTGAAATTTTTATTACTTTGTGTATTTACTGCCCTTAATTTAGGTAAGTTGCCATGCTGAAGTATTGTTTGTCTGCATAATCTGTGTAGTTTCTTCATGAAGGAAAAATAAACTTGGCAAGTAAGAATTGTGCCAAACTATTTCAATTTCTTTCTTCCTACTTTATTGAGTAGGGCTAGGAAAGAATTATTGAATTGTTGCAAGTTGGTTTATATATACTTGTACTTCAGTTGAAGTAATTTGAAATCTTACTTTTGACTGCAGTCACAGATCTTGTTCATTGTTCTGTTAGTGCTGCAGAAACAAATTGTTCTTTTCATGTTTCCAGGATAAACTGGGCATGGAATGTTTTTCTCAGTTAAAAGTCCTCAGCAAACCACTTAACATCCTGGAGCTAAGATTAGCCTTTGGAGAAAGTAGATGGCAGGAAAAAATGTGCTGTCTGAAAATTGCTGCTGCTGGATGGAAGGTGAAGAAAGCGTTACTGCAAGCGGATGGCCTGATAATTAGAGCCAGTCATTTAGAAGATGTTAGTCTGGGTAGGTGACACTTTTGAAGAGCCTAACAGGATTACTTCTTCCATGTCAATGGGAGGTTTTTTATATATACAAATGTAAAGATTGTGACATGTTCACTGGCAAGAAATATAGTACATGCATTTATGTGCCTCTTACACTCTGTCAAACAGGTCAACTAAAGATTTTTTTGAAAGCTGTGCATTCACAGCTGAGAGCAGAAGGAGTTACCTATGGTCATTCAGAGGAAAGATTTACCGAAGACACCATCTCCAGTCAGTTAGACCCTGCCTTGTTAAACCAGCTCTGCAGTAGGGTTCAGCTGTGGCCTGCAATGGAATACATAGGTGTGCTATGGCAGTACAGACTGACAGCAGATTATGTGGCCAAGGCTTGTGCAAGAAGGTAAGAAGGTTGGAGAAAGAAATCCTATATTCCATTCATGAGATTCAGAATCTCTAGCTAAAAGCTGCAACTTTGGTGTTTTACATCTGTATGTAAATCTGCATGTGTACATATATGATGTATCTATAGCTGTGTCTATATGCATATATATGTATGTCATGCACACATAAGCTTATATATTTATGTATATAAATTCATATGCACTCCTTGTCTGCATGCAGAATTGCAGCTGGGCAGCTATAAAAAAGTATCAGCAAAGGAGTAGTTTAGTGTTATATTGAAGAAGTACTTTTCTTCTTTTCTAACTTCACTGGTGCAACAATAGGAATGCTGATGTCCAAGACCCTTTGACTGAACACATTACTATCCAGCAATTGCTTTATTAATGGATGAATGGGTTATAGCTGGAGTACAACTAAAACCTTTTATGTAGTAAATATTACATAGGTATTTCCAAAAGGAAAATACTAACATTTGCCTTTTAATGAAATAGAAGAGTCTTTCATATTAGGAATTAATATGAAGGTGTTTATCACAGTGTTGCTGGGGGCTACTGTAGAAAGTCTGAATTGGACTTCATGATGGAGAAAGTATACTGGTATGCATGCTTCCTTTCGTGTAAGCTACACACATATACTCGCAGCTTAATGTTGTTTTAAGGGCCAAGTGTATTTATTTTTTGACTGTTTGACCGTTCCTTAGAAGAGAGCTCTTAATTTATGGATTTCAGTGCAAGTAATTTTTTGTGCAGTGAGACTCCTAGAATCACTGATGCACTCTTGAATTCAGCAAAGTTCTGATTTTCACAAGAACTATAAGGCTGGATGACTGTTTGTCTCCAATTGTTTTGCATGTTTTGCTGAATATGTAGCTTCTAGCTGCAGAAGATTGCACTTCTTCCCCTTTTTGTTGTCTTTAGATTTTGCCAGCTTTGAAGGATGCAAGCGTTACAAGTATTGAGTGCTTGTTCTTCCCCAATGTTTAGAATGTTGTCATTTTAACCTCTCACAGAGTCTTTGTTATTGTGGCTTTGCCTGCCATTCTCAATTTGCTTTTCTATCCAAATTATTTATTTCATGTGCCCTGCTTTAAGCATTATTTAGGCTGTATTTCTTTTACCTCCTACAGGGAGAACAGCTGTCAAGAGCTACATATATGTTCGGATCTAGTTGAGCTTATAGCTTTTTCCCTGAAGCTGACACCAGCTGCTTCTCACCAACTGTCTGGACTGTGGTACTTGTTGCACTTCCATGAAGTAAGAGCAAGTTTCAGTTTAATTAGTCTTGCAGAAGTTTTCAAGTGACTCTTCAAAATAGGTCTACCTTTGTAACATTTTTTTTATTTGCAGTTTTTCTACCTGTGCCTGACACTAACTGTTCCTTCTTTTAATAAGAAAGGTTATTAACTGTGAGCCTGCAAAAAATGTTATGAAAACACAGCACTAAAACATAAACAAAACACAACAAAATCTGAAATAACATAGTTCTGTATGATCTAGTCTGGTCATATTGTTCCAGTCATCCATATGTGACCTAATGAAAAGCAGGAAATTGATTGAATGGCAGGTGCCAGCCTAGTTGTATCTATGTATTCAAAGTAATTTTATGCTGAAAAATACTTGCTTCTGTTCCTGTGCTTCTATATTATTTTTTTCAGGTCTGTATTGCAAGTCAAATATACAGAGACAGTTATTTGATGCATTTTCTGTAAAGCACGTAATACATCAGAGAGATTCTGATCAATTAGTATTTAGTGGTGGTACAGTAGTGGTTGTATTCCCACAAAGCTCAGTAAACCAGCAAGTTCACTTCTAAATGTTTCAGAGCAGAATATTGAGTCACTTTATCTGTTTCATGCTTATGCAACCTTGTGTGTTGTTACAAAAGGTTGCGCAGTCATATACTAGAGGCTGTATTCTGAAAATTTGTTCTGTAAACATGCTGCACATCTCACAGACAGGAGGCAGTGCAGACCTCAGGATGTGTACTCCTTGTTGAGAAGAGATGCAAGCAACCACTGTGAATTTGAAAAAGATCTTGAGGAATATCTTGTACTATCCCTACCGAAAAATAGTTTCATACTTTGTGTGTGTGTGTGTCCATCCTTGATTCTCTGTTGCTCCCTGTAAATTATTCTCAGCTCTTAAGTTTTTCTCTCTCCTTAGATATCCCCTGAAGAAATATCTGTTCTGTCATCTCAGCTAGTTAATGCTGCGTTAGCATCCTTTTGGAGCAGTACTTTCACCACAGACCCAGACTACTGGTTGACTTGGAGGCCGCTACCTGCAACAGAGGAAAAGAACTTTTCTAAGTCCAATATGAACTCTTCTATGAAGGTTTGTCTCTTCTGACCTAATCAAACTGAAGGCTGAAACTCTTCTATTAAATAATTCAACAGCTTTCTAAAGCAATACTGTAAGTTCTAGCATAGTCAGTGCAAGTTGTATCTGAACAATCTAACTCTTAATCTCTTAATTTAGGGCCCAGGTATTTTGACCCGAGCCGTTTTCTCAAAGTGCTTCTTTGAAATTCTAACTAGCAGCAGCAAGACAAGCCAGTGGGATGTGAGTGGGCTTCCTGTTCTGTCATCATCCCATGTGACACTGGGAGAATGGATGGAGAGAGCACAGCAGCTTAATGAAGTCAGCTCAGCACTGTGGACCAACCTGGCTGTCTCTTCAATAGCAGATTTTAGGTATTGAGACCTTTCTTCCACATATATGTTATTTAAGTTGAGCATGTTAGAAGAGCTTCCTTATCATGTGTAAACTTTTCTCATTCCTTTTCCTCCAGACACACAGATGCTAGACTACAAGGAATAATGCTAAGCAGACAACTCTCTGCCCTGGTAGATCTGGTTCCAATGGAACTTCAAGAAGAATTCTTGGAGTGCTGTGAAAAGCTCTACCTCAAGGATCCTGTTGCGTATGAGTACCTTTCTAAGATACTTAGAAGCCTCACCGATCAGGAGTTACTTCCTAAAGAATTCCTGTTTCTCCTGATAACTTGCTTGCAGCAGTTCTTTGGGGAAGGGCTTAAGGAGTTACCAGAGACAGCTTGGCGTGGAAGCCTCTGGGTGAACATTGGTTTGGTGCAGATCCAGGTGTGGCTTCCGCAGACCAGGTTTGATCCTGCTGTTAAAAGAGAATACAAGCTCAAGTACGCAAAAGAAGAGGTGAGCATGGATCTGAGTTGGCTTTTACCTCTGTAATGTATAAAATCAACACCAAGGAGTTTGGCTTGGGTGTTCCTGGGAGAATCTTTGGTTATGATTTTTAAACTGTACAGTTAGAACTTCTTAATGTTCAAGAAAGTGATGTACCTACTTGGTTACCAAAACCAGAACCTCTAGAGAATGGTTTATTCTTTCCTTTTTAGTTATACCAGCTTGAGTGTGAATGGAAAACAAATGATTTCTCATCCCAGCTGCACACTGGAAAAACTATTGAAGATGAAGCAGTCAGCAACTATATTCATCCCCATCTCAGGTAACATCTCTGACACTCAGCTCTTTTCTTTTAGATTGGAAATTTCATCTTTGGGTGCTTGCACTCCAAAGCTTTTCTCCACAGCTTTGTAATTTTTGTGTTCTTCTGTAGAATTAAGAGTTGCTTATTTTGAAGTATGAATTTGCAAACTCAGGTGGTAAGGACAAATACAGTAAATACAGCAGTTAAAGCAGTGGCCTTTCATATCTTGATAAAATTGAAGCTATGCCCAGAAATGAAAATAAAGCCATACATCTGAACTATGGTCATGTCATTAAAATGTGACAATGTTATCAACAAATTAAAATGACATGGAATATGTACCTATCACTGTAACTCTTCAAGGCCGTGATAGATGCCAGGGCTATTTTGCAGAGTTCTTGGACTGATTGTATTGAGTAGAAATCTCCAGATGTGTATTTTAGCAACAGCCTTTGCCTCTGGTGCTGTGGATGGATGAAGTTGCTTACCATATAGAGTCCACTGTTGACATTCAAAAATTTGTAGCCGTTGTTTTGTTGTTGGGTTTTTTTGGTTTATTTTTGCTCAGTTTTTTTAATCTGAGGAACTTGAGGAAATTTGAAGTGAACAAAGATTTCTCCTTTGTGCAGGTTTCCAGATGTTCCTTGCACATGGAGATAAAAACTGGGTATTATTCATGATTTTCCACTATCAATGGAAGTTTTTTATTTCATTATTATATGCGTGGAGCTACTGATAGTTCTGTGCTATTGCTTAAAGAGAAAGATAGCCATTGAAAACAAGTTCTGAATGGCTATTTTACCAGTTGCTTCAAGCAATACTACTTTTTCCTTAATGCTCACAGAGCTGTCAGGTTGCAAGCAAAAAAGTAATTGAAGTTTCTTTGAAGTGTTGGCGGCAGGGGGGGGGCATGAGGGAAGAGGAGAGAATTGCATATGTATGCTATACAGGTGTCACTTCTTGCTTTTCCTTATTTGCTGTTTCACACAAACTAGAAGAATACTTCTGAAATTTTTTATACATCTAACTATTATGTTAGATATATGTGAACATCTTTATATGAAATACATTTGTAAGTCTAAACTGATCAATGTTATATTTTAACAGACTGTTGCATGAAAGAATGCAAAGGCTGAAGGAGCAAATAAGCAGTCTCTCCAGAAAAAAGGCCTTCAGGCCTCCAGCTCCACCCTATGACTGCTTATACCAGGAGGCACACCAGTACATCAACAGCATAGCACGGGTTTCTTCAGTCCAAGATCTTTTAGCTCGCCTTCTACACTTCCTCCGTGGGGAAAGACCTAAATCACTCCAAGCAGTACAAAGCCTGTTAAATGAAGAAGCATCCTGGCAACAATCACACCATCAGTTTAGAAAACACCTGGCAGAGGAGTATGCTGCATTCCCTGATGCCATAATTCCACTGCAAGCTGCCATCTTACAGTTGCAACATGGCATGCGATTAGTGGCTTCTGAAGTTTATGCAGCACTCAAAACTTTTGTGCGTCCAGCTGATCTCACCAACCTCCTTACTTCTTTGTTGTCATTTCCTTCAGTTGGCCATGCCTTCCCCACTTACTTTGCTCATGCAGAGATTTTATGCTCGGTGAATTCAGTTGAGGTCCTTCGTGGACTTAAAAAGTTCTTTTTGAAGCACTCTGAAGGAGAACCTGAGGGAGTAGAGCAGCCTTGCCCAACTCTGGAACAGCTCCTAGTGAATGCTTTGTTGCATCTTCGCTGCCATGTACTATCCAGAGGAGAGATGGACCAGAAATCTCTGCAGCTTTTTAGACACCTGTGTCAGGTAACATCTGAACGCCAGTGGCCAGGATTCTTGCACTGAACTACCTTGTCTCTTGTACAAGAAAGTGGGTCTACAGGAGGACCACAAAAATTATCAGAGGGCTGGAACACCCCTCCCGTGAATAAAGGCTGATAGTTTGTGATGTTCAGCCAGGAAAAGAGAAGGCTCAGGGAAGACTCTACTGTGGCTTTTCAGTATATAAAGAGGGCTTATAAGAAGGACGGGAGACTTTTTACCAAGGCTTGTAGTGATAGGACAAGGCACGGCAACAGTTTTAAACTGAAAGAGAGTAGGTTTAGACTGAACATAAAGAAGAAATTTCTTACAATCGGGGTGGCAAGACACTGGCACAGGTTGCCCAGAGAAACGGTGGATGCCCCATCCCTGGAAGTGTTGAAGGGGCAGGTTGGATGGGTCTTCAAGCAACCTGGTCTAGTGGAAGATGTCCCTGCCCATCTACCATCTCCCTCACAGCGGAGTTGGACTAGATGATCTTTGGAGGTCCCTTCCAACCAAAACTATTCTATGGTTCTACTTGATAATTGTTAACATAATGTTCTTAAGATTTTGGGGTTATTTTTTCCAATGAATTGACTGGATTAACTTGTTTGGGTTTATTAAGGCATAAAATCATAGCCTGTAATGGTTGCTAAAGATTTTATTAGTTTAAAAAAAGCAATAAAAGCCAAAACCACACAAAGGAAGACAAAACCAAACTTTGCAGGGAGTTTCTTTGTAGAATGGTTAAGAAAGGAGACTAGAATGGCCAAGGACTCTGTGGCATACTCTTCTCTGTGCTTTTTCCCCTCATTGGTTTGTTGAGAGGGAAATTCACAAATCTGCTTTCAAGATAGATTGCTTTGATTTGTACTGTTGTAGACTGTAGAGGAGGCAAGAGCCAAACAAGATAGATCCTGCCCCTTCGATGAAATATGAGGTGATTTTAAACGTTAACGGTGTTAAAGCATGCTGCTTTCTGTTTCCTTAGGCAATTGTAAATGAATGGGATGAACAGGAACGCCGGGCCCAAGAGCAGGAGGCAATGGAACGCAGTCTGTACAGATACAGAAGTAAAAGTCATGGGAAAGGACGAAGTGAGGAAGAGGAGGAAGAAGAAGAATTTAGAAGAAGATTTCCTTTTCATGAAAAGGTAACAACTGTAACTCTGTAAAGAAACAGAAAAATAACATCTAAAATAGCTCCTGAAAAATACATGCTGTAAGTAAAATGAAGTGAGGAATGAAATGTGTTTTCCTTCAGGCAAAAGAAAGATGTGGGGTAGATTTTTTGATAGAAAGGTATTAACTACTGTGCTTTTAGTTTATTTGACCTTTTGGTTGTAAAAATGTTTTGGAACTAATTTCCAGACTTGAACTGTACTGTGGTTCAGGTGAATAATGCCCAGTTACTGGGCATATAAATTGACAATATAATTAGTTTGTTGTAAAATTCTGGAATTTGTTTAATTTAGCAGGTGAGGTTTTATTGCCTATGAAGACTAATCTCCTTGATTAAATAAAGCTGTGAGATTTTTTCAGATTTAACTAGTCTGCATTACTGAATGACTTCTGAAATGTGTCTTCACCAAGCAATGTTATGCAGTACAAAAATCCCGGAGACAATTACGCGTGTCATTGTGATGTTAGGGTGTAGTAGTTCAGGTCTTCAAGCAACCAAACAGCCTTGAGCTGGTTTATCAACAGATAGAACTCATGCTGCTTTTTCTGAAAGAGGTTTAGTTGGCAGCAGCTCAGGGATCACTGTCCTGCACTCGTCTGCTGTGGTTATGCCCTAAATTGTTCGGTTCCACCCATGTTCTGTTTCAGACTGACATCTGAGCTGTGAGGCAGACAGTGTATCTATATAGTGCCAACTCCAAATCATTAACATATTGTTGCAATGTTAAAAAGTGCAAGAAGGGAGATGGGGAGAGGAGGCATTAAAGGAAGAAATAATTGACTTTTGATTATCATGTAATTTGCAGGACTTTGAAGATATCACAGCTGAGCCAAGCCTAGAAGAAAAAATGGAAACGGAAGATCCATCGGAAGATCAGCTGGAAGCCGATAGAGCTCTTTTGTCCAAGACCTCTATGCAAACAGTAATGATGGTTCATCAACAGTTGTGCTTAAACTTTGCTCGATCCCTGTGGTATCAACAGAGCCTGCCTTCTTATCAAGCCAAACATTATATCAGTGCATTTATTTCCTGCTATCAGACTGGTGCATGCCTGGTGTCGCAATTCTATCCTTTAATTGGTAAGATCTCTAGCAATATTTCAGATGTGCAGGTCTAGCTTTGTAATGATTTGTTTTAAATTAATTGTATTGCAGGTCATGAAATAGACTTATTATGGGAAAAATGTACAAAACCATATTTTCTTTTTCCAAAGAATTTGCCCCATGTTCAGAATTGTCTTGGTGGAATGCTTTGATTTTTTTTTTTTATTATTATTACGGGGGTTGGTGGGGTGGTGGTGTAATTCCATTTGTTAGCATATGACTAACACAGTTCAAAAATAAATTGAATGCTAAGTGAAATTTTGTTCACTTGCATCTGCATTATCCTGTGGAAGATGATGCACTTGAAGAAGTTTCCCAGAAGTAAAATTTGCAATTAAATTCATAAAATAATTGGTTTAAATGAAGCTTCTATAATTTCAAAAAAGGCAGTGTTTTTGGTTTTGGGGTTTTTCCACCCTGAATTTTGGCACACTTGATGTGTAAATCATTATAACAATGTGCAAGACCTCGGGATCATCACTTCTGAAAGCAGAGCTATACTTCAGTTCTAATCTAATGAATGTATATGTGTGCCGTTAAGAAGCCACAGATAAGGGCTGTTGTTTCTACAGTAACTTATATTTGTGTTCATACCTGAGGTGTAATATATGCAACTTATTTTTTGTGTTTATGTTGGATTATTTTTTCGCAGTGTCTTGGTACTAATACTGTAGTAAATATCTCCTTAATGTGAATTTATGCACAGAGGAACTGTGGTCTTCTGACAAGATCACAGCCCACCTTTAGGGTGCTGATTTTACTTTTATATGAAAAACTGATAACACAGAGAATGTAAACTTTTAAGTATGTCTACCGTATTCCATACTCCCATCTCATTGTTTGTGTGGCATATTCTTCTATCATTGTAATACATAACATGCTAAGGCTTGGGATACAAGAGAAAAAACACTTCATCTGTTGGACTGGAAAAAGAATTGGTAGCATGTGTGATGTCTTCCTTCTTCTGCTTACTAGGTTCCGAAATGAATGATCGCCTTTTGGGAAGCCAACTTCTAGTTAGCACTATTCTTCACAATACTTTTTTTGAGGAATTAACTTCAGATCTTGTGCTGCAACAAGATAGCCCGTATGATTTCTACCAGCATCCCAATATTCAGCAAGTCCGACAGTGCCAACCTGTACTTGATAATTTTGCTAAAGAAGTAAATGGGCTATTGCAGGAATGGCCAGAGCATCCAGTACTTGTCCAGGTAGAAAGACCTCAACAAATGTTTGCGGGAAACTGGAGCATTTTATAGTTGCATTTGTGTGTAAATGCGTATAGTTATGCATAGACATGTGCATGTATACGCTTGCCTAGATGTTATCTGTATTACTTAAGCAGATGTTTTGAAGCCATACCTGTTTCTTCTTAAGAGGTATTAGGTACTTTAGCTATTCTGTTTTAGTTATGAAATGTTAAGCAGTATTCACCACCTACTCTGATCTTACAGTTTTAAGCAATCTTCAATCTGCCGTACCTCAAAGAGTCTTGAGGTTTTTGCTGTTTGGGCTCCTGGTTTGTTGTTTTTTTTCCCAAAATGCTTTCATAGTGCTTTGAAATGGCTATCTTTGGTCCCATTTATGGGGCCTGTGTGACCCTCGGGTAATTTCTTACAGTAATGGAGAAACTTAAAATCAATTGGAACTCTTTGTATTAGTTCCGTTGTGCTCCTTCCCCCGAGTGCACTGGCCTTCACTGAACTACTAAAGTGCTTTTATACTAAAATGAGGAAGAAGTTTATCTCGTGCAGGGGAGGGTTATGCTAATACAAATTAGCTTAACTTTATGACTGCTTCTGTTGAAGATCAGTTACTATAGGTTGAATGCTTGTTTTTTATTCTGCAGCTGTTAGTTGTGATGGACAGAATCCGGAGTTTTCCACTCTCTAGTCCTCTCTCAAAGTTTCTGAATGGCTTGGAAATTCTACTTGCAAAGGCACAGGTAAGAAAAGAGCTAAGGGGAACTTATTTTCTCTTCTGTGCTTCTTTATTTATATTGGTACCAATATAAAACCAACTGAAAGCTGTCTGGCTGCCAGGACTTGGGGAAGTGAACTTGTTCCATGTCGTAAGTTTAAGGAGTTAAGAATGTAATCAAGAATAATGCATGAGTCTTGCCATGTAAAGACCAATTTCTGGCTTTGTATAAGGGGGAATTTTTTTTTTTTTTCAGGACTGGGAGCAGAATGCTAGTCGTGCTCTGTCCTTGCGGAAACATCTTGATTTGGTCACACAATTGATTATTCAGTGGCGTAGATTGGAGTTGAAGTAAGAACTATCCTTCCCTACTGCTTTTTCTTAGAGAGTGTAAGCTTCTGTCTCTGTATGGAGACAAACTCCAATGCAGAATTGTCTTAATCATGGAATATGCTTTTCTGTTTATATGGATGTACTAGTAACAATGTGAGGATAAACCTCACCCAACTAGCAGCTGTACTGGCTCAGGATGAGCATGCCCAGCCCATGATGACCCTGTGTATATGCCTCAGGAGGGTTAGAAGCAGGACAGATAACTACAGTATTTTCCTAGTGTTTTTCTGTTTTCATCCTAGGGTTTGGTGAGCATGCAGTGTTTTGTCTGTTTAACAATCTCTGTTAAATTTTATTTAAAAATTATTTCCAGTTTCCTGTTAAGACCATGTAAAATTTTTATATCCACAGTGTGCCACAATCAGTAATTCTACAAGTCTGTCTCAAGTTCTGTGAAAAGAAACTTTTGAACCTGGCTCTGACTGGTTTTGTTCTACTGTCCGTAGTTCCTGTATTTCTTCTTTCACATTTAATAGTAGTAGCAAAACAGTGATCCTCAAGAGTTGATTGTGTATATTAAGCGTGTGTGCAGATTATTCCATCCTGTAAAATTTGCCTTTGGTTTAGTAGAAACGGCGAATAAAGTTTGTGTTGTTTTGGAGCCCAAGCTACCCACAATATTTTTGCTTTATTTTTTCTTCTCTCCACTTCCTTATTGTTCCCAGTTGCTGGTCAGTAAGTTTGGACAATATTATGAGGCAGCATGTAGAGAAGTCCACAAAGCACTGGTTTTCAATCTATCAGATGATTGAGAAGTATGTTCAAGAACAGACAGAAGCAAACGTAGAAGGTAAGTGCTGGCCTTATATAAGTGTGTGATGCAGTTCCAGCAATTACTAAGGATGTATAATTAAGGTCCTAAATGCCAGAGTTTGACAACGCACTTTCAGATATAATTCTTCTCCTCTTTGCCCTGCAATAAATTCCATGACTGCATAGGTCTTCCATACAGAGTGAACTTTGCTTGGCATTTATTTCTGGAACCACCATAGGGCCAGCATTGTAGGTGATGTAAAGAAAAAAGATGTCTGAATAAAGCATCTGAAAGAAATTAGAGCCACGGTAACTTTATGTCATGCATATATAAGCATTTCAAACAGATTTGGAGGGTAGGCCGCCTCCATCTGCAGCTGGAAAAGGAGTCTCTTTTTTTATTTTAACTGCACAAAACATAATTCGTATCCCAGCTAAACTGCTTTTAACATTTTGTATAAAGCCTAAAAAATTTTTGCAGGATGTTTTAGTACCTACTGTTCCTAACAAATCTGTCTGCAGGTGTGCACATTATGTAAAATAGGGGACAGAAAATAGGTCTCAGTCCCTTGGTGCCCCCCCACTTAATGAAATGGTAAAGATGAAGGTAGTGTCCTCTGGCATGAGGCAGGGTTCCTCCAATCTCATGACTGACTAATGCACTCACTTGATGAGGTTCAGGTGCTTGGGTTGTTTTATACGAAGTGAACAGCATGTCATCTTCCATAGGTAATGCTCTAAAGACATAGTGTTCTCTACCAGATTCTTTTAAGATCTATTTCTGTCTTCATGATTTTGTAGACTAAAGGAACTAGCAGTGACTAATTTGTAGTATGGCTCATCATGACCGAAAAAGCCATTCATTCATAGAGAACAGCAAGTATTCTTTAAATACTTGATGCACTCTGATATTGGACATGTGACTGGCTGCCTCAGCTGCTATCTCACTTCTGCCTCTTGTCTCCTCTCCTTTCTTCCAGTGTATTGCTTGTTGGTTTTACTTATTAAATTAGAATTGTTCCTTTCCTATTTTGTTTTGAACTTTTCCTAATAGAGATGTGACATTTAGTTGGATGTTTACAAAGAGCAGACAACAATTTTCATGTAGAGTTGTTTTGTTTGTTTGTTTTTTTCCCACTTCCCTTCTAAATTTCTGGTACAATGTTCAGGAACTGAGCAAATGGATCTGAAAACACTGGTCAGCACACTACAAGCTTTCATTGAAGGATCTACTCTGGGAGAGTTTCATGCACGACTTAAAGCACTACTGGTTTTCCACTGCCATGTCTTGCTGATGCCTCAAGTAGCACAAAAGGGTAAGTTGATAGCATTACATTTGTTGAGTCTTTTTCACAACAACCTGACCGTCAGGTATTCAAGACTTTTCAAACAGATCACTAAGCTCATAAATACAACACAAGCCTATGCTGCTGTTTCCCATTTTCATGGAGAATGCTGTTGGTCAGTTTACCCCATCTTTTGGTGTTGCTAAGCTTCATGATTAACAAAAAAAAGGGATGCATTTCTCTTCCTGATACCAAACAATATTCTGTTGTAAAATAAGCTTGTTATTGTCTATCCCTTGTAGATGTTCTGTGCAGCATCTTGTGGAATCTACACAATTATTATAAGCAGTTTTCAGAGTGTGTTGAGGCCAGAATCACTGAACTTCGTCAACCTATAGAAAAGGAGCTTAAGGTAAAAGGAAACTTTGGACGATATAGTGATCTAGTCAAAGGAACAGTGGAGGAGATATCTGAATTTGTATATAGTAGCTCTGTTGGCCACTGAAATCCCTACTATACATCATGTTTTCTTTGGCAAGAATTTTTTTCTGAGGTGGGGGGTGGGGGGGAGGCATTGGTTGAAGTCGCTAATGTTTGGTCAGTCCCATTTAGCCATGGAGGTTTCAACCCAGTGGTGAAGCCCCTTTGGGATTTCACAATATTTGGCTATGCATCAGTTTTAGAGTAAACACATATTTTAATAGAAGAAGATGCCTATACAATAATTTGCTCACTTATTGAAGTGTTTTGCATTTTAAGACTGCCAGGTCATCATAGCTGATCAGCTTTAAAGATCATCTTTTATATGGAAATACTTCATTGCCTTTATATAAGTAATCCCATTGATTATTTATTTTCCTAACAGGAATTTGTGAAAATTTCGAAGTGGAATGATGTCAGCTTCTGGGCTATAAAACAGTCCGTTGAAAAAATACGCAGGTAACTCAGAGCTTGGAATTAAGCTCCATATTTGGAACCTTCCTTCTAGATGATTTCTCTGTGGTGGTAGATTTGAATGCAACAGTGTTTCTTCTGCTCATAAGACAGTGGAAATGCTTGTTTCCAGCAGCTGAAAGATTTCCAGGATTATATCTGCTTTTCTTTGGTAATTAGGACCCTCTTTAAATTCATGAAGAAGTTTGAAGCCGTTCTGAATGAGCCATGTCAGTCTGCCTTGGTGGAGATTGGTAAGGAGGAGCAGCTGGACTGCTTGCAAAAGCAGGAAGAATCTGAGAACAAAGAAACCAAAGTTCAGAGGCTAAACGACATATTAAGAAAAATTCTGTCTGCTAGAACAGATGTTGCCAAGGTGACTGTTTTCTTTGTTCTAAGTGTGGGTAGGATATTTTCTCTGTGCTCATCTATATGTTGTTTTTCAGTGATTTATGCAGGAAAATCTTACGTAAGTGTCAAATCTGTTGAATATATCATCAGTTTTTTTGGTCTTACTTGTTGTTCAGTGTTATGAAACACTGCACATGGGTGGGAATGCAGCACAGAAAGACAAGCGTGTTCTGTATTGATTTGGCACCAGATCTGTGCTCTAATATAGAGATGATAGCGTTACTTGCTTGTGTATCGTCTGCACCAATTTGTTACTTCCCTACTAATATGGACCAGGAGTTGAAATTATTATTACCCCCATTGTTACTTTTTTTCTAAACAAGGACCCCAACAGATGATTATATAGCGGTAGAATTTGTGTGTATATAAACTCTGATTAAATATAAAATTACCTTGATCTTGAATCCTGACAGGGGAATGCAGTACTTTGTCATACGTTTGCTGTTGGCTGACTACTTGTATACTGTGAACATTTGCCTTGGACTAGCTGATAAGTGGTTAATCCTGCTCCACAGTGCCACAGTTTAGTGGGTGTCTAATAAAGCTGTCCAGCTCAGAGAGGAAGTCAACCAGTTTTCTTCCTGAAATAGTCCTGTTCACGTCTGTTGTTTTTATTAATAAGATGAAAAGAGACAATTGTAACTCAGCAGAATTTGGGGGTGAGTGGGAAATGCTCAGTTACTCTCAGGTTCCAAGGTTTTGTTCACTTTGTTCAGACCAGCAGGGTGGCTGATCTTGCTCTTGTCCTGTGACAGTCAGGAGGGTAGAGCGAGGAGGGAGAAATCTGATGCAAATCTAATGTGCTTGGTTATTGTTTTCATTTGTTGTTGGTGGTTGGTTTGTTTGCAGCCTTGTTACTGATAGCTAACAGGGTTGGTTGTTTCACTTGTTGCAGTTTCACATTATCTTCATTTCTTAGACAAGATGCATGCAAACTCCAATTGAAGAAACCCTAGGGATTAACTTTGGACATGCTGGGAGATTACTTGTTATTTAGTAATTGTGCACTGTTTTTTTGTTGTTCAGCAGTGCAATTAAATTTGGGTCTAGTGGAAAGTAAGTGCTGGTGCTCTTACTATCACTAATGCCCTAACACTGCGAGGGCATTAGTCGTTTAGGGTAATGTGTCTTTGAGCTTGGAAGGCTGGGGAAAATGACCTGAAGCTATGAAAGAAGTAATGGCAAACACCTAAGAGGTGTAGGATTGTAGCGTCTTCCATTTGTTTGGCTGTTTGCAAAACTAATGTATGCCTGACATGCATATATTATGATTTCCCTGAAGTTTTGGTGCTGAACTGTTCAGAGGATCACTTGAACATGTTTTGGGGTTTCAGTTAAATTTTAGCTGTTGTTTTTGCAGCAATTTACTCATAATGGTCAAACAAGACAGCTTTGAGTATGTGTATATAATTTTTTTTTTTTGTTTGTTTTCTCAGAGGGCCCTCCCAGAAGAATGTCAGGGTGGCATTATGTTTCATACCAAATCTCTTCAGTATCGTCTGTCTAAGCTTACTAAAAAAATGAAGAAAATATGTACAACAGTTACAGAAAACAATTCATTCTTGAGTCTGGTAGAAAATCTTGACCAATTTACAGGTTAAGTAGTCTTGTGATTTCTGTACCATAATTGACCTCTGTAACATACATAGAACAAATCAGGGAACAGTGTAGATACATAGTTCCCTTCCCAGACTATCTTCCCATGGCTGCTTTGCGTACATGAAATTTTTACATCTTACCTTTCCTGGCTGTCTTCTATACAGGTGGTATCATTGTTTCTGTAGCTGAACTGCAAGATTTAACGGTTGATCAGACAGCAGATAAGGAGAAGCAGAAATCAGAGGCAAAGCATATTCAGATGCAAAAGCAGCGGGCTTTGTCAGATCTCTTTAAAAGCCTTGCTAAAACAGGTAAGCTTTGGCTAAAAATGTGCTTAGTTTAAAAGTAGAGAGTTCTTAAGCATTTTACTGTTTTTGCCAATACATCTAAACCCACCGTAAAATATTACATACATGAAGTCATTGAGCCACTAATATGTAGGAACATTTTTAAGTGTCTCTCTTCCTCTCTTGACTGAGGCGTGGTGTGTTAGCCCTTTCAGATGCCTTCTGTTCTTCTTACATTCCGTTAGATGTACAACAGTAGCTTTTCTGAAATCTGCTTTATCTCCAGTCAGAAGTTATTGCCCAGCTTTTAGAAACGAGAAGGAAGCTCATTATCTTGTATCCATTCTCTGATCCAGAACTGAAATTAAGTTAACTCATTAGAAGGAGAGCCCATCTCTCAATTGATAGACTGGCAGAGATCAGAGTGGCAGCATTGTGGTTGAGCTTAGCTATGATGTGTTCTTATATTACAAAACTTGCAACATGTTCAAAGACTGTCAACATCAGACAGCATCAGGAAAAAAATGTCGAAATATTTTTTTTATATCTTAATACCAACTGTATAAGTGACGGTTTTTTATATAAAAGAATGAGGGCATAAAAGAAAGCATGTTCGAATGTCATTCCAGGTTTGTCATATCGGAAAGGTCTTTCTTGGTCCCGTTCAAAAGACTGTCATGAAATACTCTACCTACATCCACTGGACTTGCATAGTGCATTAGGTGGAGTAAATTGTACACATGAGCTGGATGCCACGTATGTACACAGTATTTCTAACCCTCAGATTGTATGAATTGCAGCTATAACTTAAAGAATTTATTGCATGTGGATTTAGACTGGAATTTCTGGACTGTAATTCCTTTAGGATTTTACATATTTCCTTCCCTTCTTCCCATTACTTCTCAGTTTGAAAATCCTGTACATACTGTATTGGCATGTACAACTGAGCAAGGGTTTTGGGGAGGGGGCGGGGGGGTTTCTTGTTTTGTTTTTTGGTTTTTTTTTTATTTGTGCATTTGATAACTCTGCCCTCAGTTTCGTTGTTTCTGTGAATTAGATTTCAGTTAGCCCTCCACTGTCCAGCTTTGCCTGGGATGCTTTGCTAGCATCATACTAGAATGTAGACTGCTAGTGATTTTATTGAAGACGAGTTGTAATTTACGAGGATTACTTCATTGTTTTGTCTTCTTTGACTAATGGGATATTACAGGAGACTTCAAAGTGGGCATTTCTGGAAAAACTTAGAGGAAGGATGTTCTTTCAGGTGTTTCTGTGCTGTTTTTCTGGCAGCAAGTGATTTTTGTCACTAACACATGCTGGTGGTTGTTTTCCTGAGATGTAAGGGTTTAGTTTATAGTATCTTTCAACAAGGCCAGAATAAAGGCTTCCCTGTCAATCTGGATTTTAGTGGCATGGGGGGAAGAAAAAGAAAATCTCTTAAGAGTTAAATGATATTCAAAGATGGAGACTTTGCTCCTGTTGCTTAGGGTTTCCTTAGAGTTTATTTTAGAATTTAAATGCTTTCTTAAGACTATAATACTTGTGGAGAAAATGAAGAATTAAAAGATCAATGTATTTGCAAAATAACAAATAGTAAGCAAACTTGTTATGTTGAAGAGCTGACTTAGTGTCAGTGTGCTGAGGTACTGAAATTACATTACCTTTCTAATACCGACCTGTTTTTTGTGCTCTGTCAGGTTGCTGACAGAGCTTTCTTCTGCCTGGGATGGATGCCAAAAGTACTTCTATCGGTCACTTGCACGCCACTCTAGACTTCAGACAGCATTGTTAGCACCTGCCAAGGTAAAAACACTGAAGTAAAAACAGAAATCACATTTCTGTTAACTCTATTTTGCCAGCTTGGACTCAGATTTTCTAGTAGTAAAAGGATGATGTGAGATAATACTATGTTCTGTAATATACAAAATACAGTATTTTGGACCAATTAAGCAGCGCAGCATTTTAAAACCTGTTGTCTTATAAATGAACAATATCAATTCAGTGAACTAAGTTAGTAATCTGTTCAACGTACAGTATCTTTCATCCCAACAGATCCTAAATTGCTGCTACTTGTGTATTAAGGAAAGTCCCAAAATGCTGAATCAAAAAATGTTGGGAATACAAAGCCATGATGAGTTGATGCTCATGAAAAAAGTCAGTTGAGATCCATAGTTGGGCATAACTGGAGTCTAACACAAAAAGTGCAGATATATTTCCTTGCTTAAAAATTGGTCTAAAATCAGTAGAAGGAACAAATGAGTTCTGCCAAATCAGTACCACTTTTCCAGTATTCCAGGAAAAAGGGATCTCTCCCGGATGCTCTTCACTCACTGTGCTTCACCTCTTGTTTTACAACATGATGTTGTCAGACATCACAGCTGATAATGGCCATAAATAATAGAATGTAGCTCTGATCAGTTTTGGTCTGTCTTGTGAACATTTGTTCTAAGCTTTAAAATGGGATCCCTTCTAATGAAAAGAGTGAAAGTAGTAAATCTGGAAAAACAAATTGTGGGAGAAGGAAGAATTAGAGTTCTGCAGAAAGAATTGCAGATCTGGGTGCAAGCGCAGGGCCTTGATCTCACTGCAATTACAGAGACATGGTGGGATAACGTGCATGGCTGGCTGCAAACTTTCTAGGAAGGACAGAGCAGCAAGGACAGGTGGTAGAGTTGCTGTTTATGTAAGGGAGCAACTGGAATGTATTGAGCTCTCCCCAGGGGTGGATGAAGAACGAGTGAAGAGCTTATGGGTAAAGATTAAGGAGCAGGCCAACATGGGGGATGCTTGTGGTTGTTTACTACAGGCCACCTGATCAGGAAGAGGAAGTCAATGAGGCCTTCTTCAGGCAATTGGAGATGGCCTGTATAATCACAGGCCCTGATTCTCGTGGGGGACTTCAACCACCCTGATAATCTGCTGGAAACACAACTAGGTGCATGCACAAGTCCAGCAGGTTCCTGCAGAACATTGAAGATAACTTTTTGATGCAGGTAGTAGAAGAGCCAACGAGGCAAGGTGTGCTGCCCAATCTTGCACTGACAAAAAAGGACTGGTTGGATGTGAAGGCTGTGCGCAGCCTTGGCTGCAGGGACCACGAGATAGTAGAGTTTAGGATTCTGCATGGAGGAAGAAGGGCAATAAGTAGGATTGTAGCCCTGGCCAAACTTTGGCCTCTTCAAGGACCTACTTGGAGGAATCCCATAGGTTAGGGCTGTAGGAGGTAGCGGGTTCCAAGAGAGCTGGCTAATAGTCAAGTGTCACTTCTTCCAAGCTCAAGAGAGGTGCATCCCTATAAGTAAGAAAGGAAGCAAAGGGGGCAGGAGGTCTGCATGGATGAGGAAGGAGCTTCTGGCAAACCTCAGACAGAAGAAGGAAGTTTATGGGATGTGGAAAAAGGGACAGGCCACATGGCAGGAATGTAGGAATGTTGTCAGAACATGCAGGGATGCAGTAAGGAAGACTAAAGTCCGGTTGGAATTAAATCTGGTGAAGGAGGTCAAGGACAACAAGAAGGAATTCTTCAGGTATATCAGTAGGAAAAGGCTGACTAGGGAAAATGTGAGCCTGCTGCTGCATGAGGTGGATACCCTGCTGATAAAGGACACCTAGAAGGTGGAGTTACTGAATGCTGCCTTTGCTTCAGTCTTCCCTGCCAAGGCCAGCCTTCTACTTTCCCAGACCCTGGAGGCAAGAGAGGAAGTCTGGAGAAAGGAAGATTTTTTTTCCCTTGGTCAAGAAGGATCAGGTTAGAGATCACTTAAGTAAGCTTGACACCCACAAATCTGTGGACCCTGATGAGATGCACCCTCAAGTTTATGGAGGGCATAACCTTGAGGTTATGGAGGACAGGAGAGGTGCTTGAGGACTGGAGTAAAGCCAGCATCACTTTCAGTCTTCCAAAAGGGTGAGGAGGACAACCCAGGAAACTACAGGCCAGTCACCCTCACCTCCATCCCTGGAAGGGTGATGGAGGAGCTCATCCTGGAGGTCATCTCAAAGCATGTGGAGGAAAAGCAGGTTATCGGTAGTAGTCAGCATGGGTTCACCAAGGGGACCAACCTGACAGCCTTCTGTGATGGAAACACTGGCTGGGTAGACAAGGGAGAGCAGCGGATGTTGTCTACCTCAGCAAGGCTTTCAGTATTGTCTCTCGTAACATCCCCTTATGTAAGCTCAGGAAGCGTGGACTGGGTGAGGGGACAGCGAAGTGGATTGAGAACTGGCTGAAGGGCAGAGCTCAGGGGATTGTGGTCAGCAGCACAAGGTCTAGCTGGAAGCCTGTAGCTAGCAACATTCCCCAGGGGTCAGTACTGACTCCAGTCTTGTTCAGCTTGGTCATCGGTGACCTGGATGGAGGGACAGAGTGTGCCCTCAGCCAGTTTGCTGGTGATACGGAGCTGGGAGGAGTGGCTGACACACCAGGAGGCTGCTCTGCTGTTCAGTGACACCTGGCCAGGCTGGAGAGCTGTGCAGGGAGGAATCTGATGAAGTTCAACAAAGGCAAGTGCAAGGTCCTGCACCTGGGGAGGAACAGCCCCATACACCAGTACAGGCCAGGGATGACCTGCTGGAAGGCAGCTCTGCAGAGCAGGACGTGGGAGTTCTGGGGGACAGCAAGCTGCCCACGAGCCAGCTGTGTGTCCTGGTGGCCAAGAAGGGCAATGGGACCCTGGGGGGCGTTGGGAGCAGCGTGGCCAGTGGGTCAGGGGAGCTGATCCTCCCCCTCTGCTCTGCCCTGGTGAGGACACACCTGGAGTGCTGTGTCCATCCTGGGCTCCCCAGTTCAAGAGAGACAGGGAACTGCTGGAGAGGGCCCAGCAGAGGGATATGAAGGTGATGAGGGGACTGGAGCATCTCCTGTACGAGGGAAGGCTGAGAGAGCTGGGGCTGTGTAGCCTGGAGAAGACTGGGAGGGGATCTGGTCAATGTCTACAGATACCTTAAGGGCGAGTGTCCAGAGGACGGGGCCAGGCTCCTTGCAGTGGTGCCCAGGACAGGACAAGGGGCAACGGGCACAAACGGCAACACAAGAGGTTCCACCTGAATATGAGGAAGAACTTCTTTACCTTGATGGTGGCAGAGCCCTGGAACAGGCTGCCCAGAGAGGCTGGGGAGTCTTCTTTGGAGACATTCAAAACCTGCCTGGATGTGACTGTGCAACCTGCTCTGGGTGAAGCTGCTTTAGCAGGGGGCTGGAGTAGATGACCTCCAGAGGTGCCTTCCAACCCCGACCATGCTGTGATGATTCTCTGAGTAGTTTTGGCAATGGTCATGAATGTAAAAATGTAGGCTGGTACCTCACCATTTATGTAAGGTAGCTTTACTATTGGAACTAAATTCCTGATAAGAATTATTGCAGTAGAGTGCAATTTAATATGTCTTGTTGCAGAAGCTACTTGTAAATGAAATTTGTGTGCAGGTTATATAGAAGATGCAGAAAAATTAAGATGGGGAAACTAATAACTATGATTTTGGTCTGCATTTTTAGAGTTGTTCAATTAAACCATAACCTTTCAGCCTCCTCAGTGAAATGAAATGTGGAGGCACAGAGGATGATGTCTGCTTATTCATCTAACTGTCCCCTCCCGCTTTTTCTGTATCTGTTTTCTTTAGGATATTGGACTGGGTAGCATTGAACGATGCAAAGGGTTCACTGCACATCTCATGCAGATTCTGGTCAGACAGAGAGGATCTCTTACCACATTGACAGAACAGTGGATCTTACTGAGGTATTTTGCATTTTTCAACGCTGAAATGTTGGCAAGGAGTTTGACAGTAAGCAATTCAGTTCAAGAAATATGGAAAATAAGGTGGAAGAAAATAGAATTCTTCCCTACTTTCCCATTTCTCTCCTCCATTCAATTAAGTCTAGATAGAAAAGATTTTTAAAAATGGGAGGTGGGGGTGGCAAAAAAAGATAGTGTTAGATATTGGTTATCTTGTCATGGCTGCCAATATTTTGGAATCCAAATAATTTGGGAAAAGAAGTTAGGCATAAATGAAGACTATGAAATAATTACTGTAATTAATTACGCAGTTGAAGTTGAACTTCAAATGAACTTTAACAAGTTAAACCATTAAACCTACAGATTGTGAAATCTCTCTCATTTTGTATTGGCCTATGTTAATTTTGCCTCTATTCAAGTTGTTAATTTGATCTGGAGCAAAGAAATTATCTGGATGGCGCTTTAAGCCAAAATGAAAAAAACCTCAACAGCTTAAAAAGAAAAATTCTAGAAAGGTGGAAGACACTTGATCTTGTGTCAAAACTGCAAAGGAAAAGCATATAGGAAATTCTTACTTGATGTGCTTTTTCACTCCATTGCGTGACTCATCGGTTTCATTGCAAACTCCACTGTTGTTCTGCATATTTATGCTCATCACTAATGTAATCCATAAAACTTCTTGACGTTACGTCAGGAGCTATTTCCTTTGTATGGGGAAGGAAATCTAGGCTGGGGATTACTGGTGCAAAGTTTCTGTTCACCCTAGGAAACTTGGAAAAATAAACAAAAAACCAACAGAACAAACAAAAGCCCGATCCTCAACTTAGCAGTTGCAGGAGTAGTAAAACTTCTGAGACACTTATCTGCATTGCTGACTCGCATTGCAAATCAGATTAATCATTTGTTGTGAGCTGACTGGTCCATAGCACTTTAGAGAATGAAGGTGTGTTAGAAGCTAATTTGCTTTTATGATGGAGGAATAGTAACAATATTTGAGTATCAGACTCGGAGTTTAAGGATTGTTTGAAAAGATGGTGTAGGTCTGAGAAATCTCACAAAATCCTATTTTCATAAAGACAACTCAATCATATGCAATGGAGAGAAAAATTTACTAATGAACAAAACCTCTTTAAAAAAAATACTATTGTTTTAGTTTTTCCAGAATAAGCTTGACTTCCACTGAGTCCGTATGTTCTAGATCTTGCGAATTTAGTCTGAAGGTTGAGCTTTTAAAAGGAAAGTATAACATAAAATTCAGTGATTGTAACTTTTCCTTTTTTCTTAACCAGGAACCTCCTGAGTTGTATAGAAGAGATAGAGTCTAGGTTGACTGCTGACAGAAAATATACCATAGCATTTCCTCCTCAAGACAGTATTCAACACTGGACTGACAAACTGCAGCAACTTTCCATGCAGTGCATGATGGTTCTTGAGGAGCTGTCTTGGTTTATGCAATGCTGCCCAAAAGAAGAGTCAACAAAGTGCAGTGACAATGAAAGGACAGATGCCAAAGCAAACATTTTTCAGAGTTCGGGACCTGAAGTAGGAAATGTTTTTACAGGAATACCTGACCTAATTCCCTTAGAGCTAAAACACTTGTCTCCAGTAACAGCTGAGCAATTGCCTCCTGGATGCAGGATGCGAAATAAGGATCAGTTATGGCTGCAGGTAGCTACACAGTTGAGTGCAATGCTGGCAAACGTGAAAGCGATGAAAGTGGAAGTGGACAAAATAAGACAAGTTTCACATGAGACCTCGTTTTATTCCTGGTGAGTTCTACATGTGCATGAAACGGAATCTCTGTATCTGCCTATGCCTGTCTTTAAAAGTGCCTTCAGATGCTCTTGAAGCTTGTTTCCATTCTTTTTTCTCATGAAGTGCAGTGCCTAGCTTTTTAAACAAATGTATGTGTCTTCTCCCACTCCCCTGACAAGTCAGAAAAAAATTGGTCCATCAGCTTCTCAGTTTGTCTTCGATTCCCTGGGATTTCATCCCCATAGTTCCTTAGTTAATGAGGTGAATTTCAAATGATAACTTAATGCAGAAAAATTTATATTAAAATAAATCTGTAGCCTATTTAATAATAATAATCCTCTGATTTTCTCTCCACTTCAGTGTATGTGGCACATCTGCTTGTTTTTAAACTTCAGCTGCTTCCCCCTTACCTGTGCCCTGAGAAAAGGTTTAATCTTAAATTGAACTGTTTGTTCTTCTTTGAGAATTATGGTATTTCTTTTTGTAGGAGAGATTTTGAAGTTTGCACATCGGCTATGAGTTGTTTGCTAGAAGTGTCGGCTCAGTTACAAGGCATAGAGTCCCTGTTTCTTCCAAATGGGGAAGACAGGCAAGCTGCAAATCAGATGGCCCTAATCAAGAGCCTAAAATATATACAAGAAGTAGTTAATAAAACATCTGCAGACTTCACAGCCTGGAGAACACAGCTTCTTGCTTCTATGTCAGACTGCAATGGTAAGGACAATTCCTTTCTGCCTGTTTTGTAATTTAGATGAAGATACAGAAATTCATTAGTTTGGTTATTGCAGAAGATGGCTCCATGTTCATTCAGATATCCAGAAACACTTGATGAAATTCAAACTTGCAAACTTCCGTGCAGACTTAATTTGTGTAGTAATATTTTTTTCCCACTTAGCCAATGTTGAGGACAGATCTTATGCCATAGTTGTAGGTCAGGATTAGGAAGATTTTAGAACTATGTAGTAAAAATTGCATAGTGTTTATCATTAGGCAACATAGTAACCTGTAATTTCATGTGTTTCTGTGTAAAACTGCCTGTGCTGTGGTTCAAAAGGAAATCAACGGTCAGATAAAGAGTTTGTGGAGCACTTCTCGGCAAAAGTGGAAACTGTTATCCATGTTGTTCTGTATGCCATCCAGTGTTTGGTAGAGAGAAAACAGGAAGATGGAAAAGAGGAAGAAAAATCTGCAGAGGAGAATGGTAAGTTTGTTAATTTACTTCAGAGGGAGGAGGAGAGTTTAAACTATGCAAACGTAAAAGTTCTTTAAACAGTGTGTCCAGCAGAGGTACCAATACACAAGGAAATTGCCGTTTTAATAGAAGTCTCCTTAAGCAGATAGGATGGAAATTTCTAGATTGTTTGCTATAGGATTTTTAGAATATCTGACTTGATTTCTCTGTTTTTTTATGTATTTCAAACAAAGAGGATGCAGCCTCATTTGACTTGATTGAAGTGGGACATATAACTAAGTTTTTGGATGAAGATCTCTCTGCTGATTTGGATTCTTTGCATGTGCAAAAAGCAATTTTAGCAGTTTCAGAACTCGTGGAGAATCTGAAATCTTACGGGGAAGATTACACTTCCGATAAACATCAGGTAAAATGTTTCTCTCGAGTTTTTGGCTTGGGGGTCTCAAAAGATTTGGAATTATGACCTTTGGTGGCTAAACATGCGTTGCTTCTTATTGTCCAGTGCCTTAGAACTAGAAGCATATGAGAAATTAAGGCCAGATATAGATACTCTTCTGTAATGCAAAAAAGCCGGGTGTTACTTTAGTAAGATGGAAAAGTTTTAGGTTTTGTGAAAATGTAGAAAAAGTTCTGGAACCTTTAGAAATTGTATTTAAACCCACCTACTGATATTTCTGGTTTGAGCATCCATTGTCAGTCTTCGTGAGGTGCATCTCAGGATGTACGTAATCATGTTTGACAGCAGTTCTTTGGCTTTAACTGCAGTTCTTCAACCAGTCCTGCTATTTGCTGGTGCGTCTAAAGCCCATGCTCTGCAAGTATTCAGACCTCATCCTGTTCTACCTCACTGTTTCACTGGCATCTCACAGGACTACTGGAAAATTGCTTTCTGTTCTAACTGGCGTTTTTACAGAGCTTGCCCAAAAGGTAAGTTGTTAGAGATAACAGTGGATATATGGTAAGCATATATTTAATGTATACAAAAGTCTTAAGTAGAAACTAAGCTGAAAGGTGTACTTACTACTACAGAAAGTTTTCTGTTTGCCTTGATAGGGGTTTTGTCTGCCAAAAGAATTACTTGAAGATGAAGCTGGGGAGGGAGCAACCCAGTTTCATGATTATGAGGATGGCGGTATTGGAGATGGGGAAGGCAAGAAGGATGTGAGCGACAAAATAGAAAGTGAAGATCAGGCAAGTGTTTGGGGTTGTTCTTGTTTAATTCAAGTAAAACTAGAAAAGTCCTTGAAATCCATGTCGTGGGTGTTTCAGGTAGAAGAAACATGAAGTTACCTTCAGTCCCATATTTAGGTTGGCTTATATCTTTGCGTGTAAGCTTATAAATATTGTTGTAGTACTTTAAGTAAGCTTTAACATCTATAGTAATTTTTGGCTTTGCTAATAATTCAGATAGAAGACAGTTTTCAAAAGGGTGAAGAGAAGAAGAAAGAGGATCAAGATTCTAAACCAGACATTGAAGGAGAAGACAATGCAATTGAAATGTCAGAAGACTTTGAAGGAAAAATGCATGATGGGGAACAGGAGAAAAAAGGTTTCATTCTTCTATGGCAAAATAAGAAATATTGTAGATCAATGCAGTAATGGTTCATACTTACATAACGAAGCCTAAACTGAAAATTCAGCATTCAACAACAGAGTAGTGCCATTTGTATACGAATACTAAGTAGTATTAATATGAATGCTAAGAAGTGTACAAAGAAAAAGACTATCTTCTTTCACTGTAATGGCTTTGGAATGAAGGGAGCCAGTTGTTTCTTCCTGTTGTGAGTTGACCTATAGGTGCATTTTAAAATTAGTCTCTTTGTGGAGCTGTTGACAATCAACAGAATACTTGAGAATATGGCTATAATGTGACTAATGGAATTATTGCTAACTTATAAGCAATGAAAATAATTTAACTTTACTTTTTTAAAATATAAAAAGTAGTAACATTTGGTAGACTTATTCAAGTTGCTACTCACTTAGAGGGTAGCAGTTCTTCACTTTAAAGGGTTAACGGCTCAAACATGTGAAGCTAATGTGGCTTATAAATTATGGTAGTGTTAATCTACTTTCAAATCTCTGACAAAATGCCAGGAATAAGTTCATTGCACAAGAAGGGAAATTCTGAAACTAATAGATAAAGCAGAATGGACCTTCCCACTCCCAGTAATACCAAAATGTTTTGGAAGTGGGAGATGGAGAGGGTAACAAATAGAGAGTTTAACTTACCCAAGTTTTGCACCTGGGACAACGTTAGCCTGAGGGAGAGAATTCTCTGTGTGTCAGTATGTCCAAGAGAATACTCTGAACCACGTAATTGGGTTCAGAGCAGGTAACACACTGCTTTTCTGGGTTTTAGTGTTTGTCTTTTTTCCGTATCTTTTAATTAACTGCATAAAGCGATGAAGTTAAGGTGCTGAATACGACTGCTTGTATGTTTCTGAAGTTAACAAAGAAGTCATCTTTCTCTCTTCTGTACTGAAACACATTCTGAACCGTACACAGAAAATGATGAAAATTCAGAGGAAGAGGAAGAGCTGGATAAGCAGATGGGAAATCTTGGTAATGCTGAAGCTGATGATAAACTGGATGAGAGGCTCTGGGGGGATGAAGATGAAGATGATGATGATGATGCCAGTAGTAAAACAGAAGAAACTGGACCAGGAATGGACGAGGTAAAGAGAAAAGGCGTAGGAAGAAAAAATCAAAGAAATTAAGCTCTGCTAACTTGATGTGCCCTAGACCATGCATTTCCTTGCGTATCTCTTGGTCTTGGAAAGGGGTAATTTGAGTATATCAGAAGTTTTATTTAGTGTTGCCTTTTTTCTTTAGGAGATGATGTCTTGTCATTGACACTTTGAGACAGGTAGCTTAATTGAGTTTCTTTTGGATTTGTTGTTTAATAGGAGGATTCAGAGCTTGTTGCAAAAGATGACAATTTTGACACAGGAAACAAGGATAATAAAAAACAGCCTCCCAAGGATGAGGAAAAAGAGTATCAAGATGATGAAAGTGGAAACAAAGAGAAAATCCATGAACAAATTGATGAGGTAAGACTACACGTTAACCTGCTGTTAAACCATACTCTGTCGCTCATACAGTGTTTCTCAGAGTGTGAAGTGTGTTGAAAAAAGTTAGTTCATTTCATAGCTAAAAGTAAACCATATTGTATCCATTATATTATATGTATATTTTCTGATCCATAATTCAGAAAGAATTTTTGTTTGCACTAACCTGAACTTGTAGTGGCTGCCAAAACAGGCTTTACGCTGAACTGATGTTTTGATGGACAAAGCTTAAAAACTCTTACTCTGTAGTTTTTAGCAACAGGAACACCTTAAGTCATTGTGACTCATCTCAAAAATCTGTGTACAGTATGCTTGAAGATTCTACATAGCATGCAAGAGTGCATTTGCCATCTGCATGTTGTGCAGATTCTATTCAGAGATCTTTCAGGTAGGAAAATTAGATTCTGAACACAACCTGCTGGTTTTAACTATCACCAATTTATGTAATTGCATTTGCCAAAATTAATCTTCTGCTCTTCATAGGTGAGGATGTGTACCATTGGAAATTTGTTTTTAACTGACCAGAATGTAATACTGTATCAATATTGTATACAGTATTTCTGCATCCAGGGAATTCAGTAGTGTTTTTTTTAATCTTTGCCTTCCCTCCTACTTACTGCGTACCTATTATTTCCCAGCGTGAGTATGATGAGAATGAAGTAGATCCTTATCACGGCCGGCAAGAGAAAGAGCCTGAAGTTGAACCTTTGGACCTTCCTGATAATTTGAACCTGGAGAATGATGCAAAGAGTGATGAGGAGGAAGAGGATGAAGGTACAACTGAAAATCTCTACAGATTCCTAGATGAAAGCCAAATGGAAATGCAGGGGGGTGAACGGTCAGATAACGAGCTCTTTTCCTCTGTAGAAAAAGCAGAGGTGGTAGTAGGATTCTGTATTAGAAGCAGCTGCATATTCACTGCTGTGTACTAAAATATCAACACACCAAATGCAGGTCAGATAAGGACTCAACATTACAACATTTTCCTTTACCTCCCTTTTATACACACTGCGGAACAGGCTTTCTCATGTTATTCCAGTAATACACCCTAAATCATGCTAGAAACTCCTTATTTAATTGTCTGGTTGCTTGTGTGGGTTGGTTTTGTTTTTCTATGATACTTGGAAACATACATACTCAAAGTCAGCTGACCCTCAAGAATATTCGGTTAAAGGAAGTTAATAGGAATTCATCCTTCTGTATTGTTAGTTACAAACCAATTACGATATAAAGGAATTACCTGCTATAGAAAATCATAGATTCTGTGTACAGAAATCTCAGGTTTTGGTTTTTGTGGGGTTTTTTTGATTGGCTGGGCAGTTTTATGCAGATGTACTTCACTGAAAATTTGGTATACCTTTCTGATTTTTTTTAATCCAGATGAAGAGAATGCTTTTGAAGTAGATGAGAAACCTGTTGATTTAAATGAGGCAGAGAAGACAGAAGAACAGAATGAAGAGGATGCTGGTGAGTCAGAAAGAGATGATCAAGGTGCAGAACCAGCTGAAGAAAGCATTTCTGAAGATAAAGCAGAGAAGGAAGATGAAGGGAACAAAGATGTTAACGATCAAGAAGATGCAGGGAACACTGAGGATGCAGCGGAAGCAGAAGAGGAAGAGTCACAACCACCTGATGAGGAAAAAAATGAATCATCTGAAGATAAAGGAATCCCTGCTGCTGACCAAGGCCTTCAACCTCAGGTAGAGAGTTAATAAATAGAAGCCTGACTACATTTGCAGGAAGGGATGTGTGTGTTTTATTTTTTGTACCATATACATGACTTAAGAAGTGGATGTGTTCTGATACTCTGAAACAGATTTGACATCGGTAAATGTAATGTTAGTGAGAATCTTTGTCAAGATAACAGAGAAGTGCTTACTACTAAACTGGTGTATTTCTGTCATCTTTATTCCTGTTACCTCCTTGGCCTTCTGTTAGAATGGACTGTTTCAACTGGAAGGGACCTACAGCAATCATCTGGCCCGAGTGCCTGACCAGTTCAGGGCTGACCAAAAGTTAAAGGTTATTGTTAAGGGCATTATCCAAATGCCTCTTAAACACTGACAGGATTGGGGCATCAACCACCTCTATACGAAGCCTTTCTTTGACCTCTTGATCGCCGTCACAGTAAAGAAATGCTTCCTAATGTCAGTCTAAATCTCCCCTGGTGCAGCTTTGAACCATTCCCACACGTCTTATCGCTGGACACCAGCGAGAAGAGCTCAGCACCTCCCTCTCCGCTTCCCCTCCTCAGGCAGCTGTAGAGAGCAACGAGGTCGCCCCTCAGCCTCCCTTTCCCCAAGCTAGACAAGCCCACAGTCCTCAGCCGCTCCCTGTAGGACGTTCCTTCCAGCCCTTGCGCCAGCTGTGTTGCCCTCCTCTGGATGCATTCAAGGACCTTCACAGCTTCTCAAGTTGTGGGGCCCAGGACGGCACGCAGTGTTCAGGGTGAGGCTGCACCAAGGCTGGATACAGCAGGATAATCACCTCTCCTGCGGCTGGTCACAGCGTGTCTGACGCACCCCAGGGTGCCGTTTGCCCTCCTGGCTGCCGGGGCACCCTGCTGGCTCACATGGAGCCCGCTGTCAGCCCGCACCCCCACCCCTTCCCTCGGGGCTTGTGTCCAGCCACTTCTCTCACAATTTGTACTTGTGTCCAGCATTACTCCGTCCTAGGTGCAGCACCTGGCACGTTGACTGGTTAAATTTCATCCCATTAATCATAGCCCAGTGCTCCAGTCTATCTAGACCCTTCTGCAAGGCCTCTTGCTCCTCAAGAGAGTCACCAGCACCTCCCAGTTTGGTATCATCAGCAAACTTGCTAATGCTGCATTCAGCTCCTGCATGCAGATCACTGATAAACATATGGAACAGCACTGGCCCTAGAACTGAGCCCTGAGGAACACCGCTGGTGGCCGGTCACCAGCCAGATGTAGCCCCATTCACTGCAACCCTCTGAGCCCTGCCCTTCAGCCGGTTCTTCACCCAGCACACCATGAACCCGCTCATCCTGCAGCTGGACAACTTCAGAAGGATGCTGTGAGTGACAGTACCAAAAGCCCTACTTAAAACCCAGAAAAACTACATCTGCTGCCTTCCCTTCATCCACTGGGCAGGTGACCTTATCACAGAAGGACATCATATTAGGTCAACAGGACTTTCCCTTTGTGAACCCATGTTGACTGTGCCTGTTGATTCCATTATTGTTTAAATGCCTTTCAATAGTACCCACTTTCCAATGTTGTTTAGAATGTTAAAATAAACTGATCTTATTTCAGGAAGAAGAGGGTAAGGATAACTCAGAGAAGGATGAACAGATCCCTGAGCCTGAGGAAAGAATGGAGCATGAAACACAAGGGCAGACTGGGCAAGAAAACCTGCAGAGTGACAGTGCTGTTGAGCTGGCTGGAGAGGCTTCAGAGAGAGACCAGTCTAAAGAGGTAAATTACGTAGGAGTATCCGAGTTAAAAATGCTGAATTTTGAATGTTTTCAAGTTACAATCAAGGAACTGCTGCCATACTTTTAAAAACTGTGTACAAGAATCAGTTTTTAGAACACCAATTATAAATTGACTGGAAAAATTGAAGACAGTGTAGATACCTTCATAGCAGTGAAAACGGTGTGTGTGGTAAGTTTAGACTGACAGTTGAGCTGCAGAACTGTCTTGTCTGCTCTCCACACGAATAGTACTTGCAGTTGTGAGCCATTTGTCATTCACAGCAGAAAGTAGCACAGCATTGCATGCACTTCAACTTCTGAACTTTGTCTACAACAGCTGCTATTTTCAGTTACAGTTGTGATTCGTGAATTTTGATAATTATTTTTCCCCCCGCCTCAGGAAAATGGAAGTGGAGCTTCAAGTGCAAATCAGTCAGAAGGACATGAATCCACACGCATGGCCCGGATGGCTTCTCAGAAGCAAAGCAGAAAAAATACCCAGGTTCGTCTCTTCTTTTTAATTTTTATTTTTCTTATTTTAATGTCTTAACATTAACCAGCAAATAGGCAGGACTCAATTTCTCCTTGTCAGAACTCTTGTTCTAATCAGTGTTTGGTTGCAGCTCACTTGAAGTTCATGGTGTTAATTTGGGGGTTTTTTTCAGAGTTTCAAGAGGAAACCTGGTCAAGCAGACAATGAACGCTCAATGGGAGACCACAATGAACACATCCACAAGCGATTGAGAACCATAGAATCCAGCAGTGAAGCAAAGCAGAATACAACTCAGCCTAAACAAAACATGGAGGAGGCTGATGCATTCGAACATATCAAACAAGGCTCTGAATACTATGATGCACAGACATATGGTACAGTATTTCTGGCTGTAAAGAGTTGTCATTGCAGAATCGAATCCTGAGGTGCTCCTATTTTCTGTAGTTTTTCAGAGTATGTTTTTTAAACGTATGTTTAAAGTCCTTGCTTTGGTTTAAGATATAGCACCATCTCACTACAGTAAGTGCTACTTGTTGGCAGTCAGGTTCAAACTAACGATAACATTTTTGAAAATACTGAATTCACTCACAAAAATGGATTTCAGTTTAAGAAACTAAATTTGTCTTCTCCAAGTCTTGTTTAAATTATTTTGAATCCCAAACTGCTACCACATGTTCAAAATACTTAGGAAAACACAACAGGTTCTTTATTCTGTATAAACAAATGGATGTTTCTTTAAAAAACATTACTTTAAATAATTTGGTTTCTCTTGAAGTAACTATTTTATTCATCAAGTTTTCAGAGCAGTAGCTCATTGACACAACATGGCACAGCTCAGGGAAAGATAAAACTGAGGTTTGAGACAATAGCTCCAATCTCTTCTGAAGTTCACTAAAACTGACAGGCAGTGGCCTCAGAATACAACTTTGCTATTCCTTCCTCCTTCCCCTTAACAAGTATTGTTGCATTTGTACAGATGTAGCTAGCAAGGAGCAAGAGAAACCTATGATGCCTCTTGAAGAAAAGGAAGAGGGAGATTCTGAAGACACAGAAATGGAAACAGAAATGCAGAACAACGAGGATCTCAAAGCAGTAGACACAGAGGAGCTGAAGCCAGAAAAAAAGTCTACTGCCACTAAAACTGGTATATTAGCTTAAAAAAACATTCTAAACGTATGCTGAAATGCATCTTTAAATGTATATGTAGGTATTTCTATTTACATGTAATGGATGAGTATACATTTTACAGGACTAAAACATCAGTTCTCAATTGAATTTTCTGCAGCAGTATTCTTACTCCTGCCTAGTAACCAGCATTATTAGCCTTTGCTAAGTTGGTTGAGTGACAGAGGGGTTTGCTGCTTTCTTTCAAGTTAATGGTCTCTAATCTTTATCCGCTTCTTTGAAGTGAAGAAGTAAAAAGCACACATTGTTAGACATAATGCCAATTCACTTAATTAATTGGCATAAAACAACGCATTCCAGTGTCACCAGCATCAGCACCACGTAACTTTTTTTATGTGTAGCTTCTGACAAAACGTCAGGGAGGTTGAGGAGCTGGTCTGAACAACGTCCTGTGAGGTAGCACTGAAGTGTCACTGTCTCACTGCTTTCTTCCATAAGTGGGAATGAAACAAACCTGAGTTGCCATAACCGAATGTGGCTATCAGATGTGAATTGTTAGTAGATGAGAAGATGATAGGTCTGACTTGTCAGCCACACAGCCCACACAAACAAAATAAGCTAGATATAAATAAGTATCTCCTGCCAGTTGCAACAGAAGTATTTAATTTTGATGAACCTAAGTAAATGACGCTAGCTTGGAATTCTGCGTGGTTTTCTTATCAAACAAAGCAAAAGCTGGCTGGAGAGGGGAGACCAAATTCACCTTCTTGCCTCCCACTCCTTTCAGGCTCAATCTCTTAATTTAAATCTCTTGCTAGACTCATTAGCATGTACAGGCATTAGTACAGGCATGCATGTAGTCAGTCTGGTTTTCCACGTGATTCTCTATCAGTATGTTCTAAAACACTAGGATCTTTGAAACATTTCCTACAAGTAGAAACAATTATAAAATCTTTGGTCCATTCCTTTATTTGTAAATTGATTTCTGATTTATATTATTATTTATTATTATATATATTGCCATTTGTTTTAATGATGATTTTCTGAATGTTTTGAAATTGCTTTATACCTCCTGTCACTCTGTCAGAGAGGCCATGAAGCTCAAAAATGCACTTCATCCATGGAATTTTCAGGTGTTAAAAGATCTGTTCACTAATATTTTGTTCATTTGGCAAAAAGGTTATAAGACAAGAAAACAATTTTCATAAGTAATTGGCATATATTCCAATGAGTTGCAGTGAGTTGCAAGGTGTGTTCATCCTATTCCTAGAACTGATTGTCTCAAAATTTGTGCACTTCTCTTAAAATGATGTCTGGGTTGCACTACAAAGCATGTTAGACACTTTGTAAAAGAGTTGAGATACAATATTGGTTCTTGTATTATGTGAAATCCACAAAGCGTGTAATTAGTTCTGTGATTGTAGGACCAAGTGAAGTGGAGCCAGAGATCCAAACTTTTGACTCTGAGGACGTCAACAAGCCTGCAACAGAAAAGCAGCCAAAGGTGACTGAAGAGAAGCCAGAGAGAAGCAAGGACTCGACCATACATACAGCCCATCAGTTTTTGATGGATACTCCCCAGGTATGATGCCCAATGTGTTGTCTTATAATTACAGTAGTAGAAACAGACTGTTTTATTTGACCTGTGTTAATGAAACTCTGTAAATGCAAAAGTTTAAAATTACTTTAATTCACACAACTCAGTATCTTGCCATTGTTTAATAGCAGAACGGAAAGTAGCGCACAACAAACTGCTGTTTATGCAGCTGAATGATGACTTTAAAATGACAAGTTCTCTTCATCCTTATGTGAGAAGGTCCCATCCTCACTCTTTTAAAAAGAAGCTTTTGGTTTTGTTACTGTCAAGAGCCGTGTTGCTTAGACGAGTCTGCTGATCAAATGCTTGGATGGAGTGGAAAGCGAGGGGCAAGGGTGTGTGTGCCTGAAGATAAAGGGTTCAGAGCGATGAGAAAGCTGGGCATCAGTGACTTTAAAACATCATTGTGTTCACTGCAAAGTATTCACCTCAGTTAATTCATCACAATATATTACTTCCTTAAAAAAGCTGACTGCAAGTGTAGAACTTCTGTGAGCCTTTTATGAATGTCTCCATTGAAAAAATATTATTGTAGCCTAGAAAATCCTAGAGCTTCATTTAACACTCAGTTTCCCACTATGAACTGTTAGTTGTGAAAAAGCACATTTTATCATAAAGAGCTATGGCATAGAAGCAGTTGATTCTGGATAACCAGTTGATAAAGTAGGAATATTTTCAGTGATTTAGAAGTGTTGACCTTTCATGCTTAAAATATTGTGTCCTGAGTACGTACTTGGAGGGCAATGTTTTACTATTCCTATGCAACACGGAAGGGACTGTGTGCCAGCTATACCTGGTACTTCCACGTTAATGCTAAATGCTGTAGCTCGTTGGAAGAAGGCTGCTGAATGCAAGAGTGTTCTCCTGTGCCAGAATAAGTTAAGTGCCTCTTTGGTTGTGGTGGGTGGGTGGTGGGTTCTTTTGTTTGTTTGTTTGTTTTTTCAATTGACATGCGAAATCTGAAACAGGAGGGGGAGATCTTGCAGAAGGGGGGAACGTTGCTTTGTGGAGAAGTGCAAGTCTCTCTTTCAGCAAAATGGAGAGGGAAGAAGCCCCCTCCTTGTACGTTCTTCCTGCCCTCCTTAAACCTGCAGTAGGTAAAGAGAGGGACTGCTGCTACTTCTTGAGGAATGAGAAGTTATTGGTACTGTTGAGTTTGCATTCGTAGGCGTATTTTCCCTAATCCATAAACCTGCACACTGTGCAGACCATATACTGCTGTTTAGCTAAACTGTGGTTTTACAAGTCAGGAAGAGAAGTTGTCCCTGAAAGCACAATAGAAGTAAAAGAAATGTGTTAATAGATGCTTCTAGCTTTGTTTCTGTGTTGATTGTGTCACAGGTGCAGGTATTTGTGGGGAGGTATTTATCCTTTTTGTACACAGAAGGTATTAAAAAAAATGGAGATTTAGAATCTTCATTTAAGGTTTTTTTCAGATACTTTTGTGTCTAAAAGAGTAAGAACAATGCATTTTACCTTTTTCATAGTTTGGGGATCACCAGATGTGTTAACTTACTTTTCTGTCTCATAAATCTCATAACTACACTTCTAGCATGTTGTTAGAGATCCTGAAGAGCTAAGAAAGGAACTTGAAAGGCAACTGGAAGCTTGGCAGACACAGCAGTCTGGAACTCCAGATGAGGTTTGTGACCTTGTTTTAATATAAAACTGTCAAAGAATCCTTCATTGCATTATTTTGTCTTGGTTTATGCCGAAGCATTTAGGAAGCCAAGCAGGCTGGAATCTAAATATTCAAAATCACATTATTTAGATACTATTTTTGTTGTTAATGTCTAACTTGTTCTGAAAAAAAATTACATTATTCTTCAAGCAGGGTGATGTTTCAGTTCTTGTTTTGAGCATTCTGCGTGCTATTTGCAGAAATATACTCTGTTGATAATGACTTTTAAAATTTGCATAGTTAGACACATTTTTCTCAGCCCTGCCAAGCTCCTTCCACTTTGAGTTGTCACCTCTGCAGTTAAATGCTGGACGCCACTTTCACAAAATTACGATCAACAGAAGCATCTCCTTTGGTTGCAGTGGTGGAGTTTGAACTAACCAACAGAATATGGTACTTGCTCTGACTGTCCTAGTCATGAATTGTAAACCATGTTTGGAAGTAATTCCTGAATGAAATTGCCACTATAGAGGCTTAACAATTTTGCTGAACTTTGCTGAAATTTAATTTTTGATAGTCAAGAGAACCTAGCAGACTTTATGGTTTACTTTGCTGTAATACCAACTATCAGTTGGTGGCTGTTACAGGATTTTCCTGTATCAACAGCAACACCAAAGTTGCTTTGTGTACTGCTAGAGAAATACTCACTGCACATTGCAGCTTTGTAGCAGCAAGGAGCATGCAAAGTTGAATGCAAACTGTCATCTTTATAGAGTGCTTACAGAACATCCACAAAATTTCAGCTGCTACCTCCCCCCTAGTACATGGGACTTTGTTTTGGTTTTTCAGGCAGCGCTTGCCAACTTCTTGTCTCTTCATAATTCATTTCTGTTTATTTCTGTATGTATGATGTTTTAGGAGAAGGAAGCAGCACAGTTGTGGCAGAGGTATTTAGTACTGACAGCTCCTCTATCACAGCAGCTTTGTGAACAGCTACGGCTCATACTGGAACCCACTCAGGCAGCCAAATTGAAGTAAGTTGGGTCTTTCTGAAGCTTTTTGTTTCTCTAAACTCTTGGGTTTGGAGGGCTTTAACCTCTCTATGACTTTATGTTGTTCTTACTTTATAGCAATTATTCCTGTTTGTAAATGCATTCATTTTACTTTTGTGTGGGAGCACTAGTCTATTTTATGAAATGCAAACGTGATAGAGTCGTAGTACCAACACTGAGCGTATTGCCTCCTATTTTTTTTTCCTCTGTGCAACGGGTGACCAAACCAACTGAAGTGCTGTTGAGTCAAAGACTGTGTTAAATTTCAAAGTGGCTTATGTTATTTTTAATGTTAAGTTGGTTGTTTTGTTTTAAGAGATCTAGACTTGTTTCAAAATGGAGGAGTCTAAATTCAAGGTTTGCCTTCCATTTTAGGCATGTAGATTTAAAAACTTCTTTTAAAAAAACACTGAGTATCCATTTTGCATTAAAAATACAAGAATTTTTTTTGTCTGTACCAAAAAACGAATATTAGAACTACTAAATTTTTTTTATAATATTCTACAAAATTTTGTGGTTTGGTGCCTGTGCTCGGATTTCCAGAATGAGGTATTTGCTGATAATCCCTGTCACTGTATTTTTCTTCTTCACTTTTAGAGGAGACTACAGAACAGGGAAGAGATTGAACATGCGTAAAGTGATTCCATATATTGCCAGTCAGTTCCGAAAAGATAAGATCTGGTTGCGAAGAACCAAGCCCAGTAAACGACAGTACCAGATTTGCTTGGCTATTGATGATTCCTCTAGTATGATAGACAATCACTCTAAACAGGTAAAATAAAACGTTGGAAGAAGTATGAAGAAATTGCCTTTTTTTGATGAGTATGTCAGCTGCTGACTTGTTTCATACAGAGCTGGTGGCTGTTGGAAAGCCACTGGAAAATTATTTTTTGCAGCCTACAAAAGCCCACAACTTGCTTAATGAAGGCACTCTTCATTATTATTTTTTTTTACTAGACAATAAAAGTAATTTCAGTAACATTCATCATATTTAATACTGAGCTGTGAGTAAACTTGGAATATTCTATTTTTGATATAAGTTTTTTTCTTTAATAGCTAGCATATGAATCCCTGGCAGTTATTGGAAACGCACTGACACTTCTAGAAGTGGGACAAATTGCTGTGTGTAGGTGAGTATATTAGAAGTCCTGACTTTTCCTCTAGACTTCAGAGTGTAAGTATCGGTTTCACACTGAAACATTTTTTTCTTTTCTAAAGCTTTGGAGAGACTGTTCAGCTGCTGCACCCATTCCATGAACAGTTCAGTGACCAGTCAGGGACACGGATATTGCGTCTTTGCAAATTTCAGCAGAAGAAGACAAAAATAGCCCAGGTACACAAGAATGCCTCTAGGGCAACAGGTTGGCAAATCTTTTCCAGACATGAGGAGCTTCATGCTTTCGTGATCGTTTTGTAACGTTCACTGGTCATTTATATTTGAGAGTGTGATACCTGGGTAGATAACAAAGAGATAAAATGCTCACAATTTTGAAGTGATAGTATTTTCTCACTTCTAGTTCTGATGTATGCCACTTTTAAGCACCCAGCTTTCTCTGTTTGTATTGGGTCTTTAGCAGTACTTTGGGTACAAGCTGTTGGGTACCCGTGTGCCAAATCCCATCAAAGTCTGTGGGAGTTTAGTTTTCTGTGTTCCATGGATTTCACGGGAGGAGGAGGAGGAAGAGCATCATGTGTTTGTCAGGCTGTAAGTTTGTCAGACTGGAGTGATACCTGAAGATAACTTTCTACAGTAATACGTCCTGGACAGCTGCAGAGCCCTCTTCTTTTAGGAAGGTTCTTGCAGTCTTAACTTTCCAGACTTGAATAAGATCTTCCATTAATATAAAACAGAAAAGGAGGAGACCCAAATAGCTCAACAGTAGTCTTACAATTGTTGAAACTGGGAGGACTTGACAGTTGATGTCCTTCATTTTAATGGGGAATATGTAACTAGATACTTCTGTTGCAAGTTGAAGCCAAAGAATTTCAACCTAGAAATAGGATGTGTATTTTTAATGGTGCCATTAATCCATGAACAATTTACTGAGGTTTTGATGGCTTTGTTAGCACTGGAAGAATTTTAAATCCAGATTGAAGGCTTTTCTGGAGATTCTATAGTTCAAAAATACTTACTAGTTTGAAGCAGGAGTTAATACAGGAAAATGCAGAGGACTGTCTGTGTAGGTGGTCAGACTAAACTATCTTGTATTTAAAATACAGAAGTGTGTTCTTTAAAAATGTTATCATTGTTTGTGATTTCATGATGAAATAACTTAAGCTTCTTGTTTCCTCTGTAGTTTCTAGAGTCATCAGCAAATATGTTTGCTGCAGCACAACAGGTGTCTCAAAATAGTAATCCTGGTGAGCTTTTTTTTTTCTGTTATTATGCTCATTGCTGCTCGCTACAGGCCCAAAGCAATATCCTGCCAGAAAGGCTCCTAGCTCTGAGAGAGACATCGCTTGCATTAGGGCTTTGGGGTTGGTTTTGTCAAAAGAAATCTTGAAATTACATCTAAAGACATCTTGAAATTTACATCAAAAGACGCCTATATCGTATCTGTCAGTAATTCACTGAAATTTTGTTTAAGGCTCTTTAAAGAGGCACACCTTGCTTGTTCCCCTTTATGTTATGTTTCCAGATTGTGTTTAAGTCCTGGGCACTGCCTGCTTTAGGGCACTGTCCGGCTTCCCAGTGACCTTGACTCCCTAGGCACTTCTGCTCTTGCTTGAGAATTTGATTCTGTAGGTATCGAGAAGCACACCGTTCCAAGGAGGGTAAATGTTTGCCTCCTACCTGCCTTTCATTGTGGTGCAAGTGGAAGTCGTGGGCTGCTTGAATTGCCCAGAAAAGCTGGAAGGCTTGTTACCTCACGTCTGACCCACATTTGGCCTAAAAGGCTGCTTTGTGCTGTTGTCATGGTGGCACCCGTATTTGTAAAAGTTCTCGTAAAAGTACTCGCATCTGGCATTTATAATCTATAGCTGCTTTGCCACAGGGTGGCCGGGCTGCCGGAATATTCTGAGGGAGAGCAGTATCCAGTCGTGTTGAACTGGGCTGGGATGCAGCAGCAATCGGCTCCCTAGAATCAAGGAGCTAGCGAGAGAACAGGCAGTAGGATCCATCACCCCTGTTTGTAAAAAGACCAAGCCCTGTCCCTGCCTGCAGAACAGGAGCCAGTGCTCTCGTCACTCCTAGCCGTGAAGTTGCGGAGGGAATGGGACAGAGGGGCTCGCGTTTCCTGACTAATTACTGTGATTTCCCTTGTAATTAAAAGATTTTAGATACATAACTTAGAACATTCCTTTAGAGGGATATATCTGTCTCCGACTCTGAGGGCAGCTTGCACCAAGTACCGTGTCTCCAGAAAGCGGCCGGTGCGGAGGAGCGCGGCAGCTGCTCCGGGTGTTTCGGGAGCTACTCCGCAGTGGCTTTGCCTGGTCCCGAGGACTGAACGCCCTGGAGTGGTTGGACTGCCTTCACACTGTCTCTGGAGCTATCTTCTGCTTTAATTTCCTCCAAAAGTAACCCACTGTGGGCAGCCCAGGGTTGCTCTCTGATGGAGGCCAAGCCCAGTAAAGCGGGGACAACAGGGAGACACATTTCAAAAGCCTAGTCACAGTCTAAGGTGAAATGCTGACACAAGTGCACCCATAGGTACCTGCTTCTGCAGGAATGGATTTGGACTCTATTTACGTTGCAGCAGCTGCTGCTCTACTGTGGTAATGATCTGCTGGCTGGAGCCCTGTAATTCAGCCAATATTTAACTCCTAGGCGCTAACCTGGCATGAATGACGAGGCCATAACTAGTTTCATTGGTGTTTTCCATGCCTTTCGTCCTTGATTATGGGACTGATGGACTGGGGTGTTTTCCCCCAGTTATTCTCAGGGGTTTAACAAACCACTGAGAAACTTTTTCTTGCCCCTGGTAACTGCAACTTAAGTCACAGAATTCTATTTGATAATGATTTCATTTCCTTATGAATACTTGTTTTTTCCATTATACCCACAGGGCTAATAACAAGATAGTCTTTGTTTGTCTTTTAAATGGATTACTCTAATTTACTGGAATATTTAATGTTCTTTGTGCTCAGAAACAGCACAGCTGCTTTTGATTGTATCTGATGGAAGAGGCCTTTTCTTGGAAGGCAAGGAACGAGTGACAGCAGCAGTTCAGGCAGCTCAGAATGCCAATATCTTCGTTATTTTCGTGGTGTTGGACAATCCTAATTCCCGGGTAAGTAAGTGAACAAGGGAGAAGTATTCTGCTGCAGTGAATGAGAAATTGATAGGAATCTTTTTGTTGTCTTTTGTAGCCTGATTTCAGGTTTTCATAACATCTGTCAGATCTTCTATGATTTCTCCCTACTATGATTCTTATCCTCTTTTGTATTTTTTAAAAAAAAGACTTCCATGCCACAGAACAGCTAAGTAAGACCTCTTGTATTCAAATGTAATGATTGGAGATTTTGGCCACTGGAGAAGTAGCTGGTAGGTTCACAAATTCACAGTTTGAGAGATACTTTTTTCATTCTCACTTTTGATTCAAATTGATCATTTCTGACAGCGGTCTCCATTTGACGTGGCAGCTGGAGCCAATATGAGATTACACAGGAAGAAGTATACGAGATTTAGTGCCTGCAAAGCTGGGTACTGCATTTGGTTTGAATTATGTGGTAAAGACTAATTTTGCTGTTCACGTTTTCTTCCTGTATCTTTATTTTTCCATACAAAACTCATCTGCTATATTTATTGTTGAAAAATTAACAAACGGTTCTCTTGCTGACAAACTATTGTAAGGTTCTGATGAAACCTGCCCATAATGTCAGGTGAAAATTCTGGGCAGTGAAATGATTTTTTTTCGTAAGCTTTATTAATTTTCTGAGCTGCTACACTGGGAAACTAAGAAATTACTTTCCAAGAAGCACAGCTGGAGTTTAGTCTGATTTTTGAGTTGGTAGTATTTGTTGAAATATTATAAAATAATTTGCTGAAGAATCTTGTATTGGATCGCTGCACAAATGCAAGTTGAACTCAACCTTTGAGAGCTTACAGATGACTGTCAGGAAGGCATCAAATGTGTAAAACTGAAGTGCTTACAGTAAACTCAAATCATAAAATACGAAGGAAAGACAGGATTTAATTATGGAACTTGGTATTGCAGAAGCTTAAGCTTAGTCTCTTCTAGTCTGTAATTTGTTGATTAGAGCACTTGTATTTAAAAGGGAAAAATTACTTAACTGCTTTGTGTCCAGCTTTTGCTTTGATTTACCATTGGACGCTTAAGGCTGTTAATCTTAAAACTCTTTTATTAACTTTTAGTTTAACAGAGGAGGAATTAGAAGTACTTGAAAAATGGGATAAATGATATCAAAGGCCTGTAAAAAATGCACGTGGTTTAGTAGTAACATAAATTCTTTTTTACAGGATTCCATTTTGGACATTAAAGTACCTATATTCAAAGGACCTGGAGAATTGCCTGAAATCAGATCCTACATGGAAGAATTCCCATTCCCGTTCTACCTGATCCTTAGAGATGTGAATGCACTTCCAGAAACTCTCAGTGATGCACTCAGGCAGTGGTTTGAACTGGTGACTGCCTCAGATTCTTTGTAGACTTTCTAGACTAAGTCAATACCTGACTGCTGCTAAACCGCTGAAATGTTACGAAACTGCGTTTGATTGGAGAGTTGATAGGACAGAAATCTTTCTAACTGGGATTAACGTGCAGGAGCTGCCCTCTGGCAGTAGGGCTGCACAAGACCAAAATGGTTTAGGTGCGTTCTGTCACGATTGTCAGAGGACAATTATGCAATGGTGAGAGACTATCACAGTCTTTGGTTGCCTATTCCCACAGATAATGTAAAACTTAAAACTTTGTTCAACTTCTCTTGTAACAACTTACTGCTTTGACAAAAAAGTATTTGTAATGTTCACAGAGGTAAAATTATTCCTGCCACTGTCTATTGCAATAAGAAAAATCGGTCTTGCTTCTGGGAAGGCATTTCTGCATTAGAAGAACTTCAGGTGTCTTGTAAAAAAATCATTCTTTAGCTTCACCCTTGTGGCTGGTGCCTCTGTGGGAAGGACTGGGGGAGCAGGAGAAGCAGATGGTTTTAAACAACCAAAAAAGTAAGTACTTGAATACTTGAAACTATTCTGCGGTTTAACACATCCTATTTAATTATCGCCAATTTTTGCCTGATAGTATCAACAGGGAGTTTTGAGTCACGCCGTGCGATAACCCCTGTGGAAGCAGTTTACACTGTGAAGTTTGCCCCTCTGTCCCGGCAGGCGCGAAGGAGAATTGTCGTTAATCTGATGGCTTAGAGCATGGACATGATTTTTCATTGCCGAAGCTATGCATCTTATATTGTCTGTACTAATAAAAAGAAGTACCGCTGTTTGTAATTATGATGTCAGTTCCTTCAGGTGATCAAAGCTTGAATAAATTAACCAACTTTACCTGGAAATGCTGGGCGTTCTCTAGCAGTGCACAAAGAGGAATTTTCATCTGAAGATGGGTTGTGGTTTATGAAACTGCAGCAGCTGTCCTCCTTCATGAGGATGATGCCAGCACCGGGGGTTGATGAGGGGCCCAGGCGTTTTGATTTCTCGGTGACAAGCGGAAGGAAGGTTAGTTTATACGCCCCGGGACTCTCGTTGGAGACTTTCTTTGTGTACAAGACCCGACGGTGCCTCGTTGTAAGCGTGGTGCCGCAGCGGCCCAGAAAGGGGCTGGAAGTGCCGCTGCGCTGCCCCAGCCGCGTGTGCCCCCCGCCCCTCCCCGCCGCGGCGGCTGCCGGCGGGGTTACGGGCCGGGCCGTCCCGGCGGGGTTACGGGCCGGGGCCCTGCGCTGCCGGGCGCGGCGGCTCCCACCCGTACGCGAACGCTCGCCGCTTCGGGGGTTCCGAGCGGCCGCAAGCAGCCGGCCTGCCCCGGGGGGAGGCGCCTTCCCCCGGCCGGCCCCGGCTGCCGGAGAGCGGGCGCGCACCGCGGCCCAGCCCCGGGAACGGCCGCGCTCGGCGGCGGGCGGGGCTGCGCGTCATGGCGGCCGGGCGCCTGCCACCGGCAGCGCTCACCCTGAGGCAGGTACGGGGCTCGGGCCTCCCCGCGGGGCGGCGGGGGCCGCGCTCTCCGGGCTGCGCCGTGCCACAGTGGCAGGCCCGGCCGTCCCGGGGGGGGGGCCCGGCGGCGGCGGGAGGCGGGCGGGCGGCGCGCCTCGGCGGCGGGGCGGGGGGAACCAGCCTCGGGCCGTGCCGGGGGAGGCCTGGCGGGGGCGGCGGCCGGGGTTGCTGCCCCAGAAGGGTGGTCGGGCGCGGGAACGGGCTGCCCGGGCAGGCGGTGGCTTCTCCGGCCCTGGAGGCGTTTCCATGTGGTGCCGGGCGGTGTGCTGCAGCGGCGGCCTGCGCGGTGCCGGGTCAGCGGCTGGCCTTGGGGATCTCGAAGGGCTTTTCAAACCGAAACGATCCTGCGCTGCCAGTAGCCTGAGGCACCGCGATGTGCTCCCGTTCAGCACGTTCCTTTATGTGAAACTTAAGTTCCTTGGACTGGGATCTGAAGCCAGACTGCATGTTTTGGAACGGAAAAGGCGATGGGCGTCGCTCTTCAAGTGTCCCACAGGGCCACCGAGGGCACAGCGCGCAGCAGTGTCCGGGGACAGTGGATAGATTTCCCTTTCCCTTCCCCAGTTCCTGAGGCGACAGCAGGTTCTTCAGCTGTACAGGAAGATCCTGCGGGCTATCCGTGAGGTCCCTGCAGAAGCAGATCGTCACTATTTAAAGGACTGGGCCAGGGAAGAATTCAGGAGAAATAAGGATGCTACAGAAGAGGTGAGGATTGGGAACCTGCAACCCTGCCTGCCTGCCCTGGGGAACGGTCAGTGAGCTGTCCGGTACTTTGTCACATTTGTTTCGTAGGTGTCACTTCTAGACTGCTGTGAAGTCTCCTGTTATTTTCTCTTAAGCATTTATATGAAGAAACAATTCAGCATCTCTAAATATTATCCCCTCTGTTGGTGGTAGTAATGTTTCTCTAATTTCCAGATAATAATCTGGAATTAGAAAGCTAAAAACAAAACAAATCCTGCTTACTCAAACCACAAATCAGAAAAATTATATCGAATAAGACGGTAAATATCATAAATGTATTAATGGTCAAGCTTTCTACAGCTTTTTTTTTAAATCTTTAATTTCAACAATACTCAAGCTGAGCACAATTAAATTGGATGGTTGTCGATATGAAGCATGTATGAAATGCAGAAACCTTTGCGTTTCTTCTATGTCTCCTGTTTTCTGGTTTGATCCTTTTTCTGGTCGGTGCTCAAGGAATTGGTGGCTGAATTCTGCAGACAACGTGTTAGTGTACTTAGATAAAAATGCTGAAACATCCGCTTCCTCAGTAAAACACCTGTCCTCATAATGCCAGCGTGCAGTTGTCACTACTTAGTTGCAAAGGTGGTAGATACAGAGGCGTAAAGAAAACATTATGAGGAGCTTGAATCCAGTTCAAAACTGAGCTTTAAAGCAAAGCCATAACCAGCCCCTAAACCCATCATGTAAGGAACTGGAGAAAATTAGTTTGTTTATCCACCTGTTTTGTAACCATCTCAGTGACTACAGTGTTACTTCACACAAAGAAACAGATCACAGTAGCGCTGGTACGACTTGTATGTACTTAATGTGTTACAATCGGCATGCGTGTATAAAACTGTGCTGTGTCCAGACGCTCGGCTCAGTACATTCCATTTTGTGTTACAGGATGCGATCAGGATGATGATTACTCAAGGCAACATGCAACTTCAGGAACTTCAAAGAGCGCTTAAGCTGGCAAAATCCTGATCTTAATTTTTGTTGACAGCTGGATTTTCATCTGCTGCAAACAAGCATAGTATTTTTTTCCAGAATGTGCTTGTAATAGCAGCTTTTGCTGACAACCTGGTAATGTTTGAAGGTGGGCTCTGCCACAGTGGGGTTTTAGTTTGTTTTTTCCCCTTCCTGTTCTTGGTTTGCTTACCCTCCTGTGTGGAAATCACCCTGACAAAGAACTTTAAAAAAGTGAATGGATGATGCAGCATGTGATGTGAGAAAAGCAGAAAGCACCAAAAATTACAGCAGCGGTGTTGTGCCAGGAAACGGAAAATAAATGTAAGCCAAATCATTTTATCTGTTTTCTATTGTGGCAACTCTTAAGCGGTAACATCCATCGTGGTAACAGCTCTTTCCGGACTGTGCCGAGGATTTGTACCAAAACTTGAGATTAAAAAATGCATTTGGGATAAATAAATGGGCCCAAGACAAACACAATAAAACATTAAGAAAATATTTTGTATGTAGATGTTGATTTTCAGTTATAGCTGAATAAAACTTTAAAAGGGAGATCTTCATGAAAATTAGAAATATCAGCCCCAGAACCACTTATTACCAATTTAACGGTAAGTGCCTTGAAGTTAGTGACCTTAAAAGTCAATATAAAGCAAAATTACAGATAGAAAATACTAACTGCAAATATTATGGTCGTTTGCAACTTTCTTACCTTCTTGCTTGCACCTGTTCTTACCTTCCTGTGAAGTGCAGTGTTGCTTTCCCCACCCCCCTCCCCGTATCAGTTTCAAATGCCAGGCAACAGTAGATAAACACCTGACCATCCAGGAGCTGTGAGCGACTTAAGTTGTTGTTTCAAGGGATGCGGGACCCCTTCCCTCTCCCAGTCCGCTGTTAAGGGAGCCACCTCCCCTGGCCAAGGGGGCTTTCTGCTGAGTGGGCGAGCTGGATCGCCTCCCAGCAGGTCTGGTGAGTGCCACTGCTGCCACGGGGGAAGGGACAGGACAGTGTTCCCTCTCCCGGCTCCAGGGGGGAAGAAAGACTCCACTCAGGAGCCTGAAGGGTGTGCTTCTTGCTGGAGCCAAACAAAGTGTCTTCCTACTACTAAGTACTTCAACAAAGCTGGTTTGCAAAAAGCTGCTGCTTAACAAGAAAGTGCCTCTTTTTTTTTTTTTTTTTTTTTTTTTTTTTAATTCCTGATTGTTTTTCTGAAAGTCATTGCAGAATCCTTTCCTATGATACTTCTTCAGCGTCACGTTACAGGATGTGGCTCAGGCAACCAGTGAGGTTGTAAAAGAGTTCAGGTTTGCGTAGACAGAAGCCTTTAAGCTTCTAATTGGTCAGTGAAAAATATGTATGACTAAATATTTTGTTAAAATTTCAATTTTCTTAACATTTGCTGGTAGAATGGTCTGACAGAACATTAATGTGTTGGAGATTGACTTTTCACGTTACCAGAAAATGCAGTTTAGAAAGGAATTTTGACTAAACGAAGCTGTAATCAGTTCTCACAGGTAGCATTCCCTTTCCCTTCAGCCAGTGATTGGATTTCGGCTCCTGCATTAGGAGACTCTACCCTGCTGCCTCTCACCGCGCCTTCTGTTCGGAGCCCTGCGTCTGCATTACTCCTTTGACTCTGCAGTTTGGACTTTCTAGGTTGTGGCCACGTAATCCAGGAATAGGTCTGGAGCGGCAGCGCCCTGGACCACTGCTGATCTCGTGAGTGCTGCTGCCTGGGATCTCCGTGGCTCTCTGGGCTTGTCCGATAAAGTTGCCCGCCAGAGGCCTTGAAGAGTCCGGGTACAGCCTGCTAGGGTAGGTAAATTTACTCCAAGTGTGTGCTGCAGAGAAAGGCAGGTAATGTAGGTATTTTATGAAGAAGTCCTTCAACTCTAGCAGTTTTGAAATGGGTGCTACTGAGGGGAGTACAAAGGAACTGGCAGAAAATGCCTTTATTTCACAGTACGCTGCTTGGCTTCAGAAAACCTCTAAAATCAGTACTCTGAGGCTAAGTTCCTGTCTTAAATTACTACTCCAACGCCTGACTTGGTAGTGCAGTTTGTATGGAAGGTAAATTAGCTAAAGCCCTAGCCTCGCCCTTGTACAAGCTCAGGAGCACGTGTGTGATCAGCTGCATAAGTCAGCCCTGTGCCAGAAGGTTCTGAAAGGGTGGGTGCGTGCATCAGCTAACAAATGGCAGTCGGTCCCTGCAGCCTCCCTCGGGACAGATGGCAGACCTGGTTTCCGTGTCTTATAACCACAAACACACAAGTTTTGAAGTTGAAGTCTGATTTTCTGCTCCCCCTTCTAAGTCAAGTGAGGGGATCGTGTCCATTTTCTCTGGCTAGAAAATGTTACACCACAGACTTGTGAGCAACAATTATTTTAATTGCTTGGCAAAACATTCAGTTTATCCAGATGATACAAAACTTAAATAGCATGCTTCTGCATTCCTACAGTAGCTTAAACAAAACTGTGAACATACAAAAGTGTCTATATTAGACTACGGAAGTCAGAGCAGTAAAACTGGTGTTTCCATAACTGCAGATATACTTGTCTTGATAGTGCATTAATAGGAACTTTAAAAATATTGATATATAATACAGTTTTCTTTGCTTTATACATCTGCTAAGAAGACAAAAGCTTAATTACTAATTAGTCAATGCTGTCTTAAATACTGTAAAGTATTTTGTATTGATTTTAGGGTTCCTCAGTACAGAAACAAAAATCTTCCCTTGGCGAAACAGTGCTACCTGTGTTTGAACAATTGTTCTATCACAAACTGTTACTTGTCTAACAGAATCTGATGGAGCCTTCTCAGAGGTGTAAGGAGGAAACCCTGAAGGGGTGCAGATGCAGCGAGTTACAGTGCCTTTAGTTTACCTGGAGTCTGTCAGCTTGGACAACCTTGGTCAGGGTAAGTTTTGATTTTTATAATGAAACACATTCATAAGAACTTTAACGTGCGTTAAGTTCCACGTTGCGGGACTGTGAGGACTGGTTTCATGGGGACCCGCAGACTCACCACGGCCTGGCCTCTCTTTTTAGAGATTCAAGGGGGAAAACAGAGAGAGGAATCAAGCGTTCAGAGGAACAAAGGAAGACAGTCTGAATAAGGTGTCTAGGAGAGAATCCTGACTCCGCAGAAAAAGTAACATTTGAGTACAGGGAACCAAGCTTTCACTTCTTTAGATAAAGGACTTTTTCAAGCTTCTTCAGTAGTAGAGAAATCAGCCATTTGCTGCTTGAAGGAAAGGAGAGTTACACAAAAATTATACCTAACAAATAGAGCATCGTTATGGTAAAATATTTGCCATCCATGCCCTAAACAAAACATCTCAGTACAAGGAGCTTTGCAACCAGGACACCGTTAAAAAAAAAAAAGACAAATCTAATTTAGAATTTGGTTTAGTAATGTAAAACCAAAAGAAAAGCAAAGTAGCAACTAAAACCACTGTACCCAATGCAATGACTCACCTTAGCACCTCACTCCATGAGAGCCCAGCTGGAAACCTGCATCTGTCACTTACATGGGCTTGTAATTTGAGTGGGTTCTGTAGCTTCTCTCCACTGACTAGACACACACACTGGGGAGTATCTAAAATAGTACCAAGAGCCCTTCACCCCTATTGGAATTCTGTTAAAAGCTCTTAAACATCCTGGATTTCTTTTAGGATTGGTATCACTACATGTTTACACGTAGCACACAGTGGAACCCTCTAGCTACATGTGACCTATGTGGAAATAAGGAAATTTCCTTTTCAGAAAGTAGTTTTGGTTTGTGACGCAATTTGTTTTCAAGCAGCACCTGGAAATTGAGAATGTAATATTTAACGGACTCTTGGAAGGTACAAAAAATGGATCTAACCTGCAGCATCTCATTGTCTTCAGTACAGTCTGCATATGAGTATGTGAATTCTTCTCAGTTCTAGAGTTCCCAAAGTTATTTCTACTCCTGAAAGAGAGCATTTTGTTTGCATGTAACAGGCACTACAAATATATATAAATATATATATATACCTATCAATATTCCAGATTCCTGTACAGCAGGTTCCAGAATGAGTCCTGGTGCTTGTCTTTACCCGCTGGGTAGATGCTAGCTCTCTTTCTGCACCTTAGTCCTTAATTTGCTGAGCTCTTCTTCTAAGCTTTTGATATGCTCCTTGAGCACAGCTTTGTCTTGCTGTGCTTTCTGATTAGCTTGGCACCGGGCTTCTTCTATCTTCCGTTCATACCACTTCTCCATCTGCGTGGAAACGGCCTCAAAGAAGTACTGTGTTATCTCCAGGGCCTGGGAGGTGTCTCTGAGTGGAGGGGCGGCTGGCTGTCCCACAGGCAGGGTGGAGGGCTGCTGCTCCTGGCTCTGGGGTGCCCCGCCATGGTGCAGAGCTTTGTGCCTTGACTGCCCACTTTTGCTGGACTTCTTTGTCTGAGTTCCTTTGTCAATGAAATAGCCGCTCTGTGGTTCAGTCTTCGCCGGCTCAGTCAAGGGCTCCAAAGCAGCTTGAACCTTAACGTGTCTTAATTTGGAGCCCAGAGGCTCAGAGGAGGGCAGCTGCTGCTGGAACCTGTGAAACGTGGGGGCACTAACGCCTCTGTCCTTTGGCCTGACGTCTTGAGCAGGGGCAGAAGAAGAAACTGGTCCGCCAACGATTAACTGTTGCTCTGTACCTACAGAATAAGATACAGACATAGATAGTTATGAAAGTCCCAGGCATTTACTTTAGCATTTGGCAATCCTCATTGTTCAGTGAATGATGCCGTTTCCCACGCACGATGCTGTGTGTACACTGCAAAGGCTTGTATTAGTTTATCACATCTTCCCAGTCAGGTGATATAAAGAGTCATTAAAAGAGAAAAGCTGGCTTAGGCAGAGAGGCACTGCCTTGCGACTGCGGGACTACAGACCGACAGCCATCAAAGGACTTCATCAGAAGGCTGTGGAACAAAGATCAGGCTAGACTGCCAGATTAGTTTATGAACACCCTGCTGCTACAAAACTCGAAGGCCCGCTAATTTTGCAAAGGTAACACATTCTGATGCTTCTGCACCGTTCAATGCAGTATAACTCACAGTCACGCTACCACCAGATCTCCTGTGTGGTCTTCTGCCTGTCTAGCCTGACAGGGTGTCTCCTTGTCCATGGCTGTTCACTTTGCATGGTGTTTTGGGGGTATATACAATGTCTTTTACAGAAGTCCAGGGCTTTGATAGCATTATTCTTGGATGTGGAGACTTGGCCATTCTGCCTGGGTTTTTTGGTTTGTTTGTTTGTTTTTTTTTCTCAAAAGCTTCCCTGACCAAGCACAGAGATGTGGCTTGAACCATATCTTTGGGTGGCCTCAATCCCTGAATGGGATTGAATGCTCTCAGCTATTTTGGTTCTTGTCAAATGAACTAATAATTAAACAGACTTTGGTTCAGGAAAAAAGGAAAAAGTGAAGGTTTATTCTGCGTCCTTGCACTTCAAATATTAACACGGTAAATTAGTATTTTAGGTTCACATCCTTGCACCCTGCCATTATAGCTTCCATGCTTCTGAAAATCACTAAATGCAATACAGTTTCTTCAGTAGACTTTGATAATCTGCACACCTTCCTGACAGACAGCAGGGTGGGAACAATTCTGAGTGGGAAGCTGGAGAAATTTCAGAAAACAGAGTTATTCAGAGCACCAAAGGATTTGGCTTCAAAGACACAGTGACATGGAAGCACCAAGAAGAGTCAGTGGAATTCCACCCAACCATGTCTTAAAATATTCCCAGTGGCTGCCTTGAAGTGTATTCTAATCCCGAGACATTAGGCATACGGATGAGGGAAAACACACAGCCAGGATTAACATCCATGGTATTACTAGAAGCATCCCCCAGTTAATTAGCTTGCCATTGAATGAATATGACATCTAAGCACCTAACAAGGTTGTACCTGACCCATCATCGCGTTGATTGCAAAAATGTTGCCCAAAGCTCTGTCCTGGCATCTGGACTCTGCTCCTTCCCCCGTCTTCCGAGAGGCTGTTGGGAAGCGTGGTGTGGGAGTGCTGGTGGGAGCCCTCCGACTGCAGCACGGACTGGCTGGCTTTGCAGTCCTTGCCACTCTGGGGGTGGTTCTCGGTATCCAGGGTCTCAGTGAGAGACTCACAAGTGGACAAAGTTGATTTTGGTCTCGATGACCTGGAATCTCCAGAAAGCTTGAGCTCCAGATTCTGAATCTTCAACATGCACCACGTCTTCAGCTCATCAACCAAGGAAATCTATGAGAAAAAGACTGTAAATTAGATGATCCTACGATTGGTTCCGAGCTGCTGAGGACGTGTGGTAGGGACAAGGAGAAGCAAGCCAGGTTATCTGTGGGCTTGGACTCCCTGTACAGATATGTGTGCTGCCATTGGGAATATTTAAAGGACTGCAAATTAAAAAGATGAAGAACTAGCTAGTGAAAGGCACCTTCTTTAGTCCAAGCTACCACCTCTTAGTTTGAATGTGCGACTGTAAGTCATCTGGATCAGGGATGACTTGTTCAATCGTACAGTCAGGGGTACTTTCTAAGTGCAAGGAACATCACATGTGGTCAAAACTGCCATTTTTTAAGAGTCAGACTCAAACACTTCTGGGGTACAGCTTTATACCATTACCAACCTCTGCTTCTCTGGTCATTCAGGGACAAAGATGAGTCCCACGCCAAATGACAAATTACTAACCACTTTCAAATTCCAAAGGTGCTTAGTAAGTGTCAGCTGCGGAGGCATTTACCAGTAACCATTTAAAATATGAGTAGCTCTTTTACCCTCTTACTCACACAGCATCACAAATTCAGGTCAGGCCCTCCTATGCCCACGGACACTTAGTCCGTGCATTTAGCAAAGCCCAACTCGGGTTTTCCAGTAGCTTCAATTAGACACGACACAACAGGAACAGCTGATAGCACTTAATGAAATTTCAGCAGTTCACCTGACCTATCACTCCAGTATCTCATTTCTTAAACAGGGATTACAAGGAGATGGAGCACAAGCCTAGGCATTCAGAAGCCAATATAATACTGTCTCCTATTATGAAATAAAAACTAACGCTGCCTTAGTTTGGTAAGTACTTTCCTTTGGAGCGAAGTGTTTTGCAGATGTCAGACTGAAGTATCTTGATTGGTAGTTTATGCTAGGATTATCACAGCTGCCACTTTAACACAAGATTTGGAATGGTCTTTTAAAAAGTGGTGACATTTTACTAGCACAAAGTATATTTCTCAACTCTTAGAAGAATACCAATAACGAGAAAAATAATTGTGTTTTATATTTACCTGTGTGAGTGCAGAAACACAAGTTTCTTGTATGTTTTAGTGGTAAGTTTTTGCAGAAGCTAGAAGGGCAAGAGCTGGATCTCTACAGGAACAGTTATTCTTGTAGTGCTGGTTAAACAAGCATACAAAAAGAACTTGCCTATTTGCAGTAACACACAACTTGGAGATAGTGCGCTGTTGCCAAAGTCAGAGGGAAGAACTGAAGCCTCTTAATGCATGAGGGGAAAAAAGATCAAACACAGAAGAGAGAGATTCCCAGGGCACACAGTCAAATGGATGAGAACTAAAAGGAACAACACAGATCTTGGCCTTTGTTACTGTCTGCAGATGTTCCTGCAGACGTCCTTTAATGAAGCAAAAGCTGAAAGTACAACTGTTAAAAATTTAGCAGTAGGAAGTTTTGCAAAGCACTATGTTATAAGAAAAAAATACCTGTGTTACAGATCTCGCTTCAGACCCACCAAATTAAATTACGACAGTGGGACTGGATTTCACATTCCCCATTTCTAATGTAAAAGCTGTATAAATTTGGGTTAGGTATTAAGGTGGTGGATAGGAATAATGTGGGTTTTGAAGCTCTTTTGCCTGTTTCAACAGATGAGATACATCTCCAATATTCTCTCTGCCTGCTGGAATGAAACTGGCGAGGTGATCCATCGGAGCTAACAGGGAGTAGCTCTTTCAAGCCCTACCTGCCGTTTCTCCCCCTCATTTTTTTCCAGCTCAGTGTGCTGTTGCAGGCGGTGAAGGCACTCTGTTCTCTCTGCGGACAGCCGCTCAGCCATAAGCTTGTCTAAAACACGGAGCTGTGGGGGAAAAAAGAAAAAAAAAAAAACCAAACCAAAAAACAATTTAGCTGAGATGATCATGTTAAACAGCAAATAAACCCCCCATCTGTGAACCTGGTAAGTCACAAGTACAGGCTGTTTTCCAGTCTTCATTTCTAGGAACGCTGCCAACTACAACTAGGTGTAGTTTGCAAAAAGGTTCAGTCACAAAATTATCAATGAACAACAATTAAAAAATAATTTAGACTATTTTGGATCTCAGTGCAAACAGAATTCAGCAAGAGGGATTTTTACAATTATGAACCAACCAGCTGCAGAACTGCCTTCTGACTTTTAAGTTTCCCTCTTAAGTGGCTTCCAGTGCTTCTTTAGACAATAAATCTAAACTGCTTGAGGCCCTAACACTTTATAAAGTGTTTTTCGCAAAACTCTAGTTTGCAACATTAGATCCCTGTGGAATGTCACAGTTCCCTGGTCTTGAGTATTAGCTCTCGGGTTCATTTTTACAACACAAGAACCAATAAATGAATCAAGGCAATGAAAACATTCATTAAGCTTACAGTATGTTTCTTGTAGTCATACGGACAAGCAGACCTCAGGGTCATATTCTTACTTGATGCTGAGTTTTGCTTTCCATCTGGCCCAGCTTAACATTCATCTTGTCTTGTACTGTCCCAAATTCAGCTTTTATCTCTTCCACCGTTGCCTCCAGCTGATTCTCCAGTTTATTTATCAGGGGCTCACAGCGACATCCATTTATCGGTGCCTGAAAGGAGTAATACATTTACTTGCTACATCCCACTGTTCCCTTAGCACACACACCTGGAACATTATCACAGCCTTCTTGAGTCAGTCTTGGGCTCCTCTGTACCATGTACTGTATCTCACCCTCCTGATAACGTCTTACCGTAGCTCAGTAAACAGGCGATTAGTTGGAAAAGCAGAGAGACTAGAAAAGGATTGATCTGATTTATACGGACGCATCCTAACGCAGGGAGTGCTGGTTTCACTGCGGCCACCAGCGGTGCGCTCAGATCACGTGTGCGTGTGAGGATACCGCGTTACAGGCCTATGCCCCCTCCCTGCTGTCATTCTGAATTGTACAAAAAATCCCTGACGTTGTGTATCTGGGTGGATTGGGGGGGGTTGTATTTTAACCTAATGCCAATAATTAGCGCGCTTTTTTTATTATTTTGTACTCTATGTCAAGGTCCCACAGCTCCTGCTGGCCTTCAGCTGCCCCTTCTGTGCACACCGCTGCCATCCTTGGACTGGCATGACACCATGTCCAGGCTCCTCTGCAAGGGGAGCCGCACCGACCACATTTAAATCTCTCAGGGAGGTGGTCACCGAAGGCTCCCTTGAGCGAGGACAGCTAACCCTCACCGGCTTCCACTGCTGCCCACAGGCAGGGCTGGCTCCTTCAGGGGGTGAGTCGGGAACCCGCAGGGGCTGCTCTGAATCTGGCTGCAGAGGAGCCTCCCTCTCTCTTGAGGCCCTGCAGGAGTTTGACAAATTGGGGGTTATGTTATTCCCATGGCAGGGCAAGGCAGGTGGTTTGCTGAGCGCTAAAGAAAGCTTCAGAAATACAGGTACTTAAATTCTGTTTGCTATTCAGGGCCTGAGGGCATCAAAGAAGAAAGAGAGGGAAGAAGAAGGGGAGGGACGAGAGTCTAGCTCTATTAAGCTAATCCTTGTGCATAGGTTAGGTCTGTATACAAATCCTGTCTGCTCTCGGCACCTTCTTCCTGCTCCCCGAGTCCTTCCCGCTGGCCCAAGCTCCTACCATCACCTCCTAGGGGCAGGGAGATACTCCTTTTAACATATGAAAGCTCCTCCATCCTTTCTGGTGTCTGCTGTTAGGATAATGCCACAGTGCCCCTGTCTGGAAATTTCCCAAGCGTTATACAGGGAGGTGCTGGAAAATACGGCCGGTAAAATCTCTGAAGTCTGACTTGAGTGATCTTCAGAATCTGCTGAATTTCTACTATTTTATTTTATAATCATCTGGATTTTCCTAACAGCGAGGGGCTGAGGAGAGCGGGTAGGTGCATGTGAGAAGCTAAGGAAGTGAAAGGACTGACCTCCCAGAGGTACGGGAGGGCAGTATTCAGAAAACAACAATACAGACATTTATCATGTCTACAGGGTAACTTGCTGACCGGTTTTATGCTTTTTATAAATGTGTACTGGTAAATACTTGCAGAATGAAATGACTAAAATACCAGCCTCTAAACTGGAATAAATGTACACTAGCTGCCAACTCCAAGTCTCTGTACAGCTCCTGCCTCCTTGAATCCCCAAGGACATGTTGCAATAAACAGAAAGAATTGAAACAAAACCTATCGAGTGTACTCAAGCTCTTGGCTTAGGTAGCAAGCTTCAGTGCTGCCACACTGCTTTCATTTTTTCTCCTTAGAAAAGCGCTTTGAATTTCCTGTCATAAATCTTAATGTTTCAAAGCGTATCATAAACATTCCAGTGTCATTTCCAATCGCAGTTCCCACCTTACATCCCAACAGGAAATCATTCGTAGATCAAAACTAGTTAAGCATGTCATGTTTAACATCCACAAAACCAGCCTACTGTTCACCAGACTTCAGGCCAAAATGCAGCTGAAGCCCAAACCAGGAAAACAAACCCGCAGCCATCACTTCATACCACCCAGAGCGCAGTTAATCAAACGGACTTTCTATCCCGGGGCAACCGTGCCCGGGGGCAGCTCACCTGCGTCACCCTCCCGCTCACCTGCGTCACCTTCCCGCTCACCTGCGTCACCCTCCCGCTCACCTGCGTCACCTTCCCGCTCACCTGCGTCACCCTCCCGCTCACCTGCGTCACCCTCCCGCTCACCTGCGTCACCCTCCCGCTCACCTGCGTCACCTTCCCGCTCACCCGCGTCACCTTCCCGCTCACCCGCGTCACCTTCCCGCTCACCCGCGTCACCCTCCCGCTCACCCGCGTCACCCTCCCGCTCACCCGCGTCACCCTCCCCCTCACCTGCGTCACCCTCCCGCTCATCTGCGTCACCTTCCCGCTCACCCGCGTCACCCTCCCACTCACCTGCATCACCTTCCCGTCCTTCCCTCGGTACAGTGTGTACAGCTGGTAGGCTCGGACCTCGTGTGGCGGGGGAGGGGAGGAGCAGTGATGTTTACTTCTGCGCTTGGGCACATTTTGCTGAGGCCGAGGGAGCGGCTGCTGATCGGCTGGGGAGATGGGGTCCGAGAGTGCTGAAACCTGCACAAAACACAACATTTTCCCCTATTTGTGAGCCTCTTGGTAAACTGTTCCTGAGGGGAACGGGACATCCATCGTGACAATTAGAGCAAAAAGCTGATTAAAACACCAGTCCAGCTGCAGTGGCTGGCCACAAGCTTGGTGTCTGTCAGCACAATAATGAAATTTCTGCACAATTCTGGTTCATGTGACCCTCTGCAGCAGAATTTCCCCACCAGCAACGGGTTCTGTCTGAAGACTAGCTCTGCCCCATGGGCATGGTGAGGCTGCTGCCCTGAAGGGACACCTGTACCATTGCTCAGTAACTATCCCTTCTCTCTCTTACCATTTTAAATCTACTGATATACCTTTTCCTTTGGCTTTTTCTTTTTGCTCTTCTTTCCTTTGGGATCTGGTGAGTTCAACCGCGGTTCATCCTTCAGATCGCTCTTCCTCTGCGGTGGCTGGTCGCTGCTCAGTGTGTCATCAGCAGCTGAGACGCTGCCCTGCTTGAAGCAAAGACAGGGAGGTCAGAGCAGTGGCAGAGATGGGGAAAAGGCACCTTTTCTTCACTTCCCCAGTTTTTTTAAGCTGCTGTGCACATGGGAGTGGGCAACTCTGTACCAGCAAAGCATGACAGATTGCCTCAGACCGCTGCCGTGGTCATGCACAAGTGATGGCTCCAAAGATACGGTCCTGATGGGTTTTATTTGCGCGCCCTCCCCGCAGCAGACGCGGCTGGTCACGCTGGGTTGTACCTTGCTCTGTACCACTTCATCCCGTGGTACTGACTGAGCTCGCCTTTCCTCCTTCAGTCTCTCTCTCCTCTTCCTCAGGCTTCTTCCACGGTTAAAACGTGAGACCTGAAGGCAGACCACACTGTTACGCAGCGATGTCACACTCTTCCTACCACAGAAGCCAAGTAACAGGGCAGAGCTTTTTCACCTCCATGGCGATGGATAAAGGAGGGCGCGCTGCCAGGTGGAGGCTGACGGGCCAAGCACAACGTGGGTGTTTATAGCCACGAAAACACACCACCAGCACCGAGCTGAGCCTGCCGGGGCACTCTGCTGCACCCGGGGAGGGTGAGCGCCTCCTCCTGTGTCCTCAGGCTGGTTGCCAAGCCCAGCCCAGCCCTTCTCACACAGAGGTGACCAAGAGGAACAGGCCAGGGGTCACACCCCGATACAAGCCCTCCCACGTGCCTTCTGGGCTGAAGAGCATTTACAGCATTTCACACACAGCAGCAGAATATAAACAGGACGTTTTGTCCCCATTGCAAAGCATCTTCCAGTGGGAGCAACCATCCCGGGGATGGGATGTGTCTGAGGCAGGTACCAGAGTGACACAACCCAGGAACTTTCTGGGTACAAGGCAGCTTTCTAATCCCTGCAGGGAACAAGTGCCTCCGGCCGCTCCATCCTCTGCTGGTCAGGACAGCGGCACCACTCACAGCGCCTGCTTAGTGCTGGGGCTTAATCCAGACGCCGTGCTAGGCGTGGGGGGTGAAAGGCTCCACATCCACAGACCTGAGGCCAGCACACAACGCCAGCAGAAATGTAGGCACCTTTCACAGCAGAAGATTAAGGACCAGGGGATGTAGCCTCCCGAGGTTAACTGGCCTCAGCTCCATGGGTATGTGTGTCTTGGGGAGGGATTTGTAACGTACCTGTGACGCTTTAGTCAGGAGAAGCGCAACCTCAGGGTTATTGTGCTGTCTGGCAACCTCTAGAGGGGTCTGACCTGCCTGAGAGCAAAAAGAAAATGCCATTTCCTTCAAAACACAAGCTACTAGAAAAGTGGAATTTCTCCACCCAAGGTTAGTACATGCTCTGTGCACAAGAGTAAAGTGACCAGCTGCTCTCATTTACCCAGAGTTAATTCAACTCTAACACCCAAATATTTCCTACCAACGATATGAAGAGCGTTGAAGCGGGCCTGCGTTAATACCAGATACCAGAGAAACTCCACGTCCTGCTTACATTGTTGACAACGGATGCATCAGCCCCTGCCTCCAGCAGCAGCTTAACCACCTTCCTGTGATTCAGAGCAGCAGCTACATGGAGCGCAGTGTCCCCTGCCTGCAAGTCAGAAAGCAGAAAACAACCGTGTAACACAAGTCCTTGGGCCTCACCCTGCAGAAAACACGCCTTCCTAAAAGATACTCAAGAGGTCAAAAGCCCAACACTGATGCAACAGCTAAGCTTAAATAAGGCCTGCTCAATAAAAAAAATGCAGAGCTGGGAGGAAAGATGGGGACAGGAGGGGGCAAGGACCTACTTCAGCCTTGTTTTGAGAAATGCAGCTGGGGTTCTGGTGACCTGGTTTAACTAAACCAAGTGACACACAACGCCGCTTATTAGAGACAGCTCAGCTCTAACACCAGCAAATGGGTATGACATCTGAGGGCAGAATCAGTTTTCCCACCAAAACCTCCTTTTTTTTTTTTCTTTTTCTTTTTTTTTTTTGTTTTTGCAGGTTTGATTATTTGGTGCACAGGTGGTCATGTATCGCATTACTCGGAAAGAACCAGGTAAGTACCAGCAGCGAGATGGCTGGTGTTCTCTTCGTGAGATTCCTCAAGAAAAACAAGTTTTGGACCAAAGCCAGGAGACAATCCAGGTCCAGCACTAACACAGTGTTCTGTCCCTGTCCCGGTGCAGTGTGGTGAAGACAGCTGTGATCAGATTTAGGCACCGGTAACAGAGCCAGCAGCTGCTCGAGGGAGACTGGACACGTGTATATAACGCCCTCCTGTCCCCTTTGCCTTCAGAAAATTAGATCTCCTTGAGACTAGTGAGTATCTATTGCTGGTTGCGAACTTGGATGAGGCATATTCATAAATAAAATCATTATATGTGCAAATATGGAACAACTCAGGGTAGTGCTGGGGAGTGAAGGAGTGGAATGTCTCTCTGGGCCAGATTCACACCAGTTAATCTTAATATTCAGTAGCTCATTTTGTAAGTTAAAAAACTCATTTCCAAATAAAATTACATAGTAAATTTAACATGCTGAAACCCATTTTGTTTGTTGTAATATCTCACATCTAAGACAAAAGATTAAATGCACAGATCAGAAAACATCTTTATGATCCTCAACTACGTGTGGAAAATTTCCCAGGAATACGAGACAATGTGGTTAAGCACCACATAATCTGTTTATTTAGCAGATTTAACACACTTTACTGTACTAAATCCATTCCCTTCTACCACCCAATTAGGCTATGCTATAGATACAGCAATCAATTACTTCTCTATAAAACAGCTATGGATGATTAATGCTAGGTTAGACTAATCATTGCTTTGAATTTAAAGCATACTTTTTCTTCACTTACGTCCTTTCAATTCCCCCTACTGCAAAATGCAGCAAAGTAAAGTATTCCAGAGGAATCTGCGCTTTTGTAGCATCTGAACATGAGTGAGTTCTGCTTCACAGTGTCTCTGTAATGGCTGTAGGATCATTAAATCCTAGTTACGGTGGAGAAAATGGGCCCCCATAAAATGGGTCTCTTGCCCAGTCTCATTCTGCACAGAACTGGTAACGACCCAGGAGCACCAACTCCTAACCCTACGCTACCACCCCCGTTCCAAACCCCCCTTTACACCAACACACCATTGCAGAACCTCACGAAAAGGCAATGCTCTAAAGAAATGATGCAAATGCGATGGCAAAATAATAAACCCCCTCATATGCGGTTACTTTAAGGCTATTCCTAAAAGCTTAGGCATATGGCGGTACAGTGACACAGAGTGAAGCGGGATTACTTTGGTAGGAATCCCTCTTCCCAACAACTAGCTGTATGCAAAGGGCACAGAGTCGCAATGAGGTTCATGCACTGACCTGGTTCTTTTCATGGACAGAACAGAAAGCACTGAGCAGCACCCTAACGATGGGCAAGTGATTATAACGAGCAGCAACATGCAGACAGGTATCTCCTGCCTGCAAACAGAAACAAAGCTCTGAGCATTGAATCGCAGTAAGAAAGCTTGTGCTTGTCACGGTGTTCAGGGATGAAATAATCCCATTAAACCAAAAAGGGCAGTAACTGCCACCCCCCCCCCACTGAACAGCAATGCTGTCTTCTCTGCAGTACAGAATCTACTGTCACGGGTGGGAAGGTGTAGCAAGAGCTGGGGTCAGGCAAGGTGGGGGTACAAATTCTTTAACCACTGACAGGAAATACTGGAATTAAAAAGTGCTGGTTTACTGCACTACAAAACCTGATTTACATTTTTCTGTTAAATCTGTTCTGAACCACAAACCAGTGTGATTTGGAAACTCAACTCGGTGTTGCACATAATGAAGCAAACATGAGGAGTGTGGGCCAGAGCAGCGTCCCCACCAGGGGCGGCACATGCGCAGCTGGGACTGGCAGCTGGGAGCAGAGCCCCACGGGTTTCCATTTCTGTGTGCCTCTGCCCACCTTGTTGTCGAGCAGGGCCAAAAACATCTGGCTTCCTTTTGTAGATATTTTTTTTCCTTTGTCATGCCGGAATCATTATACAATAGGAAGAAAGCTGTCTGAAATTGAAGTCACCTTGAATCTACCTAATTTGACAGACCAGTGCACAGTATGTATTATCCGTCTCAGTGAGCGCAGGGACTTTCACCGCTCTGGCATAAAACCCCTTTAAGCTTTCCACCTTTTTGAGAGAGAAGCCCTTTTGCAGAATTGCACGACAGCGTATGGGTCGGGCCATCAGGACCCCAAAAAGCAGGAAAGGACCAGCTGCCTCAGTCTGTGCAACAGCAAAACCCTCTGGCTTCTTCCATCCCTGCTTAAGAGATGGGTACAAGTAGTGCATCGCTCAGTCCTACCAAAAGCATTCCTGTACATGATGTATACAACGGCTTGTTAGTGGGTTTCTTCAATAGCATATATAATAAAAACCACAGCGTAAAGCATTTCTGAGTATTTCTACAACTTGAAGCAATATAACTAAAACCCAGAAACTAAAAGCCCAGAAAAAAATTAACACGTTCTTTTCAAAACTCACGTTATTTTTGAGGTCTGCTCGAGATCCTCCAAGTAACAAAACACGAGTACTCTGGGAATGGCTGTTCTGGCAAGCCAGGTGAAGAGGTGTGTTACCTGCCTTAGAGGAATACAGTAAAATATAAAAGCTGTATTTAGAAATTGGACTTAAGTGTCAAAAAATAAAGCCTCACAGGTCTTCCCGCTAGAAAATCCACCCAGGAGTGGGAAACTGTCGCTATTATTTACCCAAAGATATGAGTTGAATGAACCTGGAGACTGAAGTACCCTCTTCATCATTAAAATTATTTATCTGGGATACAGTAAAGGGAGAAATTGGACAGTCTGATGATATCTGTGTTAGTCAAATCTGTTTGCAGGAAGCAAAGACTCTAGAAACTGCCTTGTTCCTTAATATCAAACAGCACTATCAAATATTTCATTTAAAGAAATAACTCTTGTGTTTCGGGTTTCCCCCGTGCACACACACAAAGAATCGTGCTGCCATGGCACAGCATCTCTGATCTCAAGTAAGGCCAGCCGTGACTGCTGCAAGGTGTTAGGCAGACGGGGTCACAGTAACGTCTGTTTCCTTACAGCTCTAACACAAACCAGCTCCAAGTCTGGCTGGGTCTGTATGTGCTTTCACAGGGCAGGATGCAGATTTTAAGCTATCGGGATGCTTCAACATTCAGAAAGCAGGCCAGTCTCCAGCCAAGATGAGAAGAGGCAAAAAAAAGCAACCCAAACCCCAAAGAACCACACGCTAAGGTTCCTGAAAGAAGTAAACTTACAGTTTTTACAGACAGAAATCAAAGAAGAGTTTGTTTGTGTATTGTCTTTCTAACACTGAAGGATTTTATTGGTCTGACGAGTTTTTCTGGCAGCATTTGGCTTCTGTTGGCCTGAAAATGTTTGGGGGTTTTGGCTATTGGGAGCTAGAAATTAAACCAGCTCAAGTAAAACGGTTTCCGCATTTACTAGGCTGCCAGTTCACCTTCATTATGTCCTTTACTTTGTTCCCTGTGCTTTCAACACACCGATCAAAGCTGCAGGGTTTGAATTACAAAAGGCCAACTCTTGGGGTGGTCTTTGGTCTGCATTTACACGTTACAGGCTCTTTCAGGCCTGAATGTAGCTGTGGCTTACTGTGGCAGCTACAGTGGCTATGGCAGACATGATCTTCTTTCTCAGCTAAATTGCATTTTAAGCGTCAATTTTTTCCCTCCTGGGTTTATCCAGAAAAGCCTCTGCAATGTCTTTATCATTTGCTGTTTGGAAGGTCAGCCCTGGTGGGAAGGCAGAGAGGTCCTGTGCAGTAGGTGACGGGTGAGGTGCTGTGAGGTGAGGACCTCAGTGGTGGAAGAAGTCACGGAGCCGGTGCCTAGGGTCAGGGCTGGCAAATCAGGCTCATCTGGCTCATCTCCCAAGGGGCGACAAATCTCTCACCACCTTCTGTGAGAGGGCGAGCGGGTCCGAGCTGTACTGATGTGGGGGTCTTCCCTGGTCTACTGAACCTCCACTGAAACGTACAGACTGATGGAGGGTCTAAAAGGCGGCCACAACCGATCTCACGGAATGATCTATTCCAGTGGGATTGCTGCACAGGAGGAATACTGCTGCCCCGGTGGTTTACCCATGTGTTGTCCCATTCTTCAAATGCCTGCCTGACTTGCCTTTAAAATCCCAGGTCTCCTATCTGTCCTCTGCCTTTCACTTAATGCAGAAGCTGTCTTCAATTGCATTGCTCTTTTATATACTGTTCTCCGGGTGCTGTGCTGCAAGAAGTGCATCCATACAAGCGTTCCCCAAGCAGTTTCAGGCGATATTAATCAGGAGTTACAGCAAACAGAGCCAAATCCCTCCCAACTTCTGCTTAGCAGGATACGGCAAATCTAGCAGGCTGTATCTGTCCCATCCAGCCAAAACTGCATGATGCCCAGGCGTAAGTCAACAGCCCATAGGGTGCTCCTGCACATGGCACTCAGCCCTGGCTGCCTGGAAAGCTGTCAGAAAGATTATGCCTTTTCATGAGTAACATAAAATGTTGAGAGACCAGAGAAACCATTTTGGGATTAAGCAGACTTAGGCTCTTCATTTTTCTTGAAATCAAAAGGGGTAAAAGCACATGCGTGTGTGCAAGCAGGCACAATTCCCACGTTTTTCAGCAGCTCCTGAGAAAAGATCCTGTTAAAAAACACCCAAACAGTGAAATGCAAAGGGAGAGGGTTGTGTGGGTAAGACATCAAAGACCAGCGCAGGAGCTGCTCACGCAGTATTAAAGTCTGCCACTCATGTTTCAGACGTCAACCCCGCTGAGCTATTCTGTGCACATGCTTTCCAAGAGAGGTTGTCTCCTGTTGACATAGGCTGTATTGTAAGCTAAATCTCCTAATACCCTGAGGCATCCAAGCATGCAGGATAACCACGCTCGCATCTTAAGCCCGCACCTTTGTACAGCGGTACACGTATAGACACAGCAAGCCTACCCAGGGACAGCAGTACAATGGTTCACAAGACTATAAAGTCAAGCATGGGAAGTTGCCCAAGTCCCTTTGATACCAATCTAGGTAAACATTACAGCAAAAACCATTACAGAAAATAAAACCTGGAAGTTGGAACAATATAAAAGAAGGAAGACAAATAAAATAATATCAAAGATGATGCAATGACAGACCACAAAGTGACCATGTTTGTATAAACATATGTATATGTACTGCACATGTACACGTGCGCATACAAAACACTATGCCCAGGCACCGTGCCTTTTTACTCAAAATCTTAGTCCTTGGCCAGCTGTCTCCTTTCTTCCTTTTCTTCACTAGCCCCTTTCAGCTGTAGTTTTAGAGACATGTTTACCAAAAAACGCTCAGAGATCCCATAAAGCCATCCCAAAGCCCTCTCACCTCTAACCAAGGCCACGGTGCCAACTGTGCAATCTGGCTGATCCAAACCCGGACTCAGCTCGCACCACAGGCTGCTACTGCCATTTCCCAGACTATTCCATTAACTCTTGAATTAGTGAATTGAAGTTTCCCACAGGTATTACAATTAGAGTGGAACTAAAACTCCCTGCTTTGTTATCCTCTCCTCTAAACTGCTCTCAAGGTATTATAAATACCAAAAGGAACATAATCCAGGTTCATTACAAGATTTTGGTAAAAGCCTACACTAATATATATTAGGAAGAACTTGGTAACAAAAGATATGCTGTTATTTCCCCTCTGTGGCTTACATTCCTTTGGTTGTTTAATTTATAAAAAAAAAAAAAAAAAAAAAAAAAAAAAAAGATTCTGAATGCCATTTTCCTATTAGTACAATTAGTTTTCATTTTAAATCACACCAATCACAATGAATCCGCTTGGTATAAATTAAAGCACCATGGGATTTCCACAAGAATTGCAGCACACCTCAGCTGTAATTAATGTATCGTTCAACGTGCTATTGAGTTCCTCCTGCGTCAGTTATCGAAATACAAATTTCCTAATGCCTGTGGCGGAAGCATCCAGGTGCAATAAATGCAGAAAAGGAAGAGAAAAAAAAAAATCCCACTAAGAGCTGGTTCCCCACCCGCTGACAAGCGCCATGGCCAGAAATCTCCAGTGCTGAGAATCTGCCACCTTACGCTGGAACTGAAAGCTCCTCCTGCATGGGTCTCACCTTGTTCTTGGCAAGAACATTGGCTCCTGCTTTAACGAGCACTTTGGCAGACTGGCTGAATCCATGCCAACACGCTTCATGAAGAGCGGTGTTCCCATCCTGGAGAGCACACACACAAGAGCGGGTTAGTGCGCTGCGTCCACACGCAGGGTAGTATTACATATCAGAACGCAGCAGCTGCATACCCCACCTGCTCACTTAAAAAATAAAACATTTTCCTTTCCTACTAGCTTATTTTTTATTTTATTTTCAGAAGAGCATAAAAATATTGTTATTCCTTTTGTTTGGAACTTGGAATTAAGTTATATTTACTCCCAAACTAAATTTACAGCCCAGCATTCTCAGTTTCTGGGATAATCAAGAGAAACTGCAGTGTTCTGCATAGAGCATAGCAAGATTGTAAATTTCTTTAATTCCTCCCTTAATGAGCTGAGAAGACACTCTTAAACCAAAAACTACTAGCCTGATATAAAAAATAACTGTAGCAGTCATTTATATTAAAGATATGGTACAGCTTTGTTTTCAATGTAACTCTTCAAATTACTTTCAAAGCATCCAATACTTACTCAGGAGGATAAACCACAACTTTCTCTCTGAGACCTTAACGTTACTGGCTGGCAAAGCTGCCACCCCACAGGGCTTTGCTTTCGCCTGTTACCTTGTCTTGTCTGTCCAAAGCACACCCCTCTTGAATCAGAGTTGCTATAACATCGGTGTTCCCTACGACAGCAGCCCGGTGCAATGCTGTCTGATCACCCTGCGAAGAGAAGCAGATTTGCCATCAGTACCACTCCCACCTCACTTTGACTCAATGCAAATGCACACGACACACGCAGGGGCCTGCATCTTCAACACACGTACTGCTCAGATCCAAACTGCGTTTGAAAACAGTCCCCGTAAACAACGATCATCAAAGTTTCTAAGATTTATGAAGTTATTGAAAGTATCAGAGAGCTACAAACCAACTGTTTACAGAAGTTTGCAAGTCATCACAATCCCATACACAGCGCTGAAGCATTCTAAAAATACGGCAGTATTAGGAGGCAGTGAACGTGACACAATTTGGCACTACATGTCCAATAATCAGCAGTATCTGTAGGGAACTAAAGGGAATCACAGGCTGTCGTAATTCATCATAATGATCCTCCAGTACTTAGACTAACTGGATGAGGCTCTCCTGTTTTGGCTCTGATTGCTCCATCAGCCCTACTTAGGATAAGGAGCATGAGATGAGATCGGTCTCTTCAGCACCTCTGATGAATTTACCAATTAGTACTAGAGTGGAGGCAATTTTATGATGAGGAGCACAACTGCAAGACCATCAACTTATTTCATCCAAGCGACTGTGCGATCCCGAGGTCCAAACAACTTATGTTGCTCATTGACCTGCCATGTAGCAGCACCAAGCAAATTTCTTACATCAGTTTATTTCCTTCACGGCCAACTTTCCAAATGATGCTGATGCGGTCATCTTGTCTGACTGCCCACCCATCTCCCCTCTAACAACTGCTGGACACATTTGCTTAGCTAGAGAGCCCAAGATTAATTTTCTACAAGCCTTCCACAGACTGAAAGCTAGAGAGACACAAACTACTGGCCCTGCCCATCCAGGGTTATCTATATACTTTTACGAGCATGTTGGTGAGAGCCGGATAAAAGAGGGGGAATAGGAGGATTTATGCAGCAGCACGCAAGGGATGTGAGACGCTGACCGACGGGAATACGAGTTGCAGTCGCTTCACTGCTGCCACAACAACCTGTCTTGGCTTTCCTTTGAAGTTGCTTTGAACCTGCAATGCTGAAGCACAGCCTGAGTCCAGGCACAAAGACAGTTCAAAGCTGCGCGCAGCCTTTTTTGGGGATGAATAAACAGACTGAGAATCCAATCTACTTCTGCTTATCTAGATAATGGTCATCAAAAGCACGTGCAGGGCAGACATCTGCGCTGCACCCTCAGGGAAAAAAGCTTGCAGGAAAGCTAGTCCTAAACAGATCGGAAATTTTTCTGCTACAAATATTTATCAGAGAATATGAGATTATATTAAATACTAAAACGAGAGGAATTTCTGTATTGTCTGTCCTGCAGTCTACAAGTCTGTAGGTAACTGGATCATTTGAATAGTTTGTTCTCAAAGGCAATTAGCAACTCACTTAAAGTTGCTCTTGGTGGGGTTCTTTTGTGCCAACGACACCAAAATTGTTACTAATAGATTAATAGTTATTATAAAAACACGAGAACAATAAGCACTGTCAACCACAACCTTTCAGTAACCCCTGTAATGCCTACCACCACTAAATAATTAAGTTGACTTGTAATCATGAAGTTGATTTAAAAAAATTGTGTTGAAGGCTTTTAAAAAAAAAAACTTGCTTTCTATGTTTTGTCTCCAGAGGTTACATACTCTTACTTTTGTTCTTGTCCTTATTAAGACTGGAAATGTATTTTAAGAGATTTTGAACAAAGACAGTAGTGGTTCCAGAAACTGGGACTTTTAGAAAAACAGTCTTGGAAAGCTGGCAGCACTGCAATGTCTCTAAATTTCTGTATTTCTTGCAAAGGTAAAGATAACCAAAATATTACAGCAAATGTCCAAACTATACCATCTCACAAGTGCAAGTGTCAGACAGATTCCAGTAACTATTACTATAAAGAAATCTGCTTGCCAAGAAGCTGGGGAAAATTTTAACAGCCTCTTTGGGTAACGCACGGTACTGATGACGGGCACAGCTACTGCTGCTGCAGCAGTGGGTTGTGTGGACAGTGCAAAGGTCATTCTGACTCCCATGAAGTGGAAGATAATCTGCCAGCCTATCCCTGCCAACTGGTACTGCCGCACCAGCAAAACTACAGAAGATATTATAATAAAGACTAAAAAAAGATGACATCTGCCATCGCGACAGATGAAGCTTGATCAATCGTTGCTGCTTTTTAACAGCCCAGAAAATTGATCGTGGAGAAGACCAAACTGGGGGCAGGAATGGATTCTATTTGATTTAGTTTATACTTAAAAATCTTTTTGCTGGGCCAGTTTAAATCAAGGTTATTCTTGTCATAAGCCAAATCCCACCACAGTAATTGCGGTGAGGTCAAAGGCCATTCAACATTTTGGGGTCTGACGGTACGACAGCTACTTCTAATGGCATTTCAGTTAAATTAAAACCAAACACATAGTTGGAAAGCAGGAAGCACACCTCACTGCTGCAGGGGCAGGTCTCCTTGGGAGCACAGCCCATGTGCTGGGGGGCCGTTCACTGTGGCTGCAGGGCGGCACTGGGACAGCTTCAGCCTTGCCTGGGCTTTGTCCCATACTGTACTCTGGTCCCTAAAACAGAAGCCTGGGTAGATGAAGGGACACAGGTCCCGCAGGTAGCAGGCTCAGGTGCCTCCTGCCCAAGATGTGGGCTTTGGTGCTGACATCTTCCCTACCACAAGTACAGGGAGAGCCAAGGATCTAAGAGTAAGGTCCAACCAGCACCTTGACCGGGTGAATAAATACCTCATCCATGTATCAGGGAGTGTCAAAGGATATCTCAAACCCTGCCTCACCTGGACTGAGGCACCCCCCAGTGAAGAGATGGCAGGTATCAATGTCCTGGTGAAGGTCCCTACCACCCCTAGGGCCCCCTCAGCCAGCAGGACAGGACCTGGTTGACTGTCCCCTCGGACCTCAGCACACACATTAACCTTCAGCTGCTTAAAGGTGCTGTGGAAGCTGAACCACCTGACTGTGATGGCCTCTGCATGTCAGTCACTGAGCAACCCAGCCACAGGTGGTGCAGCCCACCTACAGACCACACTGCCTGCACCCCTGCGCTTCCAGCCTGTCCTGCCCCCCCACCAGCAGGGGAGCAAACCCCTGTCTTGCCTCTTATGGAGTCAGAGAAAACAGATGAGTTATTATTTTTTTCACAATGTGAATTTTCAGACAGTGTAATCACTGACTCATGTATCTTTATTAATTGCTAAAATAAGTGTCTCTGAAAGCGCTCATCGGAGTTCTGCCTTTAGCAAGGCATCAGGGGGCTGTTCCAGAGGCTCAGAGAGCAATTACACTGGTAAATGCACATTAACTGCCCAGACTATTACGTTGGGCACAATTTATGATCTTATTTGTAAGTGATTTGTGCCTTAGGAGCACACTGCAGTTCAGCAGCAATGAAGAGAGATAACTCCGGTGCCGTGCCATGCAAACGTGACCTTGACAGAAACAACAGTCTGCCTGAGTGCAGATGTGGGCCTGAAGCCAAAAAGACACTTAGGTGCTTAAGTGAGGCTTGGTAGAATTAAGGCACTTAAGTCTACACCGACGCATCTCAAATCCCCGTGCTCAGCTGCTGCTTAGCCACGAAAGCAACTCAAACTCGGGCGTTCCCACCCCAACGCCCCAGACACCTCGGCTTGCGCGCTGCTACAGGGCACCACAGTCATGGTGGCACCGCGGAGGCTGTCGTGTAGCACACCCCCTCCCGACACAGGCGTCTCCCCTCCTCCCTCTTGCCCCGTGAGCACCCTCATCACACGCTTGCAGGAAGAAGCTCCACACAAGTTGCAGGTGCGCAACTTTGAAATGAGACCGGTGAAGGAGGTGGCCACTGGCTTTTCTTCAGCAGCCGAAAGGTTATGGAACTCACCTGGCCTGTCTTGCCGTGAGAGCACAGCCGTGTTGAAAGTTTTAAGAAAAATCTTGGTATTCACTGGGCTAGAGAGCGGGAGATGATGGGAGACTGGGATGGGAGACTGCATCACGCCGCGCAGAGGACGCAGGACTGCACACCCTGGGAGCTCTGCCTGTAACAAGGCTACTGCACTGCAACGCCCGGCACCAGCAGGTACGCTTCCGAAGGGTGAAACCACGTTTTTTACAGAGAGCTTAAACACCTGCTTTCAGGAGAAGGTTTCGGGCTGGGAGTCCTGAAGAAAGGCAGACAACTAAATCTGACTTTCTCCACGGATTTGGGCATTACCTTTTCCTTTAGCGCTTCTGTGTCGGCTAGGCTGGTGGCGCCGGGTGTTTGCAATTACCTCCCGGAGTCTCCTCCTTTGCTGACAAACTTAAAGCAGTGGATGCAACCACTGGGACCAGGCCCCTGGGAACTGGAGAGGCATCTATTTTACATCTTTCACCCCAAGGGAAAGGAAACACACAAGGAACTTACAAAAGGGTTTCAGGTAGGTGTTAGTACTCCTGCCTGCTGTCCTGGGTTATTGGGGTCTCTATTACAGACTCCACTGCCCACATTTAACGAGATTTGGTTGACATTAGTTTGTAATACATGTTGCTTTTTCCTTTCTCTGATTAAAAAAATAAAATACTAGAACCACCATATCTTGTTTTCCTGCACGCTCCTATTCTCCAGAGCGTCCATCGGTTGTACAGTCTCCTTTAAAGCCCCTCTCCAGCGTCACACTTTGCCTCCTCGCTGACTCTCCATGTTTGCAGAAATCACCAAACTGTCTTGCTACAGGAGAATTGCACCAAAATAACTAGCAAAAACCTCATGCCTTCAATCCTGACACAAAGTATCAAAAAACACTTGCAAAGTCTTACACTATGAAATCAAACCATTAAATCCACGGTATAAAGTTCAAAACGTTTTAAAGTTAAAATATCTCCAAGTGCTAAATACTCGCAGGGGCATACAAGCATAGGTGGATATCCTGGAGCAGCTGTAACAAAGGCAACCGAATGCGCCCCAGTGTTTCTCAATGACTCTGTGCTGCTCTCCTCCTCCTCTGCTAAAAAAGGGCAATCACCACGATACACAGTAAGAACACCTTCACTCTGAAAGATAAATGACGATGCACGACCAGCAGAAGTGATCAAGGCGTGACAAAATAATCACAAACGAAACAAATGACAGTTTAAATGAGACTGAAATGGGGGTACAGGAATAAGCCACTTTTCATATTTACATTCAGCTACAAATGATTGTGAACTCTGGGTTCAATTCCATTTGAAATTAATTTTCTGCTTCTTAAACAGGAGTTTCCAGAAAGGGAGTTTCGGGGCCTCGGGCCTTTGTTTTAAATCAGCTTGTTTTCCCAGTTAGATTCCCAGAAAGTGCACAGGGGGCAGGAAAGGTGACGCAGAGCGCCCAGCACGCAGCCGGCCATGCAGTCATGCAGCGCAGAAGAGCTCGGCCATGCCAGACCACCACGCCAATGTTTCGCAGCATGCAGCCAGGGGAGATGTCAAGCTCAAGGCAGGGTTGATGAACAAGATTTCTAACCTCCTTCTCTCTTTCTGATCTTCTAGGTTCCTTCCTAGCCCTTCTCTTCTGGTTTCTCTTATCTTTTTCGTCCTTGATTTCCTTCACCGGGACAACTTTCTCCTTGACTATTTCTGAGGTGTGTGCTGTATGGATACTCATGGACCATTCAGAGATGGCACTGGCATCCCAGTAAGAGTTTTCAGGATTGGCAGGGAGAAGGAAAGAGTTAGCTCCCGGGGTGGCGTACTCTACAGAGCTGGACTCCACTGGTTGAAATTCATAATAATCCCACTCCAGGCCACTGGAGGTCATTCTTCAACTAATTCTTACGGCTCTTACTGTGTTTTAAAGAATGTATCTGTAGAACATGAAGTGAGTGGTTTAATCTCTCTACGACATCTAGCAACTTTAAAGTTTCTGCTTATCGTGTGGCAGATGAAAAGTTAGTCTTGCATTCGTTGATTAGCTAAAGAGAGTCAGCTCCAAAATAAAGTATGTTTACGTTTCTCCTGTTATTTAGAAAAATAAAATATAGGTCATCTTTTCAGAACCTGGAGGGTTTTTTGTCTTATTACAACAATGCCACAGACAAATCAACTAAGTAATTTACTGTTCGATTAAATACGATAGTCCCCAATCTCATGAACGATTTAATCTCTGAACCTAAATTTGTATGCCTGAAAAACAGCACTGAAATGTACAGATGTTAATCAACGCTTGAAACTAAGATGCCTTCCCTGCCAAATAAGCACACAGTAAAAAGGTAACCGAAGGCATAATCAATAGATTGCAACTAAAAGAGAATATGAACATATTCTGTGCGGCATAAATAAGGTGTAAAAATGAATTATACAAGGAGAAACCATAAATAGAGAACCTTTTTTGAAGACCTATGTAAAAGGAAAGCAGAAATATTTTAGTTAATACCTTTCATAAGCAAAAATCTTCACCTGGAGTTTTAGCCTTCCTCCTCCTCTGAGACAAATCCAAACACACCCTCTGAGACTCTGCATCTCCTGAGGCTCTCCTCAACCCCAGCCAAATTACTAGTACTACATACAGAGCTAAAAATCAAAATACATTCTAAAGAAACAGTATCTGTGAATCAAGCATGCATCTACTCTGTTCAGATTAGTCCCCACATTTAGAAGCAGTATCCAGTTGTCATGAACAAAGCCCCTCAGAAGCTTGCAAGGCAAGTGAAGTAGGTCTTCTACAAGCTGAATATTTCTACAGTGCAAGACTCGTTGCTAAAGTGAAATGATGCCAAACACTGATTTACTGTTTTTCCACTATGGCTACCACGTTTACATATAAACAGCCTAGATTTTATTCCTAGAGAATTAAAAAAAAACCCTAGACTTATTCAAAACCCAGTTTTCACACAAACCCAATTTGACCAGATCAGTAGAAGCTCTTGCATTCTTAAAGCAGTAACTTGGTTTTCTCAGGAAAACTGACTGTACTTGTAAAGTACCTGCAATTTTGTCTTAAATACCTGATGAATCATTTTTGCTGGGAGAAGTCAAACAACATACTCAGGATACATCTGAATAAACTGATACTCCCATTATGCTTGCAAATCTGCTCCATTTCACAGATGGGCACAGGGAAAGAATAAAGAGCACAGGAAGCAAAGTTTCTTTCTAGAAAAACAAGTTTCCCAGTCGAAAGCTGGCTGCACTGGTACCCCAGTTCTAAACTTGTCAGACAGACTGCTCACATCTCACAGGGTAACAGCTACTCATGAAGAGAAGGAAACCAGTTTTCCAATTTCTACAGGTATTTAAGACTCTCTAGATGCAAACAAACACCTAAAGGGATTTTCAAAAGGCACCTAGACATTTCCAGTGTCCTTTTAACAGTCATACAGGTGCCTCTACTAACCGCCTTTGGACTTCTAGGTCCTTTGAAGAATCTTCACCATATTTATTGCAGGCGGAATAAAAGCAACCCTTCCTCAAATTTGTTCCAGCTTGCTATCAGAAGTTAGCAACACATCTGAAAAAGTCATGGTTATTCAACTGCTGCTGCACATTTCAGTTTACATCTTTGTTCGTCAGAGTGAGGTAACTAAAACCACGTTACCAGTCACTCCAATGCGCCTTAAAGCCTGGTCTTTAGAACTACTTACGGAAACCCAAGAAATTCCAGCAACTCGCATATTTTACCAAATGAAAACAAACTACCATTTGCTACAAATTCAAACCCGGTTTCAGTGTGCGTATGCTTCACCACAAGACAGCCTCACAGATGCAACCGGCCCCACATCGAGCGTGGCTGCCAGCAGGGCGATTTCCCTGCAACGCTGCACAGTGCTCTGGGCAGCTGCTCAATGCTCTACACGCTGTGGCATGTGCCTACACAAAAAGCATCTCCCACTTCAGGCAAACATCACAACACATTGCGTCCCCCACCTGACATCCTCCAGTGGTTTTCCACAGAAAACAATGAACTCTTATTTCATTTCTGCACCAAGTGGCATACAGTAACTCTTACTCATACCCGCCTGATGCAACCAGCTCTTATAAAGCTCTGCAGCTTGAGCAAGAGGACCAAACTATTCATTGAAACAACATATTTTACATTGTCTCCCATATAGTTTTGCATCTCCAATTATAGCTTACATCTCTGAATTAGAAAATAGAGAGACGGGTTTTGTTTTCATCTAATCCTACTTCAAATAAGTGAAAGCCTACTGTTATTTGCAAATTACCTTTTCTCCTCCACCCCAAGCAAGAAGGTTGTATCTACTTACATCATCCTGAATATCCAGGTCACAACCTGCCTTCAACAAAACCTGGACAACGTGGAGATGACCCTTGTGGGCAGCAAGATGCAGGGGGGTCCGGCCATGCTATGAATGAGAAGAAAATAATAATAACTTAAGATGAATTTTTATGCATGGTAGTTGACCAGAATTTTATCTGATTTTCCTCTTTCTTCTGTTCATACCTTGCCCTCTGAAACCTGCAATAGCAGCAACTGACACATATTAGTGTGCCAAACGCTTTACCTTAGTTTTCTGTATGCTGAAAACTCCTCCTCCCCCTTCTGCAACATTTCAGTTTATCTCGATGACACTCTACAAAAGGAATATTATATTCTTCCTTACAAGCTTGGATCTGGCTTTGTGTCCAAAAAGAATTCACGTCCCTTTTGTTTCTGTCTCTCTGGAGCACAGAATTGTCAACTGATTTCAACTTCGCTCCGTATGACAAACTTGCAGGAGCAGGCTAATACATATATTGTAATGGGTACCATCTTTGCAATAGAAATAAAAATGACTGGACTGTTGTGTATGATGTATGCTCCCCTTAAAAGAAATGGAAGGCTTGTAGTCACTCCAAGTGACTTCACGTGTACAACAACCAACCTCATTTTTTGCCAAAGATCTGTCAGGTTTTTTAGATAATGCTGATTTTTAAACAAACATTACCAAGTTCTAACCCACATGAAAGAAATAGTATAAATATTCAGAGGAAATTCGATCTGTGGTGTAATCAAGGACAGTTCCCTAATAACAGAAGGACAGAAAAGGCATATTAGTGAGATGGATACATGACGTATGGTTTTAGGAGGGGAAAAAACCAAAAAAAATTGAAATCTTACAGTAAAATTAGGTTGTTTTTTTTTTTTAAAAAGGCACCTCCCCAACAAATGGGTTCCAAAAATCTAAGTGAAATTACAAGAGGAATACAATAGTTACTTGTAACTGAGTCCCATTTGATCATCCTTTGACAGAATTTGAAATTAAACATCTCAGGAAAAGCAGAATAAACTGCTGCTTCTAAAAGAAGCCCAAGAATCCATGTGAAAAGAGGCTCAAAGAGGGAAGAGGTTGTAAGAGGCAGTCTGGACAACAGAGAAGAGCTGCAACAAGCGAATCCCTAAACATTTAACCACACAACCTGAAAAAGCAAGCTCATAAGAGAAAATCAAAAATTTACTCTTGCTCTAGGAAATTTATAGATACATATATAAACATATAAAAATACATACACATATTTATAAAATCTCAAAGCATCAACATGAAAAGCAAGTGAAGCACCTTAAGAACTGCTAAACAGGAAGACTCTTAAAACCGTTCATTCCAAATTTTATTTCATCACAACTAAGAAAAAAGGATTCCAGCCATTGCTAAAATCACAGAGTAGCTTCACAAAGAATCCAGTTTTCTCCACTAGGCATTTTATGTGATAAAGGAGAGTTACATCACTCTTCATCTCTATCTATTATATATCTATTTCTTCATTACCGCTGCTATTGTGTATTTTTCCACCCAATGATTTACCCTGCAAAAGAAGATAAACAGACTTAATATGTCACCCAGAGAAGGAGCCAACACCTCAAGAGCTGTCTGACTACTAGTGGCCTGAGGTAAGCAGAAGGCAACCATCAGCTCTCTGAAGTTTTAAGCAACTTCTCCGTTGGGAAAGCAACTTCCAAGTAAATAAAAAACCAAGCTCAAGACAGGATTGTTTTCACATAACAAATGCCACATCCGCATAGCTGGTAAAGCCACAGGAATTCAGCCTCTTCAGAGCAAGAAGGAAAACCAGTGTTGAAATCCACAGAATGGCTGGGGACAAAATGTCTCACTACTGACTAGTTGTGCCATGCTCCTAAAGAGTTAAACGTTGATTAATTGTCCTACACTATTGATCTGAAGGGCCAGACCTAAGGGTAAAGTCCTCACTCATTCTTGACACGCAGATCTTGCAAAAACCAAATGTTGTCTCCTGTTAGCGGCAGCAGCTCGTACCCACATGGGAAACCTCCGTTCCTGCCCTGCAGACGGTGTGGGAAGGGTTTGGCCGTCACCACGGCCCCCGGGTGCCATCCAGCCTGCTGCCTGGGCGCTTCTCGCTCAACCCGGCCACAGGTCCCTAAACACCTGCCCCTACGGTGAGAGGCACCGAGATGCACTGAGCACTCTTCCTTCTCCATCAGCCCGGAGGAGAGCGGGGGCTATGTCACTGTTCCAGGTAACTCAATAGCAGGAGACATTAAATGTTCCCAAGTAATGTAGGGAGAAAAAAAAAAAAAAAAGGAAAAAAGAAGGGGCGGGGGGGTGGGGTGGAGGGTGGGGAAAGAGGGCAAAAAGAAAAAAAAAAAAGAGAGAGGAAGGTAAGGGGGAAGAGAAAAAGAAGGGGAAAAGATGAAAAACAAAGAAGGGGAAAAGAAAAAGGAAGCCAGATAGCCAGATGAACAAATCATTCCCGCCTATGAACAATATGTTTGGACTATGAATATGTGCTCCAGCACATTTAGGCTTATGGGTTCTGACTTTTTCTATTACTTAATGGAAATAAGTAAATGACCTAATCTGGGCATTTCACTTCTCCACAGGTTACTAATATATTATGAAGACAATTTATTGCAATCTGTGCATAGAGCAGAAAAAATCCCAAACAAACCCAACTGAAGCCAGCTCATGTACTTTAAAAGGAAAACAATGTCAACTATGAATATATCCCAGCAGGGAAACTTTCTGGTAAGATAACTACCTCTAACCACTGAAAAAAAGCAGATGTGCAGCCACAGGTACTGTGTTAAAAGTAAATTAAGAAAGCAGAGTATGAGGCTATTTCAATGTGAGGGATATGTTTTCCACACCCAACAACCTCCCAGGCAACTGCCACACAGAGCGTGCCAGGTGGCAGAGTACAAGCACAAGAAAAGGCTGCAAACCCGCAGAAGATCCAGATCACATGGCCTTCACCCGCCTTGCCTTTCGGTGCCTTACCTTAAAATAAAGCTGCCCTGGGGCACAGGCTTTCCCGGAGGAGGCTGCCCTCGCCCCAGGGAGCACAAAGTTCTCCCTTCGGTGGGACCAGCCTCCAGCTCTCCATAGCTGGACAGCCTCCCAAGCGCATGGCCAGCCACAGGAGATGGATGCTGGAGGAGACGAGGGCACTTGCTGGTGGAGACCACCATGGGGCCAGGGAGAGCTTCCAGTAAGGGTTGCCTGGCTGTTCCGGTCACTCAGCCAGCAGAGATGCATGTTAGCTGTGCATTTCCCCTATCATCATCTCCGAACATTCAAAAACTTCAGCCAGAACCCCAAAACTCAGGTTTAAAAAGAAAAACTAAAAATTGAGTTATTGAAACAGAAGACCAGAACATTATTTTTATTCCAGAGCGCTTGTGTGTTTTGAGATTCTCTACCCAAAAGCATAGGTTGAGGTACCCCACCTATCAGAGACCCCTAGAAACAGACCTTCAGAGACCAGAGCTACTGCATACACGCGGTCCTTGAGCTCCTCCCCTACAAAGGGACACTGTAAATGAAAACCGTGACCCTACCGAGGATGGGAGAATGAGGAGGAGGATCAGCTCCAGCACATTACACTGATTAAAGGCTCCAGCTCTCGGAAGAGCACTGATCACCTCAAGATTAATCATAAGCATGCAAGAACTGGCAATGCCAGATTTTCTTTTTCTTTCCAGTAACATCAAAATGAGAGCAAAGGTGAGCGGTACAGCGAGACAGTGTTCCAGTGCAGGCAACACAAACCCTGGAAAAACACTCCCACCCACCTCCCCACACAAACATACGCAGACACTGGCCTGCACACACCAGTCCAGAACAGACCAGGAGGGAGACACAGGGCAATCTGGCTGCCCCTTACACTGTGATGACAAACTTCGCGCACAGCCGGTTTTGGAGAGAAATGTTCAAAGGGTCCACGCCACAGCTGCCAGCCCCAGCAGCAAGTCAGAGCTGCTCTTGCCTTCACATCTGTAAGTCAAACCAACAGCCCACAAAGATTTTCTCTCACAGCAACGCATCCTACCTAAAATATCTAGGGGGAGAAGAGATGAAGGCAGATGACAGACAAATTTACCTCTGTGCGTCTTCTCCATAAAGACATTTCACACTCACCACTGCAGCACCAAAGAGGGGGCTTATCTGAATGCACGCACAGGTCGGAGTGGGAAAGGAAATATATACAAAGAGCCTCCTAGATGCTCACTGCAAGGAGACAACATTAAAGCCAGGCACTGCTTAACATGATGATTACCAACTTAAAAGCTTGTGAGCACTTCCAAATATGACCTGTAATGGTTTGGGGGTCATTACAGAAATACAATTGAGAGACTGCTACAACTTGGGATTAATGAACCAATAAAGCAGTCATTCATATAAAAAATATGCAATTTGGACTTCTATTCAAATGTAAATAATTGCTTCAGCAGGCAACAAATCATACAAATGCTCTCATGTCACAGGCTTATTGACAAAATAAATGGGACCTATTACACTAAAACTGCAACTTCCAACAACTGTGACCCGCTGCTGTAGCTATGGGGCATATCAGGTTGCAGCCAAGCACAGCAAACAGCCACATGAATTTCAGCAGTAAAATGCAAGGTTACCGGGTTTGCTTGTATTTAATCTGTATTCTAACTGCCAGACATTGACAGGTAGCTGTCGATACATACCATTTAAAAGCAGAATTTTTTTAGAGCAGCTGCCACTGTATGCACTCTGCAACCAAACCCATACAGGGGGGCCTTAGCACCACGAGCCACGTGGTTTTTCCTTGTGTTTAATGTATTTGTAGATACTTTTATGAAAGTAGATTCAGTTCTCCATCTCACCCTGCTCTTGTGCTGCACAAGGACTGTTATTTATTCATCCATCCTGCACTTAGACAAAAACACATCTATCCACGTTTTATTTGAAAGCTTGAAAAAAAAAACTAAGTCTTGTCACAGAGTTTTTTTTTTGTTTCTGAACTTAAAAAGTAAGAAAACAAAGAGAATTTCTTTTTAAAGAACTCCACATGCTCTGAAGTTGAAATCCTGATGAGAAGAGAAGACAAGTACCCCAGCATTACAAAAGTGTTGCCATATGGCAGGTTCACAACATGACTAGTTCAAAAAATAAGTCAAACAAACAAAAATTACCAAATCAAACAAGAAGCACTACCTTTTGCATTTCTAAGGTTTTTTCCATCCCTTTTCCACAGAATTCAATTTTATAGCTATGATCTTAATGCTGTGCTCCATAAGAAAAGCTATGTTCTGCTTCCCTTGAAAAAATAATCATAAACCCCACAGCACTACACAAATTACATTAAAACTGCCCGTACTACCTTTATGACTTCCTCTGGCAATCTTTTCCACGTTTAACAAAGAAGTGGCACACTCCTCTGGGTGTGCTTGCTAACGCGCAGCTTTTTCTGGCACTGCTAATTCTCGCTGTTGAATGCTACGCCCCATATTGCAACACCCCAGTGGAACCCAGTGCCCAGTAACACTTTTGTTTTTCTGAGCTGTAGTGCAGAGGTTCAGACCTGGAAATTTCATCTCCAGGCACAGAGCTTCCATTCACCTCGCTTCAGCCAGACATCCTTGGGATACACCAGAGGCTGACGCCTGGGAGGTGAAATGCCGCTTCTCTTCATCCTCCAGGCACCATTCTGGGGACAGGATTGAGAGAAGAGCCTACCTGATCCAAGATGTCACTACCACCACTCCTCCTGTGCCACCCCTAGTGGTCCACAGCCCTCTCCCTAATCTATCTCGACTCATAAAATAAAAATAAAAGTAAGCCAGGAAAAGGAAAACAACATCCTGGGAGGACGGCAAGGCAAAGCAGCTCAGCAGAAGTCCCAGTGCTTCCGTGACAAAAACGCAGCTGTCAGTAACTACAGGAAGCAAGCTCTACTACAAAAAGGACTGAAAGAAGGGACCAGCTTTCTTGGTTGGAAGAAAAGATTTATCCTAGGCTTAGTTCTTAATTTTCCAGCTTCTACAGCATATTCACCAAAATACTTTATAAAGGCACCTGGTTATTGGATCAGTCAATTTGTATGATCAGTTGTAGAGGGTATTTTTTGCCCTTTTCATAAAGAAAACAGCCATAAACTTCACACCCGTGAAGGAAGTCAGACAAAAAGGCATGAAACCTGAAATTATCTCTTTGTCCTACCAGAAAGAGCAGCAACAGAGCACCCTGGTTGAGAAGGTGCCCTTTGAGAAGAGCAGAGCCATGAAGCCCCTGCTGAGCACCATACCATCTCTCGGCCACAACCCCTCACGGCTGGTGGCAGAGATCCCAGCACCAGGACAAGTGCTCGATGCATGTTCAACGCGGTGCCACCAGCACTCTCCTGCTCTGGGCTCCCTGATGTCAGATCGTCAACAGCGGTGTGATCTAGTGACCATCAGCTCTTCTTCACATATTTAAAAAGACCCAAATCTGGAACGAGCCCCAGTGTCCTCGCTGGAGTCAGGGAAGGTGCACACTTCCACACTGACCTCACCAGCACAGCTGCCTTGCTAGTAACACTGTCAAAACAAAACAAGTGCGTGCCTGAGGAAATGCGTAAGTGAGCACGTGGACACACAGATTCTCCATTGAGTTTTGTTTCTTTTGTATTCTTCTTCTAAAATCATCTGCTTAGAGGTGACAGAAATGAAGTACTATTTTGCAGCTGAACAGTTGTTTACTGAAGCAGCAATTAATGACATCATATGACCTTCCATATATATGATAAAAACAGAACTGGATCAGCTTGCCAGCTATCCAGCATTTAATAGTACTTGGTTTGTTACAGAAAATATCCTTTATGTTTCTTAAGCTATGATCAATTAATTCTGTTTGAATAAAGAACTCTCTAGCATTTAGCTCTAGATCTCTGTGTAGTGTTTTCCACAAGAACTGCTCTGCACTTACAGATGCATATCAGAAATGTATTTAAAGCCTAAAGTGATGTGGAAACTTTCTCTCTCTCCAAAGAGCTTTGTCTCTGCGTGTCTTCTTCCAATAAAACTCATAATGATCGAATTCAGCAGGAATTTTGGCTGACAAGTAAAAAACACCCCTTTTTAAAAAAAAATTTTCAAGCAAATCCCTAGAATTTAAAATTAATTTGACAAAACAAGCTGAAAATTATGAATAAAAGCAGAAGATACACAGGTAGAAGAGAACTAAGGCATGCATGTGAATACATTTCTTTCTATGCCTAACTTTGCAACAGGTTTTATCTTGGGGAGGGAAGAAGGCTCTGAGTTTCAATTTATCTGAAAGCTTGATCAATAGTTCTCTGCTACAAGCCTGCCATCTAATTTCCATCCTAAAATTAACGCCTAACCTGAAAGAAGTTCTTATTTTGTACCTGTTCTGCTTCTTGAAAGACTGCACAAAAACCCGGCTCTATGATGGCTAAAAAATCCCTTCAAATTTCCAGTTTAAATATACTTGAGGCTAGTTTACACATGCTTGCTCCTGTGACAACCTTGTCCTTGACTTTAAACGTCTCTTTCTCCTTCCAGCCTTTGTGTGTCACCAGATTAGCAAACCCAGCTCTTCCAGGGTGTGATTATACAGCTTTTCACAGGCAAATATGCACATGCTCTCCCTATGCAGCTAGATGGCTGGGTGAGAGCCAGACGCAAACTGGATAGGACATTCCTGAGCCTGAACCGATGGGCTTTGATGAGGGCAGCAGCTTGGTCTCATGCCTCGTGGTTCACATTGAGTTCACCTCTATCTGGCTCACAGCATGGGAGGTGTAAGTGTTTGTCTCCAAAATACCACATGCACATAAACTCGGTTGCTCCTCTGAGAACCTCTCCACTCCTCCGAGCACTTCTCCACAGTCTTGCTGACCTGACTTCATTTCTTCTGAGCAGGGTTTGTCACCAGGCTACCCAAGTACCTCATCTGTGCCGTCTGATGATGTGCTGGGATGACAAGAGGGACAGCTTTTGTCATCCCCCCTCCCTGGGCTCCATGGGGATGACCCACAACCTCGAGGAAAGAATAGTTACAATCCTGTAGTACCCGGTTAGCCACAGGGACGGTCTCAGACATCACCAGGGAGCTCAACTTTCCAACAGGAACACCAACACTTTGTATCTATCAAAGAGAGGCCACTTAGTCTTGGCAAACAAAACTTACGAACACCAGGTGTCCTTGGTTCACTCCAGCTTTCAAAATAAATACTATCTACAACTCAAACACTGCAAAGGAATTGAAAACAACTGTCACTGACAGATAAAAAGAGGAAAAGGTAAATTACTTATCAAATACACTCACATTTGCTTTCTATCTGTAAATAATAGCTCCTCTACATACAAAATGTTCAAAGCAATATGGAAATACAAATAAAACTAGATACAATGGGGGACAATAGTTCCTAAAACCACAACGTCCCAAATTTCATGTTACAGCTATAAAGATCTAACCTACCTAAATTATTTTTAAGGGTTTTTGCTGAACTTTCTCTGCAACAGCCAATTCTATCTCATCTTTTATATCCTAGTATTATTTATAACATGTTGAGAGTTAGGAATATGTGAGTATCGGTTTGAACTCTCAAAGTCTAAGCAGAAATCCTTGGATGCTGACCTTATATCGAAGGTACAGGGAACACCGTTTGCAACCCCCAAGTATGGAACTGACTGGGAACTACACAGCACGAATCAATGAAGATGTCAGGTATAAGCAAGGCCGTTGTACCGAGAGACTTCAGTGGCAAGGAACACTTTCTGTGTACCTTTACCCTGCCGCAACAGGTGGCTTTTCCCCACCCTCTCACCAAGAAAGATGGGCACTCTGAACAACTTTCCCTCGACAGTGATGAATCGCTCCGTTCATCAGTTCACACGGTGTTCAAAAGTCAATGCATGCTTTGAAAAATGTTGCTGCCCCTCCATCGACACACTACGTTTCTAAGGACTCTGTGTTCACCACAGCCGCATCCACTGGGAAGTGTATAAATACAAAACATGCCCTATATTCTAAATTCACATGAGTTATTAAGTATAAAATTTAAGGAAATCTAAACACTAACCTCAGTCACATTCAGACTGCTAAAGCTACGAGGGCATTTTCACAGACAATGGTCTAGGAGTTATGTTAGTTCCCAGGGATTTTGCAAAGCGTTTTTCTCTTGTTACCTTGGTAACCGCTACCTTGGCACCCTTGTTGATAAGCTGCACCACATTCTCCACTTGGCCTTTGTAGGCGGCTACGAGCAGGCGTTCTGAAAGCACGGCGACCACATCCTGCTGGCTCATGAATTAGGAGATAAAGGTTTTCAGGTTTCTTCAGTCCAAAAACAAAAGCTTGGGATTGGTTCAAGCAGCATGCAGGCAGGCAAGGAAGGACCGCAGCTCCCTGGACAGCGCTGTTATTGCTATGCCATCCTCTGGACCTGTGGATCAGAAAACAAGGCTGCCGTCAGCAGGGTTTCAGAGATGGAAGCACTGCAGCAGCTCCTCCCAGAGTGTTCGTCTTCACACTGCTTTGGGAGGGGGCTGCAAAAAACCCTCAGAGCCTCCTGAAGACGTTGCACTTCTGTTGCAATGCAGAGGCATGTAGACAGTAGCACATCTTCAACGTGCCCTCAATTCCCCTAGTTTGGGACAAATATCCTTAACTTTCTGAGAGCTTAACTCTCTTTTGGCCTAACCTGTATTTGTGTGGTCCCCTTTCATTCTCTACTTCCCTCTAGGTTTCACAGACTTTAATTGGCCAAGGACAGGTTAACTACCTCCACTGCTCAGCCTGTGTTGGCCAAGGGAACAAGAATAGGTTATAGTTACTGGCTCCTGATATAAATATACAATCCTCTGCCCTGGAAGGACTGAGTGCAGTCAGCAATTAAAGGCAGCTGACTGCTCCCTTATGAGTATAAAATGCTTCACAGCCTCCCCTGAACCATCCCAAGGACACCTTTGGGAGGGATCACAATGTGCAACTGGGAAACGCTCACCTTTGCTGTCAGCGATAAATGATGTTCCCCCCACAGTGCTGACATCACACCTCACTGACCCCAGAAACAAATCAGATTTAGCACTTGTCATGCAAACTTGTGAGCGTGTTCTTCCCAGGCTCGACTGACCTGTTCAATGAGCCATCAGAGCTGAAAAGAGATTTCTGACACAATTCCAGAAAGTGTATCCACAGATCACTTCCAGCTGTAGGATGCAGAACCTGCCCAGTTTGGGAGGATTTCAGCTTTACCTGTGCTTTTCATATTGGTATTTAACTGTTTCAGTACAGGAAAAACACCTTCAAGATTGCCAGTCTGTATATAGATGATTTACCTTTCTCTCTCTCTCAAAGTATCACTAGATAATCTTGGAGATTGATAGTGGAATACAATGTCTTTGATCATCACGTTATCCTTTTGAATGCATCTCTGCCTCCCTAAATTTGTTTGTTTCAGTTTAGCTGATAGTACAAACCCCTCCTCATCATAATCCCACTACTCAGAGTACTGACGTTTTTGCTAACAGCTTCAGCAGGGAGATCATTACCAGAACAGCAGAAAGATTTAATTTCAATCCTCACATCAGGAAGACACTCACAGCAGCAAGGAGAGAATGTATAGGTGCCTGTAGCGCATGAATTCCCCGTCTCCTAAATGCTGGGGGTGAGACCTTTTAATGAACATCACTCCAGTGTTACAAAATCATATCCACCAGTACACCTCTGCAACAAAAAGATGCTGCAGTCCTGTTTAATTGAATGGTTAATAGGGTATTGAGATCCTCAGTGTCACCAAAGCAGTACAGAAAGTCCCTGGACCCTGCAGGATCACCGATATACACTAAACATTTTTGATCATGTATATTAAAACCATGTTAATTTGTATTAGTAGGTGATACTAGCAGAATTTGCACTCCTATGGTAATTAGTATTAATAAATTTTAAAACGCTTTATGAGCATTAGTTCTTATAACACCCTTTGAGGTGAATAATATGCTCAAGAACATTACTTGCATTTTAGAAAAAAAAAAACTTGAAGGCACAGGAAAGTTACTGGTTTCTCCAAGGTTAATAGAAAAGTTACGTCAAAGCCAGGAAATAACTCCAGATAACTGACTCTTGATTTCTAGGTATAAGCATTAGGTAACTATTTCCAGGTAAAAGATTCAGGTTAGTTTTTCCTCACCTTTCTCTTGCCTTCTGAATGCAAACATGTTTGGAGCGACATGGAAATAGCTGTGCATTTATTCAGAGAAACTTTCTGGGCCCAAAACGCAGCACAAGGGACAACAGAGAAGCGGTGCTGTAGCCTGTGCTGCTGGACCAGTCTCACCCACACCCTCAATGTGATGGACACGGTTTGGACACCCTAGTAACGTGAAAAAGATGGAAGACAGAAGAAAAACCCCTTGTGTCCCTCACCAGCACTGCACACATCATACTCTGCTCTTCTGGCAGGGATGTGCACGGTAGAGTACAAACCACAAAAAAAAACGAAGAAATACAGATTACCCACACTTAGTAATTTTATCTGTAAAAAGCAACACAAGTTTCAATCTCACCTCCCTAAGTATCTGCGTTCCAGCGACTCGTGCTACTGAAGCAAGCTGAACTCCCCGAGCCCAGCCTCCCTGCTCCCAACACACCCTTGACATTCCCATCACATCTCAAAGCAGCACCTCAGCCCAGGGGTGCCTCCCACTCCTTCCGTCCCACACACAGGGCAGGGCGAGCCGGACAGCTGGGATCTTCCTCCATGAGCTCTCCGGGCACTGGGGTGGTTTGTTTCTCTGCCAGCCCCTGCCTGTGCAGCGGTGGTTTCCAGATGAACTGTACTACCACTCGTGTGTCCCCATCCTTACGCTTAAGCTGGCTGCCTGTACTTTGGATGGAGTCATGTACGATACACCGACACCTCTGTGCCTCTTAAAACATCTGTGGTCAGACCTTGCTTGGTTTTCTTACCCCTTAAATTGAAAAAAGCAGTAACATCATTGTTACTGAGAGATTCCCATAGTCACTGCAAAAATCTCAGTGGAAACATTTTCCTGACACCCTGACATTTCTGAGCAAATTCACAGAAACTGTAGATGTTTGTTACATCTTAGCCACACCACTAGAAACACACTAACACCTCAACTGACTCGCAACAGCGCAAAGTTTAGTGCTGCCAGGGAAAAGTCTGGTTAACAGGTACCTACCTATGCAAGGCAAATGCTGGAAATTGTACTCCTTGGCTCGATTTTTCTCCCTCTCTCTCACTGCCTTCTCATTACTGCAGTACATTCCCCCTGGAGATCACGAGCCTCCTCAGCCTGCCACACCGGAGTGACAGACTGCGATGGCATCACTGTTACCGTGTAGTTTGCCTTCTTGCCTCTTCCACCACTTGGATCGTGCATAAAAGCATAGCACGGAGTTGATTCAGCTATCGGTCTTTTACGGATGTCTCCCACATTGCCCAAGTCTGCAGCAGCTGTTGGTGCCCCTTCCCGGAGGCAGTCACACCCGAAGCCTGGCTCCTGCTCTGGGCTGTTTCACAGACAGGCGCTCGCACAACAGGTCACGTTCCCCGCGCCAGCTGCTTTACACCTCCTCAGCTGGGATTATTTGCAACTCAGAAAAGCGTGTCCAATTGGGATAGGATGCCCACACAACTGTAAAGCCAACTTTGTTTTTTTCCTGAGCTGGTAGGAAAAGGCGATGGGTGACCGGCGGGAGCAGGAAGGGGAACAACCTTCTCATTCCCCTCCCACCAAAGGACCCTTCCCCAGCGCAGGGGCTCGGGGGCAGTGGCATTGCTCCCCACCAGCTCTAACTCTCTACACACCTCAGGCACACAGACCACCTTTCCTGGAACATGTCTGCACCCGCAGCAGGAGGAGGAAGGTACCAGATGCCCAAGGACTACAATTAAAAGCTCGACCGCCCCTTTTACACCCAGATGGTGCAAAATGATCCCGACAACATGATTACAGGCGCTGCATCACATCCCTGCTGCCAGCACCTGCTGCCTAGAATTAAATCCCTCATTATCATCCCCCAAATCTGGGACTTCTCCCGAAGCACAGAGCACGGGAACATTCACACCTTCTGCCTTTAAAACAAAAACAAAACCAAAGGATTTTGCTTTAACGTATTTTTAAATAAGAAATACCCATCTCTGTGTTTCTTTGTTTAAGATCAGATTACTTACCTGGGGCAGGCTGGGAAAGCAACACCTACTTCCCGAGCCTGTCCAGGGAAGCTGGCCAGGTGTGATGCCCAAAGGTTCAGTTGCTCTGCCACGGGGCAATTCCTCCTGAAGATAACCTGTTCAACCCCGAGGATAACCTGCTCACCCCACCAGCAGAGCGTGGAGAAGGACAGCCTGACCATGGATCAGTATTCCCGACTGGCAGCAGCGAGGCACCGTCCCCAGGCGCCGAGGTCCAGCCGCATCCCCCCAGCTGATGCCTGCGGCTCAGTGAGTCACGCTGCCCTATGGATGCTCCAGGAGATGTTTGGCTGGGATGGCACAGCACGGTGCGGGTGGGCAGCCGGCTTCTCAGGGTCGTAACGCTCGCAGCTCCTGCCTCGCTGCCGTGCAACTGGCAGAGCAGGCGAAAAACACTCGATGCACCTTCCCCCTCCCCAGCTCCCTCCCCTCCAAACTGCTGGCAGGCTGCTTCCGCGGCCGTATTGCCTACACGTCAGTAATAAAAAAGTACAGGAATGATGATTTTTGCAAGCCAAAGGAAAGTCCAGGACATATCAAACATCACAGACACTGAAAGGCTAGGCGATTGCCTCCCCTAATTTCACAGAAAGGATTAAAAAAGCCCAGCTGCTTCTGTGAGGGAAGACAAAAAAGCTGAAAACTATGAAAGATTTAAGAGCCATGAGCTAACGAACATTATAAAGTCCCCTGCACTAAGTGGAAAAGATGCAATGCCAGAGGACAGGTCACTCTCAGTACAATCACAAAGTTAAATTAGTAACCTCATAAAAGAATGCTTACATACCTAACAAAGTTTTGGTGTGTACCAAGGTACTTGGGGGGTGGGGGGGTGGGGGGTGGCAGTATGAAAAGAAAGGGAAACCCTGCAAGGGACCCCAAATTCTCTTTCCTAGTTTACCACCAGAAATTATGCTGAACAGTCCAGGAAAAACTCTCAGCACCTGGTAACTTCATTTTATGCGACATAAAGAATGAAATAAAATTATTCTAAATTATTTTAGAATAGCCCCAGTGTTAAGATATGGACTCAGACCATTTTCTTATAGGAGGGTACAGAACAGCTACTATGTCATAATAATAAAAGTATTTCTAAGAAAACTTTCTATGTCTAAATACTGCCCATCTCTTCTTTGCTCAGCTCTCAGAGCAAAATGGGGTTGTTTTGCTTATTAGTATGTAACAGCATACTAAAATCTATAAAATGCTCTTTTCTTGTCCAGCCTCTTTGCAAAGGAGTTTGTCATATCTAAAATGTGGCATAAACACAGAGATTGTACTCACTGTAGAATAGCAGCACTTTTCAACAGAGTCAATTATTGCATTATGAAGTGAGTTTTCTGGAACTCATTTTATCATTTACTGAAGGATGCAGATATATCTACCATTTCTCTAAACTGACTAAGAGAGTTGTTCCAAGACCTGCAGCACTGCTTTCCTTTAAGTGATTTTTTTCTTCAATTCCATCATGGATCCAGTATAAACTACTCAGGAAAAACGTATGTATTTTGCTAAAGGGAGGGAGGACTCTGCCTCTCCCCCCTTCCTGCCCCAAAAGAGAGTAAAAAAAAACAGTCAAAGGCATCATTATTAAAACCACAACTGCAGCAGCTGCATCTGGAAAAACAGCAAAACCCCACCAAGTCAAGAACAATATGCTTTTGATTCATACTGTTCTTTACAACAACATCAATACTACTTTTTGAGTTAGATTTTATACCAATCAACATCTTAAACTGGACACCTACATAAAAGTCTGGTAGCTTATATGTGGGTCTCTGTTTTTTTGCTATTGTTTTCACTGCATATCTTATCACACCAAGTAAAATTATTCAGTTTTCATATGGGCAGTTGTGCAATTCACCACCCTAAGTATCAGCACAGTCTGGAACTTCTTAAAACTTTTTTTTTTTTGCGCTCCCTTTTTCCCCCTTCCCTTGTTGTTATTAATTACTTCAACAATGACTATTTAGCAGCCTCCCAGGGAGCATCTGCATGACAGCTGCTCATCATGCTTCCCACCGCAACCAGATCAGACTGATTGATGTCACTGCTCCACTGCAGCTGGTGGCTGCCAGCAGCCAGACCAACAGCCAACCCCACACGGCAACAAACATGGGGAGACAGCGACCACAGCTTCCCCAACTGCTTTGTCAAGTACGTCTCCGTTGCCCAGCCTCCACCGTCAGCTTCACTGAATGTAAATATTCAGCTGCCTGGCAGCTCTTGGGCGATGCCTTGTTACCACCAAAACCAACCTCCAAAGCTGCACCTGCCGAGCAGAATGCTTTTGGAGAGAGGTACGGACACATGGAGACCAACGATGAAGATCAGAGCCAGCTTCAAGTCATCGGTTAGACATCACTAATCTCCTTGTATGAAGACAACTGTTTTTCTTCCCCTCCTACTTATCTCTTTGCCGTGTAGCCCTGACCCCCCCTTATCAAATAAGCAGGTTATATACTCACCACTTCCCATGTAACATGATTTGGGTTTTTTTATTTGGCTTATCTCACTAAAGTTTCACAACTCTCCCCACCCTCTCCTTCAACACCTGCATGCACATGTCAAAACCATTCAGTACAAGGAGCTCAGACCTCAGCAAGCCCTCATCAGTTGAGCGCTATTTACATGACAAAACAGTATCTATTGTTTGATAGGGAACAGTGCTTGTGTGCAAACACAAACGCATGAGATATCTCACTCCCATTTGCATAAAACCAGTTAGGAGGTCTTTCCAGCTCACTGCTACTTAACAGAAGTGCTGAGCCCAACCTTGGGAACTAAGCAGGCACATGGCTGCACTCGTGGGAGAGTAGGGTTTTAGGTTACACTCACACACAGTGGGGCTTCTGGATGGGAGAACTGTCCCTCACCATCATCTTCTGTGCAGAAGCCACCTGCCAATCAATTAAAACACCACATAGATCCTATGCAAGCTGACTGCAGCACCTCGCTGGGAGCAGGTGCCAAAATCCTCTCCATAACAAACTCTTTCTCCTCCTCTGATGCTCTTCCCTCCTTTCTTAATTCCAAGGTACATCTTCTGCTGCCAGAAAAAGCTTTCCAACCTCCCTGCTCCACCTCCATACAAGAAAGATGGTTTTAGAGACATTGCTTTTCAAATTACCTATAGCACGGGCAGTATCTGCCATTCGGTTTGGGGACCTCACTGCCCCCGTGTCAGTGTGGTGGTGCAGAGGTCTCTTCCCCACATTTGATCAGAACCCTCCTCCCTACCAGCACAAGCAATGCCAGACTCTCCCAGCCAGGACATTATTGCAACTCAGGTGAACTCTGCAAAAGGCATGCTGCAGAATTTAAAGAAAAAAATCTGTCCCTACCTTTATAGGTATTTTTCAAGGCCAGAAAAACCCACTACTATAATCTAATGCCAGCCAGCACCAAGCCACAAACTTCTATTTGAGATAGATCCTATGTTTTATAAACACAAGTAAAAATGTGCAGCCAGGCAGTGACCAGAAAATGCTCTGACCGACAGAGCAGGGAAGAAGAAAACACACATTTACCAGCTTCAAAGCATTTTCCAGCTGGCAAAAGAACATTGGAGATGTTCTTCCTCTTCAAGAAAAGCATGACTTGTGAGCTGCCAGCAGTGATGACACAGTACCTCCTGTACTGTCACAGCTGACGTCTTGGGAGAGCACTGGGAGATGCAGTGAGGTCACTGGACTGGTGCCCCCCCAGTTCAGCACTGAATCACAAAGACATCGCGAGTACCTGAGAGGTTACGGTATTAACACAACAGTCCTCAGCATTGCTAGGCATCTGGCATAAGTGCACCAGTCTGGCAAGCAGTGTGTCAATTAAAAGCTTAATGAGGCTCAAGCTGCAAGTCAGTGGATGAAACCCTGGGGATGGAGCGGCCAGGGTGGGAGAGACACATATTCGGAGAAAGGTGGGTGGAAATGCTGAGTATGTCCACTGTAACCCATGGAGCAGCGTGTACCCTGGTTATGGTGCACACTGCTACTGTCCAGACAAGGTAATTTTTTCCTGTTGCTTCCTACCACAAGGTACCACAACACAAAAAGGAAGCACAAATACTCAGGGACTCAGCATGCCCTGGAAAACAGGCAAGCAAGAGAAACCAAGCGCAGTGGGGAAGCGAATGTGGAGGTCACATTCCACTGCATGGGGCATGGCACCACCCCAGCAGCCAGCACAGCCGGGACAGTAATTCTCACTACCGAAACGCGTGCACTGATCCCCCAGTGCTGCTGTCAAGAAGCTGGCTGTAACACCTAAGAAAAAACATTATTGATGGGCTAAAACTAGCTGCACCTGATTCACACAGGGAACCGCTTTAGGGAAGGTCCCAGACCTGCTGAGCCTACCAGAGAGTTCTCTCTGGCCTCAGCAGACTTCAGAAGAGCCCTGAAAATGGTCTCCAAATGCTGGGATGCAACTTAAAAGCATCTCTGAGGAAATCCTAGTAAGAAGAGAGCCCATCATTCAGAGACTACAAAGCCTGCTGAAAAGGTGTGTGTTTAGGAACTTTATCCTATCTGTGAGAAAGGTAGCAAAGATCTCTGATGTTGTGCACGAAGCCTCTATGCTGCACACTTCTCATGTAACTTCTCAGTGTTACAGGTTACACAGCAGCAGGTGAAGGGGACAAAGCTTTCTCTTCACACCACAGGCTCAATTCTGCACCATTAGATCAGCTACCAAAGCTGCTGTTTCACAGCTGTGCAGGATCCTACCCGACACCCACAGAAGGTCTCTACTCTAACTCTAGCGCAAAGATGTTCAGAAATGACAAAAAAAATTGCAATGCATATTAAAGGATACATTTGTTGGCAGTCTCAGCAAACAGACTGGACTTCCACATCATTTCTTACACGTGGAGGCATATAATGATAAAGAAACGAGGACAATAAACTGACATTTCAATACTGTCAGTGCTGTACCCCAGACAATTACTACACTTGCTTCTTTCCCCCACAATATAAGCCATTTTATCAAAATGATCCCTCATCTTTTTCTGATATATTAACAAATATAATGAAGCATGGAAAATCACTGCCCATGGATGGGGATTCCTGTCCCCCTCCCTTCTTTCATTTCCTCCATTGCTTTCTATTTCAGGTAAAACACACTGAAGGCTTTTTTACCCCTTTCCTCTAGATCACTTCCTAGCTGTCTACTTGTTCATCCTCTGCTGTACTTCTTTTGATGCTTGGTACTCAAAACCAGAGTACTTCCAGAGGACTCCAGATGTGAGCAGCCCTAAAGCTGACCTGGCTGCAAGGGGACAAATACTGAGCAGAAGATATCTGCTGAAATACCAACAGAGGAAATGCCTGCTGGACTGTGAGCCTGGGAACCTGCAGCATCCTTGAGAAACCAGCCAGCATCTTCGAAGTGCAGCTGGGTGCCTAGAAACCGGAGGCATCCTGAGATGCCATCAGTAGATGCAAAAACAAAGGACTGTAACAGCAACTTATCATCTGAAAAGGTGAAAAATAGTCTGGAAAATGGGGGAAACATCCTGAGAAAGTAAGGACCAGTAACTGCCACTGGCTGTTCTAACTGTAAGAACAGGAAAACAGTCTGGAAAATAAAAAAAGTTGGTCTGAGAGAACAGAAATCATCATCCTCATCTATTGGCTCTGCCAGGTAAAAACCCAGAAATTAACAGCACCTATTAGCTCCTTGAAGGGGTGGTATCCTACACCCTCTTACATCTCTGTGCTATAGAAAGGACTTAATTTTTACCCAAAATGGAGGTTTTCCCTTTCAGAATTTCCTGTGCTGCACATGTTTTCCTTTGCCTAAACAGGCTGAGCTCCCTACATGAGCCTACTACAAGATCTTTTAGGCAAGCTCTTGGATCCTCGCCAGGGATGTCTGGCTGACTCCCAACTCCATGACAAGGATCATCTTTGAAGTGGGACTCTGCCTGTTGCTTTATTAGTCTACCCCAGCCCACTTCTGGGGTCAGTTCGGTTTGTCCTCCCACTTCTGGGATGCTTTGGCCCCCTTCTGGGACTGGTTTGATGCACTTGGCATCAGTAATATGATGAACATGCATATATATGCATATATACGTAAAGAATCCATCATATCTGCTGTTATATATCAGTAAGTTGACTAGGGATAAGTTTATAGTAACCTGCAATATTATATATGTGCTTGTTGCTGTTATTATTGATTACTGCTATTATTGATTGCTGCTAATAACTTGTAATAACTTGAGATATTGATATATATATATATATTCGCTGTGTTGATCACAGGTGAACTTTGTGTTATTTTTTAGTGGTGAATTTTGTGTTATTTTTGGTAAACTTAATAAAGCAGAGAAGTTCAGAGGATGAAGCCTCCATGTCCTTGTGTATTACAGAATTCCAGTCATGATCTCCTTACTCCTGCAGGCCAGGTAACCCTTCAGGTTGTGACAACTCACCAGTTAATAATTCTCTCTGACTTCTTCCACAGCTCAATTTCTGCATCCCAGAGCCCCAGAGCCAGTCTTGCCTTTCATTGCAAGTGCATCAGATCAAATTCACTTCCCATCCCACTCCAAACCTCAGACTGTTTCTGCAGCCTAATCAGTCATGCCCTGCCCTGTAGGAAGCCGGGATCCATTCCTACAGACAGGCAAGTATAGTGCTCAGCAGTCACCTCTGCAGAGTTCAATCCTCTTGATTTTGGTCTCAGTGGAGCCAAATCCCCACGGATTTGCTCTCCTTCTGAAGTTCCTGCATCTCCTCCCCACTCCATCCTCCTGCAGAGTTTACGGGCCCTTTCTGTCCCACCACCCCATTTGTGAACTAGGGGTTAAACGCTGTTTCTATTTTTCAGAAACTAGGGGCACCAAGAAAAGCACATTTAAGTGAGCGTGAGGAGCCCAACAGGCCTATTTTAATGCCCATTTATGTGTAGTTACACAAACAGGAGGGACAGAAGCAGTAATAGCTTTCAAAGCCAAAACCCACAAACTTTTCAAGCAGCAACAGAGAGTATCTACTGGGAAACCCTTTTTTATTGTGTTAAATGAGCGTTACAACCTATTTTATAACATGCTGCAGTCCTCTCAGGACTAAAGTAATTACTTTCATTAGTAGCACCCCACAACTGCTTAATCAATCCAAAGTATCTAGATAAGTCAAATCCTTGTGAAAAAGAAGTCTGGGTGATAAAAATAACTTTTTTAAAAACTAATTAAAAAATGTGTTTTGGAAAGGGTTATATGCATCACAACAGTTTCCCCGCCTCCCCGCCCTGCTTTAGTGTATGGTGCTATTAACCCTAAGACCTTTTAATGCTGATGGCATGGCTGATCTTGTTTCCGTGTCAGCTTGCAAGGGAAATAGGAGACAGTTGTGCAGGGATTTTCCCAATGGAAAATCTCTGGCAAGACCAGAAGTTGCACTGGTGGGAGCACGTTAGTAAGGGAGGCTTTGCAGGGAAAAAGACCCTCCTTAGACACTGCCAGTTAATATTTCTTCCCCAGTAACTCACACGCAGGCTTTGGATCAGAGGTCTCCATTATGGAAGCTGAGGACAGTCCTCAAGGGATGCTTTCTTACAGGTTATAAAGGTGCATCTTCCATAGGTAAAACATGTATTGACTGGCTTCCACCTTTTAACCCCTTTTAACCTGCACCTTCCCAGCTCACTGCTTCCCATCCACCTCCATAGTTGGCAAGGCACCAGAGTGTAAGTAGGTGGTCTGCTCCCCATACTGCAGTAACCCCCTGAGGCGCCAGGCTTCCAGTCTGGGTCCCTGCGCACATACTGCTCATTGTCAGGTACCACCCTCTCCTGAGCTACCACCTGAAGCAAGCTCTCTAACTTACCACGAGAAAATCTCCCTCTGTCAATGAAGGAGACCGAGGTACTTTGTGTATTTTCACCTCGCAGTGGGTGCCTCCTGATGTTCAGAGGCAATCTGCTGTGTTTCATGTTGTGCCCCCTGCCTCTGGTCCTTCCCCTGGGCACCACTGAAAAGAGCCGGGCTCCATCCTCTTTGCACCCTCCCTTCAGGTATTTCTGTACATTGATGAGATCCTCCTGAGCTTTGTCTTATCCAAGCTAACCAGTCCCAACTATCTCAGCCTTTGCTCATAAGAGAGATGTTCCAGTTCCTGTGAGGCTCTTTGCTGGAAAATTTATTAAGCTACAGTCACCTAAAGCCACTGAAATGAACCATGTGTTTAAAATTGCACACATGCTCATTGGGTGAAGGTTTACAGCACAAGAAGAGGAAATTACTTCTTCATCCAGAAAACAGGAAAGTCTATAAAACGGCAGGGTATGCACTACCGACAGAATAATTTGCACAGCAAACATTAATTCTTTACACTTGCCATCTAAATGGTTTCTCTTAAAATGAGATTAGGAAAGCTAGAGGTTTTCACCAGTGGGACTCAACTAGCAGGACAGCATCCCTAGTGCAAGCGTGCTCCTGCAGTACACCACCCTGGAGCACACTCATGCTTTTTCTCAGCACTACTGGCGTTTTTGTCTACTGTCTCCTTGGTACCCTCTTCATTCATGCACAGAGCTCCAAAACAATATCCAGACCATGCCTGCCACCCACGTGGCCAGTTTGTGTTCAGCCCTGTCTGCTGCCCATTTGGATCACTCTCATATGTTCCTTTCCCTGCCTCTTCTACACAGGAAGGTTTTTCCAAATAAATGTAAGCGACAACCAGGTTCACTCCAACTTCAGTGAAATTTGAAAAAAACTTCACAAAGGATTAAAAGCCAGAAACATTGGGATTCCTCTGTCATCCACCAGAAAAAAAAAAAAAAAAGAGCTGTATTTTTATAAATTCTTATTGTAGAGGTTGTATGGCATGGACTACACTTCCAGACACAAGCTCTCATGCAAGTTTTACCATAGAGCTATGATTCACGGTAACAATTAAAAAATTATCATTTCCATTGTATCACATGATGTTCCTCCCAAAACAGTAATTGATGACTAAAGCCAAATCTCAGATTCATGAGAGTAAAAGGGAAAAAAAAAAACCAAACACCAAAACAATTGCAAGGAAGTGTTTGGCACCACCTCTGCTGTGTCTGCACTGATCACAGATGACTGAATGCAAATTTTCAGGACTCTCCAAACCCAGAGGCTCTCCGGACAGCACTGTGACACCAGATGTAAAGAAAAAGATTCACTGGGCAGTGCAGACATCTGCCACTGACTTACGCAGCTAGACTCCCTTTATGGTCAACAAAGGACATGAATCATGTCATCCTAAAGCACATTTCAACTGTCAGATGAATGACAGTCTAAAATTACTTACCTCATTAAGCATCATCTCAGATACTGCACTATAAATACCCAAAGTTAGATTAAATGAATCCTATCCACAGTATCTGTGAGAAACACTAAGCTTTCTGCAGTTTGCTAGAGGACTTTTATCTGCCTGACTTCACCATGACATCTCCTGTCAATGGTAAATCACTGTGATTTATTAAGAATTAAAACACTCAGACTGGAACAGAAATGAAAAAAACAACTGGTGCAGAAAGTATCAGCAAATCTCAGTAATGACTTGTCTTCTGCATGGACTTTAGAAATCATGCCATGCTCTTTGGTTTTATTTTCTAAGCCCTAAGCTGCTTCTGGCGATGATCCCACAGGCCTGGCTCATCCTCCAGCATCAAGCCTGCCTTATTTCCCAGAAACAATGAAACGGATTAGCACAAAGAAAGCCCCTCCTTGTGCAGAGGAGGGAGATTTCCAGGGGAACAGTCTCTGACTTTCTTTTGAAAAACACCATCATCATCACAAACCTTATTCCAGCAGGTGCAGCTGAAAACAGCTGGCTTTCACTCAAGGTTCACGAAACAGCATTGCTGTACCATGCCTAAAAAGTTACTAACTGATACTGCATATACCTTAGACAAATATCCCAGCTGGTCAAACGTTCCAGGAAAGGAAACTCCTCAGACTACTCTGAGGGAAATCAGTCACTGAATCACAAGCATTTTCTCCCAGCTAGGTCTGGGCAGAGCACAGGTGATGTGTCTCAAAGGATGGGCTCTGCAGACCTCTTCCAGCTGTGGGAAGGCAGGAGCGGTACCTGGGTTCAAACACCAGGGCAAGGCCTGGACACTGGAGCCACCTCCCTCCAGCCTCCCCAGCTGCTGCCCCATACTCTGCAGCATCCCACCGAGTATGCGATCCTTTGGGTCTACAAGTTCATGTCTTAAAGACTAGAGCTACAGCCTACAAAACACCTAAGAAAGCACTTTGCAGTGGGTTTCTTTGGAACACAATCATTCAGAATTCAAAAGTAAAGGGCAATTGAAAACCACTGAGAAAACATCCTTAAGATGTTCTGTGTCTCTCTCTGCCATTGGAAACTGTTGCTGTCCACCTGTGTCCTGGAGAAGGCAGATCAGGACACCATCCTCTTCATTCCTGCACAACTTCCCTGCTTGAGCAGGTGAACATGGCCCACGAAACAGGACAACTCCTTTCCCGATACAGCTGTCCAGGTATTTTCCCACAGCCTTCGTATCAGTCCCAAGGAGCTGATCCCTCCCAGGTGATCTTTTCCCTGACAGAGCAGCTCTCCTTCCAGGGAGCCAGCATCCTGCTTAGGGAAATCCCATTTCAATAAGACGCTTGACACTCTTCTTCACTAGCCCTGAGCCACCAGTCCTTAGAAATGCAGTTCAGCAGGGGTGTAACACGGACAGCAGAGGAGACCAGGAACTACATACTCCAAAGAACACAGCAGTGTGACATAAATATCATAACCCAGCACCACGGGAAAAACTCTGAGCTCTTCTCAATCCCTATTTACTCAGGAACTTTAATGCATTTCCAAATGCATTTCTGCATGGCATTATTTTTATACATTTAAGGCCCCCAAAAATTTTAAAAGTTAGATTTGCTTTTTACTCACTCTTAAGGATCTATTGTTCAGTTTTTTCTGATGAACATTTTACAGCTGTGTCTTGCAGAGCAACCTCTGGGTGAGGACAGCAGAGATGCCAGCTTCGGTCTTTTCCAGTGCTGACAGCAACAGAGTATCTGTACCACAGTATGGTAGGCTGCTCCTGCATGAGGAGAAACACATCGTAAATGGATTGTCAAAGCAGACCAAGGAATACAGAACTTTAACACCAGTGCATTCCGCAGCGTTCAGCTGCCTGAATACACCTGGGCAAACCCAGCTATCTCCTCCTGAGGTTTTCATACACCTGCTTGCCACTACAAACAAAACAAGTTCAAATCATGGCTTTCCAGTTTGGCTCCCACTAACTGATCTCTGAAAATGCAAAGCAGTGGCAGCTCCACAATTATACAAAAGGCAGAGACCTTCATATCTTCCCAGAAATCATGCAATAAATCAATAAAATCAGGAAAAGGACTTGTTCTACTTCTCTCTCTCTAGTGCCTTCCCCGTCACATCTCGCTGTCACCTCAGCCCAGGTATCCCATTTCAGCCATGGCACCTAGGTGATGAGAGTAAGCTGATTTTTCTCTGGCTATAGGAACTTACTAGATGTATTCACTAAGGTTTCCGTTCTCAGCTTGTGACCCCTCTCTTGTTCTTCTCTTTACACAAATATTCCTACCAGCTCCTCTTTCTTGCTGCTTTTCGAGGTTTATTTGTTGCCGTATCTGTCGGTACATCCTTTCTGAAGCCAGCGTATCCCCTCAAAACTCCAGAAAGACTACTATGTTAGCAGCATTCATGAGCAGATGAGATGAGTTACAGGCCTACACTGCCAAAACAAGTAGGTCTCTACTATTCCCGGGTCAAAAATTCAACCCTTGTGGTACACACAGGTGGAGGGGCCAGGGGATCACGGTGGTTTCCTTTCCAAAGGTGGAATGGCAGGTTGGTACATCTGTAGAGAAGCAAGTTGCAGAAGCTTCCCCAGGGCACACAGGCAGAGCGAGCAGCTGCCACTTTAACAAGGAGGAAATGGACTTGTACTCTCCTCCTCAGATCCCTGCGGCAGAAGCAAATGATCTGCCAGTGACTGGGCTGCTGGTAAACCACAGCAAGCCATAAAGTAAAGGATGTGCTATCGCCTCTAAACAGCAATGACCACGCTGGGGAAAAAGGTGACTCCCTTAAGACCACTGACACACTACAGAAACAGTTTAGCTACAGGAAGCTTCCCCTGCCCCACCTCTTACACTCAGCAAAGATAAGGAGTATTTCATATGAACAGGGCTAGCAAATGGGGGGAGTACTCTAGCATAGCATTACTCCATGCTTGCCTGCTTCTTGCCTGCTTCATTAGGTATCTGCTTCAGGCAAGTGCTGGGAGATGGACTTGTGGTCCAGCCACACTTCTTCACTCTCATGTACAGGTGAGAGAAAGGCTGCAAAAGACCATATAAGCATGTGCTTCACTGAACACACATACATCTTATTAAAAGTTAGTATCTATATAGGGTGGTCTTCCACCCGCCCCTTTCTTTTTTTTTTTTTTTCTTTTGAAAGAGTGATGCCTTTTCGTTAAACAAAACTGGAGTAACGGTCATCTCCTCCCCTTACAGTCAGAGAGGAGCCCAAACATGCTGACATTGCACTGGGAGTGCCTGGCTCCACAGGCTGGAAATGAACCCTCTGGCCTCAGTGCAATGTCACGGCTTGTTCAACGGTGTTCACAAACGATGCAAGTTTCTTGGCCTGCTTGAACTCTTGAGAGCTGCAGACAGAAAACTGCTAAGAATAAATAATCTCTCTTGATCTCTGAAGCAGAAATCATTGCTGAAATGCCAGTTCAGTGACCAATTAGAAAATGCTGCAGGAAGACCTTACCGTCCCTCTTTCCTACTAATTAACATCTCCACGTAACTCAGCTGCTTTTCCTATCCTTTCTTCTAATGCATGCAGATCAGCAGATGTGCTTATGTACAAAAAAAATCTGATAATACAGAAGGGCACTGGAAATCTAACTGCTAGCTATGTCTGACTGGACCTTTCGGTACTGTTTTGCTGACTGTTGTCAATGACAATGTCACTGTCTTGCAAATACACCTTTCTGTTTCATTTTTATTAGGAATATAATTTGAAATAAAAAGAACCAAATAAATAAACTGCATCTAAACTACAGGTAGGCTATTAATAGCCATGTTCGAGATGTCATGCAAAAAGACGCAGCCTAAAGTTAACTGCAGAAATGGAAATCAGAGAGAGATCTCCAGAGCTCATCTAATGCCTTGTTACAGTTTGGACAAACTTATACACCACTTAGGAAGAAATGCTGTACCCTGAAAACAGGTTCCCAAACATGCCACGGAGGGTATACAAGGAACAAAGGTTATGTGCTCTTGCAACTGCATTAGGGAACTGGAAAAATAGTGGGTTCCTTTTTTAAAAAAACACAGACCAAAACATTAGTGCTGTAAACCTAATTAAGCCTAATTCAATTTAATTTTGATTAGCTGTATCATTCTGTTCACCTCAGCAGGTTCAGCAGGAACACAGCTGGTGTGATTTCACTTGAGTATCTTCTCTCTTGCCTATACTCCTTGAAAACTGTATACTAACAGAAGTAAATTTACCTCTACAGAAATCTGTAGATTTCTGGCAATTAATGTCTAGAATGCAGACTGCAATTTATGAAATTACCACAACATGCTGCTAATTTACACATTATTTGTTAAAAACTACTTACAATCTGAAACTTGGTTCAAAGAAAAGGGTCTGGAAGGTGAAACCAATGATCCCTGCTCTAAATTTGAACGAAAAACCAAGAGGCAGCAACTGGACAGGCAGGTATATGATGTAGGAGGGATTCAGCAACAATGCTGTCAACAATTTAAGAGCCCAGGCATGCTAGCAGCACCTTGGTTACCTTTTTTTTTTTTTTTTCAGGCATCACAGTAAAACAAGGAGGAGGCACTGAGTGAGGCTTCCAAGGCAGCACCATGGATGTTCTTGGGTAGTTCTCCCTGGGCATAAGTGTTTGTGTCAAAATGGGCCAAGGAGGGAACAGAAGGTGACATTCTGAATCAGCCAGGGAAGCAGCTGAGCTTTTAACACTGAATGAAAGATGAAAAGTCACCACAGGCTCCCCCCAGCAAAAAATGGCAACCACCTCAAGTTCACCATGGTAGAGAAAAGGATGGTCATGAGGAGGAAGGTGCTTTGGTCAAACCTCTAAGATTAAGGAAACAGCCTCTGCAGAGGTATGCCAGAACAGCAGGGTAAAATCTTCGCACATCACTGAAGCATGTTATAGGAACAGATGCACAAATTATGAGGCATAAATTCTGGACAGATTTATCAGTACAGGAGTATACAAAAGAGATGGATGCAGAAGAATCCAGCAAGTTTTAGGCACAGAGTGGTCACAATCACCTAGAGGAATCCTGAATTAAAGATCTTCTTATTAGGAATCAGAGTGTCAAGAAGGATGACTGTATTGTCCAAATGATCAAAAATACAGAATTGCTGGTGACAGTTTGGAAAAGGGGAAAAAACCTGGAGGTTATGGGATAGAAAAATGTCAGCTGGCATCTCCATGCCCACAAGACTATGCTGGAAAGACAGACAGGTTTTTCTGGCCCATAGAGAAGGTAAGCTGGGTGCACAGCAACCAAGAGAAGTCTTCAGCATGGACACAGAAGTTGAGCTGGTGTTTATCTCAAGGTGATCTCATCCACAAGGCACAGAAACCAAAGACAAAATGACCAAGGGCATAACCACAGAGAAGAATTACCAAAAAGCAGGATGGGAAAGAATCCTCCAAGCAAATTGCTGACATGGCAGAAGAACCTGAAGAGGACGTGACCAGAGAACAGAAGCATAGGCAAGATTTAAAAAACAACACTGGGGACTGCAGACAGCTGACAGCTCAAGTGAGGCTGAGGAGGCAGTGCACATTATAAACTTTGATGAGGAAGAGGTCAGTAATGATGATGCCCAGAATTAAATGTACGAAGCTGGACTGGAAAAGGTGCATTAGAGAAAGACACTCCACCAACAGCTACTGATAGCACGTTGACGACTGAGAGGGAGGAGAGAGTTGCAGAGGGTACCTAGAAGGTCTGGCCTTTTTTTCAAGCTGGAAGAGATTCAAATGAGCTTATGTTGCTAGCAAAACCAGAGGAACATGAGGTGAGGGTGGATACTAAGAGAAGAGATGGAAAAGCAGTGTAATTATTCAGGTGGTGCATGATCAGCAGGGCAAGTGGGGGGCTTCGCAAAAGAGGGCAGGCAAAGAACTGCCTTTGCCGGAGAACAGAGGGCTTGTAAGAAGGGAGAAGAGAGCATAAGCAATAAAAAAGCTTCTCTTGCCAGTCTTCTCTTCAAAGCAATTGCCGAGTTCCCACCCAGAGAATTGGAGGGAGAAAAAAAGGAAGCCCCGCAGGGACAAGCCCAAGCTGGCAAAAACCTCGCTGGGGCTGTGGAGAGGGACTGCTGTTAAGCTGAAGGGACCGCAGGGCTACCAGCCTAGCAGAACCACGGGAAACCAGCCTGGCACTGAGCTCCCCACCAGCACAGAGCCAGCCCAGAAGCACCTCACAGGGGGGATGTCAGAGCAGATTCCTGTATTATTCCAACGAGATGGAAGATGCATCAGAAGAAAATACGTACCTTTAAATATCCTTAAATGAATGCTGGAATTACACTTGGTATGCAATAAAGGAGCAAACGTATTTTATATAATTGACACATTGGGGTTATGTTATTTTGATGTCTGCACAGCATTGTCCCCAAGTTGTTAAGAAATTTTTAAGTTTCTGCCTTGTTAAAGCCTTCTGGGAAACCTGAACATTTCACTCAACAAAGATTTATCCAGCTTAATAAGAGCTAAAAGATGCAGGAATAATTTGGCAGACTGCCCTATTAGATGCACTGTTCAGACGCTTTCCATTTTCCCCACATTCACTGCTTTAAAAACTAGAGTATCTCTAAGAATTAGTAAGAGATATATCAGAAAACTTTTAAAAACAGTGATTATTGAAAAATTTTCAGATATTAAAAATTAATAAGTTTAGTTCACAGAAAAATATCTACCAAGTCTACCATGTGCTCTCCTTGGAGAGAAAGAAAAAACAAATTCTTCCTTTACAGAGCAACCAAATTGCTTTTCTGCTTCATAAAAGTTTTGCTTATATTTACATTCATTTTTCTTCCTTGGAAAAGTTAGACAAGGCAACAGTCAGTCAGACAAGACAAATGATACAGCAGCACATTTCCTGGAAGTGTCACATAAAATTGTTTCAGTCTCAAGATCATTGCATTTGCCTTCTGAAAACAATCCAGGCCATACTTAAATATTTATAACAAATTACTACATCTTTATAAAATGTCAGATTTGCTTAGTGCATGTGATTCAAGAAACACATAGGTATTTCCCAAAATGCATGGCAGTCCATTTAGGAGGAGGAGATGTTTCTAATTTTCTGTAGGAAGGAGAAGATTTACATCCTCCTGTTTTTTGTATCAGTCATGCAAGTCCGCGTTGAAGAAGTTTAATAACATTTCCCCCCCCGCCCCTTTTTTTTAATGCACACACTAATCAATTAAAAAACAACACTGTGATATATAAGGGAGAAAATTCTAATAGCTGGAGATCAGTAACAAAACTTTAATTTACCACAGTATGACAAAAATTTGAACTTAAGAAAGTGTGACCCTAAAACACCAATAAAGCCATCCTCATCTCAACTGCTGCTACAAGTGTCAAGCATTTCACTTGAGATTAAATATCGCATGAATCCAATGTACTCAGAGCTCATTTATATGCCATATGCACATAAGAAAACATACAAACTATGCAAATCCATTTTTAGCCAAAAATATTACTCGTTATGCATCTTAAATATATTTTTAGCAAAAAAAAATCATCAGTTCTTATATTGTATAAGAGCAGGATTGTTCCTCTATAGAACCATCAATTAAATATTTTCATATACATTCAGTTAATGAAATGCAAAACATCTATTTTACTACCTCTGAAATATAAATATGTTCAACTCCACTATTCACATGGTGTACCTGGCAAAGTATCATAAGTGATGTTGGAAAATACAATGAGTAATAATGCCAAGTCTGATAAGGTTAGATAATGTTGACACTGATGCTGTAACTCTTATATTTTTAATCTCCTAAACCCAGGGGACACACGTTTGGTTTATGTTTAACAACTGATCTGTCAACACAACAGTATCTTAGAAAATCAGCTGTTCACAGAAAGGTGATCTGCTTTTTCTCAGTACTGAGACTGAATAAGGTAAAAAGTCAACTTATCACAGTCAGTCATCATCATAGATCAAATCCCATGTTGGCAAAGCCCACCTAAACCCCTCTTGAAACACTTTTGTTTTACTTGCTAATGGTCAGAAATTTTCGGTTTGACATGCTACAGAAAACAGAAAATGAGCAACACTCCCAATAAAAGGCCAAACAGTCTCACTGAGAAGCGAGTTGCAACTAAAGTCTTCCACGCAGTGGACACAAAAACCAGACCGAAAATACATAGCACATGCAGCAGCAATTTTTTTTTTGATCTGAACGTTGGACTGATTGTACAAACCTGTCCTATAGAAGGGAGGCAAAGGAATGCTGGCACTGTACTTTATAATATATTCAAGGAATAGTATTCAGAAAGTAAAGTGTTTAGGTATTTATAGACAGTGCTTATACTATTAACTATGGCTCTCCAAGCTCCAGATGAAATCAGGAACAGATGCTTTATTTTCCTTGAGACATTTTTGCAAGTTCAACCCAATACACTGGAGACATACCCACCTCTGGGTGCACACCCCGCAGAGCTGCGCTGTTACACCTCACTGAGAGCTTTGGCCAAGAAAAGATGATTTGCCTGTGCAAAACCGGGTAGAAAAAATAGTAGGCCTAGCTGGGCTAGGTTTAACGCAGCGTATCAGATGGTTAGCATCTGAAAAGTATTCAATAATATATGGTATCAGTGCATGATATACTGCATTTCTTTCAAGATGACTGGACTCGACCATTTGTGTAAAAAAGCTCAACTGAGTGACGCTGCAGCAGCCCTCAGGAACGGTGCTGAACCGAGAACACAGGCAAAGTCCTGTCTCGCACCAGGGCATGGTGGAGAGCCAGTCTGCTCAACCACCCCCGGTCATGGCTCATACCTGCTTTCATGAGGCAACACCCAGAGGGGGGAGATGGTAATTTGGTCCCTTTATTCATTCAATCCTTAATCTCTCTATTGAGACTGACAACTGGGGAGACCATTAGTGTCTGCTCTGCTGGGACTTTCTATTATTAAGGCTACTTAAACTTTTTAAAGTAAATTGCGTGTGTCAAACTAACATCATACAGTGATGGGCAAAAAAAACCACTACACAACTGCTCTCCCCTTCTGTTGATCCATCCAGGAGCAAGGAGGATGGTAAATGACACAACTTGGAGACTTCAGCCAATTCTCTGCATTCCCTCGAATTCTTTCACTTAACTGGAGGTCAATGACTAGGCATACATGCTCCTCTCAAAGCCCTGCAATAGTCATCATGCTGATACACCTCGCCTAACTTAAACCTTATACAAGATTGGGTTTAGACTAGTTTAATTTCCTTCTACAGCCAATGGAGATAGAGAAACGGCTGTAATACAGCCACAGGATGTGTGTCCCAGGTTCTTTCTGGCCTCTTCGTCTGACCACAAAGGGAGCTCAGCTCTAATTTTCAAGCACTTCTACTTAGACGGTGTGAACCCCATACATAACAAGGAACTGGCCATCCATTAAATAAAGTATTTTGCTATGTCAAAGCTTCCATCTTCCAAAAGAAAGAGCTAGAAATTGGTTATGAACTGCCTTCTAAACTGTAATTATAGCTCTGAGCTCCCCTCTTCAGCCTACAGGATTCCCAGCACCTTTTAATCACTGTTCATTTATCTACCATTTAGCATCTTTAAACAGCAAAGGCATTCCTTGTGCCACTTCCAGTATATCTAATCTTACACATGCAAAACCTTAAGTAGAAAGTAAGTATGATCCTTGACCCTATTAAGTCACAGGGAATTTGCTGTTAACTTTGATGGGGTTTGGATTTCACCCCACCTCCTGATACCCAGAGAGCTGTAAGGCTTGTTATTGATCATATTTGCAAATGAATTTAAATCTTCAGGATATTTTTTTGGATCTCTGAATATAAGATCTTTTTTGGATCTCGTAACATTTAACCTGTGGATCTTCTCCCTCTTTCCGCTGGATGTAATGTCAGCTGTTTAAAATACAGGTATGTTCTTCGAAGTGAACAGGATTGCCAGCCTGCAATACAACTCCAAAACATGAATTTTAAAAAGAATAGTTCTTCAATTCAGACATGCATTCAACTGAATTATGGCATTTCTCCATCGTGTCCTCCTTCCCTCTCTTTTGCTAGTTTCTCTACTGCTTTTCAGAAGGAAATCAAATGAGAAAAGGGAGAAATGCTAAAGGGGAAGTTTAAGTGCATAAAATTTAGTCAGTTCAAAGTTACGGCTTCCAAAGGCACACGCTAATTCAGCCGCTAATTCAGCCAACTGCACAGTTACTGTAAGGCACACACATTAAAACCTGATACTGTAAGGGTCTACAATGCACAGACACCACAGAACCGTTACAGTTCTTGCAGGAAAACGTACCTTTATACATATGAACTTGCTGCCTTAGTTTATTCTTCTCTGTTTAAATTCTTCAAGATGTATGTAACTAGCTGCATCACTGTTTGATTAAGTACCCTGACATTTTAGCTGGATGTTTCAGAGATTTATGCCCTTCCATCCAAAAGGGGCAAAAAGAGAGGCAAAGACAAACAAAGGGCTGTGGAGCAGTACGACCGTGGGAATGAGGTGCCCTCACATGAAAACAGAAGAGCTCTTTAGATGAACAACAGAACAGCTAGCCTACAGATTGTCGCTCATTCAGCTTTCTCTAAAATACAGGGAGTTTCAGGAGCACCATGTAGAGGAATTAATTCAAACAAATGAAAAAGTTGTCAAATTTCCTCCCCTGAACTACATTCTGCAACTGAAGAACCTGATGTCTGCACTGCCCCACCTCTCTCCCTCACCACCGTACTGGCACCCAAACCACCACCCTACGGACAGACGAGGGACAGGGGAAGCATACACACAGATATCCCAGACTCATCCTCCTTGCTGACTGCAGAGCACGCGTATGGAGACAGAGACAGAAGGCAATCCAGACTAGGCACTTAATTTGGGGATTTTGAACATCCCTCTGGAGAAAATACTTTTCATTCACTAGAAGAGAGTACCAGGGTAGACTGGCTTGAAAGTGTCCAAATTTGACTAGCCTGATGTTTCAGTAACACCTGAAAGACTTCACAAAATGACCCGCTTATCTTTCTTGCATCCATTCTTATATTAGCAAATACAGGAACTATTTTTCCTCATCTAATATAAACTGAAGCGCATACTTTTCATATAGGTATGTGAGGGCACAAGATTATTCCCATTTCTGTTTTGGATACTGAGACCCAAATACAGGATTCAGCCTCAGTGGTGGTTCCTGCTGTCCTGCCACTACTGCCTCATTTCAAGTCCTTCCCTAAGACATCCAGCTCGGAGCAGGTGCACGGGTGGATCTGGAGAGGCAGGCAGGTCTGCCTGAAAGTACAAGCACTGTGCTTGCGAGTACGTACCTGCTCGGCGCACTGCCTGCTTCCCATCTGTGGCAGGAATAAAAAAGAGAAAAAAGTTCGAAATCAGGTAACACAAGTGGATAGCTACAACTGGAATGTTTGCAAAACAAAACCAAAAATATCCCAAAGATTTTCTGCTTTTTTTGTTCTCCTGAGAGTAACCAATAAGCACACAATTTTGAGATAAGCCCATCAGATCTTGCTAAAAAGAGTATCTGTGATGATGAAAATAGTGAGTAAAAAGGTTTGCTTTTAAAAACAACATTGTCATCAGCTCTAATAAAAACACCAGAAGCAGCAATGGAAAAGTCAGGAACTGAAAAGAAAACATTCAAAAGAAAAAAAAAAATTCAAGTCTTTTTGTGGGTTTTTATTGCACATCGATTACTTTACAAGCTCTTATTAGTTATGCATGCTCTGAACATATATTTCTATAATATAGTCAACAGTCATTATTTTGGTTAAGTCATTTGTGCACATGAAAGAAAATCAGGAAACCCATTCCACCATTCGAGAGGAAGGTCTTCAACTACAAAATCTGTCAAAGGTTTTACTCTTAAAAAATGTTTAAGGAAGCTTAACACACATACTGACCGATTCCTATGCTCTGTCCATCTGCAGGGCAGGGCAATTTCCCTTTCCCATGCAGACAAGGATTAAGCCTCTATTGACTTAGATGGTGCAATAGATAGTGATAGATAGGTATTTTTGCCGAATGAAAGAGAAAGAAGGAAATTAAGTAGCCTGCAGCTGTTTGTAAGACTTTTCAATTTACTGATAACAATCAAAAACACCAGAATTATTTTGGACCACACAAAAATAAAGCACAGAAATAAACCTACATTAAATAAAGAAGTCAGGTACTGAGAAGTACTTTAGTTCTCTCACATCTACTCAGGTCCTAAGGTTTTCCAATTGCTGCATGGGCATGTAGTAGTTAATGAACAAATTTGATTCTTTATTCAGCTGTAACATAAAGCAATGCGTAAGATATTTAGTAACAATTGGAATTTCCTTGACAAAAGATAACCATTGGGAATTTCTAAAACTGACCCCATAAACCAAAACCAGTTATTTAATAACAGGCAAAAAAGGCACTAAGAGGATTTAGATGTCCATATATTTTTCACAAACTAAAGGCAAAAACCATTTGATTGGTCATCTTGTTTGTACCAAAAAAAAAAAAAAAAAAAATTAACTTGAAGTATTTTACAAGATTATCCTATATCTGCCCTACCATCTCAGTAAGAGGGAAGAGGTGCAGCAGCTAGCAGGCCTTTGGGTACCCAGCCTGTCTACAGCTCTAGCTCACGGCAGAGGAACTGGATGTGACCAAGGCGAAGCAACACACTTGCAAAACCATCCCAACCACAGAGCAAATCATTTCGAACATCTCATCACTACCAGCCAGCTAACGGGCCACGAGGCTGGACTGAAGTTTTGGCACTTAGCCCCAGGAACAAGAGTTCCCACAACTGCAACAGAAAAAACTACACCTCACTCAGCTTTACACCTTCCAAAGACAGCCCAACATATCCTGGGCTTTTACATCCAAAAAGAAGATTCCTTAGAGTTTCTTGAGCAGCAGACTCATCAGGCATTGGGAGGAACTGATTTAATGTAAAGAACCAATTTTACATGTGATTTAAGAAATGTGAAAGTTGAGTATCTCTAGTGATGATAAAAGGGCACAATAATTTGCAATAAAATACAAACTTGATAGTACAATTTGGCAATTCTGTTTTTTAACCAAGGAAATACTACATTTTAATAAATATCTACTCAGTACAAAGAAAAGTATTAGAAAAGAGTGAATTGTTGGGTGTATTTTTGATAAAACACAATTACTAGTTTTCAGTATTGCATATTTTAGAGGGAAATGACACTTCAACTACAATGATGAAAACCAGTGCATTTAAATAGTCCCATTCATTATTCAAAGACCACCTTAAAGACTGGTTATAATAGACAAAAAAAACGCATACAGGTTTTTTTCTTTTTGATAGTTTGCTGACTGTTTGTTTTGGGGTTTGGTGCACTTGGGAGGGATGTTTTTTTGTTTTAAACTGTACCCCACTGTATGTCAAAGTATACTTTGAAGAAACCCAGCACCAGCTCCATTCTGTCACACGATCTCAGAAACACAAGAGTAGCTAATAAGCTTTTGAAACCTTCCACATAGTACATCTCAAGTAACTTTTGACACACTCAACAAAATTCCTATTAAATGGAACACACGTACACTTCTAACATCTGATATGAAACAGTTAAAAAACATTAATTAAATGGATTTTTCCAAATCAATTAAATACCTTCAAATAAAGAATAAAACGGGAGAAGAAAGTATTTCTCAAATGAAGCTGCAGATTGCATAGCAAACACCTGCACCATTGCCACGGTCAGACACCTGCAAGCTTCAAAGCCGAAGTCCAACCAAGTCAGGAGAAAGCAGAGATCACAGCACGGATATCATGCCCTCTAATCACCTACTATGGAGCAAGAAAGCACCTACTTCTCACCAGAGGAAAAAAAAAAGGAAAAAAACGCCAATGTTCATATATATGCACCTATGTATCTGTGTATGATATATCACTCTTTAGACACCTGCATCAAAATGCACGAGATACTGGAATTGCTACCTGCCAAGGTTTATGAGTGAACTACAGAAGCGACCATTCATTACAACAAGCAGGAGGGAAAATATTTCCAAAAGCCACAGAGACTTTACTTCCCTGCATCGCCTCCGAGCTGGCAGTTCAGCAGGAAGGGTTCAGCAGAGAGTGGGCTGCCCCGACGCTGCAGGGTCCTGAGAGCAGTTGCTCCTGTCCCTGCAAGGTTTCTTCGGAACATCGGGGATGTTTCACGTCTTGCTACCTTCCACTTGGTTTCCAAACAGGCCCAATGCATTACCCCCACCCTGCAACCCGGGGGAGGGGAGAGCGAGAAGGAACCCTCTGTGTGGGATTGTTTAAGATGTTTAGCCCAGTTTGATCCCATTCTCAGTAATTTGAGCAACAAAGGGCTCTGGCTCCGCTGGGGTGGGGAAGAAGGGTGCATCTCCTGTTGTGCCTGATCCTGCCATAAGCAAAGTAACTAATCCCCTTCTGAACTACTTGAGTCCCCCAAAGCAATTATTTTAGAAGACAGACAAAGACATCAGCCAGTCTGTATTATCCATATCCAGACATATCCATAAGGCTGTTGGATAAACTCAGATACATCCTTCATGCCCTCACTCGTAACCACCCAGTGCAGAGTCACCTCTCAGGGGGTGCCGAGTCGTGCACAGATTTGGACCTCCCCAGCAGGACGAGCCAGCAGTACCTGGCTGCGTCAGGCAGCCAACACATGGAGCCAGGACTCGGCACAAACAGCGACAGAAAGAAGAATTACAGAGAAACATCACAAAAATAGGAAGCATTAGAGGGTTCCCGACAAACCTACGGCATCTTAGGAGCTGTGGAGGCAAGAGGCATACGCTGCTCTGTTTGTCAAAACCTTCAGAAGGGCCAGGCTTTCAAGAAGGCAGGCAAAAAATGCAGTTATAGTTGCTATTCACCGAGCCCTGGCATCACCAGCGTAGAGTGCAGGAGGGTAAAGACAAAGTTCGCACCCCATCTGAAATTCTGTTTTAGAACTTCAGCCCTTTTGTGTAACATAAAAACATAAGAAAAGGGAGCAAACAACTCAGCTGCCAAAAGCTTGCCTAATTAGCGGGAATTTGTTTGCTTCGCATTTCTTGAATTCCTTTCTCTTTACAAGACAATTGACTAAGAAATACTCCTTTCCTCAAAAAAGCACCCAAGCAGAATAAATAGAACAACTAATATAAACTGGCAGCTGTAAATTAATCTATGTAGTAGGCAGTCCAGAAGGCTTTGTTCATCCCGAAGGCTTTGTTGGCTACAAACCAGAGGAAAAAAAACCAACCCCAAATACTCATATACATCCGCAAACTGTTCATTAAACAGCAGCATTAATACTTAATCTCACCAGATGCTGGGACGAAACAAGCATCACAGTCTCAGCAGACTGAAGCGCTGTTGTGCCAAACAAGAACTGTTACCATGCTGGTCCAATCGTCTGAAACACAAGCAGACGTGCACGCATGTGTAAAATTCTTCTATTGCTGCCTAAGTTCCTTCCAAGGTTCTCATGCTTTTTAAAATGATATCATTTGAAGCTGTTACACACAGATTATTACAGATTACATTTACGTTTTCCTTCTTCAGATGTACCTCTGTACCCTCAATTCACACTCATACACTCTTAATGCAGAATTCTGAGTGATTATACCTATTTTTCTCATATTTATTTTCATGTTCTTGTCAATTTAAATGAAGCCAAATGTAAGAAAGAGGTCTGACTTTGCACAGTAAACCATCCTAATCTATAACCTCTTTGATAAGGAGAAAAAAATACAGCTGTTCTGTAACAGCTAGTACAGTGCTATGTTATTAAGTGCTTTTTAGTCAAGCCTATCTCAAACAAGTTATTACATCTTAATCACTCTGACAACTATAGAAGAATGTTTATCAAAACCCCTGATGAATAGTTTTAACTATTTCTTTAACACTGAGCTGGGAATGAGAATGAAAACAATGAAGGCTGATTCTAAGTGTTTATCATATTCAGGTGATGATATCTGCCTCACAGATACATTACCCAACACAAAAATATAGTGCTATATTCAACACAAATACAACAGCATGTTCATTTCAAGCATCCAGATCTAAGCTCCTTCTGAGTTTTGCAAAGGCAAAGGCAATGTCACTAAGAACAATTTATTTTTTAACCTCTCTCTTGATTTATGGTGTCATATGGAGGAAAAAAATATCATTATATATAGCTGCTCACATTACATACTGCAGTATGCAAATATCATGGGGGAAAACAATCAAAATAAATCACAAGCCTCTCCTTCATTGCCATTTAAATGTATTTCATGCAGAAAAGTAACTTCTAGCTTATTACTTGCAGCAGTAACATCAGTGAGAGCTTGTCACAGCTCATATGCCAGAGCTGCAAGAATGAAGTTCATCCTGTGCTGGAGACATACCTCCATAAACAAAGTGAACAGGTGCTTGTGAAAATACCCTCTTTATGAGGTCTGACTTTTAGGGCTTTTTGATCCATAGAACCATGGCCAAAGAAAGCTGCCAGTTTCACGTACCCACAGAATTTAATGCATTTAAAAAAAAAAAAAAAATTAACTGAATTATTAACCAAGTCAGTTTATAGAGCAGAAGAGTAAGTTTTTCAGGGAGATGCTGCAATGATAAAACCTTTGCTATGCTATAACATTAAAAACAGAAGTAAAACCAACTGAAAGATAAAGGCAGCACTTATGACCACTGACACCTTATGATTTGTGGTGAATCCATTACATTTTGGAGGCAGTACGCTGCCGAGGCAGTAGACAGAAAAGCATCTTTCATTGAGAAAGTACTCGCATAGCACCTGTTCTTCAGGTACATTTTCCCCCATCTGCATTCTCCATTTCACCTGAACTGGTCTTGAACCAGAGCTGGGTGGTTTTGTGGGTTTTTGTTTTTTTTTTTTGATCCTTATGTCTGTCAGATACTTGATTCACAAAAGTGCAAGACCATCAAGGTTGAGGTTGAGCATGAAGGAAATGCAGAACAGCAGTGCGCAGAGTGCCTTGCTTATACTCAGAATAGACATTAAATAGCAGCGGTCTCCCAACCACGTTACCTGAGACTCTCAACAGTTAATTCCCTGACATCCATATAGATGCGCGAGGTACACGTAAGCCTATAATATTTCTGTATGTTTCCCAAGAATAGTTTGGTTTACAGGAACAGACTCAAAGAAGAAAACCTCACATATTTCCAGAGTGCAGCTACATGATCACAAAATGCCTTGATATGAGCGCTCGGCACTACACGAAGCCTGGGTTTATATTCCCTATAGAACACCAGAAGACAGATTCCCCCAACTGGCACAAGAATCCTAAGGCTCAAACTTGAGCTACTTTATTTCAGGCACACTAAAGTACTAGCCCCCACATGCCTTCTCTGAACTAGTGTTCTTTTCTGACCCACGGACATCTAAGTTTATTTAGTACTTACAGAAGGAAAATTCTGTCCCTTTCCTGACAACTCTCTCCTTCCTGCTGCCTCTTGTGCTGCCTAGAGCTAGGAAGATCTTCCTAGTTCACTGCCACCTCGGTGTAACATTCAAATCTTTCCTAAAGTTGAATTCACTCAGAAAGAAGCACACATATTTTTATATATGGTTTTGTTCACATTCCTTTTTACACTCTACATTATCAAGATGTTTATAAACATCTAAGGTGAGTCTCCCTTCTTCTGTTCTGTACCACCACCTACCGTGCTGGACCTGCTAACCCTGCCTCCCAACACCACCGGCACATACTGTAACCAGGCTCTAGGCAGCTCCAAACCCTGCAGCCTGAAGCTCCAGCAGCTCTGCCCTCTCTGCCCTGGGGTGAGTCAAGCCCTGGCCACACTGGTCTCACCACAAACACAGCACGTAACCATCTCACCAACACAGAAGAAAGCCTCTACTCCCCATCAAACCCCCTTCGGTAATGCCTGGACACGAGTGGTCTCTCCTCTGAGCTACTCCCACATCTCCGCCTTAGCAGTCCCCACGCTCAGGATCAGCACATGTCCAAGAGAGCTGTTGGCTTGGGCTTTGCACGGCACCCCTTGGGCTTGTGCTTCCACCCAGGCTGAAGGGAACTGCCGCAAGCCCCAAATGCCAGCCCTGGCACGGCCACCGGCAGCTCAGCTGGGAGACACCAGAGAAAGGACAGCAGAAACGCAGTTGTCAAATCCTGACCCCAGGTGAACTGCTGCACACATTCATGCCATCTGCGTCTGGAGGGACTACATCACTAAAAAGTGGAGAAAACCCTAGATGTAAGTGCTAAAAGGATTCCAGCAAACTATCAACGTACCCATTCCTAACTCGGTACATTGTGCAATTCATTACAGGAAGGATTATGGCCCCAGGGCACTGTGCTCTGGCCAAAACACACCCACACACCCCTCCTTGCAGTTCCTTCCTGGACAAACCCCAGCAAATAAATATTCTCACCGCTGACACGGTGCTGTCAAATGCTAGCGGAAGCGCTCAGTACCTCACAGGAGCAAAACCATTTCCAACTTCCAGAGGGGAAAAAAAACCCAACCAAACAGCTCCAGGCCACAATGTCACTTCACCGAAACATAAACACAAAACAAATTTATATGGGAACAGCAACTGTGCTCATTTCTTCTACGTGCATGTGTATGTATGTGCATACATGCATATATATTGTGCTGCTGTCTGACAGAGGCTTCTACTAGCAGCTGCAGGAGGCAAATGCACCCCCTGCTTAATCCCCTCTCCACGTGGGAAAATAGCTCATTTTACTAGGAATGCATGCTGTATATTGTCTGTATCTATGTGTATCATTAGGCATTCTTTTCTCCCTGTCATGAATGAATTGGGGAAGAGTCACTGATTTCTAATGAGGAAGGGCAGAAAGGCAGGGTGACAATAAAGGGACCCTGTATTAATCAAATGTCCAGCCCAGACAGCAATACTGAGGCCTTAATCTCTGTCTGGAAGAAGTGTTGCTTAAAGCTTTCACGCGAAAAGAAAAAGATTTCACATGGCAGGTGCTGCACTTGCTGTAGAAGCGAAGAACTCCATTATCCCAGATGTCTGGTGAGTATTGCAAGAGAAAGAGGGAAAAGAAGAAAGGAAACAATACAGGCAGCAGCCTCAGTGCAGAGGGAAGGGGATTTCTTGCTAAATTCTCACATTGTTATGCATTAACAAATTTAAACAGACTAACAACATGCCAGGTCAATGCACTTGTTCCTCATCTGTAAGCAACTCAGAGGAGGCCACGTTTTGTTACAGCACCTGCAGACCCGTGGTACCCATGCAGGACAGGGGGCACGCAAACCACAGGCCTGCCTAGCTCCACGGCACAGCTCAGCCTTTGCATCCCTCATGCTGGCATCCTGCTTCCCTCTCTTCCCTAATGCATGCTCCTGCCTCTTGGCTCAAGCACCTCAGGACTCTTCTTTGCCCATCCAAAGTCATGTTGGCACTGCTGGTGCCAAACTCTTGTCTATGCTGCTTATGTCATCTGGAAGAGCCTTCATGCACCTCCCTGCCTCATCTACTTCCCAACTCATTTCAAACCCCCCCCCAGGAGAAAATGTGTCTTTCCCTTATTGCCTGAGCCTCTTAATTTCTCTCTGAGTTACTAATTATCTCTGTAACGGTATTATTTAAGTCAGTGAAGTGTTTTGGCTGAAAAATTGTGTGGAAGCCTCTTCAAAATTACCTGACACAGAAAACCTACCCTGTGCCTCTGTCATATTAAAATACATATTTAAGTGAGCAGGGAAACACTACTGTTTATTACTTATATTAGAAATTCAGGTCTTGCCTCTTCTGGGATGTCTCAAATGACTGGAAATGTCATGTCAGAGTAATAAGCATCACTAATGATGTGTGGAATTAGACTCTATAACTCGAAAGTTATAAAGCAGGTATGTTTATTGCGCGCAGATGCACGGGGGATCGCTCCTCCACAAGCGTGCATGCCCGAAGTGACGAACCATCCCACATTTATACAATAAAACAAATGAATATTCAATTAATGCCTATACATATTCGTTACCTAAACCCGCTTACTCTCGCTTCGTATGTTAATTAGCTTATCAGTCCGTTTCCTGGAATGTGGTGGTCTTGCAGGTTTGTAGGTGATTCATGTTCTTGTGACCATCCGATCTTCTTCAGCAAGGAGACTTAGCACTCCCTTCCTCTAGATAGCATTGGAATATCTCTCATCCTTTTCTCATTCTTTTTTAAAATAGCCCCTTTGTTAGAGGAAGAAGGGCAGCGTCTCCCCGTCTCCCCTTTGTTAGAGGAAGAGGGGCAGGCGTCTCCTCAAAACTGTAGTTGTCTCCTCAGAGCTGTGTGCCTATGTGACCAGACACCGCACCCATGACCAGTCACCGTACCCACTTTCCTGAGCAGACATATACAATCACAGTCGGTGTCCATTGTCCCCATTTCACACTATTTCTCCATATCACTGCAAAAGTGCCAAAGGAAAAGAAAAATCCTTCTTCTTACTTTGATTTTGGATTATGTTCAGGAAGATGCACCACTTCGGCACAATTGCCGAAGTATTTCCACCATCATCCCAGTTCACAACCTAGAGCTGAGCCATGCTGGTCCTCCGTGGAAACCTCCAACACAGCCAAAAAAGACTTTGGTGTTTGAAACACTGCTACAGTGAAAAGCGAAGCAGTCAAGAGAAACAGCAGTCCCTTTCAGGCTTGCTGTGTGCATCATTGAAATAAAAAAAATATATATTTTTCTTCCTTCCTTCACAGATGAACTACAAGCAAATAAACTGGCAGGTTTCCCAGACCTGGTGAGCACTTCACACAGCCTAACCTTCCCAATCATCAGCTTTGTAACACAAAAGCAACACTGACATTTACATTTCGCAGGCTAATCTCTAAGACCTACACAGATTTACAACTCCTTAGCTCAAAGCACCTGACTTCAGTATGTTCACCCAGCTGTACTGAGCGTGTATCTCATGCTTATTTCTCTCCTTCCACTGCTCCACCTCGTTCTGTCATTCTTCTTTCATCACCCTTCCCCGAAAGCAGCCTCCTGTTTTTATTTACAATACAATGATCCCTAGCCATTTTACATAAAACTTTTATCAGTCATGTTCATATCCCCAAAATAATGTTGCAGTCATTCAGTTCTCATACAATATATAAGTATTCGCCTCAACTCTCTAGGCCAGATACCCTTCCAAAGCCATGCCACAGTTTATCATAAAAATCTCCTATCTGCAGCTACAGCAGTGGTAGGGTAATACCAGGAGAAATTACAAGAAAGGTTTGCTGGAAGACATAAACATTTATTATGTGAATACAGTCTGACGAAATATTCAGCAACAACTACACTGCAGCAAAAGAACTGTTTCACCTTCAGAAATTAACTCAAATATTCATTTATGAAATGTAGGAAATCAAGTTTGGGTCATTGTTACCCAATCTCATGTTATCCAGAGAAAGTCTGTTACTAACGTATTACAGATGACAATTTGAAGAGCAAAAAAACTTCAGGTCTGAATTTTTCAGTGGTTCTTCCCAAAGCAGATAAATATTTCACACACACCCTGAATACATGTGCTGCAGCTGTAGCTGCTGGATAGAGGAAAATCAGTGGTATTACATTACCTTGCCCAGGCAAAACACAGCATCTACACTACTCGCAGACACACACCAAAGCCTTTATGACACGGCGTGTTTGCAAAGCATCTGCTGCCGGAGATCCTCGTTCCTTGTTCCCTCTTTCAAGGGCTCCTCATCTATACAAGCAACTGCCTTAAACCTAAATACATCAGATGTCAAGATACAGACAGAGATTTAGAAACTGAAGTGTGGCATTTTCTTCTTCAGTATGGTCTTGGGAGTAAAAAGAAAAAGAAAAAGGCACAAATTTGGAGGAGTGGCAGTGGGATACAAAGATCCTATGTCCCAGGAGGACTGGTGTGATGCAAGGCTGTGCCCAAAGAGAAGCTGCAAATGGGGAGTGAGGAGGGCGTGGAGAGAGCAGGAGGATGTCCCCCCGGCTTTGTTCAGAGGACGGAGGAGTTATATCTAATAACGAAATGCCTCATTGGACAGCGGTGGTCCTTGAGGTGCAAATGTGTTCAGCCAGACACCCATCAATTTCAACTGCCACGTGTTTTCTCAGTCTCCAGACTCCAAAGAGCTCATGAAAACTGTGCAAACGGCACCAAGGGCAAGCTCCAAGTAGCCCACTGAGGCAGTGTGCTGGGAATAGCCTGTGCTGCCCAGGGCGGGTTAAAGTTACCATTTCAGACTTTGTTCTGGTCAGCATGGTACGAGGCTTTCAGGAAATCTGAAGTGAAGTAAAAGTCAAACCCAGCAAGCAAATCCGAAGTGTGAAGGTGACTGACGCAGCTAAGATGACTCAACAGCACATTCCTGCTGAAATGGGAACACTTACACTCTTTGCCATGCACAATGCTCCTGTTGCTGGACCCCAAGGGGGGAGCTTGTTCAACTCACTGAGCAGGCACCAAGCCAAGGTGGGATGTGAATGCTCTTCTGATGCAGCAACAGAGGGATCCTTCTCTCACAGGACTGCTGAGCTGGATATCACACATGAAACGAGAGTGAGCTGATCACTGACATTCAGGGATCTTGGGATTATGACAATAAGGTTAGTGAAACATTGGCTCATAACCAGCCATGGTCAAAGCCTTGGAAATTAACTGGGCCAAAAAGCATTAGAAACAGCTAGGGGAAAAAATATAAGTCGTCCTCAAAATGCCACTGAACAAACACACAGTTCATAAACCAAAGTCCACATCTCAAATCTTGCATGAGGTTCTGGCCTCCCCACCCACAAAGGAGACACCAGCTCCCACACAAGAATGGTCAACACAAGCCAAAACTCTTCAGAAAGGCACAGAGGAAACTTTGCAGAGAGGTGACCTAGTGCAGCACAACTTAGGTGGCACATGGATGAACTGTTAATTGCCCTTTCTAACAAAAAAAAGAAAAAAAAAAAGAAAAAAAAAAAGAAAATCACAGGAAGCTGGGAGGAGCCAGTTTAAGAACAAGCAAGAGGAGAGCATCTCTTCTTTCAATCTCTGCAGCTCCTTGTCAAAGGATGCTGTAGATGCCGAAAGAACATATGAGGTCAAGGGAGAGCACGCAAATGCACAGGAGAAAGAAAAAAAAAAAATCTACTGAGGCACAACAAATACACAAAACCACACTTGGCTCTTAAAGTCCCAGAGCTGATAGTATCCTAGAGAGCCTTTGGAAGACGTAACACACTGTTTTTTCTTTTCTTTCCCTTTCTCTTCCCTAGCCATCCACTTCTGGCCACTCAATGAGGCAAGGTGGAAGAGAAGCTTTTGATCTAGCTGAGCCAGTACAACCACTCATTTTTCCTGTCTTACCTTGTTGTACCAAGGAAAGCCCACATGAGAAAATTTGGGGGAGGTCAGGACACTGTGGAAAATAACCTCAAATAAAACCCTCAGCCAATGGCTATAAACCTGTTTAGGCTCACATTTAGGAACTCACTGAGGTTCTAAATCTCAGAGGTAGAGAAAATACAAAGTTTACAAAGGAAAGTTAAGACTGTCACTGAAAAAGTGAAAAAAAGAAAAACTAAAAAAATAACAAACTGCCATCCTGCCTTTACTAAGCAGCCACAACGGGAATACAGGAAGAGCAATGAGCTAACAAAACCCAACCGGCACAGAAGTCATCAAAAATTATGTCTGATCTAACGTTCCACTTTGACAGGGCAACCTGTCAGTAGGCAAAAAGAAAAAGCAGCATATGCATCTTGACTTCAGTAAAGCTTTTGACACTGACACATGAACCGAGGAAATACATTCTAGGAGTACAAGCTAGGTGCACAAGTAGTTTAGAAAATCAGTAACTCAGTAGTCATCAATGTTTCCTTAGCAAACTGTCCAGCAATTTCTGACAGGGTCCCATATGTGTCTATTCTGGGTCCAGTTTTGTTCAACAGTCCCATTTGTGACCAAGTGAACAGAGATGACACTTGTAAAATCTGTGCCTGACATCAGAATGGGTAAAGTTTCAAGGCCTTTAGAGAGAGATCGGATCCACATTTCAAAGTAATTTCAAAATGCAGAAATGGTCTGGAATAAAGAGGATGCAATCAATAACGTGCAAAGTGCCAGATTTAGATAGAAATAATCAACTCTACAAATGTAAAAACAGGAACGAACTGACTAAGCAGCAGTACTGGAGGAAACCACCTGTTAGACACAGTGAATCAAAAACTACATGCAAACAAAAATATCATGCTGACGGATAAAAGACACCTCTCGGGCTGAGACATGTTAGTAGTGGCTGGGAAGAAAAACGCAGAGGCTCATCTGTGTGAATAAGATATGCCAGTGTGACTTAGGACTGTGATTTAAAAACAACTTAAACCGATGCAAAAAATAAAGTGACACTGTTGTAAAGTAACCCATGTTTAATTAATTTAGCATAACTTGATAAAGAAATCTTAGGCTACTTATCCAAGTTACTTGTGTTCCTCTAGGTCTCTCCACCTCAACAAGGGACAGTGAAGCATGAACATTGATACATTTATTTTTCACTTAAATAATTTCGCATGTGACCACTAGACAGTATTAAACTACACTAAATCTCACCAGTGAATTTGCTCTCTGAGAGAAGTAACTTCTACATCATCCCATTTTTGCTAAAAAAATTACTTCAATAATATACATGAAAAGCTGAGCATTTGCAGCTGCCTATTGGAAATGGAGTGAAGCAAAACAGTCTGAGGCAAGTGCCAAACCTCTCCTGTGTCTACTCAAAACCAGCCCAGGTCTCACCACTTCTGCAGAGCTAAACAGCTTCTTCGTTTCAGAAAGAAGTTTTGTCCCTCTTTACATAAGAAAACTGGTTTAGATGCACCTTTTATTTCATAATTAGAAGCATTCAGCATACAGGATTGTTGTATTTCTTACTATTAAAATCTTTACATATGAAAAACTCCCTTAGCAAACTGGCACCTGCCATCCCTTATTACAGCGCACTGCTTTTGCACTTTGACTTTTAAAGCAAAGTAAATCCTATTTAAACATAACTCCCTGCTCACTACATCACATTATTTCTACAATACAGTCAGTGACATGAGGGGATTTTCAACAAACTGCCAAAAATGCTTCCTCTATTTCAGGAAACATTCATTCTCTAAATATAATGATGCACACGATTATATTAATCAGAAATAATCCTGAAGTCCCTGTTCTCCATAGGTAACAACAGATGTATTTTCTGTAGTCTTTCTTAATAAGTATTATATCCATATACCATCATATTATTATTGGGCATATTTATACTATCAGAAGAAACCTCACGCCTACATTACTACCATGATGGAAAGCGTTACAGAGAGCCAAGTGCACGTGCATACCAAATCAGTTCCAGGGTGGCCAGGCCTGAAGCAACCTAGACCAGAAAAGATGAGCTCAAATAAGGAAAACAATGAGAACAAAAAGCTGAAAAGGTAGGACAGACAAATAAAGCAGCAATTAGACACAGAGGTAGTGGGGTCCAGTGATGTGACCAGAACACCTATATGCCAGTCCCAGGTTTGACAGCAATTTCTCAGTGCTGTTGAGAGTGTCATTTAATTTCTCTACATTTCTGATTTACAAGCAAGAGAGATGCTGATTCCAGATTTACTGTGATATACAGTGGTACTGCAAAAAGTAATGCACTAGTGTTTGCACCAAGCTATGGTTCTTAGAAGGAACAAAAAAGATGAAAATAGAGAGTAGGTAAGTGCAAGGGAGGAAAAGAACAAAATGAAAGGAACACAACACAAAAATGAAACAAGGAATTTGCGGCAAAAGTTTGAAACTGACTCTAACTCAGGATTAAAAGTGTGAAAAATCATTAATGCTTCTGAAATACAGTTTTTCGTTTAGCCATGTTACTACAGCCTAAGACAAAAACTCTGCAACCCAGCACAAAGCAAGCTACCCTCTTCATACAAGCTATACAAATAATCATGTAAAAGAAAGAGGTGTGTTTATTTAAGTTATATTCTCCAGTATTGACGGATCACAGTGAATCAGGACACGCTCTAGGAAAACAGCTTACTAAAAAAAGAATTAAATAAATGAAGGACAGTACAAAAATTGCCGGTTTGGTTTTTTAAGATTTATTTAGGATACACTATCAAATTGTCCTTGTGGCAAAGACTTCTGCTGGCCAAAGGCACCTCCAATTTCCCCAAGCTTCAGCCGCTTGTTTTCAGGAAGAAAAGAACACGCTGTGAATGTCCTAAAAATTGGCTTTGTTGGCTCAGACTTCTGCTTTGAATGGGGCACAGGTTCATAGGCAACACAATATCAGAAATGACTAATGCTACTCAAACTAACATATGCCTCTATTTTTACACTGTCCTCCGTTCTTCTGCCAGATGCCTCTCTTCATTCATTTCCTTAATGAAGCTCGGCTATTTAAGCCCCAGTGCTTTGATTTTAGAAAATGACATAAGATACTTTACAAAAATACATTATCATTATTATTAAGATGGCTGACTGCCTCAAATTAAAAAAAACACAAACAAACAAAAAAAAAAAAAACCCAAACACATTTACTTTATCTGTTCAAAGAGGTATTCAGTGGTGCCAATATTCCAGCCTCCAGAGGCTGAAACCAGCCACAAATCTCCAGCCAGCAAACCAACCACCTGAATTAAAACAAGCACAGGATATGCAGATACTCTTACACATAGAAGCGTACATGGCATTTTGTCTTCGTTTTGGTGGTGGGTTTTCTGCACTGGAAAGGAAATGGTCATGTAATATGGATAATAAAGTGTGCACCGGGATCCCAGATAAACATCCAGACCTGTGGATGGTTAGTTCATCCTGGGATCCCACTGAGCCTAGCAGATCTCAGTCTCGTATTTTGCTCACTGCTAATGAAATTAGCATTGTAAGACCTCCTGAAACCTCTCATTTTCTTTTATGCTCTCATCATACTCAATGAATTTATATTGCTAACTTGCATGGCCTTATCGTATATCCTGTTATGTGATTAATTTTTAATTTACCTTAATTGAAACACTGAGGAAGAAACGTAAAAGTTAAAAAGCAATATAAAGCCAGTGTTTCAAACTTGTATTTATTACTACTCTCAAGGGCACTATTCATCTATCTTGAGGAAGACAGAAAAGGATGGAAGGTCTCATTTGGATGTTTTTTGGCATAGCAAAGACTGCTGTGATAAAAGCGGACCACAGCAGTCCCAAAATGTTGTGCTGTTCTGGGTAGGGAAGGAATTACAGAGCAGATGCAACCTCTGAAAGGAATCCTCCCAACCCATCGTCTCTCTCATAGACGAGATAGTACCATCACTTCCAAACAGGAGGGAAGAGGCAAGGCTAGAAGTAACTCACAGCTGTAGATGCTCAGGATCCAGTGTCAGAATCTGCTGGAGCACAGCTCCGACCACATCCACAAATGGTGGCTGCACTGCCTGGGATCACACAGCATCTTAGGTCCCATGCTGTCCTTTAACACACTGGGCAGCTCCCAGACTGTCTAGGGGACATGCTGAGATGAGAAAAGCCAGATGTTGTTTACTGACCCTTAATATTAGAGTTTCTAAGTCAACCTACTCATTTCTATAGGCAGATGGGTTGCACTTCTGTACTGTCCTGTTATGTTCTGTGTAACAGGGTAAAAGATTAATTTTCTTTAACAGGTGAGATGGGCTTTGTATTTCACCTCACAGCTGTTTTTACTGACAAGTGAGATAATAAAGACAAGTTAAGCTTCTTGTATACAAAACCACTGGTAAGAGGAAAGAGGTTAGGCCCCCACGGGGGGTGGCAAGCAGAACGCTAGCACAGCTTTAGACTGTCAATTCAGTGTTAGCTTGTCCGCTTTATTTTTAATAAGCCATGAACTAGCAAGCAACTTTGGCTAACAGTTAATACTTTGACCTAGCACATATATAAATCCAGACATACTCCCAGGGAATGGGTTTACTCCCAAGGTCAGTTTAACCAGGGAAATAATTACATACACGTTTGGGTTGATCAAATCCAGCTGCAGTACTAACTGGGGCCAAGTGCACTCCGTGAATGATCCTTGTGCAAACATGCCACGAGGGGCAGCTAACAGGTATTACACAGACCAGAAACAAGCAGCCTGGTAATGCAGGGCTGGAGGAGAGGTTTCACAGCATGCAGTGACCCTCCTTCCTCCCACACCTTCCGCTGCCCGGCAGAGTGACTATGCAGGACAAAGCACCATCAGGATACTGAAGCAAAAGCTGTAGAAGAGAGTAATGCCTTTCTGATCAACCGACTAAATATGGGTATTCAGCAATTTGTTTTTAAGAAGTATAGGTTTCAAATGGCTCATGACATCTATGCTGCAGATAAGGGATATTGCAAGAATTTCCCTTAGCACTATGGAATTTACCAGGGCTCTTTTTCCCCCTCTTACACAAGGCTAATGTGACAGTTCCCAAATCCTAATGAACATACTGCTTCTTATTTGTATCTAACAGCAAATAATCAAAAGCACTTGCCTTGAGGGGCTATAAAAAAACTAGACCACTACAATTATTATTTCAGTTCTCACGTGCCCATAGTGACGATTATAGCCCTCCTAACTTGTTCAATGGATTCAAAGTATTTCTCTATTTTCTCCTCTGCTCATCGTAGCTTTTTAGGTAGGTGAACACAGACAGCAAAACAGCCTTTTATTTCAGCAACAGCTGTATCCAAATGAACTCAGCATACAGTAGGTAAAAAGATACACGGGACAGGCTGTAAAATCAGTAATAAAGTAACAGTAACCCTCGTGAGTAGGTACCACCCTCTCCTTGCCCATATTGGAAGGCTAAAAATACATCAACCATTTCCTGTAAGGGGCAAGAAAGGAGAACAGAAATCCCAAATTTGACCCCCTTACAGCTTGAGGGAGTTGAAATATGTCTTAAACTCACATCCTAGCCTTCAGGACGCTAACATTAAAAACTCATGAAACAAAACATATGAGCACAGTAAAAAGCACCCTTGGCCACCCTACTCCTGTCCCTAAATTTCCATGACTGACTAAACGGCCCACTTCACTAACCCACTTATTTTTTCCTTAAAAATATTAGGAAATGAAGTTCTGCCTGCCTTCCAAAGTAAGAATGGAAAGTGAGGAAACTGAGCACACTTAGATAAAATAAATCTCTTCTCCATTAATGGTAAAGACAAAGGTCATCCATTACAATGGCCAGCTGCCTGGGAGCAGAACCCACCTCTGACACCAGGGAATCATCTGCCTCCAACACCACCACACATACCTTCCAAAATCAGAATAACCAGTTCCCAACTGACAAGCCATGTCGACAGAGGCATAAGCATGGGGCTAGTATTGCCTTATGCAGTATTTCCGTGCCTGTGCACACCAAGGACTGAACTGGCACAGTGGGGGAACAGATGCGGGACATGGTCATTAGTAAACAAGTCCAGGCACTGCTTCTGCTGCTCAGCAGTAAAAAAACACCATCAGATTGTGGAATTCGGCCTTCCCTGAGCCCCTCTGCTACTCCAAGTTGCTCCTCATCTGGAGAAGATCCATGCTGGCCTGTCTGGTCACCACAGTCATGTAAATCTTTGTGCACCTGGATATTAAGCTTAGTCCAGAACTGGTATATTACTGGATTTGCTGTCATTTCAACCTGGGCAATTGTAGTACTGATCTGTATTTGCTACTGCGTCATTACTTAGAAATAAGCTATTGGTCTGGTGTCTGACACTGTACCCTGAACTATACCTCAGTGGGGATGCTCTAAGCCCTTAAAATCCTTCAAGTACTCATCCCTTAAATGGCTGACCATTAGTGATTTGACAGACAGCAAGGCAGCTAAGGCAAGAGAGGAATGAATGCCTGTAGAGACCTGAGACCTACACACAGTTTCAAGTACACACAGGCTGTAGGTTTGCCATGGAGAAAAGAGGGGCAAGAGCAGAATCATCAGTGTAGTCAACTGACAAGTCATCATCTAGTAATGGCAGAAAAGGTGGAGGACAGGCTCACTTTTTGGAGGCTAGCTTCATGGCAGCAGGAGATACTGACCCCTTTTTAAAACAAAAATCAAGAAATTACTGCTTACAACCTTGAAATTTTGATCGGCATGACCTCTCTTCATAATGTTAGCACAAACCTTGCAGTGTCCTAGTGACTGTCCAATCACTCTCGGAACGACTGACCTCCTGATGACATCCAACTGCTTCACCTAGGAAGCTGAATGCCCAGTGTAAACCTTTTGGTGCAAAAATCCTCACTGCCTTTTCCTGAATGTTTTTTTTTTTTTTTCCATGACTGTCATTACCTTCAATGGGATGCTCACTGCTCAAAACCTCAGTCAAGGGTGAAGGACAAAAACCATGGCAATGATGTAAGGGGAACTCTGAAATGATTACTAGAGAGTAAATCAATAGCCGTGTGCTACTATTGGGAGATAGCAATATGTGTGAAAGCTTCTGAGCCAAAAGTGGTTTCATCTTCAATCACAATAGCATAGTATATAAGGATTTAGTTCCCTTCAGGTATTAGAAGAGCACTTTAAATACCTGAAGTGTGCTGCTTCCACAGATCTCCAGAGGTCCCTCCCAGGCTCAACTGTTATGTGATACGAATGAGGTTAGAGAATATTAATAAGCCTATATACTGGTAGAATATGAAAAGACATTGTCATTTTAAAAATAAATTCATTTGTACAATGACTGTAGTAAGAATCCAGTTCTAAGGCTTATGCTGCATGTATTCTACTTGCCAGAAGAAATACAAGATACTAACGGGCCAAAGGATGGTTTCATATGGGAATAGAATTACTTCCAATGATGGCTGAATTCTCCTTCAGCAAGAGAATATTTACAATAACCCTTTTCTAAATACCTATATACAATTTGATAAAAGAAGAAAATCCACATATGCCTTTCTCTGAGAGAATGGTAGGCTGCTACTGCTATTAGTTCATTTTGAGAAAGCCTTGCAAACCTTGACCATCTTAATGACTCAGCTGTCCAAGACAACCACTGACAATGTCTTATTTTAATCATATTGTTGGGAGAAAAGCTCCAAAATGAAACTAATCTTTAAAGACAGGGGAATTAAGCTACTTTTCCCTGTAGGCTATGCATGTTCTCTTTGTCAGAGACTTTTACTGTGCACTAAAATGCACTTCACTTCCAAAGTACACATGTTTCAATGAGCCACATTTTCAAAAGCTAAGAAAACATGTTCTGGTTAGTGAGCTTGTCCACAGAATGATATATTTGTCTTCCAAGAAGCAGTTATGAAACAACAATTGGATCAGTCCTGCTTTATCTGTTGTCTGCCTGCCAGAAAAGACAACACTGTGATCAGTGCAAGCTCGCTTGGAGTAAAACAGAAGGTGAAACAGAAACAGCAGGAATATCTACAGCAGATGATCTGACCAGCAAACTAAAAGCACATCCTAAATTAAAACCTTAGCTTCTTCCTTCCTGAGCGGCCAGAGAAAAATTGATCCTGATGCCAGATCTGCTTGTACTTCCCTCATGAAAAAACATGGCTCAAAATCGGATCTTTTGGAGATTCTGTATGTGATTTCACATCTCTTCGGTTTGTGAACTCAGAGGTTTCCATGTGTTGTGAGACCCAGCTCCACATTCGCCTCTGATCGAACAGTAGGTGTTGTTCCTGCTCAGGTGGTTAAGAGGGACCTAATTCACAACACCATCCACATCTACTTGCAGCCTGTGGCTGCACAGATGGTGCCACACAACAAGACATCCCAACCTGCCTTCCTTTCCTGTACAGAAACTGAGTAAGACCGAAGCCGTTGTTATAGCTACAGATCTCCCTGAAATAGAAAACGCCAAACACCTGGTAATGACCACTCCACTAGCTCTCCTGCAACACTATCATATTACATGTTGAGTATCATACAATAAAGAGCCCTCTGTCTTCATTAAATGGATAAGGAAGTGGCAAGCTGGGGTTAGGGAGAGGAGGGCAGCGATGAGAGAACAGAGAAGCCTGCAAAACGTGTTCCATCCTGGACGATAGGTCTTGGAGAGCTGTAACAGTAACACCAGGCAACAGCCCAATCCTTTGAAAAAAAAAAAAAAAAAAAAAAAGAAAACTCAGACCCAAACCTTTAGACCGGGCAGAAAATTCCTCCTTTCCACAACACTCTGCAGGAAGTGCAATATACAGCTATAATGTTTTTTTGTACAGGTGCACACTGCAATTTTCACAATATTCAGTATTTTCTGACTTGAAGCAATACTTTCTATGATCCCGTAACAAAACAAGGAAAAGTCTGAAAAGAACTGAGGGATACCAGCTTGTCCGTCCTGCCTTAAGAACAGAGATTCACTTCTACAGTAATGTTAAAGATTTAAGACTGAAGGAGGCCCTTCACTGGGAAGGAAGATCATCACCTGCTAGCACAAGAGAAAAGGGTATCTCGGCACACTTGCAGGGAACCATGTGTCTACAGCTGTTCTCTGCAGTGATCTGCTATCTGCCTCCCAAGAAGCCAGCGCTGTGCTCCCCAGCTAGAAAAATAGACTTCATAATGAATTCTCTCAAATGAGCAAAAGAAGCAATGCTGGTTTATGACAGGTTATTCATTCCCTTAAAAATGCTTTATGCCTGTAATATCAGCCTTTGCAGTGTGAAGAACAGAACTAGTCACAAAAAGCATTCTGAAAAGAGGAATGTGCTTGTCTCCCCACCCCCCACCCCCCTCCCATCAGTCTCCAAGGTTTCACAAAGAAACCCATCAGGCTAGAAATCAGGAGCTTACGTATCTGTGGGGTATGAGCCTGGCACACCTGCACCATCCCCATAAATGTGGAGAGCTCTTCAGAGGGACTATGTTCCTGGGATGCTCTGCCACAACAAAACCATCAGGGAGGGTACAGCCTGCATCTGACATCTTTGGTCTGCAGGGAAAAGGGAAGAAGCCTCAGTGTACCTCTGCATCAGGTGTAGCCAGTGGCATGGACTGTCAGGGTTGCTACCCTCACAGGTATGGGGAGAAGAAGCTGCCTGTCCTTTGAATCTTTTTGCACCCACTTCTGGTTTCTCTCCTTTCTTGCTTGGGGAGAGAGGGAAAAGGAGGGAAGGAGGTCCCGTCTAGCCACATATCTTCCTACACTACCCAACAAGCATCCTGCCAGGACCAGTTACCCCATCACTGAAAAGATTTAGATGGTTGCCACTGCGTTACGAGGTCTCCTCCTGAGATCTGAAGGGATGTCAACTGCTGCAGCTGTTCCAGAAGGACAACAGCACGGAGAGGGAGCACAGTCTTCCAGCCAGACGCCTCATACATTATAAAGAAGTCAAACACAGAATTTGAATGCAGTGTGGAAAGCAGCAGCTTAATTCGCCAAGTTAAAAATTTTGTCCAGAAGATTTTTTTATGAAATAAGGATTAGTCTTCTAAAAAGCTCTCCCAGATGAGAGCAACTGCCAAGCCAATGCACCAGCAGCCAACACAAAAAGCTGGAAGCAATCTGTGGAGACAGGGCAGCTCCCTTGAAGCTAGAGACTGACGGCTCTGATCAGTCAGATGCTGCAGTGCTTGCTGCAACAGAGCTGCACACTCCAACCTGGAGAAAGGAAACATCTCAAATGGACACAATAGGAGCTATTGCAATAATTGAAGGGGCAAAAGTACTGAACTATTAAAAGGCACTTCTCTCTCTCTGTCAAGGTGTTCAAGTGAACAAACACCACAGGAGTTTCAAATAATGGATTAATTCCAAAGACCTTTGCATGAATCCCTGTCATAACTAATGACTAAGTAAGGTTTAAAGACAAGTTTATGAGATTCAGTTCTGCTAACTGCAATCTTCACAAGCAAGGACTCCTAAACATGCCAAGCTACATGCAGCTCCTTCATACAGTTCCTCCACTGCATCAAGTGCCCCTTCCTGAAGTAACAGCTCACAGGTCTATGTTTCCATATTAATTATTACCTATTAGTAATCAGATACTATCATCTGAGGTGCAATGGATAATTTTACCAAGGTGTACTCCTGGAACACAGCTGCTGCAGCCCTGACCACACACTACATGTCACCTAATTAAGTTAGAAACTGCCACAGTTTTTCTCCAGCTGTTGTTACCAGGGAAACTGTTAAGAAATCTGGTATGTTCAGCAAGGAAAAATTGTATGTTTGGGATTCTGACATAGCCTGGATAAAATATACATGCAATCCAAATTCACCTTGTAGGAAGCTCCAAGCTGATGTTTAACAAAAGAAATCTTAAAATTACAACAGACGCAAAATAGTTTAGAACGGAAAAAAACACTCAGCTTCAAGAGATTTATTCCAAGGGACTGACAGTCAACAAGACCTGAATGTCTATTGAAAAAAACAGTGATTTTAAAACTGAAAGTTTTCACTATACTCTCTGAGCCTAGAACAATATAGTTCAAAAATCAAACTTTCAATGTAAATTTAAATTTTCCTAAACTGGGTAGTTCTAGAAGTGAAGTAATACCATTGCTGCATCTTCAGATTTAAGAGAGTGAATCAACTTCCTCTGCATTTTCTCCCATTCCCCTCCCCACCCCAAGCAAATTCATCCCTCCGGTAATTCAGGTAGGCTAGAGGGAAGTGTCACAGGACAACACTTAACATCTCCTCCTCTGCCCTACAATTCAAAAGAATGCAACAAAAGACTCAGTAATGGAGAACCATTCTCTGAATGAAAAGGTCCAATTTTACAAGATTCATCACAAAGTCTCTTATTCATCAGCTGCCTTGGCACTCTCACTGTTCTCCCTCACACAGACATTTCTGGAATGTGTTTCAGGCTACAGAAAAAAAACAAAGACAAAAAAAAAAAAAAAAAAAAAAAAGCAGTTCAGCAGCAAGCAGCAAAGGCTAAAGAAATGGAGAATCTGAAATTGATCCTGCTTCTGTCCTAGGGAAGTTTCTGCCAGAACCATCAAGCAGAGCAGGACTGTCCCCCTCGGTGAACACAGGGGGTTTTCTACTTTTTGTACTTTGGTACCTCCAGTAATATTGACAAACTACGGAAGTGAACAATACTTGCAATTTTACATCAACAAACTTGTAGCTGTTCTCTTATAAGGCGTTTGAGAGTCTATATTAACCAGATTTGGACACTGAGACCTAAAGATGTGCATTTTCATCTGCTTTGGAAAAGTTTTACCATCATTATTGTGAGAAGAATATTGCTCTTGCTTGCTCTGACTCAAAGCTTACAAAAACCAATTAAAAGAGGGTGAAACAAAGGGTGCAGAACCAACAGGAGCAAGGAATTTGTTAATCAAGTATTGGACCTGGCATCTGGGCAACCTTTGCAACAGAGCGCCAGTCTTCTCTCAAAGAATCCTTTCTCTGCACTTCTAGAGGCAGTTAAGCTCAGGATCAGACAAGGGACAAAATCCAGTTATTATTCCATTTCCTGGATTTAAACTGATGTAAACTGACCATCATTACTATGGTAAGACATTTCCCCAGAGGTCTAACCCCTTGGTATAGTACTACAGCGACAGGTATTAAAACAAGGGACCAAAAATCCTGGAACACATTTTTTTCCTGGTGTACCTGCAGTGTAAATTCATGCAACAGAATTTAGTAAAAGAAATTGATGTACAGAAAATTATCCTGGTTTTGATGAATGTGTCAGCTTGGAAGTGGAACAAGAAACCTAAGGAACATGTTTGCCCCGAAGGAGTTAATGTAATACTAAAGCAAATCATAGAGAGGGCTGAACTGCCAGAATTATTCAACCGTTGTTCCCCATGGTGCAAGCCTGCTCTTGGGTTCCAGGTCACGGCTTCCACACAAAAGCACACTCTTACCTCTCCTGAGCCCAGCCCAGTCACTGCCTGTCCTGTGCACCACACAAGGCACGTCTCCCACACAGTAACACACACACGATGACATCTTTAAGATTTACACCGCAGCCTTCTTTTTTCACATTTTTTCATGTTTCATTCCTCTTTTAAGTAAAAGCCATGTAAGACCAAATATCCAGCAGCATCCCAGGCCTCTACTTTCTCTCATACTACTTGCCCATGCTAATGACCCACAGGACTTGTATACAGGGCGTTTGAAGTCACAGTACACACCTTCTCTGGTACCTAAACCACAGGAATAAGTGCTGGAAGAAATAGGTATACAAGGCAGCAGAAGCAGACTGGCTAGTGCTGAGGAAGACTCAGCTTCTTGCCAAGGACTTCCAGAAATATTTGTAAGCCATGAGAGGAATGTTGGGAGTCAAGCTTTTTTTCCCCCCCCCCAAGAAAGGGAAGGAGGGGGAGGTATTACTGAACTGTGAGAAATTATGTCTACTGTGCGGGTGCAGCATAAATACGAACAGGTTTGGCACTTTCTGAAAGCCAATGTAGATGCAGGTAAGACCAAGGGCACCTGTTTTAACTGGTGCGTACGCTACAGCACAATGGGCTGTAGTGGTTTTCTGTACCCATGAACATGATTAGGAATATGAATTATTATTACACATGTATGAATATAAATAATGCAGAATGATTGTATTTGCCTTATTTCTGTGGCTGCAACGTAAATCCTTGCTCAAAACACAAAGATTTGCAATGCCTACATTAACATAGCTGGGATGATGAATGGGAACTAAAAGCAAAGACCTGTTGTCTTGTTATTCTCACTTTGTCCAAGTTACAAAAATCTCAGAACAGTACAGCAGACTCCTAAAAACAATTCTGAACTTTATTTCTCACAGACAAGTTATGGGAAAATTTTGCAGGAAATATCCAATACTAAAGTCCTGAATGTTTATTTCTTCCATAATTTAGAACAAAGACCTCTAGACCTTTACCTTTCCACTTCCCTCTCTCTGGAATTGTACTGCATTTTAGCAGAGAAAGAGTCTATCCTTCTAAGTGGAAAACACGTAAGTAAACATTTGGTTGTTCAACTTGAATCTGCAAAAGTTAAGCTGATATCACCATTAAGTAGAAGGCAAACCTAAGTAAGAGGATACTGGTTCTGTGATGGTTTTTTTCTTTTCCTTTTCTTCATAAATCAAGCCAGGAATTCTAAAGCTATGCTCATTAAAAACACCCCTCGGGTTCTCTGAAGACTTGTGCTGACATGCCAGTAGGATCTTTACAATTGCAGATTTTGGGGGAAGAAGGAGGGGTTACACTTCAGAAAAGGCTGTGCTGGGACAGACTGCACAACAATGACAGCAGCACGGTTTTGGTACAAAATCTTTGCTTCAAAGTGTGCTGGGCTGACTACATTAGTAGGATACTTTTCCTGACTCAGATGTTACAACCTGAAAGTCCAGGAATAAGTTTAGTTTGTGCAATACACACTTATTTCTGAAGAGTCCCAGCATCAGGTGAATAACCTTGCTGACAGAGGTTTGAAGAATTATCTGCAAAAGGCCTTCGGCTGCACTGACCCATCTCACACCATTCCTGCTCCTGTTACACCTTCTGCATGGGATCAGCAAAACTGAATTTGTTCACCAAGATCTCAGTCCTTTCCAACTCCTTCACATTCACATACTTCAGATACCAAGTAATAAGTAACATCTTAAACCAAAAAAACATCCATTGCCTGTAGAATTATTTCTTGAGGCAAATCCCTCCCCCACTCCCCTCCAGCTCCATCCTTCTCAGCCATGCTCATGCACCAGTCTTAAATCAAGCCATCTGTGCACCTATTATCTGCGGGTTTTATGGACTGTACAGTACCAACATTGACACATGATCTTGCCTAAAGGAACACTGTTTTTTGCAAAACTCACAATGATTTTTCAATCAAAAAGAGGTTAAAATACTCTTAAGATACAGTTGCATGAATTCCTTTTAAGATACAGAACATGCAAACATTTAGGTATCTAACACTGATACAAAACACTGCAAAGAAATTAAGTAACCCTGGCAACCAGTCCAGGGGGTTGGCCCAGATGACTTCCAGAGGTCCCTTCCAACCCCAACCACCCTGTGATTTTGTGATCCATCTAAAATATATATATATATTATATAAAATATAAACAAAAAATATTTAATATATAATATTAAATTATAAAAAAATGAAATATATTTTGTGATTCATCTAAAATATATTTATATAAAATAAATCGCAGTACAGATTTATGATTTTTAGTTCAGTATATCAAGATGAATAAAAGATGAAAAATAAATTTTCCTCATCAACGTTCATATCCAAGGATGTAATGCTGTGATGCTCGGATCTGTCTTGCACAATGTTCTCATTGGTACTTTACAAGATGTAAATTAAACACAGGTAGTCAAGAACAGGGGCACTAGTCTAAAACTCCATGATTTTGCTTCTCTTATACATTCATTTTGTCAGTGAGGTTTTTAATGCATCAGCCCTAAAAGTGAGTGCCATGAACATAGTAAGAATAACAGGGTTACATTTGGATTTGTAATTCCTAAAGGTTTTGTTACTGAAACAAAAAGATAATATAGTTAATGCAAAGAAGAAGAAGAATTAAAACTGAAATGGAGTTTATCACTAAACCTGCAGAGACAGAATACCACCATGGGAGTTATCCTATGTTAATAAACTTAACAATTACTACCTGAAAAAAATCTTTCCCACACCATGCAAGAGTCCAGTGGTGGGAATCTCAGTCAGGTAGCAGAAGTCTGACTTACAGTTCCCTACTCCAGGGCTTTTTTGTTCCAGCCCATCAAACAGCCCAGGTCCCCAAACATTCCTCCTCATTTGTTCTGGCAGGGTAAGGCTACACAGGGCAACAGTCCGCCACCTCCAGCTCTCCATCTGACTCATGAGAAATGCCTCCACATCAAACTCAAAATAAACAAAATCCTATCTGCCTGTTGTATTCTACTTATACTGCAAAGTAGGATCTCAATTAATTAATTTTAAAAACCTATGCATTGACACAAAGTACTTTCAGGCCAAGTAACTGAAGTTAAATCTTACGTAACCACTCTCAGTGCAGGCTACAGCTCAATTAACACAGCTCACCTTGAATATAACACTGTTCTTCCATACATCTCCTGAGAATCTTGCCAGCTGTACAAACACAGGAACAACAGAAGAAAGTAGGTATCACAAAACCTTGGATCTTGCATCAGGTGACTGTAATGAGCATGGCACAAGGGTGCTTTGATGTTACAAAAAAACTAAGAAAACACCGACGGGCTGGGGTGTATTCTTGCTACATTTACTCTCTTACCAAATGGCACTTGTCAGACATATGCCATCTGCTGCATCAAAATGCAATACCCAACCAGGTGAAATAAAAATTTCCCATACCAGCAGTCTCTTCGCACAGATAAAAAGGAACACCACTAATGTAATTTTATGTGATTAAAGAGTCTCTATGCCATAGACACTGCATCTCTTGAAAGGTGCTCCTCTCACAGGACAGACTCTGAGCTCCTGATGAAGACTCTGCCCTAATGGCTACACACAAGAAGTCACAGGCTCATGACCCAGAAACATTTCTACTTCTGTCAAGTACAGGGAGCTGAGAGTGCAAAGGGAACACAAATGACCCCAGTCCCCCTTGCTGCTCCCTGTTCCCCCACCTCTTCCCACGCGCTTGAGGACCCTGCAGGAACCCAAAGGAACAACCCTGCACTGGAAGCCATCTCTCTGGGAACTGAAGCTGAGTTTAAAGAGACTCAGCTTCTTAATGCTTGTGGAGAATTCCCACAGCCTGGAAAAGCCTTACTACACCAGGCCAGGCTACTGCACCTTAGCAAAGTCAGGATCCCTTCGTGCAAGCACCTCCTTGGTCAGCCGCTGGTAGGAATGACACTCTTTGTCACACTCCTTTCAGTCTCCTTATATTTCCAGTTTGCCTACAGCCAAGAAGAAATGCTTTAGCCTTATGAAAAGGATCATGCAGTTCAGTGTACCTGCTTTATAGTTAAAAAATATTTTTAAATTTCAGCATATCTGAGTCTCCTTCATACTTCACACGAGGCCAGCCTGTCAAGACAGTGTTAACACAGGGAGAATATTGACACTATCTGCCCACATGCCCACAAAGGCTGCCCAGGTCCTGAATGGAAATGCAAAACAAAAAGCTGATGATGGAATAATACAGAAGGGCAGGGTCATGCTACAGGGACATCACATTCCCAGAACCAGGCAGGATCCTCCTCCTGGCCTTCTGCTTCCCTACCTTCATGAAGCTCAGCACCACTGTGCCTCTCATATTCCAGGACACTCTTTCCAGAGAGATCCCATCTTTATTTTACAACATACAGAAAAAAACCTAATAATCTCAAGGAGGTGGAAATTCCTGTCCAATAAGACAGAAATAGATATATTCCTTCACCATCACTCCTACCAAGGAACACAGTAGACCAGTATATCAAAAAACCCACTGCACTGCTAAGGACTGGAAGCCTAACCTAACAAAGCTGGAAAAGCAACCAGAACAGCCCACGAGCTGCTGATGTTGGAGTAGACAGAGTTGAAAGAAGTCAGAGATGGAAAAGTATGTCCCAAGACCCCAGCTTAACTAAAGTGAAAGCACAGAAAAATGAGATTACAAACTGAGACAGGTAAAGCCTAGAAGGGGGGATGAGGAAGAAAATCCCAAACGTAGAGCTTTTAAAAAGCCTCAGAAGACATGTCACAACCACCAAGCTGGTAAAGAGCACCTGGAAGAGCATGGGAGATGGACAGGGATCCTTTTTCACTTTCTCACAAATTCTTTTTTAAAGGTTTGTTAAACTACCTTTTGCTCTATTCATAGCTTGTCTGGGTTCAAAGTGGTGACTCAGCACTCATCAACCACTGCCAGGAGCACAGTTAGAAAAACAACAGGAGATTTGTAAGGATGAGGAACAGATCAAAGAAAACCAGATGATTCCCAGATCAAGGATGTGAGAGTAATCTAGGACAAAAAAGGGAAGAAGACAAAGGTGAGAAACAATACAGAGAAGCTTTTGGAAGTGGCACAAGATGAAGAGATTTTGCATGGGAAAATTAAATGGAGAAAAGGTTGAGGACATTTTCATTATTCACATACAACCACATGAGTGGCCTAATATGGCTAAAATGCATGCTGGCATTTCAGTGCAGACAAGATCAAACTTCACTCCTGAACCATGCTGATCCATCCTTGGACTTGTGGCTACTGCGATGTGATTAAGGAAGAGTTGCAGCATAGTTTTGATCTGTCGGCACTACAGGAATAAATCATGCTTTATCACAGGAGCCATCAGCTCTCAATTCTATAAAACAGAGAGAGAAAACTAAGGAAGAGGAGGACTTACTCTAGTGCTGCCTTCTTACGGTTGGTCTTCCCATTTATTTGTGGCTCAATACAGGGAGGCAGAAAGGAGGGGAAGAAAAAGAAGGCAAGCATATTATGTATTTGTATTCTTGTCTTCTAGTCCTTCCAGAAAGGCCAGTTTTGTAAACAGAAAGGAAGGTGAGATTATCTTGTTAACTACTCTCATGATTGTAACACAGCATGCAGAGTTGACAAGTATCTCTCTGTTAACATGTTCTCTACTGAAAACGCTCTACAACTTCTTTTGCAACATGCCTTAGTCAGGCTGTCTGCACCTTAAAACATTCAGCCTGTTGTTTCAACAGCACAGACCTGCATGCTGAATTATAAAAATTGTCCAATATCATGTCATCTTGGCTACAGATTTAATTTCACATAACATGAAACTTCACTAAAAATCATTATACAACGACACAAGGAAACACAAACATTGGTTTCCTTTTTTTGGTTTTTGTTTTTTTTTTATATTAAGTGTAAGCCTACTACAGCTCCCTCTGGGAGGATGTTTTTCATACAAAGCCACATTCTTTGAGTCTTATTCACATAAACAGTGACTGAATTAAATGAGATCAGGCTTTGATCCGGCATTACTGTTACAAAACACAGCATAAAAATTAATTTTAAAAAAGCCCAGGATAATAGGCATCCATCTTTAACCTATCTAATAATGCAAAGATTAGTTGAAGGTTTTGTTTTTCAAGGCTACCCTTCTGAGATTTAATACAGTAAACAAATTATAATTTTACTACCCACAAGTTGTTGATAATTACCTCTCTATGGGCAATACTGTAATTCAAAAATAAATCAAGATAATTTTGTTAAAAGAAGGGTAATTATTTTAGTATAATTTTATTCTTGATCTTTAATTAAGCAAGGCCTGAAAATCCCATTGAAAGAGCATAAGAGATGTGATTTTTTTTAATGGTACTTGGTAAAATCTGCTAACTTTTACATTACAGACACTTTTGCCCTATCCTGTTTTTCTTGAAGGACCATGTATATTTGGACAACTTGTAAGTGTAAGATATTCAAACCATGAGAAACTTCTGTTAGCAGAAAAGCGAATACTCCAAATCTGAGGCATGAGAACCAATCAAGTAAAAAGTACAGACAAGCAACAGATGTTTGCCTGCTATATTAAAATTTAAAATGTGAATTTATTAACAACAATCAGGCTGAGACACTGCCTGTATGGTTAACGCATTTCAAAATCTTAGTATTTTGGGGGAAGATGATGGTATACAGCTCTCTAATATGATAGGAAAATCCATCATCTTAATGTGATGCACTGTAGAACACATTTAATACTGGGCTGACACACTCCACCACAGTATCACTCTACTCTGCTAACCCTCCCTGGCTAAGCTCACTTGACAAGTGCACTTCGTGTGTCTTCTACCAAGGCAGAGTAACTGTGTGTCACGAGAGCTACAGAGGACGGAAAGACCAAGTAAGATCTCCATGTCGCTGATACTCTTTGTTCCATCTCTGGAAACACTAAGACCAGATTCCAGGTAGAACTGGCTTTACACCACAGCCTAATGAGTCACTCAGCACTTGCTTCAGCTTAGTCATGGAGAGATTCTTAATTTCAAATATGAGATGGAGAATAAATAAAAACCCATAAATTAAAAAATTAAAGGTTTAAGTGCTGTGCTTAGTTCTACTGAATGTACCACTACCTGTTTTCTTGGTTTGCCTGTGTGTTGGCAAAACCAGCTCATCCCACATAATTATATTCAGACACTTTCTGGATGTACAAAACCACATACAATACATAAGCAAATTCATATTAATATAATATTTCAAAAATAATTATTCTTAAAAGCTGGAAATATGTGCTTCCAAATTCTGCATGCTAGATTTTTAATAAAATATGCTTCTAGCTTCCATGCCAAGTATTCCACTTTGAGGATTAAAAACAAAAAGAAGAAAACCCCGCCATGATTCTAGTAACTGAACCAGCAACATCCTCATTTGTATGTCTGCACAGCTATAGGCATGAAAGTCTAGATTCTCTGAAAGCATAATGGAGTGTGGAAGCCAAAAGTTTGATTTTAAATTCATGAAGCAAACATGCTGGTGGGCAGGGGTAAGAGGGAACTGAGAGAAGGCAGAAAAAAAATGGGGTTTGTTTGTTTCTTTGTTTACTTAAGTTATTCCTGTAGGCACAGAATGAATCTGGGAATCATTTTTTATTTTTTTTTTTTTTTTCATTTAAGAAACTCTGCTAAGGACTATAGCTTATACCTACAAATTCTGCTTCAACTTGTTGGTGTGGCATGCTACTTGGTGCAAGTATTCGTACCACTTAATTCTGCAGTTCACTTTTCACGTTGGGTCCCATCTTGCTGACATATAAATTCTCATTGAGAAGTGTAAAATTCTCATTGAGAAAGGACTGAATACTTTCTGAAAAAGCAAGGGAGGCTGACATGCAGAAATAGTAAACCTGGTCTGACAAGTAGGGAGAATAAGAAGCAGAAGTGAGTTATTCTAAACAGTTTTTATTGGAGACCTACCTAACAAATTCACTCAGGGCACTCCTCAACCAAAACTAAATCCCCAAAAGAATACTGAAACTTAACACTTTATGAAGCAATCTGGGAGGTGATTGTAATGTGGACTAATTACAGCTGAATGCTGATTGTTTGGACCCAAGAAAGATGTTTAAATTAAATTACCTCACATTTGTGTTTACACATAGCCTGTTATCACAGCTTCGCTGATGCAAAGTTATTCCTCAAGCCATGGTAACTTAGTCAAAAGGGTCCAGTTCCCAAAGATTCCCCTCAAAGGAAGAAAGGCTGCTTAATTAAAAAAAAAAATAAATCAGTATTATAAAAACTAGGACGCTATGGGATAACAGGAAAACTCCTCATCTGTATAGTGAACCAGCTAGACAGGAGATAAATGGTACAAGGAAAAAAGCCATCAGTCTTCACAGTGGAGGGAGACCCACCGTGCAGCCCCATGGCCATCTGCGTTATACTGTGTCCAGTATACCACTAAAGAATCACGGCAGGACGGGGAAAGATGACAACAGTTAAATAACAGACCTCCCGGATAACATTATTCAGGATAAAGGCAAGTGCTGACTGCAAAGGGATACAGAAGGACTTAATGACACCAAATAACTAACCAGTAAAATGGCTGACAGAATTCAATACCATTTGAAAAGAAGATGGGTATCCATGGCAGGAAGAAAAACCTCAACTTCACATGCATAAAGATGGGCTCTGGATTATTCAGGAATGAGATCTTGGATTTATAGTGGATTGTTCTTATGAAAGTATCAGCACAGTTAGAAAGCAGGGAAAGTGCTAAAAATTATTACTGCAGAGAATACAAGCAAAACCACCCTTACTCAACTGTCTAAAAAGTTCAACTGCATCCCAAAAGTTGTAACTCTGGCATCTCTTCTCAGAAAAGGTTTAGCAAAACTAGAAAAGTTTCAAGGAAGAACATAAGACAACCAAAGGCAGGACATGATTAAGCAGAGGAAAATCAGGTTGGAGAAATACTAGAGGGCATCAGATTAAATCAGCAGATCTCAGGCTCAAAACAAGTGAGAAGAAATGGCTCTTCTTATTATAAAGCAATTTTCAAGCTGTGGTTTTCCTAGCCTTTCTCCTTGGTCTTCTCAGCCTATTTCCCACTCACTCAACATTTCCTCCTCAGCTTCAGAGGGTCATTGACGTGGATGCCCTAAAAGAGTAAAAGGCGTTAAAGAGAATATATGTTTTCTTTCCCTGCAAATGAAATGCAGCCAACATAACAGAAGTGAGAATTAGCCACACTGACCATGAAAGCATTCACCTATACCTCTAAATCAGGTTCATTTTACCTGTAGGCAGGCAACTTGCTCAGCCACTGGCCACCATGCAGGAAGAACTGAAAGAAATCTTCCCAGACAGACAGTCCTGTCCAAGCCAGCAAGAGATGTGCAGCGCTCCGTGCCTTCAAGGTGACTGAAATAATGTGATTCATGAAGACAGTCACACAGAGAAGCAGCTGACATTAGGCACACTGTTTTTGCAAGGTACATCAGAAGCATCTATATCACTTGCTAAGTTTTTGAAAACTCTTTATGTTATTAAACTTCAAATAAATTACATTTGCTTTTGCTTATTTTGAAGCTAGTAGCAACTCAGACAGCTAACATCAACCTCTCTCTTGACTGAGCTGTCGTCATTCACCCCAAATCCAGTCCTGCTTTATCAAGCATACTGGTAACTACGCTATCCATCTGCAGAGGCATCTCCACTTGCCCATCAAGACACCAGAGAAAGTGAAATGGATGATGGCCTCACCCAGTGCATGCCAAGTCACAATTTCTTAAACCCAGGCTTCTCCAAACTGATTAAGTGTAACCTTACAGTGAAACAAAAGAATCCAACTACTTGGTAACTGACTGACCATTAATAAAATCCTGTAAATTCACACTTCAGCTTACTCCACACTAGAGTCTCCCATTCATATTGACAGACTTCAACCATAGCTTCACTAGTACAGGGCATTCAACCATATTGAACAGCTGTTCCTGGAGGAAACTAGCACACCTCTGGAAGAAATCATCACACATTAGAATCTGAGTACAATCTCCCACGCTGAAGCAAATTTATATCCGTTCAAGGAGGGGAATGTGATCCTCCACAATCTCTTTTTTCTTTTTTTTTTTTGGGGGGGTGGAGGGTGGGGGCAGCATCTGACATAACCCTACAAATCCAGGGCCTGCATTTCACCACATCTAAGAGAACCTAAACCCACGAAAGAAATGGTTATTGCAGGCAACATGACACAGGGGCAGGAAGAAAAACAACTTCCAATTACATCTAGCCTCTGAGCTTTTCCCATGCTACCAAGAATTTTGGGCAAAGACTCATTTACCTGTAGGGCACCATATGACAGCACACAAAAATGGTAACATGATACATGTTAAAACATAACATTTATTCTTATTCTAAATACCTTCAGACTCTGAAATGAAAAAAATAAGCTGGTCAGCATCTGCTGTGACATCTGCCTGCAACTCCATCATCTGGCACTCTTCAATGAAAAAAACACACCATTGAAGACAGATACTTCTGCAGTTCTGTTGCCAACAGAAATCTATCTGTACTTCTTGTGCTTCCATACACGGAAATTTTAGATCTTGGGGGCTAGTCAAAAGCTGAAGTTACATCACAGTGTAACAGAAGAGGAAGAATGTAAAGATTTAAGACCAGTACCACTTCTTAGAGAAAAAAAAAAGAGCACATGGACAGAGCATGGCCTGATTTTAAACAGAAGCTGTGAAAAGCTATCAAAAAACCCCATACTTGCAACAATTCAGAAACTGCTGTAAAGTCTAGAAAAGACAAAATGATAAGAAAGTGCTGTACTTTCAAAATCTAGATCTGAACAACATTATCAATGAAAGACTGCAGATGGCAGGCAGACAGTTCTACAGCCAGAAAAATAAAGACAACCCCCGTCCCCCCATCCCTAAATCTTCTCAAAAGACTTCAGCCAGACACAGACTAATCACAAATGTGGTCAAAAAGAAAATGAAGGAAAATTACTCATATGTGAGCTTTACAATATACTAATGAACTGGCTTAAGTAATGGGTATGCCTTGCAGGTATTCGTGCAATTATCTGAGACAGTAGTGATAAAGTGAAAAGATCACATTCCAAATCAACTGCAGTTTCTGCAACTGTACTGCATGCATAGACATCAAATTTTTAATAGAAGTAAAACATTCATAAAATGATTCACTGTGATCACTATTTTAAAAATACCGAGCTGATACATGACTACCATGCATTCGTGGTGCTTTTTTATTTTTTAAAGCTGGCACTTTCCTCAGTGACTGACCCATCTAAGACAATTTAGAGAATTTTGACTCTGAAGTGTATCGGCACAATATAAATAGACTAGCATCAGGTCTTGCTAAGATGTCACATTGCAGATGCTGTTAAAACCAACAGAAAATATTCCTGACTGGAATCGGCAATCGGCATCTCAAACTGGAAAAGAAACTGATCCCACTGTAATGTGGACACAATGAAGATACACACCTTTATGGAATTAATTTCCATCAAATCCAAATGCATTTTGCATAATGCAAATGCTTTCATCCAACACCGTGCCAGGTCATGCACCCCAAAACTATCTTCAGTGGATCGCTTCACAAAAGCGGATGGTGTTCAGGTGGGAAGGAAGGCAAGTTGTGTGAGAGAAAGGAAAAGTAAGGGATAGAAGCAGCTTGTTTTAAAGCAGGATTCGAAGGAGGTGAGATTTCATGATTTGAAGAGTACTCTACATACGCTTTTGATCACAGCATAAGATAAAAAAGCTTAGGCTTTTTTGACACAGGGCGAAATAAATTTTTCTTCAAGATTAGGGCAAACTCACTAGGGTGCCCACACTCAGCACATCGCACCCCAGCTACCCCATAGCCCCAGTACCCTCTGCCTAGCATCCATACCAGATACTTCCATCCACCGCTTCCCACAGATGTGCCCAAATCCCATCCCCAACTGCAGCCAGCTTCCACCACAGCCATGGCTTGGCTGAGATGCACCTAGGATTTATGAGGACCAGTACAGGGTCTGGGGAATGGGAAGGAGGGAGCACAGAGAAGCAGGCAGGAAGACATGAGCGCTGGCAGTAAGACATAAGGCAGAGTCTTCCTGTTGATTGCAAGAACCTTGAATTTCATGCCACACATGTCAGGACCACTGACAAAGGATCAAAAGTTAAATGCTGCAAGAACAAGCCAGCAATCTACAGTCCTGTACCATATCCTGAGCTAGCTATGTACTCAGTATTGCATCAGAAGTACAGCCCTGATGCTACCAAGACCCATCCACAACGAGATAATGCAGGAATTCAAGCTGTACTGTGTTGGTTAAGCCACCCAACATGGATTCATTTATCACAACAGGACTATTTTCACAGGACATCTTACTCCTTCAATAAATCAGATTACTACTAATAGTTAATGTGCTAGGTTTCTTTTAACCTCAAAGTCCTGTGCAGCCTTAATACTTTATTTATCACACACTTCTCAAAAACGTGTTCTAAATTGACACTTACTCATGTCGTTACTGTTTTTTGACAGCATCCTTCACCCTGGTATTGAACTACCACACACTGACAGTATCCTTCCCTGCTTCACTATCAAGACCTGCACATCTGCAATTGGACCTCAAGGGTTTTCCAGAAACCAAGAAAAATACTTCTATGGCCGAACTAGCACCACCTCGGACACAGAGCATCACTCTGTCTGTCGTGTACAACCACATCCTCCAGGGAGGCGATACACAGAGAACATCCTGGCATGCATGCATTTGAAAGCCATGCAACAAATAAGCCAGGAATTCACACATTTATTCTGGCTTTTTCTAACTTTTGGACATCTGCCTTCAAAAGCCCAACAGTCCTTTGAATGGCAGCATGAGATAAACCAAATACAGAAAGAGGAGAAGAGAAAGTTTAGAAAGAAGCCTTTACACATAATTTAGTGAAAGATCACAGGGGGATTTTTGGATTTCACTTTTCTCTCTCACAACTGCTATCAATATACTGTAACTATTCTTCAGCAGCATCTGCTAACAAGGAGTGGGAGTAGTGAAGAGAGAAGTAACTAAGCTCTTCCTAAAGAGTCCACAAGCTAGTGATGGTATGCAAGAATATTTGCTGTTACTGTATTCAGAAATTATTCTGAAGATTTTTGAGGCCAAAGTAACTGTCCAGGAGGCAGGGAAGAAAATTAGGCCCTTGCTATACTGTTACAGACTGAGGTCTTTCCAAAGTGCAGCTTTACACCTTCTATTTTTGGCTGGATCATTTTTTAAGAAGTCACAGATTTAATTTCTTAGTAAAAAAAAGGAGCTAAAATGACTTGTTTCAATTTTTTATTTGCCCAAAGCAATTACAATTCATTTACGTCTTTGACAAATACCACTCTAGGCCAATCTTGCCAGTGAAACATGGTGCCACATTTGTGATTTCAAATGAAGTACTTCCACAGATGACATGTCGCACTGATGTAACTCTAAGAAAAGATACAACTATGAGTTCTCTGGAAGTTCACCCCAAGTCCTAACCGTTGAGGGAAAAATCTGAATCTGAAACTAATGAGAATAAATAAAATAAAGCTGTCAGATGGTATAATTAATTTAAGAACCTAAAAGTGCTTTACAAACATTTGTCATGCCACCCAACCAAACAGATAAACATTGTTAGTCCTATTATAGAGATTTAGAGAGTAAGGGGCAGCAAGTTTTTTTCTTACATCACAAAATGACTCATTGGCAAAGTCAAGCAGAGGTGAAGCTGAAAACAGATGGAGAAATGCAGCTCAATTGCTCATTACCATACCCTACAAGCACCTGATTTATTAAGATATCATTCATCTCATCAAGTCTAAGAACATCGTAAGTTTGACAAGCCAAACTCCACAACATGCCACCTTTGACAAGGCCGGATGCTCAGCCTAGTGCTGCAACTAGATTATGTCAGCAAACATCGGAGCACCATTTCTGAAGCCAGCTTCCCACAGTTTCTCTTCCCCCCAAAAGAAAAGAACTCTGCAAAAAGCTTGAAGAAAAGCACCTGAATGATCAGGAGCTTGATCACTTTATTTTTACCAATCATTTACTCATCATTTCATTTCTAGTGTTCAAACACAGTCTCCTACATGAGGTTGATAGCAATGTCAGGGTAAAAATCAAGAAGTAGGGAAAAACGAACACTTTCCCAACTGAGTACTATCATGAAGCCACTTCTTAATTTTATTACAGTTTCTTTTCAAACAAGAAGAAGCAATGAGATTACTACTGTTACAGAATTCCCATCCACTCTCACAGACTATTAGCTCCTCACTGACACAAACAGGCATACATCCTGTACATACAGGCATCTAAATAAAGATTTGCATACACCTTAACCTCTCACTGAAATCTGGAGGCAGGTGCCTAATACTTTATGTTGCCAGCCAACAGTAGCTTTGGTACACGCAGCAGCTCTAACTGGTATTTTCTGCTCAGAAATCATTACGAAGTTCTCAATTAGTGTCATTACTCCATGTCCTGAGGTTTGCAAGGCAACTGCAGATCTTGCACGTAATCATACATCTCCAGAAACACTTTGTTTTCCAAGTATCTGGAGAATGAAGATTACACAATACTTGGAACTTCAGCCTGCCAGAATAAGTTGTTATAAAACTAGCTACACACTCAGACATACCACGTTGAAAGCAAGCAAGCAAATAACATTCTCCTCAGAAGAAGCCATACGCTCAAACAGGCCTACTAGATCTGGACCATACCTAACTAGTGCTGCCTAAGAATTTAGCTTTTGTTACATTTTTTCGTCATTGAACAGAGACAGATTAACTGACCTTCCCGACAGATTGCTCCTTCAACATTGGTAGGACACTGAAAATTCATTTAAACAACTCATGGGGGGAAGATTCAGTGACCCACCTGCCAGTAAGCCACTTTCTACCCCTCAATGTTTTCCCTGTGAATTAAAGGTATTCAGTAGCAGACATGTATTGCAGAAATACCAGATACCCAAATAATCACACGTAATTATAAAAATACCAAGATATTGGTTATGCCTTTTAAAAAAACAGAGCACTATCTACAGCCTATACCGTAATGCACACAACACCCCAGGGCATGATAAGCCCTTTATTAATGCTTGCAATGAAATGAACACTGCAGAATAATTACACACTGTAGCCGTGGATTTCTAAAATCAGAGAGCTCTACCAGCAGCCCGCGTATACTCACAAGGTGTTGAGACCTCAGGGGAAGCCGACGTTTGCAGTAAACTAGTGGAAAAATTTTCAGTGGAGCGTTCAGGTGATGTCAACTGTCAACAACAGCAACTGCGGACGACTTTGAGCCAGATTCCCATTTCTCATCAGACACGGCCTTAAAAGTTGGAACAAGAGCGTTAAGGCTCCTCATTTGTACCCCTGAACCTGCACTTCAGCCCCTGCGCAGACACGGGCTCCTGTCTCTGTGCGGCTGCCCGGAGTTCGCGTGTGGGCGGAAGGGGGGGCTCCCCCCCGGACCCCACTCCTGGGCCGTAACAAGAGCACACCTGAGTCGCCCGGGCACCGAGCGCGGGTTCTGCAGGGCCGGGACCCCGCCGCAGCCCCGCCGCAGCGCGGCCAGCCCCGCGCCCACCAGCCCGGCCCCGGCCCCGGCCCCGGCGCGCCCCTCAGCCTCACCACAGCCGCACGCAGCCCCGGCGGGCGGGCGCGGCTCCGCGCCCCGGGCCCCACGCCTGCCCCACGGCGGCGCCCCGCTTACCTGCGCTCCCCCCGCGGCACACGCTCTCCGGCGGGCGCGGGGCCGGGCACAGCCCTACCGCCTCCAGCGGCGCCTCCGCCGCCGGGCCGGGCTGCCCCGCAGGTGGCGCCGCCACCGCCGCCACCGTCCCCGCTGCGAGGGCGACACCCAGCGGCCGCGGAGGGCGCGCGGGCAGCGCCCCTCCAACTCGCCCCGCCGCCTCGGGCCGCCTCCCCCGCGGCGAGGGGCCGTGACAGGACGGGCCGCCCCGGCCGCGCCCCGGCCCCCTCACAGCCGCTCCCTACCGAGGACACGGGGCAGATCGGGCGTGGAGGTGCGGGGCCAGGCCCCCTATCTGGCACCGGCGCGGGCAGCGGGACCAGCGGCGGGCTGGGCGGGCTAACGCGGGCGTGGGGCCACCGGCCCGGCCTCCAGCGGGGCGAGGTACCCGCTGCCGGCCAGGAAGGCGGGGAGCCGGCCGGAGCGAGGCTCCGGGAGCGCCGGGTGCGCTCGAGGGCGGCGGCTCCTTCGCAGCTCGACCATGGAAGCCCGTAACAATTTGCGTCGGAGCAGAACTGGGACAAGCCCAACGCCGTAGCAGGCAGCGGCCCTTCCCGCCGGCGGGAGCCGGCCAGCGGGCTTTGAACTCCGGGCCGACGGTGGGGAGCGGGCTGAGCCGAGCGCTGGCTGTGCCCGGAGCGGGCTGTGCCCGGAGCGGGCTGAGCCGAGCGCTGGCTGTGCCCGGAGCGGGCTGTGCCCGCCCGCCGCCTCGCCCAGCCCGGCTGCCGTAGCGCCCCGGGCCCCTCAGCCCCGGCAGCTGGGAGCGCAGGCTGCCCCGCGTGTGCGTCGGGAACTCACAGGCCGGTGGGGCGGCGAGTCAGCCAGGAGCGTCCGTAGGCACCGGTACAGGAGGAAGGAGCTGGTGTGAGTAAGCTGAGTAAAAGGAGAAAAGCGGGGTCTGACGGAGGAAACTGAAAGCAAGCAGCTGTTCCCTGTACTGTGCCCGCTCCCACCGGCACATCATCGCTTTCAAAGGCCGCCCCGCTGGCTCGAAGGCATTCTTAGGACTATGCCCTAAGCAAACTAAACTTTGAAGTATCACAACCACTACCCGGCTGTGTGATGGATGTATTCTTCTGGATGCTTTTGCAGATGTGTCTACTTACGCATGTTTCACTAAACAATTACTACGGTATTCATTGTTCTGTGGCAAGTCACACCACAGGTATGCACCAAAACCCTCGGTGCTCCTCAGGAAAGATTTACTGACCAAAATTTGTGTTCTGATGCCTCTGTGATCTCAGCAAAGCTTTGTAGCTTTGTCAAAACTCCAGTACTAGACTGAAGTCTGGTGTCATCACTGAAATTAGGATGTTACTCTAAAATACAAAAAAATATGTTGTGATTCCGTTCCCGTATTCAGGATAGGCCTGCTTCATGGGAATTTTATTTTCCTTGACATTGTATATAATTCTGACGTAGGAATGGAAGTATTAATGCGAGTAAAAATTAACTTATGTAAGTTCTCTCTATATATAAATGTTTGCAGGACTACTTTGGCTATGTTTGATCATTATGATTGAGAAACAAGATGTTAGCACATTGCAGAAAAAGGCTTTCTTGGCACTGATCTGTCACCAATCCATTTAATGAGAGTTCTCCCCCTTTAACAGAATTAGGATGAGATGCTGTCACAATCCTGCAAACCCCGATGCAGGTGGGCTTCCTTGACTGTGTGGATGTGAGCGGGATCGTTCCCTGTGCTTAATTATCGTTAACCTTTTTTAATCCAGACATCCAATTTTGTCTGCTTCTGGAATTCTTTTTTCTGTCGGGAAAGGAAATTCATAAGGGATTCCCTCAGTTGCCTGAAACAGAAAGTGTGTCATGCCTATGAACTGCAGCTCCCCGCAGACAAAGCCCAGTCACATCTGATATTGTACACATCGTATATTCAAAGACTCAACGCCTTGTCTACCTGCCCTTACTACAAGTCCTGTGACTGAAGGCTGGGCGTTGTTTCATTATGTGCAAAAGGCTTCAAAGTTACATGACCTGACAAAAGAAAAAGAAGGAAAGAAAAAAAGCCAGGTGCAGAGGGGACAGAAAACAACTTGGTGGCAAAGGGACAGAGGAGGAGCAAATCCTGAAGCTCATGCAGAGGCCATGACAGATTATATTGCCAAGGGGCTGGCAGAAGTGCTTCAGCCCTACTCTAAAAACCCGTCCAGCGATGGGCCTGGAGTCTATGTGGCTTTGACCCCAAAGCTGTGGTCAAACAGGAGGTCACTGACATCAGTGTTGTGGGAAGGGCTGCATCGTAACCAGTCCTTTCATTCCTGAGCTTCTACACCTTGATTTAGTATTTTAATATTTCCAGATTATTCTCTCTCAGTGGTGATGTTTCATAGCTCTTTGTGTAAATATAAAAGAAACCTAAGAGACAGTCAGATTTGTGGGCAAGACCCACTTCCCAAAACCACCCCTGAAACCTCATAGTCCTTTCTGCACAGATGTGGTCAGCTGGTGAATGAGACAGACTCATTCATTACAGACCTGGAAACTCTCCTCCTCTTTCCATCAGTTTTCAGCAGGTTAATGCCTCCCAGGGCTGTCCCACGATACAATGCTGAAAAGATGACTGCTAAAAAAATCCTGCTTAAAACTTAAGTCCTAATTCCTTGTAAGGGATTTAACTTTGAAATGTTTCCCATAATCTTTTGGTACATTGTTAATCTGTTCAAGCAAAACTTCCAAGCAGGTTGGTAAATTGAGAATAAAGAAAGGCATTTCAATACATTTGTGTATTGGTAGCTTTGTCACGATCTGGAGCAAAAGAGGGGGATTTCTTCCCCCATTTCTGGACAAAAGTGTGCCTCCATTATCTCAAGTGGGTTACAACAGCCTGAACAGCCTGGTTATGGGAAGACTGTCACGCAGCACAGAGGTAGGAAAATAATGAGCTGCAGGGAACATATGGAAACTCCGAACGTAAGTCAAACCATTATACTGAATGCAAGGAGGGAGGACAAGACAGGAAAAAGCAGTAAGAGAGAAACAGAGGAAAATGTGCTGCTGCAGAGTTGGGAACTCAGCTGCCTGTCACTACAGCAGGCAGTGCGGGATGACCGCCAGGGGCTAACACACATGCTGTGGTGCTCAGACAAGAGCAGCACTGGAAACACCTGAGAAAGGGCCTTGCTGAGGGGTAGAAGGTCTGTCCTCACAGTGCTGGTCTGGAGGAAGCAATGGCAGGCAGATGAGTGCACCTCAGTCTGTCAGGGGCTTCAAAAACCTCATCCTCTTCCAAGAAGGTTTCACTGCCATGGCTTTCTTTAGTCTTCCTTTCATTCAGGGTATTATTAACAAAATAATCTCTCTTACCCACACTGCGAATGTTACCACTCACCATTAGTGCCTGGCTTAACGTGTTGGGCCCGGCCATACGATGACACAGCCGCCATGGGAGGCCCATCAGGCCGGCCGCAGGCAGCGCCGCCAACACCATTTGGGCCCTGAGCGGGCACAGTGGATCCGCAGGCTGAGCAGCACCGGGCAGACGCGGGTCCTGCCCGAGGCCCAGGGTCTCCCACAAGCCGAAGGCAGAGGCACCCGTGGGGGTGATGCAGGGGGCCACCCTCGAGAGCCTGCCGTGGGGCTGGGCTCCACGCGGGACAAGGACCCGATTGACTTGGAGGCCCCCCGGGAGGGCTGGCTGCAACAAAACCGCCAGCCGTCACTGCGGTGCTGCAGGCTGGCACACCTGCAGGCTGGCACACCTGCCCGCCGCCCCGCTCGGCCCCCCGCACACCAGAGGCAGCGCCTCGCCTGTGCGCCGTCCACGGGCGCCTCCAGGCCCGCGCAGGGCGCCGCGGGACAGCAGGGCCGGGGCGGGAGGCGGTAGCGGCCGGCAGGCCCCGGGGCGCGCCCGTGAGCACCGCAGCGCCCGGCTCCGCCTGCCAGCGGCGGGTGCCCGCGGCAGTGCCGCGCCTGGGGCCGGGCCTGGGCGAGCGCGGAGGCCCCGCCGGCCCGTGACCGGCCGCGTCAGGTGACGCGGGTCACGCCGCCTCCCCCGCCCGCTGGGTGCGCGCCCCGCCGGCAGGCTGCGCCGCGCGCTCCGCCGAGCGCCGTGCGGGGGAGGGGAGCGGCGGCGGCGGCGGGGAGCGGCGGCAGGGCACGGCGCCAGCGCGGTACCTGGGCCCCCCCGCGCCCGCGGCCAGGCGCGCCCCGAGGCCGCCCGGAGGCAGAGGGGCCCTCGGAGCCCCGGCGGGACCGCGGCCGGCATGAGCCAGGTGCCGAGGAAGCTGCCGGAGGAGGAAGAGGGGGACGAGGAGGAGGAAGAGGAGGAGGAGATCGTGGGCTTGGCGGGCTACGCCGACGGGGCCGAGTCCTCGGACGGTGACGCGGAGAGCGGCGGCGATGAGGCGTGTGAGTGCCACCCGGGGCGGCCGCAGCGGCCGCGGCAGCGAGGGCGGCGGGGAGCGGCGTCGCGGCCGCCGCGGGGGCTGCCCCCGCAGAGCCGGGGGAGCGGGCGCCGGCCTCGGAGGGGGCTGTGGGGCAACGAGCGGCCGCGACTGCGGGTGTGGGGTGAGGCGGTGCGGGGCAGGGCCGGCCCCGCCGGCGCGGAGGTGCGGGTGAGGCGGGCGGGGGCCGAGGTGAGGCAGGGGCGGTGGCGGGCGGGACGGGGCCGCCGCCGGGGAGGCCCGGCTGGGCTGCGGGGTCGGGCCCGGCTGGGCTGCGGGGGTCGGGCCCGGCTGCCTGCGGATGCGGGTCAGGGAGGAGGCCGGGCTTCCCGCGGCGTCTGGGACGCGGCGAGGGTGAGCAAGGCACGAAGGGGGCCGAGGCGTCCGGGGAGAGGGCAGGCCTCGCTGGGACCGGGCTGGGTGGTAAGAGGCCAGGCTGAGCGGGGATGCTGCCGAGGGGACCGGGGGAGGGGACGGGGACAGGGCGCTCATGGGGGGCTACCGCCGTGACACAGAGAGCGGGGAGCTCAGAGGCAGGAGCAGGGCAAGGTCTGCCAGGTAGCAGAAGGGACTGGGGGTAAGGGAGGAGGCAAAAGGAGTGCAGGCAAAGTGTGTGTGTGTGTGTAATCTCCTTTCAGTATTTTCCATGTCTGGGGTGAGAGTTGGTGGCTACTGGTGGCCACAGCCTGATGTGACTTGAGTGTGCCAAGGAGGCGGGGGGGGGGGGTGGGGGTGTTGGGTGTCAGGCTATAAAAGGTGGCGGTGACATGCAGCTCTGTGTGCAGGGCTGCTCTGCAGCTGTGGATGTCAGTTCCCACAGTGGCAGGCTCCGCTAGATGTCTGCTGTCCATGTGTCTGTGCATATGAGGACCCACGTTATTCACTGCGTATCTGTGTCAGTGTGGATGGTGATGCTGGGAAGGACAGGCTTACCAAGAAAAGCAGTCTCATTCAGTAAAAAAAGGCAATGCCAGCTCAGAGCCTGTTGCTTTCATTCAGAGCCTGAATTCATTCTTCCGAGATGTATTTCACAAAGGAGCTTGGAGAACGCTCAGTATCTCCGAGTGAAAAAAGAGCTACCTTTTTATGATAGCATAAGGAAAGGCCACATCTGTTAAACCTACTCTGGTTATTAGCATGCAGAACCTTCTCCTTAAAGGCCCAGTCCTGCGGGCTTTAGGAGGTATCACATTGACTAATGAAATTTTGGGGAGGGGGGTGTTTTGAGTACAATCCTTCATGGCTACAGAATATGGGAATGCTAGGATGTAAGAGCTGTAGCTGAGACTAATTAAAATCTTACTTGCAACTGCTAAATAATTCCTTTTATTTTGACACAAAGAGAATATATTTTAGCATATTTCTTTAGTGCTAAACTAACTTAGCTTTTTCCATAGAGAAGTAATCTGTATTCTGTCCTCAGAGGAATTTATTTGGGTGGTTTTCAATAGGAACTTTGTTAGGCTGTTAAAAATTTCAATTGCTTCTTCCGTAGCAACACCAGAATATTGTACTTAACAGAAACGAACCTTTACATCCTGAATTGCAGAAGACAGTCCATGCAGGGACCTGTTTTACACAGAATTAAAACAAAGGTCCATTTTAACAATCCAGATCCCCTGGCTTTCTGTTTCGTTCTGAATTCTCTGGAGAGACACAGCGCATCTGTAATGGAGGGGGTTGCGGTTTGGGTCCGTGTTTTGTGTATTTAATACTGGGCTGCAAGGCAAGGGACTTTCCTTTTCCCAGTTTCTGTCCTCTGTCTTCCTGGATGTGTATGGTAAGTGGTCCAAAATTCAGTGTCATACCCTCCACTTATCTACACAGAAAGAATGGAAGGGCAGTGTAAGGAGAACAGCTTCAATCAGTTGCTGTTGAAAGTGAAGGGAGAAGCCAGGCTTAAAAGTAAAAGCGTAATTTGTGCCTGTAGGCATACAAGAGATTTCAAAACTTCATATTGGTTATCTCTCACCCAATACTGGTTTCTTGTCTCCAGCCTGAATGCTGAAACCATGCTTTTCTCCTCTTGTTAATCTTTTTACTTTGTAAATATGGTCATATTCAGAGACCTTAAAGCACTTAAGTTTACATAAAGCCTAGTCATAGTTTTGATATATGCAATTAAGAAGTATTTAGAAGCAGGGAAACCCTCTGCAGTGCCCCCAGGGAAGTAGCTTTAAGGCATATCGTTGCAGATTGATGAATTTGTGGCAGAGTGGAACAAGGTCTTCTGGTTCTGAGTCTTTTCTTTAGCTACAAGAATTTCCTTCCACCAGGTATTTCTGCAATGTTTATAAACCCACAGTAGCTGAACAGCTCTCCTGATAACTTATAAGCTTTTTCTGTTAATTGTTTAGGCTCAGGCCATCTGTTAGCATTGAAGATGTTCATTGTATGTGTTTTGTAAGGCTACTGTCTTTTGACAGCACTCCAAAGTGCTGTAGATATCACAGTCATAGTAGCACTGGAAATGCTATGAGATCAGTGGGCTTGAAGGTACATGAATGGAAAATTTGGGACTCCTAATTCTCCTTTACACAAAAAAGGTTAAAACTTAAAAATGACATAATTGCATTAGTGAGCAAAAAAAAATAATCATTATGATCTGTATTAGTTTAAAACTAAACTCAGAGGCTTGTCACCTTGTGGACAGTAACATAAGCAAAATAATTTCTTTTGACTTGACATCATTTGAGCAGATGAACTGCAGTGCTTTATTTGGATGTTTGAAAACTGGCGAGATCTACAAATACACCTTCCGACATGGCATCCCCATCACGTATGCCTGTGAAGCACTGATAGTCATCTGCTCTGACAATTCATTGCAATTGATGTGGAATACAGGATGGGCTTCAAAAACTATTTTAATTATCAATTAATATCTCTAATAGCATGAAGGAGATATTGAAGTATTCATTATGAGTTGTGCATCCTGGTGAGACAGGTCAGGGCTACTACGTGCAGTTCTCAGTTAACTCCTCAGCTCTTCCGCACATTGCAGTGCACATAAATTCCACTCCATAAACCAGGGCAACTGCAATTACAGAAATTTTGTAAGGAATTGAGTGCTTCTCTGTGGGGAAAGTACTTTTGGCTTTGTTAAGTTTAATTTGTGAATACTTTAAAGGATACCAGTTCTAACCATTGTGACTTCCGTTACTTCAGTTCTTTATGGCTGCTTAGAAAAGTTGAAATATGAAGGACTTTGATATGCATTGGCAACTGGGATTTTATAACATTTACTCTTTGCAAAAGTGAATGAAGCAAGAAATGCATTGCATCTCACAATAGGGAAAGTTATCTTTCCCATTACAGAATGGGGAAGAGTTTACCGTTTCTCTTAGGCATATTATGATCTCACTCAGTAACCTAGTCTGGGAAGCTGCAGTGATACATCTACTGGCATTTCTGTGGCAAATTAAAGGAGCTGTCATGTACTCTGCAAAGGAATGTGGGCAGGCAGCGCGTCGTCCAATTCCATTACATATAAGGTAATCTCTTAACTTTCAGAGGAAAGTGCTATAGCAGCCTTGCTATCTAATCAGGTTTGGATGATACTCATTTACATTTCCCTGTCTTTGAACTGGCAGGATTTCAAAAGTTAAATAACAGTCTTACTAGCAGAAGAGCTGGTGTTCCTTCTTCTCATTGGTAACTCTGTGCTTGCAACTGTGGGGTTTTTTTAGTATGGCTTTAATATAAAGCAATTTCTTTCTAGTATTGCAATCCATAAAAATCTAACAGCACGGGATAATTTAATACAACAACAATTTTAAACCCCAAGTTATTTTAAATATTTTTTTTTAGCTACATGTGAGTTTTTAGCCTGTTTCTTAAAGAAAAGGGAGTTACATAGGTAGCCTGTCTTCTGGTTGTCTCATCACCAGTCAGAACTTTGGAAACTGCTGTCTACCTTCAACCAAATTTGAATGAAAGACATCTCAAGGGTGATTAAGTTCCCACAAGTTTGACGAAAACTGGCATTCAGAAGAGAGGAGAGACCCACATGAAAGTGTCCTGAGAGGGACAGGGGAGCAGCTGTGTGCACTCTCTGTGGCAGCAGCTGGCAGACTGGTGTACACGTGTACAGTTTAGCCAACCAGCATGGGTTGAGCTCCAGATCAGCCATAGCATGTCATATCTGTTTTTTGCAGGATATGTCATAAGACATGCAGGGAGAAGTTGGGGTTATTGTGGTGGGGAGAGGAAGGGGACACAAAGTACAAATCCATAGCAAATTAGGCTTCATAAGTTCTGTTGTGTAAGTTCTGAGCAAGTGGGAGTTTTTTAAACTTACGGAAATATGCAATAAAGCCTCAACCAGATGAGTGTTCTTTACATGCCTTTATAAAGTTCTTGTAAAGCTTTGAATAAATTTTCTTCCCTTCTGATGACCAAAATGCAAATTGCATGATATATGGATATATGCACATTAATGGAATTACATTAATGAAATTGCATTTGGCAGCTGTGGAAACTTTGTACGTTAAAGAAGAGAGTGGGGTGGAGGAAACGCCATTGAATCCCGTACCTTTGGTTTCCTTTATTGACAAGACTGTACCCCCAAAACATAAAATATTGTTACGTTGTCCTAGAGCAGATGTTTATTACTCTTCTATAGGTGGGAAGTGTTGTAGGCACGTGTTTCTTGCAGCCGCAGGAGGGTACTATCACTGTCTTGGTGGACAGGAAGAGTAGAGCAACGTGTTGACTGTGGTTTATTACTTCCTAAATGTATTGTTTGAGTCAGCAGAAGTTGGCCATTGCTGCATTAGGAGGATGAGGTTCTTAAGGAGTTACCAGTCACTATTCTGCTTGAAGGAGTTTCATCTGCTCACTGCTCCAGCGTGGCAGTGTTTGATGCGTGATAATTGGCAAGAGCACAGTAAGTGTTAATACCTGTCAAGGCCTTTCAAATGGATTTAAAATGGATAGGATCCCACCGGTAATGGATGTAGGGGCCCCACTGAGTGGCGTAACCACTGACGAGCCAGTAGATGGTGCCGAGGGATGCTTTTATGCTAACTCTGCGAGACCTTCCGTGGAGAAGCCCTCATTCTCTGTAACTGAAGTTCAGGAGGCAAAACCAGACGTGAACGAGGTTCTGAAGGCACGTCCTGCTCTTCTGGTTTGAAACTTGGAAGTGAGGCTTGAGGAGCGCAAGAGGACAGATGTGATTGCCACCCCTGGGTGCGAAACATGCACCTAGGCAAAGGGTTCCTTCAAGCTTTCCATGTTTTTCAACCTGTAAGGCTATGTAATAAATTAACAGGTTCAGTTTGTTGCTGAGGTTTCTTGGTTTGGATTTTTGTACTTTTGGAGTAAACTTGATCACTTAACGTATGGGGGGGGGGGGGGGGGGGGATATTCAGGAAGGATGTGTATGAACAATTATGTGTTAGTTTTCTGCAATTCAAAATTTATCCCAGCAGAAAAAGGGAAAGAAATACAATCCATGTTGTGCTATGAATTATGTTGAATAGTCTGTACTGCAGCGAGTGGGAGAAGGTCTGCCTGACAGCTAGTGTGTTTAGCCTGTTGTCTGATCAGTATTTTAAACCTGACCACTGTGTGCTGTGAACTTTACTCTGCAGATTTAGCATTGACAACTCAGTTTTTTGTGTTGCTTGTGTTTGATGGTGCAGACAGGGTATCACAGGGGTGTTTGGAAGCTTTTATCCATTTATGTGTAGAGTAATTTTCAGCTCAGCACCAAAGGACTTTTAAAAGTTATAGGCCAACTAAATGCATCAATTTAGACTGTTGTAGCTGTTTTGATTAGAGATACCTGAAACTGAAGCTGATGTCCTTACAGGTGTGGATAGCTATACATTCATGTCCTCACAGATATAACAGTATAGTTTACTCCCATAGCCACCTTTATGCTAATATAACTGGATCAGGACTAGAAAATTTTCTGGTTTAGCCTTCTGCAGCCTCTTACAGGTGAAAAGTGGGTTTTCTGATAGTATAGGCTAAGGGGCAAATAATTCAAGTTAAGATGCCTGTAGCACTGCTCCCTAAGCTTAAAAATTGGTAACATTTGCATCAATCCAAGTAAACGTGGCATGAAAATAAATGCATGTTATTTGGTAGTTACTAATTGTATTGCCATAGATTATTACTTTTCTTCTTGTGTGATTTTATTCAGTTTTGGATTTCAATGATCCCTTCAGTACTGAAGTTAAGCCAAGAATCCTGCTCATGGGATTGAGAAGAAGTGGGAAGTCTTCCATTCAGAAAGTTGTCTTTCACAAAATGTCACCTAATGAAACTCTCTTCTTGGAGAGCACAAACAAGATCTGCAGAGAGGATGTTTCCAACAGCTCCTTTGTCAACTTTCAGATATGGGATTTTCCTGGGCAAATTGACTTCTTTGATCCTACATTTGACTATGAGATGATTTTCAGAGGCACTGGAGCACTGATATTTGTTATTGATTCTCAGGTAAAAAAGGGGGCTTTAAACTACCTTTTCCTTTTCTTCCTTCAGCAATAAATGGGTTGGAAAGCATAGATATATTTTTCAGAGCAAATAAAGTACTTAACTTAGATCACAAATGCATTAAAAGAAAGTCATTAAAACTTGAAGAGCTGCTTGGTTATTTTTAAGCTCTCTTTGCAGTATGTTCAAAAGTTACCTGATTTGCTTTAACATCTCAAGGGTCTTGCTCAGATTCCTGAGTGCTGACAGCATGAGATTGATGCACATGCTGGATGTAGACTCAGGCTTCTAGGGAATTTAAAAATTAAGCTGTTGTCGAACTGTAGCATTATCTAAAAGTAAGTATCGCAAAATTTTGTATATATATTTTAGGAACTTTCCAACAGTTGTAGCTTTTCTTTTTCCTTCATTAGGATGATTATATGGAAGCATTAGCTCGGCTGCATCTTACTGTGACCAGAGCCTATAAAGTGAATCCAGATATCAACTTTGAAATCTTTATCCATAAAGTGGATGGTTTATCTGATGATCACAAGATTGAAACACAAAGAGATATTCACCAGAGGGCAAACGATGACCTTGCGGATGCTGGATTGGAGAAGATTCACCTCAGGTGAGAAAAGCTGCTATGCAGAGAATCCTAAAGAGGAGAGCAGTTTATTTGACAAGTTAACATTTTCTGTTCTCTTGAAGTAGCAGGCAATGAGCTTTTGATATATGAAGGAAAAGGATAATCAGAGACATTGCATTTGACCTGAGCCAAACAAAGTATTTTATTTCTGATTGCTGTCTTGGAGGGAAAGCTGGAGAGGAGATGTGCTTAAAAACAGATGACAAATACAACAGAGTCCTACCAGTTTTTGCTGCAGCTGCTCTCTTGAAATAAGTTTCTTGGACAGTGGCAGCAACCAGTAGAGCTCCAGACAGTAGATTGTATATGCCACCTACATTGCTTTTGCCTTCTTTGATATCTCTCTGCCTCACAGTCCCCTCCCAATCGCTAGTCCTCACTGCTGCAGCCTGCTTGGAGCCACTTGGGGAAGACAGGTGCTGTATCTTTGCGTTGTCTGCTGATAAAGCAGATTATTGTACAAATAATGGAAAATAGTGGACTTCTGCAGACTGGGAACTAGAGGACATGAAGTTGTCATGGCTTTTTTAGCACTTAAGCCAAGTACAAATATATTCAAAAGCCAAGTACAAATATATTAAAAAGAGAGACCTGCTCCAAGTTAAGAGCTCTTTAGAGCTCTTAACTACTTGACTGCATCATTGAATTGATAAATAGGTCCACAGCTTTCAAAAAATAGATCATAACAGATGTACTCAGTAATATTGCTCTCCTGCAATTTGAAAAATATTTTCTTAGGAATACCAAGGTGGGAGTTGCATCATGAAGTTCTACATCAAGGCCTAGTTTGCAGTGTCTAGAGTTTTTTTTTTTGTATGGAGATGAAGTCCTATGCTTCAATCATAACAAATGACTTTTGATCACAAGGGGTAATTGCATAAAATGTAGGCACTTGCTGTTTGACAATATTTCATTTCACTCATACTATGAAAGGTACATCATGTTCACAGTATGTGGCTAAAAGGAAAATGTGGTGACGTTTTTTTCCAGCTTTTATCTGACAAGCATATATGATCATTCTATATTTGAAGCATTTAGCAAAGTGGTACAGAAACTGATTCCGCAGCTCCCAACACTGGAAAACCTGCTTAACATCTTTATTTCAGTAAGTACTTGTTACATACTTTGTCTGTAGATCCGGCTCTGTCCAACGTGCATGTTCAGATACTCTGTTCACTGCCTTCTGAGACATTATGAGCAATGTGAACTCTCAGAGAAATTACCAGAACTTAGCTGAAATGTACCCACGTGCAGCTTGGCCTCGCCTCCCTGTCTATTACACAGTGTTGCTGCGCAGCTGAGAGTATTTCCTGAATCACATGAAGTGGGTTAGCAGTCGTCCCTTTTCTGCTCATACCTTGATCTGAATGTTGCAAAGGTCTGTGCTGCATGCATTTAAGTAGTACTTAAAACTTCTGTAAATGAATTCTTAAAGGAACATCATCTAGTCTGACCTCCTATGGAGAATTGTCTGTAGTGCTTCCTAGAATTCATTCTACATTGTATCAAAGTTTACCCCACTTAAAAAAAAAAATCTCTTCTTATCTTGGAAATTTTTAGAGATAGAGTCCATCACAACTTTCACCACTTCTGTAGTTACTCTGAAGGCCAGTTAGGGAGCTTTGTATATCTAGTGGCTTGTTACTACTGTGGAGGCTCCACTGTTCCTGTATGTGTGATCTCTCTCCTTTATACTGGTTCTGAGACTCACCCGTTCCCTCGTGGAGTCACTGACACACACTAATGCGCTGTTTAATTTAGTTAAAAGCAGGTCATGGAGGAGTCCAACATGCTCTTGTTTTGGCACAAGACAAGAGATGGGAACATGTGGCCATGAGCAAAGGGGAACACAGTGAGTAGGTTGTAAAAAGGAGGAACTCCCTGTTTTGGTGGTCGTTAAATCAGGTCATAGTAGCTCCTGAAACTGCACCCTTTCTCACAATATTCTAATTTTGCACCTTGCATCTAGCATTGATTTGTCAGGCTTCAGTTTCCAAGCAAGGCATTTTGTTGTTCCTTTTTGTGATTTTGATGTAATGAAATATTTAATATCATTCAACAGCCTGTAAAATAAAATTAGACTTCACAGTTTCTCAGTGTAGGGTGTGAAAATGGAGAGAGAGAAGAGTTGGATGTGTTGCTGAAAGGGAAAGCTAGGATTAGAGGAAGGTCTTTCCAAAACATACTCTCCTACTGTTAAGTAGCAAGTTATGCTGTTTCACAATGAATGGACTGTATACCAGGTGCCATCCAGTGTCAAAATCCACTTAGGACAGAAGAGTATTGACAGAAGTTCTGGAGCAGTTGGATATTGGATATTGAATAAGCCACACAGTCTTAAAGAGAAAGCTGTCTGAATGATAGTCCAGTTTGTGCCAGAGTCACCCCAGTGACTCATATTGTGAGTCACATCTCTGTATGGGGTCTCCTCATTGTTTGGAGGTGCTGAAGAATTTGTACCAAACCACCAGATGAATCAAGCACAAGCTGCTACCTGAATGACTGACGACAGTTGCTTGTGCACCCAGAACACCCAGGAGGCAGCTCCAATAATATCTAGAATGTCAGATGTAATTTGTAAGGAAGAATGAGTCTTTCAAATATATGGGAAGTCCAAAAAAGACTTGTTCCTTTGTTCAGTATGAGAAAGAGTCTCAAACTGATTCTTAGCTCCAAATAGAGCAAAACTCGGTTTGTTAATGACCTAGAGGAAGGTTTAGCTGTATCACTATGTCCTCAGCATGCTTACTGTCTGTTTTTACAAGTGTCTTCTATCTGTAGACAGGAGACTCGGAATGACTATTTGCAACCACAAGAAGACTAAACATCATTCTCCAGCACAGAATTAGTTAGCAGGTGCCTCTTTACTTTAGCACTTTAGTGACAACAAATCTTGATGTGGATTTTGGTCATGCCTTACTTCAGGAAGCCAGTGTGTTGGATATCAAAGTGTGGGTGTATTGGTGTTCTAGTTTGAGTTTTGCAGCAACATTCATGAGGATGTGCTTTCATTTATGCCATGAAGACTTCCAACATGAAAAAGCTGATGACTACAAAAATAGATCTGTGATCACTCTGAAGTTCACAGCAGGTTTTTGCCTACCTTCGTAGTGCCACAGTGTGTTAGCTTGTATGTTTGAAGAACCATCAGTGTGTTAATCCTGCTTCTACATTCTTTAATGTAACTGCTTGTAAATCATAAAGTAACAGTTGGTTTGGCATTCAGAACCCATGAAAACCTTACCTGACTAACTCTTATCAGCATATAGATGGATTTCTGGTTTTTAATTACTGTGACCTTACCAAGCAGTCAAGTTGTGTGACATGGGAATGTGGATTTTCATTTTAGCGTTGTTGGGATTTCTTTGAGAGATGTTAAAAAAACAAACAATGAGTTATCATGATAAAAATAAGTTGTTTTGTTTATTTAATGATTTAAATTTTATAATTTGTAAATTCAAATGTAGTATTTCAAGCTAAAACTCATTCAGGACATCTGCAGTTTGCTGCAAGACCTGTCTAAATAATTGTCCAAAGTTCATTCCTAACTGTAAGTGACTTGTAAAAATTACTTTTTAGGGCCAAATTCTGGCTTATTCTTCATACTTTCAAGAAGGAAAAAGATAAGCCTATTTACCTAACCTAGGAATTGGAGTAATACTGCCAGTTTTATTGAACCCGTTCCATTTAAAGAATAGAAACTGCCTTCTACTTTATCATACCAAGTGTAGTTGAGAAACATGGTTTGAATTTCAACTACCTCATGGTTTTTACCTATCTAAAATAAAATCTCATATATTCGTGCAGATTTTTCATAGTGACTCTCTGGGTTCAGATTAGCCATGGAAGAGTCTTACATCACTTCAGAGTGCTTGATAAAGCTTCTAGCACACGTTACATCTTCTTTCCAGACTGTAGGGTTGTGTCAGAGATAACTAGTGCTTATTCTGACCCTGCTCTCATTGACATCAGTGGCAGCATTTTGTTCAGTTGCGTAAGGCAGCTGTTGGCCTTTGTTTCTGTAATAAGGAACCCTACTGCTGAAGTAACAGAAACAGTTGATTTCTTATTTTCATTTTCCCTGACTGAGCATTAAGGATGTAATGTCTCTTTGAATAGTATTTTTTATTCACTGTTTCCTGATTTGTTTTATGACTTGTAATTATTGTTTGTGATTATTTTTTTTTCCCTTGAGCAATTTCCTCTCAAACGTTCTGGCAAATCCTTTACTTTTTCGTTTAAAGTGGTACTAAAACCCAGGGCAAATAAAATCTTTGGAGTCATGTGGGTACAATTCAGTGGTTACTACTCCCGGCAGTCTATCCTACCCTGTTGCAGAGGTTACTGTCATCATACAAAGTTTGACAGAAGCAGTCTGTCAATAACTTCGTTAAATAGTTGACTTGGAAAAGAAAGTTTCTCAGTAAGTCCTACCACGATGTATTAATTTCAGTGACAATGAGCGTGGTTTAAGTAAAGACACCAAGCTCAGCCCTTACCATCAGGCATAACTGCTGACATGGCAGATGTCTCCAGATAAAAACCTTTTAAACTGTCACTATGAGTACAGCAGGCAGGCTGCAGCAGCTGGAGTTCTGAGATGGAAAAATCACTTCTCATTGTTAAATGTTATTATATTGTCACTGCATCTCAATAATGTAAAGTATGTCTCACCTGTACAGCTGAAATTGTCACCATAGCTCTCTATATAATGCAAAAGTTCATAATTGATTCTTCATGAATGACACTACAGGGCTTGAGTTCCAACTTCTTTTGTCTAAAATGACTTATTTTCAAATACATATTCTGGCAATGAATTATGGCTATATACTTACATAATAGTTACAGGTGAATCTCGTGATAAATCTTATTTTACAGCATCTGTTGAAATTTGTGAGGTGCTGTTGGAATTACTATTTAAAAATTAAAGTTACAGAATTATCACTTGTGGCCAGAATAACCAAAATAAACATGCATACGTTTTTGTTCTTAGTGCTCAAAGAATGTAGACTTATAGAGGTGTGTAGGCTGAAAAGGACTTTTAGAGGTCAGCTCCTGCTCAGTCAGGCTAGTTAGAGCAGGTTGCTCATGGCTGGATCCAGCCCTGCTTTGTGTATCTTCAAGGGTGGAAACTACAAACTCTGAGGTCAGCATGTCCCAGTGCTTCATCACTCTCCTGCTTATTTTTTTTTTTTCTTATATCAAGTTAGAATTTCAGCTTGCGTCTTTTGCCTCTTGTCCTCCAACATGGTAGCTCTGAGAAGACTTCATCTCTGCCTTCTCTGCACCCTTACATTAGGTATTTGTAGATAGCAACGAGCTTTCTTCTCTTCAGGCTGAACAAAGCCAGTTCTTTTGAGACTATCCTTGTACATTGTGTGCTTCAGCCTATGTACCTAAGGTATCCACAGTTTATACTTTGTTTTAAATTGCTTCTTATTAATGACTTACTGAAATGTGCCACTCACAGAGTCTTTTCCACAATGAAATGCAAGAAATTCACCTCTGGGCTCTTATTATTGATGGAAGTTCCCAGCCTCAGCTGTGTGCGCGATGGTGGAAGAATTAAGCCTCTTTAAGAAGAAAATGGCCAAAATATTGCTGGCCATTGTTCAATAGCACACCTAGCATTAAAATTTTTCTACCTATTTCAAGAAATTTGGAAAGTGGGGGGTCACTTTTTAATCTCTTAATTCTTTGTTAAATAGTTGACTTGGAAAAGAAAGAAGAAAAAAGGAAAAATTCTGCAACTATGAAGGAAGCTGAAGCTATTAAAGTGTGTCAGGGGCTTTCAGTGTGGTTTTGGTAGCTACAAAACCGCTGTGGCAGCAGTCCCAAACCATATTAAAAAGGGAAGCCCATATATGGAGAAAATTTGGTTTGATGAAGAAAGTTGCTTCTCTTCCTGTATACGTGAATTCTGAAGGACATTTTGTAGCTTGAGCTTTAGCAGCACTGGGAAATTGCTCATTGTGTTCATGCTGGGACAGCTGCTCAGGTGCAATAATCCCTTGGTATCAGCGAGCAAACTACTGTTTTCAGTTAAGCAGTACATATTTTTTCCTCGTCCAGGAAGCAGAGGCTTATGGCAGTTTACCTTATCTACACAAAGAGTATGAGCTAGCATTCCTGGCTAGCCTCTGAGAACCATGAATACAATACATTTCCAGTATGGAGTGAGTCGTAATCAGCTTGGCAGGGTGACAGGAACATAGCTGTCATCACATTAGCAAGCCTTAGCATTATAAACATGGGTTTAACCACCAATGCTACATGAAAACTGAAAGAGCACCATCAAAATACTGGTCTTTCTCCTGTGGTGCTGAAAGATGTTCTAAGGAACCAGACACGAAAACATCTACAAACCCCAGAGACAATTTCTCGGTTCCCTTGAGAAATTAGCGCCTAAGCACTGCTGCATTCTTTGTCCATTAAATTTTTCTTTTTCTTGTTTCTACCTTCTTGCATGTCCAGCTAGAATAACTTTAAATTACAGCTGTCTCTATATGTCCATTGTTACAGTCAAGAACCCAAAAGCTTGATCTTGGAAGACTTTTTTCCCCCTGACAATAAATGTAATCTCTCCAGATGTTTTCCAGAGGGGGGAATATGGGAGTGTAACTTGGCATCATGTCTGCTCAGAGGCAGAGTGTGTCAGAAGGTCTGTAATCATCAAGGTTTGCTACAAATATGAGAGTGCTGTAGGTACATTCTTCCAAAATGAGCTTGATTGCAGTTTAACTTCCACTTCTTCAGCCTAGCTTTTTATGTAATGGACAAGTAGGGGAACAAAAAAGCTTATTAATTTGAAGGCATGGCTTCCATTTTATTTTTCTTTCTTCTTTTCTTAAATAGAATTCTGGGATCGAAAAAGCATTTTTATTTGATGTAGTCAGTAAGATCTATATTGCAACGGACAGTACTCCAGTGGATATGCAAACTTACGAGCTCTGCTGTGATATGATAGATGTTGTCATTGACATTTCTTGTATATATGGGTAAGTAAATTGTTAACGTTATTCATAAAACTGTGTACCTGGAATCCGAATGGCCTTCAGAATTGGAATGGTGTCAGTATAAACAATAATGAGAATGTGTAATTTGTCAGGACAGGTAAGAAGGAGGAAACGGCATGCCTCTGAGGTACAGATCCCCTGCTAGCAACAAGCACTGTTTCCAGCCTAGCCTCTTTTGTGAACACCTTCTTTTCTAATAAGTTTTTTTTTGGAGAAAGGAGTGGGAAGTAACCAACGTAAAACAAAAGGAAACATTAACAACATTTTTTTGTTCCCCAGGGACGAATTTTAACAGAAGGATGCCTCACATGTTAAAAAAAATTGGGGCCATATTTAGTTTTGTTTACTTTAATAGCTAGTGGCCTCTACTGGCCTTAGTGAGCTGCTTCACTCTTGCTTCATTCAGTTCTTCATTGTCTGTCCTCTTTTTCCCTACATGACCTTTGTGGGTTTTTTTTCAGTTTCTCCTCCTTATACATTGGTAGCTGGAGATCTCCTGTGGTAGCATGTACATCTACTTGCAAGTTATGTTTTAAATGCCTTGGCCAAATGTAATGCCAGCTATTCCTGGGAAAGATGGGGGCACATTAAGAGTCAGTGCATTAAGAAGACTTGGAGGCTAAATCACCGCGTGCTTAGAGTGTGGGATTCTTAGGTGGCCTTCCATTTTTACCCACTGACAGATGTATTGCACTGTTGGAGAAGGTATAAGGGAGAATCTTGGTGCAGGTGTGCAATAAACATTAGAACTTTGAAAGGAAGATTTTGAATATCTTTCTAAAGATTCTTAGGTTTGTATATTCTACTGTGTGTTCCAGATTTTGGAGTCAGTCACTTCAGTAACTGTAGAAGAACTTGTGTTTTACAGAGGTGCACAATGAAGGATGCTGATTCTGTGGCATTTTTTTTGTACAGAGAAAGTTGCTGCTGCGTAGTTCAAAAGACTATACGTGTGTTTATTGCCTGTACAACACGACTTGTGGAACACTCTACTCACAGAATGTCACACTGCCACTGTCTTTGTGTAACCACTTAGCGTTTATCACCAGAAATCTGGTTGCCATGTTTTAGCTGTAGACTAAAGGCATGATACTACAGTTAATTTCTTGTGTTCTGTTCCTGAAGCGTCTGTGGAACTTGCTACCTTAATATGTTATTGATACTAATTTTTATGGGAGGTTGGTGATAACTACCCATTTAACAAGATCTGTGTGTGCATTCAGGAACGAGGGCAAAATTGCAAGGTACAAAACTAATACAGTGATCATCATGACACATCATCTGTGAAAGAGAAATCTCTTCATGATGGGTTGTTGCAAAAGTCAGCATCTCGTGAGGCAAGTCTCATGATGGCTTAAACTATCAGTCAGCTGCCACTGCTCAAGCAAGTTTACTGGATTTGGAACTATCAGTACAGACTTACTGGTTCACATGTTTTAGATAAAGTCATAATACAGTGCATTGATTAAAAGAAAATACAGCCTTGTGCTAAAAGGTTGGTAACTAACAGAGGAAAAAATAAAGCTTCAGTTCAGGTACTTTGCAGTCAAACGATCTGATTTCTAGCCCCAAATCTTAAGATTTCATATGTTATTGGATAAAAGATATAATCTCTATGTCGTCTTAGTTTATGTAAAGTGTAGTTTGAGGAAGAGTCTCTCTGAAAGGCTAAAATGTAAATTTCATAAAATTTGAGATCATCTGGTGAAAGAACCAATGGGGGGAGTACTTTTGTTAGCTTGTCTGGTGGCTTATCTTTCCTTGTTTGTTTGTTTGTTTGAATATTACCCTTTAGGCTTAAAGATGATGGCACTGGAACTCCTTATGACAAAGAATCAATGGCAATCATAAAACTGAACAATACAACTGTCCTGTATTTAAAAGAGGTGACAAAATTCCTTGCTCTTGTTTGTTTTGTCAGAGAAGAAAGCTTTGAGAGAAAAGGTATTTTTCCCCTTTTCTAGTATTGCATTACTTTTCCCTTGTATTAGTGAGTTAATGAATAACTGTGGTTGTCATTAGCTGATAACGGTCTCTTAGGTGTATCACAAATATTAAAGGTAAGTACAGCTTGATAGAGCTTACGTAACATGTTTAAGGCATGAAGTATTTGTGCTGGCATTAAGATAAAATGAAATCATAAACGTATTTGACAACTTTCTGATATGAAAGCATAGGAAAGTTTACATCCAGAGCAGTAAAGCTTCCATCTGCAACAGTAGAATGTGTCAGTTTATCTTGGCTGACATTGATTTGTGCCTGTTGGCGCCAGCATATGCATTTGGAACAGCTTGTGTGCCATAACCACGGGAAAATTACTGGAACTGGCTGATAGAAATATGTTCTTGCTTTTCTCATCTCTGAAAGGAGGCTTTTGAAAAGCTGCGTATTTGGGACCTAGGTGGCTTTCATATTTTGCAGTTTTAAAGTGCATAAAATTTCTTGGTTATCTCTCTGACCCTGATCAAGGTCAACACTGAAAGCTTAGTTCATAATTGCTCTCCTTGCTGGCATGATGTTCACTGAGTTACTTCTCTTAGTGAAATGCGGAGACCAGAACTGAGCAGTGGAAGAATGAGCCATCATTTGGGCTTGTGTAGCCATCTTGATACTAATTCACCAGTCAGTGTTGGTGTGTTTGTGAATGCAGTACTCCTACCATGTCTGCTGAGCTGTTGACAGCTATTTAGCATTTATTTTATAGAACTTCAACTGGTCAGATTTCTCTTTCATACCCATACCACCTTTATTATCTATGAATGTTCGATGCGGTCACTTTCTTTTTCTGCTGTAAGCATAAGGAGTGTTACTTCTACATACCTACAACAACACTGTTTCAGAAAAGACACCATATTGAGTAAACAGCTCTTAGGGTTTGTCCGCAACTGTGTCAAGTTGTTGCGTCTGCATGGTTTGTGACGCTTTGTGCTGTAGCCTGTACTCTTCAACAGTACAGTTCTGGTATTACAATGCAGATTAGCTTTTGGTGCCTGGAGACTTCCACATAATATTTTGTCTGAACTATAGGGAGAGAGAAAAGAAATTCCTGGAAAAAAATTAAAGTGTAACATGATTAGAGTTTAAACCACTTGAAATATATACCATGTCCTCTTAGCAAAATTGAAGTGGAAAACACTGCAGTATTTCAGTTTAGAAAACTTACTGCATTAACCTGGAATGAGGTCATACGCACAGTAGCATAATTCTAAAATTGTATTCCAGTATTATACAACCGTAGCACCCAGTGTCTTCCAATTGACTACCAATATGGCTTTACAGCTTTTCTGTGGGATCATATTCAGCCTACTCACATGGTAATGTTATCTGCCTATTATGTATATATGTAATCTAACAGCATGTCTATTGTGTTATTTTTCAGTTACAATGTAAGATGAAATATAGCTGGCTCTTATTTGGTGATATTTCTATAAAGTATCTGTTTCAAAGCTTACGCATTGTCAAATGAAAATTCTTTAATTACTAGATGCTACTTATTTTTATCACAGTTATTCTGTAAAGCAAATTTACAAAATGACACGATATCTTCTGAAATATTTTTTCTTGCAGTGTGATGAGCACTTCTTCAAAGCTCTTTATTAAGTTAAAGCTTTATCTGCCAGTGAACTTCTATTTGTTTTCTCTTAAGACTAGAAAGTATGTTTAGTATCAGATGTAGTATGAAACTATAATGCTCAGTGAATTATGTGTATTAATTAAATGTGCTTTTGCTTAGCACAGAAGAAAATGCCCAGAAAATTCACTGATCATGACCTCCAGAGAGAGAGAGTGTGGTATTTCACTAAATGTAGAATATAAGCAATTTTTTCATTACTTAATGTATATAAATGTTTTTATTAATATGGAGAATATTTCTGTCTCTGTAGGATTAATAGACTACAATTTCCATTGTTTTCGAAAAGCCATACAAGAAGTATTTGAAGTAAGAATGAAAGTAGTAAGATCTCGAAAACATCAAAGCCACATGCAAAAAAATAAAAGACCCACTCCCAATGGGACACCAAGAATGCCACTGTAACTGAGGTTTCCTGGCAGTGTGGCAAGCAAAGTTTGCCTGAAGTTGATGTGACTTCTGCATCTCATTGCACTGAGTGAAAAGAAAAACAAACGGGACTGATGTATTATATGAATTTGCCCTGAATGTTCAGAAAGCACTGTTTAAATATTTTTATCCAATCTTTTTTTCATATAGTGAGCACTTTGAGCAAAAATGTTGTATATATAAGCATTGAGGTGAACACTTGTAAGAATTTTCTTAATATATGCTGTAAACCTTTTTCATGCCATATTAAGAAAAAACAGCTGTGACAGAAATACTGGGTACATAATTTGCACTTTTTCATGTTTTACTTGTGGAGTTGGACTTTGATAAACTTAGTTTTTATGGTGATTTTGATGCATGGTGTCAGGTAAAATGTATGCTGTAGTTTATTTACCTGCTACAATCAAATTGGTTAGTAAACAATTAAGAAAACTTGGTACAATGCCTTTTAAAATTTGTGACAGCTAATACCTAACATTCATACAGATCTAATTTCATATATTTTTCAATTTGTAAACTGAAGAATAATTTTGAAGTATTACAGCAATAAGCACCTTTCCAGGGATCATAACTGGTAGGTAAATATTAGCTTTTATAAAACAGGCTTTTGGCCAGATTTCATCTGGAGTTCTCCATAACACTGGTTGTGCCCTCTATTGGGTCTGTTTTTATTATTTACCTCAGCATATACCACTAAAATACCTTTCTATAAAGATAAATTGTTTTGTAAAATGGCTCTATGTTGCACTTGTATTTTTATAAGGCTTCAGAGGAGGGTGTTGTATCTGAAAGTTTGAATTGCTAAGTTTGATTTGAGAGCCTGCACATCTACAGTTGGCACAGTGAAGAATGTGTTATGTATTTCCACCCTGGTGTTCTGATGTACTGATAGAAAGTCCTAAAGGTGCTGGCAGTGTGTTCTGGTTCCCTCTAACAGGGGTATGTCTGTGATTGAAATCAAGAAGAGGCCATTAAAATGAGGACTGGACAACCTTACCTGCTGTAGTAATCAGCGTACATCACTAATTTTTATTTTAATATTGAACATGGGCAGACTTACCACAGGAGCAGCCAGGACAACAGAGCACTCTCAAACCTAAAAAAGTAAAGCTTATTTTCCGAGTTCTGTATCCACTGGTTTTGTTTAATTAATGATACAAAATTACAGTTTCTAGTCCGAAGAGCAACTGTTTTTTTTTTCCCCCAGTCCTGCCACAAACCAATTGCATGCACAGTCCGGCAGTGTTGTCGGCAGCTCTTGGGAGAGGGAAGAGCACGAGCTGAATGAGAGGCAGTTTGCCATACACCAGAGACAGGTAAGGGGAGCTGGTACCTCACTCATTCATAACTAATCTCCCCCTAGCTGAGATAGTTCTGGAGACAGATGGGAAATTGAAATGTGAAAGTTTTCCCTTAGCCAAGGTAAGGCATAATGCTACATGTCTATCAGTGAGAAGAGCCCCCAGTGTTGAATAAGGAGGGGTTTAACCTGTGGTTAGCAAGTCCAAATTCAGTTGTGGTTTCAATGCAAATGCAAAGTTTCTGTATTTCAAATCTCTTTCTTTTTCTTTTAGATTTTATTGAGATCCTAGGCTTTACTTTAAAGGGTAATACCCCATATGCTACAAGAGCCACTTCTGACAAGGCAGTGTTGAGGTACCATTTTTAAAATTAGAAATTGTGCAAGAAGTAATCACTTTCCAAATAGTGCAGTATTTCCAAAATGCCTGATCTGTGAGTCTCCATTTTTATGTATCATTGGAGTTGCCTACACACAATAGGGACCATTATTGAACAAGCCATGTCTCTTTAAAACACTGGTTTAGAATAAACCTAAATCAATTTAGCATCCCATAGGCACTTTAAAGTCAGGAGCTGTGTAACTGTAAAAGATTGGTTCCAGCAACTTGCTGTAGTTGAGGAAATCTTTGTAAGCAATTCAATAGGCAGCGGCCTGGAGTACTTAATGGATTCTTTGAAGAGTTAAAATGCATCCTTAAGCATGCACTGGAACATGGATATTAAAATGTTACAGTGCTGGAATGTCTTTTCTAAAATTCTGTGATTACAGACATGCTATGCGTTAGCGTGGAAGTGTGATTGACAGGAGCAAACTACTCTGATAAAGTATAATTCAAATGGATCATTTGAAGCCTCATGTTTTGTGATGGAACAATTATTTTTTTCTCATTAAAAGAAAAATTCTGGGTTTTCTTGCATGTGAAATTGCACTCCTGTGATAAAGTTTTATACTAAGGGAGTTAATTCTGTGAAAGTACTGCAGTGATTTTTAAAATAAATTTTAAAGAACCTAAAAACTCCAGCCATTTTTATATGTATCATCAGATTAAGTTGAAGAATTAAAGAAAATCACCCTAAACAGGTCATCATATACAGTAGCAACTGTTTGCTTTAATGACATGTTTACTGTCCCTGTCATTTGCAATAGTCATTGCAGAATATTTTTTTCTTAAATTGAACATTGAGCTTTTTCCATTTTTGTGCAGAATGATGTGCACAATGTTATTACATAGTGATCTTTGTTGCTGCGGCTTTATTTCTGTCCTTTTCAATGGGGAAATCTGATCATTAACACCAAAATTTCGTATTCAGATTCTAAATATTTATTGATAGCCACATATGAATTTACTCAATTACCAACAAACACCTCAATTTCACCCACTTCAGCTGTGTGGAAAATGAGAAATTAGCTTGGTTGGGAAGCTGTTGGGCTCCTCTGATATGGTGCATATGGTTGACATCCCACTTGATTTCCCACTGTATTAATATCTGCACATTAGCTCATGCACATCTCTTCTAATGGCTACATTTTAAAAAGAATCTAACAGACTGTTCCTTTTCATTTTGCTTTTGCCTTGGTATCTTCTGTGTTAACTTTCTCATTTTGCTGTCTCTGTGTAGGTGTTTTGTCATGAACAGGTCAGATACCCAGTTTCCTTGGTTCCTGCCAGTCTATTTTCTCTTTGGCTTATAGGCATTACGAGCTACAGGCTAGGTCTTGGGGAAAAAAGCTACTGAAAAAATACTAAGTACAAAAATAGCTGAATTGTATAAAATCCATTACATGCTACTAACATCCTTAAAAATTATTCAACATATTTATGCTGTAGCTTGGTATGTATGCACACCATAAAATACATGTTCATATTCAAGTTACAGTTCATGCTGGCAGTCAGATTCTAAACATTTCTTCATCATCTCTGGAACATATTTTACAAGATAACATTCATATGGATAGATATGTCCAAGGAAAAAATAGATCTAATGCAGCAGTCTGTCATAATCTCTTGGACTAAACTAACGTTTTTAATAAGGTAAAAGATTTTCAGGAGACTGTCAGAGGATATGATCTACTGAATCTTTTCCTTAATAATACCAGAAGCCATGATGAGAAGGAATGATTATTTATTGCAGAACTGCTGAGTACCAGAAGGTAGAGAAAAAACTATTGATATCCTTTCTGAAAAAAAACCCAACAAATCCAAAACCCAAAAAACAACCAGCAACAACAAAAAACCCAAACAAAACACCAAACCAGTAACTAAACATGCATTAGCCTAAATTGTGGAGGGTTGGGATCCTCACAAATCACCTCACAAATGAGTGCAGACGTGAGAGACAAAAAACCCACAGTGGCCTAGTGTGCAGGCCAGAACATTTGACAGTCCATTCGAAGCTGCCTTCTTTCACAAAATGCAGGCCAGGACAAGATGATGCACTTATCACAACAGGCTGCATGCATGTACATTGAACCATGTGGAGGTGGTCTGCGTGAGATCGGTTGCACCGTGTGGTCCTCAAAGGCCCATGTAGTAGGCAGGGAGTTCCAGGACAATATCAGCTGACTTCACTGTTACAGCAGGATTTACCCTTCTTAGATAGGTTTTTACCCCCACTCAGTGTGAACTAAAAGCCATTCTGGACTCTGCTGAAGTAAAGGATAGTGTCAGTACAAATGTAAGTATAAACCAGGCATGAACGTGTTCACACTGGAAATCAGAAGTGGATTTCTAAAGCAAGAGAGCAGCAATGTTGTGGAGCCTCTGCTGAGTGCAGGGAGAGCAAATAGCCTGACTATGTCCAAGAGGAACCTCAGCTTGTCGATAAAAAGGGGTATAAGTTGTGGTGATCATGTCACTTCCTGGAGATTGCTAGCATCAGGGAATGCTATGGTCTTAGCTCATGTTCTCACCAACACTCTTGAATTTCTGACCCAGATGAACTCATGTTTGCATTTAGGTGTTTATATGTCAGGCAGGTGTCTGCTCAGCTAGTAGCAATCCATTAATCGCTGCAAGTTTACTTTCTTGGTCCTCCTAACGGAGCTGCCTCCTTGCTCCTTGCCATGCAAACCCCGAGTCTTGTACTTAGTGTGTGCTGCCTTGCTAAATGCTGCCCACGTCCGTCCTCAGCTTTCTGTTATTCCAGATAAAACAACCATCCAGCAGGTGGGGAGCCAGTAATGCTTTCAGATTCCTTCACACCCAATGCTGCAAGTACCTTTTTGCAGCTGGAGTTCCTCTAATGCTGCTGGTAAAGCTGCCTAATTGGATGGAGTGGAGGATATCCTTAGCAATAAAGTTAAAATCTTTAACCAGAACTCCTAGGGTTTCCAGAAGCCTCGCCACCCATTTTGCAGTGGTATCATTCCAGGGACCTGACACCTGTGATACGATTCCTACTTGTTCTGAGGTTAAGTCAGAATTTGATTGAATATTGATTGAATTTTCTTGTTGATCATGTGTATCCATATCAATTTGGGGGCTACTTTGATAATGGTCAGAGCCATCTGAGCTGTGGGAAACAATCTATTTCAACTGCCTTCGCAAAGCAGTATACCGAGAGAAGAGGGGTGTGCCTTCTGGGAAATCCAGTAGAGCCAAATCAAAAGGTCCCAGGGGCCAACAGCTTTGTCTCTAAAACCTGCACTGAGAAGGGGAACCATATTCTGCTTTTCTGCAGCGCCCTTTCCAAAGACTGAGTCTGGTGAGCCAAATGATCTGATCCACAAATTGCTTCTCTTTCAATACTCCCTTTGCAGCTGCTTGAACTCCTTTTCACTGCTGTTACGCCATTCATTGTGCTGTCTGGTCTCACATCCTAAATGCTGAATGCAAGCTCTGCAGCAGAGGCACACGAATCAACTCGCTCCCACCAGTGCTGTTCCCCTTGCTCAGCACTGTTTCCAGTCCTGTTCCTTCAGCAGTTTCATTTCATATTTCAATCCCACATTTTCTATCTATAAAGCAGCAGTTGTCATTCCAAGTTCTGCAATTCTTCATAAAGCCCGTTATGCAGAAGCTTAAGTACTGGTTTTAAATTGAGTGTTCTCTTGGTGGATTTTAGATGCCTTTCCTGCTTTTCTCAGTGCACCCTCTCCCATGAAAGCTTCCTGCTCCATGAACTGACTGCATCCTTAAAAGTTCTTCAGGATGGAAGACATTCATTCACTTCTCTCCCCTCTTTATATTCCTACCATTAATAGTCCCCATAAAATTCAAGCTATACATTTCTGATTTGAATACTTAACACCAGATTGCACAATTGTTTTCAGCTTTTGTTATCTCTCTTTCAGAATAACAAAATTCCTCTGCATCCTGCATCCCCTGCCAGTCTGCACCACTGTGAGTCACTTTGCTAGACACCTTTCACCACCTGCAAAAAAAGCCTGCAAGCAGGTACACACAATTTAGAACTGTAAAGTAATTCATTGGTTAATACAGGTAGCTATGACTAGTAGGCTACTAGACTTAGCGTTAACATGCTCACATCCCTCTGTAAGACACCAGATGAGTCTTGACTGGCCAGTGTCGCCAAACTGCCATCTTCCTGACTCTGCTTTTTCCTTCCAGCATTTTACACCTTTGCACATTGGTCTGTTTCTCCTGGACCGCATCTCAACAACCCTGCCTCCATCTCTAGTTCTGCCTTATCTTGCCTGGCTCTGCTGTGCAGCCCTTCCTCACGGCGTAGCGATCCCTTGAGAGTGCCGAACCCAGGCTGCGGGGCTGGGCTGTGGAGCTCAAGCAGCTGAAACTGCAGAGGTGGTGACTTGCTGCCAGGCAGTGGAGGTTGGGTTAATACAGTTGGCTGGAGCCCAGAGAGCAGTGCAGTTTGCCAGAGAGTGGGTACAGTGGTCATCAGAGCCACTCTCTGGGCTCCCCTGACCTGTGATTAGGGGCTTAGTCCAGTTGCCCCCATGGGTCCCTCGTGTCGTTGAAGGTGCTCTAGGCACTCCACGTGCCCTTCACCTACTGCTTTGATCAGAATGGCACCAGTATCCCATATCATACCCTTCTGCTCTGTATGGGTATCTGGCGTACCTTAGGATACCTCATATGGCATCAGATGCTTATATGTGTGCAGTTGAGTCAAGCCCTAGTTTTCCACCAACCATCTGAGAAACTCCTGGGTGTCCCAGATATCTGCAGGAGGCTGGTGGAGACACCTGATAACTCAGTATGTCTTGATTAATGACACAGTAATCTGTAATCATCCTTACATGGATTGTAAAACACTTTTTGAGGAGCTTTAAATTAAAAGCCTGCTCATAAATCCTTTATTCCCATTGCTGAGTCAGTAGGAGCTGTATCAAGCAGGTACCCACAGGTTCACATTAAAGTTGTGAGTAATGTGTTCAGAATGGATGGGGTGGAAAGACTGCTTGATGGCAGTCCAACAGATGTAATCCTGACTGCTTTCCCTCTGGCTGCTGTGTAATTGTGAAGACAGATGCTACCTTCCCAGAAGGAAGCTTATGGGAGTAAGTTAAAGTGAAGGGGCATGAGGAGCAACTCGCATAAGGAAAAAGTGACATGAAGAAAATCTGGGGCCTAAAGCTCTGGAGAGGGAGGATCATGAAAAACTGGCTGCATGAGTCAAAGTCTATGGCTGGTATTTTCTCCCAGAATAGTGGCACAGGAGCAAAATAATTTTTAATGAGGAGTTCACAACTACTCGCCAACCATCTAGTGCTCTCTGCAGTTTGCATGGTAAAGAATATGCATCAGAGAAAGTTTCTGTCGTTATCTGTAGTTACTAACACAGAGTAACTAGATCAGGGAACCAGAGTCATGAACAGCAACTTAGATTTGTGCCTTTCTTTGCATGTTTCTTCTGAACTAGAAACCGTCTGAACTATTACAACAATGAGGCCAGAAGGGTGTGAGTCAAGTGACTGGCATGACTCTTCCCATTCTTCAGGGGGGAAAAAAAAGGTGATAAATATGGGGTGATAAATAAGTGCCTTTATTTTGACTTCACACAGTGTGGACTACTGCAAGATGTTCCAGAAACGGCACTGATGTTCCAGATCAGGCACTTGCTTGCTTGGGCAGTTACATCAATCTGGTAACTTCTTTCATTCTCTTTTCTGTTTCTGAAATAATGCTAATTAAAAGTCAGCTGGCAAAGCTGCCTGTTTTGTGAGATGGTTGCTTTAGAACTAAGCTTGAAGAAAAGACAATAATCACTTTCCTGAGAAGCACCATGCATCTGTGCAATTGCTACAGGGCATTGGTTACACAATGCCGTACTTGTTTTTATCGGTGAGGAGGAGGTGCACTTGTTGAATCCAGATTTACCAGGTCTGAATTCACATAAAGGATTTTAAAAGCTGAGACTGTATTAGTCACCAATGAGCGCAATAATGATTTCTCTTCCAAATGAGTCATATCTGTTCCCACTCATAATATAGGTATATTAATATTAGATTCTTTAATTCCATTAGAGTTTAATTCTGCAGTCAACTGTATTGACAGAATAGCATTATAAATGAAGCAAACTGCTCTACATTTTGTGAATTATGAAAGCAGGGTGTGGATGCTTTGTGCAAATAATTATTGTATTTTCATAAGCTTGTGTGATCTCAAAACTCTAGAAGAAATAATTTGTAACTCAGTTGACGAGACAGCCTACAAAGCATACAAACCCAAATGAACTGACTTTAGATAAGCACTTAACATATAGATATTAACATATAGATATTAACATATACACTGCTGAAATGTACCTTACCTCACACAATTATATGACCTGCACAGAGAAATGAACAATAGCTCAACGTCACATCACATAGCCTAAATCCCTGAGATCTGCAAGAATATGCACTGATACATCAGACCCAAGTACAAAACCCGAACCCCCGTGTCACACAGGTGTCCTGCTGCCCAGAGAAAGGGGAGGTTTCAGGAGTAACTCCCTCTTCGGGGGCTTCTGCTAGGGGCTTCTTGGTGTCCATCCCCCCAACTCCGCATGCTGAACTCCATGATTCCCATTCCTACCTGCTGAGCTCTCCTCTCAGACTTTTAAAGTCAGTTCATCAAGAGTAGAGTCCTACTGTTAAAAATAAGAGGGTCTATCGAGTGAAATGTTTGTAATTCTTTCCAAGTGAGGGGAAATGCACGATACATTTGTATCAGTTATAGATAGCTATATATATCAGATGCAGCTATATGTACACACATATGAAAATACCTAACTAGGATGGTCTTGAACAGAGATGACTTAGCCTAATCTCCATTTGCAACTAATGGAGAAATCCAGGAACTTCGAAAGCATGATTTGTTGGATCTACAGCTAACATCTATTTGAGGCAAGATGAACTCTGCTGTAAAAGCTCCTGGGTTTCTCCATTAGCTATAAAGTGAGCCTCTGGTAATCAGCTCAGAAATATGTACCCCTAGTTTGCAATTGTCCAGTGGAATTCTGCCCATATGCTTACTCTGATTTGGCCTTTTTTACCCAGTAGAAATGGCTGCAATTGAAGAATTATTCATTTTATCAAACCTTATGATTGTCATTAATTAAGATGTAATATTTTTTTGCAACAGAGGGGCCTATATGCTTCTTCACTTTGAAGCTAGGTGGCTGTATTGGAGCCTCTGTTTTCATAAAAAAATAAAAAATAAAATTAATTATACCACAACTTCACCAAACTATACAAACATGAGCAAAATCATCTTCCTGGAAACCAAAAATCAAATAAAAATAGTTAGAAATTATTGCTGATTTTTTTTTTTTTGTCAAACTGAAGCCTTACTTCAATGTAAAACATTTACTAAAGCCACTCAATTTTTTAGTATTTTGAGCTGTCAAAACTGATTCTTGCTGTTCTACAACCAATTTGGTGAAGTTGCATGAAATCTTTCTGCAAGGATTCAGCATGGTATTAAATAAAATCTTTGTTTCAGCAGTGTTCAGGCAAACTTTCAGTTTCTATATGATTCAGCTGAGCATGTTTATTTTTTCAGCAAGATAGATCGTATGACAGGATACACAAGCTACCTGAAGTGCTGCCAGCATGTAGGATTTGACTGCAATTTTGCTACTATATTTGGCTGTTAATTGTAAAAAACTCACAAGTTCTAGCACAAAATGGCTTCTCTGTGCAAAAGTCTAAACAAAAGGCAGATGAAAACACAAATCCAAAGGGCATTTTTGATCAGAGGCAGGAAGAGGAGGGAGGCTGCTGGTGGGGACGTGTAACGCTGACTGTGCAAGAGCTGTGCTGTCCCTGCTCCTTGTCTGCCCCAAGCAGCTGCTGCCATGAGGGGCTGGGAATTAATCCCCAGATTTCTCCTCATATGCTGACTACCTCACAGGAATCAGCAGTTTCATCTGGCAGCATTCACCTCCTGCAGCTCTGATTTTTAACTAATAATACATCTCAAAATGAAAGAGGTCTTGTATTGCTAGCTCTGCACAATTTCACGTGGCGATTGCCCCAGCACCCAGCCAGGCCACAACGTAGCTTGCTTAAATAGGGACAATGTATACATCCTATCAGTGAATTTCTGTTACTTAAAATTTAGGTCTATTCAGCTTATTTTCAATAGTGCTTAGCTGTCATGTAGTTACAGTGGCTGTGTATTTCTTTTTTTAGCTAAAAGCCCAAGTTGCATGTTAACAGCAGGTGCTTCCTCCTTGAACTATATAAAATGACATTGTAAGTGTGGTCAGGGTCAAAAGCCAGAGCCCAGAAGGGAAAGCCAAACTCCACGTTACTCTTAAGTAGTTCATGATAACTATCACTTCTTGATTCATGCCATTATTCACATTATAATACCATTAAAAAAATTATCTTTGATCAAAATAGATCTCAGAACTTTTCACATGGAAATTCAGATTTTCAAACGCAAAATACTGCTGTCCTACTTTGGGGAAAGGCAAGATGTAGGCACAGATGGTCCCAGAGGCCTTCTCCTACCACACAGCAAGATGGCTCTGGCAAATGAGGAAAGGTGGGACATACCTGCTAAGAACAACCAAAACAGTTTGTAAGCACGACAACCAGTGCCTGCAGCTCACCATCTCCAGCAGTCAGATCAGCCATTTTTAGCCAGAAATGCTGAGATGTCATCAAGAGTTTCTGGCCATCAAATGTACCCTGGGGTGCTTTTGGTGTAAGAGGGAACCCCAAGGTCTGATGCTATCCCTTCCTTTCTGCTATATATAATTATCTGTACTTTACATTATTTGTAGTGCTTTGTCCTGTAAAAAGGAACATCACTTTGCCCCTTCGAAAATTCAGCTACTTGTTAGGGTGGAGTAAAGTTGCTGTATTGATTTATTGCTGTTACCCCAGCATTACTGTGCAACAGAACAGGTAAGCGAAGAGTAACACCTTGTTTTGCAATTCTGAGAACACGAGGAGGTGAAAAACTCAAATGTTTTTGTTTACAACTGCACTCCATTGCTGTTCAAAGAAAAGACAACTAAGACATCAAAAAATGAAAAAACTATTTTTGTAAAAATGATTTAAAAGAATGTTAGAGAAACATGGGTGAAATTAAGGACAAATCATGAACTAGAGACATGAGTTTCAAGCTTATGCTATTGAAGACAAGCACATAAAAGCTGAGATGTTTCTCTTTTACAGCTTGTACTGAATTAAAGGGAAAGTGACTGCAGAGATTATGACCACTTTAATTTATGTATTTCCTTAAATATAAATTTTTAAAAGTGCTATCCCAAGTGTACTGTGGCTGTAACCAGGTGGGCGGGAAACCAAAGTTGTAGGTGCAAACAAATACTCCTCTGGCATTGCGGCATGGAGTGATTTCCTCATCAAGTCAAGCTCCTGCTAGTTAATTCTTGCCTAAATTAACGATCAATCGTTGGTGTCATGACACCATTTCAGTCTTTTGCGATCCTGAAAACCAACAAACAAGATGCTGCTAAGTCTGAGAGGATGGTTAAGTCTTTCGGGGGGGGGGTAGGGGGGTGTCGGTGGATCTGTGGGGTCCCGGAAGCCCCTTGTCTAAGCCCCCAGTTTACGAAACAATCGACTCCTGCCAAGAGGTCTTGGGGCACCTCACCCCATGGCAGCTGCGGTTGGAGCCTGAGGGGAGAGGGGGCGCGGGGGCAGCGTCACGGCCGCAGCCACCACGGCAGAGCCGCGGCCTAGAGACTGCGGCACCGCCTCCCAGCCCCTGCGCCCGGAGCCGCCGCCCTGCTGCGGGGCCCGGCGTCAGCCATCGCTGCTGGAGACCAGCTGCTTCCTCCACGCTGCCACAGGGAAGGAAGGGCGGCCTGGGAATTCCCACTTGTGCAGCACAGCCGTACGGACTGCCCGCCCGCCGGCCGGCCCTGCCGCGCCCCCGCCGCCCGCCCCGGCTGCGCGGCCTGCTCCGGGCTCCGGCGCTGCCGGCTTGGGCGGGCCCTGCCGCCGGCCACCCCGCGGGGCCGGGCCGCGGGGCGGGGACGACGAGGCCCCGGGGGCGGTGCCGGCGCGGCAGGTGCCTCCCTCCGCCGCCACGGCGGGGCTGCTGCCGCCGCTGCCACGTCAGGGGAGTTTCCCGAGGCGAGGGGAGGCGGGCTGGGCTGGGCCCGGCCTTTCTCCTCCGCCCCCGGCCCCCGCTGCCGGAGACGCTGCGGAGGGAGCGAGCGAGCGGTGCCGGCTGCCATGGAGGCCCGGTACAACCTCAAGAGCCCGGGTAGGCGGCGCGGTAGGCCCCGCCGGGCGCCAGGGAGGCGGTCGCCGGCCTCGCCTGCAGGCCGCGGCCGGGCGGGGGGCGGCTGGGCCGGGCAGGGGGGCGCGGCCGTGCCTCAGGCTGCCCAGGCCGCTGTTTGCCAAGGCGGGCGGGCGGCTGTGCCCGCCCCGGGGCCGCCGCGGTTCGCGGAGGGTTCGGGGGCCGGGGCCGGCTGTCGCCTCCCGGGGTGCGGCGGGACAGGTGCAGCGGCCGGGCCGAGGCCGCGGAGGGGAGGCGGGATGGCGGCCCGGGGCCGCGGCGACGCCCACGGGTGCGGGTCGGCTGCGCGCCGGGGCCGGGGCGGAGGCGGGCCGGGTCCCCGCTGCCCGCAGCGCGGTGGCGTTGAGAACTCCGTCGGAGCTGCAGTCGGTTCGCAACGCTGGGAACGCCCCGGCTGCCCGGGGGTGTGTGTGTGTGTGCCCATGCTTTTTTGCTGGTTCGTCGAAGCGTACCTTTTTCTCCAGGTGGCTGAGCCCTGTTCCCCTGGGTATCGCCTCCTTTCCAAGTAGGTGCGTGTGAGGGGACACCCATAGCTTAGCTTGGGTGGCCTAAGTTTGTTTTATAGAAGTGTTACCGTATGCGCTGTATTTACCTGTGTTCATGGGATTCTGTGTTAAAATTCATGCCTTATACCTCCTAGACTTTCTTGTAAATCTTTGTGAGAGAGGTGCCTCGAGATGTTGGAGATATCTTGAGAAGCAGCGCTGGAAGGGAAGGTCTTGCTTCCTTGGAAGGGAAACTGGAGACAGGTGGGGACCCTCCTGTCTGGCTGTGCTGGAGCAGCGGCCCCTCGCTGGCTGAGCTGGGCTTCACCTGGGAGCTCCACGTGCAGCTGGAGGCCTGCCGCTGCTGCTGAGCCAAAAACCTCTTCCCCGAGTTGCAAGGGCCAGTTGGGTTTGTGTGTTGGTTGCTATTCTGTCCCAGCTTTCCTCTAATCAGGTTTTGGGAAATAGGTATTGTCAGCTTCCTATTATTATGATGAATAGTGGCTTTATTCTTTAATCATACTGTCCTATTACCAGCCTGGGAGGTGGGGAGAAACTGAGTGTTATGATGACTTGTACCTTACAAATGTAAATGACAGGTTTATTTGCAAAACATGCCTCATGTGGATGATGGATCTATTGCTAAATTATATCCCTCGCCCTCACACCAAAGTCGCATAACTGAAACATAAGAAGGATCACAAAGCAAATGAAGTACTTGTTATAGTTTGAAGTATCAGGAAGGAGGACCTTTTTTTTTTTTTTTTCTGAGATATGCCAGATATGTTATGCATGTGAATTTACAAAGTCACACAAATGTGCTCACTAGTTATGGTTTGCCACGTCATTGGAAATAGTGGTGGTGTGCTTTATGACAGCCTCCTGGGATCTGGGTGTGGAGGGCAAATACTTGTGGCTTAATTAGAAATGTTCTTCCCCTCTGTTGTTACTAGTCCCCCTTGTTTTCAAAAGAAAACAAGTTCTTTTACAGGAACTGATTTTTAGTACCTGTGCTATTCCATAGTAAAATGAACCTTACTTGGCAAAGATGAACAGTTCATACAGTGGGTCAATATTGCTTTCCCAAATTAAACTTGCTCTATAGCATATTAATGTAATAAATTATTTCTTTCCATATGGATGCTGAAAGTCTATAAATGATTTAAATCACTTTAAAAATCTCTGTAAGATGATTTAAACCACTCATTTCAATAGCCGCTTAATATATGTGACATCTTTGATTAAAAAAGATGGATGAAAAGCTATTGAATAAATAAAAAAAAATACTGTTTCTTCAACAGTTGTTGTCCATTAGATTTAGTTGGCTGTGTATAGCAGTTATCTTTAGTCTGGCACTTCTCTTGCTAATCAGGTAGATAAGCATATGTGATTATTTAATATTTTTGTGTACGTTTTACAATTTCTATCTTGTTAGAGTTGCATGTGCAGTTTAACAATGGTACCTTACACTTGCCATTCAGCTGAAGGCTTAAGATGGACATGTAGAGCGTTCTCATGTTGCAGTGGTTTTAATTGATGTGAATGCACTGAAAGACATAAAATCAAATCCATCATGTTTCCTGTTTCAGATGGTTTATCATCTGTGGACTGAAGTGTTTATTTTGGTGACTGAGCCCTCTAAGGCTTTAGAACCAGTAGATGTCTTGTGCCTGTTCTTGTTGCTCTGACTTGAATAGAGGAAGAACCAAGCTGCTAACCTTTAAGTCCCGGTCAGCTTTAGGGATTTGGAATGTGCTATCTTGAGAGAGTGAAAAAAAGTAATCATTTTGTGCCTGCGGAAGAGGCTTCTCCTGTTGAAGTCTCCTGGCAGCACCTCAAATACTGTGTTCAGTTTTGGGCCCCTTGCTGTAAGAAAGATGCTGAGGTGCTGGAGCGTGTCCAGAGCAGGGCAACGGAGCTGGGGAAGGGTCTGGAGCACAAGTCTGATGAGCAGCAGCTGAGGGAACTGGGGGTGTTTAGCCTGGAGGGAAGGAGGCTGAGGGGAGACCTTATCACGCCCTACAGCTGCCTGAAAGGAGGTTGTAGGCAGGTGGGGTCAGTCTCTTCTCCCAGGTAACAAGTGACAGGACAAGAGGAAATGGCCTCAGGTTGTGCTAGGAGAGTTTTAGATAGGATATTATGGAAAATGTCTTCACTGAAAGGGTGTTGAAACATTGGAACAGGCTGCCTGGGGAAGTGGTGGAATCACCATCCTTGGAAGTGTTTAAAAAATGCATAGGTGTGGTTAGGGCCACGGTTTAGTGGTGGCCTTGGCAGTGTTAGGTTAGCAGTTGGACTTGATGATCTTAAAGGTCTTTTCCAACTTAATTCTATGTTTCTATCAAATCTGGTTTTGGACTTGAGCAAACTCTGATTGCAGGTGGTGACATCTGTCTTCTCAGTAGTTTTAAAGAAGGTAAATACTGCTTACGGTTTTAGTGTAAGTTATTTTAATGATTATAGTAGGCTTTGTCAGAAATATTGTAGAGGAAAACACATTTTAAGTAGGAAAATTTTGTTCAAGAAACCTGTGCTTTGATCTTCCTTTTGAGCCTTTTAATTAATTCTGCTGTAGAGGTAGGACAGGAACCGAAGTTCTTCTATGGTTATACATGGCTACATGGAATCATTCTTCTGTGAGTAGGTGTGCTAGGCCAGATTAATGAATGAGTATCGATTGGGCTCTTAGTGCCTTTCTTTTTGTGTGCTTTAAAATAGACTGCATGAAGAGCTATATTGCTACACAACTTTGTGCTGCTGCTAATTGTTCCTAGTCAATATATTAATCTTCTTCCTTTTCCCAGTTTCTCTAGCTAATGTTAATTCATCCCAACGTCGCTGAAAGATGGTAACTCCCCTCCACGTGAAACAAGTAGTATGCAGGGGAATAGTGTCTCTGTTGATGAGAAGCAGTGCAGCTGGTGCTTTGGCAGGTCCCTGTTTACCACAGGTACACCAAGGTCTGGACTTGGTGAGGGTGGTGTGCTGAGCTGCTGCTGGCTCCTGTCAGTTACCCTCTATAAGGGCAAGGAGGTATGGAGGCGTTCACCTGAAGCTGTCTCCTCACACCATCTTTGAACATTATTTCTTTTCCTTTCTCAAAAGACCATTAATTTTGGAAGGGAAGAAATTTCACGCTCCACACTTCAGGCTTCTTTGTATTGCTTCAATAAAGCAAAGCCTTTTAAGATGTTGCTTCACGTTTTATGTCTATTTTTGGCACCTGTAAAAGGGCAAGCTATTTTCTGTCTTAGGATTTCAAAATGGATTAGTCACTGTATATCAGCCTGCTACCATATGGCTGATAAACCTCTCCCATCAATATTAAAGCTCAGCTGACTAAAGCACAGATTTCATCCTCTTCATGCTGCGGGAACATCCCTATTTTCTGAAATTTATAACACAGCTACTTGGAATAATCTCTTTACTTTTTTTCCAAGAGCTGTGACCCTTAGCCCGCTGCAAGATCAGACACCAGATCTTGCAGTCACTGTTTTTGTAGTGACAGTCTCCCTCTTTCATGTAGGATGTTACCAGTCTTCTGAGCAGGTATTTAGCACAGACACACTTGAAGAATTGTGAACGGCTACTTACAGTGACTTGCATATGGCCCACAAACAATAGTACTCGTTTTGTTTTGGGCAGCTTTTTGTTTGTTTTCAGCAGGCCGCCTCATCTAGAATTGGCTAGTGAGGGCCCTGGATGACTGGGGAGAGCAGGCGGAGGGAGGCATGGTGCGTGTCCTGCATTTGCTGCCCAGAGACAGGGCTTTTGGATCTTGGACGCACAAGGAACGTAACGTGCTGAGATAGTGATCTTCTTAGCTGTCATCTTCAACACATTTACTGCTTTTCCTACAAACTATACTTTTTTCTCCACTCCATGGTTTTTACAAGTAAGAAGTGTTCCTTGTCAACAAACGCGCATCAGTTCTTTGTTAATTAAAACCGGTTAGTAGAAAATGGCCAGTAGGTATTGTGCTGCTTAGTACCTTCCATGTATGAAATAAAGATAGAATGTTTTAAAACTAAGAAGTTGAATAGACGTTAACGGATTTATTAAGGCTGAAGACAGTGTTTGATCTTAGTACATTCAACAAGGACCTTAATTTGATAAGTTTTATCTCCCTTTGTGTTGACTGAACAGTTGTCTTGAATTATACTTACGGGAAGAGTACTGTACTTCCTGCTGCTCTGAGGGAAATGAGGACTAAAGGTCTGTCCTTTCTGGGGGTGAACAGAAAGAGAGACTAGACTAATTAAAAGTATCCTTTTTTTACAGTTGTCAATACTTTATGTGAGCATAAGAGGCTTGTGGGTCTTGCAAAAGGATTTATGTGAGGCTATGAAGATGTAAAGCAGCTATTCAGGAGGCTTGTGGGTCATGGAAAAGGATGTATCTGGGACCCTGAAGATGGAAAGCAGCTGGCCTGTCTCTTGATAAATGGTGTTTCCATTTGTTTTGTACCAGAAGTCAAAGGAACTGCCAAACCAAATTCTAAAAGAAAAGCAGTGTGGGAACATATGGCTGCCCCAGACAGTTGTTACATTTCTGCAATGACACATTTCAGTTTTGTAAGAACAATTGTTTTGTCTTGTTACTTGAGATCGGCATAAAATTGGAACTTGACTAGTGAAGAACATCACCGAGGCAGTGAATGGTGAGCAACCTCGTTATCTTCATTTGCTTTTACTTAGACAAAGAAATGTGGTTCTATAGTATGGAGAAACAGTGTTCCACAGATGATGATGTTTAGAATAATGTTGAAACTACAGTAGATTTCGGTGGAGAGAACTTTAAAATGGTGGTGCTGTTCACCTGAGTTTGAAGTTTTGACGACTCTTCATTATGCCCGTTCCTCTAGCTCTGGAGGTGTAGGTTTGATAAGGTGGTCACTGGTAGTATGGAAGGAATCGTCAGTGTTATGGTTGCTTCCACTGCTGGTTTTCTAGTTCTAGAAAACTGAAAAATCAAAGTCTTTGCATGGTGTGTTGCTGGTATGCCTGTTTCTACATACTTCTGTTGCTGAGTTGTCAGAGCTAAGGTTTGTGTAGTCCACTTCCCATCATAGACAGAGGCAGTAGGGAACACTTTGGAAAAGAGCTTTAAAGAAGCAGGGTATGTAGTATGTTCTCCTCATTAGTGCTTTAAGGGCTTGCCCGACTGGAAGTCTCATCTGTCTTCCAGGGATTTTATTCTGTATGGATGCAACTGAGATGTGTGTGGTGTTTTTTTTTTTTTTTTTTTGTTGTGTTTTTTTTTTTTATGAAGATAGATCAGGTATCTCTGTCCTAATAAAACTTAAATGTGATCTTGATTAAAAATTAAGTGACTGTAAACTGCTACACAGATTTTTCTGACATTATAGTTACATTTTTGTGAAATTACATACAAAAATATATACAGGAACTGAAAAATCTGTTTAAAGACAGAAGTGGACTCACAAGGGTTAAGAAGGGGGGGGCAAAACCAATAAACTCACGGCATGCTACAGGAGATAAGCATTAGTAATGTGGAGGGCACTTGAAAGTGGTAATGTGGGTTTATTTCTAAAGTAGATACTATTTGACACGCTGTTCTGCAAAAGGATTGTAATTTATATTTCAGGGCACTTTTGTGTCAAGCCCGCTTTCCCTCCCCTGTTACTGCTTTTAATTCTCTAATGGTCATATATCATTCACAGGTTCTAAGCTGTCCAGGAAAAACACATCCACAATGGAGTAGGTGACACACAATTACCCAGTGACACTGTGCAGGTTGCTGTGAGCCTTGTTAGAGTCTCTGTATGTTTAGATTTAATAAACCATTCTCTAGAGTATAACACTAATTAAAAAAATACCATTCTCCATATCAAAGACCTGTAGTAAAAGTATTTCATAAGTCTCCAGTCTGCTATGACTTTTTGTTTTAAATGTTTTCTTGCCTGCTTTAGTGACCACATTTAACATGATTTTTTTTTTACTTAAAATGTCAAAGCTCATTGAGTGTTGTCATTTTACAAGAAGTCTTACTTTACACGTAAATGTAATCCTGACTTTTTTTTAATTGCATGATCCTGTCTTTGTGCAGTTGAACTACTGACTGACTGTGATTCACTGTTTTTTTCTTTCCCTTATGTGAAATTTAAAAGTAAATGGAATTTTCTTTCAAATGCAAATACAGGCAGTTTGAGTGAATGGATACCTGGGTGCTTTGGGCTGCAGTGAGGACTGGTGGTGGTGGTTCAGCAGGTGACACTGTGCACTTGGTGGTTACACCAGCCATGGGTCAGGCACTCTTGGCTCAGTGGTCAGGTATTAAGTGGAGGGGCAAAAACCAAAGCCAGCTTGATTTAATAGAAGTTTCCCAAAATGTCATCCATGACATATGCATCATCTAATTGAAGGGCTTTGATGCTTGTCTAAAATTGATTATGTGATTTCAATTTTTTTATTTTTCTAGTATTAGTGTCTAATATTTTTCCTAGTTGTAGATAGCATCATTAGCGGACAAACATGTAACAAAGATGTCTTGTATTTTGCTGATAGCTGAAGTGGGTTGAGTAGTTATAAACCCCTTCATCCCAGAGAAACTTTAGAAGAGTTTTACTAATCCATTGGAAAAACTGGATTCAATAAATAAATTGCATCCTTACTTATGCTGCCTTGGTCAGCAGAGCCATGGGAAAAAAGTATTACTTTTTCTGTATTTCTTCTGAGTGGACCTCTTAATCTTACTTAAAACGAAGGGGAAAAAAATAGAAGCCATTAAAAAAACCCCAAAAGCAGCAAGCATTTGCTAAAGCAGTAAAAGCTATCAGGTTGTTTTATTCCTTTTTTTTTCCAGATCAGGTAAGTCAACTTGAAAAATTAGGGATCTCTAGCTTTATACCAGCTGTTTTGGGTTCCTTTGGTTGGTTGTGAGTCGTTTGGTTGTGGTTTTTTTTAATGTGCTTTCTTTTTCTCAAACAGAAGAACTGAAATTTGGTAGAATGAAACGGTTGCTATCCATTTGAGGAAGATACTGTCATGCACATCCCGTATCACTTAAATATGAATTTGTTTCACTGGTGATGCCGCAATCATCTTTACGTGCAGAAAATGCTGTCTCTTCATGTGAGAAAGTACAAGGGGCTGAGCCTTGCTGAACTGTGACTTCACTCTCCCCGTGCTTCCAAATGTGATTTTGATTACAATGTCACCCACCTCACCACTACTGCTCGTCTCCCCTGGGTCTGTTTCTCCTGTTGAGCTCTTGTACCCGAGTACCATTGCATTTTGTAGATAAGTTGCAGCAGATCTTTAGGAGGCTTGTAATGTGGTTTCTGGGGTTTGGGGTTTTGAGTGTTGGAGAGAGCTGGAACTTGTATCAGATTTTCAGAACTTCCAGTGAGCAAAAGTACACAACTTCATTATGCTGGAATAAATCCTGTTGCAATGTTGTGTGTTATGTTAACGTTAATGTAGCCTTGATCAGCTCATTTGATTGCAACATTTACTGTTCACTGATAATGTAAAAATGAACTGAAGTTATTCCTTATTAAATTCGGAAGACTACTAACAGAGCTCTGTAAGGCTAAATACAATTGCTTTATTTTAAGATTATTTTTATTTTCACAATAAGTGATTTGTTTTTTTTTTTTAAACAAAGGTGTAATATTTCAGTAAGAGAACACCACCGATGTTCAAATCTCGTCTCTTTAAGCAGTAATATTGACATTTATGAAGACTGATCACTTGTATTTTCTGTGTACAGAAGGATTTTCCAGTCACCAGGTGCAGACTAGTCTAGTTGGGTGTGATAGCAGGAGTACTGGAATGTGACTTCAAGATGTATCCACGACAAGCAGTTGGGCTGAACAGAAAGTTCAGGATAGCTTAACATAAATGTTAATAAAAAGTAGCATTTGACCAGGATGGTTTTTGACAGAAGTGAATCTACAAATCTTATATGCATAGATTATACAAATTTTGCTTATTGTGTTATTCTGCTGCTGCTCAATTCTAAAGCAAGCTTTCAGTTTGATCATCAGGTTTTTAGCATCTGTGGTTTTGCTTTTCAGAAAAATTCTATGAGTTTGGTGCAATACAGGAGGCAATTGTCAGGCAGAGCCTCTGGCCCATAGCACCCTCTCTTTCCTTTCCTCCCCAGAGCAGTGGAGAGCTCCTGCGGCTCCTGCCAGGGTGGGAACTCTCCTTTGCTCTCTAGAGTTAGCCCAGAAACTTAATTTCCTCAGTATTTAATTTCAGTGAACATTATGATAAATTGTTGCAGAGTATACCTGTGAAAGCATTGTTATTTTTCATGCTGACAGTCATGCCATGTTAAATACCTTTGTTATTTTGTATCTAAAACTTGTCTTCAACAAACTGAATGTGTCTCTTTTTTTTGGTTGAATTTGTGGTACATTTTGACTTTATTGACAGTTTGCAATTCTTTATTTTGAATGGCCCCAACTGTTCTCATTTTTCAAAAGTGCCATTGCCAGACATTTACTCAGATGACTCAGTGTGATTTTAAGTGGGTTGAAATACCATATTTTGCATCAAAACTCTTTGTAATGAAGTTTGGATAAGAATGTCCTGTACTTGTTGCAGGCAGACTGTGAATTACGTTTGTTTCTTTTGTCGCGTTTTTCGGTAGCCAAAGGAGTGGCTGTTTTTGTGAATACTGCAGCTGTGCTTAAAGAAGAAACAGTTTAATGTTTTTGCCACTGGATCACACATTCTCAGAACGAACCTTTATCAGTCCAGGCTGTTCTTTGCGGTCTGTCAGTTGGCATTTTTCAGCAATGTGGAAATAGAAGCACAGAATGGTTTGGGTTGGTGTCGTGGTTTAACCCTGGCCAGCAACTAAGCCCCGCACAGCCGCTCGCTCACTCCCTTCCCTGCCACGTCAGGATGGGAGAGAGAATCGGAAAAGTGAGAAAACTCATGGGTTGAGATAAAGACAGTTTAATAGGTAGGCCAGAAGCTGTGCACACAAGCAAAGCAAAACAAGGCATTGACCACTTCCCCTCGGCAGGCCATCCCCAGGAAAGCCGGGCTCTATCTGCATTACTGGGAAGACAAACGCTGTAACCCCAAATGTCTTCCCCTTCCTTCTTCACCCAGCTTTATATACTGAACGTGACAGTGTGTGGTATGGAGTATCCCTTTGGCTAGCTTGTGTCGGCTGTCCTGACTCTGTCCCCTCCCAATTCCTTGTGTCCATCCAGTTTTCTTGCTGGTAGGGCGTAGGGAACTGAAGAGTCCTTGGCTTAGTATAAACTTTACTTGGTAACAACTAAAAACATTAGTATGTTATCAACATTATTTTCGCACCAAATCCAAAACACGGCACTGTACCAGCTACTAAAAAGAAAGTTAACTCAATCTCAGCCAAAACCAGGACAGCTGGAAGGGACCTTTAAAGCTTAGCTAGTCCGACCTTCCTGCCATGGGCAAGGACACCTTCCGCTACAGCAGGTTGCTCTGAGGCCTGTCCAACCTACCTGTGAACACTTCCAGGGATGGGGCATCCACAGCTTCTATGGGAAGCCTGTTCCAGTGTTTTACTATGCTCATCATAAGGAATTTCTTCTTTATGTCCAATGTAAACCTATTCTTTCAGTTAAAAAAAAAAAAAAAAAAAAAATTGACCCTTGTCCTATCACTACAGACTGTGGTAAAACTTCTGTCTTGGTCTGTCTTATAAGCCCATTGTAAGTATTGAAAGGCCACAACAGGTCTCCTCAGAACCTTCATTTCTTCAGGCTGAACAGCCCCAACTCTCAGCCCTTCTTCATCATGTGCTGCTTTTTCTCAGCCTTTCTTCACATACTTGTGCTGCTTTTTCTCTAAGGTAACCTAGGTTGCTTAATACTGAAAACTTATTATAAGCAAATTATCACTATGGTATACAAAAGTGAAGTTGTATATTTTATGCTCTAAGAGTGGAACAAAATTTCATATTCTTTCAGTGTATTTTATGCTGGCTTCTTAAAATATCTATATTCTGGCTCCTTGATAGTAAAATAATGCTATGAGAAAATACATACAGCATCACTGTTAATTAAATACAAAAATATGTTAAACCCCCATGCTTTAATTTGCTTCTGTTTCAAATTCTATTTAACAGGAGCCCACCTGCTTGCTTTCCCCACCTGGCTGCTGTCTCTTACTTCTCAGTACAAACCTGTGGTTTCTCTGTTCCTGCATGCCAGCACCCAGGGTGCAGCCGTGGAGCTGAAGCTGTAAAAGGCTGTTCCTTCTGGGACAAATCCAAGGTGCAAGTGTGCATTACCAGTGATTCCACTCCCAGTTTTAGGCTGGTACGCTGGGTACAGGCCTTTCTCTCAGTGTCGGCAGACTTACACGGAATGGTCTTGAAATTTTTTTTCCCTCTCTAATGGTTAGCTTTCCCTCAGTTAATATGAGTAATTGCATGTAATGCTGATATAGGGGGACTGTATTTCTTTTCTGTTGATCCTTCATCTGGGAAATCCTGGTAACAGAGTTGTCTGCCTCGTCCGTGACTATTCTGTCTTTGTTAGGTTTCATTATATATGTTCTCAGTTTTGTTATAGTTACCCTTCTGCTTTGTGAGGTGTTTGCTCCTGAATTAGCTCATCCTGGTGCATGCCACTCTTCTGAAGGCAAGAATCCAGGCTTGTTGGCTATGAAGCAGTGCTGGGTCTGAAGATTTTTCTGGTCCAGGCTGGTTTTCATATTATTCCTCGTTAGTGAACTGGTAAACCTTAATGCAGATGAAAGAGACAAACTTTTTCAGCAGAGGCGGGATGCTGACACCTCCCCCTGGCAGCAGCAGAATTGGGACAACAGGCAACAGCAAATTTCCACAGTCTGTTTGCTTTTTCCGTTGTAAGAAGTGACATTCTCAAACTTTGAGCTGTTGTTTATAGCTGTCAAGAAGCGTGAAGGAGGAAAAGAACTTTTCACAGTAGATTGAAATCAAAATTCCTCTGCAGGAAGGTTAGAGTAGCTTCCCTCACAGTGTCATGAGAGTGAGTAAAGCCCTGGAGTCTGAGTGTTCTACACAGCCTACAGTCAGGTGGTGATGTCAGGCTTTGTAAATCAAGGAACTACAGTTCACTTTCACCATGTCTTTATGTTTACATGTGAGGGGATTTGGGTAGTGTTTCTCCTTTAGATAATTACATGAGTGGGAGGGACTTCTGTGGTTTGAACTGAATGTGGAGGGTGGATTATAGGATCCTGCTCCTATGTAATTACTTAAAGAGGTAACTGGTATTTGAACTTTTTCCAGTAAGTAAGGAGGGAGTAAGAACTTCCTACCTAACCTTATTAATGAGATGGCATTCTTGAATTTCTTGTCTGTAGTTCTTACTTTTTATGTTTAGGTCTGCTCTTTGGTTTGGCTGAGTTCTTTGTTAGGCATTTATGCATGATGCACATGAGGGCATCTGACAGGACAAGTGGTGTATCAGAACTTATTGGAGGGGAAGGAAAAGGGAGGCGCAGAAAATACAGATTGTGCTGGTGGTTCCGAAGTAGAAGATTGGAGAGGGTAACTAATGTCTGTCCTGAATTTAAGATAGGAGAATACCTGGGTGTCTACACTCAGTAGCAGGTTCAAACTGCAAAGGCCCTGGGTGAATTTTTCTGGCTGGGCATATGTTTTTTTCAGATCTAGTATAAAACTTTTATCTCCTTGTATTATTGCTACGTTGATTTCTCCCAAACTTTACTGTGACCTTCTTTGGAATAGTTAAGGGAGTAGTCATGTAACAGTCATGGGAGGTGTCAGGATAAAGCTTTTCAGCAGTTGTTAAAAGATGCACGTGATGTCCTTTATGATAAAGGTGTTGAGGTTGTAAGTCTTGTACATCTTGTATTTAAAGTCTGAAACTCTGTTAATGGCACCTATGTTTTTCCTTATGTGTTTGGTGCAATTATTAATTTAAAACTACTTCAGTCCCATTGTTCAGTGTTGAGAAAGTCTGTGGCCATGCAGCATATTTTTCATAACTTTGTGCTTGTATAAGTCATTTAAGGTTTATTCAGCATGAGTAATTTATATTGTGTCTTGGATTATTAACTCCAGTGAAGAAGCTGGGGTGTGCTGAAAAACATTAGCTGAAAGGAGCTGTTCAAGAAATATTTATCTATTTTTGTATGTGATGTGTATTAATTTTTTTCTTTATTTTCATGTCTTACACTTTCTCTTTTTCAGCTGTCAAACGTTTGATGAAAGAGGCTGCAGAACTGAAGGATCCTACAGATCATTATCACGCACAGCCTTTGGAGGTTTGTTTCTCTGTATGTTTGCAAGAACTTGTAATTAGGCTGTGTTACATATGCACGCTTTCTAAGTTCTCTATGTGCATATATATTTAAAACGTACCTATTTAGATGCTAGCAGAACATTTAAAATTTTAAATCAATTGATTCAGTTCTTTTTTTCCTATGATGGAAATCAACAGCAGAATTCCACTTTAATGGTATTGTAGTTCCAGGTTGTTAGTGAAAATACATTAATACCCGTTTTACGTAGGACGAGAGTAATTTTGTTGCACAGATATAGTATGTTTATTCCCCCAGTCCTGCTTCCTGAGACTACATAAATGCATTCTGTTTAAGTTAAGCTTTTTACACCTGTCATGGTGTACACCAAACCACAACATTGTACTAGCTACTAAGAAGAAAATTAACTCTATCCCAGCAGAAACTAAGACAACACCCAAACCTGACATCTGGCTCGGTTGCTGAGTTTTTCAACAAAATTCTTAAGCCTAGGTGATCTATGAGGGTTCACTACTTTGCATACAAACCAACCTGTGAAAAATGTAAATGGGTGCAATTCTGGGTGCATTGTAAGAGAGAATGTTTAGATTTTGCTTAAATAGTAGCTTCTTGAGGTCTTCTAAATGCCCAGTGAAGTTTTTGGGCTAATAGGGCAGTGAAGTTCTGGTGGTTAGAAGCTTAAACAGAAACACCTTCTGATTTCACTGGAATAGTAAAAAAGGCAATGTTCTGTGGTATTCTGTTTAGGGGGTTGATTTAGCTGTTCACAGAAATATGTAGTGCAGCTAACATACAGAAAATAGTGTGTTCCTAGGTACTATGAAATACATGTTATTACCAACACTATAGTACCTTGTGTTTCCCCTTCCTGTGGTGAAATGTAAGGATTAATTCATGCTATTACTTGTAACTTACATGAAGATCTTATTTCTGGGTTAGAACAGTGACTTGCCGGGAAGAGAACAGTGGCAAATGAACAGAAATGCTGGAAGTGTTGCCAGTTACCTCCCATCCTTGAAAAAATTGTAACTAGGTTGTCACAGCCCTCTGATACCAGTGTTCAGCATTAGTTGAGAGATCTTGTTTACTGACAGCAAACCTCATTTGGACTCCTGTATTAATAGTAGGACTTGTTCTGCTTGTAAATATTCAGGGAGTTGTGGGCACTGTGAGATCTGATACACAAAGCCAAATGCAGAACCCTGAAGAAATAATGCTTGAAGAGAAGTTATGTAGATGTCCATTGAAAATAGTTTTCCAAATTGGAAAGTGTACCTGTTGTGCAGTAAGGCACAGTAGCTGTTTAAAAATTGTTTATGGAGGAGCAAAAGAGGATGGGATTTCTCTGGGGTGTGTGTCAAGTCCCTGCGTTGACTTGGTCATGGAAGGGGCTTTGAGGATGCTGTCATTAATATTCTTTTTTGGGCTGGGTCTCCCGTCGGTTCTCCAGAAATGATTCACTGGGGCAAAGACAGTTTTCCATGTGTTGGGTATTAAGTGGTATCTAGTTGGGTATCTAGTTGTATCAGTTATGACAAGAGTTTTGCATAATGAATTTGAGGGTTTCAAAAAAAGCTGTTGTGTAAGAAAAATACCGGAAAGCTATAATATTTTATCCTTTTAACCAGAATCTTAGTGCTGTGTTGGTTATCTTACTTTTCATTTGATTTTGACTTCTTAAAATTTCTGCTGTGGACTGTCCTTGGTCAAGAAAATTGTTTTTAGTTGTTTACTACTTTGACGCACTTTTCCCTTTTTTTTTTTTTAATCTCCCTTTGATGGGGGCATTTTAGGATAATCTTTTTGAATGGCATTTTACTGTTAGAGGCCCTCCAGATTCAGATTTCGATGGAGGGATTTATCACGGGCGAATAGTACTACCACCTGAATATCCCATGAAACCACCCAGCATTATTTTGCTGACGGTAAGCATGTTTACCAGTTTTTTTCCTTTTTACATCATCAATTGAAATGTAGATGTCTGAGAAATATTCTTGGCATTTTAATTATTATAATTTTGGTAAGAGAGGTGGCATAGTACAGTTACTGCTGCTGATTTAAGACCAGAAGTGACTTTGGTATTCTGTAATTAATGAAGCTTTGCACCTAATATATGAAATTTTACTCCAGGAGTCATCACATTGCTGATATGATTGCTTAACTTTCTCTCCATGGGCTCTCTTGGTTTCTGTTGGAGACATTGGTCACATGTTGGAAGGCAGACCTATGGTTTGGGGCAAAGGCACACATTTGTGCATAGTTTCATAGAGCTATAGCTTTTCAGGCGCTCTATATGTGGTGTGTGGGTTACAGGAGCAACAGGCAAGCCACTGTGTCACACTGGAACATGTGAGGTATCAATTAAGGGTTTCTTCATGCATGAATAGAGGCAGATGGCTGAGGGACTCTTCCTCTACTCCACTCTTGTGAGACTCCACCTAAAATACTGCATTCAGCTCTGGAGCTCCCAACGTAAGAAAGACATGGACCTGTTGGAGTGAGTCCAGAGGAGGGCCACGAAGATGATCAGAGGGCTGGAGCACCTCTCCTATGAAGACAGGCTGAGAGAGTTGGGATTGTTCAGCCTGGAGAAAAGAAGGCTCCAGGGAGACCTCGTAGCAGCCTTCCAGTACCTAAAGGGGGTCTCTGAGAAAGCTGGGGGGGGACTTTTTACAAGGGCATGTAGTGGTGGGACAAGGGGTAATGGCTTTAAACTGAAAGAGGGTGGCTTTAGATTAGATGCTAGGAAGGAATTCTTCACTACAAGGGTGGTGAGGCACTGGCACAGGCTGCCCAGAGCAGCAGTGGCTGCCCCATCCCTGGGAGTGCTCAGGGCCAGGCTGGATGGGGTTTGAGCAACCTGGTCTGGTGGAAGGTGTCCCTGCGCGTGGCAAGGGAGTTGAAACTAGATGATCTTTAAGGTCCCTTCCAACCCAAGCCATTCTATGATTCTTTTTTTTCAGAAAGCTGAATGCCAATTTTGTGAGGTTGGCAGTAATGTAATTATCAAGTGTTGTTTGCATATAGATTTGTTTGATCATGTTTTTTACAACTTTTAGTAAAACCCAAGAGTTAACTTCCAGCATGTTTTACTATACCTTTCTTCTTCCTTTGAAGGCCAATGGCAGGTTTGAAGTGGGGAAGAAAATTTGTTTAAGCATCTCGGGCCATCATCCTGAAACATGGCAGCCTTCATGGAGTAGTAAGTAACAGTTATTTGGAAAATGTTCCCCCCATCAAGCAACTAAATCTTTAAACTGAAAAGAAAATAATCTCACAAGGAATATTTATAGTGAAAAAGGAGACAGAGGGAGTAAAAGTATAGGAGAACTTGAGAAATGTAAAGTTATGAAAGAACGACATGGGAAGATTTGAGAATAAGTAAATAAATACTGGGTGAAATGGTTGAGAAACTGAGGGCTGATGGTAGGCTCTTAGTGGATGCACAAGCATTAAGAATTTGCAGACTACTTAAAATATTCTTTGTTTTTGTGGTTTTTTAAAAAATTGTTCTTATGAAAATACTTTAAATCCTGTTACTTTACCCTGTTTTTGTATAATTAAAACCAGCTTAAATATTGATAGAGGGGAGTGCGATCAGCTTTTAATTGTGATGCTGTACTTCTGAACACTCAAGAGGAAAGACTTGGTCCAAGTGGTCCAAGTTCACAATAACTGAATGTTTTCTACGGGTTTCTTTAAAGTTTCATTATCGCAAAAATTGAGAGTTGCCACAGACAATCTAAGGCAATATTTCTGTGTTTATATAATTTTAGTTTTGTTGAGTACAGTGCAACAATTATCTCTTTCAATATCAGTTGCAGTTATAAAATATGTACATAAGATCTTAGGAGTGTTATAACAGACCACTTCAACTTTGGTAGTGTCTTGGTTTTTTGGGTTTTTTTTGAGTAGAAAATACTGTCTTCTGAGCAGGAGGTGTAAATATCCTATCTCTATTTTGTGGTAGTTATCTTCATATGATATTTATATACCAAATCTACTAGCAAAGTGTCTTGAATTCTTAAAATCGAAGGGTAGATATTGTCTAAAATAATGTTTTAGATGGCAATTCTGTTATTTGCTGTTACAGTGTTTAAGTGAGCTTCTTCCCCAACACGATGACATAAAAGGAACAAATTCTACATAAAAGAAAACCTCTGAGATTGTGTGCACTAGATTGCAGAATTTGTGTCTAACAGAAAGCATGCACAGAAAGAAGACGATGTTATGAATCCTCTTCTTCCCCCCTCCCCCTTTATGTTAATTCTACCTTATTTTTTTTACTTCAGAACACATTTTTAAAGTCTTGAACTGTAACTTTTATATTGATGCAACATTTTTGTAACAACTTAGCTTTTCTTCTCTGTGTTGACTGATGGAATAGTGAGGCCTTACCTTTCGTTTATAATGTGAAGTTTATAATTATAATTATTAAAAATTTAAGAAAGCCTTGCTGTGTAGCAAAAAACCCTGTGCTGCTTGTATGAAATTCAGACTACTTCTTTAGACAAAATGAAGTTTCTCAGGCAGAGGTGCAGCTTTTCTATGCTGAGTGTAGAGTGAGATAACATAGCAGTTGTTTCTGCAACCTTGTTTGTATTTGTTTTCCCGTTTTAGTAAGAACAGCTTTACTAGCCATTATTGGATTTATGCCAACCAAAGGTGAAGGAGCAATAGGATCTCTAGATTATACACCAGAAGAAAGAAGAGCTCTTGCTAAAAAGTAAGCACTGTTTGTTACTGTAAGTACAAATATATATTGCCTCAGTCTGTTCTCTTGCATTTATTCCAATTATAACAGAAAGGTCTGTGCCTTGTGTATATATATATATATATTTTTTTTTCCTGAACATTGTGCAAACTCGGAACTTAGGGTTAAACAAAATAATTTCAGAGGGCTGTGTTCCTTTCAGCACTGTGTGGTCAGTTCAGAGGTTTGTCTGAAATTCAGGCTTAGAGATGTAATTAGCGTTGTGATACAGTAGTAATTGCAGTGTGGAGAGAAAATCAGTGTGATGGAATTGATAGTCAGTGTTGGTGGGGGAGAAAACAACCAAAACAATGATGTATCATTTCCCTTAAGTAAATAATAATAATGGAACAATGGCAAAAAAATCTGAAACAACTGCTTGTGAATGATTTTTAAGAAGTTAATTGAATTTGTGACTTGACGAAATGTTTAGCTTAGTGGACAAGGGGAAATCAGTGGATGTTGTTTATGTTGACTTTAGCAAGGCTTTTGGTGCTGTCTTCCTTACCATCCTCATACAGAGGCTCTGAAGTACAGCCAAGGCAAGTGGGGACAGTAAGGTGGATTAAGAACTGGCTGAGCTGCCTGGTTCAAAGGGGTGTGGTAAGCAACACAGTCACCTGCAGGCTGGTCACTGCTGGTGTACTTCAGAGGTCCACAGTGGGACCAGTGCAATTCTGTGTCATTAATGGCCTGGACGATGGGGCAGAGTACACCCTCAGCAAGCTTGCAGAAGATACAGATCAGGAAAGAGTGGCTGATACACCAGACCTCAAGGGGCTGGAGGAACTTCCTTAGGTTCAACAAAGAAAAGCTACAAAGTTCTACTCCTGCAGAGGAGTAACACCTGCCAACCAGCTGGAAAGGAGCTTAGAAGTGGGGGACCTGGTGGACACCAAGCTATTAATGAGGCATCAATGTGCCCTTGCAGCAAAGAAGGCGAACGGTGTCCTGGGCTGCATTAGGAAGAGCGTTGCCGACAGATCCAGTCAGCGCTGGGGAGGCATCTGGAGTCTGGGTCCAGGTCAAGGTACAGGAAAGACAGGGACTTACTGGCACGAATCCAGTGCAGTGCCACAAAGGTGATGCAGGGGACTGGAACATGTTTCATATAAGGAAAGCTGGGAGCGTTCAGTCTGAAGAAGAGAAGGCTCAGGGGATCTTACTCATGTGTACAAATATCTGAAAGGAAGGTGTAAAGAAGGCAGAGCCAGTCTCTTCTCACTGGCATCCAGTGCCAGGGCAAGAGGCAAAGGGCACAAAATGAAACCTACAAGATCTGGATGCAAGAAAACACTTTTTTTTTTTTTTCTGTGGAGATGGTCAGAGCGCTAGCACAGGTTGCCCGGAGGGGTGGTGGAATCTCTATCCTTGGAGGTATTAAAAATGTGACTGGAAACAGACCTGAGCAACATGTTTTGCTTGACTCTGCTTTGAGCAAGGAGACTGGACTAAGTGATCTCCAGAGGTGTCTCTCAAGCTCAATTATTCTGTGATAGTCCTTAAGTGAAGTCTTACACCTTTGCGTTCTTTTTGGTCTTTCTCCCTTCCTCATCTGAGAAGGAGAAGGTACTTGAAAGACTGTATCCCTATCTTATAAGCAAAGTTACTGTATTCTAAATTGTAACTAGTAACTTATTTTGCAGGCAGGTGTGAGCTTATTCTGCCTGTACTCTGAGCCAGTCGGAAGCTGCAGCTTTCCTCTTAGCATGGCACTGAGTCAAAGCTAATAAGCCCTGGTGGGAGGCAGGGTTTAGTGGGTTGGTTTTGATACTGTGCTATCAAGGTTGTGTGGTTTCTCATTGGCTTGGAGAGCTGCCTGCAGTGTGCCCTGTAGATAAATTATGTGTGCAAGAGAGGAAAAGTAATGCTTTTGCAGAAGCTGAAATTCCTAGATTTGAGGTGTGAGCTCCTGGCTCCAATTTAATATTTGCAATAATAGTTAGATCTTTACAATTTACAATTTTAATTTGCTGCAGATAAAAAGTTTTAAAATGTAACAAATTATTAATAAAGGATAGATAATAGCAATATGTAAGTCACTTGTTAATACTTTCCTAAATGACATAAGAGAATATGTATTTGTAGTATAGATTATTCTCAACATTTTTTCAGAGTAGTGTGATTTGGGGCGGTGGGAAGTACTTTTAAGCTACTGGTCTTGACATCACTTGTCTTTCTGTGGGTTGTTTTGCAAATAGTTTATTTAAACAAGCGCACAAGAACATCATGAGAACATGCTATTCTGAGCTGTGTCATTTGTGGCCAGGTCACAAGACTTCTGTTGTGAAATGTGTGGCACATCTATGAAGACGGCTCTCTTACCACTGACATCCGGAAGCGTGTCAAGCCAGGCAGACAAGGAAGCTAAAGAACTTGCCAGACAAATTAGCTTCAAGGTGATGTCACTGTTTAAACTTCTGTTGTATAGAATTTAAAAAAAAAAATATTGAGGAAACACTTGTAAATTGCAGAAGGCTTCATTTCATAAACCTTCATCAATCTCTGTGTGGAAACCTGCTTTTTTAGGACAGTCTGAAAGAGAAATACAGGAGTGGATCTCTTGAAATGTGCCGATTAATAAGTTGTGCATCTCAAGCACCAATTGATTAGTTTTAATTTCAGTGGTGAGCACTGTGGTAGGAACTCCCTAACTATGTTGCTTTTACTTCCATGTTTTTGGTCACTAATATCTTGATTAAATTCTCCAGAATTAGTCTTACTGCAAGTGTGTTAGCAAAGTTTGGCCAAAGCTAACCTAATTTTTTTTCCTTTGTGATTTTTTTTTTTTCTTTTTTTTGTTCTTCCTCCTTTTGGCTTATGGAAGGAATAAAACATATTCCTACTGAAAAATGGTTGCAAATTCTTTTGAACTACCCTGCAGCTGAAGATACTGAAAGTTGAACTCTGGCATGGAAGTTGCTGTTACCCAAAAAGGTGTTCTCTAGCTTGTGTTTCAGAGAAAGTAAGATTTGTTTAGCCAAATACGTGCCTTAGAAAACTGCATGTCTTGCATGCACAGTCTTGTTTTTCACTGGGTTTTCCACTAAACTTTTAAATCGGCCACTAAGGAAGACTGATGTGCATGAGGGCGGGGAACTACAATGAAACATATTATGACAATATGGCATTGGTGCAGAATGCATCCTCACTGAGGCTGGGGACTCTGGTATGTCCCCTTGTATCAACAGTGTTCTCCTAACACTGTCCTTAAGACGACGTTTTTTTTCTGTGTGTGCCATGAGAGTGAGATTGCCTTCTACTGAGCATTACTCCAGTTTTGCAGGACCTGTGTATTCCTGTGTGATCTCGCATCTAGACATGTTGACATGGTTCGGTCTGTGTGTAATAACATGATAAAACCATTTCAAAATATTTTACAAAGGTGAGGAGATACAGGGACAGAATTTTAAAAGGAACTACTTGGAGGAGCAATGGACTGCCTGCCTCCTGGCTTTTTTACAATATATGAGGGTTAAAATACCTATGATTAATTTTTACTTGAGAACTGCTAATCCTCATCCAAGAAATTCTAGAAATATTGGAGTATGATTTTTTTTTTTTTTTTTAAAGAAAGAACTCTCAACTTCATGTCATACCTTTTTCAGTTTTAAAATGAAAGACTTGGGGACGTCGACCTTTAAAGAATATTGGTGCATTTCATGTGTCCACATACTTAACGCCACCTGCTAACAATAAGCACTCAGCAAGGGAAGAATGAACAAAAGCCTCAGGTTTCTAGAGCCTTTTAGTATCCATTGTGCTTCAAAAGCCTCAGGTTTCTAGTGCTTTTTTTACAAGGTAAATCAGTTCTGTCCTCTGGTTGTGCCTTCCCTCCCTTTCTCAAATAAAATTTTAGGGATTGGGTTTTTTTAAGCTTCCTGCTTCTCTGCTTTCCTTGACTTCGTTATTGTTTGTTTGATTGATGTTAGGCTGAGGCATTTGATTAATTTTTTTTAGTAAACTAATACTATGAATTACTAGCAGAGAACACAAAAAGCTTTTTAGTAGTTTGGATATAGTCCGTGTCAACTTAGGGAGTAAGATTTAACATCAGATTGCTGATTGAGTGTATAATTGGAGAGAGCCTCTCTACTAGCAAACATACTAGCAATCTCTGCATTATCTTGATCCTTAAAGAAGAGATTTCCTATCTTTTTCTAGATGATCCTGGGATTATGAGAAATCATTTCATACCAGCCTTAAGCAAAATGGTAATTTTTGAAAAAACAAACCATATGAGGTGTTGAGAAAGGAATATGAAATTCAGGAGGAAAAATAAACCACGTTTTCTCATTAGTTTTTCTGCTTCTGTGAGCCTTCACCTTTGTTCCTGTCTGTTTTAATAGAAAACTGCATATTTTTTTATTAGTTTTACTTTGACTTGCAGATTGTTTTCTGCATTTTAGGTGCTATATACCATAAATTCCATTCCACTTCAAAGAAAAAAAGAAAGATGACTGATAGCATACACATGACTGTAAAACACTATAGTTTATCTACATATTGCCATCACAAGGCATATTGTGCAGTAAAACTAATTCTCACCCTCATTATTTCGTTTACATATGTTGATTTTCTTTCCTGGTTGTCTGTGTTCTCCAACTTTTCTGGAAGCAGAGGTAAGGGCTGGAGAAAAATGAGACTGTGTGACAAAAAAGATACTTCAGTTTTGGGAACTTTCAGGTGGTTATTTATTTGAATGTTAGTCTGACTTCAGTCTAGCATACTAGACTTAGTACTTTCCTAAACTAAAATAAATCAAATGCACATTTTGTAGTGTATGTGCTTTATAGAGATTAACAGTAAAGATGAAATGAAGGCTGTATTGGAAAAAGCAGAAGTATGAAAAGCAGTGGTCACAGGTTCCAGGGAAGGAACTTAGAACTGGATATGGGAAAGGAAAATTCACTTTGCAGGTTGTCAAATGCTGGAGCAGACTGCTCCGAGAGGCTGTAGAATCTTCAGGGATGCTCACAACTTGACTTAATGTGACTCTGCTTTGAGGAGGGAGTTGGACCTGGTGTCATCCAGAGGTCCATTCCAGCCTAAATTATTCATAATCCTGTGATGCTTTGTTGCTGGTCCATATTTGAGTCAGAACTTGTCCTATCTAATATTATTACAGTTCATAGTAGTGAAGTGCAAAAGGAGAGCAATGTTGTCAGATTGTTAAGTGTTGTTAAATTTAAATTCATCTTCAGGTTGTTTCAGTGACATTTTTTTGGATTCTCCTGAGATAATACACATGAAGAAACAGGGAATTTTAATTTCTCACACAAAATAGTATCCTGAAAGAATATCATTATCTTTTGATCTTACCAGCTTGTTATCACCATAACTGGTTGGTTTCTAATACACTGTTTGTATTTCTTACTATTACTACCACTACTTACATCTGCATTTGAAGACAGGTATTAGATTTGGAATTGTCATTTGTGTAATAAATTGAGATCTAGATACATGACTTGGAAGGAGACATGCTTGCTGATAAAAATTGATCTGATCATTAATTTATTTTTTCTTAGATAGATTAAATGTATAAATTTTAAAGTGTTTCAGTTCAGGACTCTGATGCTATGTTCCTTTCCATTCCCAAAGGATTATTGCAGGCACATATACTGTTTTAAACATGAACTTCTATGTCACTACTGATCTCTTGTCTCAAATTTCCAAATGCATGAAATCTAAATTCTGGGAATTTGTGCTTGTTAGACATTTTATAAATGCATACAAAACCAGTATTATAAAACTTTTATTTTTATTTTGCTTTGCTTGTGCTGAAATTTAAATACTGTAAACTGTGGAATGTGTGCCTGACGGTGTAGTGCCATGCGTTTATGCCCACTCTGGTTGTGAGGCAACATTGGTACTAGAAGTATAACCACATTAAACTAGCATTTAGCAGAGGCTAGTTAGCCCTGCTGAGAAACAGGTTATATTAGTTTATTTGTAACAACGGTAGTCAGCATCGTCTTAAGGACATGAGAAACAGAAGTTTTAAAAAATGGTGTCATTTGTGGCATTATTTTGTCCTGGATCGTATAAAGAATTTTCTTTTTTGCTTTATACATATGTGCATTTTTTTAATGTTATACATGTTATTATGTGCAAAGGAACTTAGAATTTTTTTTAGACTGATGCTTGCACATCTATAGTCTCATTTCTAAAGAATGAGAATTTCTTAAACCTGTTGGTGTGTAGTTGAAATGCGGTTGGTGTACTTGATTATTACATTTCAGTATGTCTCATATTCTCCATACATTAAAATACACATTTGAAAATAAGCCAAATCTTTTTGGAGCGATTTGAATCTTGCCTCTGAAGTGTACATACATACTCCTTGTAGGCAGAAGTAAATTCATCCAGGAAGTCTGATGCTGGACCGTCAAACACGTCGGGACTGAACCACTCTGCCGCTTCATGTGAGCCCCAGCAGGATGGTACAGCTAGAGTGCTCCAGGACCCAGCAAGCGCAATGGTATGGTCTGTCTCTGAGCTTTATCAGTGCAAGCACAGACATAGTCTGAACGTGAAATCAGTACCATTAAGCTGATCCGAGGCTTCATTATGAGTATGTAGTTAATACGTTTCTTCTAAAACTGCATACTTTTATATAAAATCTATGTGTAAAATGAGCAAATAGTATGCTGAATCACTTTTAGATATAGTGATCGCTTTGCTTTCACTTCCTCCTTTTAAAAATTATAAACAATGTTATTTTAGCAATTCTTGTTCCTAGTAGTTTCTTTAATATATGGGTTAACAGTTCATTAAAAAGTTGCAGTGTCTGAAGTACTACAGTTTACTGTCTGCATAATGTAGCACAGACTTTTGCAACAGAATTCTTAGCCAGAGGCGAAATGTTTGTGATAATTTATAGCGTAATTAATAATTAATTTATTAAATAATTTAATATAAATAATATATTAGATATAAATGAATGCAAATAATATATATAATATAATTTAATTTAATTAATATTGATTCAATAGATCTTCCTAGCTTTTATAAGCTCTCAAGTAAGTCTGACTGAAATATTCTTACCATTTGAAGTATGACACTTACGTTTTAATACTACTAGGTGTAGGACTTACATAATGGTTTTGGAAGTGACGGAGGCCTGGTGGTGGGCCAAGGCAGCTGCTGTTATGACTGTGGCAAATGCAATCTAAATTCACTGATAAATTGCAGGCAAATCCCAGCTAAGCTGTCTGTTTAGAGAGATGGGGCTGCAGATCGGTTAAAAAACCTAAAACACGTCAAATAACGTCAGACCATCTGTTGTGTGTTTGCAACATATTTTCAAGCTATGTAGAAATATAAACATGCTAATAGCATACTTTTTTCCACAATAAGGATTTTTCCAGATTGTTCAGGATTTAATAAACCATTTTATTTTATTCTTCTTATTGCAAATCCTGCCTAATATAGTAGTACTAGCCAAAATACCAAGGCATCGCTAGCATTTTCCTGAGGAAAAAGACTGTTTTTTCTTTATTAATCCCATTTCTAAGAGATTTTATTTTAATTAGTTATGCGGATTTAATAAGTAATGATTAACTTAACGTTCAGCAGAACAGTCCCATGTGAAATGAGACCTTTAAATATATAAATGTAGGTAAAAATACTTACATGTTATAAACTGTAAACGATGAAAAGTGGATTCATATTTTAAGGGATCACAGTCATGATTGTTAGTTTGAGTTTGAAGCAATACCCCTGTTTCTGGGCTGCCCCATTTCGAGTGTTAGAAATTTTCTGGAGCCATTGGGGAGTGAAAATGTACAGCCACACAGTGGAAGACAGAAATGTGTAACAGGAAGGATTACTTAAAGAATTTGAGCTTGCTATTTTTGTGTTCATATTAATGTGGAAGTTAACAGAAATCTTCCCAAAGTAGGGGGCTGGAGGCCTTGATCTGAAAGAGTATCCGTGCAAAGTTGGATCCTTTCTGCTCAACTGGGCTTCTTGCATGTGTAAAATCAATTTATTGTCTTAGTTCTTGTATGAAGACTTAATTCTACCTTACTAAGTTGTAAGTGTTAGGTGTGGGCAACATCCGATCAATTTTCTTTTTCTTTTGGATAAAATGTTTACCCCTCTTCATTTAATGTAACGAAGTTAAAATGTAACCAGTCTTCGTTGAAAACATGATGGTAAATAGGTGAAGAGAAGAGAATCTGTAGGCTATGTTATCACTATGGGAGAAGCAATCTACAGGCTGCATCATGGGCGAGTTTGTTCTTCCAGCACCAATCGTCTCTTCCATGTTTTTTACCTTTTAAGCTGCTTGAAAGGACAGAGATTTTGCAGTGAATTAATGACGAGGTATTTGTGAGCACAGTGTTGCCCTTTCCGGCATAGGTTTAACTGAATTCTTGTGTGAAAAGCACAATGCCATGTGTCTCTGGCACGGCATCACTTTTACTCCATTCTCACTGTTCCACACACGGCCTTATTCCTGAAGAGAGAATTTTTCATTTCATTAGAAGAAAAGATATTTTGAATTAGCTTTCCCTTCTGTCACCTTTCACTTAAAGGGATATAGCCTCACTGACTAAAGAAGCCCTAAGACTTACAGTATTTCAGTTAACGATTTTTTTTTTTTTCAGAATTCAAAACTCAAATTGAAATAGTTTGTGTTAGTAACGCCAATTGTTATATCAACAGCAATGCTATCATAGTGTGAGCTGTTGTGTTATTTATTACTTTTTAGTCTTACAGATTTTTGCCTGTGAAGAGACTTACTGTGTGATGTAATTGTCGTGTGGGTGTGTTTGTGCTGTTGGAGAGGTGCACTCAGTGCTCTTGATTTCTGTGCTCTCCCTGCCTGACCTCATCTTCTAGGTCACAGCCCTCCCTCCCCACCTTCAATTGTCATTTTGCCAGACCAGCAGCTAGTATCTTGATGCCACAGTTAAAATTACTACAGTGTCCGCTTCAGTCTGCTCTCTAGTAGAGGACTAAATACCTTCCCAGTGCAGTGCTGTGTATGTATTTCCTTAGTTCCTGCCATTTAAAAAGCAGACAGAAGGATAGAAGTTGTCTCTTCAGTGCAGCACTTGATGATGAAGGGTTTTTTTGCCATGTTTTTCCCCTAGTACTATGTGCTTTTCATCAAACCCACTTGTTGGTTGTTCCCATCCATGGCCTTGCTAGCAATGACTGAAGTGTGCAACGCTAGTGCAGATGTTGCACGTTGGCGGTTAAAATTTTGTGCACCTATATTATTAGAGAATATTTATCAAGTACTTAAATTACTTTATTTGAATAAAGAAAAAGGAGGGAAAGGGGATGATTCTCACACCAGCGATAGTTGCTTCCCAGGAGAACTTGCCATAACGTTATCGAGGTTTGCTGGTGCAAGGCAATGAGAACGATAAAAGGAACGATGCTGCCATGGAGGCTCTGGAAAATGCTGCCACAGCAGCTTGGGTAAAAGGATACAGAGCTGCAAATAACAGGCTTTAAGCATTATTAAGGCTAAAACAAATGGCTACCTAAAGCATTAGTAGTAGTAGCTGTTGATGTCTGCTCAGGGCAAAGTAATGGTACGCTGTTCCTGTTTGAGTATTCAAATGGCAAGCAAGGTACTACTGGAAGTGGGCTCAGTACGAGTAATTCACCTTAACATTAAGAAAATGAGATTCTTCCACATTTGAGCAAAAGAATGTTTTTGAATGAGTATATTGCAGATACTCATGTTGAACTCGGGTCCAGATTAAGTCGCCTACTACGCCAAAGGTCTCCTAAATGTTGATACCATATTCTCATCACAGTCTGCGGGACTAGTTAGACTAGGCTAGAGAGAACTGCAGCTTACTGAGAAGCAGAGGTTGGTAGGCTACGTTGCTCTGTCTGTACCCCTGATTGCAATGACTAAATCCATGTGGAATATGATGGGAGCCTGAACTCCTACCACACCTGTAGCAACCTACATTTAGTGTGTTGATGTGGTATGATGTCCCACCTTGGTGCTTATAGTTGATGAATAAAATTGATACTTGATACGACTTATAAGGTGACAAGCTAAAAACTCTGATTAAACCTGGGAATACATTAAACCTCAGTGCACCTGTTACTAATCAATGTAGTAAGTAGTGCCCTGCGCTACTATACTGGCTGGGTGAAGCCTTATGATGAGGGGAGATGAAATAAGCAGTGTAACTGAAGTCAACTAATCTTGGAGGTTTCTGTGAGAAAATGAGGCTATGTTCTGATGCATGAGATTTATAGAAACCCTTACCTTTAATCATACTTTCTGAATGATATATTGTTAAAAAGGGTTTCCTTTTATCAGTATTAAGTGTTGTCTGAAGTTTTGTAGTACTAGAGCAACAATTTAAAATGCCTGAGCAATCAGGAGTACTTGGCCCAGCTTTGATTTGTTGAAAAATAGACATTTTTCTTATCAGCTATTAAGCCATGCTGTGTCAAACTTTGGCTGTTCTTCAGTTGGAAGTTATATGGGCAAACAATTATTTCAGTGGTCCTTGTATCTTTTTATTCCTGTATCTTTCATGAGTATAAAAAAATGAGATCATGAGTATGACTGAGAGGCTTCAGTAACCCAGAGGATTTATATGGCTCTGAGTTCCTAGAGCTTGCTATATTTTAAAACTCTTTTCTAAGATGATTATTGAGTACTTCCAGCATTCTGATAATTTTTTTTTTTTTTTTTAAATAATGGCCTGGAAACATAAATGATGCGGTGAATGCTACTATTCTTCAGTAGACTGAACATAGTGTAAATTCCCTTACTTGCATCTTGTTATATGATAGAACTTCTTGCTAATTCTAATATATGTAGTGTATATATGTAATATATGTTACTGAACTAGCCTTATTCATCCGACTTGGATGTTCTTGGAGCTAAGTTTTTGGCTAGTCCTAGCAGTTTCTTCAGAAGCTTCAGAAATAATGTAACACACAAAGTACATATTCAGTGACTGTAAAGATCTGATGCTAAAGGTGGCTACAGTGTAGCTCTTATTAAATATTTTGTATTTTCAGTCTGTTAAGCCCTCATCCCCAACATTCCCAGCATGGATTGGCAGAAAATGACTTAAAATTGGGTGGAAATTGTGCCATGTGAGGTGTTGCGTTAGTCTAAAAATCTTGATGTTTTTGCTTGAGAAGGATTTAAAAACTTACTGTAAGTGAAGACATCTGCCATTTTGGGGATTCTTAACAATTAAAGTCTTCAAACAAAAAAATCTTTATCTAGATGTTGTATTATTTAAGATACAGTAGCATCTGGTCCCAGATTTATATTGGGTAACAATCACTCCTTTCTTACCTAAGTTGCTTCTGTATGTCTGCTAATAGTTGGTCCTTGATTATGTTGGGAATTCCCAGGCAGTGGGTTAGCTGAGCTTTGGGTGAAGCAGTCGGTCTGCTGCTGCCCTGATGCATCTATATAATGTCCTCCAAAAAATAATTTAAAGCCTTGCGGTTGTACGTGAAGTTTCTCTTGAATCACAGCTCCACTGATGTTAGTGTACGGCAGCTTGTCTCATTCAGAACAGTGCCCTTCTGTTTTATTTTTAAGTTAAAACTTTGCAGTTTTGAAGAAACCCAGGTGGGTGACAGCCAGCACTAGTTACTTTTGTTAGTGAGTATGAAGGATCAGGAATATTTCTGGAACTTTTTTTTAGTTCCTTTTTTTAAAAGCTACTTTAAGAAGAGTGACGCTTTGCCTGCTGAATTTGCAGTTCTTGCTTCCTGATTTCACTTCTCTCCCTCTTCTCTTCTGAAAGATGAGAGTGTAGATGAATCTAGGAGCTTCATTTTACAAAGGTTCAGCTTCCTTAAGTCTTCATTTTCCTTGGCATGAGGAGCTTTCAAGTGGGTTCAATATGAAGCAGAATGACTTTCTTCTGCAGTGTAGTGGAAATTGTGGCAAGCTGCTTGTGGTGTTCTTGGCTGTCTTTGCTGATAAAATAAATCTTGTAAAAATATTTTTCTTTTGAAGCTACCCAAGCTGCTTGCTAGCTTAGGCAAGAAACCTGTGTAAACGGGCAAGCTGTGAGATGTGGCAAGTAATTACACCAGTATTTCCTTGCTGATAATAAACAGTAGGAAATCCTAATGATGAGGAGGTAGGAAAGGAAGGTAAGGTCTCTTCCCTGGGCTAGTGAAATCTCACTGACTAGGTGAAAATTTGGAATTATTTTCCTGCATGCAGATATATGGCCAAAGAGTCACGGGACCAAGTGCTAATTTCTGTCTTGTGGATCATCAAACCCAATACACCATTGAGGATACTCCGGGTTTGGCCATGTGGAAGGAATATCTTTTATGGATATAGTAGCTGGCCGAAGCAGTGCTTAGGGTTGTAGATATTATGTCCATCAAAAGGCTTTTCCTCGGAAGTACATATAAATTGTCCAGAATTCTAGTTTTATCTGCAATAATGCTAATTGGTCTCTTAGAAGAAGGGAGGGTTCGGAGAAAGCTGACTCTGGAAAATAGCGGTTGCTGTAAGTGGGAATACCTGCAAACTGTTCTGAGAAGTGAAAAGAAGACTTGGAAATAAACCCAACCATCCCACAACTTTTTGTCAGAGCTACATTTTTTTATAACACTTTAAAATTGAACCTTGTAAAATGTTGGGGTTTTTTTTTTTCAACAACTGTGCTGTGTCACTGTTATTAATATTAAAACGTTGGAAGCTTGAGGCTTTTGCTATTGCAAGCAGGATTAGGCTGGTGGACTCTCTGAATCCATAGTTTCAATCTTACAAACTGGAAAATTTTCTTTAGGATAGTTCTCTTCCGAGCTGAGCATCGGTTACGTGTGTTTATTTTACTGCGTGTAGTGGCAGTGCGCCGTTTGACCAGTAGAGGGCAATAGGTGCGTGCCGGCACGCACGGTGTCGGCGATCCCTGCTGGATCGCTGGGCCGTTCGGGGTTCAGCACTTCTGTTTTTTTTCCAGTGTTGCTGGGGATGAGAACAGGCTTTTGGACCCAGCTGTCCACAGGATGCACTGCAGCATTGCTGAATTACAGTTCCCTCGACTTCTTTTCTTGCCCTCCCCAACTTGTTTCCCCTTCAGTGTAGGTGACAGTACAAATCCTCGGAGATTTAACTATCTGGAGGATTATTAAAGATTTCTTCAACTGCAAAGACTTAAGAAAATCCTAGACAAAGATATTTGAAATCTCTTGATTTGGAACCGGTCTAGAATTCAAATACTGTTTTGACAGAGTTTCCCCAGACTTACGTTGTCCTTAGAACTGCTGATTTGCAAGCTTGAAATAGACTTCTTCTCAGGATAGTGTGTGGGCAGAAATGATGGCTTTAACAATCTTGTCATTACTAGCGGCATGTGTTACCGTGTTTCAAGTATTAACAGTTATCTGAAGAGTACATTTTAGTCCTAATGATTTTATTTCTTGCTAATCTTATGCACTGTCTTGCCTCACAATTCTCCATGTTTCCTTTTTACTGTGGAACTCAGAATAGCAGTGCCACGGCCAGTCAAGAGCAGACTCCGCCTGTGTCCACTAACACATCTCTAAGTCCTCGGCAGCGCCGTGCCCAGCAGCAGAGTCAGAGACGGGCTCCGTCTTCAACTGACTTTAATCGGGTGCAGCAACCAAGAGTCAACATGAACCACACTGGATCCACTGTTCTGATCGTCCTTCTGACTTTTGCATTGGCAGCTCTTATATTTCGTAGAATATGTTTGGCTAACGAGTATATATTTGAGTTTTAAGGTTGTTCGTTGTAATAGCAGTGACCTGAATGCTTCATTGAACATTCTGTATTGGGTATGACATGAGAACTGTTTACAAAGATTACCTTTTGTATTCACGCTTAAATCCTTATGAATGCTAATGTACCTACAGATACATTACTTGTAAGAAAAGCAAAGTCGGCTATTTAACTACAACAAGTATTAATTGAGCGCCCACAAGATCATTGGAGAAAGTGCAGTGGAAGAGTAACATTAAGGCATGTGGTAGGGAAATCAATCTGAGTAATTTATCAACTAGAAAAAGACAACTGAAAAAAAGCGGTTCATTCACTTCTTTTGTGGAATGTAAATGCAATTAATCACCCCATCTCAGTTAGTATAAGATTTGATATTGGAGAAGGAATTATAAAATGTAACACTGCTATGTGTTTGTGTCCAGTGAACTCCTAATTTAGAGGGGATACAGTTTAGTAACCACTTTTATTTACCATGACACATTTCTAGAGGGGGAACACATACGAATTGGTTATGATGCTGCTTTGTGTGTGTGAAAGGGGGAAAGGAGTACGGGAGGAAAGAAGGGGCCAGAAAACTGCTTGCATTATTTTGATTTTTATTTTTTTGAAGAAAGATTGGATAATCTTTTGCAAGATTTGAATGTCCTCTTCTAATACTCTCAATTGTATATCTTGGTTTTTTTAAATTTGAAGATTATATAAAACATGTCTATTCTTGCAATAGTTATAAATATGTAATATAATTATTTACCCAGAGCTATTGTCTTTTAATTATACCAGAAATATACATAATGTGTTGAACTGGATATTTCATATGTGGTTTTATTTACTAAAGAAAATTTAAAACTTAAACTCTCATATGTATGAACACGCTTAAGAGAAATATTTATTAAAACCTGGGTAGTAATAAACAGTTTAAAGCCAATCTTCAGTTATGTTTCAAGTGTCACATGGCCTTTTGGTTTTTTGTTTGTGGGTTTGGTTATGTTGGGGCTTTTTTGTTGTTGTTACAGTGGGGTTCTTTAACCTAAAATCAGTATTGGACCCAGAGGCTTTCTTATTGATTAGTTTATTTAAAAAAACCCCAAACAACTGGTAATATTCTTGAATGCTGTGAGATCACATGTACGAGCAATAGACCAACAGTTGTTAAGGTTTTGAGTGGTTTTGTCTGTGAATGTTTTAAGTACTGCAGTGAACGAAAAGAAAGCAACCAGTGGAATAATTTTCATCTGGTATTACTGTTCAGATTTAAATGTATTCTAGCATGTTTATTTCAAAGACAGTGAAATTTAGCTAACTTTCGTTTTGTTGCTGTCAAACACGATAGCACTGACTTAAGTGAGATTCTCATCCTGTTTCTCAGCAACTACTTACCAAGCGCTCTGCAGTTTTCCTAAATTTTGTTAAATATAGTATGTGTTAGTGTTTTGAAATGTTAAAGTAGCTATAACAACTCCTAAAATAAGGAAATTAAAATTAAACATGGAAATTAAAAAAAAAAATCAAAACAAACAAAACCAAAACCCGCGGGTTTTTTTAACGCTTCTTGTGGGTTATTGATAATCTAATTTGCAGGTACAATGGAACAAAGATCAAAACATAGTTTTCTTCAGAGGTTCAGACAGAAGTATGTAGTTTGTTCAGCCAGTTCAGCAGTTACTTACACATTCTGCTTTGATGGCAATATATTGATGTATTTCTAAATCATCTGTACATTTATTTCATTAGAAATTAAAAAATACCATACAAAACCCTTGAAACCCCCACCAAATCCCCCCCAAACCTCTCCACGTCCTGTAGCCTCTAAGAATCTTTGAGAGGAAGTTTTGTTTCCTAGTTGGTGTGTTGCTTGAATACCCTAAATATTCAAGTCTTGCAAGCTTGGGCTCACAGGAGAGTTCTGGAAGAGGTCTGACCCAGACGATGGTTTTGCTGGCTTTTGACTTGCTTACTCCTCTAGAAACTTCGCTCTGAATGTGCTTTTCCTCTCCTAGAGACTCACGGCTATGCCAAGCGAACTTGTGCTCTCGTACCTGTGCCACGTGCTGGCTGTTAGTGAAGCAGGGAAGCCTTCTGCAAAGAGGCGTTCTGCATTGCCCTCGGAATGAGCTGGGAGAAAATAAGCTTCAAAGGGTTTCTGAAAACAGCCTTTTGCAATTAAGGAAATAGCTGCTTTTCACTTTTATTTCAATCTTCATTAATAAAATCTAAAATGCCTGGTTGTGCAAATACCCATTTAAAAAAAAAATAATGGGAGCTTGTTTTATGTAAGGAGTCAATTGCATGTATAGGTACTTTGGGCATTAGTATGTTTTAAGTTTCCTTTAAAAGTTAACGGTAAATAAAGTCATCGTTTTCAGAGGAAATAGCTCATCTTTTATCTTTAACAGCATCAAGAGTGAGACTAGATCAGAAGATAAAATCTCAGCTGCTATAAACCCATCAAAGCACATACATTTTGCAGCGATATGCATGTCTGAAACGTGGCACAGGCAGTTTCCAGCTGAAAAAAGATGCTGTGTGAAGGAACGGAAAACCTAATGAAAAGGGACAGCCTGGTTTTACACAGTCTGGCAGGAGAGTAGCACTGTGCTGAGATTAGGGGACTGAGCAAAAAGCTGGCATGCAGAATTGCGGGGTTTTACATAACGGCTTTAGTAAATATCCTTTAGGACCCAGTGGAAATGTTTGGTGAGGCAAACTTCACGAGCCATGGCCAATCATTTAGCGGTGATGAGGGAGAAGCTCTGAGTGAGAAGCCTCTGAAAGCCTGTGGAAAACACCACGTCAGGAAAGCGGCGGTTCTACCACTCATCGCCCATGGACACTCGACGCTGGAATTTGAGTTGATTCAATGTTTAAACCCAGGGGGACTTACACGACAGGAGCTTACTGGAGTACAGAGTGCCCGACTGCTATTTCCAGCAAGATGCCTTATTTTGCAAAACTCCTTTTATTAATCTTTTGCTTAGTTCTTCTTGTGGAAAGCAGAAAGCACAGGAGGAGGAGGTGGACAAGCCAGCTGGAGGTACAGAGGGCGAGGTAAGGGTTATTAAAATAGGTATGTTTCTCTTGCTAGAGTCTTATAAATACATTCCTACATAGACATAAAAATCTGCCCTGTCAGTGTCTGTGTGTGTGCAAACAGCTTCGTAGATGATGTTTTTGTATAACTCTGGTAATCCGTTTCAACTGTAAATGGACGTATTTAACCTTCATTAACTCTTAAGGAGGCAGGTTTTGCAGAGAAGTTGAACAACTCAGTGTGATCGTGGTAAGAATATTCTTAGCCCTGTGTGGGAATTACCGGGAGAATTCTGAGGAGTTGCAGTTAATAGTGATGTTCAAACCTACCTACTGTTCCAGCACCGCTGCAAGAGCAGGTTATTTACCCCGCTTGCTGGAATGTCAGTGCTGCTTGCATTCCTTTGAAATTGCATGTTATTCTCCATCAGTTTGAGGTAGGAATGTTGGTTAGCATGCATTGTACTAACGAATAATAAATAAATCCCTGGAAATTACCCAGGGATTGTAAAATTAAAATGTATTTTGAAGAAATACATAGAAACTTAAAAAAACCACCCATATTTTAAAGTCAAGCAAAGGCAAAAGAGTTAAAGGTCTTAGTAGTTTATTAGATTTCCTTTTGCTGAGATTTGACTGGAGGTTTATATTAGAAAAGATAATCTTCCAAACCTGTCAGACAATCCAAAGTATGTTATCTTTTTTTTGCAGTTATGTCATCCAGCGGCAATTATATCTTACAAGACCGTTCATTGTTCAAAGGGCTCAAAAATAAAATTGGGTTAATTCGGCTTATTAAATCACTTCACTATGGCTGTAAACCTTCAACTTTCCATTTATTTTGTTGGGTTTTCTGGTTTAACACTCAACACTTTTACAGGGAGTGTTGTTACTTGAATGTTTTACCAAGAAACTTCATACAATTGAAAGCAAAGAATAGCCAATATGCACTCAGATTTATACTACATATTGAAAAAGTACAGTAGCATTTGCTTTTAGTGACGTAAATGTTACAAACAGCTAGGGCCTGATCCTGCAGTCCTAAAGCCAACTGAAGTTTTACCACTGATTTACACAGAATCTCCATTATTGAATAAGATCTTTCATTTAACTCTGCAGATTTTTCCAGATTTCCCCAGATGTTCTGGGGAATGGGGGTGATTCAACAGTGGCATTTTCTTGCAAACCATTCACATGTAGTAGAGATCATCTACTTTGAAGAACCAAGATGGTATAAATCCTTCTTTTAAACATGACTGACCAAAAGGAGTACCGTTCTCTGGGTTAAAAGTTGTTTGAATATTTTGTACTTTATTTACAGATTGCTAAAATAATTTGCAATTTCTACAGTGCTGTTATTTTTGTGAAGCTGTGATAGAGTGGAAGACAAAACACTGCTAAAATTATTTATTTACTGTGAAGATTAACTGATACTATTTGGTTTTCTGTGGAAAAATGATTTTAATTATTTGGTTTAATGGTTTTCCAGCCAGGTAGAACCTGAGGAACTATGTGCCTTTTATATATATATATATATATACATTTCCTATGCAATGTGGTTATTTAGAAGTATATGAAAATGGAGTTTTAGGGACTGTCAAACAGGAATGACATTATAAACAGAGAATTCTGCAGTTATTGGGAGGAAAAAAAAGAGAGTGTTTCTTCTTCCAGTTGCAAAGGAACAACATAGTTGTCTCTAAACCAGCAATGAATAGCAGACTCTTCTAGTAAAAGGAAATTAAAAATAGTGTCTATGCTGGTTTTCTGGTTGTGTAAGAGAAATGAAAACAGTGTCCTCTAGAATTATTTCATCACATTTTCTGCTTAGGATTTCTCTTGCTGACTTACCATAAGAAATACAGTAAATTTTACAGTAAATGGCCAAAAAAATTATTCCTGTGTTTTAGAATCTACATTTGATAAGTTCAATAGTTGGTGTGTCCTCTAAGGTGACGCATCAGCCTGATCTAAAGGTCCTTATATTGATTTCAAGAAGCTAGCTTGGGTTGTTTAAGTGCAGAACATCTTCAGTTCTTTGGTTCATTCCTTGAAAGTTGCATACGGGTTCTTACCCGTGGAGCTCTGAGGGCTTGGGGTCCTGCAGGTGCCGAGACAGCTGGTTGCCAGGTACACAGGGAAGTTGGTGAGCCTGTGCCTTCATGGGAAAGGGAGATGGTGAAGCCAGGTTAGGGCTGTGGAGGTCAGAACCCAAATTAAGAAACGCCAGGCTAAGTGTTGCCCGTGCACCCTTAATTACTCCCCTTGTTTTGCATCAACGTTGAGCTGTAATGCATTATTTTTTCTAGGTATCACGCATGCTGAATGGATAATGCTTGCTTAATTGGAAACTGTATCGTGTTTAATTTTCCTGTACTCCCACATTCCCCCACCTCACTGATAACAACTCTTTTTCTGCAAGTTGGGGTAGGACTTTAAGGAGTAACTGTGCATCATTGCTGTGACCATTGCCTGGCGCAGCATCATGTTACGCTCTGGAGAGCCCAGGCTGTGTGTAGGAAATTGGGGGGTGCCTTTGAGTAACAGCTCCCGGCTTTGTACTTTGGTGGTAGTTCTGGACATTTTCCAGGGATACTGTCTCCATCATTTATATTGCAAAACTGAGTGAAGGATATTAGTGACACCTGTTTGGAGTTGAGGGCGTTCCTGCTGATGTGCAAACTGACAAACGGTGCGTGAAACCAATGTCGCCACATACTTACTGTTCGTTTCGGTGTAATGGATAATTGCCATCAAACAGTAGTTGTGCAACATTATGTTGTTAAGGGAAGGTTAATTAATAATTCCAAGAAGGAACTTGAACAAAAGATCTTCTTGCAAAGCTGGATTTGAAACCAAACTTGCCAAAAGGAGTTGAACTGTGGTCAAAACAAGTCCATAGAGGGAAAGGTAATTGAGGTTCACTTCTCGGTCAACTGTAACTAGAGGGTCGACTGTTGTTTGAGACCCCCAGGAATTTTCTTAAATACCTGTAAGGAGTGTGCACGATGCTTAATTAACACCGTACCACCTGTTCTTGGGAAATGAATGAATATGTATGACTCTTCCCGAGAAATGTAATGCATAAACATATGTATGGTCTATATAACCTTGCCTAAATGTAACACACGGCATGCACGTTAGGTGCAACGATCCCCCGTGCACCCAGCGCTGCAGTGAAGGAATGCCTGCTTCTCAGTGCTACGTTGGTGTTAAGGAGGTTTCTTATTCCTGATTTCAGTGGCACCAAGGGCTTATAATTAACAAATTGTTGGTTAAAAAATTTGATGTTTCATTCTGTTTGGGAAAAAGTGATAAATGAACTGCAAAGTAAAACCTTTTGTTGGAGTCACTTGGGTGACTGCTGGGCAGGGGATGTTGGCCCCAGCCTTACCTGCACACCAGGGAATACATTTCCAGAGAAGAAGAAAAGACTGGTGCTCAAGGGGACGGTGGAAATGTGGAAAGGTGCAGGTGTATGTGTCGGATGGACCATGGCCTCTGCTGCCGTGTTGCTAGCTGGGATTTTCCAGAGCACTGTGTGCACTGTCTAGGCTACTGCTGCCAAGGCGTGTCAGACTTGCTGCGTGTAGTACTGACAGGACAGAGTGTGTCTATGTGTGCTTGAAGCTTCCTTGGAGCATCAGGCTTACTTTAAGTGCCAAGCAAGTGCTGTTGGCATGTCCGATACTGGGGTTTTGAAACAGCTTGGAGTACTCTTCAGTAAGTAGCTCTGCAGTGGTTGCATCTCAGGAATTGCAAACAAACCAGCAGTCCTCCCAGACTATCCAGCCAGGCAGAACTTCCACACAGAAAAAGAAACTCTGAAAAGTAGTGCTTTGGTTAATATTTATTGCTCTATAAAAATTGCTGATAATGCTTCTGGTAATGTGTATTACTCTGCATAAATTGTCCTGGGAGAGGGGGCTCAGGGGACGTTTGCCACCTCAGCTGCGCTGCCGGTGAATGCCATGTTTCCAGTGGCCTCCACCTGGCTGGCTCCAAGGCTGCCTGTTCCTCTCCCACCAGCAGAAGCCTCACGCTCCAAGCAGCAGAGACGCTGTGCTTTTGAAGTGAAAGTGGCTTTGAGCTTCTGTTAGCTAAAGACTTCCTGGCCAAGGTTTTTGGAATTGGTCAGTGGTTTGGAGTATCTCACTAGAGATGTAATTTTCAGAGCACGCTACATGCCAGCCTTAGGTTGGGACCCAGAAGCAGAAGACAACCATCAGGTCATGGCAGCGCAAGGCTCAGCACACAGACTGGTTTTCCAAAGAGTGGTCCGCTGGGATCCTTGGTGAAACAGCTGCTGCTGGCCAGGGTGTTCCCTCTGCTGCCTTGCAGGGCTGCATTTTTCCCCCGACCTTCAGCCAGGTGCTGCAGACATGTCTTCTGCCCTCTGGTACCTCCCAGCCCCTGCTGATCCCCTCTGCTCTGTGATGGTTTCTCAGAAGATTCAATATTAGTAAGTGGCTCAGAGGTTAAAGTGTTGATAACCGTTTTTCCCAGATGCATTGCTGACCTGGGTTCAAGTCCAGGGCATTGCACAGCCTCTAGTTACGCAAGGTCTGGTGTCTTCTGAGATCTTTCTACCAACACTGCAGCATCACAGCAGGGCCGAACGGCAACGTGAAACAAGCGCAGGGAGAGGCATGCGTGCGCAAGAATGGCAACAGAAGACCGGAGAGGCGAACCTCATGCCTTGCCTTGGCTGTGTGCTCCAGCCGGGGTTCACGTTTGCAGTTAGGATTTCTCTGCTGCTGCTGCTGTTGCCCTCTCTGTGCTGCAGCTCTGTAGGTGTCTGTGTGGGCTGTGAGGTGTTTAGAGCTGCAACGCTGCTCCTCACCAGCCTGTGTGCATTTGGTGCCGTCTCTTCAACAGCTGTGCCTCCTCCTGCCTCTTCAGAGCAGCAGCTTCTGGCTCCCTTGGCTAGACCCGTTATCCCCCATATCTCCATCATTCGGCTCATTGCAGTGTGCGCTGCCCAAGCAACCTGTTTGTACCGGGAAGCCGAGTGCAGTACCTCTGCAATTAACCATGCTGGTTTACTTTTGCTTCTGCTGATGTGGGTGCAAATTGCACTGATTTCACAGTGAGGAGAGCCTGTAATTTTTTTTGGTTGTTTTCATGAGCCCAAGATGACGTCTTAAGTGACCGGGGCGTGGGGACAGCCAGGCAAGTTGGATGGTTCTGCCCTGAAATAGTGAAAATAAAAGGCTGAGCTTTTTATCCTTGCGAGGGAGTGTCGCTGCGTAAAACATCCTTGTGAATTTTACCCTTGGCTTATGTTCCTGTTGTTGGCTTTGGGTTGGCTGGATGTAGGAAGAGGCAAGGAGTGTGGCATTTGCGACATGCTTGATTACAAAAGATAAAAAAGAAAAAAAATTAAAAAAATTATTGCTGTGAAGAACAAACGTATTCGGATTAATCAGTAATACACTAAAAATACGAACAACTGTAGAGCAGATTTTCTTTTTTTCCTGGTTAAAAACCATACTTTATAAATCCAAGCAAAAATGGAAGTTCCCAAGCAATAGATGATAAGGTGTGTTGGGCATGTGGCCATGAGATGTTCTTAACATGTGCAGTAACAGTCATTGTGCACATCCTTTGAATTTGTGTCCATCATTTTCCAGAGTCTGATGTAGATTTTTCTAGAAATGTGGCAAGGAAAGGCACTTTCCTTCCTGCTCCAGGCATAAAACCCCAGGTGAGTCAGTATGGAGAACGTTACATGCAGAGGTAGGGCAACAGAGCCTCTCTCCCCTGCAGTCTTGGAACAATAGGGACTGGTGTGGCCATCTATGTAAACCAGAGCAAACCTGGCCTGTGGTGGAGCTACCAAGGCCTCTTGGCCAGCCAGGACTTGTCAGGTCCTTGAGTTGGTGGCCCTGAGAGGCAACGCAAGGAGACCCAAAACCTTGAGGTTCCCAGCTTGTCAGAAAGTTCTTGACCATATCTGATCCCATGTGATCCATGCAAATAATGTTAAAAATAACACATCTATGTGGGATACACTCCTAGCGTAGTGGATGTAATAAATTTTGAATGCTCATCTAGGAGCAAGTTGTTATGGCAGTCATAAACTGTTATTGTACTTTCCCTTTTTCGTTTATCTTCTAGGAGATCTTTGCAGCAGTCATATGCTCTGTTGGTTAGAAAAAACCAGAAGGTTTTGTACCTTTCTGGGTGCTAGGTTTACAGAGTGTGCATCTCTTCCAGCTTGCTGTGGCTGCTATACAAACTCAACGACGCTTCAGCACACTCCTTACAGATATTTAAGAAAACTTCTGGGAGTCTCAAACAATAGTCAACCCTCTAGTTACCGTTGACCGAGAAGCGAACCTCAGTTACCTTTCTCTATATAGTTTTGGTTTTTTTCCCCAGAGAATATACTGAAGTGTGGTAAGACCGTCACTGAAACTGTAGAAATACTTTTCTGAATCCCAGTAGGAAACAGGATAATAGGAACGAACATCCCATGACCATGAGATACCATCCTGTGGCCAAAGTCAATGCTGAATTCTGCAGTGAGAGGTGCAGAAACCTCCCAGGCGCTGTCTGCCAGCAGCTCGGCCATGCTCGAGGTGGAGATCACGTGTCCCTTCAGGCTCCACACTCAGCCATTGCCTTACACCCTGTAGCACGAGGACTGTTTCCAATTTTCTAATTCTTTATCTTGCTCTGGAAAGGTCCGCATGTCTGCATAGATACCTGCTGCTTTTTTGTGTCCTCCTGAGCTGCTAAATGTCATGCCTTGTGCTGTCAAAAATTAATTTTCTTTATATAAAGGATCTACTTTATGCAATTGAGAACAATTCTAAAAAAAAAAATGACTAGAAAGGAAAATATATAAAAAGAATTTAGGCAATAATGGAGAAGCCTTTACAGAAACTTAATGAGATACCTGTCCTCTTCTCTCCTCTGCAAACAGGAACAAGTCCTTACAATGGACAGTTTTATCAAACTCGTCTCACTTGAACAAAGTGTAAACAGCAATAAAATCATATATGAAGAACATGGCAAAAAAGAGAAAGGGAGGTGGATGGCTTTAAATGAATAGTGGTGAATTACAGAGAGTGCATAAAGCTGAAAGAAACCCTGACAAATCTGTAATCAGAAGTGCTAAAGACCGTAAGTACATCAGGGAGGATTTATGAGATACTGATGATCAGATTGTCAGTAAAGGCCCCCGATGGGCAGGAGTGTTCCACGCGTCCTTCAGTTCTGCAGAGGCACTGGCGGCTCTATTCACCTTTGCTGCAGATAATGAGATGCTTCCTACGGCAAACAGTGGTGGAGATGGCATGGGATGCTGGCTGGAGAGGATCAAACGATGCCAGCATAGCTGATGTCATGTGCTGCTACAAAGAATGGTTTTTCTCAAACAAACTTGGTCTTGCTTTTGGATTAAATTGACAAAAATAGTTACTATACATTTCAAAGTCTGTGTAGACTGCCTGTCATTACAAATAGCTCTCCACAAAATATTTGTAAATTGATTAAAAATTAAATGACAGACCTCTGTCTGTAAATTCTGAATCGTCCATCATGCCTGAAGGATTGAACATGAATTAATGATTAAATGCTGGTTATTAAATGCAACCCCTGGCTTGGAAGTTCCTGAAAACCTGTTTTCTTCCTCAGAGTGTCACTGTCCCCAGACAACCCCCTGAAGCCTCTTTAGCCGCAAACTTGTTCTTAGCAACTCTCCTGCGTGCTATTTGCTCTTTGATAATTTTTAAATTAGTTGATCAGAGCTTGGCATTTCAGCGAGGCCGTGCCGTTGATTTACAAGGTGCTACTGTAATACCATCAGGATTTTCCATGCTATTTCCTCATAGAACACGCAATCCAAAGCTTTATTTGATTTTTAATTTGACACCCCACGACCACCACTCCCCACCCGCTTCTTTCAGTAGAGAGATTTGATTGAACATTTACTGGTATTTAGGTCTTTCCCTGACGGTTAAAGTCCAGCAGACACTGGAAGTTCATTCTTCTCCGCTTCCAGCTTTTCGGGCAGAGAGGCAACACGGCGTGTGTTGTCAGCAGCCCCAACCTTTGCAAAGAAACACAACCTCCCCCTGCAGCAAGCAGTTAAAAGCTAAATTTTTGCCTCCAACCACTCCCGCTAATGGCTGTGCTTGGGTTTCTCACCCTGCTTTTGGGTAACCGTTAATGCAGCCGCGTTCGGAGTGCCTTTGCTCCAGCTGGGTCCTTTTTTACAGCCAGAAGGGGCAGAGATGATCCGATGCCCTGATTTAAACAGGACCCGAAGTGAGGTGAGGGTGATCCAAACTTTCCAATGTAGCAGGTACCCTGGAGCACAGGGGCTTATATTGCTTCAAAGCGTCGATTTGATACAATTTTTTAAATTCTGTTGCTTCCTTCACACGTCCTTATTAAAATAAATAGTTTATCAATGTTAGCAGCAGCTGTCAACAGCCCTTAGGTTTTATCATTTCTTTTCTGAGATGAATGCTCTGATGGGAAAGTTTTCTTCTGATCTGCGAGTTGTGCTGCCTATCCCTTTCCACAGCAACGCTTATGAGTGTGGTGATTGTTCTGTAAGCTCTGAATTTTTGGCCGAGATTTTAAGTCTAATTCACTTTCATTTTTGTATCTATTAGAGCAGTCCCTTTATTTTTCCTCCAAGATTTTTTTGTTCTTTACTGTCAGTAGTATTTCTCCCACGCGGGCAAGTGAATCGCAACCCTTTTGTATGAAGTTCTTTCTATTTATTATTTTAACTATTTTAGTAAATTACTGACGAACAGCTAATTGCAGCAATATTTATAACCTTGGCAGACCTTATGCCCAGTGCAAAGGGGCTGAGGAGTCGTAATGGTCTAAGTCCTCCTCCCTGCACCACTGGGGAACGGCCAGGGGTGCTGATCTGGATTTTCTTCCAGAAATGCACGCAGTAGCTGTCTGTCTGCTGCTTAGTTATCCCTTTATGTGATTTTAGTGACTGTCTTGCACTTTTCTCAGGGGCTTGTTGTCATCTTTGTTCTGCTGTTATTGCACAATCTGTCAAATAATTTTTTTTTTAAAAATAGATTTTTTTCCTCCCTTAATATTCAGAAAAGCGAAGGATTCCAGATCTTGCTGACTTCTTTAGATAAAAACCCTCTTTCCTGCTGCTGCTGTGGAGGGAAACGGGTGGTTTTGTCATTGTTTAGAAGTCAGAGGAGAAAGCAAGCCCTCTGTCCGCACAAACTTCCAGTATTGAACTGGTGTTCAGGAGGCGGATAGGTAGTCTAAGAATAGTGTATGACATTGCGTGACCATCAAAAAGAGCTTCCTCGTGATAATGCCACCTTGGTATCTGGCCAAATCCTGGCCAGGTAACATGTGGGGCAGTCAGCTGCTTCTGCTGTTCCTTGCTCTGGGCTGCGACATTTGCTGCATCCCAGCTCCTCGGTGAGACGCTGCGTGCTCAGCCCGGTGCCTCCCTGGGAGCCGTGATGCCCAGGGTGCAGAGAGCACGGTACCGGTCTCGGAGCCGGTCGGAGAGCAGGCTGCCCGCGGGAGAGGCCAGGTCTGAGGGAATGCTGTGGAGCGGCAGCGCCTAGGCTGCCGCGCTGGCCCGTGCCGGGGTGCCAGCAGCCACCCCGCGTCCCTCCCGGCGCTGTGCCCACAGTGCTGCTGCTCCTGCCAACGCCGGGCCGCCAGCCGCAGAGCCGGCGGGGCACCGAGGCGGCAGACCGACTGTTGCTGTCTTTTGCAGTCACATCTACATGAAGAACCGTGATGTAACCAAGACCTGGAAAGGAAAGACAGAGCAGCTTCTCAGAGTCGATGACCATGACTTCACCATGCGGCCGGCTTTTGGAGGTGAGAATAAAATGGTTCTCTTGATTTCATGCTCATCTAATCAAAAATCATCTGATCATCTAATCAATCGTCTAATGAAGAAAAAAAAAAAAAAAAAGCCAGATGCCTGGGCAGATGAACCAGTGTGAAGGGAAAGGACTTGGGTGGTCTTAAGAGATGTTTGAGGCAATTCAGAGAGAACTCATCCTCACCTCGTAGCCCTCAGTGCTCTGTAGAGCTCCTGCACTCCTTCCCGTTGCTGAAGTTGGCTCTCCTTCTGGCTAGCGTTCCCCAGAGCTCAGGATGGACCCTCCCAGTAAGTGTTTTCCTCTGCTGAAAAGATGAACAGGTTTCAATGCTCATTTTTTTGTTGTTGTTGTTTCATAATGTGGGTTTTAATGTTCACTTGTAGTTGTGAAGCTGCAATGTGCTTTTCAGCTGATGTGATCAAATTGCAAAGTAAAGAACTCGTTAAGCGGATCACAGCCCATCCTCGCTAGGAGAAAATGGGAGTAGTTTTGTCCAGATAAAATCATGTCTCAAACTCTCTAAAGCTGATGCCAAAACGGCACAGAGTAACTGCTCAGAGACAAATTTTGTCTTTAAGCAGCAAAGGTATTTATTTCGTGTAACATTGGGGAGCTAGCCGATTCACACTGGACAAACTAGCTCCGAAGTTTTCAGTGAAAAGTTGGGTATTTTATACAGTTTTTGTGAGAGGTTACACAACATCTTTACATACATGTTTCATTTGATTTTGACACCCAATCATTCCATTCACAATAGGTGGGATCTAGGTGGAATAGACCTTTCAATTTTCTTTGTTCAACAATTTCCTGACTTGATGGTCTCCTTATCTCCTTCAGGTGCCCACCTTATCTTTTCTAATTATTCAGAGTACATTCCTTTAACATTGTCAGTGGAAACTTTTCTAATTATTCAGAGTACACAAACAGAGCATCACCCAGAGCAATGTACCAAATTCATCCTGACTAATCTTTTTTTTTTTAAGACCTTGTTCTGTTTCAAAGCAACCAAAAGAGCAGGAGGGGACACCTCCGTCACCTTCACTTCTGCCTTCTGTCATGCCCAGTTACAGGAATGTGCTCACCTGATCTTTCTAGACTTATTACTGCAGAGGTAAGAGAGTACCTGAATAAAAAATGTACTGGAATACCAGTATGGAAATCCCTCTTCTGATCAGATGAGCTAAGATTTTTCTGTAGTTTTTGATGAATGACTAATACTGCGTCCTTCTAACACAGCCTTCTAGGGTGAAGCGCAACATCTCCCTGTCCAGTGGGTCACACAGGTATTTTGCATTTTGCACCTGGTCTGTAGAACAGAGCTTTACTGACCCGTCCGCTCCTGGCGTGGCTGGGAAGACACCTCTCGCCCCGCGGTGCAGATGTGCTGATCAGACAGCACAGCGCTCTCCCCACGCTCACTATTCATATATCTCCAAACTCCAGACTCCAAAACGTGTCATCACTAGTGGTGTCCCCCTCCCCGTCCCCACCCCACCCCCGCTGTAATTTCCTAACATGTTGCAGTCCAGCCTGCCCATTGCAGGTAGCTCTTGATAATCAGTGGTAAACTTGATCTGCTGTTTTCTAAGGTTGAAGAGTTTGACTTAAATTGTCCTCTGGGTGGAATACAGGCAAATCTGCCTGGAGCTGGTGTGAGCACCTCTGAGGAGCCCAGGCATGCAGCTGAGGCTCAGGGCTGAGGTCTGGGAGCTGGCTCTGGAGGCACTGGCCGTGCCTGCTCCTTTTTGAATTGGCTATAAAGTGACACGGAGTGAGCTGCCCTCAGGTCCCTCACCTGCTCCAGGTGGGTATTGGCTTGGCAGTGACACTGCTGCCACATTCTCTGGTGGGAAAGGGAGATTACGGTTTATTGCTGGTGTTTCCTCTCCTGCCAGGTTGCTTCTTTTGGAAGGTGAGCCTTTCAGCAGGGTGGATTTAGGAAGGAACCTGACCTCTGAAAAATGAAAGACTGGGGAACCATGAGATTTGTTTCATGCACTGACCTAAAGCCTCTTGGCTCCAGGAGGAGATGGTCACTGTCGGGATTGTCCAGCTGGCCACCTTGTTGGCTCAGTTTCCCGTTTGTTTGTCTATTTTTGGTCTTGGTTTTCTTTACCTGACTTTTCAGCCTTCTTTTTTCCGTTCTTCTGTTCTGCCTGCAAAGGCTGAACCTGTGAGGTGCTGGCTGGATGTCCACTGCCTCAGTCTGGCTTTGTTTTGTTGGCACGCTGCTCCACCATGGATATCGGTGATCCCACATGGCTTGCCCAGCACATGTCCTAATGGTTTAGGTTTCAGTGTCCGGTGTCACCACTGCACTGTATTTCTGCAGACCAAATTTTTGCTATTTTTATCAGTGTCACAGAGCCCATGAGGGTCTTCTTTGTGCACAGTTCACACCAAACATACATAGTTACACGGCTACTCTTCCAGTGCTAGTGTAAAACTGTGTTTTAATCTCCCTTGTCTTGTTTTCCCATGTTACCTCCCATCAGGGCATTGGGGTACTCCTAGAGCTTAAAAACTTGGAGTAACGTTTATAAAATTGAAAAATATTCTAACAGCCTTCAGTGAAAAGGTGACTTTATTTATAAAGGAAAAACATGGTGTTTCTTTAATTTTTGCTCAAAACTTCCTTATCTTGCAGAGCTACCTGGGACAAAGGTGAGGTATTGGCAAAGTTGTGCTGAAGTTCTATGTGATAAGGAACAAAATATGGCAACAGCTTTGTTGAGGCTCCAGCCTTAGAAAGCTGGACTCACATGCATGGAGATAGCTTGGGTGCTACAGGTTCTTGCATGGCTGCAGCATTACACAGTGTATTTTAGTGACAGGTGGTAAGCCCGATGGAAAAAAAAATATAAAGGAAATAAAACAAAAGTCTGGTAAGAGGTGATCCTTACATTTTCTTCTGTACCGTTATTCATCAGGCAGTCACAGTGATTTGCTATGCACTGTGAGTTCATCCAGCTTTGCTGTGGCAATGCCAGTCAGAGCGATGTGGTCTGACCTGAGTAGGATGAAAAAGCTTTTGTACTGCAGAAGCGGAGTAGAGGAGCCTGTGGGACACGTGTGACTGTAACCGGTTGCTGCCCTAAGATGCTGTCTGCTTTCTGAGAGCAGCTCAAGGGCCACAGTCTAACGGGGGGTCCAGCCTCACGGCGTTGCATGGGGCGTGTGACGTTACGGTGCAGGTGGGAAAGGCAACTCAACTCTGGGAAACATAAATAATATCATAAGGGAATTGTGAGTGACATTAAACTACAAAGAAACCCAGTTCTGCAACTAAGATGGTTCCCAAGCTTGGCGAAATGATGGGCGGCTGTTACCCTTCAACATTTTTAGTGGACCAGTCTACAACTTCACCAGTGAACTTTAAGCTAAAAAGGGAACGGGGTCTGTAGCTGCTGTGTGGTGGCCACAGTGACTCTTGCTGGCGTGCAGAGGACAGTCAGCCAGCTGCCAGCCCAGCGCAGCTGTGGCCACTGGGCAGAGCAGGCTGGGGTTATGCAAGGTAACATGGAAGAAAAACAGTAGAGAAAAGGTGAAGGGGTTTTTGGGAAAAAGTATCTTTGTAAAGAGCAAGCGAGCAAGCACATGTTGTGTAAGGTGTGTTATTAACAGCCCAATAAGCATGCTTGTCCTGCCTGCTCTCAGCCCATTAGAGGCAGGCTAGTGGGTGCGATGGTAATGACAAAGTTTTTTGCTTTGCTGATGTTCCAAGCAGCCTCCACAAGCTAAACCAGACTGCATTAGTTTTGACCCTTAGGGAGTTATCTCCATGTCAGTGACCTTGTTCTAGCTAGCAGATGTTTGGGTATTATTTACAAATATTAGTATTTAAAGGTTATGCAAATGTTTGTTTTGCTGCCTTCCTTAAACATCCATTTTAAGCATTTCATCTGTGACGTCTTGTATTTTACAGGGAGCCTGTGAATAAGCAGCTTTAGCTGATACTTAAAATAGCTGTATCTTCTTTGCTGGGGAAGAGCCTCATGCTATACTTTTTATATTTCTTCATTGCCTAATAGCCTAATGTCAGCTGGTCCTCGCTGCCATTTCTGGGCAGTTTTTTTGTCAGGATGGATGAATGGTGGGGTGAATGAAGCGTAAGTAGTTCACTTACGGTTAGTACGAAGGGCTGGAATAAAACTTGCTTCCCCCTGGATGACCAGCTGTCAGTGAGCTGCAGAGGAATGAAGCGCTCTGCAGGCATGTAGCAGCTGATGAGCATATCCTGGTGGTGGCTGCCTGCAAGCTGCCTACACCGAAGAGGTCCCAAACATATATACATTCATTTAAAAAGGTAACATATATATATACACACACACACACATACATGCAGAAACACTGAAGACTCTTGCAGCTTGCAGGCATGGGATCTCTTATGGACATTTGGAAGCCTCTCTGGGTGTGCACAAAATATCTGGCAGTAGAGAAGTCTCAAGCCTGCTTGTTTCCCATGCAGATTTTATTTTATTTTTTATCTCAGGGCCTATGTCTGCCTAACTCCTTCAAAGATACATGAGAGGACAGAGAGACTGCCTTAGAGAACAATGAGCCTTTGAAATCGCTGCCAAAGAGAAAAATTAAAGAGATGTGGCAAAGCTTTAGTCTCAGAGCTGAAGTGGAAAACTGACTCCAGGCATTTTCATGGTAGCACGCTCTTCCCTATCTTCCAAAGCCTGCTCCAGTGTTAAAAAAATAAAAAAATGTTTGTGTCCAGTATCTGTTTCTGACTGGGAATGAAGTCACTCTTTGCAGCTTGCATGCTTCCCCTCAGTGTGTGATTTTGGGTGCCGAGACACGCTGGGATGCAATAGGCATTAATTTTGGGCCATTTCTGAAGTCATTCCTGAATGGGACTTCAGGAAACCTCCTGATTTCCCTGGAGGGCTTAGCCTCAGACCAGGTGTCCCATCCAACCTGGGGCAGAGTTTGAAATTCAAACTGGAGTTGTTGCAAGGTGAAACAAGCCACAAAGTCTTCTTGGTGTCAGAACCCACCCAAAATGGAGACTTGTTGGGTCTGTCTATTCCCCTTGTACAACCACTGAATGCAGGCGCTAAGTGAGTCCTCTCTAAAGGTATACTGTACAGCATCTTTTCTATATGCAGCACCAAAGTCGAATGTGTAATGGTTTTCACTGAAGAGCAGGTCACAAAACAGGGCAGCTTACTGCAGGGGAAAGAGAAATGAGGGAGAACTCTTGCCACTGATTCTCAAGACACTGGGTTGTGAACTTGGCAAAGGAATAAAGCCATATAAAGTCACAAGCACCTTGACAGGCTGGTTCCCGAGCATCTTTCTAATACCCAAGTTTGATTTAAGGCAAGGACACTGACATGCAGGAATTTACAGAATTAAGATGTTGCTGATGCAGTTTTGGAAGGCGGTACATTTACAGTGAGATGGTCCAAAGACGATCCATCATGTCACATGTAAATTCTATGCAGAAACTGTGGGGTTAATGGATTGCCCAATAAAAGAGAATGCAGAAGTGCTCCCATCAGCCTTGGGTTGTGCTTCAGGTCACTTAAATCCTCTCTCAACATGCAAATGTAAATATCTCCTTCAAAAGGGAAATCTCCTGTTTTCCATTTCCAACTTTTGTACCATCAAATGCTCTAATGAATGTGCGAGTGTCTTGAGTTTTCTTGGAAGCTGCCACTATGCTGTGCCTGGGATGCAAGGGGAATAGTTTATGGGTGGCTTTGTTTCTGTAGGTGGAAGTCTGTGACTGTCCTGGTTTCAGCTGGGATAGAGTTAATTTTCTTCTTAGTATTTAGTACGGTGCTGTGTTCTGCCTGTGATGTGAGAACGATGTCGCTGTCGATAGGACACGGATGGTTTTAGTTGCTGCTGGGTGATGTTTATACCAAGTCAAGGGCTTTTCAGTTCCTTGGGCCCTGCCAGCCAGAGGGCTGGGGGGGGGCACAGAAAATTGGGAGGGGACACAGCCAGGGCAGGTGACCCAAGCTAGCCAGAGACGTATTCCACGCCATGTGACATCACGCTGAGTATATAAGCTGGGGGAAGGAGAAGGAAGGGGGGGACGTTTGGCATTATGGGGTTTGTCTTCCCGAGTAACCGTTACGTGTGACGGAGCCCGGCTCTCCTGGGGACGGCTGAGCACCTGCCTGCCCATGGGCAGTGCTGAATGGATTCCTTGTTCTGCTTTGCTTGTGTGCACGGCTTTTGCTTTACATATTAAATTGTTCTTACCTCAACCCTTGAGTTTTACATTCCTTTCCGATTCTCCTCCCCATCCCTCTGGGTGAGGGGGAGTGAGCGAGTGGCTGCTGGCTGGGGTTAAACCACGACAGCGACTTTTACGAAGTTTTTTAAGAGTCCAGGATTTGCTTTCTGGTTTTATCAGTCCTGCTGAATTAGGATTTGTGTTCTGCAAGATATTGCTGTGGAGGGTGATGGAGATAATGGATGCTGACATGTTTGCTGTTTCTGGAAGAAATGCTTCAGCTGAAGGTTATACAATTTCTCTCTAGACCTTGATCTATAAATACTTGAGCTCATGTTTAATTTGAATGATTCCATGAATTTGGCTGATGCTTTTCAGAGACCTTTAAAGTATGAGCTGAAAAGCCTTGCTGGGCTGCAGTCTTTGAGCAAAGCAGCACATCTTCCTCTTCTTAGCCAAACCCACAGCATTCACATGGATCTGTTTACCTTCCTGTCCAGCAGTGAACATCCCAGAGAGGAGCCTGAGCTTTGAGATTCCTCCAGTATTACAGTATTCAGGTCTTTCCCTGCTTGTAATTCTCCAAGCTGATCCCTCAGTACTTCCTCTCTCTGGAGAAAAAATGAATATTGATAAGATGTTGTTTATGACAAGGAAAGGCTAGTTGATGAGGGGTCTTTTTACATTTAATACTATAATCTAAGTTACTTGTCCTCTGTCTCCCTGTTCAGTCAGATACCATCCCAGCTGTTCTATTCCCTGCCCAGTCACACCTTCCTCACCCCCTGCTCCCTCTCACTAAAGAGGTTTTTTTCTGTTTGCTCATCCCTAGTGGCATTGATGGGGAATTTGGCAAAGCACGGGGAGCCCCAGTGGTTCAACAGTTTAGTTTCCAGAGGGACAAGATTAAAAAGCTAGCCGTTCCTAATTCACTGCAAGGATTAGTGAGACCAAAGATCTCTTGACACCTTCCGGTGACTGACCAACAGCCATTTAATTCAATGGTACGTGCTGTAGCCGAGATGACATTAAGAAACTCAGGGTTAGTTTCTGAGTTTTTTTCTTTACAAGGCTTTTGTTTTGCTTCAGACACTGCATGCATTTACAATGTTGTTTGCATCAAGTGCCTCTGCAAAACTGCATCTTGGTAGAAGTTTTGAAGAGTGAAGGTCTAAGTGAATATGCATTTATCATTATCTGTTATGCTCATCGCCTAGAGCAGGGCTCGACAATTGTTTGATTGCTGCCACTAGCTCCCAGGCCCTTCACCCACTCTTCCCTGCTTAGCCCCACCTCTTGTCCAAGCCTTCTCCAAAGGGTCTTGGTGTCTCAACGTGCCCTTGTTCCTATTTGTGTGCTTTCTCATTGCCTCAGCCCCAGGTGCTGAATGAGGAGGGGGGAGAAGAGAAAAGCACTGATTGTTCCTGCTGACAGTAGTAGGATTTTGCCCAAGAAAGGCAGAATAAATATTTCCACTGATAAGTAAGTTTTACGTCTTCGTACTGTCTGTATGAAGAACTTCACATTTGAGTCCAGAGATCAAACGATTTCTCCCTTTCTCTATTATACTCACTGTTTTATCACTCCTCAAATTCGTGATTAACTGCAGAAAAGAAAAAAAGTAAAAGCAGTTTCATTGATGTACAGGACACCTAACTCAACCTCAGGCTTCTCTCAAGGGCTTTCCAGCTTGTCCAGCTTTACACTGAACACCCTTTATTTTTGGGTGTAATAAAGCTTCATGGCAGCTCCAGACTGAACCTTAAAGTTTATCCTTGCAGTGAGGTCACTGCTGGTTATCTGGGAGCCGAACCGAGTGTTTGGTGCAGGAACATGAAAAAAAAGAAAAGAATATGAACATAGTATTTTATCTTCAAGAGCAGATAGGGAAGGAATAGGAAAGAGGGTCAAATACCAACTTGGCAGTGTTCTGTTTGTGGGTTTGTATTTTTGCGTTTGGTTTTCGGTTGTTTGTTGATTTATTTTTTTTTTAATCTGTGTTCAGTGTTCAGACAAGCGTGAAAATTGCAGCAGTACATAGACTTTGGATGGGTGTTGATTTCCGGAATCAAAGCTAAATTAAGCATTCCTACCAGAGAGTGTCTCTAGCAGTCTGGAAGCTGCGGGGGCTGCCCAGCATGCGGTGGGCACAGAGTTCCTCAGCACCAGGGAGACCCAGCGGGCAGTGCCATGGCCAACTGCTGCCTTCCTCTTCTGGCACAGCCTGACTGCGCTGCGAAGCCATCCTGGCAGAGACCGTGTCTTCCCTGTTAGCGCCATGCCTGCCACGCCACGGCTGCTTGGAAGCGCTGTGGGCACCGCTGCGATGTCAGCAGCTGTGTCTGACCTCAGATAATATTAATTACAAATGCTTTCTCTGGCAAGAGCCAGAGGCCGTGCTGAAAGCAGCCCTGTGCCTGCTCTGACTAGGCTGTGTTGGACCACGGGGTGTCTTACCCTGAGCATCGAGCCTCGCTGTAGCAGAGGTCCAAGTTGAGTGTCACAAACATGACCACACTGAAGAGCTATTAGTATTTAAAAGCATTAAGGGAATAGAAAAGTATTTGAATCATTGCCCGAGTTCTTCCTGGTCACCATGTATGACTTCAGGAGGTGTCTGAGCAAAGGGAGTCTAATGGCACCAGCAGGGCACTGCCCATCAGCAGGCTGGCATTGTTTCCCTATTGATTATACTGCACATCAAAGTGCTCGTTATCACCACAGATACAGTGCTTTTTACTACCTTGTTTTTAAAAAAACAAGCACGTTTTACTGAGTGGGAGGTATGTCATGTAGAAATTCTTTCTCTTGACGTTGTTTTTAACTTTGTTTACTCAGTGTCCTAAATAATTGTAAAGAGTAGAAGGAAGTGTGGCTCCAAACAAGGTATAAACTCATAGAGTGATTTCAGATTGAAAAGGACTGCCTTAAATACTGTATGTGAGACAAGCGGGGGTATGTAGTAAGGTATAGCATCACTTAATAGGTCAACTGAAAGAACCAGAAGTAACAAAACACCTCCTTAAAAGTAGCACTCTGTAAGCTAATTTGCTTGTTAGACCTTATCATACTCCACAACTACTCAATTAATGAGGATGAAAGGGAACAGAATACTGCAAAGCCATTGCTGCAATATTTCCACTTAATGAAGCCACCATTTCCTCTGGTCAAACCAGAAGATGACACACCTGTGAGCTGACAGAAGGGCCATGTGGCAGTCACTGTCTGCAGGATGCTGGATTGCGTATTAGGAAGGACACAACTGCCACGGAGGTAAGCGATGTCTCCTCCCGGGACAAGGAGCCAGTCAAAAGAAAGGATGCATGGCAAGGGTTATGAGGAAAAGATATCTGTGATTTTGCCATGGATTTGCCTCTCTTTGATGAGTTACAATGGTCCGAGAAGAAATCCGCTAGCTGGTGAATGGTTGCATCCTGTGGCCTGATCAGTAGCGACTGAGCACATTTCCTGGCCTGGCAGGCAGGGACTGACCCATGAGGAGGGAGCCGATGCCACCAAAGGCAGATGGCTCTCTGACCTGCCGTCCTCCTCCACAGCTCTCACCTCTGGCCCTGGTGGTCAACTCGGTCACCTGGCAGGTCTTTTCCCGGGCTGATTCAAGTCACTGATTTGGAAGAAAATAGTCCAATTGCTGCTGCTGCTGTTGGTTTTGGCTGGGTTTGCTTTCTGTGGTCAGCAAGCCGAACAGTCTTAGAGGTCTCACTGCACTCAGTCTACTCCTTTGTGCAACTTCACCGCTTGGTGAAAGTCATTCCCGTGTAATTTGAGGAGGGGGCTGAGGACTATTCTTGCTTGCTGAACAAGCTCAGCTGTGTTGTAAAGCTGTGTGCAAGAGTTAAAGTCCTTCAGCACTTCCAGCCCTGCTGCTGGGTGTGGTTCATAGAATCATGGAGTGGTTCGGGTTGGAAGGGATATTAAAGATCACCCAGTTCCAACCCCCCTGCCATGGGCAGGGACACCTTCCACCAGACCAGGTTGCTCAAACCCCATCCAGCCTGGCCCTGAGCACTCCCAGGGATGGGGCACCCACAGCTGCTCTGGGCAGCCTGTGCCAGTGCCTCACCACCCTTGTAGTGAAGAATTCCTTCCTAGCATCTAATCTAAAGCCACCCTCTCTCAGTTTAAAGCCATTACCCCTTGTCCCACCACTACATGCCCTTGTAAAAAGTCCCCCCCCAGCTTTCTCGGAGACCCCCTTTAGGTACTGGAAGGCTGCTACGAGGTCTCCCTGGAGCCTTCTTTTCTCCAGGCTGAACAACCCCAACTCTCTCAGCTTGTCTTCACAGGAGAGGTGCTCCAGCCCTCTGATCATCTTCGTGGCCCTCCTCTGGACTCACTCCAACAGATCCATGTCCTTCTTACGTTGGGAGCTCCACAGCTGGATGCAGATGGGAGTCTCATGAGACCAAAGTAGAGGGGGAGAATTACCTCCTTCAACCTGCTGGTCATGCTTCTTCTTATGCAGCTCGAGATACCGCTGACTTTCTGGGCTGCAAACACACATTGCTGGACCATGTTGAGCTTCTTGTCAATCAACATGCCCAAGTCTTTCTCCTCAGAGCTGCTCTCAGTCCATTCTCCACCCAGCCTGTATTTGTGCTGGGGATTGCCCTGGCCCATGTGCAGGACCTTGCATCTGGCCTCGTAGAATTTTATGAGGTTTGCACAGTGCCACCTCTCAAGCCTGTCAAGGTTGCTCTGGTTCCTTCCCCCCAGCACGCTGACTGCACCACACAGCTTGGTGTCGCTGGTAAACTTGCTGAGGGTGCACACAGACCTAGTGTCCATGTCGCCGACAAATATTAAGCCGTGCCGTCCCAATACTGAGCCCTGAGGAATGCCGTTCATCTCCAGTCTCCGTGTGGTTGTGACAACATGTCTGCATTTCATCAGCAGGTGCAGACTGGGGCTTTGTGGGTTTTCCCAGTTTTGGGGAATACCTGGGAGAAGGGAAACTGAGTACTAATAGGGTAAGAATTTCCTTGACCTCCAGAGATTCCTTATGATACATAAGCAACTGAAAGGGAGCAAGAGGGGCTCATGTCATTGGAGTGAAAAATCTTACCAAAGTCTCTGAGCTCCCAAGAGATGTGACAGTGCTGATTAATTGGAATTTCTCTGCAAGAAAATTTTCTTGCAAGCACCCTTCAGCTTGGACAGACACCACCAGGACATGAATAGGAGCAAGCAAATGTTTGCTGGCATTTTTTTTAATCATGAAGTGCACAGCTATGTGTCTGAATATGACACATAGGTGTTTGTAAGCATCTAGTAGTCATCTAAAAGTGCTGAGTTAGCCATGTTTCAGCTTTATTGCCGAGGGCACGTCACTTAAATTGGAATTGGTGGTGCTGAGGAGTCTGGTCCTGCTCTACAGGGCTTGCTTCAGGGTGGCTGTACCCAGTACAGCTGCTGATGGATGGCGTGGGTGCAGCAGGCTGGAGCCGTGCGTGAGGAAGGGGAACAGCGTTGCCATCAGCATGCTTTGCTGTAATTCGGTGAGACTGGCTTATCAAAGCCCTAGTGAAGTCTGTATCAGGGCCAGTCACAGTAACCTGCTTGTCTCGTGGGCTTTGCAATTACCCTTTCACTGCCAAAGCTGAGTTGGTGCTTCTTTCTCCTCCAGCAGCAGCAAACGTAAGGCTGTGTTCGAAAGCCCTGAAGGTGCGTGGGAGCCTGTGCGTGCTGCTGCAGGTACAGAAGCAGGGTGGATGACAGCTTGCAAAAGTGCTCTGCTTTCTCACAACAGCATCTCTGCTGCCTTGTTAGGCTTATTACAGTGCATTCAGGGCTTGGATGTAGTCTTGAGGAAGATGCTACTGTAGCTAAATACATGCATGCAGCAGGCCCTGCTGTGCACGGCGCTGTGCAAATATGGGTCTGGATCTACAAAGGGATGGTGGTGCCTCTTGAATACCATCCAGGTGCTAATCAGGTTCAAAATCTAGGTGCTAAAAGTCTTTGCAAACCTTCATGGAAGCCACTATGGCCCTCAGAAAATTCATTTCTGCAGGGCAAGTCCCAGACATGTCTGCAGAGCTGCTACTTCCTTCGCCATGGCCTGGCCCACTGACCGTGCCCAGGCTGGAGATATGCTCTAGATAGTGACATCGGCGTAAGCCCTGTGAGACCCACTGCCACACACTGAGAGCTCGAGGTAACAGTGGATCCACCTGGCCCGCTCCTCAGCAGTCCCTGCTGACCTGCCTCAGTGGGTCGTGCACGTCTCTGTGGGCACTTACCCCCTCGGTGCACCGGAGAAGGGAAAAAGGTGAGAGGACACACTGCGGGGAACTTGAGTAACCTGAGGAGCTTCTGGTCACCAACGAGCAGCAGTCCACAGTGAAATTTTGATACAGAGATTCTCGTAATAGAGGAGTGTGCATTTATTATTGGAGTTTTCCTGCTTATTTACTCTTTGTGACTTCTCTGGTTGATAATTTAAAAACTGCTGTGGAAAACTAGTAATATCATCATGAGTCATAGGAATCAAAATGACGATGGGCTCTTGAGAGCCATGTAGCTTGTCATGTTGATAAGAAATGAGAAACCTCCAAGGAAGAGCTGCTCACTGCTTGCAGTTTCCTCTTCTCAGTCCCTTGTTCTTGGAGCTAAATTTGTTCATAAAGGCCTAAAGTTTATGATGGGATGGCTCAATTTTTAAAAACATATGCAGATGTTTCATCCACTCTGCTGGGCAGTGTCAACATTGCAGTGCATGCCCAGGAGAAGATAATTCAGTGTTTCAAAAGGGGATTCACGTGGTTATTCACTGGCTCTTTTACTAGCCCCCTCATGAAGGGTCATGGACAGAAAAGTATAACATAAGTTCAGAAATATTTTTCATGCCACCTTATAGCTCTAATTAAATGCAGAAGAACAGGTATTTACATATCTAAATCTCATTTTCCTACAGGCCCTGCAATTCCTGTTGGGGTGGATGTGCAAGTTGAAAGCTTGGACAGTATTTCTGAGGTTGACATGGTATGTAATCCTCTCTTAAGTGTCAATTATTTCTAATCATAAAAAGTCCCTCCCAGCTGAAACTTGTGGGTTTCAAATTATTGGTCAGATGAAAGCAGTGGCAGCATTTGACAAACTCAGAGGCTCACATTCAGAACTAAAGACTTGATAATACCTGGTGATCAAAGACTTGTCTCTGTATCTTCAGATAAAGATTAGAAGCATGAAGGAAAAAGGGACCTTAGTGAATAATCAGTGCTACGAAGGACCTATCACAGCCAAAATTATGAACATCTGTGTATGATGGTTTGAAGGTATATGGCAAAGTTCACATAAGCCACGCTTGCTGCAAGAGTTTTCTTCCTTAGGGAGCCATTGCATCCATTTGTTTCAAATGCATGATTCTGGGAGGAGCATTAGAAAATTAAGTTGGCAACTTAAATGAGGAGTTTCTCCTGCATCTTTGTCACTGGGAGTAACCTCACTGAGGTGAATGAGTGGGAACTGCCAGGGGGAGCCTGAACTGACTCTGCCAAAGTGGAATTAGGTGTGGGGGAATAGTCTTTCAGTCACTGATGACACTGTTCAGGAAATTTGCACCAAGTTCAATTGTGATTCAGTATCTCAATTTTTTTATTAATTAAAAAAGAGGAAGAAATGCATGCAGTTGTTAACCCTCAACAGGTTTCAAGGTGTTCCCAGCAAAAGGAGTGTTTACATCTATTTTCCTGGTTTTTTTGTGGAGATTTTGAGGGTTTGTTGTTGAGGTTTTTTTACTATAGGGAATGGGGTAAAAACAGTGGAAAGAGAAGTGGAAAGGGGAGCATAAAGGAGAAGAGGAAACTTCTTAGTTCCTTCCTCCTTCCGCCTTTTCATTCCTCTTCTTGGGCACCTTCTCTGGTCTAGACAAAACATGAAGACTTAAAGGCAGAGCTTTAGGTCGATTGGTTTTTACTGTGGTGCAGTTACACCTTCATTAAAACCAGGGAGCTTGCCTGCCTGCATATTGAAAGAAGGGGTTTGGGGGGATGCATGCAGGGGCAGCGTAGCGTGTGGGAAGGACCTGTTTGTGTGGGAAACGGCTGTTGCAAGGAGGCTTGGGGCTCTGATACATCAAGATAATGTCAGTTCCCTCCCTTTGCTGTTGATAGCTCCACAATCCTATTTTCCTAGCATAGGGTAAATACTTTCCACAGCAGCTGCTGTCTTGTATTTGGGGTGGAAAAAAGGTCTCCCAGGTCAGTCTAAGTTATACTGCTGTGTTTTTTCCAGCAGCCTATCCCAGCATGGGTGTTTGCGGAGAGGGGAGGGGGCAGTAAGCTGTCTGCAAGGCCAGGGGGCCTGGGCTGGCTGTGCCTGAAGCAGGGTGCCTTCCTCGGCTCTCCGTTGCGGGCAGGGCAGAGCTGCAGGCAGGGCTTGCTGCTAACCAGTCTGAAGGGTTACTGGCCCTAGAAATCAGGGACCCTCGGCTGGGTAGCCTTTACTTGTCATTGCTGGAGTGGGTACCCAGCGCTCCGAAGAAGCACCAGACTGAATCGTCACCAGCTGGAGCCCACCGTACCTGCAAGACAGCTTGTGTCAATGACAGCAGCCGGGGGCTGTTCAAAGCACACGTGGTTTTAAAACTGGTCCAGTCAGCATGGATGGGCTGCTGCTGCGTGCGCTGGCAGGGCATGCTCTTGAGTACGCCTGGAGCGTGGCACAGACGTGAAATGTGCTGCCAAATGTGAGGCACTTGTGTGTGCTCGTTTGCTGTGTCTCTGGCAGGTGCTAGCATTCTCTGTTTGTTGCAACACTTGTTTCTCAAGGGATTTTCCTGCTCCTGAGTGCTGAAATAAACCACTTTTCTCTCCTTGTAACTAGCGTGTGTGCTGGTCAGAAAGGAACAAGCTGTCAGTGATTGCAAACTGCCTTGTTTGACTCACGCCACCAGAAAACATCCATAAGTTAGATTTTTATACTTAGAAGCTGTGACCAGCTGCCACTTTGGTTTCATATTTGCAGCACTTTGTGCCCTGTGTGCTGGCCGTTGGAAGCCTCTTTGGAGAGAGAAGGGGGCTGAAGGCGAGAGAAGAGAGGGTTGCTGCCCGATGGGACAGGGCAGAGGGTGGCCTGGACAGCGGTGTGGCCTTTCTTGCGCTGTCCCTGCAGGCAGTGCCTCCCCCTCCTCTGTGGTGGCTCTAAGTCGTGCTGAGGGTGCCTGGCTGATGCCACATCAGCCCCCGTTTCCCTGTGCTCCGATGATGGAGCTGCCCAGAGGCATTTTGCAGCCTCAGGCTGCCTGGCCCTCCTCTCCCAAGGCCCCGTGTCCCTTTGTCTCATGTCATGGCCTGGGGGCTGCCCCGGGCCATGAGGTGGGCACTGGTGACCCTGAACAGCCAGGCTCTTTTTTACCCCTTTTTTGACTTCTGGTGTAACTGGCAGTGACTCCTAAGTAATCACCAGTTATGCCTCTTCCTTGGTTTCCTTTTTCCCAGCACTGGTCAAGCTGATGAACTTGATGGCCAGCCCTGAGGCTGGCTCCTCCAGCCAGGTTGCAGCCTAAGCCATGCCGGTAGCCGCAGGCGCTGGAAGTGTTTCTTTGGGACTGTAGCCATAAGGGGAAGGTGGCCAGTGGCCAGTAGGGAACGGGAGCTGGCAGCACCCCTGGGGGGAACAGGGACGAAGGCTGGGACCAGTCTGCAAAGGTGGGTACCTGCAGGTGGGTGAGCAGAACTGTCCCCCTGGCAGGTCTCTGCCATGGTCAGAGAGGGAGGTGTCCAGCCAGCAAGGCAAGGGCTGGCACCAACAACTTCTTCGACAAACTCGTGAAAAACTTCATGGTAATGTGTGGCTGCTGCCAGGCAGCCCTTAGAAACAGAGAGTCAGATTAACCAATGGTTTGTCATCAGCAGAGCAAAATGTGGTGGTGGTGGCGGCTTTGGAAAGCAGTTGCCATGTGGTTAGGAAGAGGTCTTGGCCTGTGTTGCTGCCTGCCCGGGCTTAGCAGCTGCGGCTCCCGTAACCGCTCACTTAATTGGGAATATAAAGAAAACAAGTGTATTTGATCTCTCAACATGAGAGAATAGGTTCAGCTCTGAAAGCAGCAGCTGCCAGGTTGGGATCAACAAACAGATGTTTTCCTTTGTGTGACTGAGGCTCCTGCCCCCTCAACGAGCTTAAAGAGAGCTTTATTTAAACACTGGTACGGTAGGAAAAACAGTTCCCTCATTTGGTTGCTGTTTGCAACAATTTAGTTCTTTTGGGGATAAATTGCTTAGTGTTTAGACTAACCATTAAGCTAATTTTGAAAGTTTTTCCTCTTGAACATGCTGCTGATACCATAGTTCTTCAAGATCATCTTACCAGGATTGAAGAACTGTTTCTGTGGGGTGGTGCTTCTCTTGGGGCATATGTATATCCTTTTGGGACTGAGCATTACCAGGTGCTGTAATACATGGATTGGTTGTTTATGATTTGTCTTGGCTGAAATTATTTTGTCAGGAAAATCTATTCACACAGAGCATTGGTCCAGGAAAGAAGCAAGACTTGAGAGGGGAGGGATTTCATGTACCTGGTAGGAGTGAGTTTTCTTTCTAGTGTTTCCTAGATGTAGTGGGCAACACTGACAGACCTCTCTTTTGTTCTCTTCCATTTTTGTGAAGGATTTCACTATGACGCTGTACTTAAGGCACTACTGGAAGGATGAGCGTCTCTCATTTCCCAGCACCACCAACAAGAGCATGACCTTTGATGGCAGGCTGGTGAAGAAGATCTGGGTCCCCGATGTCTTCTTTGTGCATTCCAAAAGGTCCTTTATTCACGATACCACCACAGACAACATCATGTTGCGAGTGTTCCCTGATGGTCACGTCCTCTACAGCATGAGGTAACAGTGCAGTCCCACCGCTCCTGAGCATCCCCTGGGGCTTTGCTGTCAGTTTTGCTCCTGACATGTCTTTGGTGACGCCAGGACTGCTACTGCCAACCCTGTTACTCCTACTGCTGATGCAGAGCCCTGTTTCCAGCATGTCCAGTAGAAAATGCTTCACAGGAAGCTGCAAGAAACCATGCTGTGGGCAGTAACAGGATAATCTCCTCCCAAGGGGAGCATTTGCCCCAACTCTTTGCATTCAGAGGAGGGCTTAGTCGAGCAGGAATGTTCATCTCAGGGTCAGTGTGTGATTAAACTGGAAGCTGCTGACATACCAGATGGTGACCTCTATAATTATCCTATTTTGCTTCCTGTTTGTCTAGAAAAACTTGGTTATTTTTTTGTTGTTGTTGTTGTTCTTGGCATTTGTGTGTTGATGTAAAGGTTTAAGTTTATTGAAGCTGAAATGGCAGTATTAAAGACGTCCTATAGTCCCTGGTTTTCTAGCAGATTTGTCAGCTGGAAGAATCCTGAGGCATGTCTGTCATGACCTGAAGGGTTACCCAGCCTGTGGGTGTATGCAGACCGTGACCGTGCGTTTCCAGTTTTCTGTAATACACAAGGACATGGAGGCTTAATCCTCTAAACTTCTCTACCTTATTACAGATTACTGAAAATACCACAAAATCACCACTAGCAAGTAAAATACCACAAAATCACCACTAGCCAGTGTATCTATGATTAACAAAGTGAGTATCTATCTATCTATCTATCTCAGGCTATTAAAAATTACTATAGGTGATCAATAATATAGTATCAATCATATATAATATCAAACATATATAATCACATATATAAAACATGTATATAAAAACAGCCAATAACAGCAATAACTAATTAGGTATATACTGTTACAGGTTACTACAAACTTAGCATTAGTGGAGCAACTCATCAACAGTATAATAACAGGTATACTTGTGGTAGATTGCTTGTATGATGTATAATACTGGTATCAACTGATACCATCATCAAGTGAATGAAATCGCCCCATGGGTGGGAGGGCAAACAAAAACAACCCCAAAACCGGGCCCAGAGGAGGACTGATGAGACAATAGATTCTCACTTCAGGTCTGCTCTGTGTCACAGAGTCTGCAGCTAGCCAGGTGGCCCCAGGGAGAGTCCGAGAGCTGGCAGAAAGTTCATGCAGTGAATTCAGCCTGTTTAGGAATGGAAAAGTATGTGCAGTATGGCACAGTCTCGGAGATTTTATTTTGGATAAAAATTGTGTCCTCATATCACAGAGCCATCACACTACCACTTTGGGCAGCCAGTAGGTGCTGTTGATCTCTATTTTTGATATGTGTCGGCCAATAGATGTTGATGTTTTCTGTTCTTTCAGATCAATTTTTATTTTCCAGGTTTTCCACCTTTTCAGACAACAAATTGCCTTTACAATCTCTTTTTTTGCACTTACCAGTGGTATCTCAGGATGCCTCCAATTTCTAGGTACCCTGTCTGCACTTCACAGAGCCTGGCTGTGCTTCTCAAGGATGTGTCTGGTTCCTAGGCTGGCAGCCCTTGCTCTGTCAATATTTTTCAGCAGACATTTTTATTTTACTCAGTGATTTCCCCCTTCTAACCAGGCCACCTTTATGGCTGCTCACTTCAACATCCCAGCAGATTTCCTTCAGAAGAATGCAAAAAGAGATGCAGAGAAAAGTAGGCCGCCAGAGGAGAAAAGGTTGAGAGCCCAGGCAAAAGGATATTTCCCCAGGACAGAAAATGTGCTCTCAGTGTACAGTGACCTTTGAATGTTCTGTAGCCAAGGAATTCTGTTCTGGGATCTTTCTGGAACTTATTTACTTCAGCTATGGTAAAATAATTATCAAAAGCTATGAAAGGTTTTCTATAAAGTTTGATTCAGGAGGCTTTCTCTTTGAAGAATGAGCATAGTGGGTGATATTGTCCCAGTAGGACAATATCCCACCAAACCAGGGGGCTCTAAAGTTCACTGTTTTCATAGTCCAAATATAATTCTACTGAATTTATTTATAAAAAGAACAACAAAATTGGACAAATTATTAAATTAAGATAACATGTGTGTCTGTGTAAGAAAGAGAGTATGCACTATATGGCCACTTTGTTTTGCCTGGTCTTAATGATGAAAATCCCACCTTAACCAAACACTTGGGAACACTTTCCCTGTTCTGAACCCATTTAATGAATCCATTTATTGCATGAAAGGTCTGATTACCCACACCTTAACTAAGCACCTAAAGACGCTGTATATTTTATTAGAACTGGATGGGGATGAAGGTGCTATGTAGCATGAGAGACAAGAAGGAGAAAGAAAAATGAAGAAGGAAGTTAGTTGTAAGCTTGGGTCAGCACTGAGGGGAGAGGGGCAGGAGGAAGGGTAGGGACCTTCTTGGCAGATGTTGATCAGTGTAACTGAATATCAGTTTCCATTGCTCACACCCCGCAGTTCTCATGTGCTGAAGCCAGCAGCACACCATTTGTTAGCAGTGCTCAATAACCAACATCAAGGAATGACTATTTTTAATGGGAAACACTGGCTCTATTTAGAACTGCTCATTTGCCCACATGCAGAGTATTTACTTCCAAAATTTTCTGTGAGCTGTGGAGGAAGTGATGTGACTTGCTAATGTTACTCACAAGAGGATGTGAGTTAACCGCAGCTGACCACACAAGAGTTAAATGGATAATTTGATACGTAAAACCCAAGGAGGACAAGAACCTGCACGGTATTAGGGCCTGGTGTTGTTTAGGACACTCAGAACGCGATTCTGCTGACCAAGCATGGGTGTCCAGTGGTGCCAGAAATGCTCTTAGGCGTCTTGAGATGTCTGCATGGGGTTGGTGCTGGGCTGAGGGATGTTTCATTTCTTATCTGGGCCTTGGGATTTCAAGGACACCTGAACAATGTGCTTAAATTGAGCAATATCTTATTGATGAGTTCAGTTTCTGTGCTGTCCCTGACTAATGAATTGATAATGACCACAGGCTGTGCCACAGTTCAGGTGACCCCAAGGAGAGAAAATAGCACATTGTAGTGAGACTGGGTTATACAATGCTTAAATGCTACACACAGCTAGGCGAGGTCATTGCTACAGTACACCTTCTGGAGTATATCCCCAAAAAACTTCTTTAAGTTTTGCTCATATGGCAAAGTTTTTCTCTAGTTTTATAGTCAAAATGAACAGTGTGTGCTTTTCGGGGGTGATGAGTGCACAGGTCAGCACAGGATTTGGATCACGATCCCCTGAACAGAAGAAAAGTCCTTTATCAACATCTGCAATGAGTCTAGAAAACGGTCGTGGGCGACATAAGTTGGCCTCTGAAACAACGACTCACAGCTGATTTGCCTCTACTAAATCAGGGCTCTGCTGCAAATCTGTCCACAAGAGAAAGTTCACTGACCCACTGGAAAACTTGTTATGTAATGTTGTGCACAACTGGACTGATTTAAGAACTGGAGCTGTCATTGCTGCAGCTCTTTAGCTAAGACAAACTTAACACGGGCAAACTGCACTTGTTGAAAAACAGCTGCACCCATTCTACACCCCCTGCCCCAGAAACAAACACCCCCCAGATCAAAAGGATTTGATCGATGACTGAAAGAAACTGGTTTTGCCTAAATAATACATATACTGGAGGAATTCTGTGGCTTGCAATAAGGATGGTTGCGTTCCTCAGGGTTCAGTCATTCTTGGAGTGACTATGGAGGGCACTGAGCAATGGGGAAAATGAGGAAACCTTAATCAAACTGGACATAAAGGAACCTTTGAATGTAAATGGTGAAGTTATTTTATGTTGTTGCCTTGGAGGGAAACAGTTGGATATAAACCACAGTGGCAATATCCATACTGACATTAGTGTTACTGTGATGTCCAAGATGGTGCTTTAATTCCTTGATATAGATACTGAAATTACAGCTTCCTTTGGAGCTGTATGTCTCTGTGTATAACGCATCTCACTCGGGGAACTGGTAGGCATCTTCCTGGGGATTTTATGCTAATATTATGCATATTTGCTGGCTTTAAAGCTACAGAATGATTTATCTGTGACAATGTTCTCCTCTTCATTGCTCCTCATAGAAAAAAACCTTTCTCATTTTTGACTTCTAGGATCACAGTGACAGCAATGTGCAACATGGACTTCAGCCGCTTCCCCCTGGACTCTCAGACATGTTCTCTGGAGCTGGAAAGCTGTACGTTGTATCCGTGTTTCTAGCAACACACGCTCCGTGGCTGGCTGCACAAAATAGACCGGACACCTTTCAGAGCAGTCTGTTACAGAGCCTGAAAAAGTAGTTCATCAGAGTTACTAAAAGTCTTTCTACTGACTTAGCGTGCTGTATATCTAGCCCTTATGCTGCAAGACAAGGGAAATTGCAAGGAAAGCATCCCTGTATGAATTTTAGTAGATGGCACTTTCAAAAAAACCACGAACAGAAATGTTCAACATACACTGGTTCTCAGCAGCTTGCTGATGAGAAAACTGGGGAAGTTTTGCGCTGTTCATTGCTTCTGACAGGAATGTGGTACTTTCAAGTGTCACGATAAAAAGTTGATTGTAGTGATCATTGATTTTCTCTAAACTTCATCATCAATGTGGTTTATGTATGGTATAACCATGATCCGGCAAACACTGTGACATGGGCTCAGCTTCTTAGGGACGTTGTTCTGCAGAAATAGTTAAGTGAACAGTAAGATTTTCATAATTGTCCTGTAAACTTTCTCTGGGGTGTGGCAAGGCTAACATCTAGTTGTTTTGAGGTTCTCCCAGCTATTTAACTGAAAATTTCCTTTACAAACAACAGAATCACAGAATCACAGGATAATTTATATTAGTCTGGAGGTCAGCTGCTCCAAGACCCTGCTCAGAGCAGGGAGAGCTTTATAGTGTGTTTCTCAGGGCTGTGTCCAGTTGGGTTTTGAACATCTCCAAGCTAATGGAGGCTCTACAACTTTTCTGTGCAACCTGTTCAAATGTTTGACAGCCCTCATCCTGAAAAGTTTCCTTTTACCTGCTTTGAAAAAATCCTTCATTGCAACTTGAACCCTTGCCTCTTGTCCTTTCACTCTGCATCTTAGAGAAGAGTCTGAGAAAAGCCTGCCACCAGCTTCTCTACGACCCTGAGCAGGGCAGAATGCTCTTCCTCCAGCTGAGCAAACCCAGCTCCCCCAGCCTCTGGCCTTATGCCATGTGCTCTAGCCCCCTGACCATCTCGATGACCCTTTTTTCATTCCCTATTCCTACTACTTAGTACGTTAACTAATTCTTTAAGTTTTTCATTACAGCTATCACATATTTCTAGACTTTTGCTTCATATCACACCTGTCACCTTTGCTTTTATCATTCTAAGAAAATCTGAGGTGTTTCCTCCTTTCTCTATGTTCATGTGTTTTACCCATGACTATTTCCTGAGTTATTCTTATCAGATAGCAATACCTTGTCTATTATTTTTGATATGTGATACTCAGAAAAGTAGCATTCTAGCTGTCATTTCATCAATGTGGAGTAAAAAAGAGGATGTGTGCCCCTGAATTAAGAGGACCTGGATTTTTTGTTGTTCTTCTTCTTGTTATGGTATATCACATGGCAAGATCTCTTTTACTCACTGGTGTTAACAAACTTATTTGTGACATTACTTCATGATGAAGATGCTTTGGTGTTGGTTAATTTTGACTGGTTCTATTAACTTTTGTTTCCCCTCTAAGCTAAAGTCACATCACATTGTGTTTCTTCTTTCCCTAAGATGCTTACACTGATGAAGATCTGATGCTGTATTGGAAAAATGGGAATGAATCTCTGAAAACCGATGAAAAGATTTCTTTATCTCAGTTTTTGATACAAAAATTCCACACTACATCGAGACTGGCTTTCTACAGTAGCACAGGTATTGGCCTTTTCTGATTTAATGCTATTGCTAAACCTAATGCTGTATTAACTACTTGTGAGAGAGCTCTTGGGATTATATGTCACTGGAAGGTAGTCTCCACGGTTTGGACAATACATGTTTTGAAAGATGAGTTTCTCTTTTCACTACCCTTTAGAAATAAAAGATCAAAAGAAAGATCCACCATCCAGGCTGTTCTCACTGATTCTGGCTTTCCTTCTCTCTCTAAGGTTGGTACAATCGCCTCTACATAAACTTCACTTTACGCCGACACATCTTCTTCTTCTTGCTCCAAACCTACTTCCCCGCCACCCTCATGGTCATGTTGTCCTGGGTGTCCTTCTGGATCGATCGCCGAGCAGTTCCTGCCAGAGTCTCTTTGGGTGAGAACAACTGCAAAAAGCCATGAATTTGTGAAAATCTTTGAATGTCGAAGTTTTGGCAGGAAAAGGAACTGTTCATTTTGATGGTTAAAAATATCGGGCAAACAAATGTTTTTTTTTTATCTGATGATTAATATAATGTAAAAAATTGCAGTTTGCCTTAAGTCCCTTATCACTAAGGAATCTTCCTGATCTATACTTAGCTCAGGACAGAAAGAGATGTGGTTTTTAAAATAAAATTGGACAGAGAAGAGAGGTTTCAGTATCTATGATTCAATGAATCAAGATTTTCCCCTGTTGTCCAGTCCTGCAGTTCTGAGACACATGTTGCCATTGGTGAGGGTAGTTTCACAGTCTAGGCACCTACAGGGAGTTAAAGGCTTCTGTTTAATTTTAACGAGCAGGATGCTGCCGTGTCCCAGCTGCAACAGTAGGTGTCCCGGTCCAGGTACATGTCTCCTCAACCATCCAGCATCAGTGCTGTGGCTGGTGGTTTTCTCCAGGCTGCCTGGAGGGCATCAGTGTGGCACATCCTGACAAAGTTGGGAAAGAAAGGCAGCAAGAGATCTAGTCTTACAAGCATCTGCAGTAATGTGCCCCTGGGGACACTCAGGGCATCTCTGTAACATCAGGCCTCAGGCAACAGCAGGGCAGTGAAGGGAACATGGCTTTCCTCTGACACTTGCAGTGCTGAGGATGAGAGGCCACCAGCCCCAAGGTGAGGCAGAGGTTGGGTTTCTCCTCTCCCAGGGGGCATCGCACTGAAGGTCCAATGTTTCTGGGCTAGGGACGTCTCTCATTTGAAGGAGTGGGAAAGCAAAGAAGGAATGGCTTCGAAAATCCTGTGCACACTGATCTGCCTCTTCGGACATCTACAAGCCATCAGGAGGAGCTTTGTCTATGTCAGGGCTCTCTTTCAGCAGAGCAGAAAAAAAGCTGATTTGTTTATCACTCCATGCAGAGGTTAGAGGAAGGCAAAAACGTAATGGGAAAAATCTCTGAATGTTAATATGTAAGGCTTCCGATACTGCAAGCATAAAACCAGTATTTTAGCCCACAACTCTGACTCAGAGGGATAGGCATTGCAACAAACACATGAGAAGAGGCAGCTGAGAGTCTGCTCTACTGAAAGAAATGTATTCAGTGGATATTATTTAAAAAAGAATTCAATCCCAATGAAAAGTGAACAACAGTAGCTGTGTTTACAGTGGTGACTGTTTTGAAATGGCTGAAGTAGCCATGAATGCTTTTTGGCTTTGTATTCTCTGTTTAAGTGGCTTTGGGAACTTGTAAATATTCTTTTCTACATGATGACCAAAACTCTATACTATGTTGCAGGATGTTATCTATCTCTGTCTATATATATACACACACATACACATATGTGTGTGTATATATATACACATAATCACATACATATATATGTATATAAACATAAATACATACATATATGCTTATAAACACATGCACATGCACACATCTATATATATAAAATACAATGGTTGTTATTCAAAACTTTTTGATTCCCACACTTGAACTTACAGACAAATATTCCTACAGGTAAAAACACAATGCTTTTTTTTCGCATGGTTTCATGCAAAACATTTTATCATTATAACACATTCCTTTTAGGATCAACAATTCAGATAAAATCCTCTTTAGCTGTAACCAAAAGTCAATACTAGGTTATTTTCTGGCAGTGCCTGTAACACAGATTGGTACAGCTGGGAGACAGGCGTCCTTGTCACCACTGGTTTTAGCAGACCTGACCCTAAGCAGTGTGTTTAAACCCTAGATGTAAAGGAGCGAGTTACATGCTATTCCTAGGAAAATGATGGCTGCTCCGTTGGTCCTCAATGCTAAACCCATCATGCACACAGAAGTGCAGGCAGTGGAACAGTTCTGCATAGGCAGGAGAGATACTTACAACAAATTTATTTCATATCTAACATCTTTTAGAGCACCACGTGGAGCACAATTTCTGTTTTTCTTGAGACAAAAGCCTTATGGACTGTATCAGTCAATAACATTTATTTCTCTTGGTCCTTTTCAGGGATCACCACCGTGCTAACCATGTCCACGATCATCACTGGGGTGAACGCCTCCATGCCTCGCGTTTCCTATATCAAAGCAGTGGACATTTACCTGTGGGTCAGTTTTGTGTTTGTCTTCCTCTCAGTGCTGGAATACGCGGCTGTGAATTACCTGACTACGGTGCAAGAGCGGAAGGAGAGGAAACTGCGGGACAAGGTGAGAAAAACTTTTGTTTATCCATGTGTTCCTTTGTTTCTTACAGCTGATCTGGTCTTCATATTGACTGTCTTGTGTCTATAAATGGGAAAAACACTGGCATCTATGTGTGCATAATTAGATATGTTTAGACCACTCCACCTCGGGCTGAATTGCTAGCACCAGAAAAACAGGAGTTGGTCTCATGGGTCTTCACAGAAACACCAGAGAAGAGTGTGATCTGAACTGAGGAGGGCTGCAACATGGAACTGTGTGGGGATGAGGAGGGAATGTATCAAATCTGATACTTCATTGCAGCTGCCACAATTGCTGTATTTTTACACTAAAGGTGTTATTCAGAGCAAATTCATTTCCTCCCACTACAGTCAGCTTTACTCTGGAAACTGGATTCAATGGATGTAATAGTGGAGTTGTTCGCCCTTATCAAACACAAACAGTCAACCAAGTTCATGCTTGAACTTTTTAATGTGCTATGAAAGGTCTTATCCTGCATCCTTGGAGTTTTTTGAGACCTGACTAGGTACAGCCCTGAGCAGCCTGGCCCTGATGTGAGCAGGAGATAGGACTGGACACCTGAGGTCCTTTCCAGCCTGAATTATCTATCCTACATACCTGTGAGCCCTTCTTTGTAATTAAACAAAACACCATTACCTTCTTAACACTAAGGATTGGGACCAAATTTTTTCAGTCCCCATATACCCAGAACATCACTGTATTTTACAGCTTCTTTCTCCCTATTAGGAACTGCCCACTTCAGTACACAGGCAACACTGGTCACCTACTTGGTCTTCCCCTTGCGCTTCTTCCTATGACTTCCTTGAAGTACAGAGTAGACCACCTATCAGCCCAGTACCTTTCCAAGTTGACATGTCTTCAAAAATTTAGTTAGATACATTTTAAAAAGTGATGGGAATTAATTCAACAGACTCCTGTGATGAATCTTTACCTCTCTCCAAGGCCTTTTCAACAACTGGAAAACAACTTGAACAGGTCCTGAGTATCTTGGATTTATCTGTGCCCCCATCCTAGCCCCCACCCAGGACTCAGAAATTCTCTGCCACACAAGGTAGAGATGCTCTGTGCAAGCACAGTGAGTCAAGGGTGCCTTACCCTGCAGGTGAGCAGTGATCGGTGGCCTTTTAGTCAGCCCTGCTCACACTTCCCATGTCGGAAGAAGATGGCTTCTTGACAGTACACGGGAAAGAACAAAAATCATCTTTGCTAGGTTCGACTTGCCTAGAATAAACTTGGTCTGGTTTTTTTGGGGGGTGGGGTGTTGTTTGTTTTTTTTGAAAGCCCCCCCCTCCCCCCCCTTGTCTTTAACTGTGTTGGAGGCATGAAATGAACTTGAGAGGGTTTGTTGCTGTTTAGCTAAGTTTTCAGGAATGTTTTCCCCATCCAGTGATGGCATAGCTTGTTATTTATGCCACAAATCTGCCCTTTATTGAGTGTTGTGCATTGAATTCTATATTCAGCAAATGCCTTTTTACTGCACAAGGTAAAATATTCTAGGCAGTCTTCAGCATGTGACAATATTAATCCTCAGTGGCGGTAATGGGAACAGAGATAACAAGCAGCATTATTTGAGGGGATTGTGGCAAAATGTAGATGAGTGCTCTTGAAGAAGCAGAAGAGACATTTCTCACTGTAAATGTAGATCTTGTTAGTCAATGCTGCTTCCCTGTGAAAGACCAAGAAAATCCTAATATGAATATGTTAGGCTGCCGAGAGAAGAGCCCTATGTTATGTCTGCATTAAGAAATGAAATGTGCCTGGGACCAAGGCATGGAGTATCTAAACTAAAACCTTAGTTTCTAAAACTTGTACCCATGGAGTGCTCCAAAAAACTCCTGGAGTGGTAAGTCTAACAAGTAGAGCAAACGGGCTACAAACTTGTCATGTTTTTCTGCACACAATCTGCTGATTTTGTTATCATTTTGTTATAACTAGAGCACAGAAAACAATTCTTAAGTTGATTTTCAGGTTTTCAGTAAGCAATGTGATCTGTTGGTTAAATAATTTGAAGAAAAGCCTTGAGTGCAGAGTTTTCCAGTGGCATCCTGAATATTACATATTCAGGTATATATAAATTTATTTACATGCACATATATTTATATATCTATTCAGGATATATACATTTCTGTGTATATACACTTAATTATTTTTAGCTGAACTTATCCTTGCAAACAAGTCCTTGGAAAACCCACACAAGAAAGCTGGTGGAGGAGGGAACTGGGAGCAAAGTATTTTTGGATAAGGAACGCAGTCTGTGGGGAATCAGTCAGGAACACCTAGCAGAAAGGAGGTTTTGGAGTCCATTTTCATAGCGTACAAATACATAATCCATATTTCTGGAACAGAAAACCTGCAGATTTTAAACAAGAGAAGACAGTATTTGCTATTCAAAATTCTACCTGTATTCGTTGGTTTTTTTAGACTTGTGGGATTCCTGGTGGTGCTGCTGAAGTCAATGCAAGATTTGACATTAACTTCAACAGAGCTGGGATTTTACATCAGGCTTTTAGCTGGTCCTCTCCTTGGTTTAAAATCAGATTTACAAAGAAAACATGTGTATCTGTGAAACCAGAACTAACTTGGCCCCTCTTTTTCTATAATGTGTACTAGATAAGCCATTTCTAGAGATAAAACTGTATCTTGTCCTTGAATATTTATAAACACAAAGACTGCAAAATAAGGAGCCTCAAGACAGCAAGGCTGAACAGTGATCACTAAGAAAACCTTTTGGTTAGTTTTTATGTCCGCTAAAGCATTTTTCTAATCTTTTCTGAAGCTGCTCGTCCAAGCAGTGTAACCACGCCTCTTCTTTTTGGAACACAAGCATGAAAAAAAAGAAAAAAAAAGAGAAACTTACAGTATCTCAACTAAAATCTCAAGCTCCACTGTTTACAAGCTGTCTGTTAATAGAAAGGTATCATTTCTGTTGCTAATGTGTTCTTCCAGTGTTCAGCTATATTTCTTGTTTATGTTCCTAGTTTCCATGTATGTGTGGAATACCTCATTCGAAAACTATGATGCTGGATGGAAACTACAGTGAATCTGATGCCAACAGCCTGGCAGGATATACAAGAAACCAGATGGTCCCAGAGGAAGAAAAACAAGAAAAGATGGTTGTGCACTTAGCTATGAGCAATGAATCTAATTCATCAAGGAAGAGAGGCTTGAAGGGCCATGTGGGCTTGCGCATTATCCAGAACACTCATGCAATTGATAAATACTCAAGATTAATATTTCCAGGCACCTTTATATTTTTTAATTTGATATATTGGTCTGTCTTTAGCTAAGCATGCTGGCTCAGCAGTGACTGAAGCAGAAGACATTTACAAAACTCTCTTTTGTTGGTCCTTTTTCATCCTAACCTGGATGCAAAGCCAGAAAACTGATTATTTTATTGCTTCTTTGGAGGGTAAAGGGCAGGGCACATCCTCCAGTGGGCAACTTCATGCGCAGGCATCATGGAGGTACCTGCTGTTCTGGTTGCTTTCCAACCCACATCCCAGTTCCCACTTCCATTAAGACACGTCTTTTCTCATACTTGAAAATATGTGCTCACCGTTCACCCAAAAGGTGCTGTATGTTCATTTGGGGCTAGCCATGCTGGTGGCCCGCCGTGCGATGGACAACCGGAGACAGTGCTCATGTGGGCTGTCAGGGATTAGACTACTGCAGCTTGCAGGGGGAGGTCTGGACAGTGCATCTCCTGTAAGGGAACTGAATGAGGCCTTTCCTTTTCAAAATCTCTGCTTTTGAGAAAATAATTTTATTTTTCTTTGACATATGAACTTCATGTTTTGTTCCATTGGTTTATGAAAAAGACCTCCTTTTAGGGTCCAAATTCTGCTTTCTCTGGATAGGACCTTCATCCATACCCTTAGGACAGTCGGCTGGCCAGGGTCAACAGGGCTGGTTACGTGCTGATGGTATGTTTGAGTCGGTGGTCATTTTTTTTCCAGATTAGAAGCAAGGAGTGATGACGAAGCAGAGCAAAGAAGTCCACAGACTCACAGAAGATGGCTCCCAGGGTATATGGGTAATGAAAACAGGGAGGTGTAGACATGTGTTCTCCCTGTAACGAGCACAGCACGTGATATGTGGCACCTGCCCGCCGAGAGGGGAAGCTGACGTGTAGCATGTACGGTCAGCACATGGTGAGTGGGCAGTGTCACGGGGATCATCACTTTCTCTCTCCAGAAGCAGAAAACAGTGTTGGAGGCAGCACTGGTGGCTTTCATGTATTTTCCTCAGCCCTGTGAGGAAACTGAAGCCCACAGAGAAGCTGTATATCCCAATGTGCCTCTCCCAGTCAACATGTTGTTCTTCTGTTCAGCTGCTTTGGATCAAGAGGGAGAGGTGTCTGCCAGAACATCTCTCTGCAGAAGCACAGGCATGTCAGAGATTAGTGAATAATCCTGTGGGCTCCAAGGTCGATGTAAGCTCTTTGAAACTGCTGGAGAGCATTGTAACATGCTTCTGTGCTTGGCATTTCAATTTTTATCCCGTGATATCTCCTTTTCCTTTGCTAACAACACTGGCAGCAAAACCCAAACGTAGAAACATGATAGCAACAAGACAATGATGTACAGGTTTGTGTGCTTCTTATTTTTAGAAAACACGGTGACTTTTTGGCTGTGGTAGAGGTTGTGTTCATCAAAATATTTGTTTACCAAGCTGCAACTCAGCAGGGTGGGCAGAGCCTGAATCATGAAGACCCAAGACTGAGGTTAGAAGCTGACTCAATGATAAGATTGTTATACATCTGTCTGGGGTTGGGCCATGAAGATCCAGATAAATCACAAAAATAAAGAAAAAGCAAACAAAAATACTAATAAAAACATAACTATTTTTTGGTGTGTGAAATTTTCTGCTTACTGTAGCAGTAATTCTTATGTCCTAAATCTCAAGGGATGTAGAAGATGGCAGGGAAGTGTCAACTCCAGGCTGTCAACAATACCCAGGTTTTCCCTTGTGCCTCAGAAATTGCTTCCTGAGTCACCCTGATGGTTGCACTGATTTACTGGAAACAAAAATGATGACAGAAACTAAAATGAACAACTGTGTTCTCCTTTCATCAGCCACGTTAATAACTGACATGAATGGAGTTCTGTTCTTTCATAGAAGTAAGAACAGTGAAAAAAGCCCTGAAATTACTGGCAAGAAGAGGAGCCATGGAAGGAGAGTATCTGAAAGGAAGGACTGCCCTGCATCCCAGCCTGCCACTTCTTTCCTGAGGCACCAGGTCAGTGCGTTTACCACACATAGCTCTTCTTGGAGCTGAAATCGGGACACTTCTCACATTGACAGATGGAGATCACTACAATAAAGATGCAAAAATATTAAGGAAATTTCCCACTCATCTTTTGAGAGGTTGAAGCCTGGACGTAAGAGTGCGCGTTCTTCAGTTTTGAGTGTAAGACTGGAACCAGTGCCACTGCTGGCAGCAGGGCAGCACAGCGAAGGGACCTTTGCTGGGGGAAGGCAGCAGCACTGCACCATGAAGTCACCAGTGTGGGGAGTGAGAAACTCGGTTCCTGTGCTCCCTGTTTTGCCAGTCTTTCTGCATTACCCATGGCATGTGCCATTTAACCTGTCAGTGCCTCATCTCTCCACCCGGAAAGTGGGGAGCAATGACATTTACCTACCTCAGAGGTGCTGAAGGGCTTAACTTGCTTAGCTAGCATGTGTTTGGGGCACGGTTATGATTTCTGAGAAGGTCACTCAATCCAAAGGTTTTTGTCGTAGTTACCAGTGAGTTCTTCAAACGTGTCCCCTGAATCGGTCCAGCTGGAAGAAAGCGGGTATCTCCCCTGCCTTATAATGATATTAAGCCAGATAACTCCCCCACATTATAATGATATTAAACCAGAGATAAATGTAGCCCAACAGCCAAAAAGTGAGCACGCACTGTCAGCGAATAATGCCTCCTGGCATACAAAAAAAGAGACGTCCTAGTGCTTTACTTTGCCATTTGTTTTTATCATACCTACTGTTCCCTCAGAAGTTACGTGGCGACAAAGACAGAACTTTAGATCCTATCATCTCTGTACTAGCACAGCCTGTAGTCCAAATGTTAGCTAATAAACATATTTTGGAGAGGCTACCTTACTGTTATTTTATATGCATGTGTACATAACTGATAGATCGATGTCTATTTCTACCAGACATAATTATACAGCCTATAAAACCATCAAGAAGGGTATTTTTCCATTAACGGAAAAAAACAAATGAATGTTTATTTTAGGCACCACTTACACTTATTCATTAAAAAATTAGATGAAAAATATAGATGCAAATAAAACAAAGACATCTCCTTCAGGAGGTGTATGAATTGTATTTTTCTGCTTATTAAGGGGAAAGCAGCTAGGCCAGAAGCTAGAACAAATATCTAAAGTGTGGTATTGACAATGTATTTTACCTTTCATGTCCCCTGGATTATAAGAGACACCATGAGCACTAACTTCTAGTCGCAAGATTCACTGTTTTGAGAAACAGTGCCTGAAGCTAGGCTCTGAATACTGTTTGATGGATACAACCCAATTCTGTGAAGCACTGAGCATCTGGACAATTAACCTACCAAAGGACAGGATTTTCAGAAGTGTACAAGAGATGTGGGCAAATGAAGCCACTTGATGAATATGCCTTCTCTGAGTAACCTGCTCCAATGGCAAAGAAAGAAAATGTTAGCCTTGCTCATTCTGCATCTGGCTCCATTGTACTTTGACTTACTTCTAACCCAAATTGTGGTTTTGAAAGAAAGTAACTCTATATAAATATACGTACACATACATATAATGTCTATGCAGGTAGCATATAACAAACAAAGACGCTGGGTCATGTACCTATGTTAAATAGTGTACATATGTGAAATTGTAATATATCGTATGTAAATCACCATTTATTATTCCCAGAAAACTTACGTTGAACTGAAAAAGGCTCTTATTGCAAGCCAAGGGCCAAGAAATGAGGTATTGGCAAAAATTATAGGTTCTTTCACATTTTCCTTCTGAAAAAGGAAGTGTTGAGGAGTTTGCAAGAAAGACTGATGTTAAACTTGATGTACAGTAAGTACTGTGCTGATTGCTGTAATCAAACCTGGTAATAAAATGATGGATGGAAAGACTGGAAAAAGAGTCCATTTGGTGGCGTGAACTTTAAAATGTGATTTTAATTCTGTTTTGAGATCCCTTATCAGTGAGCTAATGCTCGGGGGTAAAGGATTTGAATAAATACCTCGTTTGTAATTGATTTTAAATAAAAAAAACATCTCAAAAGGTGGAAGAAATGTAGTGGAAGGCACACAAGTACTTTGAAGTATGCAAAGCTCCTTGGGAAAACTGAGCCATTAATTACAGCTATAAGCTACAGAGACCTCTTGTGAAAACTGCAGCCCACAACTGAAGAAATTTTAATAATTACTTTACATTTAAGGGCACATTTTCAAAACCCCAAATGGCAGGTGTATATATATCTCTATCTCCATTTGACTATAAATGAAAACTTGTCATTTAATTCCTCCTTTGTGCCTTTGAAAAGATTGTCTCCACGCTTACCCATGGAAGATAAAGCTGCTCTGAGGTCCTGGCTGCCCAATCTCAGCCATTATCCCTAATGCAGACAATGGGACTAAAGGGATGTGCACAGGCGAGGCTGATTCCCCACCACTGAATAATGGCTATTGTCTGTTAGATTTCCACAATGGAGAGATTACAGCAAGGTACTATCTAGCTGAGATGCTGCCCTGCCGAAATTTAAAGAACAGAAAAATGTATTTAAAAAACAGCAAGACTTTAGCACTATTAAAATTAAAATGTAATCCTGTCTCACACTAAGCTGATTAATTCCTTTGCAAAAATGATATTTGAAATAACGTATCAGGGTCATTACTTTCCTGGTCAGAGGAATTACCATTTCAGATGAAGCAAGGAGGGGCGGGGAGGGGATTTGTGCACAAGCAGGGGGCAAGGCGCTGCTCTCAGCGTCGGGCTCTTGTGGCAGCGCAGAGGTGACCGCCAGGCTGTGCAGAGCCCACTGTGGAGGCGAGGATCAGAGGACTCAGCTTTCCCAAGGCACTGGGTGCCTGGGCATCACACATCCCTGTGTGGCACTCCTCGATTTGGGCAGGAAAAAGCAATCCTCTGCCAGAAGTGGTGGGATCCCCACCAGCCATGGGGCAGTCATGAGGGGTGGTGCAGTGCAGGTGATATGGCCGTTCTGGCTAGAGGTTTGGGTTTGGTTCTGGCCATGTGTGTCATTAGCTGGCCTTTAGCCAGGTTTTCACGGGGCAGCCGCACGACTGCAGCGGCCCTGGGCAGAGAAACACCCGGCAGAGGCCCCTCCATGCCAACGCCAAGTGGCATGCACAGCCCCCAGGTGTGCCCCCACTTCCCAGCTCGTCCCACCAGCACTGGAGAGATGGGAGCTGCGTCACCGGCATGCCACAAAAGGCAGACCTCCCTCTGCAAGGGACCCGGTGACCAGGACAGCCCTGCATTGCCTGCTCCTTGGAGCAAGCAGCAAAGCCCTTAGGAGATAATGTCACACCTGATTTTTAAGATTTCCTGCCTTGGAGAAAATGCGTAAGACTCATCTTGGCCAGTTGCCCAAACTGGACTTCTCCCACAAGTCTTTTAGGGGTCTCTGAGTGTGGCTGCGTGCACTTGGAACCATAGATATTAGCTTAGGAAAAGTTCCTGGCAACTCCATCCGTGCAAAATGCATGTAAGTGATGGGGGTGGGGGGAAGATTTTACTGCTCTACTTGTCACGCAGATTTATAGAAGAAAATTGTGTGTTTAGCTTAGAGGGAATTCAGAGAGGGAAATGAAAGGAGAAGTTAATTGTAATGACAGTTTGAATTACTTGAACAAATATATTTTGGGAAATGGGACAGAACATTAGAGCTGTAAAACTCTCTAGCCTCCTGGCTCTTTCCATTTTTATGGATTTTTATTAGGGTCCAAATTCATTTTAACCATGAATTTTTAAACCTTTCTTACAAAGGTGGAAATGACCACGTTTTTATAGGTACAGTTGGGAGATCTTCAGTGCTGCACACAGATTTTAATTGCAGCAGCCTCCAAGTAAAAATACTTCTCTTTCTTCATCTAGAGTTTCAGAAGAGCTGCCAGAGGAAAGAGGAAAGGCAGAGTTATTCAGTGTTAGGCCTGGAGACAAGACACTCCTGGAGGAGCTGGGCAAGAGAAAGACCATATCATCTGCTCCAGATGGTATCGAACACATATTTTAGGTGCTTGGGTGCTGTGCTGAGGAGTACTTCGTAAGGTTGTGCGGGGAGGAAAAGGAAACTCCTTGCTCGGGCCAGAGCTGGAGACACTCGCCATCTCAGATGGTTGTCACCCTAACCATCACCCCCAGCCACGATGGTGACAAGGATGCAAACTGCCACTCGGGAGAAGGTGACAAAGGATGTTTCCTCAGGGCTTGGTCCGACATTCTATGTCTCTGTGATACCCTTTCTTTGTGGGGTCAGTGTCCACCTGCCTCAAATGGCTCTGGTCTGGCCCCAGGATGGCACGCTGAAGAAATGAAGGAAATCTTTCTCCTTCTCTGGGGCTGGGGGGGTGGAGGCTCTCCATGTGTGTCACGTCCATGAGGGAGGCTGGTGCCCTGGTCTGCAGATGTGGTGCCTGTTTGCAGGATTTTCCCGTCAGATTCCTGTCACATCAGACCTCCCTTTCACCCCAGTGGTGGCCCAGGAGAGGAGGAAGAGGAGCTCTTGCTTCAAAGGGCTGGTTTGGAGAGGCGCTGGTGTATGGCACAGAAAGCAAATGGAAGGATCGAAATAGGAGGCCCAGCTGATTACATGGGATCAAAGATGTGTCCCAGGCTCTGGGACACTCTGTGTCCTAAATGGCAGAGGACATGAAAACTCTGCAACTCAGTTTTGAAGTGAGCTGCTAAATGGAAATGTCACTCACTGAGTTGCCCAGAGCTCTCACTGCTGCTCACATGGAGTAGGGCTGGGGTAGGAGCTCTGTGGGTCTCATTCTTTACCTCACTAACATGCACGGGAATGCCTGGTGCCCGGCAGCCATGCTGCCTGGTGGTGATGGTACCCAGCAGCGATGCTGCCCGGGAGCAGATCTGCCCATCAGCCTGCCCTTCCCCAAGCTCAGTCTCCCACAGAAGGGCTCTCCCCATCTCCTGCCCACCCTTGTGCAGGCCCAGCCACGCAGTGCTTAGCCGAACATGGCTTCCTTAAAAAAGGAGAAAACAGTAGGGAAGGGGAAAGAGGCAAGTAAATGAAAAAAGTACCCCCACAAATGAAAGTAAGTATTCTTGTGACTGTGCCAAAGGCAGTATTTTACCAAGCCATTAGCTGCTCCTTGCTTCTCCAGCTTTTCTTTAATCACAGCTGTAACATTCGAGCTTTCTTTTCCTTAGTCCTCCAGCAACTGATATAAGCATTACAGCATGTCAATATTGTTCCCACGCCTCAGCTGGTGACAAAAGCCATGAAAATAAGTGACTAACAGCTCCAGTGCAAACCACCTTTGTGCTGGTGCTCTGCCAAGGGATGAAACCATCCAGGCTGTTTTGCAAGTACAAACTCTGCCTGTAAGATCACTTCGTTACCATATAAATCCAATAAACCCATTACTTGAAGCGCTTTAATTGGGAGGAGGTACCTGCCTGGAACCAAAAAAACCACCAAAAGTGCAAAAAAACCCCTCCCACCCAAAGCTGTTTGACTTCACAGAGAAGGAAGCAGCTTTGGAAAGGTTTACCCTCACTTCAGGTACCAAGCAACGCGGTGCAGATGCATGGCATGCAGCTGTGACAGACCTGGCCCAGCTGGCTGGCAGGTGCAGCACCAGCAGGCAGCCCGCAGGAGGACACACCAGTGCGCCCAGGACTGGAGTAGCCACCCAGGAAGCACTTTAGAACCAGGGTTTCATTCCTCAGTCTCTCCATCCCATGCTGCTGGGCTGCCACCTAAGCCCTAAAATGCTCACAGGTAGTTCCAGGCATGTCCGTTCCCAGTGCAGTGTCACAGCACTCTCTGAACCACCAGCTACAACAAGGTCCTTTGCCATCACATACCAGCACACTCTTCATGCCAGTCCCTCTGCTGCCTTCTCCTAGTCTCTCCTCATCCAGGGCACGCTCTCTCTGCTTCTCTCTCTTCCTTGGCTGCCCAACCACTTCACAGAACCAGCCACAGCTGCACCTTGTCTACATCAGCCAGCCCACCACCCCTGAAGGAGCCCACAGCTGTATGTTATCAATGATAATTAACCCAGCCTCATTCCTCTACAGAACGGAGCCTGCCCCAAAGCCTCATGGCAGCTCCAAGGCATGCCCCTGGTCCCTGGTTTAGTCCGTATGGGGCTGAATGCCTCGGTGTTCATTTCTCATGAGCCTTCAGGCTCATCCACCCAACTGGCTGTCAAGTTCTGCTCAGCCCTGTGATGTTGAGCTGCTCCTGGTACCATTTCCCAGCTGCCTCTGTGAACCTGGATGTGCCTCAACACCTTGAGCACCTTGCCCATATCTCAGCCCAGCCTCCCTGCCTTCTGCTGTCATTAGAGCAGGTCCTGCACACGAAGAATCCACAGGCACTTGCTGCCAACAGGCACTTGCTGCCAACCCCTCCAGCCATCTTCTGGTGTCTACCCTAATCCTTGTTTCTGCTCCTCATAAGGTTGCGAGAAGACATCAGACATCACACCAAAACAAGCTGATGGCAACCACAGAAGAGGGAGAGAGGCTGAGAAATGTTTTTCGAGAAATGGAAAGGCTGGAGAGGGTGAAGCTGCTGGTCTTGGTCCCTGGGTGCTTGGGCAGAGCAGGCACATGTGGCACAAGGGCTCGGTGTGTGGCAGGGCTCTGGTGCAGCGCGGCTCAGCCCGGTTCCTGCACCAACACCTTGCCGGCCAAGGAGCCGTACCCCTGGGGCACGTCCCCCTGCCTAGGCCCAGGCCGCCACGCCGGTGCTGCCCCAGCAGTCAGGCACAGTGGGCCTGGTGGGGCTGCGAGGAGGCCAGCCAGCTCCCGCGCCCAGAGGCAGCATTGACAGCACTTAATTTCTGACAGATGCTCGTGCAGCCTACTCTTCAAACCCTGCAGTCCCATAGCTTCCCCGGGCAGTTTATACCAGTGGTTAACCAGCCTTAAAATCAGAAAGTGTTTACTTGTAGCCTGGCTGAATGTCCCTTGCGGTAACTTGGGTCTCTCACGCCCTGTGCTGCCTGCAGTGGATACGAGGGAAGGGTAATGTACCTAAGTTTGTGCAGGTATCTATCAGGTTTCCTCTGCTCTTCGCTCCTTTGGTGATCTCCACTGTCTGTGACCCTCCTTGAAGCCCCCGTTTCTTTACAGAAAAGCCTCGCAGCAGCCTTTCTGCAACCAAGCTGTACAAGCCCTGGTCGCTCCTACCGTTTCCTTCTGCAGAAGAAGCAGCATGGCTTGAGGTTGGAATTTGATGATTGTTTTTTTTTTTGCATATATGTGTTTCAGCGATTTTATTAAATGTCGCATTATACTGCAAACAGGTGATAACTTATCTGTGAACGACAGCCCCATCCTTTCCACAACACCTGCTGAGGTTACCTGGCAGCCCAGAAGTGACTAGTTTTGAACATTTACATAAATTCTACTGGGCAGAATAAGCCCTTCTCCTGACTTAACCATAAAACATACCCACGCATTCCATAAATACATAGAAGTGCTTTTCCATGCCTTCTGCATCACTGCAACCTTTCATTCCTGCCATGGTGGTGGATAATATCCCCGGTACAAGGCAAAGCAGGACTTTCACAGGATGGGTCTCTTTTACCGGCTCGACTCTCCAACAGGGAGGCTCTGATGGGCTGAGGCCACCTCCTGCAGCAGGGCAGTGGAGAGGCAGGAGGACTGAGCCCCTGCCCTTCCCTACACGGCTGCTCCCGCTCCCCCGCGCCAGCACATGTGTGGGCAGGCAGGCGGAAAGCCAGGCCCCGTGCACGCCTGGGTTATGGATAAGTGCATTTTCATATTACATCTAATGTAATAAGTCAGTTAAATGCCCCTAGTCTGGGGAGGGCAGCATGTTAATAAACGGTTGTTACCAGCAGTTGACAGTTGGTTTGCACAGATTAATTCCTAATGAAGAAAAAAACTCATTATGTAATGTAATTCTTCTGGCCAGGGATCAAGGGTTGCAATCATCCACCCACGGCAGACCTTTAAATCCGGCTTTCTTCTACTGCGGGAAAAATAGACCAAGGGAAAAAAAACCCAAAAATCTGTTATTTTTTAAAGGTTATGATTCAGCCAGCGTCATTCAGATCCTAATTCCAGGAGCACTGAGCTTGTTTCCTAAAGAGTACAATACGTTGCACCGCAGCCTGGTGATGCGGCTGTGCCGAAGGAGGCAGTGTGAGGCGGGAGGGGGGCACCGTGCAGACCGCGTGCCCCAGGGATGCAGGAGATGGCCTCATGCAGCCCCAGGCATGCCAGGGCTCTCACATCTGGTGGGATGATGCCAGCTCCCTGGCCACCCCCACGGGTGTTTGAGGCTGGCCGATGGGTGTCGGGGCGTGCTGGGTGACACAGAATCGCCCCAGAAAGGTGCGAGGAGCAGAGGTGCAGCTGTGTTGGGCTGGGGTATGCAGCCCTCACCTTTCAGCAGCCACAAGGAAACTGGCTGTGAAAAGCAGGAGTTCAAACCCAGCTTAAGCAGCAGGGATTTTGGCAGGGCACCATGCAGCCACCAGGATCCCAGAAGCCAGTGTCATGGTGGACACACACACATACACAGGCTTTTACCCTTGCAGCCATTAGGAGACTCCTGGAACCTTTATTTCTGCTTGCAAGAAAGCAATGCATTTCACACTGGCTCGGTCACTTTCCCTCCCTTAAGACATTCCTTGAGATGAGGCTTTAGGAGCAGGTGACACCACCTCTCCAGGCTGTGCCAGTGTCACCCTTGCAGGGGGGGGCTTAGAGGCACCTGCCCTCACCCCCACAGAGGTCTGAGATATTCTCCCAAAGCCATGAGATCAAAGCCAAAACTCGCTAGAAAGCCAAATCCACTGGCAACATCCATAAATAATGTCAATAATTATTCAACCACTGAAGAAGAAAAATCGCTAGTTATCCTGTGACCTAAGGATATGGATATAATAAAACCAGTTCACATACAGAAAAGTGATTTGTACTTGTAAGGACTGGTTTTTTACTACATTTCATTTTACTCACGATCTGATAGGAATCTTCCTACTGATTACTGATGATCTCATAGGAAATTTGGAAGAAATTTTACAATTATGGCTTAAAGCAAGAATAGTTTCATTTTGCTTGAGCATTTTATTTTTTATGGTGTATTGACTTACACAAAATATATGTACATAAAGCAGGAAAAGCCCCACAAGCTGCGACATGTGAATAGAAGGCAAATGAGGCTCTCATCTCCTGAGCAGCGTGGGTCCCCAGCAGGTAAAATGGGTTGCCTCAGATGCTGGGGTTTTCTTTTATCTCCTTTCCGTTTCACCTTGCTTTTCTGCAATGATACCAAGCTGCAGAAAGCAGATTAAATCTCTAAGAAGTGTGTGAACAAGTAAGTTCTGTGCAGGCAAAGAACTTCAAACAAGGAGAAAGGCTGGCGGCAGAGATACTGTCATAGGCAAAGACTTCAAAAGAGATGTATCAGGTGATTGACTTTGCAACTAATCGGTGCAACCGGAGCGAGGCACACAGGCTGTGTGAGCGAGGCTGAATTCTGCAACCTTCTGTTTAAGTGATTCCTTAGAGTTTTTGCCAATTGTGTTAAGGGGACCTGGCAAATCCCTGTGCTCCTATCGGGGAGCATGATGTTGCCCCTAAGGGCTTCCCATCACCCCAGATCCCAGGGATGGGAGGGCAGGAGCACCGATGCTGAGGGATCATGCTGCCAATGCAACAGCCTGGCCAGCCGCACCCCAAAACTGCTCCACAGCTCAAACTAGCCACTGTGGCAGAGAAAGGCGAAAAAAAACACCATGGTGCTGCTGCCCAGGCTAACGCTGCCCAGGGAAGACATCTCCAGGAGTCCCTGACCACCAAAGGGCTGTCAGCTGATGGTACCAGGGTGTGCAAATGAGGCTTCTTAGTAGGCTGCCATGCAAGCGATGAGGGCTGGGTACTGATGTGAGCCTCTAGAGAAGATGGTCATTGCCTCTTCTCTGAGCCTTTTTGACACGCTGTTTTTTACCAGTGAAGTGCATGAGCAGCTTTATGCTTCCCAGCACAAAGCAAAATCCAACTTCTTTTTACCCATGGGCAACCCTGCATGTGCTGTAATGAAAATTACAGGCCACATTTATAACCAACAGAAAACTTACGGACACCAATAAAAAGTGAGCAATGAAATGAAAACATTTGATTATTGACATCAGAGATGGCACAGCCCCGTTAGATCATCTTGATCATCTCTCAGAAATGCTGAATGTTTTCTGATACTTTGTCTGGCCTGTGAAAGAAGTTACGGTTAAAGGGATGCCAGCCCGGAGATGGTTAAAGGCTGTTGCGGCGCCGGCGCACTGGACAATGCCTTTAATGCCAAATGGAGAGATGAGCTCTTCCAAGGAGCTGCAGAAGCCACGTGCAAAAAGCATGTACAAATTAATACCAAGCATATTTTTTATTTGCTCTGGCACTAGGGAAAGACAAAAAAGAACAGACAACGTATTGCAGAAATCACAATATGATTTGGGGCTTTTGGGTTTTAAAAGGATCAAGTCTTAAAAAAACATTTACCAACACTTCCTGTCTGGAAACGCACTGCTTTAGAAATGTTTGCTTTGTAGTTTTTATGGGTTTATTTCATTTCCTTGCTGTCTTACTATTAGAATAAGCTAGAGGAATGAAGAAAGTGAACAAAATGAAACTTTGAAAAGCTTGCAGAAATATTTTAATAGAGAGAAGATGATTCTGGGGTCTTTTTCTGCTCTGTTTTGGGGTTTTTTTTCAGTGTTGGAGAAGCAGTGTTCGCAGAGCTCAGCTCTGGGTGGTAGTCTAGTACACCATGCACTGGCCACCGATGATAATGTCCGTGTGTTGGGAACTCACGGGCACATGGGGCAATTTGTCCACATCTCTCTACGCCCAGAGGAGCGGAGTATGGCCATAAAGCGGTACTCCCTCACAGCGGTGGGTATGCTCAGCAACCCAATCAGACACCCCAAGTCTCTCATTTACACCTTGAAAGTGCCCACGTCTGGAAAAAATGTGCAGTGCCATTTCCTACAGTGATTGCAGGTTTATAATCCATGGATGAGTGTAATCATGCTGTGTTTCCATTTTCCTTCATGAAAAAACAACTTTCTCTCCTGTTAAAATCAAAACCAGCCTGATCTCAGAATATTCTTTCTTTTGGCAAGGATATGTTGTTTTCCCAGGCATGTTATGCTTTATATATGCAGCACAAAACTGAGCCATCATGTTCCTACATACCATGGGCTGAATTTCCAGAGGAGATTTCTGCTTTTCCTGGACTATTTCTGGGCTGACATCAGCACGCTGTGCTGCAAAGCCATAAACTTGCAACTACACATGCTCACAGTCTGCTTTTTGGGTCCTTGCCCAGAGCATCTCAAACCACTGCTTCCCCTTCTATTAGCTCTGCCCTGGATTTCTCTCTGAAATAATTACATTATTTTCCTTTAAAGATAAACCATTCAAATGCAATTAGCATCAAGCCTCTGATAACAAATTCACTTTTGCCAGAGAAGGAGGGGAAAGGATTTGGCCTAAGAAATCAGAGCCCATTTTCAAGTGCCTGAGAGTTCATTTGAAACTGCCATTCAGACCAAAGCCATAAACAAAATCACTAATGCTGGGCGGCTTTTCATAATTAGAGAGTGATGCCTTTTGAAGAGGGAGGGGGAAAAAAAGATAGATGTATTTTATTTTGGGATTTTGCAACTTTGGGTGAGTTCTACTACTTGCAGAAGCTGCTCAGCCAGCTCCCCAAAGTCTCCAGTTACACACGCATTAGGGCAGCTGTGGACTGTAGCAACCTGGATTTTTTTCACGCGTCCCCCACCCTGGGCAGTTTCACTGGCCGTGAGGGGCCTCCCCAGTCCTCTTCCTTCCCCAGAGGGTACCAGAAAGGTGGTGTTGCCTTCCAGGTATAAATACGCCTCTGCTTACAGTCCCTTTTCATGCTGGGGTGAACTCCCCGATATATCAAATTGCATGAGTGAGACCCTCAAAAGCAACACATACACTAAACAGAGTCTCCTGGTCATGTGTTTTTTTCATGTAAAAATGATTTTTCCCCTTGGAAAGAGTTTTTCGTATGGTTTTTATTCCTCCTTCCCTTTCCACTCCTCCATGGCTTGCTCAGGGTGACCAACAAACAAGCAGCCTCAAGTTGCTCCACAACATCCCCTCCCCCATCCCACCCCCCCACCCCCCCCCCCCCCCCACCCCCCACCCCCCCCCCGGCACCTCTTCCCTGACCCACCCTGGCCCCTGGGCGATGCTGCTGGGGCTGCACAATGCGGACATCCCAGCCAGGCGCCGCGAACCCGCTTGCCAGGCAGCCGGGAAAAGTAGCTGTGGAGCTGCTTGTCCCCAGCAGGTGGGAGCCTGCCTGCGCTGCTGCCTGTGCTGCTGCCTGCGCTGCTGCCTGTGCTGCTGCCTGCCTGCGCTGCTGCCTGCGCTGCTGCCTGCGCTGCTGCCTGCGCTGCTGCCTGTGCTGCTGCCTGCGCTGCTGCTGCCTGCGCTGCTGCTGCCTGCGCTGCTGCTGCCTGCTGCTGCCTGTGCTGCTGCCTGCGCTGCTGCTGCCTGCGCTGCTGCTGCCTGCTGCTGCCTGCGCTGCTGCTGCCTGCGCTGCTGCTGCCTGCCTGCACTGCTGCTGCCTGCGCTGCTGCTGCCTGCGCTGCTGCTGCCTGTGCTGCTGCCTGCGCTGCTGCTGCCTGCTGCTGCCTGTGCTGCTGCTGCCTGCGCTGCTGCTGCCTGCGCTGCTGCTGCCTGCGCTGCTGCCTGCGCTGCTGCTGCCTGCGCTGCTGCTGCCTGCTGCTGCTGCCTGTGCTGCTGCCTGTGCTGCTGCTGCCTGCTGCTGCCTGCCCTGCTGCCTGCCTGCGCTGCTGCCTGCGCTGCTGCTGCCTGCGCTGCTGCTGCCTGCCTGCACTGCTGCTGCCTGCGCTGCTGCTGCCTGCGCTGCTGCTGCCTGTGCTGCTGCCTGCGCTGCTGCTGCCTGCTGCTGCCTGCGCTGCTGCTGCCTGCGCTGCTGCTGCCTGCGCTGCTGCCTGCGCTGCTGCTGCCTGCGCTGCTGCTGCCTGCTGCTGCTGCCTGTGCTGCTGCCTGTGCTGCTGCTGCCTGTGCTGCTGCCTGTGCTGCTGCCTGCCTGCTGCTGCTGCCTGTGCTGCTGCTGCCTGCGCTGCTGCTGCCTGCTGCTGCTGCCTGTGCTGCTGCCTGCGCTGCTGCTGCCTGCTGCTGCCTGCGCTGCTGCTGCCTGCTGCTGCCTGCCCTGCTGCCTGCCTGCGCTGCTGCCTGCGCTGCTGCCTGCCTGCTGCTGCCTGTGCTGCTGCTGCCTGCTGCTGCCTGCGCTGCTGCCTGCCTGCGCTGCTGCCTGCGCTGCTGCTGCCTGCGCTGCTGCTGCCTGCTGCTGCCTGTGCTGCTGCCTGCGCTGCTGCCTGCCTGCTGCTGCCTGCGCTGCTGCTGCCTGCTGCTGCCTGCGCTGCTGCCTGCGCTGCTGCTGCTGCCTGCTGCTGCTGCTGCCTGCTGCTGCCTGCACTGCTGCTGCCTGTGCTGCTGCTGCCTGCTGCTGCCTGCTGCTGCTGCCTGTGCTGCTGCCTGTGCTGCTGCTGCCTGCTGCTGCCTGCACTGCTGCTGCCTGTGCTGCTGCTGCCTGCTGCTGCCTGTGCTGCTGCTGCCTGTGCTGCTGCTGCCTGCCTGGCACTGCTACCTGCCTGGCACTGCTGCTGCCTGTCTGCACTGCTGCTGCCTGCCTGTGTGACTGCTTACACCACAGTCCCAAGCAATGCCCACCTGCATGCCCTGCTGCCCCCACTCCTTCCCTTGCCACTGCCTGCACCACTGCTCACATTGCACTCCAAGAGGCAGAAAGCCAGCCTGGGTTAGCACTGCTTCCCACTGCAGCTGCCTGTTGCGTAGCTTGAGACTTTGGCCAAGAAAAAGTATCAAGCTGGTATTCTAGATGGAAAAGCACAAGAAAAAGAGAATGGACAATAACAAAAATTTACCCTTTCTCTTCCTTATCCTCTATGTCCCTGCACCCCAATGGAAATAAAAATTGCAGGCAATCCCCTGGCTGCAGTTACAGGAACAGCCACAGACTTCAGTGTTGGGTGTAAGGCTCACCTCCCATCCTGTCTCATCTCAAAAGGTCCCCAAGGCCAGTCCCAGGTGGGACACAAGAAAACAGCTCTGGTGGCATAAGTGGGGCAGCCAGGATGCAGATGCATATCCTGAGGGACAGGCGGCTGCTCAGGGCTGCCTTGACCTGCTGCTGCTGCGGCTCATTCACTTCTGCATATCTTGTCTTGAATGTGCAATGAAATGAGAGCAAGAGGCTGAATTGAGAAGGTGAGGTGCTAGCTGTGAGAGGGTGAAGAGGACAAATGTGAAGAAAGGAATGATGTGAGAACCCAAAATGGTCATAGCAAAACCTGTACTAATTATGTTTCTACTTTTGTTGAGGCTTTCCCCTTTTGTGTGTGTATCTGTTTTAAACTCTACCACTCTGTTGGTGTGCTTGCTGGTGTACATCCAGTTTTCTCTGTTTTATCTGGAATTAGAACCATGAAAGATAAACACTGCCTTTTCTATCTGTTCCCCCTCAGTGAGCTGCTGAGATCTTTCTGATGGACCTTTTGTGCCCCAGTCCCCCCAGTGCTGCACCTCATGCTTGCTCATACACTTCAGTGGCTCTTTTCAATGGCCTTTGCACATGACTGCTTTAGTGGGATGTGCATGGATTCACATAGCTGGCATTGACCTGGTTTGAAAGGGAAAAGAAACAACAGTGAAACCACGTGAGGATGTTACAAAAAAGAACTGTCTTTTTCTGTGACGCAGCTCACCTACCACATTGCAACCCCAGTGATGTACGCCTTTCTTTTCAACACCTGGCATTCTATTTTTCCTGTGCAGCTTCTGCTCATGGCAGGTCAAGGCACCTCTGACCTTGCTGAGCTGGATGTCCCCTGCTTAATCACCTCTCGCAGGTCAGCACAGGAAGCACTGCTACACCCAGCAATGTTGACAGCACATTCAGGAGGCTTTAAGGTTTTCTGAGAGTCATAGACCTGTTCTCAGTGATGCTCAGCAAAAGGCAAGTGGCAATAGTCACAAGCTGCAGCAGGGTACAAAAAGAAAGCTGCTCAGAGAGGCTGTGAGAACTTCACCCTTGGAGGTATCCAAAATTCAACTCTACGGGCCCCTGAGAAGCCTGGTCTAAGTTGGGTGTCCCAGGCAGAAAGTACCATCAAGACTTTTTTAGTAGATCATGCAGGAAAACAAGCCTGTTCCTCACTGTACGCTCATCAGAAAAGAATTCAAACATTCAAAAAAGACTTTTTCCTAAGGATCAGTTCATACTTGTATAAAGATTCAAATATTCTTGCAAACCAAAGGGAGAAATTAAAACCATGGCACAGGATAAATACCTCAGCTCTAGACAGTGATTGTGTTAGTAAGAAGTCTGGCTCCCAAACAATTTCTTGGCATAGCAAGGAATCAGGTACCAAGACTGACAGTCTCACATCCAAGCCCCGCTGCTTGTGTGAATCAAAGGATGTGAAATCAAAGCCTATCTAATTCTTCAGTAAAATCTCAGGAGATCAATATTAATTTGTGCTGCAAAAGGAACATCAAAATGACACTAATAAAAAATTTTAAATGATATAAAGACCAAAATTAACAAAAGCTCTGTTCCAAACACAAACCTGTGATGCCACTAAGGCTTGACAGTTAACAGCTGCTTGTGGACACGCAGCTTGGGAAATGACAGGACTAAAGGTCATGACTTGGTAGCTCAGCAGAATCCCTGAGACATCTCAGCAGCCTCCATGGAGGTAACACTAAGAGCATAAAAGGCTAAGCTGGGCAAAGGGGCACCTCCTGACTGTGAGCAAGCTGCCCAGCACCAGAAGGATCACCCTGCTGTAGCACCCACAAGGGATGGATAGCACTGTGCACATCACCCTTGCCTAGAGACACCCCACTGTAAGCAGAAACCGACCCTGCCATCCAGCCCTGGGGCTTTGCCACACAGTATTTCATCAAACCCCTCTTGCCATTTGCACCATGTTGAGGTCTACTAAGAGCCCAGATGAGTTCCGTTATACAGCCATGCTCTTCTGCTAATAGTGTGCGACATCAGGTGAAAGATCTGCTGTTGCTGATGAAACTTGTGTACCTGGAGAACCTGCACAAAGTTTGGACTGTCAGATACACAGTTCCTAAGTACCGATGGGCTCATCAGTTTTAAGTGGCTGAGGATAGAGATCTGACTGTGCTGGTCAAGCAGAGGATCCCTACCTTTAACAGGGATGTGAATTGTTCTTCCTTACTGATAGGGCACCAGGAAAATCAGATACTAAAGAGATTGCTAGTGACACTTTAGCAGGTAACTTCTTTGGTAAAGGCAGAAAATACTATCTCCAGGTGTAAAGTCTTTGGTAAGACCTAATTTCTAATATTTTGTACAGCTCTGGTTACCTATGTTGAAGAAATATGCATGTGAAGTGCAGGTGTGTAGGGACGGACTGCTAGGATGGTTAGGGAAATAGATGGGCTGTCTGACAAGGAGAAAATTAAAGAGCTTGTCTTGGTGAACCTTGCAAAATCACAGCTATGGAGGCATATGATTGCAGTCTGTGGGCACTTCAGGAAGTATAAATGCCAGTCAAAGAGAATTATTGATGTCAAAGGGTAAACGGATACAGGTTCAAGGGAATAAAACTGAATAATGCAAAACTGGAAACGAGATTTCCATCAGTAATGTGGAGGATCTGTGTTACTCACCAAGGAGTGAGGTCAGAGAAGCAAATGTGTTACAAGATGGGGCTTTTTGAGTTTATGGAGATGAGTTTGTAGGCTTTGGGCATCCATTTGCTTGGTTTCTTTACAAGGGTTCTGCAAGGAAGGCTGGTGGTAAGGGAAGCTGATGGTTGTAAGTTGGATCACAAGGATTTAAGACATATTTCAGTATTGAGCCAGTCACCTTCGTAGGTTGGGACACTGCCACACTTGATTTTCTTCACAGATTTTACTTGGGTGACAGAAAGGGCAGGAGGGGCTTTGGTTTTGTAGTGCAACAGAGATTGGTGACAAATAGAGACAGGATACTGGTCATCAAGGTCACTTTTTCAGACTTGTCCTGGAAAAGCTTTTAGGTGTCTGTCTGATGTGTTTTTCACGTGTGCCCAGGATTAGCCTGATCACCAGTTTTGTAATACCGAAGGAAGTTTTCTCTTGGGTCAGACTGGCAGAACAGCTCATTGGTTTCTTTGGGTGTTGTTTTTTTTTTTTTAATTTTGTTTCCCTCTGTGACATGAGCCACTTCCAAGAATGGTCTGTGCTGACACTTGAGCAACTCTCTCATTCTGCAGAGGGATGAGCAGGATGCTCTAATACTCAAGAAGCTCTACAGACATACTAAGCTTGCTCATTTGCCAATGGCAGTCATTTCTATGCTACATAATCCTCTGTTGATTCCTGTACGCTTGCAGTCTCTTGCTGCAAAACAAGACCTCTTATTAGTATTTTATTTCAGTTAAATATTCCAAGCAGACTAACGTTCTCCTAATTACAGTCTTGTATCTTCCCATATTACACCATATGGTACCTGCAGACAAGGGGCAGAAGCTAAGCTGGTGGAGATACACAATGCGCTTCGCTGTGGATTCAGCCCACTGTTTGTATAAAGACATTAACAACACCAGTAAGACAAACTGAGCAAATGGATATTCTGCTAAATTGAGATCCTGGGAGACAATAAATGTAAGGGCTCTTTCTGAAATCTGTGCAGGCTTTTCTTGCTTTCTCCCGAGCCCTAGATGTTGGGATAAAAGAAAAAGCTTTGCTCATTGCCCGGGTGCCGGGCTGCAGAGTGATTGTGCCTTGAAATGCAGCGAGGAAGCAAGGAGCACTAAATCTGGCTCCCTGAGCTCACCTGCAAGTCAGTTCTGTGCTCACCTGGCTGCAATGAGGGGCTGCCCAGAGCCTCCCACAGCTCAAGGATCTGGGGAGCAGGGACCTCCTCAGGTGAGCACGGAGGAGGCAAACAGCTCGGTGGAGCGTGACCTGGCTGCAAAGGTGCTTTGCTGCGCGTAGGCACGTTCTGGGGTGGAACTTGGGTGGATAAGTGACTGTATGGAACCAGTGCTTGCGTGTGCAATGGGGGATCTCACCTGGGGTCTCTGCCTTCATATACCTCAAATAAAGCAGGCAATTGTTTCAGTTAGAATAAAATAAAGGAATCCAAATCCAATCTTTATCCAGTGCAAAAATTTTTGTCAGGGAATTTGTTGGTTGAGAAAATGGTCTAAACTAACTCCAGTTCACTGGATGACAGAGCAATTGAACACCAGTAGGGTTACGCTTATTGGCAACAGGCTGAAGGGAGATACAGTGGAGAATGTCTACTGTGGCATTTCTGTTTCATGACAGATCTGGAGACCTGGAAGGACTGCAGGCAGTTTGAGATCCAGAGGCAGTAAACAGTACCAGTTGTGGTGGTGAAACTGTGTCAGGCAAGTTTATCTGCAATAACCCATCTAGGAAATTTTAAAAGTTGGGCACTGAAATCAGAGTTGCGTGTTACAGATTGGTGGTTCTTGTTTGCTCCTCTCTTCCTAGTGTGCTTCTGTGCAGTTCATAATACCTTTTCAGTTTGTTTTTTATTGCTGCTTTGAGGCATCAGTGTTTTAGCGATGAAGATCAGTAGCAGAGGAAAAGGAGCCAACTGGTAATTTTCCAAATGACTGTGTGTAATTCACAGAGCTTCAGTAAATCTAAATATTAGACTAGCATCGCTTCAGCACAGAAAGTCAAGGAATATTGTTGTTAGAGCTGTCCTGACCTACAGCCATGTTCCAATGTTAGTGCAAGACCTTAAAATATATCAGAATTGATAGAGCTGGAGATTGTGTAGTATATCCACAAAGGAAAAGAAAAGCTTCTGGATTTCTTTGTGCCAAAAGTAAAAGGTTGCAGTGGCTCCAATGAGGGGAAACACGTAGGAAGCCACTGGGATAGGTTGTCTCCAGGCATTCAACATACAAGACTCTGTCAGAACAAAATAAGAGTAGAAAGGTGGGTCTTGCTGACATTAATCACATCATTGACCCTGAACACTTAGTCAAATACTGCCACAAGCCCATGAGGAGGATCCCACGGCTCTGTACACCAGCCGGCTGCACCAGGCTGCTGTCCTTAACAGCCTCTGCTGGAAGGCAATGCAGCTGCCTTAGGCAGCTACCTCCTGATAAAATGCACCGTTCCCCAGAAACACTTCTCCAGCAGCTCCTGATGGCTGGCTTGGATATAGCTGTCCATGCTGCAGGTAAGGAATTTGAACAGGCAAATCCCCCGGCTCCTTACACAGTGGGAGGTGCAAAGTGCTTTGGGCACAGTACAGAGGCTGCCAGTAGACTATGTAGCTTAAAAACGCTTCTCTCCCTTGTCCTGTTTATGTGTGCATCCATGAATAAATCCAAGATAAGCTATACAGATGCCTAGTGTTTGATTGAAGAAGTTAGAAGTGATGCTGCAGTGATATTTGCAATGTGTGAGTCCTGTGAGTGATGGCCAGACAGATCATTTGTGGCTGGGTAGTGGGTGCACCAGATGGCCACCCATGGAAGTGGGTGATTCCAAGAAGCAGCTTGCTGCAAACCACTATGTACCTCAGAGTACACCTACCAATGGAGAATATTGTGATATTTATTTGCCTTTATTTTAAAAAAAATACGAATTGTTATAATCTATTACTTAAGAACCTCTTCGTGACCAACAATTCTGTAAATCTGTTACAACATACTGCCCTCTGAGGTTAATTATCACTGCAAAATTCAGCAAAGGCTGTCAGATCCAAACAAATTTGTCTTTCAAAAGCACTGTTTGGAATTTTCCCTGTTAGCTAGTGCCAATAATTGATGGTTCTGAGCCTGGCTGGTTGATTATTTGATCATCTAATCAGCTCTTCCTTACAGTACTGGCTATCGGGCTTCCCCAGATTTACCTCTGTCTAGGGAACCAGCCCATATCCTTTAGAAAATCATACTACTGTCACTTAAAAAATACACAAATAAACATAGTTTTTACTATTAAAAAAATAAATAATGAATTTATCTCTATTTCAGATTTGTCTTCTGTGGTCTTCCAGACAGTGGATCTTTTAACAGATCTCATAAATCTTTAGTTTGCTGCATAGAGCAGAACTCTCCCTTTCAAGATTAAATGCATCATCACATAAAAAGGTAACATAACCTTCACACCCTTACAATATTCACTTTTTAAACACACAAGCTAGCAAATTCTGGCCATTTTTTCATATAGTAACTACAGAACAGCTACAGATAGTTCAGCTCATTTTCCAAGAAAATTCTCCGTTGATGTCCAGAATTTCTCCTCCTTATCCAAAACTTATGACCCACATTCTTGACTGTTAGATGGATCGTTTTGCAGTAAGCTGTAATCAAATGACACTAGTGGTTTCTGGGCCTTTCCCTATGATACTCCACTTACTCCTTCTCGGTGATCCTTCAGTTTTTCAGATATACTTCAGGCTTATTCAGGAAGCAGTCTGTCTTTTATTCTTGCTTATTGACAAGAACAGAACACGATAAAGAACCAGTCTCTTCGGGGAGATAATTGCATTGCCTAATGACAATTTGCCATTTACGGTCATATTCAATATGGGATTTTAATCCTGTTTTAAAGTATTTTCCTTATTTTATCTCAAAACCGTATTGTTGCAGTTTCTTAATCAACATGCCATGTGATGTAACATTAAATGCCTTACAGAAGCACATTGCATAGCTTCATTTCCTCCAGTAAACACATTTTAAATTAATCAAAAAAGGATTAGCTTGGAAAGATCTATTTTTCTTTAAAGCCATGCTAATTGACATTAATCAAATTACCCTCTAACTCTTTATTTATTGAGTGTCATATCAGCCATTCCAATATTTTGCCTGGGATCAGTGTTAGGCTGAGGGCTGTAATTACTCCAGTTGTTCCTTTAATCCTCTCTGAATATTGGCAGAACAACTCTCTTATTAAGCACTTCTGTCTTCTCTGAATTGCTATTGACAGTTCCGTAGCTGTTATCCATATCTGCGATAGCTTTTGCCTCGAGATGGTCCCCTTGAACTCTCAGCATTTGTTTACAAGATTTTCTGACTCATCACTCTTCGTCCTTCCATTTTGTTGCTGTCTTTTGAAAAGCATTTTGAATTATTTCTTGCTCGACAAGCAGGGGCCCTTAGCGTATCGCTGATGAAATTCCCCATGGGGGTGATGCAGATGGGCTGTGAGAACTGTAGAGGAAACTGGGAACCCCTTTGTAGCTGGGATCCTATGTGTAAGAAATGTACTTACTGCAAAAAAGGGGAATATGACGTGGGCTGGATAGGGTGGCTGAGGACCAGAATCTAGTAGAGTGAAATTAGTCCCTATCTAGGATAAGTAGAGCATCATTTCAATCCAGTCTGAATGCTTTCATAGCTTTTAGTTCTGGATCTTCCAACAGAGCTAAATTCACACCCTTTAAGGGAGCAGTCCCTCCTGGTAAGTGAGTGTATTGTGTGCTCTGGGGATTAGGACATATGGGAGAGGGTCGGGGGAATCCTTCCCATGCGTAGCACCCCGTGTCTGCCTCCTCTAGTATATCTGCTTATAGTAGACAAAAACACTTTCCAATGGACTGCACTAGGCACTACTACACGTTTCACTAATTTTAGCCTGCTTAAACTGCTAACAGTAAAGTATCCTTCCAAAAGTGTCTTTTAAACTTCTATTTATATTTTACTTTTTAAAGTATCTTTTCCCAGTTTCAGTAGCAGAACCTCCATGCAAAAAGGTCAGGTGCCCCACGGCCAAGTACACACAAAGCCACCTAATCCAGCTAATGCATCTCTGTGAAATTGCAGAAGGGGCTGAAACAAAAGGACACAGATCAGCACGCAAGGCACATAATCTCTCAGACAGAGCGTAAAGCCACGTAAAGACACTTGTGAATCAAATATGTCTCCACGGGCACAACGACACATCATGTGGGGAGAAAAGAAGCATTCAGTGGACAAAGACTTCCCTGAGGAAAGAGCTCTAATGAAACCAGAGTGGTATTAAAGATGTGCCTTGTTGGGGTGCTGTAGCATTGTTTATTTTGGCAAAGAGAAACAGCCGCTGAACGCATTAGTCCTGAAGCACTCCAATTCACTCAAGCACATTGTTTGCTGTAGCCTTTCAGGTTTCTGCCCAGTACAGGCTTGGCCTATTTCCTTTGCCTTTCATACAGTACACAATCCATTTAGGGATTTATAGCGGCTTAGAGGCACATGTACAGTGCCTTGCCTCTATCTGATTTCTATTCTGTGATAAGAAGGCTTGGGGTCATGGGTTCGTTGGCATTTGTCTCCTCTCTGTCATTCATGTTGCATGGAAATCTAATAATTAATTTGTATTTATGATTTCTTGAGGTCCACCAATGTCCTTGCCACTACCTGGAGAAGTCCCAGGGTTTGCCATGTAGAGTAAGTAAATCTGTTCTGATATGATATTTTAAGCAAGGGGTGCAAGAGAGACCAGAGAGGAGGAGGGGCAGAAAACCAAATGTGATAACAAAGCGCAAGAGCTATTTGCGATGAAATCCTTGGTCAGTATAAAAGCGGTGTGATTCCCATCCTGGTGCACATTTATGCCAGCTCATACACTGATTAACAGTGAGAAGTAAAATCTTCTTGTTTGGACACTTCCCCACCCCACTCTTGCCAAGCAGTTCCTGGTCTCTGCTCTCCACAAACAGCACATTGAGTTACAGATTGGAAAAGTGTGTATTTGCCTCTTGTGCCTGCAGAGAAAATATTATCTTCTTTCCCCTTCTGTGTGGGCTTCTTTAGTTTTAATCATCTCAGTGTAAATACATGTATTCACACTTCTCTCATCCTCTCAGCTTCCCGGAGTCACCTGATTTTAAGGAATGCAAAAAGCGCTATGAATAGACAGCAGCTCTGCTGACACCACCGTGGTGAATCTCAGTCAATATGCCACTTATCCCCAGGTCATTCAAATCCTATTTGTCATCTGCACTAATAACCTCCTCGGAGATGGTCCTATATCAAAACACACACAAATGATTCGGCTGACATAACACAGAGGGAGCATGGATCTCCTGTGAAGTGCCCCAAGAATAGAAGTATACTTGTTAAAAAGGGACATAAGCAATGGATTCAGAAACCCCACTAACTTCATATTAAGCCTGACTTCTCAAGTCTGACGGCACCAATTGTTGCAGCACAATCAAACTGGTAGGCTGCAACAAGGCTTTGCCGTGGGTCAGATTCTACTGTTTCTCCTTCCTCCAGAGACCAGACCACGCTGCTCTTCCTCCATCCAACCCCTCTCCCACAATCCTCAGGGCTATTTAACCATTTAGCAGGAACGAGCTACAGCTGCACATCATCCATGTCAATCAACCCGCTGCCGCTGAGGCCAGGCCACAGCTGCACGTTATCAATGCTGATCACCCCACTGCCTTCACTCCTCTGCAAGAACCCATGACTTCGATGAAAGAAGTAAAAAACTATACTCTGACCAGTGTGCCCTAGAGGCACAGAGTGCTGTTTCTGAGAGGAAACACAGCTGCCCAGGGAAAGAGCTTTCCAGAAGTCAAACAGCATCCTATCAGTTACACGGGTACCTGGTGCTCCTCCAGCTTCTGCAAGTGTAAATCACGATACAGATAACGGTGACACATTCATCCACACTTGCATCAAAGGCTTTTAGATAAAGGCAGACACCCGTTAGGAAGTGGTTAGAAAATGTAAGTGCTGGGGGTTCTTTCACATGTGGCTGCTGCACTCTGCTTGTAGCTCCAGGGGTCTTTACATGGTGTATATTGTGTATTACTGCACTATTTGAAGGTCTGGGTAATTAATTAAACAAAAAAAGGCCTGGTTCGTGGTTCAGCTGGAGTTACCATGGCAGATGCTGCATTGTGCCTTGCCCTCTTGGGCACTGAAAGTACTCCTGGGTTCCTGTGGTGGCTGCTTGTCCTGGATTTCTGCTCCTGACAAGTTCAGCAAGGCAAAAAATGGTCTCAGTATTTTCTCCTGTGTTCTCATTTTGGAGATACATGGGTTATAAATAGAATTGGGCAAATAGCTGGCTTTTTCTGTGGTCAAATGGAAAAAGCATGTCTGTTGGCTCAAAATTTGTTTATTTAATGAATTATAATAATATGGTTGGGTCAAATGCAATGCAGTGTTTACTTTTTGACATTTCTTATCATCCTTTGTTAATGAAACTCCAGGAAATACAGGATCAGAGTCCCAAGCAGTCTGGGAAAGCTGCATTTAGATGGCTTCAGTAACTAAGTAAAAGTCCAAGGTGCCATTGAACTCTTCTGAGGAATGAAGTGACCAGAGTGATAAAGCCCTGGAGCAGGGAAAGCAACACCAGCTGGTGGCTGTTGAGTGGGGCCCCTGGGCTGAGCAGGAGCTGGGGGTGGCATCCCTGGGGACAGGCCAAGCCACTGTGTGCGAGGGCAGCTGCTGGGGACTGCCCTCCAACGTGAAGGATTCAAGTCTTACTCGTTTCTGCTTGAGCAGAGCTCAACCTTTCCTGTTCAATATAATTTGTTTCAGCTGCCTGAGATCGTTTCTTGTCTCATGGATTATCATTTGCATTCAGCTCCTACTCTGACCCAAATAAGTCTGGTATCTGGCTTCAAGCACAAAAGCATTCCAGGAAAGATGGCTTCAGCCATAAATAGGAAATAGTTAGCCTTTCCTACAGCGAAACTCAGCGTTGCTCAGCTGACTTCACATCGACAGTCCATCTTCACTTCTTGATCTGTTCCTGGATCAGCTACTGACTATCTACAAGGGATTTGGCACAATCATTTCACATTTGGATGGCTACTCCTACCTGTAGAACCGGTGTTAAAGTTAGGAAAGTCAAGGGAAAGTTAGGAAAGTCAATGGTATTGCAGCTTTCAACGGACATTTTAAGATTTGCTCTGAGATCTGGTGAATGTTGTCAGCTGTGCGTGGAAGGTTAGTATTTATGTTATTACTGTTACGGGAATCTGGAAAGCAGAGGGTATGTTTATATTTGTGAACGCTTATTTGATGGGCGAACAGGAAAAAAATGCTGAGAGATTATCAAATAAAACTAAATAGTTAAAATTTAAAATATTTTGACACAAATCCCTAGGACCTTTCCCCCAATATATCATCTGATAAGCTTAAATAATGAAGTCATCTGAGGAGACTGCAGTTAGCTCACAGCTAGTCTACAGGCTGTAAAAACAGGTGAACTTGTTGAAAATACTGTTCTCACGGACAAAGCAGGCAAAATTAATTTTCCATCAAGCTCAAGATTAAACAAGGTTTGAGGACAACATTTAAAAATACATTTTGTTCAATTTATCTGTTTTCTTGTATTTTTCATATATAAGACACATAGCCATCTTTTATCTTTTTTCTGGATGTTTGAATTTTTCACATTTGTTCTAGTTCTCTTATGCCAACTTTCCACCGTTTTTCCTCTAGGAAAATCAGAAAGAAATAGTGCTGGAAGTGATCCTGAGAAGTAATATAGTCTAACCTTTGGTCCTAAGACAAGATCAGCTATACCTGTCTTAATTTTTAGTAATGTTAGTAATTACAAACTCTTCATGTGTAATCTACTGCAATGCTTCTCTGTCCTCATTGTTTGAAAATATTCCTAGTAGCTAATGTAATATCTAACGTTATTTTTCCCTTACTAATCTCTGAGCCCGTTACTTTTTGTTCTGTATGTCACAGCCATTTGGAACAGAGTATTTTTTCCTCTTTGAAGTGACTTTTGCATACCTGAAGACATATATTGTGCCATTTCCACCCTTTCGAGCCTTCTCCTCGGGTTATGCACCCAGATGATTCACAGCTTCCTTGCAGATCATTTGCAGAACTTGCTACTTTCTTGCATGTTAGTGAGCCACGGATAGCTTCTCTTGAGGTACAGCAAGACAAACTTGAGTTAAAGCCAGCAATGTTCTGCGTCGGTCCTACAAACATTTCAAGAGCATGCTGTCTTGCCTATGAGAATGTTGCGTGAGATGGTGTTGAAAGCTTATCTAAACCTACTGCTTCTCCCCAAGCTATGAAGCCTGTTGGCCCGTTAGGGAAAGAGGTGAAGTTTGTTCAGCGTGTTTGTTCCTCATGAGCTCCTGTCTATCCCTCAGCCGGTCATTTTCTTCCAGGAGTTTAGAAGCTGTCTGATGATTTGTTCCAGGATTTTTCTATTAATAGCTCATACTTGAACTATTGTTTCTAGTTCTAACTAGAACTAGACTGTTGTTAGGAACAACAATCTAAAAAAGGAGAATTGAACACATTTTTGGGGCTTCTTTATATCTTCTTTTAGAAAATTGTCTCTATTAATGAGAGGACAAATGTTTCCCTCCCCTCCTCACATGTACCAAGGGACCTACAGCTTTCCCAGGGCACCTAAGTGAATTCGTAGTTGTCCATCGCTTGTCAACCCCCATTGTTCCTCTGATGAATAAGCAAGGAACTAGCATTTCTTCAAAATGTGAAGTAACAAAAATGTATTTCAAAGAGAAGAAAAAGTTCCTTTGATGAAAGACATCATAAAACTTTATATAGATTATTGCAAAGACTGAGAAGACTATTTCTAATGTCACTACAGATGAAAAGAACAGTTATTAAGGTACTTTTTATTCTTCTTGAGAAGGATGCATGAATCAGTGCAAACTGAATGCAGGTAATTTTCAAAGATGGGTACAACTTCTTTGAACTGCAACATCGATTAACCATTGCAACAAACTGCTGGTGATCGATTGTCCATCTCTTGAAGCCTGTGTGACTTCGTGCAGGAAACGTTTTAGCCCAGCAAATCATTAAATTCAATCTTGATTGATTGAATTAAATTTCAACGGCTTGCAATGTGTTGTTCCTGTGGCTCCTGAGGCAGTGTAAATGCTCACTGAAGCCAACAGAGCCATGGCAGCTTAGACCAGGCAGAGATCTGCTCCCCAGGGCTTTTAGAAAGGGCTTTCATGGAAAGAGATGGGTGACTTGACAAAGTGCTCAAAAATAGAAATCCATGGGTAGCAGGCAGAGGAAGAAGAGCCTTGTCAGCAAAGGGATGGGACAAGGCTAGCGGTGTCTGCAGGGCACAGGGGGCTCCATATGGTACTGGTGGGACCAGAGCTGGAAGGCCTTGGGTGGGGAGGCACAGGGGAGAGGGAGGGTAAACACACAGCTGTGGGTTATGCAGGGAGGGGCTGAGCTCCAAAGAGATGGGCAATGTGGCTGGCTTGACCAGGTGTTTCTACCCATGCTGTTTTATTTTCTTCAGCACCAATGAGGATTTTGTCAGCCCCATGAGAGCCAGCACACCAGCCCCCCCAGCTCTCCTGCAGCTCTAGCGCTTGCTGCTCTGCTTCAGCAGAATCCCTCCAAACAGCCCTGAGCAGAGAGGAGAACCATCTCCCCCATGACGTCCTTCCCCCATCCTCTGTACAGCGGGATACTTTCCAGAGACCCTGCTCAGCAGAGAAGTGAGGTACGTGTCACAAGTCCTGAAAGCGCCCACCACTCCAGCCACGGTACCACTGTATGTTAAAGTAATATAAAAAACCACACAGGAACAAAATACTGTTTCTAGAGCTACATGGAAATGAGTTTTTGCTGGAAACTGATACATGTTTATTAACAGTTCTCAGTCTGTTGCAATGCTTCTAACAAACATCACTGCTACACAGATAAGTTTGGTGATTAAAGAATGATTAATGACACCTGCCTGACCAACTGCACTTTTTTGTTTATCCAGGCAGAAATACACATATATGCCAAATCCCACAGGTACTTGAAAAGGGTTCAATTTCAACCAATTAATAAAATAGCCTGTTTAGACAAAAAGTAATTGTTCTCTGAGAATACGTGAATTCAACACTGCTAGAAAATCCCTGCCATCTGACGTAGAAGGATTTATAGGTTTAGTGGAAATTGCTTTCCCCACTGTCCAGATTAAATACTGCAGGATGATTTTTTGTATGAGTAAACATCCTTGCAATAACAATCAGACTGATAATGACTTAAAAAGAGGAACGGGATCTACATTTTTGTTTTCTTCTTCTTGTATGGACTATTTCTGGATACAGAACCTTCAGGTAACATGTTGACTGTCCATAAAATGCATTTTAGCATCTTCCTCCTGTTGTGGGGATGGGTTTTATCCACTGAATGCAGAGCCCACCGACAAGGAAAAGAAATACATGAGGTATACAAAAAAGGCAGGTGAGTCTCATTTTTTTTATATTTAAATAGCTACAGTCTGGATAAATGTAATGTTTCAGGTGAAGATATAATGACTAAAAGATAATTAGAGTTTGCATTTGCAGATCATGATCTCTCAGTCAAAAATATTTTCTGTTGCTTTTTTTGCCAATGAATAAGTTTTAATGCATTTTCTACAGTAAAAATCGTTGCTCCCTCCCAAAAAATGGGTTTGTGAGGTATTTCAGAGTTTGAAAGGGTGCAAAAAAAGAAGCATTTGCTTATATTTATTGTGGATTAAAATGTGGTAGAGTACCTACATGAAACTTGAGAGGGAATTTAGTCTATGAGAATTGTTGAATTCATTGGAGATTAGATTGACTTGAGATCTCAAATGAAAATATTTAGAAGTTATTTTATTATTCCCATACCATTTGTTTTATAGAACTTTTGAGAGGGAAAAAATCAAGTATCTTTGCAAACTTCAAGAATATGGTCAGTTAGCAGAGGAAACAGAGCATTTAGTGTATTGATTTAAGATATTGAAAATTATTTAAAATATTGTCTATTCTTCTCTCTCTCTCTCTCTCTCTCTCTCTCTCACGAAAAGACTATGTGACATTTTGCTCCCACTATCTTGTAGACAGCCATTTTAGGAGGTTTTGAGTTGAGGAAGCTTTTTTTGCTAAAGCTCAGTTCTGATTACTTATATTCTATTTGGGAAATGTTTGGAACTTTTGTATGAGGATTTTTATACTTAGGCATATGATAAGGTACATCTAGAGGTAAAATCCTTTGGGTTTCTTTTGGAGAATATAGCTGACACATCTAGTTTTCTGTTAAATGTTGTGTACTTGTTCTTGTGACAGACTGAACCTATGTTGTATCTGCTTTGCTGTACCGATGCTGTACTCTTTCTGTTCTGTAATGACTCCGTATCACCATCAATACCTTGAAGTGTATGGGGATAGGAATGCAGGAATGTCACAGTCCTGAGGAATTCAAACCACTGCTGTTAGCCTTCAGGAAAGGTGACCGAGAGGTGGAAGGGATGGAAAGTGCAGTGCCTTTTTGTCTTCCCCTAGCCCCTTGTAGCAAGTCAGGGCTACGTTACAGAGTGACTGCGACTCTGTCCCAGTTGGCACTTGGGGGTCCATGAGCCATTTTATACATAGGAAATGGCTTTAGTAGTGACACCACCTTTGTGGAGGTGTAACTGGGAAGGTGGATGGGGTGGCTCTGTTCGTGATCAGCCCCTGGGGGATGTGTTACCAGAGACAGTATGGATAAAAGACAGCCACGAAACCTCTGTTTTTGCTGAGGCTTAGTGACAGTGGCAGCAGGGCTGATATGCTGGCTGTAGCAAAATAAAGGGATGAGAAGCAAGGTACCACCATTTAGGCTGAAAAGCATCCAGCAGAGAGGAGTGTGTACACACAGCTGTGCTCTTGTTTAACATCTTTAACGAAAACTCCCACTGCACCAAACGCTTAACAGTGTCAGTGCAATTAAGTGACAATGTAACATATCACAGCAGCAGAGTTAAAAATATGTGAAAATGGAAAAGAAATACCTATTGAGTTCGTGTAGGAACAACCTCTTCAGCCGTGCTTTGTATATACAGTGTGGTTGTGCCGGGACGAGCCTGTCGGGAAGCCCCAAGGTGTGGCAGCTCTGAGAAGTTCTGCTCACCGCCCTCCCAACAGGACCATGCTGGCCTGGGAGGTCATTTCTGGCCTATTTCTGCTGCAGTAGAGCAGTACTGATGCTAAGGAGGGCTGATGGGGAGAGAGGAGCAAAGCTGGCATGTGTCTGTAAGGTTGTCCATCAGCAGTGTGGTGCCCAGCACAGTGCTCGCTTTCCCCTGCGATGGGCTGGGCTGTGAGAGACCAATGGTTTTAATGGCCTTATAATTTGTAAAGACAAAAAGGATGATTATGGTCATCCATCTGATTTCCTGCTAAGCACAAACAACAAAGCCTTCTGTATGAATTGTACACTGAACCTCTAATTTATGTTAATTACCTTCAGTGTCAAATAAACTCAGAACAGGATTGTGACTAGTTTGGCTTCCATGCATTTGGTCCTGTTCTGTGCTAGCCTGTCTCTTCTCCATCCATGTCTTTGCAGGTGGATCAAGCCCCCTTTTCATGTCTGCTTAGATACATTTAGAAGATTAATCTCTTTATATTTCCCAGTGTAGCATCTTTCCCAAGCCTTGACTTAGTCATTTGCTTGTTTTCCTCTGTCCCTTCACTGCTTTCTCAGGATTGACATCAGGACTGGGTGCAATATTTGTACAGTCCTCCTGTAGGTGCTGCGTACAGAGTTATTCACATTGACCTCCTGGGATCGTGGTCATGCTCTCCACTGCAGCCCTGAAGTGGAAGGTCACGTTTGCCCAACAGGATCGGGCATCTGTGTATGGCAGGGCATGTCATCTTAGAGGTACAGCCTTTTTGCTCTCATGTGTAGGTCCCTATACATTAAGATGCTGATCACGTAAGACAGTTTTGAAGTAGGCATGGTCCCCTTGCATTTCAATTAAAGTCAATGCCTGCTGTCATAGAATTAGATCCTGGAAGGACACAGAGGAAGGCAGGGTGCTATAGAACTTCAGAAAAAGCTTGCAGTGAAGATTGCTCCTGAACATTTTGTTATTGACTCTGTTTACCCTCCCTTCAACACTCAGCCCTGAATATCCATTATGCAGAAGAAGTTATAGCAAATGACTTTGTTACTCCTCCCTAGGCACTGTTATCTCTTGCTCCATACAGCTTGTGGTAAGGACCAGGTTGGAAATTCATCCCTTCACTGCAGCCTTTACATTCTGAAGGGAGCCTCGGTGGAGACTGAGGGGGGAAATCTATCTGGAGTGGGAAAGGCTGGCTCTGCACCACCACAGGATATTCAGGCTGGCTTGCTTTGCACCTATGGCCTCCCCAGCCCCCAGAGGCCCTTTCGGGGCACAAGACCATCCGCTTGCCCTACTGTCAGGGCTCTGTGCCAGCCACCGGTGTTGGCAGGCAGCACAGGCACCTGCTGCGGAGAGCTGCCACCTTGGGTGTGTTGCCAGCGTCCTGCCGTCCCTGACAGACCTTTCCAGCTCTGCTTCTGATTCTTATGGTGCAGCTGACAGGAAATACATAGGCTTTTTGGCTTGTTTCTTTGGATGGGGTGCTGTGCTGCAAGTGTTAGTTTCTTCCAAGGAGACTCACTTGCTCTGAACTCTGCTTTTAAATTAAAACTCACCATTTGCTCCGCAGTTTTCAGCCCCAGGGCTTGTCCTTTCATCCGAATAAATCCAGCTGAGCCCACAGCCTTTGCATTCTTGCTGATGTGGTGGATGGGGTGGATTGGGCCCACAGGGTCAGACACTTTCTCTGTCACAATTTTTGGCACAGCAGGTCCCCCAAGGCAGCCATTCTAGCATGAGACACAACACCCCTGAAAAAGGGTGAGCAGACAGGTATGGTTTTCCACATGAGAGCTCATGCATGCACAACAGTCTTTTGGGGACTGGGTTTGTGCAACAGGAATTTTGCAAAAGGTCCCAAATAATCCCTTAAATAAAGCTGATGAGGCTTTGGGACACAATGCGAAGTGTGACAAGAAAATGGCAAATAAGTGTAGGTCAAAGCATGCATACAGTCACAGTGAAAGCAGCAAAGTAGAAAGCTTTATTGCAGGACTTCTTACAGAGCACTCCAATATTGTAATTCACTGTAAAAATGTCTGTGTGCCAGTCAAAGACTCAAATACTTATTTTTGTTAATCTCCAGGACAAATCACCTCAAAGGAATTTCACTTCAAAGAGCAGCAATATAAAAATAAAACCTTTCTCACCTTGCAGACCTGTTTGCAGTCAGCCATCCCGCAGGGTTTGCAAAGCTTTTTACTCCTGTTAAATCCACAGTGCCAGAAGTCCTACAGGAAGGAGCTGAGATCTGAAGCACCAGCAAGAGGGCTGTCTGCTGCTTTCCCAACTGCTCAGGCTCTTGGAAAGCCACCAGGCTGCATGAGGGCTACTAGAAGGATATGAGAAGCATCGCTAAAGGTCACAACATCGTTATGCCAACAAAAGGGCCAAAGCCTGTGTTGCTAATTAGACTTGCAGAATCTGTTAGAGAGGATGAGCGATAGGAAAAGAACTGGCCTGGAGCTGAGCCCAGGTTGTTCTGCCAAAGCTAACTGCTGGGGGAAAAAATCTCTTTTAACACTGAAATATCTCTGGACAGCATTATGACTACCTTTCAGACAAACAACTTTCAGTAGAAAAGATTTCACTGTATGAAATTGTGTAGAGATTTCACAAAAATGATCTATGAATCATGTTGGTTTAATCTTAGCTAAGAGACTCACTTCATGTTTTTAGTCATGTCCCTACCATTTCCCGGCTGTGTTATGGTCATTTAGCCTTATTCTGTTCCCCAAATAGCAGCTCATTTTCTGCTTGTCTAGAGCTCCTGTCCACGTTTCTGTCAGTAACAGCTATCTTTTACAGCAGTTGAATGACATCCTCTACAATAAGAGGCTTGTTATCACAGGGTCTCTCTCATGGCCAAAGATCTTTCTCTTATATGACATTTTCTGATGTTACTGCAATTAGCGTCACTCATTTCTAAGTGATGGGAGCCTCTCTGCATCATTATGGCCATGGTTCCTTCCCAGTCCTTTCTCAAAGGCTCAGCATCATACTAAACATGGAATCATTGAATCATTTAGTTGGAAAAGACCTTTAAGATCATTGAGTCCAACCGCTAACCTGGCACTGCCCAGTCCACCACTAAACCATGTCCCTAAGCACCACATCTATACATCCTTAAACGCCTCCAGGGATGGCGATTCCACCAGCCTCTCAGGCAGCCTGCTCCAGTGCTTCAACAGCTTTTCAGTGAAGAAGTTTTTCCTAATATCCAATCTAAAGCTCTTGTCCTGTTTCTTGTTATTTGGCAGAAGAGACCGACCCCCACCTGCCTACAACCTCCTTTCAGGCAGCTGTAGAGAGCGGTAAGGTCTCCCCTCAGCCTCCTTCCCTCCAGGCTAAACACCCCCAGTTCCCTCAGCTGCTGCTCATCAGACTTGTGCTCCAGACCCTTCCCCAGCTCCGTTGCCCTATTTCACAACACTCTTTTGCAACATTTACAACACTAAACTCACTTCCCTTGCTTTTGTTGAATTTGGGTAGGACTTGGATATTGTCAGCTCCTCCATACCTCAGCCACGCTGTGTGCAAGAGGTCTGCACACTGCAAATCTCATGTGGCTATCCTGGTACCCGCACTGAGGCTGCCTCTTACACGTAGGGCAGCTCCTACCTTCTTGCCCTCCTAATGCTTTCTCTGGCCTTATAAATTCATCCCTAGCAGGCATTCTTCCTTTACTTCCCAGCAATCCTTAAGCCATTCTCTTGTCCTAGAGTTTTGCTTTTGTGTCTTATCTTCAGGATTGATCCTGAAAGCATTTATTTGCGTGAACAAAGCTTACTAATGCAAGCTGTCTTTAGATCAGATCTTCAGAGTGCACAATAAGCCTGTAAAAAGCCTGTTGAAAGCATTGCCTATAGGAGCACATTATCAGTACCGAGCCAGATCCAGTGGCGCACTGAGCACCCACAGCTCCCGAGGCACTGTTTTTTAGGATCAGCAGTTTGTGTTGTGGCTTGACACCATTTGCACCAGCAATGTGACAAGCACGAGAGCAACAAGAGGCCCAGTATGGACTTCAGGCCGATGCAACTGGAGTCTCTCCATCTCCCCTGCTGGTATATTGCCATTCCCTTTCCTCCGTTTGCCTCCATCTCCTTCACTCCTTTCCCCGCTTCATGGTTCCTCCTTCTCTGTTTTTTGGCCCTGGCTTCCTCTGCCCTTCTCTTCACTTGCCTCATTTAGGTATCCCTAGGCACATCTCCTGTCCCTGTCACACAAGCTCTGCCAAGTTTTCTGCTGTTGCTTTCAACTTTGTATTATTCTGTAAGTTCCTTCTCCACTCCAGCAGCTGTTGCTGCTGCCTGTTTTAGCTCTTTTTCCCCTTTCCAGAAATCCTTTTCTTCTGTCCAACAGTGCTCATCTTCTTTATCCTATTGTTACCGAAACCTCGGAATGAAGAACTTACTGACACCAATGTGATGCAGATAAGCAGACACTTCTTTATTAACGGCTGGGTGCGTGAGTGAGTCCTCTCACGATCAACGCACACCAAGCTTCAAAATCATACACCATATATAGAACTTAGTCATGCATATTCATTAAGTATTCATGAATAATCACAATATTTCCCCATAATCATTAACATACCTTCCTCCCAAATCCGATTCAGCGCAGTAAAGGTTGGAAAAGTCTAGAAATGGGTCTAGGGTACGATTTGGGTAGGTGGTATATGAGTCGATCTCCCCCTGCCAGAATTACCTTTTACTAAAGTTCATGGTTTCTTGGCAGATAACTACAAGTTGTTCCAGTCGACTCTCCCCAGTTCCCATTAATTCCATATTCTGACATTTCAATACACTTTCTACATACAGAAGACTAGTCAACTACAAAGAAATCCTCTCCCCAGTTCCCATTAATTTTACATTCTGACATTTCAATGCATTCTCCTAGTCTACCTGTAAATACTGCATCCAATTATTTTGAATCTTAAGTCTGTTATCTAGGTTATAATCATTCCTACTAGGTGATTCTGACCTATTCTTCTGGCCTTGGTACAGGGCTGTACAGAGGATTTCATAGCAGCTTTTGTTGTGCAACTACTAGTTTCATTAAAATATATTTCTTGTTCCTCTATATTTCTATTAAAATTATTTTATAAAATCAAATAAAGTTAATTAATTCTAACTTATCAGCAGATCTGTAACACTATTATACATTAACTTATTTTTGATTATTGCTTTGCTATTTCTCTCATTTGCCTTTCCATCCCTGTTGTTCTTTCAAGTAACTTCAATCCTGCATGACAACTTTTCTTGGAAATCTTGTTTTTTCTCACAACCCAGCCAAAAGTGTCCTCTCTCTGCTTATCGTTGCAAATAACAATGCTTTGAAAATTATATTTTCTACTTTTGTCATCATCATCAGCCTCCTTTTATCCTTTCTGGAACTTATTTTGGGGCTACACTTCGCACAGCTTCACATCTCAAATGCTCCTGCTGGTCTTTCTTCTCAAAACTGCCCAGTCACCTCCCAAACTCACTTGTGTTTTTAGCTGTCACAGCTTTCAATGAAAGTGAATTTCACAGCATGATGACACGCTGTATCTGTGTGCTTCCTTTCACGTTTCTTCTGGTTATGTGTTGTGGAAACTGTTGAGCAACAAATTCCTGTTCACCTTCATCACGTCACTCCTGATTTTGTATCATTGCACTGTATCGCTTGGCTGTTGTCCCTTTTCCCACCGAGAGTGCCCTGCTCAGGCTGCCTGGAAGCCCTCCCCACCTCTGAGCTCTCTCTCTCCTCTTGCTCTGCTGTTTTTCCCAACTATGGGCATTGGATATGTCAGATGTGGACGTGCCTTGGTGTTACTAATAATGCTGCAATGCTTACTGTTTGGTTTGCTGTTCCATTCCCAATAACGCCAAACCTCCTGGTTGTCTTTTTGAGCACTGTGGAGCATTAAGCTGGTGTTTACCAAGAAATAGCCACAACGGTACTGAGGCCTGCTTCCTAAGCAGTAACAGTTGATTTGAGGGCGACCACGATCTTAACATTGTTTCTGAAAGTACAGTGGAAAAATTTTAAAATACAAAGTACAAAACAATGCACATTTTTCTGAATTCACTAACACTGTATTTTTTCTGAAGTCACTTGGCATCATGAGATTCTGCTGTAATTCTTCAAGCTGCATAATTCTGATTTTGACTACCTTGAATGCTTACATATCCTCAGTAAATATTGTTGCCAGTAATTATGCTTTTCTCCAAAGTTATTTATAAAGCTATTGAATAACAGTGATACCATCACAGATTTCCATGGGGCTATGCTGAAAACCTTTCTTCACAGTGAAAACTCTCCATTTTTCCTCTGTTTCTTGTTTTGTAACAATTCACATGTGGGGAACTTCTTTCTGACTGGCTGATTTCCTTACAAGTCTCTGGAAAGGACCTGTCAACACCTTGTAGAAACTGAGGTACACTGTGCTATCTTGGTCACCGTCATCTAGAAGGTCATTAACTTTTTAGAAAAGCCTATTATATTTACAGTGCGTAACATCCCTCAAGAAAAGTCAAAATGCCTCTCACTCTTCTTCAGCATATGCTTCATTTATCTGGTGTCTACTATTGGTGTTTTTTACTGTCTTTGTAGCTAATTTGTCTGGTGGAGCAGTCTGTAGCTTCTCAGAGTCCACTTGGAGCTCTTTCTCCAAAGAAGTGTGATACCAAGTGTTACTCCTGTGACACCAGGGACAATTTAAATACTGCTTCGACAGTTTCTTGCTCAGCTTTCTTCCAGGTAGAAACCTGATGACTTGTTACCATTCAGGTCATTTACTTTAAATCTGTTTCTGGTCCTGTGTCAGTATGAGTATTGCTTAACATTGCCCCGACAGCAGAATTCTAACAATTCTGTATTTTTGTAGTGCGAATTCCTTATTTATTGATGGTTTTGATTTCCCTTATAAAGGCAAAGTACTTTCATTGCTGTAAGTAACAAACTAAGACAAGTGTAGTATCGATAATTAGCTAGTTATTCCCCATTCTGCATTTGTGCAATTATTTCTCTGTACTCCATGCAGTTCTTTATGTTCTCTTTTACTGAAATTCATCTTATTGACATCAGACCTTTTCTCCAATGTGCTGAGGCTGCTTTGAATTCTGATCCTAGACCCCAAAATATCTCTCTTTCAAGCATGCTGTCATGCATTAGTTTTATAGTTCTGTCATTTGCATAATTGTTGAAAAAATTGACTAGTAGTTTCCAGGATGAAATCTCTGAGATGTCATTTAATGTCTCTCGACAGCAAACTAGTGGCAGTTACTCTAATCATGGTTTTTCAACCATGCGCCAAGTCACATTTTCATCTCAATCGTATGTCCCTAGTTTAGTAATGAAATATTTAGAACCTCATTCAAATCTACTTTTACTCCTGCTTACGCTAAGGCAGCCAGTTACACCATCAGAAAGGACGTTAGACTGGTTTGACGTCAGTTATTGCAAAGATTCACATTGAATGAACTTTATAATCTCATTATCTTGGGTTGGTGGGGGTGGAGCGCAGACAAATGGATCACGAGTTTGTCCCAGTTTCTTTCCAAATGTCAAAACTCCAGCATCCCTCTTTTGTCCCCTGCTTAAAACCAGGTTTCCTGTTCACCCTCGCCCTCTCCCAGAGGCATCACCCATGTGTGAGGGGTCCTCAGAGGTACCTGCTTACAGCTCAGAAACTGTGACAGCTGGTATTCCCGGTGCTCCTGAGGGAGTGCCGTCAGCCTCTGTTGACTTAAATACCTCTGATTTATTTAAATATTCCTTAACATGCTCTTCCCTGATCTGCACTGCGCTGACATCTGCTTACAAGTCAACTTTTCTTTGAAGAGTGCAGCAGACATTAAACCTTTCAGCACGTTCTGTGTTGGCCCATTAGTTGCTCCCCTTCCCTTCATCCATTTCTCTTTTTCACTTAGCTGAGCCCTGGCGCCGTGCCTGCCTCCTCAGCTGGCACAAGTGACCTCAGCCACGTTCCTCCTGCTCACTCTGACCCTCCTTTCAACGTGTATAACACAAAACCCAACAAACACACATCTGCTGGATGCAATGTCTGCCACATAAGGGTACTGTCGTTTTTGCCAGATCAGGCACAGTGCCAAGACCCCAGGTGGCACGACATTTCTGTGAATAATCAATATGTGTACATTTGTTTCATTTTTTGTTTTTTGCCAGTGTTTATGTCCAGGCAAAGAACAAAGGAAGTGCAAAAGTTAAAGGCTGTATATATATGTGTCTCCTGCCTCTGTCTATTTTGCATTCTGAGACTGATCTATATTCATGTAATACTGGATTAAAATGGGGTTCTCATTGAATTTTCTGTATTGCTCAAAAATAAGATGTAGAAGAACTCTGAATCCCACTGTATCTCAGACTTTGTGATGTAAACATAAAAAATAGCACTCTTTCCCCATTTCTTTTCACCGATTTAACCACCCATAATAGCAATGGGTCACCTTTCTTTAAACCTACCACTCACAATTACAAGCAAACAAGATCTTGCCAAATGCCAAGACAAAATACATTTAATGATTAATTTTCCTCAGGTTTTAGTGGCTTGTTTACAGCTCATAACTTTGTAACTCTGCCAGTTTGAGTACAAATTAGTGGGTTTCTATCCTACATTATCCCTGGGAATTAGCATAGCGTCTCCTACAGCGCGTGTCACAGGATAAGAGCAGCTTCCTCCTGTTGCAAGTTTGCTCTCTCCTTCCTCAGGTGCTGGGTGGGTTTCCCCCGTTTAGCTGCCTCACTTTTCATCCACTCACAAAGCACTTCTCTGGGCTCTGGGCTGCCTCTCGGTCTTCACCCAGACCTGCCGCACCGCCTGTCCGCCAGCACCTCCTGCTTGCTGAGGAGATCTTCCCAGTTTATGTGCAAGTCAAAGGCACGTTATGAGGGAACTTTCTGTCACGCCCTGCCCCCAAACCTTTCCTTCCTTTGGGACACAGCGTGGGGGGTTCTTCAGCCCAGCAAGTCTCATGCATCCCCGGGACTGGGCAGCATCTCTGTCCTGCACCGCTCTGCGGTGAGGGGACACCCCAGCTCATGCAGAACTGTCCCAAGTGTCCGTGCCCCACAGTGATGAGACACTGTTTGAGCCTAGTGTCTCCTCTCTGCTCCTTCTGACATGTTGCCCTCTGGCCTTACCCCATGTCACCCTCCCTCCCTATCTCTGCCTATCCAGCCTTTCTCCTCAGTCTCACCCCATGCACAGGCTCTGTTGCAGATCCAAGCTCCTTTTGCCTCTGCCCCACTTTTTCTCTGCAGAAACCTTCCGTATGTTTGTGCATGCAGTCCCCAGCCCCTTCCCACCTCTCCCTCATTCCCTGACCCAGCACCCTCCACCGAGTTTCTGCCTTTAACACGGTGCTGATGTGGTATGAACCCAAGTCACTAACTGGTCATAAAACAGAGGGAGAAACAAAAACTAGTCAAATATTTAGGCGCAGGTCTTTAATAAGGCCTTTATGCTTCCCACAGCTCTTTAGTAGTACCAATATACCTTTGCCATTCCTGTGTGTCCCCCTGCCAGGGCCTTGTCCCCCGCGCGGAGTTAAGCTGCCTCTGCTGTTCTCTCCTGGTCCTTCTGCCCCGGGCAGTGTTTTGTCAGGGATTTGTCCAGCCATAATGTTTTATGGGCAGGCGGAGGAGAGCGTGGCTGCTGCCATTGCCCTGACTGCACGCAGGCTGTGCAGCACAGTGGCTGCGGGACGGGAGGCTGCCCACCACTGTCCACCCATGAACAGGGAGCCCGGAGCCAAGTGCCATGGCGTGGCTGGCAGCGATGAGGGAGTTTTCGTCACTTACATTACTTTTCATTTAAAAGTCCTGCTGAAAACTGGCCGGACAAGCTCCACACCTCCCTTGGCTTGCGTCAGTGGTAGGAGAGGCTGTGGATCAGCTGCACAGCAGCGCAGCGTGAGCTGCAGAGCTCGTATCTGACAAAATTAAGCATGTGGCGATTTCAGAGGGTAAGCGGGGAGAGTCCACAGTCTCTGCCTGCACTGGAGAAGGGGTGGAGGCATCACCCAGGCATGAGATAAGCAGAGAGTAAACGGGCACCCCGGGTGTCTCTGCCCCAGGTGCTGGCTGGCAGCTTCCCGGGGCAGCAGGCACCTCTGCTCAGGGCAGGAGGTTTGGGGTGACTTGCAGCCACGGCCCCTGGCCAAAATGTTCGTGATGATGCAAGTAACCCAAGGGACAGAGATTATGCCACAGCAGCATCTCAACAGTGTTTCCTGAGACAGGATCTGTTCTGACATCTCTTCTCTGATCTGCCATCCTCTTTGCCGACCTGATACCATAAGGGATGGAGAGAACAGACTGTTCCAGAACTTCATGAAATCTGATAATAGTAATGTTAGTGTTAGCCTAGTCTGCTAAATCCACCAGCACTGTTCCTTGAGGATGTCACCCTTTGGACCCAGGAAAGACTGTGTGAATCTGGCTCCATTACTTCAGCAACTTACTTCCACTTTTCTCTTGAGGAAAATATATCAAATCTTGCTTTTTCCTGAAGAACCGAAACTGTGTCTTGATTTAACACCTCAAGGAAGAAATGCTCTCAGATCCTAATGAGATTTTCCTAATAAAAATGTAAAATAGGTCACTCTAGTACAGATGTATTGCCTCCTGTAGAGAAAAAAAAGGTGTAATTTATAGGTGGGGAAATGTATGCTGCATAAGTAATTACAAACTAAAATACTAAGCTGGGGAGTGACTTCTCTCGCATTTCTTGTAGTTGTTTCCAAAAGCTCTTCTTTCAAAGATGAAGAACTGGATGTTCTGGTACACTGTGCAAGTGTAAGCCTGGCATTCCTCTGGCACACATCCTGTGAAGCTGTGCATTTGGAAATGCCTGCTGGGACCTTCAGATGTCATGGCTGGACTGTCACTTCTGAAATCAGACATGGTTATCCTTAGCCTTGCAACCCTTTTTCCTGTGTCAGAGGGACTGTAAGAGCCATAGTAATAAACCTCAGGCTTTTAAAAAAGGAGTAACTACTTTTTGCTTTGTGTCTGTAGCCATAGTGATGAAAATCTGGTTTGGGTGAATATTTTTTCCCCCAGCTACCCTAAGCTTCAGTTGCCTCATTCCCCCTGGACCCAGCAAGCCTGAGATTTTGGGGCAGAGGCATCTCATGATCCCTTGAAGCTGTGGGAGAATGTCGGGAAATAATGATGACTTTGGAGAGGTTGCATCACCCCAGCTGCCATCAGGAGCCTGAGAGCTACTCCAGCAATGCACAGGGAGCACTGTGAATAAATGTTACTCTGCTTCAGTTGTTGCTTTTTCATAAAGCATCTCAGTGAGCTTCATGAGCCATGAAATGCCTTTTGGCACTGTAATTGTTAGGAGATAAATATGGACATGGGGGGAGGAGGGGGGGAAGCTTGTTCATTATTCAGTGTATTTTACCTCAGGAGTTATTGGTTAGTTCTAAAGACAGCCTGTCACCCCAGCAAAGACAGGAGCAATACTGTCACACTGTGTTGGCTGCGGTGACAAACAGTTGTGCTGAGCGATCTGTGAGCAATGTCTGGACGGAATCTCCGAGTGCGGCTGTCTGCCACAAATGCTCAGGGACAGCAGACGTGCGAGGGGAATCCGTATTAGCTTGCCATTGATTCGCAGCCAGAACGGGCAGGCTAATGGGGTCCTGTGATGGAGCTGCCATCGATCACTTACCCAGCAGAGCATTCCTCGGGAACCAGACCAGAAAAGCTATTTATTGAGTAGAAAGAAATGGGGCTTCAAATCGCAGTAGCTGGGGAATGATTTGCAACAGGTAAAACTGTTTGGCTGCCACAGGAGGAGGCAGGAAAGCGGAGGAGGCTCGGTAATCTCAGAGCTGTGATAATGGGAATGGGACTGGCAAAAAGAAGTGAAGGAGTTGAACCAAAGCACAAATGAACACAGCCCCCTGCGGTGGCTGGGGCATGGGGGACATTTTATGTCAGTATGTGACAAGGAAATGAAGTTTAATTTAGAGGCAGCAGGGAACCACCTGGAAGAAATAAAATGAGCTATGCTGTGTTGCTGGGTGCAGAGGATAGGGAGAATTTGGCCATGAATCCTTGATGGCCGTGCCTTGAAGGTCCCCTCAACAGACACGATAGGGCCAGGGTCAACATGACGTATTAGATAAGCTCTACAAAGAGAAATGAAAATTAGAAATTGCAAGAACACGATCTGCTTCATCCATGTTTGAATACCAGCTCCTGTACAGCCAAGAGTTTACCAGGGCACTTTAAAGTCACGGAAGTCTGTCAGCTTGTCATCAGAATCTGCTTACCCCCAAAACATGTGAAATTACCTCCTGACAGCCAGCAGATGAGAAGCAGGCAGCAGAGCAACCTGTCAGCGGCAGCCCAAGGGCATATTGACAAGGCAGAAGCCTCTACAAAGCGCATTTTGCATTTGCAAGTGCATTTTGATACATGACACCCACGTCCAAGCAATGCCAAAGAAGCTGCTCCTTGTAATAGCGATGTGCTGCATGGCCCAAGGCTCCCCCAAACACTGGTCTGCCTGTGGGCTTAATCCCAGACTTAGCAGATGCTGGAAAAAACCCCAATCCCGCTCAGCCAAGGCTTCGCTTCAGGGCGAGCCAGCGATACAGCCTAGTGTGCCCACCCCTCGTCTGGGTGCTGCAGAGGTGGTCCGCTTCTCGGCGGCAGCAAAAAGATGAATGTCCCTCCAATGCCATCAGCTTTCAGCGAGCTCCCAGTCCAGGGAGAAACCACCCTGCAAGGCCTGGGGTTCGGCCGCTGCTCACCGAAGGGGCAATGGTGCTCAGGTGGTGACACTTGTCATTGCAAAAGGAGTTTTGCCACTGTAAATCTCTACAGAGGGATTGGAAATGTATGCTAATGGGCTAAAAGCTTCATTAGTAGAGTTGATTAGAATTAGTGTTTATTACAGAGGGAAGCTAATTGTTGTAACTTTTAATTAAAAATGAGAAGTGTCAAATGTTTAAAATGTTACTTTTGCTCAAGCTAGCACTTATGTTGCTAAAAGCAATGTTTTTGCCTTTAATGATAAAATAAAACATTGGCTGATCATGAGAGGAGCTTTCTTGACAGCCAGCTGGGAGACAGTATGAAACTAAAACCAACTATTTCCATACTTTTTTACTTTTTTCCCCCACTGGAATACTTTGAAAAGATTTTCTTCCTATGAAAACAGCCGGCTGCCTGCGGTGCGTAGCTGTGATGGCCGCGCTCCTCGCTGGCAGGGGAGCCCACCCAGCCCCTGCCGTGCAGACCCCTCCAGAGCCCCCGAGGCGCCGGCCATGGTGGCAGGAGGAGGGGGGCGAGCCGCCCGCCCGCGTCCCTTGCCAGGCACTCCAAACCAGCGGCGTCCCACCTCACAAGGGTCACCGCTCCCCTTTTCCCCTGTCTGGCTGCGAGCCCCTGGCACCCCCCGTCCGCACCCTCCGCCATGCCCAGCCTGACACCGCCCTTTGGTGAAAAGGTAAGAAAAAAAGGGTAAGGGCCGCTTCACGCGTGGCAGAAGGTATCGCCGCGGGGATCAGTGCTTCCCACCCGATGTCCTCACCCACCCACCCGTAACTGCCCGCCTCAGCTCTCCCTTTTCCTGTCCTTTCCATGCAGCCGGCCCCAGCGGCAGCGGCGGGAGGCCCACGGCGAGGCACACAAGCAGGGCAGGTAGGTGAAACCCTCCGGCGGCTGCTGCCGGCCCAGCTCCACTGGCCGCACACCCGTGGCCGGGCTGTGGCTGTGGCACGGGAAGGGGACACCACTTGAGCATGCCAGTGGTGTTTAGGAAGGAGTCTTGCCGCTAGCAGTATGCAGTGGGCCCCAGAGGAAGCCATCATGGGGGTGAGGTGTGATGCCGTGGCCGTTCGCCACAGCCCCTTGGGCTTCGCGTCGCGCTGCTGCGTGGTTTGTGCTGCTCGGTGCTGCATGAGCGGGCGCCTTCCCTCCAAACATCCCCACTGCAGAGCTGAGCCCCGCTCCACAGGCTCTCCATCACGCTGCTCATTCTTCCCCCTGCCACTCCAGGGAGAAAGCACCTTTCTGAGCATGGCCAAGCCTGCTCACAAGTGCTGAAGGCTTTGCCAGCAACCTGCTAATATCGTTCCCCCATCTCAGCCAGGTATAAATCTTCCCCAGCGCACGGTCACAATGCCACAAGTCTTTCGGAGGCTGAATTAAACTTAAAGCAGAAGCAGGAACCACCTTCTAAAATGCCTGAGGGATAATTCATGACTAGAACTCACTGATGGAGGTAAACAACTTGCCTCTCCTACAAATTATTAAACTGAGACCGATTATCTTCCTAAGATGCTCCATAGTCCAGATAAAGCTCTGCATTTGAGAGAGGAGTCACTGACAGCACTGCTGGCCTCTTAAGATTGTTGTATTGGCTTCTGTTCTACAACTGCCCACCAGTCTGTGAGAAGTACAGCACGGCTAAGCAGTCATATTTACGATGAGCTTTATCTCGGGAATATATTTCCCACCAAGTTTCTTTGTTGTCCTGTTTGCCTTTAATCTGTTTCTGTCTTGTGCTTTGGATATTCGGAACAAGTGCCTCTCCGAGCATGCCATCTTTTCTCAAACTAAGAACCAGCAAAACCTTTCCTCCTGTTTTTGAGCCTTTCTGCCGCCCGAGCGGCTGGCATGCAGCTGGCTCTGAGGGTGGCAAGGCTTCACTTACACAAAGGAGCAACCAAGGAGCTGCTGTCACCACCATCCCTGTCAAAGCACTGGGGTGCTGAGCAGCATTTGGCACCTTGGATGTGGAGAGGGAGCAAAGCATCCTCTGCCCAGGATTTGGTGCAACTCCAACGGCTTCTGAAATGACCTTTCCAGGCTCTTTAATGCTCAGAGACCTCCCAGGTCTTTAACGCTCCTTTTTATCCCTGTTAGAAATCTGGGGCAGAAGCTAATCATTTTATCCCAAGTTAGGAGCCGGCCTGCCTCCTGGCCTGGTTCCCAGCCTGTCTCCATTTTGTTCCTGGGCGACAGCCAGTGGCTTATTTGATATATTGTTTCCCTAATTCATGGCCTCCTGCCCCATGGTAACTCAATGTCAGAAATGCCTCCCCCTGTTTCCATTTCTCCACGTACCCCCCCACACGATTCCTCCAGCTCACACTTTTGAATTATTACCTCCAAACTGCTATAAACAGAGGTAATTTTACAGGGATGAAAAGTCGCCAAAGAAGTGTTTTCTCAGTGCCAGAATTATCACAGGTGCCTAAGCTGTATGTTGAGTGCAGGAATCATTGTTTAATGACATGCTGCCAGCCACTGCAAGCAGTCACATCGTTACAGTCTAAGGGGCAAATGGTCTAAGGGGTAACGGAGCGAAGCGGGCGCGTACTTGTCACCGGCACTGCTCAGGGCTCATAGCTGTGCTTCTGTCCTCCTGCTAGCCCAATCCTAAAACGAAGCCCTGACATCACCAAATCTCCCCTGACGAAGTCAGAGCAGCTGCTGCGAATAGATGACCATGACTTCAGCATGAGACCAAGTTTTGGAGGTATGAAACGTGCCCAGTTGTCACTGCTCCTGTTTTATACTGTCACTCCTTTATACTGTAACGTACTCAGGTGAACAGGCATTGTGAACACTGACAAGCAGAGCCTTTTCTGTCTCTAATTTTTGTCATTTTGTGTTGTGAATTCATTACATGCTTGGGGGGTTAAGGGTGCAGTGAAATAGCCTTCCTCTGATGAGTGAACAGTGTAGTCGAAGGCATGGAAAGGAGAATACTGGCAATGGAATATTCCTGGTATTCAGCAGCACTTCTAATAAAAATCTGCAAATACACCTTATGTTTATTCTCGGATGATGGGGAAATTCTAAGATTTCATCTTACTATGGTGATGTGCGTGTGTAATCACATCATGTAACACGCTTACTGACCTGGCCATTTAATGTATAACACAAAATATTTTGACTGTCGCGTGCTATTGCTTGCTCACAGTTTTGTGGCTGTGTGCTAGAGCAACTTAAGCTTTCAGGGAAATGGATGAAGGAGAACACATTTTCTTTCAGCCCATCGGATTAGAGAATGTTGTAATTTATCTACCCTTTGTGGCTGACAGATGGTCATTCAAATCCAGGATACCATTATATACTCTGATGAAAGAAGATTTTATTGCTAAATGCTCAATATACCAAATACCAGCATGTTCAATTAATTTAAAAAGGCTTCAGTTTCATAGCAGTCTGCTAATGTGAGCATCATTTGTCTTGACGGATCTTCTGTGCTGTAATTGCCAGAGGTATAAGAGGGGCTAGTCAGATCCTGGAGGAGGGAAAAAAGATCAAAATCCTTATTATGTGGGGTCACAGTCGGACCCTTCTCTCAGGAGCCGCAGGCTCAGTGGCACATGTCTGTGTCCTGCAACACATCCCTTCCCATCACCCTGCCTTTTCCACAGCCGAGCACTGAGCCATGTGAAAGTCAAATACACGGAGTAGCTCTTAGGGATGTTATTAGCCTCAGAGAGGTGCAGAAGTGAGGGAAAAATTTGGAGTAACTCTCCCACATTCCCATAGCTGAGCTGCCTCTGCTCTCCATGTGAATGGATGCTTTGCTGGGCATCCGTCTCACTAGCCCTGGACCCGAGCGCTAGAGCTAAAAGCAATTTAAATTGCTTTTAAATTTTGGAGGGATCCATGTAGGGTGACATAATAAAAAGAGAAGATCACTAATAGGTCGGTCTCATTGCTGATTTTGTTCACTGTTAGGAGGGGTTTGTTATTAATTCCAATAATTTCTACTTTCTGTTTACTGTTGTTTCTGTTTCAGACTGAGCATCTGTTTTTATCTCTAAGATACAAAAGCCAGAGGATTGCTTTGTCTCACCAAGTTCATGCTTTGTCAACTTTTAATTTTTTCCCCCCAGGCCCTGCAATTCCTGTCGGGGTGGATGTCCAAGTTGAAAGTTTGGACAGCATTTCTGAGGTGGACATGGTAAGAGTCACAGAAGGTCTAAAGTTAGGTGGCACCTCTGGAGACCATCTAGCCCAAACCCCTGCGGAAAGCAGGGCTGGCTGGAGCAGGCTGCCTGGGTTTGTGTCCGTAGGGTTTGAATACCTCCAGGAACAGACACCCCACAGCCAAGGAGGCAGATTCGGATTTGATCTGAATCTGCCAACAATTTCTTCTACTGACCTCATGCTACTATCTTCCCTTGAAGCAGAATCTGATATTTTCTTTTCTCTAGGGCAAAATGCTACAACACTGCCAAGACTGTCCCAAAGGATTCGGGTTTTTACATTTTCTAAAGAAGTGATAACGCATTTAAAAGCTCTGAGGAGACCAGCTGATGTGTTAGTTTTAAGGCACTTCGATGACAGAGTCTCTTTGGCCATGTTCTGAGGTGGTCAGGGGCCAGCTAGCTCCCAACCAGAAGCTATGTAGCCATCCTGAGAGCAACACTCATTCAGACTGGGAACTACTGCTCTTGACAGGACAGCCAGAATGAACTTGGAGGGGAGAAGTTTCTCCAGAACTTGCCTTTGCTGCATTAGCAGTTGTACCACCCCTGCTGTGTGCTGAGGACCAGCATAAGGCTCTGTTGGTTCTTCCTGTGACCTCGCAGTGATGCTGAAGGAGGATTTCAGAGGCACGCAGGACTAATGCTGGTTCTCTGCACAGGCTAAATTCATGAGTGAGTCTCTGTCTCTCTTTTCCTACCATATAATTGGTAATGTGAAAATGGTCAGTTTTCAAATGCTCTCAAAGTGGTGTAGGTTTTGATCTTGATTTTTGCTATAGGGGCTTTTTTTCATCACAAAACACTGCTGAAAGTAAGGTGTGATAATTTCTGCAGGAGATTTTCCATGGGAAGATTATACATGCATAGATGATACATAAACAACAGCCTGTGTAGGAGAGCAGGCGCACAGAAGGGAAACGAGAGATGGCCCTGAATGTACGTTGCAAGATATACACCAATTTTATCCACCCTTTCAAAATCCAGAGCTTGTCAGACCCACCTTGTTGGAGCATCCCCAGGCTCTTTGAGCAGCTCAGCTTTTGCTTTGGAAGAGAAAAAAAAGAATCATATCCCAATACAAAATACTTTTCAAAACGTTTTGCTCGTTCAACGAAAGTATCAAACATCTCTGAAGCTTTCACAGAAAGCCCCAACTTCTCGGTGATCCTAATTAACAGCCATAGGGTTAAAGAGTCTGTGCCCAGCCTCCTCCTATGTCGAAGTCAGGAACACGGCTGTGCCAGCCCGGGCTCTTCTCACTGCAGCTATTTCAGCTTTTGAGCAGGTGATGCAGCCAACCGACCGCTCGCAGGGTACAGCAGGGTTGCAGTGCTGAGGTACATCAGAGGGCACATTCTCCCCAGCCCCGGGGAGCCCTCCAGTTGTCACCCTGTCCCTGGTGCTCTTGGCACCCTGACCACCAGCCATGGGAACTCCAAGCTTTCGCTTCTCCTGGGATGGCCCCAGCCATTCTCGCTGATGAGAAAGCTTGTGAAGTTGGCTGGAAAGCCCCTGAAAAACTTTGGAACTTGAAAACAAAGGGAAAGAACTTAACATTGAGGATTTTGGCATTAAAATACAACAATTCCATTCATTTTTTAAGCAAGCTTTATGATTTTGAATGACTTCCCCTGGGTTTTGAATACTGCCCCTGCTCCTCATTTAACACAGTGCTGCAACACCCAGTTTCATGGGAAAAGCATTGTGTTGCCTTGGGTTAAAAAAGCATTCAGGGTCAATTTTTGCCTGTTTGCAAAATAATGATGGAGACGACTTTGTATTGTTGGAATTAATTATTTTTAATTCTTGCAGGGTTATAGAAAGACAGCCATGGCGCTTTGCAAGATTGTTGCTTGCTTTTTAAATGAAGAGAGATCAGTGACAGAGATATTCACTGTCTAATAAATTTAAGCTTGAGGGGTTAGATATATCAAACTTTTCCTCTTTTCTCCTACTTTCTATTTGCAAGAAAGTGGTAAAATAATAGAGGCCATTATAAATTTAGGATGTCACAAATCAGAATCTTGTTGTCTAATTAGTTAAAATTTTTATAAATACCTATTATGGGCCAATGACCCTGAAATTAACAGAGCTTTTGCAGGATGTGTGGGGCAGCTGTTTTACCTGGAGGAAAGATGGGAAGAAGGAAAAAACCAGATTGTTACCCAGGATTGCAAATTCATTCGCAGGCACAATGGGAGAGCTAATAGTGTCTCTGAGAAATGGACCAAAAGAAGAGGGAGATATTATATAGTTGTTGCTTGATGAATTTTTAGATGATGCATTGTAAAATATTGTGCCTCCCGGTTTAATAGTCTAAAAGTAGTATTAATAGATATTTCCTAATGAAAGCTGACAATATTTGATTTTTCCACAGCAACCATAAATGTAACTTTATGCAAAAAAGTGAGGCATTGACTTCTCACTGAAGAGCAAACATCTGTGAGTTTATTACTGTTTAAAGGACACATTAACACACAGGAGTCAATGTAAAAGGTTTCCCAGAACAATCTTCTTTAAATTTGAATACAGAGAAAAGATGTTAAAGAACACTATAGAACAGATCAAATGGAAAAGAACAAATTACATACATGGTCAGTGGCTTTGGGAGCTTCAGTTGGATGCAATAGAAAGCATTTCCAAGGATTATATTGGCCTCTAGTGTAATAATAACATGGGCTGCAACCAACAAATCACTTCTGAAAAAAGAATGCAGAAGCCCCCATATTTCAAAATGCTGGGAAAGTGTTGTGGAAAAAAAATTCAAGGGTTGAATAATTTCAAAAGAAACCACCCCAAACCCATCTGAGTTCCACTGCCCCAGATACCACGGCAGGCTGGTCAGTCTTAGAGATGTCCCTCAGTTTATGAGCAATATATTGTGCTGCACTCAAAGATGCCATGCTTATAAACACTTGTGTGTGAGCTTATCTTCATATGTGTGAAGGCTTCTTTGGAAATCAAGGCAAAGGCAAACCCAAGTGTACGGACCTCTGGGATCTGACTCCAAATACAACACAGCTCAAAGGGAAGGAACATGGCTTGGATCTAAGAGTACGATTGTGGTGAGAAAGAGTACAAACCCCCCCATTTTGGTCAAATATCAAATCAAAAAAATTTCAGTGGCCGTGCTGGAGCAAAAGGTTCCTCTGCAGCATGCTCTTCCAGCTGCTTGGGAGAAGGCAGCTGCCGGAGCAGCGTGGAGGGCAGCGCGGACAGCAAGTGTTTCTTCATGGATGGTTCCTGATGGGCAGCATCCAGAAACACATGGCGGGTTAGGTGGTCGGCAGCACCCTGTGCCTGCCGCTGCCTCGGCATGTCTGCCTTTTGGTCACTGGAATGGCCCGAAGACAGCACAATGCAACATTTGCATCCAGAGGTGGATTCGCCCCCTGGATGGCCTCTGATTTCTGAACCCAGTAAGTGGGTCTGCTCTGAGGAATAAACAAGCTGCAGCCAGTCGTTCCCTGCAGCTCAGGGAGCGGCTGTGCCTTCAGAATGGTGCTTCACAGCTCGTGGTTTGTCCCAGAGAGGAGAAATCACTGCTATGCCGATAAGGGGTAAGTGGTGACACAAGTGTGTTCGTTGCAGGACTTCACCATGACACTTTATCTGAGGCACTACTGGAAAGACGAGAGGCTGTCCTTCCCCAGCACCAACAACCAAAGCATGACATTTGACGGCAGGCTGGTGAAGAAGATCTGGGTCCCTGATATGTTCTTCGTCCACTCCAAGCGCTCCTTCATCCATGACACCACGACAGACAATGTCATGCTGCGGGTCCAGCCAGATGGGAAGGTCCTTTATAGCCTCAGGTAAAGCTGCATTCAGTCAGCGTGAGCTATTAGTGCAGTGAGAGGGAAAGCGGTTTGATTCCTGCATTGTGTTTTGGCATGACTGCATACTAAAAAATAAAATAGCAAAGAGAAACGTGCTGACCACGCACAGGCATCTGAGCCCCTGCGCAAATTCAGTAAGTGCCTGGCACAGGAAGCCAATTGCTCTGCCAGCGTTGCTGGTTCCACCAGCGTCCCGTCGCCCTGTGTGCCTGGTTAGCCCTGCTCCTGCTGTCGGGAAGCTGTGGCCAGATGTGGCAGTCCCCTGGGGCAGCTCACCGGGGACCAGCAGGCTGCCAGCCCCGCAGGGCACAGCTGAAGAGGCGAGGCACGATCTGAGGAAGAGGAGAATGTCTGGCAATAAACAGAAATCTAGGGCAGCTATAGCTAAAGACCTGTGGAGGTCTTTAAGGGCGTGTTAGACAGCAGCCTTAGGAGTGGCACAGGTAGAGATGGGCCTGCCACGAGGTGAGAAGATCAACTCCTCAGCGTGCCAGGGTGTTTTATGATTTTATGAAAGGAAGGCAAACAAAGAAATTCTTGATTCCCTGTGGGTTATCGGTTTGACAAGAATTTTCTTGTTCTCTGATATTTTTATCTTTACTGTTGATGGGAATTCACACCCTGAACAGTGTCTACCTTCTCATTATTAAAGCCTTTTCTTCACTCAACATATTAGACAAAGTTCAGGTGTTACTTAGGCCTTTCCAAAGTTGCTCAGGTCCATAGTACGATAAAAAAAGGACAATAAAATGACATAATGTTCACCTATAGCATGCGTGTCTATATACCTTTTCATTTAGCTGCATGACACCAATCATCTGTGTTGCAAGCATTTACAGTTGTCTAAAGAAGATGGGAACAGGAGGCTATCAAACTACTCAGATCCTCCCATGCACGGTCTTGTGCTTAGACAACTGTCCTGTACAAAACGGTGGTGAATGTCTTGAATAGCAAATTGACAGAGTTTCATTATTTTATTCAGTGGCAGCTGCAGGTTGGAGCGCTTTAGGAGTGCTGGGGAAGCATGAATGCCCGTCTCCCCTTAACAGCAAATGGGTCGTTGCTGCCTGCCTGCCTTTGCTAAATGTCTTTGCCTGTAAATTGTATTTTATCTTGGTATCTGTCTTTATAAGGTTCTTTGTCAGACTTTGTGTTCTCTTGTATTGGAAACGACTGTACACCTCAGTGGCACCTAAACAACAAAGCCAAGAACTTTCACTCCAAGATTAAATCTGGATAGGAAAGCAACATCAGCAGGAATGCACAAATGCAGAAGGACTACTAACATGAGGGACTGCATTGTGCTTTTATCATTATGTGACAGATGTCTGCCTACCATTAGCCCTGCTATAATTCATTAATTCTTCCCCCATTATGATTTCTATTTCTATTTTCATTTACTTCCCTAAAGCTCAAGCCAGTTGAGTCAAGATCTATGGATGCTTCCAGTGCAAACATAAATTGTGCTCTCAAAAATGAGACAATCAGATTGTAGGAAGACTAGAGCTTTTGATCGATGGGGCAGAGCATTTCAGTGGTCTCTGCATACCAGCTCCAGCCCTAACTCGAGGCGCTGCATGTGTACTCTGGTGGCTGGTACCCGTGTGTCATCACTGGGTTCTCACTGAGCACCTGGAAATTCACTGTGTGCAGAGAAAACTACCTATTACCCTCATGGCACTATGAGAGCTTTGATAAAATTTTGATGGAAATTATTTTACTGCACAAGGCAATTGTTGAAAGCACAGATCTCTGCAGAGAGATACTTGCTGGTAGCCAAATAGGAAAAAGTGCCCTCTCTGCCCTTTCCCATTTTCTTCTCCAGCACTTTTGTGATCTAGTAGCAATTTGTAATGGCCTAACTTTCTAGTCATCGTTTCTAACACTAGTTTGCTGAGATGAAATGGCTTTTAACTAAAGGCTAATGTCTTTAGCTGAATGGAAGTTATTTATTTTCAGTGGACTCTTACTGGCCAGGTAGTTACTTAATAAAAACCCAAACTCACAGCTTTACTATTTTTCAGTTGCATGAGAAGACAATTTTTTAACGGAGTGTTTTTTATTATTCCTAGAGTTACAGTAACAGCAATGTGCAACATGGATTTTAGTCGCTTTCCCCTGGACACACAGACATGTTCCCTGGAGATTGAAAGCTGTAAGTAAAACAGAGGTATAGGGGAGCTAAGGGCTGCACCCCATGGTCACCCAAAATGTATTTAATTATATCAATAATTATGCCAATAATTGAACTGCTGCTACATTCATGGGAGCTCTACCCAAAGTCAACAGGCTTCAACATTAAGAAAAACTCCCTGCCCGTATTTTTTCACTAGCCTTAGATGGCATTTGCAACAACGTAGTGTTTTTAAAGACCAACTGTGAGCACTGTCTGGCCAGCATCCCTGAGAGCCAGCTAGCCTGTCATGCTGCCACCCCGTCCCCAGAGGACCAAGGCCACTTGCCTGCAGGTCAGCAGTCTCCAGCAGCACCCGCTTGCCCAGGTGCCCTCAAACACATAAATAAATAGCCCTATGCCCTTCATGTGCCCCATCTGCTCATCCATGGTGTAGAAACCATGATGAGACAGTGACATTAATCACCTTCCTCTTATGTTTCTTACAGCTATTTGAGGTAAACCCAGCTTACACCCACATGTAGCGCCTTTGTCCAAAGTCTGACACACATATGAATGGCTAGATTCCATACAGCAACATTTTAAACTTCTAGCTTTTTAGGAGGTTCTTTCTTCTCCTTTTTAAGTTTGCAGTAAGAAATTATAATCTTAATTCTGTTTTAGTACATTGAAGTGTGATTTTTTTCTCCCCGTCGGGGAAGAGCTGCTACTAAACCCATCTGAAAGGATTAACATTACTGTATTTGTACGTATTAGAAAACCAAGAGCCGTAATGTTCATGTGTGATCACAGGCAAGCGTTTTTCCTCCTGCATGCCTCAGACTATTGATAGATTGTTCCTCCCACTACCCCAAGCATTCTCTTTTCTCACATCTCCTTTCCTTTGCTTTGGATTTTAGGATGTTCACAGGGGACAATTTTTCAAGTTCTGGTGTGGTGGGTTACCTGACACACACATTGTGTGTGCAAAATTATGATTAGAGAAACAGAAGGGTTTACAAAGTGCACCAGGCATCAGGCCTGAGGGCTGTGACAATGAACGAGCCCACTCCTTGCCACAACCATACCCCTCAGCGGCGTGGCTCTCAGCTAGGTGGTGGCATTTAGCCTTTTCAGCCAGGACCTCACAGGTGGCCTGGAAGGTGTGTGGGCACACCCTGGGCTGTGGGTGTGATAGCAACTGGCTCGGTGCACTGCACTGCGGTTTGCTCTGCTCCCCTAGATGCCTACACTGAAGATGACCTCATGCTCTACTGGAAGAATGGGAACGATTCCCTAAAAACAGATGAGAGGATATCACTGTCCCAGTTCCTGATCCAGGAGTTTCACACCACCACAAAACTCGCCTTTTACAGCAGCACAGGTGGGTACTGGAGCACTTGTCAGAGAGTGGGCTGGGGGAAGAAGTGCAAACTGTTTCCCTTGACCTTGACCATGGCGGATTGTCCACTGGGAGGTCTCCCTGTGGCCCATCAGACCTGCATCTCTTCTATGCTGAGGCTGCTGTCCCTGCCACAGACTTCCATCCTGATGGTTATGGAGTCAGAAAGACAATCCCTCTTCAAGATCACAAGCCTTAATATGAATTAAATTCCCTGAGTGCACAGGTTATGTTATAATCTCTGGAAGATATGGTCCTGAGAGACACTTTGATAGCTGGTTCAGTAACGAGTCTTTTCTGTACATTGCAATGATCAGCGGTCATTAACTGTGTTTTTCTAAAAGAAAATGAAGTGCTATTCCCCTGATGCAACATTGCCTTATCTGAAAGTAGTTTGATGTTGTTGTGACTTCTCTTTCTCCTTCTCTCTGTCATACAGGATGGTACAATCGCCTCTACATAAACTTCACTTTACGCCGACACATCTTCTTCTTCTTGCTCCAAACCTACTTCCCCGCCACCCTCATGGTCATGTTGTCCTGGGTGTCCTTCTGGATCGATCGCCGAGCAGTTCCTGCCAGAGTCCCACTAGGTAAAAACAATCTTGTAGTCAGCAGACCTAAGGGACAATTGCTGCAACTGCAGCCTTGACCATTAAGCTGAAATCCCGTGCCATGCGCTTCCCCCACATTGCCTTGTGGCATGGAAATCAGCTGTGCCACAGGTATGTCCCCCGTGCAGGGGACCGGTCGTGGTATAAACTCTCCATCTGCCCTGTGGTGACAAGCGAATCGCCCTCCCTGCTTGCACAAGCAGTGGCTGCATGTGGTGCAAATCAGAGAGCAAACATCCTGCTCTGCTTTTATTGCTGTTGACAGAGACGGGGCACATACAAAGCCAAGTGTCGGTATCCTTCAGAGACTTCAGCAAGAGAGGTGAAAATCAGTATTAGCAGCCCTGGCAAAATTTCAGTTTATCGAGTTCTGCCAGAGGAGAGAGGGTGGAGGTAGCAGGGTCAGCTGAGCTGCACTCTTCAACTTGTTAAATGAGTTTACAGTGCAATGTGAGGGATTCTGCTTCCACTTTTGCAGCACCTTTCAGACAGATGCAGTCATATGTCGGTCACCATGGGAGCACCACTAGGATATGGACATAAATCTTCTTCTGAAGTGGATGCTTCGCCCTTAGCAAAGTTTGTGGGTTTGCAGCCTTCGAGCCCAAGCTTGCTTCTGCTTATTCCAGGCAACACACCTGAAGACTTCATCTATTGTTAAAATCATACTCCTCAGTGGAGAGGATACATATAGGCATAACAGAGATGGCAACGGGGCAGTTATCCATGTCTGTGTTTAGAAACAACATCCATTGCCTTGAGACATCATTAAAAGGAGCGTAAGGGTTTGGGCCATGGCTTTTCAGAAGATGCAGGCGCTGCCTTTAGCAGTACTTGTTAGCACTTAGATACTACTGTAAATTCAGCCCTTTGTGCTTATACACATAATTTCAACTTTCAAAGGGATCATTAATGTGACATAATTAGCCCCTGTCACAAGAGGGTCACAGAGAGCCTCCCTCAGAGCCAGGATGACACCGAGCTACATGGACGCCTGCCCTGCTGATGCATTCGTCGTGCTTGCCCATGGCATAACGCCGGGCAGCATTGCCCTATGGAGCCCCATTCCTCTTGCTCCAGGGAAAGCACAGACCATGCAGCAGAGCTGGCTGGTGACTTCCCCCGCAGCAGGACTTCCCTGGAGCAGATGGAAAACACAGGCCTGGGGAAAGTGGTAGAAGCAGCAGTGGCAGCTGGGATTCACTTGTGCCCCTGTTGTGGGACGGCTGAATTAGAAACTGAAATACTCAGAATCATAAAGTCATAGAACAACTTGAGTTGGAAGGGACCCATAAGGATCATTGAGTCCAACTCTGTGTACTTGTGTACGCCTCCAGGCACTGTCCTGAGCCTGGAGACAGGGTGTAGCCAGCGCAGGGTCAGAGGGCTGCTGCCCAGCCACGGGGTGGGAGGCTGGTGGTGTGGCAAGGAACAGGCTATCAGCACCCTGAAGACCAGAAGTAGAGCTGTTTCCACTGAAAAGACAAGAAAACCCCAGTTAGAAATCAGGGCTGCCTGGACCCTCCTCCTCAGGCAGTGAAACCCACTGCCCAAATGTGAAAAACAATACTGCAAGGTGAATTCAGGTGTCAAGAAATTGCAACGACAGCGGTATTTGTGATGAAGAGTCTGGTTTGAAAGTGTCTTACAGTCTCTCTGTTGGTGTATTCCCAGGGATCACCACCGTGCTAACCATGTCCACGATCATCACTGGGGTGAACGCCTCCATGCCTCGCGTTTCCTATATCAAAGCAGTGGACATTTACCTGTGGGTCAGTTTTGTGTTTGTCTTCCTCTCAGTGCTGGAATACGCGGCTGTGAATTACCTGACTACGGTGCAAGAGCGGAAGGAGAGGAAACTGCGGGACAAGGTGAGGTTTTCTGTCTCCAGTGCAGCTTCATGCCCCTGGGAAAGGTTTGCAGCTACAGCGTGCTGCCCTCCGCTGCCGGGGGAGGATGCGCTGTGTACAAAAAGCCGCCAGCAGTGAGGCGTTCCAGGCTGTACAGATTCGCTGCAGCCAACCCGCACCCAAGCTCGCTGCTCTTTCTTCAGAGCCCGAGGACGCCAACTCCCTCTACATATAGGCCTCCAGTGTCTGTATAAATGGGATAAATTTTAGGATTTTACCTTTAAACACTTTTTCATACTGCAGATCCAAACCTGTGAATAGCACCAGATGGATACTCTGCCCTGGGTTTTGGGTAACACAGCAGATACCCACCACTTTTCTCCAGGCACGGTCTAAACTTACACAACGGTCCAAATTTCCTCCTTCTGCCTTTGTTACATTACATTATAACCATCCAAAATTTCAGCCTAAGCTTCTCTCTCCCAACAGGGCAAGCTCCATATATTCCTCCTTGTGGTTTCCCTCTGCTCTTTTCTCTGATTTTCTCAGCTTCAACCTTTATTTACACCCCGATAGCAGCGCTTAAGCCAAATGAGCTTTTCCACAGACAGCCCTGCGCTCCCCCTGACCACGCTGTGTCTTGCAGACGTGAAAAGGAGAGGGAAAAATCACTGCCCAGCACCATCCTGTCGTTCTCCTTTCTGTGTCCCAGCAGCCTGAATTCCCCAGGCTTGTCCCCTCTACTTTTGTAAGGGGAAAAGGGCTGTCTGTGCATATCCAGACACGACTCAAAACCACCCTGCACTTGCTTGTGCCCACAGCTTCCCTGCGCGTGCAGCCTGGCCCAGCCTCGGCCCATGATGATGGACGGCAGTTACAACGACGGCGATGTGAGCGAACTGGGGCACTACGTGTCTGAGAACGGGGACAAACAAGACCGAATGATGGTGCAGCTGGCGCTGGGATCCGAGAGGGGCTCAGGCAGGAGGAAAAACCAGAGATACGTCAGCATGCGCATCAACACTCACGCCATCGATAAGTACTCCAGGATAATATTCCCTGGCGCATACATCCTATTTAATTTGATATACTGGTCCATTTTTTCATAAATATATGTAACTTCTGTAGTCACAGAGCATCGTGACATTAAACAAAAGTACAGTCTTATAGGCTAACAGAAAGAAAATGAATTATTTTAATGGAAGGAAGATTGACTTTCTTTTTCCAGGATTTTTTTTTTATTAGATGCAATTTATCTGTGGCATAAATAATTGTACAAGTTTCGCATTTCAGCAAAATATAGGATATACAGTCTAAAATTTTATACTTATTTAAAGCTGTGCTATGTTTCTTCTTGTGCCTCACAGGCCACTGTAAACTGTTTTAACAAGTGACTATAATTGCCAGTTGCTTATATATGGTGCATCCTCCATTCTGTGCCCCTGAAACCCTAATTCTAAGTACCTGAGTGCATGCATACTCCTCTCAGCTCAGCAGAGTTATCACGTACAATACCAATAAATACGAGAATACGCAAATACTTGTGTGTTTGCAGGATGAGGTCAGAAAGGGTCATCACAAACAGAAAACAGCCAGTACCGGGAAACACATTATTGATGGCTACAGCTTGCTTGCACTGCTCAACGCATGCTGCCCTAGCAGTACTGCACTGACAAGTCCACGTAGGAATACTTTCAGAGTTTTTAAAATATTGTTTTTTTAAATTTGACTTGCAATGTGCATTTACTAAGGAATGAACAAAAGCCAGGCTTCCTGCTGTGCTAACCAAATCCTCTGGGAAACACAGGAGATCTCCTTGGACCTGCTTATTTGGGTCAGTGGGAGTTTTGCTCTTGAGTTTTCTACAGGAGGAAACAGATTGCTCTACAAAATGATACAGTGAAGACAAACAGGTGTCTATGAAAAGAATCAAACTACTTCAGGAGAAGCCTCTTTTCTCTGAGATAGCCTGGACGTTCCTGGTCTGTACAGCCTGAGAACCTGTTGCAGCCTGTAAAGCCACCAGTAATTGTACTTGCTTCCAGGAAAAGCCCAGTCCATCTGTTTTTAGTAAAAGCGTAACAGAAAGGTGCTCAACAGCTGACAAAGCAGTAGTAAGGACTTTATCTTTGAGTTACTAAAGAGACCATGCCGAAAAAATTGGGCTGAAGTAAAAAGGAGCTCCTACCACGAGACAACAGCTCCCTTGCAGACCCAGGTAGAACTCACTGACTGGTTTTCACACTGTGTCATGCCCCTGGCACCCTGCAGCCTGCTGTGCTCTTAGAGCAGGGTCAGCACCTTCCAGGGCAGAAGCAAGAAGACACATCTGGTGCCGGGGGCACTCGGCAATGGCTTAAGTCCCAAGCCTCCATCGCAGTTTCTGCAAAGCAGCCAGTCAGCATAAATGCTCCGTATGGAAAAGGCAAAATCTGTAATGGAGAAGTAATAAAATATTTCAGGAAAACAAGAATTGGGTGGATGGAGTCAGGGGCCTTTACAATACTAGGAGCACCAAAGGCGTCTCAGAAAGCACGGACATTTAGTTGGTCTGCTGCCATGTGTTACACACCTACATCCACAAAGCTAACTGAGTGTTTGGATTAACAGGACTTTGAACACATGCACGCTTTTGCACACAAGTACAAAATTCATTATTCCCTGCACAGCAGATGCTGTTGTCTTGACAAGCACAACTGGTCTGAGAATCAGACCAAAGCAGTTGTGTCTCCAAAAGGGAAGTGAATCTCCTTACATGAAATCCACCCTGGACTGACTGATCTGCCACTCTACCATTAGGCTTGTGACACAGACATTGCACTTGTTTGAAGGCTGCTGGTTGTTGCTTTGATTTCCCATGTAAATAAATGTCACATAAACAAACTCAGCATTTCTTACAACTGCTAAAATCCTGACCTACATAACTATGTACGCTCACCTTGCACTTACAGCCTACACTCCACAGGCAAGGCAATGAAATCACAAAAGCTAAAAATCATTAAAAGACACACCCATCCGTAAGATAGTTTTAGTACTTATTTCTACATAGCTTTTTTTCACATACACATATTATGTTCGCTTCATTTTATCAAGTTTCCTTCATATCATGTTATTTTCCAGTAGGTGTTTCCAAGAGATTAAAAAAAAATACCTGTTTTCTTAAATCATAAACATTTCAGTCAAACGAAGGTAGAAAGGTCACTCTGGCAAAAGCAGAGGAAAGGCTGGCCACCAGGTTTGGCCACCTTATTCCAGTGGCACCTTCTCCAACAAATAGCTCCAAGATTTCTTGGGTACTGCTTGCACAGGATCATATCTAGATTCTCTGTATTGTAAAAAACCATTTATTTCTACAATTTAAGCACACCACAAAGAGGAGTGCCAGATTTTACAGTAAGCTGTCCAGCTTCTTAAGCTTAATGCTATGTAGTTTGCTGCAGTACTGTACATTCCTTTGTAGGCTCATTAATCCCATAGTACATACATTATTTGGCATCTGACTAGTATATCGAGGGAGATTGTGAAGGCACAAATGTCAGCTGGACTTTCAAATTCCCTGGCTTTCAGCGGGACACTGGTTTCTGTCTTCTCATGTGATTTTCAAAGTTTCTCTCCCAGCACATCTCCCTGAACAGACTCCTCTCAGCCTCCATGTTTGGACTCACATTGTTAATTTACTTGTCTTTTATCTGGGAAACTCTAGTGCCTTTTCAGTCTTATATAAATGTGTATATAGATGTATTCTCCAAGTACAGCATATGTCATATACAGCCAGCGTTTGCCATCAACTGTACTCACTGAACATACTTACATACACAGTTATTTGGCTTTTAAGCTTTTGGTGTATGGTTCCTTTATCCAATTATTAACAATCTGCTCCTTTCCATTTCCACAATAAATCAGTGATTTGGTTTTGTTTATTTCTAGAAACACTCAAAATCACAATAAAACTTCGCATTTGTACAGCATTGTGTGTTTTCTACCTTCAAAAGAACAATCTCCATGAGTTTATACATGTACGCAAGACCTTTTGCTCAGGACTCGAGCCAGCCAAATACCAAATGTCCTTAAATCCTGTGACACTGGTAGGGCTGGAGAGCCCTGGGATTTCACAGGCAGGGCTCTGACAATCAGCCTGCATACACTCAGAATCACCGAGAAGGTGACATTAAGCTTTCCACCCCAGACTGTGTGCTACAGCCCTCACTCTTCTTGCCTAGGGTGATACTCTGCAACAAAATTCAGACCAATTCCTTGGAAGTTAGCCCAAAGCCCAGCCTGGGATGATGCTGGTTTTTTAAGTCAAAGGGTATTGGTAGGTCCGTGTGGATTATGGATAGACAAGTTCTGCCTGTAAGCATGTCTGGGGTAAGAGCTTTGGAAACTGAAGCCCTTAATAGTCTTTAAGGATGCTGATAATTACTGATAGGGCAAAGCAGCAAGGAGGCAAACTGCGGTCAGCAACAGACAATAGTGAAAAGGCATGAAGAAAGATCAATCTCTCCTTCCCCAGTAAAAAGATATTCTCATCATCGTATCATTAGATGTCCAAGTAAGCAATGCTCAGTACAAACCAGCCCCAAATTACCTGCAAGCCCTGATGAGCAAGCAGAAACCCCTGGGATGCCCCTCTCCTGTACTTGCTCATATGGCAACATGGTATTTGATGGGCCACTGAAGCAGCAGCACAGAGAACTGAAAAGCAGCTGTGAGGCCACCCACACCGCACGTCCCACACCGGGACACAAGTAGCTCAGTGCAGTACAGCACAGGACGGCCAGCCATGCAGGCCCCAAAGCAGAGCCACGACAGCCAAACTGCAGAGCGTGAAGCAAGCTCCAGTCTCCAAGAACCTCAAGTATATATAAAACAGGGAAACAACTCCTGATGAATTTTAAGTACTTATCAGTTACGAAACATGACTCCAGCACTGTACTTCTGATGAACATGTACTACATTTGTGTGCTTTTATCCTTCAACAGGGTCTTGAGAAGCTAAGTAGAGAGGAGCAATTCTACATTTCCAGTTATCTTTGAGACTAAACAGCTGAAAAGATAACTTTGAATAGGTGCTCTAGAGCAATGAAAAATGCTAGAACTGTATAAACAGCCGGTAAGATTTTCCACAACCACGTGGACTTCATTCTTTCCTGGGACCAAAGCATTTGGCTTCTCACTGTATTTTTAAATAAGGACATTCAGATGCAGCTGTGGCTGAGAAAATCCTTGATGAGTTTGTCAGATACTTCTGGCTTCCATTAGTGCCTAAAGCAATCTAAACCAGCTGCATCCTTACCCAACTTTGGCCTAGCAGAGAGTTCGGGTAAGAGTTCTTGAGGGAGGCACTTTTGCTCCCTAATAAAAACAACAAAATGTGGGTGCCAGCAGCAGTCAACCGAACAGGCTGGCAGACAACGGCTCTGTGGAGGGCTGCTACTTTCACAACCAGGAAATAGTAAACCTTGGGAAAAATAATGAAATCATGTAGGCTGACTTTTTCTTTGTTTTAAGATCATTTAATCCTAAACACTTTGCTCTAAATAAAAACCTGTTTCAAAGAATGTTGTTAGCAAGTTAGAAGGTCACTCAATGAATACCAGACCAAGACTTCAACAGCTACTGTGTTACAACTCTTCATCACAGGAACAGCCTTGCTCTCCGTGACTGCAATCAGGCAGAGAGCACTCAGACATCGGGAGCAAATTGATAGCAGAAATACGACTCACCAGAACGTAAAGCTCCTTCCCATTTACTGTTTGAAAAAAGGCTGCTGGTCCCTTCTACACCAGGTAGTACAACTGAGCAGGTTACAAGTTCTCTCCTTCCAATCTTTCCCTGAGAAGAAATCCATCACAATTTATAGGTTGTTTTGTTTTGTTTTAAACCAAGCATGTAAGTACTCAAGTTCTAGGACAGATATTAAATAAAGAAGCACTGTACCTTGATAGGTTGGCAGGTGCTTTACTGTCTTCACAAAGTCTGGACATAATCACCTCCTCCTCAAACAGCTGTGATTTGCTATCAGCTGTCCAGAATCATTTTAGCAATTACAGTTTATTACCTACACATTTTGATTCATTGTTAGAACTACTATTCTCAACAAATATTCTGAAACTACAAACAGCTTGGGGAAGATGACTGCAGTTAGGGTAATTTAAAAAACATGTCAAATACTTTCATACACATGTGATTTATGAGCACAAATTACTGAAAATTAAAGTGAGTTTTATTCCCACAGGAAATAATTTTCTTTCATACATAGTATCATTATGACAACAAAATCCTAACATTAAATCCCAAACTGCTTTAGTTCTGGACCTTAGGAATGAACGTTGAGGCACAAATTGGAATTAACTTGCCTGACGAAGCTAAAGTCACCATCCTTGGAGGCTTCCAGGATTCAGCAAATGAAGTCAGCCCCACCTTACCTACTGCTTCAAGCTGGAGGTTGGACCAGGTTTAGCTTAACACAGATCCTCCAAGAGGGCCTTCCGAAGCAGCATTCCTATTATTCTATTTCTACCATGTTTTAATAGTTAGAGCAGCCCTAAGATTAAAGGCTACCATTAAATACTGAATTTGAAAAGCATTAATCCTCACAAAAAACCTGCTCACTACGGCAGACCAAAATGGAAAGCTTAAAACACCCTCACTCTAAGATAATCATACCAAACTAAGGAAAAAAAAATCATCAAAACATGCTATTCAAATGGATTCATGCAGCATCCCAATATTAATCAAAAGACAAGAAAATTCAGTCACAATTAAACTGCTTTATTGATATCAACTCATCTTTAATCAGTACCTCCATTTAATTCCAGCAATGATGACAACAAAACTAAAACATGCATTTAGTACAGAAGTGTTTAATTAAATTATCTTGAACAAGACGCAGCCAACAGCCAGCTAGTCTGGACAAAGAGAGCCAAGAAGGCTGCAACGCACATCAGCTTTTAGGAAACACGACAGTGCAGCATCTACCGCTTAGGATCCCAACACTCCGTCCTAAAAACGGCAAAGCAAGAACTTTGGCAGTTCATACAGGGGGAAATAAAAAGCCACATGTGGTAAGGAAATTCATAAACCAGCTTGTTAACCTAGTAGAACTTAATGAATTGTCATTTGAGTCTGAGACCTGGCAAGGCAGGGTTTAAATTGGAAGTTAAGGACAAAGCTCCTCTGATAAACCTTGGACCAAATTTCAATTGGGTTCAGCATCCAGCTTACTATCCTGGATGTGCCTATAGCTCAGAGTTCAACCCTCATCCACTTCACGCATTTATTTGTCAAAAACTTCTGCTAATGAAAGCAAGGATACTGGTGTAAAAACCATCCTGTAACCTGGGATACTTACAGCCATGCTCAGTGCTTCAAATAACTGGCTTTAATAGAAAACAAATCCCTTTAATTGTTCCACTAGTTCTTACAGAAAGATATAGAGTTACTTCCTTTTTCCAAAGACACTATTTAATGTATCAACAGACAGCCTGTGTCTTGCTACCATAAGCACAGAGACTGAAGTATCAGACAGTCAATTTATGTCATTTACACTGTCTACGTGACACAGAAGCCAGACTAGCCATGCTTTTTTCCTTCTAAGAAAGAAAGGAAATACAATTCTTAAATAGCAGCTGGAAACCTGTGGTTAAAAAACGTGCAGAAATGCAGAGGAAGTGCACAATTAAACCAATATAAGGAATCTGGAGATTTTTTGAAATTAAAAATTGAATATAGGAGTTAATAAAATACATATTCTAATTATAAGTCTAGAGTTTACCATTTAGAGACTAGTGCTGTTAAAGTTTTCTGAATTTTTTTTCGGGTATTCTGACTTCCTGGAGAATACAGTTTGCCCAACTTCTTTGCAGAAGCTCACTATAATACTGATGCGTCAGAACACGTTAACCACTAAGCTGCTTTTTCACTCAGTCTGTCCATTGACTCAGTAATTTGTATGTGAACAAAAGATTAGTTCCTTCTCTATGTATTCACATGATCCTTTAATAAGTGAATTAAAAATAATTCCTAACATGCTTGAACACAGACCACCACCTAGATAAAATTTGCAACATTAACATCTCTGAGAAGCAAAACAAAGTAGAAAAGATCAAATAGACTAATCATGCAACAGAGAAAGCACAACTGGCAAGACTTAACATACCTGCTGCTTAGGATATGGGAACAAAATTGTTTGAGAAGCCGGTTAATGCACAAACAAGCCTCAGTGAAAGCTTCCCAGAGATTACTACAGGGCACATAACCAGTTTAAGGTTACCTTCATCTACTGCTTCACGGTATCACGCTTGCATCTTTGCAGAATATATTTTCACTGGTTCAGTTAAATTTATACAAATTCTACAGATCAGTCAAGCTAGCGCAACACCTTGTGTAGGCACCTGTATTGCTTTAGAGTAGAACTTAAAAAAGGTGCACATGCGTTTTTCTGCAGCAGTTTAAATGTTTGTTTAGAAACATTTAGTTGCTTTCTGATTTTTCGATCAAGACCTTCTCCGTAACACCTCCAACATTTATTAGGAGGAAGGTAAACACATTTCAGGACAGCCAACCTTTACAGAACACATTTCAAACCAACAGTTCTCTTCCATTGCTAGAAGATCAAAAAAACTTCTATTCTTCTTGGGTTTGCCATCATCAAAACCAGTCACGCTTCCAAACAGATCCTTCTTCCAGTGAAACCAGCTCAGGTTTTATGCCTCTATCTTGTCCCAAGAAAAAAGTGACTGGCCAGAAAAATGCTTCGCAGATCAGATTCAGCCTATGATCACCAAGTGAACAATGCTTATTTTAGAATAAAAATTACCATGTCAATGCCATATTCCCGCTATCAGGAATATTACTTTAGCAATACATAGGAAAAAAAAAAATCACTGACAAGAGACCTAAACACTATTGTTTATTCAACACTGCAACTTAAAGAGAATGATGTATTTGAGATCTCTCTGAAATTCATCACCATATTGAATACAGCAAACATTACAGCTAGATGAAATTTCACATTTTTGAAAGCAGTACTATTTGCTTCTCCTAAAGTCCAAAAATAAAATAAATCACCATTTCTTCAGCTATGTGTTTATCCAGCCCCCTCAGGGATTTAAATACAGCATCTCCATGAAGTCAATCCTACTGAGAAGTTTAATAAAGTTTAGTCACATGCTCCTGTGCCAACACCAGATTCTTTGTTAGGTTCTGCTGGATTTATTTGCCCCTCTTCTTTTAGCTTCACCTGTCTAAAGTCTTCCCTGACTTCTTCTAGCAGACCTGGCTTGAAAATGACATCCAGTGCTGTCATTGCCAAAGCTTTTGCTGTGCGCAAAGCGTAGAACTGAGCATTCTGTGACCCTGCAGAAAAAAAAAGTGAAAGAAGTTTCAGGTTAGATTACTAATTTTAGTTACAAACTACTAGCTTACCATGATCTTATTTTTGTACAAAAATAAGATCTTCCAAGTTTCAATTGCAAGACCAGTTTCTTAAAAATATATGAAAAAAAAAAAGTATGTCTTTCTACTGATGCCTCAAACCAAATTTTCACAAGTACTTAACTTTCTGCTACTGATGAAAACAAATGAGATTGAACACTCATTTACTTCTTTTCACATTTTCCTTTTTAGTAAATGCAGACTTTTATACTGTTACCTCTATTTCCAGAGTATTGAGCTTTATGACTAAAAATTAATTTTGTCTTTTGGCTGATGTTTGGAAATTCCTCTGAATATGCTGCTAGGGATAATCCTTCTAATTTCTTCTGTCTAGATGGTATATTAAGTCAGGCTTTTAGAATGAGGAGTGGTCATCCTTCCCATATACATTTCACTTTAAACACAAAAATAGAAAGTTTACATTTTGTCAGCTTATTTTTTGCAACGCTACAATTAACTTAGTTAATTGTTTCAGGGTCCATATACACCTCAGATCCCATCACGCTTGAAGAAAGCAATTCATTTCTATACAGGTATTCACACGCAGCCACTTTCAGATCTAGTACCTACACTTTCATGCATTTACTACACAGCAGCTCTCAATACCACAGAAGCATGTGAAAACTTTAATTCTCTGTAATTCCAAATATTTTAATTTCTAGATTCATCATAGTGACGAGTCAGCAACCAGTCCCTAAAATGCATAAGGGTTCCAAATATAAACGTCTAATGTTTTTCACTTCCACTCACCTGCAGCTTCTGTGTACTGCTCGGTATGATTCAACGCATCAGAGCCAATATAAAAGTAAGGGTGAATCCCAGGGACTACAAATGTAACGTTTCCGAAGTCTGTAGAACCTAGAAGCAGCACAGAAATGTTCTTAATGAACAAGTCTTGAAGGGTTTTGAATGCTGTAAGAAAATGTATGACAGATATCTCCAGCCTTTATCTAAAATAAAATATCCTTTGCCCCAAATACTAAAATAAAAGCATTTCTAATGAGTCATTATCCATACGAAACTCCACCATCACAGAGATGTTTTCCCTAACTAGCCACCTTCAGATGCTGCGCTCCAGCACGCTTCTGATCAATTATCAGTTACTGGACTGCAATGAAGATCTATCAGCATATTCCTGTTCCATTTACTGTTAAATTTTTATCAAGCATCTCCTGAGAGTAAGCTGTTAATTCAGAAACAATGAAAGCTGCAAACCTTGGGAGTTCTGGGCAGTTCAGCTATTTTCCTGCTACAGCCCTTAGAACCAGGCCCAATTCCCACTTTTCACCAGTATGCAAATATTCAGCATTAGGCAGGGGACTCTGAAGTAGGAACAAGTACCTTTAAACAAAAACAGATTGAGGACAACTATTTTTTCCTGTGCTTTTTGTTTATTCTCAGTTATGGAAACCTTCGCGTTACAAGCACTCTTAGAAATAACAAGATCAGAACTAAACTCCTGACAAAATGCTCGTGCTTTGTAGACATAAAACAATTCTTGATAGGAGTGCTGCAGATCTTAATGATGATTCTTTCATGCCTGACTAGCACTTCCAGTATGCTAGCTAGTGCTCAGAGTACTGCCTGATCTATTTAATGGTAACCATGCAGAAGTAGTAGACCCTTCATAGTAAATCATCCAAGAGCCTGCAACTCCTCTGAGCACTTTTTTTTCTTTTACCCAAACAAGCAATCCATCCCGTATTTGTTAAAACGACATTCAGAAGCTGGAGAAATCAACATACAAGCTACTGTGAAATTCAGACACCAGGATGAAGCATTGTTTCATAGCAGGAAGAAATAGGGATGATCAAGATCTCAATAAACGTTTTTTAGGCCAGTGAGAGCTGCAAGAATATTCTTCTGCAGCAGTAACATAAAATGACTGTTTCAAAGATTCCAATTTGTTTGTAACACATGAGGTAGCCTCCACATCATGATAGTTTATGGACAGAAGATGTATTGCTAATGCCTTAAGACTCAGAAACGAAATGACTGAAGGATACAGATTACTTGGAAGCATACACCAATTAAAAGTGAGTCCAGAGCCTATATTTTGTGATCAAAGAGGACAAGACTAGCTGGCTATTTTGCTCTGCCTACAAAGAGAAGCTGCAAGCTTTGTCCAAAAACATGATCCTTTCCCATAAGTTCAGTACGCACTCGAAGAAAATTCCAACTCTTGGCACAGCAACAAGATTTTAATTTTCAGTAGTCTACACCACTGACCCATTCTTTGGTCCATCTGGAAAGACAAACCAGAAGTCTCAAAGTTCTGCCTACTTCAGACTAAACCAGTTCTAATCTTGCCTTACTAACTCCTAATATACAAACTGCTGGAAAGACTGTGTTGGCCTTTTTCCCTGCTCTCACTCAGCAAATGAAGCATTGGAAATTTCAGTGTATCTCAGCTCTCTGTCATGTAATTCTACTTAGCGTTACATCTATATCCAATCTACTACCAGTTTACAAGCTATTTTTGCTGAATGTGAGATTCAAACTTGGTAATTCCTAGTAAGACGGCGAGCTTACCAAGCCAAAATCCAGGTAGCTTTTAACAAAAGTGACAGTCCAATCTTCCCCTCTATCAGAAAATATGCTACATCCTTTACCGGCAATAACCTAGTGGCATGTTTAAAACATCAGGTGTTGCAATGGTTTCCATACAAACATCTGGAACTGTATACCTGCTAGAGATGTACAGATCAGGATTCCTTCTAGAAGCATAAATAATTGCACAGTTACCAATGCAATGTACAGAGTCATGTACTATCTTCAACAGAAAGGTACTGGGAGCTCCATCCTCTCAAAAATATACCTTGAAGCTGAAACTGAAGCCTCTTCAAGTCACTGAACGTGTAATGGAAGTAAGTTATTACCACAAACATGAATGGAGGGGAAAACGCAAAAGGTTCCATGAAGCATTTACATACAAGCCCCAAGCTACAAAAGTGCTATTTTCGAAACATACTGGCTCCTTCTTACGTGCACAGGAAGCCAATGAACCCCATGAATGCTGAAAGTACCACATTAAATTATCTCACAAGCGTGGGTGCCTCAACTAAGGTATGCTAAACGAAGCCATGGGCTTTGGGGGTTTTCAATAGCCTGTAGTACAGCTACCCTACACCAGCAGAAGGAGAAACAGGTCATGGCCCCTGGTCAAAGCCAAACTCGGATTCCCATTATTTCACATCATCCTGGCTGCGTGCCAAACGAGTGGAGCGTGCACAAGGCACACAGACGGCAGTGCAAGTTGACGGACTAAAAGAAATCTTTGTCGCGCTTAGCTGCCTAGAGCGATACCTGTAAGCAGACCGACACTAATACCCATGTAGAGGTGGCAGCGAGTATGCTCATCTGTTAACGACTTTTCTGCTGCACAGACATGGAGAAGCAACTGAGCTATCTTCCTTCCCTTTCAACAGAAGAAACTGATATCCTAAAAGAAAACATTGAAAACCATATGAAAACTAAACAGAAATAGAGGTCTTGAAAAAGATGAGACAAAACACTCAACCCCCCCCCAAAAAAAGGGTAGCATACAAAAGTCCACTCCTAAGTCTCTGGAGACTGTGCTTTGTTATCACTGCTGAATCCCCACTGCAATAATTCAGAGAAGCTGTGGAAAGAAAATGTGGTAAAGCCTACTGCAGTGTGTGAGAGAAACCCACAATTGCTCAAGCACATTTTGACATTTGACAATTTAAGGACAGGACAGGCACATGGGGAGTTTCAGTTTAAGTAAGTTAATGGTCAACATTTAGCATATCATGTAACTTTCATATGAAAGCACTATTACAACTAGGTGGCTGTACTAAGTTCATTTGAAGTCCTCTGAACCAGTAAGATCGCCAGCATTCATGTTCTTCACTCTTAACACAACGGTTTGAAGGAAGCAACAAGCAGACCTGCAGAAAGTTTCACTACAGTAGTCATTTTAAGTTCCTCAGCCCCTTTCTTAGGCTAAATGAACAAAGCAGTAAATCTTACTTGTTTCACCCCAAAGAAAAAGAGAAATCTGCCTTTAGTTATAATTTGGTGTCAAACCCAAGATAACGAACCAGTTGAAACTAATATACTACTGTTGCCCTAATTTGGAAAAGAGTAAGAAACAGAGAGAAACAACCAGAATACCACCAGATATGCTGTCTCCCCCACCCAAAAAAAAAAAAAAAAAAGTGGAGAAGTGTGTCCCTAAACACCAGGAATTCAACTTTCCAAAGATAATCTGCATGTAAGATACAGAAGATTAGTACCACAATCAAACTAATTAGAATAACAACTTTTTTGCCGAGAACAATCTTTTCCTTCTAACCAAAGAGAAAAACCTTTAACATGAGTGCAATGAAAACATTTATATGTAGTTAAGATCAGTAGTGAAGGCTATAAAGTATCAGCTGGAGTTATGACGAACAGAGCTCCTGTAGGAAAGATACCGGGAAAAAAACTGTTAGGGGTAATGAGAAACTCACCTGAATATTCAAGAATTCACATTCCTATTACTATAGTGTTGAGAGACCAAGAAAGTGCCACAGTTTGAGACACAGTTAAGACAGAAGTGAACACCTACTTGAATGGCACCCCTTTGGAAAACTAATCTGGAAAACTCATGAACTAAAGTCAGAAGCATAGAATTACCTGTTAACGGAAAGAGGTTTAAATTAGGGTTACCAAGATGCTTAAATTTCCACTTAATCTCTTTCAAAACTCCCTCTAAAATATTAGCGACATGCTAGTAAATTTGTTTATACATAAGCTGGGAAAATATTAAATGAAGTTCCTAAAAACTAAGTCTCATCTCCATTCATAGTAAACCAGGATTCTGTATCTCAAAGCAACAGAATGAGGTGCAACTCATTACACATCATCATGTACTCCGTAAAACTTGTTAGCTTTCCATCCTTCCATCCCTCCCCCCAAACAGTTTCTTACTTGAAATATCATCAGAAAATGATTACTGCTTTTCATACCTGTTGGGAAAGTTTTTCAGCTTATACAACAAGTACAGAAACACAGACCAGAGGTACAACCCTTTTACAGAGCTTCAGCTTTCTAATTTGGCTTTTTCTTCTGACCAAACAGTGTTTAGTCTAGCTGTACCCCATGATTTTATACACGTAAGAGTTGATCAACCTAAGCTTAAGTCATAACAAAAAATCCAGATGGAGTTACCTGACAAACCATTCAAGATACAGTCTTCTGCTACAAATTCTATTCCGAGCTTCTGTCCATTCTCCTTGTAAACTTTCTGCAAGCTCTTATTTGGAAGCACATTGTAGTAATCATTTACACCACCTTTTATTTCCACCTAGACAGAAAGAATTCCAAATGATTAGAAATGTTTCTCCAACTCAAGCCAGTTTAATGTAAACTATTTAAAGGCCAGAGAAAATAAGTACATATCCATACTTCAGGCCCATGCCAAAAGAGATGTAAAATGCTAAGTTTCTTTGAAAAATACAACATTCTGCCAAATATTACCCCGATCAAAACACAACCAGTGCTCTGCCAAGCTTGCACTAGGCAGCCAAATCCCAGAAGCGAGGATTTCATGGATAGCATCCCCAAAAATAGAATAAAAACATTTCCTGTAATAGCACCTAATGATTTCCACTGCAGGTACTATTAAACTACAGAGAATTCAATTTGGGCTTTCACCAAATTTTATTTTACCATTGTTCAGAACACTTCCATTTACTAAAAGCAAAAAAATGAGAAGAATGCTAACTGAAAAAAAATCACTCAGTCTTTCACATTTGGTTGCTAAGCTAGCCTGCTGTTCAGTAAAGCAAAGGACCTAGTAACAAAGAACATGGAAAAAAAGACAAAACGCTCAATATCTGCTTTGCCCATTCCTACTGGTGGTTTGCCATCAAGCCTCCCAGGTCTTTCAGCCTAGTAGCACTTGTCTATAGGAGGAGCATCACCCATAGCAAAACCCCAGTATTATTGGACACTTAAAGAAACTGTATGTATATAGGACCAGGTGGGATGCATCCAAGGACGCTAAGTGAGAGAGAAGCAACAATGCAAACAGGCAGCTATCATGTTTTAAATGTCACTGAAACAGAGGGATGCTCCAGCTCACCAAAAAAGAGCTAAAGGTCACATGCACCTTGACGAGCCAAGAGAAGGATCTTGGAAGTAACAGACTGGTCAGGCACAACATCCTAGAACTCCCAAGGGTATCATAGAGCAAATAAATCTTCCTAAGACCCATATCCAGGCAAACAAACCACGAGGCAATTGTGAGCATCCAGCATATATTCACGGAAGAGCAGACAGTACATGACCAAGCTGAGCTTTCCATGATGACACGCCTGGCTCAGAGGACACAGAAGATACACAAGCACAAAGTATTATGATCAGTGGCACAAAAAATCCAAATTGCTGGCCATTACTTGTAGCACTCATCTGCAATCAATACTGGTGCACTACTGTTTCAATAGCTTTATTATTGATGCAGACAACTCCTGCGAGACTACATCTAGTGTATTGTGTTCAGACTGGAGCTAGTCCATGGGAAGGCCACCAAAACTATTAGGGTGCTGGAGAACATGACATAAAAGAAAAGGCTGAAAGAACTTGACTTGTTGAGCCTTCAGAAAAGGTTAAGGGGGGAGATCTTATTGCTGTCTGCAGTTATCAGGTGGGAAGGGTACAGAGAAGACAGAGCGAGACTTCTCAGAGACGCCCACTGATATGACAAGAGGCAACAAAGGAAACTTCTATGAGATACAATAGAATTGCTGAAGTTGGAAAGCACCTCTGGAGGTCAGCTTGTCCAACTCTCCTGCTCAAGCAAGGTCACCTAGAGCTGGTTGCCCAGGGCCATATCAATGCAGCTCTTTAATATCTCCAAGGGCTGAAGCACCACAATCTCTCCAGGCAACCTGTTCCAGTACTCGGCCATCACAGCAGAAACATTGGGCAAACACTTGTTCACCACGAGCTGGGCAGAGCACTTGAGAGGTTGCAGAATTTCATCTTGGAGATACTCAGAAGTTCACACGGCACTGAATGATCTGGTCTAACTGATCCTGCTCCAAACAGAGGGTTAAACTAGAAGAACTCCGGAGGTCTCTCCCAATCTAGATCCTTCTATGATTCTCGTAGTCTATGCATAAACTAAAGTTTTCTTTCAGGACACAAAGCAACAGAATAGCAAATAGTACCATACAAATTTAGATTTATTTCACCTAAACACCATGAAGACAAATACTGTAAGCCTCAATTTCCTACACTGGCCTACCTTATCTCCAGCATAACAGAAACGCAAGACCACGAACACATTCTTACTTCGCATCCTGTGGCCAGTGCTGCAGATCTGAAGCAGTTCTCAACCTTCTCTGTCAGCACAGAAAGATCTTTCATTGAAGGAGCACGCAAGTAGAACTCTAGTTCAGTGTAGGACGGAATGATGTTAGGTTTCACACCACCATTTTTTATTACACCTGCAGAAAGGGAAAAGTTACATTATCAGTGTTAAATACAATTGCTTCATCTTCAGCCCTGTCAGGAAGCTACTTGCTCAAGATCTAAATATATAAACAATGGAAAAAAAAAGGTCAGCTGAGCATGAAATACAAAGAATGTCAAAAATACAGTGTGTGGACAAAGTTTCTTTATCACATCAGATTAAGTGGGACATACATGGTTTTTCAGCACAATTTCATTGTATTTTTTGTTAGAATTTTGTTTGTTTTGCTACAAATCTAAAGACAAGCCAAACTAGCATTTCCAATGAATCCCCTGAAATTCAGTGCATTGGACTCAAAGCAATCTGTCTGCCACTGAAAGAAAAGATTTTGTTATAAAGGCTACCTTGGATTCCAACGTTTAAAGGTTTCCTCAACTAGAATGTTTCAAACATTTTGCCAGCTTGGAGAGAAACTGAGTAAGTTGCATTTCTCACCGATACTGGTGTAACATGTGTGTTGCAGTGCACAGAAAGTTCATTAGATTCCTCATACTAATTACTTAGAAATACTGCAACGTAGTTTTATTCAAGAGTGAAGTTTGAGTTGAAAATATTCCCTCAAGGAAATGTGTGACAACAACATAATTTTCAATTATGGCATAAGAGGCATTACCATGAAAGACCATAATATTTAGATATTTCAACAATAAAACATTGTAGACCTCAATTCTACATTAGATTTCAATGTATTAACAGCTAGCTGCTTTCAACAGCCTGGCCTCCCACCCACAACTTACATATCTGAAATAATATTTGTTTTCTGTAGAACTGAGAAACTATTTACCATAATTAGAAATACTGCACAAAATTACTGATATGTGTCACTGAAGCCTGAAAAGCCAGCACCATCAGGATGCAAATGAGTGAATCCTTACTTCGGGGGCACAAAATCTATTAATACTATGAACTGCTCAAATAAAACCTTTCCTGTCTCGAATACAGTCAAAGTAAACAAAGTGCTAAACTAAACGACTAGCAGTACTAGTCCATAACAAAAGGGGAAAAAAAAAAAAAAGCTTAAATGAGAAGGACAGGCATCACATGAAAGGAACCAGCAAGTCAGCAATCATGCAAATTGGCATGACACATACCATAACAAAACAAGTACCTTAATGAGTAAGCAACTTTCACTTGTTTTGTCCAGCACATTTGTAAATGGAATTGGATAGAGTCCAAGATTATGTCTACACTTAAATTTCAAAGCAACTGCAATATGGACTGGACAGCAGGTCTAGTTTAAAAGCAGGTTGCCTACACATTACTAGTAGCACCCAGTCTGCCCTTCTTGCAGGTGGAAATCTTTTTTTTTTAACCCATTTCATATAAATTTTTGAATAGAAAAAAATATACATTCTTATTTTTCAAGGGGGCAACACTTACTCCATTCATAAGCAGGGAAGACAGACAACTTACATCAGACAAACTCAAACCAACAATGTTCAAGTATATAAAACGCTGCTTACAAATTCCAGACTTTAAGCAATGGAAATTTCAGGTTTTGTTACCGGGTTAACACTAAGAATTTTAGTATCACTTAAGTCAACCACTGCTGTTACTGCCAAGCCTATAACACAAGATCTCCAACACACTGTTGTAAAAAAAACACTCCTAAAATTAAATCTCATTCTGGCTGCTTATACTTTCGCAAAAGTATTTTAAATGTTTCCAGTTTGAAAACAAGGTTTATGACAGCAGTTGTATCAACAGAGTAATTTAAGTTTTGCTGTGTTTCGGGAAGTGTTACCTCTAGGAGGCTTGATTAAATACTTAGGGTTTTGCCTACGGTACCCATGCAGCCTTTAGAAATCACGAATGAAGGCGGCAGTATTTAAGGGTTTAGACTTAGATTCAATAGAAGACTTGGGCACCTCCACCCTTAAACCTGCAACACAACCAAAACTCATTATTAAGTTAAGTTTCCTACAGAGCAATAGGATAGAGAGGCTATGCCTGCTGTCTGAAATTCATTTGGGTATGCTGCACAGCAGAACTGCAAACACCTTCATCTACAGTCAAAAGGGTTAGGGCTTCAGGCTCCATCCAGATATCCTGGAGAGAAACACACACACACATTATACAGCAAAAGCAGCGAAGACATATCACGATAAGCTCAGAACTTCTGGAAGTGTATTAAGCTCCTAACAAGTATTCCAAATAAACAGTTCTACAATTCAGAATTCCTGTGGAAAGGCAAAGTTCCTTAATTTCAACTTGGAAAAAGCTGTGTCAGGTATACTAAGGGAAACCTGGGCTTGTAACTAAAGGGCAGCTTTCATCTCAACTGAACCTTTCTCTGTACAAAAATAAATTTATGGTGTTGAAGGAGTATGAGTCAAGCTTAATGGTTAACATGTCTTCTGCCATCATTTGTTTTGTGTACTTCAGCAAATTAACTTCAGTCACCCTACACCACCACACCTTTCCAATAAAGGCCATCTAATCAATGTCCAACACAAACATGAATACTTCATTTTTCAGAAACATTTAATCTTATACCTTTGAAAAATACATGTACGTTAAATTTAAGGAATTCAAGGCCATGTTCCAAAATTAGCTTAGCACTTTCTTCTTTCTGAACCTCAAGTGCAAAGACTTAACATCTGTCTAGTCTCTACCTAGGTACCCGTGTCCTCTTTTGAATGTGACCTATAAGCCTGTTTTCAGCAGTTAGTTCTGGACACTGACATGATTTTAAAGATTACAGACAAACTATCTCAATGAAACAATGCTACTTCATATTATTTGAAGTGACTACACTGATTTAGTGCAATAACACAATACCTTAAATTGAGGGATGGCGTAAGTTAGTATTTCAACAGCCTAAACTCCTACTTGCATTAGATTTAATGAAGATCTCACCATGAACTCTCCAGGTCGGTTTCATTTGCTGTCTTAAAACAGACAGATTGTTGTATGCAAGAACAGCAGCATCTAATGCATTAACTCCTTCCCAAGGATAAGCAGCAGCATGAGAAGCTTTTCCATAGTATTTCACAGTCACACTAGGAAATAAAAGGCATTGCTTATTTGCTTTTCATTCACTGAAAAAAACCCTAAAATAAAAAGTTCCTTTTGTTCACACAAGTATTTTTCATTAATGTTTTGTACAGCAGAACAACAAACAATTTACCTGGCACTACACTGTTGCAAAGTTGAACTATCTTTGAGTGCAGGAAGAGGCTGAGAGATTTCTAGAAAACCAATGACATGGGACAATACCAAGAGCCAATCAGGCAAAAGAGTTACAAGTAACATACCACTATATAGCCTTTTCCTGAGAAGTATAGGCTTCGTACTAAATTTCTCCAACACGTTTTTTTTTTTTTTTTTTATACTGTTCTGAGACTTGAAGTTACTAACGTTCACGTCGGAGGATGATAACAAACCCTTTTCTCAGATTCAAAATTACAAGGTGATTGTCCCAATTCTTGTCAAATGCACACAGCAGAAGCACATTAGTAAGATCACATACAATCCACGTCTAAATAAAAAACGTCAAGTTTTAAAAGTGTAGTAAAGACACAGCCTAGTATAAAATACACATTACTATACTACAGCAAGAATGTTCTTTTCCCACACACCTCAAAAATGCTGGTAGAAAGGCTTGCAACAAGGAAGAAATCTAGTGCAAATGTTATCCTCAGACTTCACAGAAGTCAAAATACTGCACCTAAACATAACCAGTAAGAATTTGTGCTTTGCTTCATCTGAGGGCCATTTATATTAGCCTTACAAAATAATATTTCAAATTATATGAAAACTTTTTATATGAGAGGCAAATACCAAATACTGACAACTACATAAGGTATTACTGTTGAACAAATACACAAACATTAGTTTTTTACCAGGAGTAGAGATTTTAACTAAATCTGTTCATACTCAAAATACAGTCCTTTACATAAAAAACTTCCATCTTAAGCTCAGAGTTCCCCCCCACCCCAAGATGCACAACCTTGTCTCTTACCCAGCTAGAAGCAGCCTAACTTGCTTGTCCCTCTGTCTTGCAAAAATTCCAACTTTACCACTTATCCTGAACTGACACCTAACGCTCTGAACCATGCCACAGCTGCAAGTTAATACCAGAACCTAAATACTGGATAGCAAAGAGGGCCATAACAGAGTGAACTGTTGCAGCAGAAAACGTCTCCTGCTGCCTGCAACCCAAATTAAGCATGCCCTTTTCCACCCACCCCCCATTCTGTAACACAACCACACATCCCATTCTGTAAAGTATGTGTTTTATTCAAAATTTATTATCATTATGAAATCAAGATAAGAAAACCTATTAACAACCCAAGTATTAGACTACAACACCACAAATTAACTCACACAGAAGGCAGGACAGATCCCTGGATATTCTCTGAGAAATGGAGAGAAGGCAAAGTAAAGCAGAAAGTCACGTTGCAGCAATTTTTTTTTCCTTGCAAGAAACATATGCTTCTTATTAAAAAAAAGTTTCTTTCAGCATTCCTTTTCTTGTACTTCTAATGCTACACAAAATGTCACAATCTCACAGAAAAGCCAACCAATTTTGGTGAATACCACCACCCTGAGCCAGTTTATCAGCAGAATGTAGATCCTGTTTGACCAACAATATATAGACTGATTAAGTGAAGGGTAAGTGAATAAGAATCAGCAAGTTTTGGCATGTATCCACCAGTTATCCAAGTACGTTGATTTTACTTCAGGCATCAGCCAGCTTTCAGAGGCTGCAGACACAGTAATATCAGCAATTTAGTGATCATCAGTCCCTAAATTACTTTGAAACAACCAAAGATCAATTACACACTACCAAAACAGTCCTTTAGCTTTGGAATCTCACAATTACATGAATGATGACAAACTCAGTATTTCAAGCTTTTTGAGGGAGCAAGTTGTTTCACTCGGTACTTCAGTTCTGTGCCTCCTCCACATTCAAGGTTTACACGCCATCTAGGACTTGGGCCGACAGCGGACCATCATCTCTGAACAAAGATTTCCAAACCTTTCTGTATCAAACTCAAAAGGCTATTGCAGGAGTTGAAATGATCAGAAAGACAAAACTATCAATGAAAACTGCATCTTGAACATTACAAATACAGTCTTACGGTACAGCAACCAAAAGGCAAGCTGGGGTAAGTCTTGAAGGAGATTACAATAACCAATTAAGACTCTTCAGCAACACTGACAGAATACAGCAGAGCTAGCTAGACCATGTGTTGTTAACCTTGTCTGGTTTACCATAAAACTTAGCAGTAACAGAAGCAAATTATCCACCAGAAACAGCAAAATGGCCAATAAAATCATGCACATCAGAGCCGGAAGGTAGCACAACCAAGCTGAAAACAGCACTTCAGTGCATGAAGTCAGAAATGGCTGGAAAACCAGCTATTTAAATATTACAGAATTTAGTCAGAGACAGCCAAACATAGTACTTGGAATAAACTGTTGCACTGGAGGGAGGTAACTAGCGGAATCTCTGCAAGATATGACCTTGGGATCAAGAACCATCAGCAAACGTGATATAAAATGTAGTAACAAAGCCTGCTGATGCTCTACTGCTGGGTTACTACGAAAACAGAAAAGGTTTATAACGTCAAAGGAAGAACAGCATGGCCTTGCAGAGTGGCAGAGAAAGAACTGAATGAAGCTCAGAAATATTTAAAAGATCATGTACTTGCAGACTACGCATTTGTCTAAGAGTTGATTACTTGAAAATGACTTTAAGAGGAAGCCCCAAACATGTTAGCAGTCTCCAAAATGATAAGGAGACACTAATGATGTACAGTCCTGGTTACACACATCCAGCACGGAGTACTTCAACACAACTCAAATGACACCAAGTACAAATGAACAAGTGCTGTCGCTGAACAAGAGGGCTAAAAAATTACAAGGCATGACTTCCGAGGAGTTATACAGCAACCAGCAAGCTAGCTGGCAAAAAAAGGTAAGGGAGGATATGACTGCTGTCTATACTTACACTGGGGGCAAACATGAAGGAGAGCCATGAACTACTTTGAATAAAAAAATAAAAAATAAAAAAAAAAGAGTTAATATATGATATGAGAGTTAATAGATATTAAATTGCCATGATTAAATTTAGGCTGGAAGTTAATAAGGATCCTAACAGCAGTCAGGCTCAGCTGGCTGGCTCTTTCAAAAGCGGGAGAGAAGGCGTCGAACACTTTCAAAACTGATAAAGCATGTATCGAGAACTACATGACCTGGCGCCCAGGAAAGCAAGAAGCTATGATTCAGCAGACTCCCTCCAGCTGCGTTTTTAAGTATTTTTATTTAACGGATGGCACGTGCTTTTTTTTAAAAAAGGAAACGCCTAGCAACATCAGAAGAAAGAACGGATTTTTGGGACACGCGCCAGATTATCTCAGAGCAGCCAGGGATCTTCAGCGCGAGGTCGAACGCGACACTGCGGCAGCACGGCTCCGCGTCCCGAGCGGCGACCCGGCCCCAGCCGACTGCCAACGCTGTGTCTGAAGGGCACCTGCAAGGTCCCCCGCCCCAGGTCCAGCCCCTTCCAAAGCAACTCCCCTACTCAGGGAGGGAGAAAGGGCCAAGGCGCAGCCGAGCTGCTCACTCACTCGTGCTCGGCCACATCGGGCAGGTAAGCCGCGTTTTCTTGCGAGGGGTGCGCCATGAACACCACATCCAGGCCATCAAACGCTCCAGCCTTTATCAGGTCTATTTTGCCTCCTCCTTGCTCCTCCGCGGGCGTCCCCAGCACCGTGACCTGCAGCACAAGCGCCGAGAGTCAGGGCCCGCCGGCGCCCCGGGGCCGCAGCCCCCGCCCGCGGGAGGCGCTCACCTGGACGGCGGCGGGCGCCGGCGGCGGCAGGCTCTCCAGGGCGGCCTTCAGCGCCAGCGCGGCGCCGGCGCCCACCTCGGCGATGAGGTTGTGCCCGCAGGCGTGGCCGATGCCGGGCAGAGCGTCGTACTCGCAGAGGAAGGCGAGGCGGAGCGGGCGCGGGCTCGGGCCCCGCGGGGCGGCCGTGCCCCACTCGGCGCGGAAGGCCGTGCCCAGCTTGTAGCGCGGCTGCACGGCCCAGGCGGCGCCCGGCAGCTCCGCGCTGGAGAAGAAGCGGGTCATGGCGTCGTGCGCCTGGTGCTCCTCGTAGGCCAGCTCGGGCCGGCTCCAAATATCGCGGCTCAGCGCGCCCAGCCGCGCCGCGTTCAGCTCCACGCTCTCGCACGCCCGCTGCTTCAGCGTCTCCAGCGCGGCAGCGGGGCCGCCCTGCGGCTGCTCCTGCGGCCTCATGCGGGCAGCGGCGCGGCAGCCCCGCACAGCCCCCCACCGCCCCCGCCGCCTTTTATCGCCTCCTCCGCGCCCCGGGGCGCCCTGGGAAGTGTAGTTCGTTGCGGGGCCGGGCCTGCGGGCAGCGCCCAGCCTGCACTACCCGTCCCAGCGGCCCCGGGGCGGCAGCTGTTCCGCTGGGTCCTACCGCCCGCCCGCCCGCGGCGTGCCGCCCCGCGCCGCTGCGCACTTCCAGCCGCCGTACTTCGCTGCGGGCTTAGCGCGCGTCTTGCACGCGGGTGTGTTTACACCATCAAAACAAGCTAAATCCAGCCGTCACCTGCTGCCTGCGTGTGCCGTTTCGCAGGGGTTGCCCGCAGGTGCGAGACCCACCGTAACTCCGCAGGGCTCGGAAATTAACACCTTATTTTCCCCGACGTCGCCTTTTTTTTTTTTTTTTTCAGCTAGAAGCGCTGCCTGCCCGTATCTGGCTTTCTTCTTTACGTTTCCTTGGCATTGCCGAACGCCAGCCCCGCGAGGGCCGTGCCCCGCCGCTGGCCGCGGGTGGCAGCCCCCGCGCCCCCCGCGGCCGGGGTGATGGCCGCTGTCCCACCGCAGCGGCGGCCACGCAAAGCACGAGGGCTGCGGCGCAGCGCGGTCCCGCTGCGGGGAGCCCGGTGCTCCCGGGAGCCTGCGGCCCGCACGGCTTGTGGGCACGTAGTGCTGCCCGCACAAGCCCCCGCAGGGGTTGCCTGCGGCCCTGCTGGCTGGCACAGCGGCGCCCCGAGGGCCAGGTGCCTGGCTTTGGGGGCTTTGTCCCCCGGGGCTGTTGCACAACGCAGCATTTGTTTAAAATCCTGCGTGGGTGCGTGGCTGGGGATGGTTTATCAGAAGTTGGAAGCATGAAGGGCTCATGGGGAGTTTCGGTTACAAACTGGACAGCAGGGAACCTTGCCTGCCTAACGAACCCATACCTGACGAAAGCTGAAGTCAACAGAAATGAAATGACAAACCCTGGTCTTTTTTCTATATTCATTTAGTTACCAGAAATTGACTTTTTGTTCATTTTCCTCATGGTTCACTGCACCCTTTCTGCACAACTTTTTTTGTCACCTGGAGAGGTGCTTTGGTGTGCTGAACTGCAGGTGTCCCCTCTCCACAGACAATGGAGGAGCTTCTTTTCCTAGTGACACCGAAATGCTACTGGACTTGAGGTCACCTGAAGCAAAGTTCACGCTCCCATGCCTTGTATTTGTTACCAGCTATTTTTGCTCTTGTAACCCACTCCGGCAAGTATCATGGTCGTGGTCAGCTCTTTCCCTCCACCCTTCAATCCTTTGAAGTGGAATAAAGCCCTCCACCCTAAAACATGCGCTGAACTTTCAGCTCCCTATGGATGCATGCAGTTACTACGTGTTAGCTACTGAGGGGGCACATACTCAGCAAAGCAGTCACATAATTCAGGTCTGTTTGCCAAGGCATTTCTAGGGCTTGAAGTGCTTTGGAGTAGGCAGGGTGCTGCTGAGGGTAGTGCCAGTGTGCTTTAGGAACAGCCACTCTAGGCACCCATCACCCCCAATCACTTTTCTACTCATGGAAAGAGCTGGCTCCCACTTGAGGTTTTAGTGAGGAGAAAGCCCCCACACACGTTTCTTCTTCCTAAGTGCCTGGTTCCCTGAGGTATTACTGCTCACTGTGTAGGTCTGTATTTCATCAACAAAAACACAGTGTCCTCCTCAGCTTACTGTACCTTCTGCACAAATTCATCCTGCACAAGGTGTAGCTTTATATGCCTGATCCATAGTTTTGCACCCAAAGGTGGGTGCTTGCGGTAGTTATAAAAATCTGTAAACTGGAAAAATAAATATTTCATGATGTGACATCTCAGTGGCTTGCACATGATTCTTCAGAAAGATTAAATCTACCACATAGACTGTTGCAGCACAAACAAACTAGTAGGCTGCAGCAAGGCTTTACCATGGGTCAGATTCTACTGTCCATGCTGTATCTCCTTCCTCCAGAGACCAGACCACACTGCTCCTCCTCCATCCAGCCCCTCTCCCACAACCCTCCGGGCTATCTAACCACTTAGCAGGAACGAGCTACAGCTGCACATCATCCATGTCAATCAACCCACTGCCGCTGAGGCCAGGCCACAGCTGCATACCATCAATGCTGATCAAACCACTGCCTTCACTCCTCTACAATTCCCCGTTTTGTTTTTAACCAAAAAGGCTGTATCTATCATCTATTGTAGGGCCCTTGGCAGGATATGTGGAAAGGCTGCTCAGGTTGAGTTAAGAAGGCACAAAGCTACATCTGACTCAGCCTCCACATCAGGGTCACCCAGATATTCTGACTCGCCTCTCGAGAGTTCTGTGGAGCAGCTGGTATCTGATGTCCTCTTGTCAATTCTAGGATCTAAAACAGGCTTAACACACCTAGCTGGAAGCCACCGCGGCCCTGCATCTGTGGAGATGCAAGCATACCCTCATCCCCAGGTAATTATATCCCATGGGCCTGTCCATTTTCCCATTTGTAGATCTCTTATTAAAACCTTTGCTCAGATAGGAGGATCTCCTCCCTGCAAAGACAAGAAGTGAAATAATAACAGGACAGTCTTTCCCAGCCAGCACAGTCAAATAGTTCCATGTATACACAGCTTTCCATAGACAAGCATGCAGAGTCTCAGAACCCATTTCCCCTCTTAGTTTTTCAAGAAGTAGCTTTTAAGTATGATGGACACGTTCCACCATGGCTTGGCCAGTTGGGGAATGTGGGATGCCAGTAACATGCTCCACCCCCCAAGAGGCAAGGAACTTGGCCATGCGTGCAGATGAATATGCTGGTCCATTGTCTGTCTTGAGACGCTCCAGAACCCCCAGAGCAGCCCAAGCCTGTCAAAGATGTGAAATGGCATCCAGAGCCTTCTCCCCAGTATGGGCCGATGCCCATACAACTTTTGTGAAGGTATCAATGGAGACATGAACATACTGTAAACAACCGAAAGAAGGCACATGTGTGACATCAGTTTGCCACAGATGCAAGGACTGACATCCATGTGGATTGACCCCTCGTGGAAACATTAGTCCAGGACCCAATCACTGACACTCTGGACAAGCGGTGATAATTGATTTTGCATCCACAAAAGATATTTTAAATTGACGGAGCAGTGCCTGAGCCCCCTGATGAAAAAACTGATGAGACATGAGGGCCTGTCGTATCAGATCTGGCACTGGAGGAGTCCAAGCGGGAGCTGCAAGAGCATCAGCACAGGCATTTCCTTCACAGATGAATCCTGGCAATCCAGCGTGACTGCGGACATCAGGATGTAATATCTATGTGTACATTGACTCACTATTACTCATAATGTTTTTATTAAAAACAATAGTCATTCTGAATTTACCTCCTTAAGCAGCACACGGTCAACGTGTCGTGCAACAAGCGGACTGTAACAACGTTTACAGCACATCAAGAAAACGTTTTAAAGGCAACAATGACAGCACTAAGTTCAACCAATTGAGGTGATCCCTGTGTCGAGTGTATCAATTCTTGCCATTGCTTCTCATCATACCAAGTGACCACTGCCTTTCCCGATTTCCCAGAACCATCTGTAAAGACTGTAAGGCCTTGCACTGGGCTATCTGCTACCAGTGGCTTTTGAAGTATTTGTATGTCTAAATAAATTTATAATAATTTATGACTGGGAAGATGATAGGGTATTTGTCCCTCGAATCCTTCCAGAGCCAACTGAAATGGTAAACTGTTTGCCAAACGCCAGCTTACATAATCACGCTCAATGGGAATTATCAAGTAATTGGGATCTTGGCCCGTGAGCTGAACGCACCTTGGCAATTCCTTTGGCGATGATTTTTGATATTAGTTCAATCTGAGTGCTCACTGTATTCTGTGGCTGTATAGATAAAAATAACCACTCTAAGACATGTAATGGATCTTGCCAGCACTTATTCCATTGGCCCAACAATCCCATGGGATGACAGTTAGCTATGACGATATATAAACTTACTGGGGTTTCTAAGTCTACACAGTGTACCCTTTTTGTTGCAGACCATTGACCACCCACCCTCTCTAGGGCTAAGCTGACTTCCTTAGTTAGTGATCGGGGAGATATTAAATCAGTGTCACCCTTCAATAGATCAAAGAATGGTTTCAATTGTTATAAGGCCCAAGTATGGCCTTATCCAATTTATGGTCCCTAATAATTTTTGCAAATCATTTAGGGTTCTGACATGTACTTGGAGCTGGATAGACTGTGGCTCAAGCGTTTGATCTAGCACTTTAACTCCCCAGTATTTCCACGGGGCTTGTTGTTGAATCTTTTCTGGTGCTATACATAGCCCAAAGGTGGCCAACGACTGCTGCAAAACTGGATACACTTGCTGAAGTTCAGCCTTATCTGCAACTGATAGAAGAATATCATCCATATAATGATAACAATATACTTGTGGAAATTGTTCCCGTACAGGTGACAATGCCTTTGCTACATACCATTGACATATAGTAGGACTGTTCTTCATACCCTGCGGCAACACCATTCATTGGTATCACTTACAAGGAGTCATATGGTTTCTACTAGGTATTGAAAAAGCAAATTTACATTTATCAGCTTCATGTAAAGGAATACTGAAAAAAATAATCTTTTAAATCAATTACCAAAATGCCCCAGATTCACGGGATCATCGTTGGGTAAGGCATGCCCTATTGCAGGACTCCCATTCCCTCCATTACATTTTTTACTTTCCTTAAATCTTGTAACAAATGCCTGATTTCTTTTTTGTCACAAACACAGGGGTATTCCAAGGACTATGGGAAGGTTCTAGGTGTCCTTGTGCTAATTGTTCTTTGACTAATTGTTGGAGGGCTACACATTTTTCCTCAGGAAGGGGCCACTGTTCCACCCAACCAGAGGTATTTGTCTTCCAGGTCAAAGGCAGAGTAGGTCTTTGTACACCCTCCATCACAGTGGTCCCTATCAAAAATCCTTCCGGGTACCAATAACAACTCCCCATTGTCCCAAAACATCCCGTCCCCAAAAATTCATAGGGGCATCAAGCACGTAGGGACGGATTGTTGCTGTCTGGCCCTCAGGGTTTCAAACTTGCACCACATACTGACTTTGGACACTGTGTCACACCACCTGCTCCTGCCAACATGGAACCTGCCGAACAGACAGGTCAAGAGCAAGGCCAGATGTGCGCAGATATAAGTTACATCTGCTCCCGTGTCAATCATTCCGGTCACCCGTATTGTGGAAGGGGTCCCTTTGGCAAAGGTGATTTTACAGGTTAGAGTTGGTCAAGCATTTTGTATACTGAATCCAGAAAATTTGTGGTGTTCCTGTTGAACCAAGCCCTTCTTTGCCCTGGACTTTCTCATGGGCATAATTAACTTGTCCTGAAAGGAATTAATTGTGCAATCCGGCTGCCTTCAGGAATTGACACGGGGAGGGGTGGGGATCCGCACCATTGCTTGAATCTGACCCATATAATCAGCATCAATGAATCCCGGTAAGACAAATAAACCTTGTAATGTTACACTAGAACATCCAAGCAACAGCGCACTCAGTTTATTGCTGATGGGTCCCACGGCATTCAGTGGGACCTTATGTACTTTATCATCCTCTATTGTAAAGGCGGCTGCTGTGGTAACATCCAATCCAGCACTCCCTGAAGTTTGGGCTGCAAGTTGGCTGCATAAGCCTGGAATTGTTGTGAAGGATCCATTTGTATCAACATGTGGTTCCTCCCCCCGTTTCCTTGCTTTATGTTGCCACCTACAAGTAACCATCCTTGAGAGTTAAATTTAGATCTACGGTATTTTGCAAAATGCCCTGGTTTGTTACACTGACAGCATACCAAACCAGAGCCATCAGCCCTTCCTGGCCTCGATCGCTTTGGACAGTCCTTTTTTAGGTGACCTTCTTGCCCACACGTGTAACGACAGCGGACAACCCTGACTGCATCAGCAAAGGTCTTTGCCAGACACTCCATTTGGAAGGCAGCGGTTCCCACCTTCCCACATACATCCATTAATTCTATTAAAGTGGGATTACAATTCGCCATGCCTGCAATCACCTTTCTACAACCCTCATTCGCATTGTCCTTAGCTAAAATGAAGTAATAAGGCTTCCTTAGCTGCCCCATTCTGTATTTGCTTATCCAAGGCATCTCTCAACCTATCCAGGAATGACACGTATCCCTCATTTGGACCTTGTGTTACTGTGGTCCATGGCTGTTGTGGAGTGCCATGATCTGGGACTTGCAATAAAGCTTGGAGAGCTAACTTTTCCCTGCTGCAGGACTAAAGGATCTAAGCAAGCTTGTAACTGAGGAGAGTTAACTGGAGCCCCCCCCCATCAATCCTGCCCCAAAACGTGGATCATCCTGGGGGTATTCTAAATTCATCAATGATTGCTCGTTTGCCAAGTGACTCCAATTTGACTCAAACATTAACATTTGCATGGGGGTCAATATAATTTGTGCAGTTGAACAGCAATCATGAGCAGTAAGCTCTGCTATGAAAACAGCACATAACAATCACTGAGCATAGGGCGAGCCTATCCCATACCATCTACAGGTTGATCTTAACTCTTATCACTCCCCGATTGAAAGGTACCCACTTGGGAGGAGCATTACCATCCCCTTGAAGCACTGGGCAGGCTAACACCCTGCCCCCCATGGTGGTTGCAGCACCGATATCCCCTTCCGTGAGTGCTTGCTCCCGCATCTTTTTCCAGAGTTTGGCAGGATCTGGTCCCACTGCTGTAATTTGGACTGGTTGTTGAACGTGACCCGAGGTCTCCTCCGATAAACCTATCACAGATTACTTGGGATCACAGACAGGCAACGGGACAATGACTAGATCTCCCCACCGCCCCAAAGGGAACCGACTCAGCCCATTTGACCCGGCGCTGATCTGCCCCTCCTGCCGGCCTCGACTGTGTGAATCAGGTCACGGCAGAGAATCTGAGGGCGCCAGGGGTACCTTATTGGGCATCATCTCCGCAGCCAGGGATGTGGCTATTTCAACTGCAGCCTTTGTCTCCCCGTCTGCTTCTGATTGTTCTAGTAAATTTAAGACCAATCTCCATGCTGTCAATGACGTTGTAGCAATTTTGTCCCCTCTTGTGGCACCCCCCAAAAGTAACAATCCAACACTTAACCATATCTGAATGCTGGAGACATTTTCTACCTAAAGGGCAAATTATTCCTTTTACACCACCTTACCAGAGTTCTTATTGCCATCTCATGATACTTTATGCCTTAATTTTCAAATATGTCTATTAGCATTGTTAATATAGTTTGTTTCTCTGTCTACATCTGATTGTTCTAGCAAATCTATGATCCATCTCCATGTTGTTAATGAAGCTGTAGCAATTTTGTCTCCCCTCGAGGCAGCCTCAAGAAGTACCTTTCCAACGCTTTGCCATGTCTGAATGCTGAAAACCTTTTTCACTGTAACTGACAAATCATACTTTTTACACCACACTAGCAGAATTCTTATTGCCATTTTATCATATTTTACACCTCTTTTTTCAAATATATCCATAAGCATTGCAAATATAGAATTTGTCTCCCTATCCACATTTAATTGTTCTAGTAACTCTAAGACTAATCTCCATGCTGTTAGCGACATTGTTGCAATTTTATCATCCCTTGAGGCAGCCTCAAAAAGAAATTTTCCAGCATTTTGCCATATCTGAACACTAGAGACACTTTTTGGCGTAACAAGCACATCATTTACTTTGCACCATCCTAGGAAAGTTCTTATTGCCTTCTTGTTATACTTTACACTTCTTTTTTCAAATATACCTATAAGCATAGTTAAAGTAGAATTTTCCTCTTCTGTACCCATATCAGTTAGTCCCCATCTACACTCCAAAAGTTGCAATTTGAGTTAAGATGGACAACAAATATTGCAATACACCCATATCGGTTAGTTGCAGCAGCTCACCTCTCATGGTATCTGCTATGGGTTGCAGGTTCTCCTGATTGTCTCAGCTACATTGAGCACCAGTTGTTGTAGCCAGAGTCCAACTCAGTCAGCCTCACACAGGGCACCAATTGTTGCAGCACAAACTAGTAGGCTGCAACAAGGCTTTACCACAGGTCAGATTCTACTGGCCGTGCTGTATCACCTTCCCCCAGAGGCCAGACCACACTCCTCCTCCATCCAACCCCTCTCCCACAATCCTCAGGGCTATTTAACCATTTAGCAGGAACGAGCTACAGCTGCACATCACCCATGTCAATCAACCCGCTGCCGCTGAGGCCAGGCCACAGCTGCACGTTATCAATGCTGATCACCCCACTGCCTTCACTCCTCTGCAATAGACCTTGTCCATTTGCTCTAACAAAGCAAGAGCATGTCATGTGTCATGGCCTTCTGAGGAGAAGTACCAGGGGAGATCCCTGCATTAGGTCTCATAGGTACTTGCCAACAACGGGGAAAAGGTGAGAGTCAGATGCAAACTCTTGGGCTCCGTTTCAGCGTAGGAGTATCCTCCACAGAGCACAAATTCCTTCACCTCTCCTTCCCTAGCCATCACCTCCTTCCACTAACACCCTTCCAGTCTGTCTTTACTCCATCCCTGGGTGCTTGTTACAGCCCCACTTAGCAAATCCAGCCAGTTCCAGCCTTCACTCCTCAGCATTACCCACAAAGTGCTACTGTGCCCCTCCAGGCCCCAAGTCCGTGCTTGCGGTATAATTTTCCTCACTTAATGGATCCTAATTCTCCTGTCCCTCTCCCTCCTCCTAGCTGCATTCCCTGCCTCCACTAGGCACCAGTCTCTCCCTCCCAAGCTCTTTCAGTCTTTGCTGAAGACAATCCCAGTTTGTTGCCCAGCCAGCTCAGGTCATGTCTCCACTTCTTTGCTGAAGACAATCCCAGTTTGTTGCCCAGCCAGCTCAGGTCATGTCTCCACTTGTTTCCTGTCTCGGTCTCCCTAAACCCTGTTTTCTTTACAGCTTCCAGAGTTTGCTCTTCTGCTGTTCCTCCTTGCTCCTACCTCTCCTGTACTTGTTGTGCAGTCTGTAGGCTACCTGCATCCGACGCAGAGAGCGCTCCATATGATGCAGCCTGTGATTTGAGAATTGAGAACAAGGGGCTTTTTGGCTGAGTTAGCCTTCTGCCAGGCTGCTGACATGGTCTGCGTGGGGTCAGGTGGAAGCAGTCAGCGCAGTGCGCTGCGGAGGACGTGCCAGAGCACGGTCAGGGTAACTGTGACATGAAGGGCAAAGCCGAAGTGGCCAGTGCACTGACTGGTTCTAGTCTAGGACTGACGTAGGCTGCTTTGGCATTACGGCTGAGGATGTCGAGTCTCAAAGCACAGCTGAGCCTGAGCTAACAGGCACAGGAGTGGCGAGGCTTGGCCATGGAGCAAATCGCACTGTGGTAACGGCCTCCAAACAAACCGGCTGCTTGTTTGAAGGGCTGAAGAAGGAGCAGGGAGTGCACAGGAATGCAGGCGCCTGAAAGGGAGACAAACTTAGCTCTGGCTCATCCAGGGAAAATTTACCAGTCATGGGGAACAGCTGAATTACTGTAGGGTTTTATGTTATCTGCTCACAGCTTGCTGTTTTCTTTTCCAACTGAGACATCTCAGATAATCAGATTATTGAATTACTCATGTGACCACAGACTCAATCGCTTGAAATTAACCTTTAGGATATACTTAAAGTCCTCTTTGTCTGCCATGAGGATTTGTGAAGCATGCATCAGTAAGTTATCCAGTAATTTAAAAAAATTAAGCATTACAGGGTTTATGCCAGCTTGACAGTTCCAACTTGCATGTTTGAAAACTGATAATATGTATCATAATTAGTGCTAACATCAGTCAGCATAATAATGGGTATGTTATTTTGGTACGTTCCACTTCACAGACCCAGGCAATTTGCACGCTCCGTGTACAACATAATTTTTCTATTGTTAGTATTGTATGTCTGCTTGTGCTAGGTCCCGACTTTTCATCTGTATATAATTGTTCTTTCCAAACTACAATATTTCAGATTGCATAAACATGTTAGACTTTAACAAATGCTGAACCTATAAAATACAACACGTTCAGCAGGTGTCCATCCTGGGAATGCTAATATTTTACAATGACTCTTTGAGATGTCTCTCCTCTTGGGGAAGTGTGAGGTGTTCATTACAGCATAGAGCAGGCAAAGGAGGAATGTGCTTCAATTTATCTCACGTAGAGAAGGAAAAACCTTCTGTGACCTTTCCTTGCTCCTTTTTCTTCTTTTACAAAGGAAACCCGTGGCCTGTTGCTGATTTTCTCCTCATTAACATGTCCTAGAAAATAAGCAATGGACTATGTCCTAGCAGTACAGGGACTCTCGGTGGCATTTGTCTATGCCCCAGACTTTCACAGGGTGATCTACAAATCACATCTACAGATGATTTACAGATGACAGCGTCAGGGAGTCACAGAAGGTTGAAGCTGGGAGGCACCTCTACACACCATCTAGTCCATCCCCTGCAGGGTCAGCTGGAGCAGGCTGCCCAGCTGGGTTCTGAATATCTCCAAGGATGGAGACTCCACAACCTCTCTGAGCAAGCTGTGCCAGTGCTTGGTCATCCTTATGGTGAAAAAGTGTTTTCCTGTATTCAGATTGAATTTCATGGGTTTTAATTTGTGCCCATTGCCTCTTGTCCTGTCACTGGACACCACTGAGAAGGGTTTGTCTCTTCAGGTACTTATACACGTTGCTAAGATCCTCCTGAGCCTTCTCTTCTCCAGGCTGCGCACTCCCAGCTGTCCCAGCCTTTCCTCACATGATAGGTGCTCCAGACCCTCAGTCATTTTCATGGCCCTGCACTGGACTCACTCCAATAGCTCCATCTTTTCCTTGCACTGGAGAGTCCAGGCCCACATGCAGCACTCCAGACATGGCCTCACCAGTGCTGCACCTCCCTCAGCCTGCTGACAATGCTCTTCCTAGTGCAGCTCAGAGTGCTCTTGGCCCTTTTTGCCATGAGGGTTTATTGCTGCCTCACGTTTAGCTTGGTGTCCAACAGAACCTCCAGGTCCTTCTCAGCAAAGCTCCTTTCCAGCCGGTTGGCCCCCAGCGTGTGCTGGTGCCTGGGGTTATTCCTTCCCAGGGACAGGACTTCGTACTTCCCTTTGTTGAACTTTGTGAGATTTCTCTCAGCCCAATTCTCCAGCTCGTCCCTCTGGATGGCAGTGCAACCCCCTGGTCTATCAGCCACTCCTCCCAGTTTTGTATCACGTGGACAGTGTCCAGGTGATTAATGAAGATGCTCAATGGTACTGGACCCAGTATCGACCCCTGGGGTACCGCAGAAGTGACAGGCCTGCAGCTGGGCTTTGTGCCACTGATCACAACCCTCAGGCCTGGCCATTCAGCTGGATACTCTCCTTGGATACACCTTGCACCTGTAAGACTGTTACGCTGCTTTGACAGCACGCCAGTCAGCATCAGTAGGTCACAGAAACCATCCAAAGGACAAATCCAAAGAATGTAGTAGGCAAACAACATGAAATGGATGGGTAGGTGTCTTGACATCACAGCAATTAATCAAAGAGATGCTTTAAGGGTCTTGACTGTCCTTTAAAGTCGGGAAACCACAGCGCTACCAGAAAGCTCTCCTTCCTCTGCAAGGGGCACAGCACAGCACAGGCCAAGCAGAGGGTGCCTGCGAGCGCGATTTCTTGGGAGGGGTTTGCTGACAGGGAGAGCTTCCATCCATACCTCCTGGTGCATGCTCCTGCTGCTGCTTCTCTTGTGTGGGTCTGGCAACCATGTTGTCTTCAATGAGCTAGTTCAGTCAGTAAAAACAGCTCAGAAAAGAAAAAGAATGTTTTTCAGCTGGATACAGTTTCACAAGACACATGATGGTGCTCTGCTTCCAAAAGGGTCTTCCCCAGTTCCACCATGATTTTCCCTCTCCCAGCCAAAAACTACCGGCACTTGCTGTCCTGTCTTTGGCATTTGTTGGACCTTTACCTGATTCACTAAATTGGCACAAAAATAGCTTATGTAAAAAGTCGGGCAATTTCCTGCTGGTTTGGTGAGTTAAATTGGGCAAAGGTCCAAAATCTGCCAGGGCAAGGAGGGTGTAGCGAGACTAGCTGCGTGGAAGCAGTGAGCTGCTCGGTCAGCTCAGCCACTCCGGCAAATCCCATCCTGACAGAGCTGCTGGGAGCATCACTGTCGAGGACATCCCACAGCAGAAAAGTTAAACTTCATTTGCAGCTGCAGCACATTACCAAAGCAGAGAGAGGGCCTCAGCTGTGGGCAAAGCCAGGCAACAAGTTCCACTGAAGCTGAAGGCTAAGTAAGGCCACAAGATGTTTTTTCTCTGACCCAGTAAAAACAGAGCTGTGACTTTTGAAATCGGACAAATTTAGGAAACACAAAGGAAAAGGTGTTTTTTATTCATAAGCAACAGATGCATGCTAAAGGAGGCTTCTATTCCTTTTATACAAAATCTTTGCCCTGCTAGTCTTGTTCCTATTCCATCTCCTCCTCAGTATTGTGTGGAAAAACTATTGGATATTTTACCCCAGAGATGGGATGGCATGTATCAAATCAAGCAATAATTTTCTTGCTCCATATAGTAGAAAGCTTCAGTTCACAGTTACTAGACTATCATGTTTTTTCTCCTACTTTAGAAGAAGGCACCAGGCTTTCAGTATTGTATGCCCATTTGAAAATTCATTGAATGTCACCAGTAGGAAGAAAACATTTATATTCAGTATCTTTATTTTCTGTAGGTTGTGCCTTGGGTTATGATTATGTGAATGTTGTATTATAGTCAACCTAAATTATAAATCTACAAAATGCAAAACATACATCCAAAACATGTTGTTCGGGTCTACTAGACATCAGAAAGAAAAAAAAAATATGCATTTTTTAAACACAAGGTCAAAAATACTATGCTGATATTTTGATATTGCTAAAAAAACTATAATACAGTATTAGACTGTTAAAAATACTGTTACTTTATATAGGAAATAAAGTCCAGAGAACATTATGGTTCATTGGGAAAAGCAAGAATTGTGCATATATTTATTTGTATGTAAACAAGAACAAACTTTGCAGCTTCTAATTCAATTCATATTCCTGGAATCAAGCTGTAAACAAATGCTTGTATTTTTGTTTTAGAGGGTGGATGAGGTTCGGTAGCTTTCCATTGGTCTAAAAGAAGGAACATCTGTTGTGGCCATAAAAAACTTGATGATCAAGTTCACCACATCCCACATTAGCAACATTAGGCATTTAGGTTGAAATCCAGATCAGACTGAACTCGGTCTGTTTTGCTGTTAAATTCAGGGTGGCCTGGATTTCAAGCCAAAATCCAAAGCTTTAAAAACAATAGTACAGTGAGTATTAAAACCAACAGCACAGTGAGTATTAAAAACAAAATTAGGCTGTTGCTGTGTGTAGGAGTTATACGCTGACTTGCCTAAAATAACATTCCAGTCTGGTTTACAAATAGCTGTATATTAGGAAGTATGTATCAAGACAATGAAATGCTATGGAAGTGGATTTTGTGTTTAAAAAGAAAGCGTGGTAAGGACTTCTTTGGTCTGATCACAATATCAATATCACCATAGAGCAGAAGAATTTTAAAGGTCTCAGGAAGAGAAACGGCTTAAGTCACTGAAGCATATTGTCTTCTTTAACCATTAATGGATCAAGGATGCCACAACATCTTATACATTTCTTATCAAGGGAAAAGAAATGCAGGATAGGTGGATTCAGAAAAGTAAAGCCTTCTCCCTATAGACATATTGTTCCCACCACTTAAGAGTTAACCATAGTGTGGTCAAAATTTCGTTGTCCAGAGCAGACTGAGTAAAAAAAAAATTAGCTTAATATTCCCCTCAGGTTTTAAATGAAATGAAATGAAATTAAATAATTAAATCTGAAATTCCTCACACAGCATGCTTATTCCTCAGGATGTTTTTCTTCCTTTCCCAGTCACCCGTATGTTAGGTATTTGACTTGGTGGTTAAGACCTCACCATTCGCCCAAATGCTGTGAACCTTTACCCAAAAAGGCAAGGTAAAAGCCATGCTCAGAGCTCAGATACGTTCACTGAGAAGGCAGCTGTGGCTATTTGAGACACCGCTGCCCCCCAGTTCTTCGTACCTGCCAACGATGCCTGCCCCAGCTCTGATGGCAGAGCGAGATACAAGTGTCTCTGAGCTGTTTCAGCACAAAGTCCAAGAGCTTAACTCAAGCTGCCCCCCCCCCCCCCCCCCCCCCGGGCATTTTATGCTTTAAACAGTGGAGTTTATCCTGAAGCAGCTTAGAATTATCTGCGTTTTCAGTCTGCTGACTCTGCTATGTGGGTGGTACCCTCTGGGAGAGAGGCAGTAATATTTAAAACTGACACAGTTATTTTGAAAGCAATCCCTGTCATGCACCATTAGCCACAGAGGCTGGTATAAGCTTTGCTAGCTTTAGACTGCTTTAACAAACAAAACAGTGCTTTTCTGTCCGGTGCAGATTTTCATTTGCACTCAGAAAGCTGCAAGAATGCAGTGAGGGCTTAGTTGTATTCTGTATTTTTGCTTTTTTTTTTTTTTTTTTTTTTCTTTTTCCAACTGGGGAGATATTTTTTATCAAGAAACATCAGTTAACTCCAAGAAAAGTTTAAAAATTGCCTGACTTAAGTATTGCCAACTGGGGCAGGTTGCTGTTTAAAAGGCAGGGCTAGGTAAATATGTATTTCTTTATTTGGTTTGGCTCTCTGAAGAGTTACAGAAAACTCATCTATTATGGGGCTCCTTGAAGTTTGCACAGCAGAATGTAAGGAGAGAATTAAATCTCTGGTATTAATGATATCCAATACTTTTTAACACATGAAATTTAGTGACCACTTGCTCTTAAACTTCTTTAGCTTTGCAACAGCAAGAAAAGAGTCAAATACCAGACATCTTACCTTGGAGAAAAATGCCTTGAACCACTCCCACTCCTCCAACTAAAAAATCCTGCCTCAACTATGCCCTTTTATTTCTTACATCATTAAATTTACATATGTACTTTAATCGCTAATATGGTCATGTATTTCACATTATACAATAGGTCAATTGTATTTTTATAATTTTTTTAGTAGCAGCATCAATGGTCATAATGCTATCCCAGCTTGAAAAGACTTGTGGGGAAAATGGCCTGATAACGTAGATGTCCCATCAAGACACTTGATGCTAAAACAGCTCCATTAGTGACACCATGAGCCTTTGTTATATTTGTTTAATTATTATCTGTTATATTATATTTCATTGTGTCTTAGATGACTAGTTCCTTTCTTCCTCTAAAAGGCAGATTTTGCTTATTTAAAGTCAGATAAATTCAGCAATTGATTGCATAGGGTGACTTACTAACTGGGCAATAAACTCAGCCCAGAGAGGAAGGAAAAAGTGATCTTAAGATGTGAATGCCTTAAGCCTCCATTGCTAGCATCTCCTCCCTACAGCCTGAGCACAGAGCTGCCTCACCTTGGGGATGGACGGGAGCATGCACATCAACAGTTCCTGCTGCCCTTCCCGCTGTACGCTCGCTGCCTGACGCACAGACCACTTGTGCTCTGCACAGCACAGTAAACGAACGCACAGAAAACAGGCAGGTATATAATGGTCAAAGACTGTCATTGTTAACTCCCCCCCCCCCCCCTTGCCTGTAAAAGGGAGTTAATCCATCTCTATATTCATGAGAGCAAGCATTTTCCCTGTTAAATCTCTATAGAGCCAAAGAGAAAGTAAAAAATGCTTATGGAAATCTCCACACATTTAATTGCTTCTCTCCTCTGCCAATTTAAAAATGGTTGAAAATATTTGTAATATTTACGGCAATGCAAATGTAAGTGAAAAATGAAATCTGGACTGTGCTAAACTTTTCAAAAAATCTGATCTTTCCTGATGCTAAAATGCCCCTTTACTAACATATGTATGCCACTAGTTATTTACAATGACAGCCTATGCTGTTAGAAACAAAGTTTAATTCTGCTATTGATTAAAACAGAACCACAGTCAGGGCCCAGCCCTTTTATTCCCTTGGAGGAAGAAAGTATTTTGCAGCTGTTACAGATCTTTATTTTTAATCCATTGGGTCTTTGAAGTATTACAGCTGTTTGTTCTTAGACAGTATCTATTTGTGTGTTAAACAGACAGGAGATCACCACTCAACTCAAACAATTCAACATTCTATTTTCTATTTTTAAATTTAGGTTTAAATATAGAAGATTTTTATCTCATAAAAAATCGTGTGAAAGCTTGTAGTTTGTTTCATATCAGTATACTATTTTTCAGATAGACAGCAAAATTATGATATATTTACAATCCACAGGAATCTTAAATGGATTAATTCTGTTAGGCATCACAAATTACTATTAAGTACTTTGTTGTGCATTTAGTGGTACTGAGGAGCTATTGAGGCAGCAAACCAGAAGCCTACTATGTCTAATTGCAAATCTCTTTACCCCCAAAGCTTTTTTGTTATTAGATTTTTTTAAATCTGAAGTATGATACATTGCACAATCGTAAATACACTTGTATTAAGTGTTGACATTTTCCATAATACCTTGAGAAATTACATTAAAAAGAGTCATTATCTTTGCTACTGTTACTGAACAGATTTGTACCAATCACGCAAATACGAACGCAATAAGCCTTATGGGTGCTCATTAATAAGGATTACTTGCTTAAGATATTAATTTCAAAATAAATATTTGCAAAGCCGTACTTTATCTGTTCATAGTGGGAATAAACAAAGCGATAAAATGCTGGCAATAGCCATTGTAACACACAGTGATTTTTTTAGTCTTTATTTATATGATGCCACAAACTTAAATAAACACTTACAGAGTATGTTTGCACTCACCACATATAATCCTGGGTTCACTGCTGACAAGAAGAGGTTTATGGGTATAGTGAATCTGCAGATTTGTTTGAATTTATCTCAGTTTTCTGGAAAAAATAAGCAGATAAGTGAAAAAGGAAAAAATACATTTCTCTGCAGGGCTGTTAGAAAGAATCATATTTCTAATTTACATTGCTATGAACTTTGCTGACCTTGGGTATATGAATAACTCACAAAAGTGCAGCTGGATTTTTTCAGGTCATGAAACATGCAGAACTTTGCAGAGTTTTAGGGTTGTTTGAACTTGTGCAGTCATCACTGTGAAATGAAACAAGTATGCTTTTATATTTTTAAAATCCAAGGAAACTAGGACACTCGGTATGTCCAGAGACCTGTGAACAAGTACTGAAAATTGCCAACGGTTGTGTTCAAACTGTATTACTAAACAAGCTAGTCCAATCCATTTAACCATAATGGTTAAAATGATTTTGAGGTGAAGTCATGCATTGCCCAGTGACATCTGCCAAACTTAGCTAATGTGTTCTAGTTGTTTCTAGTCCAAGACAGCTTGATCTTTAGTTACCCCAGCCTTTTAGTCATTGCCTACAGTTAAGCTGTTTTGTTTTTAAGCACATCATCGAGATGCTGAGTTGCAGCTTGTTCAGGTACTTCATAACCGTATTACCTTTTCACAGTTTGTTATAAATCTCAGATCTGGTCTGTGCACTTACACTTACAGAGATCTGACTTTCCTTCTACTGTCTCAAACCTTTTCATGAAACAGAAGACAGAGGTGGGTCAATATTAGCAGGGGAAGATGGGTATACCTCAAATAACAGCCAGCGAGTAGCCAGGTGGACAAGGTCAGTTCCTATAATTAAAAAGTTCATCTCCTACGTTCTCGTGCACAATGTTCATGCACCAACAGATATTTGTGTGTGCTGTAGTATGGCTATATGCTATAGTATACATGTTTTGTATCACATGCATGTGACCTCCCGTCTCCTTATCAATGCTGCTCACTGTATCACATACCAAAGGCACTTGTTAGGACTTGTGTGCAATGCCAGTGATGCGACCCCTACTCACCCATGTGGAGATGGGCCTTTCCAGAATCCTGCCTGTGGATAACTTGAATGTCACCGCTTCAAATCAAGAGCACTATTTTAAAAAAAAGAAAAAAATTCATCCTTGCAGTGTGGGGGTAATCCATACTGAACATGCACATGGGAGAGAGCTGAGGGTGCTATGCAAGGAAGGTAGAGAGACAGCTGTGTACATGAAATGCTCTTTATCTCACATGCTCACCATTAGAAAACAAGAGAAGCAAATTTAACTGGAGCCTGACAAGACCCACTGTATACCTATCCGGGGCTGATTGCTTCCCTAAGCTTTCAGCAAGGCTGGCGGAGAAGCAGAAAGCAGGCGAACACGAGCACCTCTTCGCTGAAAGCAGTGTTCACCAACGGCAAAAAAAACAACAGGCCTTTCTTGTTGCATTCCCTCTCCACGCAGTTATACTCACCCCTAGTATATTACTCCAAGACCTGCGCTCAGTTGCTAAAAACATCACCTGACTTGCATGAGCTCTTGTGATGAGTAGTCTCACTAGCTAGGTAGAGCAAAAGGATATTAAAAATATATGTTAAACTGCAGGATGCCACAGGGAATCTGGAAACTTCCGTGGCTTTCGAGTGTCAACAGATGGCACGGAGTGACCTACTTTGGAATAAATAAATAAAAAAATAGAGGCTAGAGTTGCTCTGGCAGGGAGTGCCTGTGCTGGTACTGGGAAGCTGTGGTGACGGCGGAGCGCAGGGGACTGACAGTGGGGTGTCTCCAGGCTGCCAGCCAACCTCGCAGCCCGGGCATCATTAGTATGTGTTGGCTGTTCTGTAGCCTACTCAATATGTGCCGGTAATATTAATCTGGGCTCCCTAGCAGCAGGTGCCTCTATCATAAGACTCTCTAGCATGATTACTTTGCAGATTGGCAGAAAGTCCAAGGTTTGAGTGACTCGAAAGAACAAAATTAAATTTCCAACCCTAGCAATGTCTTTTCTGGAGTCAGGCTGGGTATTGATTCTACAGTACCACTTTTTACTTTTAATAGATACTTAAGAAAAAACGAATTAATTCTCCAGAGAACAAATTATAGTCCAGTGCTTTCAATCAGCACCAAAGATATAAAAGTAATTGTCAGTTTTTTCCACTCTCCTCTTACAGCTGCTTTAAGGTACACAGCATCTATTAGTACTACTGCTAATCTCGGCAGGAAAATCTCCAAATTGTGTTACTCCTATAGCCAAGTATCCTCACTCTCCTCACCAGGTATATAAATTCCACCTATTTTCAGTATCGTATCTGGCCTTTTCCACAACTTTCCATAAACAAGCAGCACATAAATCCTTCCAAAATTGTAAAGGAAAAGTAAACTTGGAAAAATTTTATTCTGTGAGACGCAATGTATGGACAGGTCAGGTACTTTACTCAGCTCTGCTTGTTGAGTAACATGGTTGCGAAATTCATGGTACTAGCGTGTATTCACTTGATTTGATGGACACCTAATGCAAAACTACTATTTGCCACCTGGTGAACAGAGTGAGTTAACTTAAGTGTGCTGAGCATCCGATTTGTAGAACAACATAACAAATTACTGTTCCAGAATGGATCATTCAGTTTTTCTCATCGGTTCAATTTTTTACAATTTAGATCCATATAAACACTCCGTTTAGTTATGAGTGCACTGTATGTGCTTGGCTGCCTGTATGTAACATAAGGATGTGCTTTCCCACCAGTGTGGGACAAATCCTCTCATGGGACACTAGAGTAAATATCCATTTGTTTTTAGGTGGCAGTTGCAGAATTAAAACACTTTGCACAAGAGCCATTGTGATTTTTTCAGTCCATCCTGCTCATTCTTAAATGTTTTATACCTTTCAGATCCTTTAACTCAACATGCAGAAAATGGGGACAGATTGCTGTCACAGCTTTCCCAAACCGTTAGGATTACGGAGCTCTGTTCTCTGGCAGGGGGAATCCTGTATGACAGGAAGAGGTTGAAGGCACTCGGTCACGCAACCCTCCACCAGGCTCCATTTTAGATGATCGGAATCGGCCCCGAGTAACCTGGTCTGCCCCCGCAGCTGACCCTTCTGTGAGCAGGAGGATGGACCGGAGGAGGACTCCTGAGGTCCCTTCCAGCCTGAATTACCTTATGGTCAGGTACTGGGAACTACTGTTTGACTTCAACATGGCAAACCTTAGCAAAGTGATCTTTCTGGAGTGCCAAAGGCGCTTTCCAAACCTCCAAATGTTGCATAAACAGTGCGGATGGAGATCAGCGGATAGGCCTGCAGCATTCCCCATGGTGTTGGTATTCAGCTTGCGCAAGGAACATCTCAGATATCCTATCTTGGAACCACACACCTGCCTCAAAGGAGAAGAATAAATTATTTCCTCGATATCCTCAAAACATATGTCTCTTCCTACAACAGCTGGGACATCTCTTGCTGCTCCTTCACTTGATACAAGCCATCAGCTATGGCCGCTGGAGTCCCCAGGGAGCCACACGGGCACTGCAGCCATGTCATGCTACACATGGATACTCCCATCAAGCAGGCACAAATCCTCGCTGTCCACCCACGGTAGCAGCAGTGACATCACCTCCTTGGCTGGGGAAGGTTAGAGACCACGAAGAGTTCACAGATAGATGGCCGGCAGCACGCAACATGTTTCTTCCTATCTTGAAAGACCACACAAACAGTCCTTTGCACGAGTGTGTACCACATGGAGATGATGGTGGAGGAGGAACACACCCTTCTCGTAGGGCAGGTCTTGCCCTAGTCCATGGGATGACCACGACCACGTTTGTCTCCTTAGTGCCGTTTGTGGGATGCAAACTGTAGATGGGGGGAATTAAAATGATGGAGTATATAGAGTTTAGGGAGAAATTATTAGTAACTTCACAATGAACTTGCAAATGTGAATCTTTGGTAAGGCCCTGAGCATGAAGGCAGGTTCAGTATGTGCTTAATATTGTTACAAATTGTCACATCAGTAAGTCCACTCACTAATAGTAAAAATAAGCATGGGTGAAAGTCTCCCAGCTCTTCAGATGCCCTCCCCTGGGTACTGCAGAAGCCTTGCTGTCCGGACAGCAGACCCATGCTCAGGTAAGGGACCGGGGCAGGAGACCTACCTGGACATGTGGTAGAGGTTCCAGGGCGAGGGGCACTTTATCTCATTCAGTTTATCTCATTATAAGGGATTAAATCATCAATGAAGCTTTATTTACCTTCATGACTAGGATGAATTTAAATTTTCATTTGTTGCATATCTCCTTTGCTTTTATCTCCTGCAGATTCTGTGCGCATACAGGACTATTCAGTTTGCATGCAGGATGTGAAAAAGGTGTTATGAAATTATTTTGAACAAAGGCCTAGATCCACAAATATATGTCAGTACCTAATTTATTCTAAGGAGATGGTAGGGGTAATACAGTCCCTTAAACGTTTTCTTATATTTATTCCGCTGATGTTATCACTTGACTCACAGCAATGCTTGTTATTCTTTACATGACTAATTTTGAAGCATAAAACCAGAGTTGTTATCCAGCAGAAATTTGAATGCAAAGAAACTATTGTTAAATACGAAAAATGGTGTGGTGTCGTACATAGATATGAGACCAAGCTACTTAAAATGTTTCAATAGGTTTCAAAATGGAAAGCAATAAATGTGAACACTGTTCACAGAACTGACAAGATAGCTCAAGTGTGCATGCCTAAAATGTAATTTCTGCAATAAAAAATACTGTAGTTTTACTGAAGAAGTGCTGTAATAATACTGTGTCTGTTTTGCCTGTCAGACTGTAGACAACGCTCTGACAGCCAGTTTCAGTTCCACTCCAGACCACTTCCAAGATGCTGTAGATCAACAGGGTGATCAAGGACAAAGTCACAGACTGAGTCATTAAGGGACAGGTCAAACTATGGAAAAATCAGGGTCAAGTTCCCAACAAAGGTCCTCCAGTCAAGGAACAAAATTAAGATTTTCTTCTTCAGTGCTGAGACCCCTGTCCCAATCTCTCCAGGAAACACACTGACATTCAAACTAAAGCACAATGTAAGGAAACACTACAATATCCAAATTCTCTCTTATGCTCCAGCTCTCAGAGTTTCTGTCATGAAACTGGCTATTGACTGGCATTCAAAGATGATTGAAATGTTTAATTTCAATCAAAGATTATTTAAAATGGTTAAATTTCTCAGGAGTATAGAACATAATAGTTTATAAAGTTGTTGCAGACTTATTAACCTTACGATAACCTGTTCACTGTCTTGAAATGAATACAATGAAGAATCTCACTGATATTTGGTATTTCATTTGAAGGGTCCTCTTCTTAGGGCAAGGACATTGAGGATGTCCTCTTCTCAGATCTCTGAATTTGAGTTTACATTTAATTCATTCCACTGGCAAGAGAAAATTTGGCCTGACATGGTGATGCTACAAGAACTCCATTAGATCAGAACGACTGTTCATACGAGGAAGCAGAGTACCGGGAGAACTTCAGTTTCTGATGTTCTGTACCTAGATGACATTTAAGTGCCTATGACATTGAAGCAGTCACAAGTGGCTCCAGAACAAGCTGAGAATAAACTGTCAAGTCTTGCAAAACCTGTCAAAGTTTTCCCAATTCTAAAAAATAGCAAACTCAGCAAAAGGCCAGGCTGAATAAGTCAGAAATGTGATCCATGCTCTGAACTTCAGCAAGCTCATCCAGGTAGACATGAACAGTCAGGCTAGTTTCCCAGGGCACTGATAAAAAGCTTGTGTTAAGCACAGTGAGAGGTGATGCACAGGTAAACCAGACACAGTATCCATCTGGCATCTCGTATAGAAACTCTATTTAAAAATAAAAATTAACTAAAAAGTGTATTTATGCATATGAAGTCATATTTTGCTGTAATACGTAATATTTGCAAATAACTGAACACATCACTTTTACATATTGTTGAATTATGTCTTCATTGTATTATAACTGTATTTTAAAAGTGTGTTGTGTTAGAAGGCAAACATCTATACATTGGGAAATAATTTGTCCCAGTAGCAGATTTTATACTTAACCTCCCTTGGTTTTGACCAGCTGGACAATTATTTTGGGGGAAAATAAGGAATATCAGACTCCTCAGTTCAAAATATTAAGAAGATTTTGATAAGCTGTAATATTTTTTTGTTTTATTCTATGTAAAATAACATTTTCAGGTGCGATAAGGTATGGCTTTTAACTGAGCTGTGTTGGTCAAGGTGGTGTGGGTTATACAGTACGGACACAGTCCAAGAATACACTCTGATTAGTTCTGAATTCATATAGAGTGAGATGGTATGTTAAAAATGACTTGATTTCAACAATTAGGTTGCTTTTCATAAAAGAGGGACTTTGAAAGAACTTGTTCTTTCTTCTTAAATATTTTTGCCAGTTGAGTCATGGCTTGCTTTACGCCATGTAGGCTGCCTGTACATTCATGTAGCAGCTAATCTTTTTTAAAATTAATCTGACACTTAATGGGTATCTAGTCTATGTAACATACTGCTGCAACATATCACCGAAGCTAAAATACAGCAGGCCTGAAAAGTACCGCCACGTATTTATGTTTATGAATACTTTTGTTTGCCAAATTTATTACAAATATTTAAGAAAAGAAGACATTGAAGGAGAGATGGAAAAACATCAGGTTTGATATCAGTCTCTAGGAGCTTAGAGGAGGTTTCTTTGGAGGTGAATGACCTGATAGCTATCTCCTCCAGGCTGTGACTAGGTTAGTACTGACAATGATAGGTACCAGCCTAGACAAAACTAGTAAAATTCTGAGAAATAGAATTATCTATAATCTCCTCCAAACCTGTAAAAATAGTTCCCAGAAATGAACATGCCCCTTTCTGACTGTTGAGGCTGCGGTTAGACATAGGTGTCTAACTTTTAGGCCCTTTATTAATGGCATATTCTACACTGGGTGACCTATGATAAAAACACAGAGAGCAACAACATACAGTTTTACTCCTAGTTATTGTAATTTCCTCCAAAGTTCGTGAGCGTACAGTTGGAAATATGTTCTGTATTTAAAAAAAAAACAGGTGTGTTCGACCAGCTCACAGATCCATGATTAATAGATGGCCCATCTGTTATATAACTTGAAATTTACACAAAATATGTAAATATCTGTAATGAAAAGCCAGAAAGAATTTGAAAAACAAAGGATGTTACAAACAGTTGACGAGGCACCGCCTTGGGAGAAGGAACAGGCACCATCAACGCCCCAAGCTGGGGCACAAGATAAGCTCCAGGAGAACCAAACGGTTAATGAGACCACACAGAAAATCACTCGAACTGTGTGTGAACTGTCCCCCTTAGCGCACTAGAAGGTGCACCCTGGGGCAAAGCAAGCCCCCTGCTAACAAAGCCCCCTCCCCACAGAGCGGGCGTGCTGGGGAGAAACAGCGGCAGGTAGGCGTGCTGTACCTGTACGTGGAGAGGGGGCTCGTCAGACCCAGGGAGAATCAAGTGCGGCTGAACCTCATTGTAAACAGCTGCTCAGTGTGTGTGAAGTGTTTGTGCGTTGAGGGGGCCCAGCCCCCTGGGCTCACCACCTGGCACCCACCCCTGCCCAGGGAGGCGATGGATGGTGTCCGGGCTGCGGGGCTTGGCTCCTCGCACAGCGGGCAGCCACCTGCCCTGGCGGCACCTCGCAGGTGCACGGGAATTAATGCGTCCTAAGTTTGTGTTTGACAAAAAACACTCTCTGCCAAAAGTGCACCGGCTGTTTTCTTTTAGAAACAGAAGTTTCCTGCCTAATCCATTTGTCTTAATCTTCTAGATGCCCTTTTGGTAAAACACAAGCTGAAACAAACCAAAAACATTAACTTCTTTGTTTTCTTCTGTTTTTTCTTTCCTATCTTTTCAGTAGAATACACACAACATAGTTGTATGTTCTAATGCAAGAGTACAATAATTCAGCAATATTTTGACCTAATAAATTACTGCCTGATGTCCACTTCAAATAAATGCATTACACTGAGCCACAAATACAGATTCAGCTGCTGCAGGCCATGTTTTCCATCTGCAGAACCTTTCCCCAAAACTGCCCAGTGACATCCCATAGATTATTCTGACTCACTGGCGTCTCACAAAGCCTCAGCCTAATGCAGGTATTAGCAACAGCAGGTATTAGCAGTGGACATCAACTCAATGAAGCGGCGGAATAAAGCAGATAGTGAATTTTCAAGAGTGGTTGCATCTGCATGTTAACCAATGAAGAATAAATACAGGAAAGGATTGGTTTAATCTGTTTACGTAACTCAAAATTAACTCGCAATTAGGCCCTCACCAGGAATTACTCAGTGATCGTACCCTCCAGCTCCCTTATACCAGCATGGGTTCCAGGCAAGACTGTAACGAGGAGTGATGGACGGACTGCCGCTGCTCCCAAAACTGGTCCTTTTGGGGCCACCCCTGCAAAATGCCAAAGCAAGCCACTAGATGGAACTCAGCCATTTCCCTGCGAGGCCATGCCACTGAGCCTTCCCTACTACTCACTTACTTAGACCTTTACTTTAAGCTATACGCATACCACAGAATCACAGAACGGTTTTACAGCTATATGCGTACACTGTAAAGACACCTGCCACAGTAACTCCCATCTGTTAAAACAAATGTACCCGTGTTCTGTACTGCGCATGCACATGACATGTTTCATCTTTTATATTTGAAATAATGTAGGTTTTTTGACTTTTTCCCTCTCAATTCTTTTTTTTCATCATCATTTCTTCGTTTCCGTGGTATCAATCATTTCTGGAAGTGAACCAAAGGGTTACTGAATGTGCTCCTGGCTGCCACTGGGTGTGTAAAACACATTCCTTGCATGTTTGGCAAGAAGGGGACTTGGCAGTCGGAAATTGAGGAAGGGTGGAGACTTGCTAGAGGTACTTAAAAAGTGCTGTCAGAGGGGCTGGCTGTATCTGAGGGAAGAATACAGCGCAAGGTTTCTAAGTGAGGGAAGAGCTCCTTCCTTTGGTCATCACGTATTGGCTTTCTGCTCCTTCTCCCTCAAGAGACTGCTGCTCGGGGGGCAGCACTGTCCTTCACCGTCCTCAGGGCTCATCCCACAGTCATCTCAATAACAGGAAAAGCAAAGCCCTTCCTAGGAAAACTGTGACTAAGCTGGCATCTAGATCAAGACTGGAAGACTGGATCAAGATTACTTCCCCCTTCCCCCTACATTTTTGCATTGTGTCCCCCCAGTATTTGAAAAGTAAGGCATATTTGTGTTAAAAATGATATAAAAATGCAACAGTTTGAAACAGTACATGTAATCAGTTATAACAGCAATACAGGTTAGTAGTTACTTCAGTGTTGCCACAGGGGGAGGAATAAAAACAGGCTGTCTTGCCTGTACAGAAGTTTCTGTTTCATCTTGGGGATATTTAGGTGTGGAGGTTGTCCTCTGCTACTTCTGGGGCAGTGAAGCAAAAACTCCTGTTTGTTGGAAGGCTGCCTTCTCTGAACACTCCGAGATACACTGAAGTTGCCATAAAATCTGGCCCATTTCACAAGATTACAGAGGACAGTGACTACGGGATCCAGATGGAGGGTTACCAGAACTGAGGGCTCTCACCTGACCCCTCTCTTCACCCAGCACTTCCTAAAGGCAGAAATTTCAATGAGTAAGTTATTTGTTCAGTCTCATCTACCCAGCTATGGCTCTCCAGAGCTTTGACATTTGTCCCAAACAGCATGGTAGTCAGAAAAACGAAGAAAAATAACAGAAATAAAAAATCCCTATGGAAGAAGGAAGAGTTAAAATGAAAAGTCTTGAAAACAGGAGTTTAATTTCTGCACAGGCACAGTTAGTTGGTCATGGTTACCCGTGTGAATGGCACCTGTGTTGCCGTTTTCTCTTTATGGAAGATAACTCACATGCAGCAAGAAGTCATATGGCTGCTGTTGAATTCCATCTCTGTTATTATAAATTTGAAATTCTACCTTTGGCCAAACTGTGAGAAAACTCTGCAGGCTCCAGGTTAAAGCCTTTGGTTTATTTATTTTCATTTATGCAGAGAAAATGTAGCTTCAGCACAAGAGCTCAAAGGACACTGGAAATAATTTTTAAATTAATCAAATACATGTAGATGCGTGGTAGATGAGCAGCAGAATAGTAAGGCATTACGAGAGAAGAATTTCTTTCAGTGGGGGAAGAAGGGCTGTAGTTTGGCAGAAACGTTGACTATGGATGGGGACTACGGGGGAAAGCCAAAGCAATAGGTGGCACAGGCCAGGAGGAATATAGCAAAGGCGCTGGAAGCAGCAATTTTAGAGCCCGGGATATGGAGACTAAATGGGCTGACACTTTTCTCTTGCTTGTGTCTGGCTTTTAGATGCATCCATCTCTTGTGCCCTGCGTATATATTGGGCTCTTTCTTGAAAGGGTCTGAACCTCTCCCCTTGGGAGTCTGTTATGATACCTGTCTTGGGGACTAAAAGATTATTTTGCCAACGTATGACAGAAGATACCAACACATGTTAAAGCAAATAGAATCTTATTTGTGATCTACTTTCTGGGAAGGTGGATGAGTAATTAACTGAACTGCTGATGAGCAAGTTTAGGGAATGTTTCCCTGAAAAGGGAAGTCCCTTATTACATTTGTGAAGGAGACTGAGAAACAAACAAAAATGATACAAATGGCATAGCGCACTGCCCTGCAGATGGGAATAGACCTTGTGGGCTTTGGGATCTGTAGATGCTGCAGAGCATGCACAGGATGCTTGGGGCATATGAGGCCTGTATAGTACTTTTTTTTTTTTCCTTTTGTCCTAAAGCGTATGACTCGGTGCTTTGGGGCAGGCAGTTACTAACCCTGCCATGGCACCTGAGGGAAAGCAGGCCTTGTAGCTACTGAACCAATCTGGTACCTGGCAATGAATTAAAAAAGGAATATAAACCATAAGACCCTCCCAAAGGAGCGGTACAAACTCTTATCTTAACCCACCTGGGACACAACCAAGTTGGAAACATATAGCTAACCACTGAACTATCACTGACCACGCAGAAAGGCACCCTACTACAGGCGCGAGGCTGAGCAGCAGTTTTGGACACATGCAGCGAGCAGGTTGTACTTGTGACAGGCTGTCAAACTGTAGATCCAGCCTGGCAAATTAGATAAAAAAGCCTCAATGCATGAATCTCAGCTAGTGACTGCATTTGTATCTGCCTGGCATGTCCTCCTGCCAGCAACCAGCCCAGGTCAGACTTCTCAGGCTTCCTGGTCTCTGAGGAAACAATCCTTCAACTCCTTTAATGGTTTCAGGGTTTTGAGGTGTTTGGCAAATGAATTCTGTGGTATCTGTGTGGACCAGCTCATCGGAATCATTTCTAGCCCTCCAGGGTATCAAGTGGGGTGTGTGATGGTTATTGAGGTGTGCTACGTGCTTGCCAGTTCAATCCATACCACCTTGACAGAAGAAATCTCAAGAGAACTATTGTATCTTGTAAAAATCTAGCTGTCCGTTAGAAAAAAAACAGTCTCTCTTGGAGGAAATGTACTCTGAACATAGCAAATAGATGTGGCATACTCAAATTGATTTTTCAAGTGAAAAACAGTATGTTATGAACATTTGCAGAGAAGCGAGGGAAACTGAGAATGATTAAATGTGTTTAGGGGGTAAATAAAAGAAAACAGAAACTTGCAGCTGCAGTTAACAGTAGGGGAAGGTGATAGGAAGGCTCAAGGTCTTAAGAAGGACTGGCTGGTGGTACAGCAAGACAGGGTCACTCATAAACTTCACCTTCTGTCCTCCTGCAGGAACATCCTCTCTCTTGGCAAAGATGGGCTTCTTTCTGTTTTCCAGGATTTAATGAGAGCCTCATGACAAAGCAAATGTAAATTCAAGAAACTATAAGGATGCTGTGCATGCCCGTGGCCCTCTCAGCCAGCTGCTGGCTGCGCTGTGTTTGCACGGCAGTGGAGAGCAGCAGCCAGCAAGCAGGAACTTCTGACTTACCATCAGCCTTCCCACTGCTGGCTGTGGGGAGACGACAGAGAGGATGAGCTGAAAATGACAGTGGTGCATACAGATAACATATTGTATCAAAGGGTCAGAAGCAGGGTCAGAAAAAAGGCTAACAGTCATCTTTCACGTGCAAATTACTAAAGCCAGTGTAACAAAACTACACAAAACCTAAATGCAGCTTGATTTATCTCACCAGCCCTATCACTGACTACAAACGCCAAACTTTTCAATGCAGAACATTATATTCATTGTGGTTTACGTACTACACACAGCAGGACAAGGAAGACTTGCAGCTCACACAGCAACTGCATGCACTAGGAAAGGAAAATCCTGGCTGGAGCTCCAGAAACTGATTCCCTTCCTGGGTTAGGGAACAGCCTGCTGAGTGCTCTTAAGCAAGCCAGCTCACTTCTGTACGCCTGTTTTTTCACCTGTAGAACATGAAGGCTGCTATCATGAACATACATACTTTATCTGACCAGTCCTAAACACCTGTGGAAACCTGAGAGCAGTAAGCACTTGCACAGCATTTTCTGAGACCAAAACCAGTGCTAGTCATTAAGAATGCTGTGCCAAGACATGATTTCTAGTAATGAAAAAGACGTACTGATCAGACAGAGAAATACCAGTTACAAAACTTGCCAGTTTGTACTGTCTTTCCCCAGATGGTCCCAGCCAAGAAGTGGTAGCAAACTGCATTTCATCTAGTCATTGAAATTCCCTAAATGCACAGTACCACCAGATCCTTTGGGAGCTGATTTTTTCTTGCAGTGTCTTTCCTTCCCACATAACTCAATGGCAGCATCTATGCTGCTTCTCTCTTATCTCTTAGTTGACCTCATTTTTCAGGGTTTTTTTTTTTTTGTCTCATCAATTACTTCTTCCTATAGCACTCCTAGTACCAGGCACAAAAACGTATCAGCGCTTTCTTTAGTACTTGCATACAAAGAATGTCAAAAGTTTGGACAAGGTCTATGAATTTACTACTCCATTAATACCTACAATGACCTATCAATATTCTAAATATGATAACATGCAATTTCTGAATATTCTAATGCTAGGAAAGCAACTTACAAAAGCTTTATGATAGACATATACATAAATATAAAAAAGCAAATTACAGATCTCAAACTATATATTAAGGGCACACCTTTCTCGTGCAACTTTGCCACCAGGCAGTAAAGAACGCAAGATTCAGGTGATGAGACAAAACAAGAAAGGCCCAAGTCTATATACTAAGCCCTTTATTGAATGTAGCTCTAGGTCTTGTTTCAGGGAATAAAAATGGAAAGTAAATTTTGTTTTGATGGCCATTGGCATCACCACTTACAAGGACACTTGCAAATTAAGGGTCACAGACCAACCTGATGAAAGCACACCGCTTCATTAAAGGAGCAAATGACATCTTTCACAGATATAGCACCTCCTCAAAACTTTATGCTTCATGACCTTAAGAACAACAAAATGGCAACGGTGATTACACCACTTCCTGAAATCCATACAGCCAAAAACCCAACTACAACTGACGACTTAGTGAAGTGCTATAAATACAAGTCCTTGATCCCCAAATGCTTCCTCTTTCAGGTATAAATTACAAAAGTCACACCAGTTTGCTCACCATTGGCAACGTACAGCGAGTACGTGTAACCAGTGTAACTCTCCAACTGAAGACAAGGGTTTATGGACCGCTCCGACTAAATAACCACATCTGCCACTCACAAGCCTGAATACGCACGACTTGGAGCATCGTCACTAGAGTAACGTTAAACAAAAGCACCAGCGCAGCACCTCCAACAGAGTCAGGGCTTTGTAAAATTTTCTGGCAGTTTGAATAAATGAGATTTTATCATCTCATGGGAAAAAAAGTTAGAGGAATGTTGACTTCAACACAGGGGAAGAAGTACCTCTGCTAGGACGCGTTTGCTGTGTGAATTAATTCCTCAGGATTTTTTTTTTTCAAAATCAGTTGAATTCTTGACCTTCCTGTCTTAACTGTGGTAACGTCCTTCTGTGCTCTCAATGCAACATAAAAAGGTCGCAGCCTCTGTGCTGCTGACAACACTGTTGCTCAACTTCAGTAGTTAGCCCTTTTAGTGGCTAAAGTCTTTCTCTCTAATTGATGGATGTTTCCTTCGTTATTCTTTTCTATTATATCAGCAAGTAAGCATTTCCTGCTATCAGAAATATTTAACACTGTGGTTCCTGTTCAACAAGGTAGCATAGTTTTTTTCACGGTGAATACTAACATTTTACCATGCCTCTTACTTGCTTACCTCCTCGCCTCTTCAGGGTAAGGACCAGCCTATTCATAAAGTAAAACCTTCTTAGAAATTGCAACAGAAAATAATTCCCCTTAAATAGTTCAGTCAGATATATACTATGAAAAAAGAAATATTTAACAAACGCATTGTGAAATCAGAATTCAAAGAGTACAAGGGGTTGCAGAATAAGGAACATCATGCATGTTTAATTGCATGATGGAAGTGTCAAGACTTCCCATGCAGAAGTAAACTTATTTCTAAAATTACAATGAAAGGCAAACTATAATATTCAGGCTTCCTACGATCTATAGGCTTCGTATTTGATCTCAATACCAGGAAAAGCAGAAAAAAATCCTGAAGTGTGGCAGGTATCAAACACTTTATAATGCAAGAGCTTAAAATATACCCTCTGAAAATAATTACAAGAACTGCTTAAAATGACACCACTTGGACAAAATATTCATCAGCTGAATAAAATTCAATTCATGGAAAAAGTTGCATCCTCATAATACAGACTACTTAAGAATTTAGCAGCATCTCTGAGGAGATACTGGTGTAACGAGTTCAAAGGCACACAGGATTTCTAACTCTTGTCACATTAGCCGACAGAAGCATTTTAGCTTTAGCAGAGCACCAAGCCAGCCGTTATTAATGAAGCTGTCCAACCAGCTGAAACTTAGCCACGCGTGAAAACAACAGATACTTCTGTGCTCCATGAAAGCTAATTTTTCAGCACCATCACCACGTGACATTTAACTGTTTAAAAGTAACTCGCGAGTGACTGGTAGTTTACTCGCACAGCTGATTCCCCTGCAGTTCTGCACCACGCTCTGCTACAGAGAATTTTAAACAGAAAAAGATTTTCATTATCTAACCAAAATGCAGTACGTTCAGTTTCCTTACTCTTGACTGAATCTGGAAGATTTAATAAGCAATTAATTTGACTGCTGTACAGCAGCCATGTGATGAGCTGATAACATATCCACCAAGTTTGTTAATTTTCTTCCTTAAAAAGGCTGTTCACTTCGTAAGACTTTGTACTGTATCGCAAAGAAGTCCTCCAAACGTTGACACTAATATTTTTGGTTTGTTTACTGGCTCTAAACTCAGTTAATAGTATGTTGATATAATACAATGCCTTGCCTTCAGGGAACTGTGATGAGAAATCTGTACAAGTGAAGGAAACCTTGAAAGTGAAAATCCCTCTAAGGAAATACTGTGGAAAGACAAAGGAAAAAACATGGGAAAGTGACAAAATACGTGCAGAATATGGTCCCAAGAGATGACAATGTCCGGATTACTCAGGCAATCTTGTTGAAGCACACATTGCACATAGGCCTAATTCTATAAGCCAGTCCTCAACCCAAACATCTTAAGATAGAAAACATGGAAGTGCCCCAACACTTCCGCCAGGTCAGAACAGGGCCAGGAATACTGACACAGAAGTAAGCTAAATAAACAGTTCCCCCCTTGCCCTGCCCTTGGAAAGAGCGAGCAAAACATTATCTTACCCTGAAAACCTTTAGATCTAACAAGGAATGGAAAGTTTTGAATTTTCAAGACTTCTGAAGTCTCATCCAACTGTTTTAATGGAATTGGCCAAGGAGCCAAAAACTATCAGCACTCACATTTAATGAGTTTTGTAATCACCAGGGTCATGTTGGCAGATCAGGGTAGAAATGAAGAGGTACGCTACACTGGTAAATTTTATGCAGGATCAGTTGGCATTCAAACTACATAACCTGACGTCAGCTCCAAGAGGCAGAGAAGAAAAGAGGCTGATAGTAACAGAGGTAATAAGGGGGAAAAAGGATACCTCCTTTTAAATAAGGCCAACCTACAAGGCTGATGGAAACTAGCTCTTACCAAGCTAGTTATCAAGATTCAAGACCATTAACCATTGCCTAAAGCTATAGGGGATCGCTACAGGCGTTTTCCTTTGTGCTTGGTAACATTCAGGCAGAAGAAAAAAGAAGGAAAAAGAAGAAAGAAAAAAAGCACAACAGTAGATCAATAGAGCATATACCAAATACAGTAAACTGGGACTTATGGTCTACTTGAGTCATCCTTTGTGAGATTCCACTAAATTTTTCTTTGCCCTAATACTGTTTATTAAAAACCAGGAGACGTTTTGTTCATTTTTAGAAACCAAGCTAGGGTACACTAAACTATGGAGTATTTAGATTAGGCAGCAAGCTGGGCTGTTGAAGCCATGCATTTACCTTGAGCATGTACAATCAATCAACCCATCAAGTAATACAGGTCTATTTTGCAAGGCAATGAACCCGTTAACTCTTTCGAGTGGACCAAATAATTTTGTATGAACTCTTAGTCTAAAATATAAACAGCCTAAAAGCATTATAATGAAACATTTTGCAACTACATGATTCATTTCTATAAATGAAGCAAAGAAGTTCTCCCTTTTAACAATCTTGTTTCGGGACTCTGTTAATGGAGACTGCCAATTCACACACATGGAACAAAGTGATGCTAGGTATCGGAAGCAGTACTGCACGTAGCATGAATGTTAGCTCACACTGCTCACGCTCAGTCTCTGAAAACACCACTCATGCTAAGGAACCACCTCAGCCGGGACCCTGCTGATAGCATTTTCTTCCTACAGCTCTTTCCTAGTACATTAGTGCCCATAGAATTTCTTTTTCCCAGTGGATCCAAAAACTTAAAAATACTTTCCTATCTTAAGCAAATTTCACCCATTTCCGGCTTTATTAAATACTAATTAGTAAAACAACTGCAAATCTATGTTATCTCCATCTGACACGCCTGTCAGACTAATCTGAGTCCAATTCCTTAAAAACTTTAGATCAGAGGAACGTAATTTCAAGCATAGCTGTTAGCAAGACAAATCTGATTAAAGCCACAAAGTTTAACCTGCCTCATCGATACCCCTCTGTCATTGCTACTTTTCAGTATCAATTATTAATAACAATTTACTATGAAAATAGTACTGCAGCATGAATTTGAATGTATAATTACTCAGCTTTCTTAACATCTATATTTTCAAGAAACAAAAAGTGTAAGGAACCCAAACTGACATATCACAAAGGAAGCTTTTAAAAAAAAAAAAACCCAAGAAATTCTTAATGAGGTATCAAATCTCTTGAATTATTTGGATAGTTAAAGGCTGAGGACAAAATATTCCTAGCAACACACCAGAAGGCAATCAAGAGATTTCAAGTTCCCATCCTTGAATTAACAGACACGCACACAACAAAAGAAAAAGAGACATGCTTAAGGGGAGGCCAAATTGTTTTATTTAATTTTTTAGTGACCAATTGGATTTTTGGCAGAAACCTCTGCTCTTTTAGTTTGGTTGGGTTTGTTGGTTTTTTTTTTTTGTCTTTTTTTTTTTTTCTTTAAAGAAATCAGCAGTGCTTAAATTGATGGGTTGGAATTTTACTCAAATTCCAGTTAGTTTTAAAAACATGATGAACAGGAATTCAAGATACTGTTTCCAGAGCAGAGAGCAAAACTTCACATTTGTATGAAAATTCCATGTTTGTACTTGATTGAGACACAGAATGTAGAACTATTGTCAGTAGTGCATGGATAAAACATTCACATTTGATCTGGAACCTTAAAATCAGAAAGCTGTACTCTCCTTCCAAAACCGTCATTACCTTGTGCAAATCAAGTCAAGTCTTCATGTGTCACGCACACACTTAAAATTGTCCATATTTTATATACAAGACATCTACCATTCAGGCAGTGCAAAATACATCCTTTCATAACAAAACTAAAATGTACCTCTCAAAGTATGAACAAGAATATACACATAATACATGATGTACACTATTTACACAACCATAAAAAATATAATACAAGGATTATTTTTTTTTTTTAAATGTGATTATAAGACTTGACAGTCTTTTGCAATTTTTGTTGCAACAAGGCATGTTTTAAGCTTCCTGGATGGAGTTTTCTTTGCCAATTACTCAAGGGATCTCAGAAACTACACTTGAACTTTCAGGAGAGTTTTCAAGTGGACTGCCATCAACTCCCTGTTTTGGTCAGACGGTTCAGCTGTGCCACCCACCCAGTGGCTGGGAGGCTTTGGAAGGACACTAGGAGATGGTGGGTCACTAAATTTTGCCCCAGCGTAATTTTCTTTTTGGCTCGCTTCAGTCAGGGTGATAGGTTTCTTGGACTTGGCATTTCTGAAGTTCTCTGCGTTTTTAAGTGGCTTTTTCTCCTGCTTCTGAATTATCTCTGGCGATACAGAATCTTGCCAAAAGTTCTCTATCTTTTTTGCCGAGGTGATCTTTGTCAGCGGCACGTTATATTTACTCTTCTGTCTGTTAGTCTTTGGTTGTTCACACAGATGTAAACCGTGAACAGGCTGGCTATAGGGGATGGCAGCCTTCTCTGTCTTTCCCATCTTATTCTTTAAGAACTGCAGAGACAAAGAAGGCACGTCACCAGGGCCCCCTCACCTCAGGGGCCGCCCCCGGCACGGCACCGCCAGCGGAGCAGCCGCCAGCCGGACGAAGCGCCCCCGCACCACCCCCGCGCCGGGCTGCCGGCGCACAGCACCGGGGACGCGGTGCGAGACGCTGGGGAGGGGGCTAGGGGGGCAGCCCCCCTCTTCTACAACTCCCCCGCCAGCACGTCGGCGCCGTCGGGCGGCGGGGGCCGCTCCACCGGCTGGGCCTCACCGCCCGCCCGCCGCCGCCATGGGGCGCTGCGCCCCGCGCACGTCCCGCCTGCGCGCGCAGGGACAGCTGGCGCGCGGCCAGCAGGCTAAATTCGGCTGTTGCTGGGCGCAGCGGCGAGCGCCCATTGGTGGCGCCCAGCAGCCAATCGCCGCCCGCGACTGTCCCCCCTTCTCCCCCCCGCGCCCCGTCCGAGCGAGCGTAACGGAAACTCTGCTGCCCCCCCCGGCCCCGGCCACACGCACGCAGGGAGCAAAGGGAGGGGGCCCGCCGCCCGCTGCGCCTCCGGCGGGGTGGCGGACGGCCTCCCGGCTCCCAGAGCACGGGAGAAGTAGGGCAGGGGGAAAAGAAGTGAGAAGTAGCGGCGCTCCGCCTTTACCTCCTTCCTGAGGGGTTTGCTGGGCGCGGGTCTCGAGGGGGCGGGCGCGGGGGGCTCCTCGGGGGGGGCGGGTACCAGCCCGGGGGCGACCGAGCCTGTCGGCGCAGGGTGAGTGCGAAGTTCGCCCGGGCCGTGTGTTCCCAGCGGGGTCCTCCTCCCCAGGCCGGCGCGGTGCTGTTGGTATTGCTGGTAGCGGCTGGGCAGGAGCCCTGCGGGGCTGGGCCGGATCTTTCCCTTCCTCCGCCGGACTCTCTTCAGCGCGGGCCGCGCGCTGCCCCCCGGGCCCGCCAGGCAGCAGCTGGGCTGGTTCTCACAGTTGCTGTCCCCCCGCCTGAGGCGCTGGAGAAGAGTGGAGGGCAGCCGCCTGGGGTCTTCGGTGCCCGCCGAGATCCGAGCTAGGAAGGGCGGCGGCGCCGTCGTGGTGACCATGGTGGGACGTGGCTACCCAGAGCTGCACCGGGAGGAGGGGTCGAGCCCAGGTGGGGATGGAGCGGGTCGGGTCGACGGGAAACGTCTGCCCGGGCTTTGTGGGCTGAGATGGTGGCGCAAGTCGGATCCGCTGCTAGGAGAACATGGCGGGGGAGTGAGAGGAGCAGCCAACAGCGCCCCGGTGTTGTTACCCGAGCGGGGCACGCCCCCTTCCGCCCCCGCGCCAATCGCCGTACAGGGACGGCGCGAGCCTCACGCCCCCTCGCCGGGCGCCGCCAGTCTCGGCGAAACGGCTGCCCCGCTGGCCCCGCCCCGGCCAATCAGAAGCGACACAAACACTTGGGGCCACGCCCGCTTCCGCAGGCCGCCCAATCCGGGTGGACACAAACAGCGGGCGCGCCCCGGTCCCCGAGCCGCGGCCCCGCAGTGCGAAGCGAGCGGACGGGACGGGCGGGCCGCCCTGCGAGAGCCGCTGGCCAATCGGGCGGCAAACAAACATCCGCGGCCACGCCCCCGCGCGCCTCGCAGCCAATCGAGGGGGACGTAAACAGGCGGCGGCGCGCCCCCTGGTGGGCGGCGACGCGCTGGCGGGTAGGCCCGCGTCGCCCGCCATGGAGGTGCCGTCGCTGCGGCCCGCGGCGGCCGCCGGGCTCCCGGCCGCGGCGGAGGGCCCCAGCCGCGAGGCGGAGGGGCGGGGCCTGGACCGGGACGAGCGGAGCCTGGAGGCGCTGAGCCTGGCCGCCGGCGGCGGCGGGGCGGCGGCGGGGCGGCAGCTGCCGGAGGGGCGGCGGGCGACGCTGGCGAGCGCCCTGGAGCTGGAGGGGACGGTGCTGCGCGAGGGGCGGCTCACCCAGTTCGTGGCCAACAACTTGGAGCGGCGGATCCGGCTGAGCGGGGCCCCGCGGAGCGAGCCGCCGGCGGCGGCGGCGGGGGGCGGCGGGTCTATCCCCGCCATCGACCCCGGGGCGCTGCAGGACGTGGTGGCCCTGGCCGGGCAGGTGGCGGCGCAGGTGGACGAGCTGCTGCGCAACGTGCACTGCGGCCTGCAGGCCCTGACGGCGCTCAGCGTCGGCTGCATCCAGACCTACCGCGACGGGGTGGAGAGCCTGGGCGAGGCGGCCGACCTCAGCATCCGCGCCATGTACGCGCTGGTGGCGCGCTGCGAGGAGCTGGACCGCGCCATGCAGCCCGTGCCCGCCCTGGCCAAGCGCATCCGCGACATGAAGGGCACCCTGGAGCGGCTGGAGGGGCTCTGCAAGTAGCGCCGCCCCGGCGCTCCTCTCGCTGCCGCCGGGATGCCGAACGAGGAGCCGCCGGGGCTGGAAAACCGGGGCTCCGCCGCCGACCTTGCTGGCGGGGCTCGGCCGTTCCGACGGGCCCCGGCCCGCCCTGCCGGGCCTCTCGCCGCCCTCCCCCGCCAGCCCCGCCAGCGGGCCCGCACACGGCTTCCCCCGCTCTCGGCCCGTACATCCTGCCGCTCCCCCCAGCCCCGGCCGTGACCGCCCGGCGGTGTGCCCAGTGCGCTGGCGGTGACCTGGAGGAAGCCAAGTGTTTGCAGCCGGTGGGGGAAAAGGCCCCGGTTGACACCGCGGGGTAAATGGCAAACGGTGCTTTATAGCTTCAGCTCCATTAAAGAATTCGGATTCCACATGCCTTATGCTTTCCATTTATTGAGGGCTAGGAGACACTAACCTATCTTAATTAAAAGCAGCTGTTAATTTTTTTTTTAACCAAATTTGAAATTGTCGTGAATACTCGCTTGATGCTTACAGGCATACGTGCTCATTCGTAGCTGACTCGGTGCCTGTGGCTGTTGCAGCACATAAACATGCAGAACACTGCTGTCTCTTACAGGGCACCGTTTTAGGAGATGATTAAGAGGAAATTTAATATAAAGATCCTTGCTTTCTGAGAAGAATATAAAATCCATGGGATAGAGTTGAGATTCAGATCTAGGAACAAGTCTATAAGCAGTTCTAAATAAAAGCTTTCAGATAAAATATGCTTTGCCTCTATTAGTCTCTACAGTTCTCACAGTGCAGGAGTTTAAATGGCATCACTATGAAATGATCCTGTGATTTTGTTTGGGTTGTTTTTTCAATTGGGAAAATACCTATTTAATTAGACAAGGAACGTCAATACATGATGACATTACATGGGTGTATGACTGACATAAAATAGGTACTTGGGAGAATTTATTTGTATGACTTGAAGCTTTTGTAAATGCATCACCGTATGCAGAAGTGATTTTGCTGTATCAGTAAGTATGTCCTCTGAGGCCTGAGAGGCCAAATTCTCTGCTCAGTGTGGTTCCTATGCAACTAGCCTCTTAGATGATGCTCTTAGCAATCCGTTTATGTCCCAAATGTCCTTGTAACAAGATTTCAGTAGAGAAATGATCACTGTGATCTTATGTATGTGTAATGGTGCTTTTGGTGACCAGCGGCTCCTAAAAACCTTGGAGCAAAGGTAAACAGAAATACTGCACAAGTCCTGTAACTTTCGGTTGAAGAGCAGATAGGTTTATGATGGGTGCGGCTGCTCCCCCACCACAGCCTCGGTAAAAACACCGACTGTGGGGCAGATGCAGTGATACGCTGTGCTTCTGCGTGTAGACAAAACTGAATTGTAACAAAATAATTCATTTTTATGCCACCCTGGTTTGCGTAATACCTGTCTCTGGCTTATTCTGGGCTTCTCACCATGGCCTTGTCTTTCCCTCAGCGCAGGGATGTATTTCATGTGTGGCCTTTCAGCCCTAGCGATGGGAGAAGGCTGGAAGTGGGCAGCGCCAAGGTCAGGCTCTTTGGGGTCACAGCTCTTGTGGTACTGCTTTCTGGGGAATGGCTGTGGCTCCAGAAAGTTTTACCAGAGGATTAACAGAGGTTAGCGGAGAGAAAAAGAAGAACCTAACTGCCCCTGCCCGTGGGCCTAGAAGACACTGAAGATTTCTTAACACCACAGCAACAGCTGCATTCTTGGTAGTTTTGGGGTGTTACACTTGGGAAGGTTTGAACTTGTCTGTCATGGAGGTGAAGGAGGTTTTTTTTTGCTAAGTGTGTTTTGTATATATGTCAAAAGTGAAAACCAAAGTTTTATCTTGCTTAACTTGTGAGTATTGTTGAAATGTACAGGAAAGAACTGCAAGCTTATTTGTATAGCCACATATGTACAGCTACGATTTATTCATACATGCTAAGGTGAAGCCTTTAAAGCATACACATTTCAGTACGCTGTTGGTTTTCAGTAGCGTTTCATTTGCAGTCACCTACATTCAATGCTAATTCCCTGCTAAAATTGTCAAGTTTGTAGAATAAAATGATTACTTTTATGTTTTTAATTGTTAGTGATTAGTTGTTGAAGAGTTTCACTTCTTAATTATTGCTTTTCTTATTTGGTAAAATAATTCTAAAGCTAATTTAAACTCTGCTCCTGCATCGGCGCAGACAACCTTTAATGTGATTGCAGAGCCAGTTTCAGTCTAGGTCCTCTGGCAGTAATTTCTGACAGTGATGTCATTCATGTGATGAAAAAGGGATGGCTAGTGAATTACAAGCATGAATGAAGCGGTAATTACACTGTTCGGGTTTGGTTTTTAATACCTGTCTGAAAGCTTCAGCTTGTTTGAAGGGCAGACTTCACTGAGCTTGGTGAAGCAGCTCCTGTTCCCAGGTGTCTGCCCCGTATGGCTGCTGTCCCTGAGGCACGCACGGCCCAAACGACGTGGGCCTGTCCTGTGCCACCACTGTCCATAGCGGTATGATACCGCATAGCTGCTGTGGTTTCCAGCCCCCCTGTCCATACCAGCCTCCGTTGCTGCAGGAATGGTGGCACTTGCCAGCATCTGTGTCAGTGCAGCTCTGGTGCCAGCCCTGTCCTTGAAGTCCCATGTGAACTGCTTGTGAGCCCCATGCAGCTCAGTATAGCCTCCGGTGAACCTGGTCCTTCTGCAACCAGACACTTTTGTACTGCCTTTTTGATCCTAGTCCAGGATCTTCTTGTGCGTATTCTGTGTTAATTCTGGCAGTTCCCAGCTTTTTGATGTTGAATGTGAAAGCTTTCAGGTTCTTTAAGCCCTGTTTGCTTAACCTGTCAGTGAGCAGAGTAAAACCGTATTTGGGTTTTCTGAGATGTTCCAATGGGTTTGCATATATTTTCTTGCTTAGTCACTCAGCTTTACAATTGGTTTTGTTTTCCTTTTGTCATCAGCTACCAAGTGAAATTCCATTGTAACAAGGCAAGCAAGGTCAAAGAAGAAAACTAACAGGATAAAATGACCTGCAGAGCACTAAGCAAAGCCAGATACAGAGCTAGCTGTGTGCCAGCCATGACTCCCCAGCTCTGATAACCGCCAGTGACTGTTAGGAATTAGGTTACTCTGTCAGGAATTAGGTTAGTTTGATATTTATTTTTTTTTTCTTCAGGACAAGTGCCAGATCTGACTATGGAAATCCTTTTTCTGATGAAGGTGTGGTTGGTTCTGGTTCATTCAGAACTTTTTCTTCCCTTGTTCGTGAGTTTTTATATTCCGTGACTCTGAACTGATTCCGTATCCATGCCATTTAAAGGAGCTTTACCAGATAAAACCTTATTACAGCTGAAAAAAAGCAACCAGTCACCTGAAGCAGGCAGAAACATCACTGACATTTCACCTTTAAGGCTTTTTTCCCAGTGTTACTTAATTGTATCAGTATTCTGTAAGTAAACATACTGACTATTTGTGTGTCTTGCTGCCAGCCAGACACTGAAATATGTAAGTCTCTTGGCTGGAATGTCCAGATTTATGGTAGTGCTTACTCCCATCAGTAAGGTCTTGACAGTTACCAGTATGAGGAACAGCATGTTAGTTGAATCCAAGAGCATACCTCTTAGCGTTAAAGATGCAGCTATTTTGAAATGGTTTCAAATAGGATGGCTGTACTACCAGAAGACAAAAAACTTGAAGCTTTGAAATTATCAGCAGATTTCCAGAGGAGTTAGCATATCAGCTCTTGGAGCAAACTTGTGTTAGCTGAAACTGAAAAGTCTTTTAAGACAGAGGCCTCTTGCAATAGGTGTCATCCAACATAAGACAGTTCTTGTTGTCAGATGCTGTGCTACCTCATCCTGATCCACACTGGTGTGTACACCTGAAAAAAAACCTTTAAAAGATCAGCAGAGCGTGTTTATGATGCTGTCACAATCTGCTTTTATTGCTAGGAAATTGCTTTGAGGAAAGGACATTCCTATAAAAATTATGAAGGGTCCAATCGGCACATTTTTTTCAATATTGTCTCCACTTTTGTCCCCACCCTGGCCCCAACCAGGAAACATCATGGATCCTGCTGCCGTGCCTGAAGAGCACACACGGAAGAGATTTGTGACGTTTCTCCTTTAGAAAGCTTAATGCGGTTATTGCATCAGATGCAGGAACTGGAACTCAGCTGAGTTTCACATTTGCTGCTCCAGCTTGGTGCCTGGGGAAAGCTTTTGTCATCATTGTTCTTGGCTGTTCAAAGCTCCAGAAACAGAGATGTGATCAATGGACTTGGGCGCCGAGCTTCTGCCTTAGAAGCCAAGTCCTCCTGCCCCCTGTTATGACAGTAATAGCATTATTTCCTTATTTTGTAACAGGAAAAATTGTAAAGAATCAAAATTCCAAACCTTCCTACAGTTCTGGTTCCCTCCTACTATTTATACACATCAGAAGCAATGCAAAACCCAAACCAAAATAGAAACAACCATACCCCCCCCCTGCAAAGACTGCTAATTAGTCCTCTTCCCAAATCTGAGAGGATGTAAATAAGCTAGCAGTTTAAAAAATAATAATAGTAATTGGCTGTCAAGGATAACATGCTTGAGATGGCTGTCGTAGCAGTGTTGAATCCTGATGACACTTAACATGAGTTTAAAGAAAAGAAAACACTACATTTTAATTATAATATTGATAGGGTTGAAGATGGGGCAGTCTAGACAAAACCCGGCATCTGTTGTTTGCTATCAGGGTTGGACTGCCGTGAACATCGGTCAGGATGTGGTGACATTAACTGGGAGAGCGGAAAAGTAAGGTTAAAACTGTCTTGATTATTTTCCTACATTACAGCTAGAAAATGCTGCTGCTGTAATTGGTTCCACGATTTGAGTGAATGTTGCTGTGATTAATTACTGCGAAGTACCTTTGTTGAAAGCTGATTTATTTCAGAGAAGGGTAATAATTTATGTTAATATTTTTATTTTCATGAATGCTAGTTAGAGAGGGAAGAATCCTAGAATTTTGTTCAACACTTTCTTGTCTTAATGTGACCAACCGTGGTTCTTCCTTTTTTTTTTTTTTTTTTTGTTTATGGACAGTGCTGGAAAAATTCCCAGCATTGAACTTGTTTGTAAGACAACAAGCTGTGCCCAGTGAGTTCTGGGGAAGCCCTTTGTTAAGGTCAGCTTACTTGTCTGGAAGTACATGTAAATGAAGGGGGAAAAAATTCCACAAAGTTGCCAGACAATCATTTCTAATTTTACAGAGATGTAATAATCCTGGGTATCTGGTTTGTCACTGGGATCGTTTGACTACACTCAGTTGCAGAAAATCCAAAACATCCCAAAGCTGAAATCTTAGCTTTTAAAGAAACGAGCTTTCTTTCTACGGCCTAATATCAGCAGTGATGTTTACCAGCCCTTTTCACTTTAATGAGATTTTTCTTGTTTGAACTCAAACTGTTGCCACTCAAAGAAATGCTAACCCTAAAATAAACTCCTTTAAAGTTGAAGTATCATTTGACTTTGTTCTTGTTCTGTTTTTACTGCCTACACAATTTGTTTACTTGGTGGACTTTTTTTTTTTTTTTTTTTCAGGCTGGGACTTTCCAGTGACATGTCCTCAGCTGGAAGGAGAGGGGGTTTCTCACTGCTGAGCAGCACTGGGATTTTCCACTTTCCAAAACTCCTCCCACATGCCATTTATAGGTGATGATACAGATCTAGTTTGGTTTTGTTTCCCTTTTTAAAAAAAGATGTGCAACTACAAGCCTTTCCTCTCTCCTGCTTAGATGTCATCAGCTCACTTTTGTCTCGCTTTTGTCTGCTGAGAGCAACTGGGAAGTTCACCATTTTCCACAGCTACCAGCTGTACTGCATTTCCTCTGGCAAAACCTTGTTCTGGACCTCATCAGCTCTCAGCGTTATTATTTAATCCCATGTATCTTCTGGTGGACTTGGCAGTGCTAGGTTAACAGTTTGACTCGGTGATCTTAAAGGTCTTTTCCAACCTAAGTGATTCTGTGATTCCATGACGTACTCCATCAGTGTTGTTACTGTACTACCAAGGCACCGACCTTCTTATTTAGCTCAGTTATGTCCTCTTGCAGCTGCCCTTGTTGTTTTTCATTCCTATTCTGCCTCAAATTAAAAAATGGTCATCTGCAAGTCCTGGCCGAGGCTAGCTGCTTCTGCCTACCTGACCTGTTCTTGTTTGATGTCACCCATTCCTTTATCCTTTGAAATGCCTCGGTAAAATACGTTATGCTTTCTTTTGCAATGACTTCCTTGCTGCTGTCTTCTGCAACGCTCCGTGTATCCAGAACACCCCTAATACAACCAATTGTCTTGTTTTTAAGTCAACTCTCGGGAGTAGGCAAGTCAGAAACTACATCCATAGTAGATTTCTACTGACACTAACCAGAAGGCATTACAGAAAAATTAAACATCAGTAACAGAAGAGAGCTAGGTCTTGTTATTTGGCTCTGATCTGTTTTTAGAATATGCCAACAAATGCAATTAAAACTGAGCAACTACTTGCACAGTAATGCTGGTATAACTGTGTGTGCTGTGATGCATCTGGTAAGAGACAGAAAAATCAGTCGGCTGCTGCTAACATAAGCTTTTGTGGATGGGGTTACAGGATACCAAATACCATGTGACATCACGAGGTGATGCAATATTTATAAAATACACGCAAACGCCCAAAGCAAACTATGTTGTTTTTCCTTTTAATCATAGAAAGATCAATTAAATACTGCAGTAAGGCTACTGCGAAATGGAATTCTGGTCTCCCTGCCTTCCTTTTGGCACGTACACATACAGGGCTGATGCTGAATTTACGAAGAGCTGTGTATATTTATGTGGAAGTTATGAAACTCAATAGGATGTGCTATGTTTATAACTTGCACCAAACCTTGTAAAGGAAGGTTGGTGGTAAAGAAGGATGGGCTTAAATATTAGGGGTACAGGATATGCCAAACCCGTTCCTCCCATTTGTTCACCAAGATTCACATGCACATACTTTAGGATGGCAAATAAATCCCTTTTTACCAAGATTATTCTTCCCTTATTGTCCAGTCAGTGGACAAATGCAAGTCATAACCAAAGGACTAATTCTACGTAAATGTTAAAATGTCTGCTTTAAAACAAAAATTAATGTTGGGCTGTACTGAGTTGAATTGCTGTAAAAAGTCAAGCTTAAAAGTTGTTAAAAGTCAAGTTTTAATACTGGTCAGCTAGGCAGTTCTTAATAAGTGTGTACAACCTTTTTACTAAAATACCTATCAGCAATGATTGCAAAGACTTCAGTCCAACCAAACGCCAGGGTCTGTTTCTTACACTTTAGCTGAACTGCAAGTGAGGTAACTGATTTAGACATTGAGTAAAGTGGGAATCATGCAATGTGTTTCCACTATGTGTTAATATAAACCAGAAAAATTGTGTAACTTCTTGATGACTAATGGACTTTATGCAGCACTGTAGAGTTTTTGGTTGCAGCATTCATTCATCAACAGTTATGGCTGTGAAATCACATGCACATAGTCTTTGTCCTTGATTATTTATGAGCTGTGCTTCAAAGATAGGGTTTAATACTTTGTCTCAGAAACAGTTCAGTTTCACTACCAGACAAAACAAAGACTGGGACAAAACTACATTTTTTTTCTCTAGGACTCTGTAAGTGAGACTTTGATTTAAATATCTTGCTGATAACCATTTGCATAATATTTTGAAAACAAAAGTTTCCTGGGTTGAACATAGGCAATCAACTTCTCGTTACACAATGTACCCTCAGCAGCGTGACTTTGTCACTGCTGCGTGCTAGATAGTGTATCTTTAACGTTATGTATTACTTCTGTAAAAAGGCAGATGGATGAGGCAAATGCAGGGGAGTCATATGAAAAGGTTTCTCTATTACACTCTTTTATTTATTAGGAATTTTTTCTTCTGATCCCTTTTCAGTTCTTACTAGTTCCCTCAGGGAATGCCACAACTGAGCCCTTTTTTCCATTCCCAGCTTTCCTTCTGGTTAGTGGATCGATTTTCTAAGTTGCACTGCTGTTTTAAACAATCTCTAGGAAAGTAAATCAACAAATATGCTTCATGCATACATCATGTTGGCACAGCCAGTGTGCTAGTAGGCTGAAATACTTGTATTTTGGAAACCTATTCAATAGCAGGCATGGCTGACAGTGAATTCTCACTGCAGAAGAGCGTTTTTGTGAGTTAATGCAGAAGTGGCATGCCCCTAGGGCAGAATAGGATCAGAGATCCCACAGGGAGATCTGCAAGCTTGGCTCCAGGTTGCTTCTCTAGAAGTAAGAAGAAATAATAAACAGGTCGGGTAGTAGGTTGCCTGTATCACCACAAATCTGCCAGAGTGGATCTGTGGGGCTGGCAAGTACTCACTGCAGCTGCAATCTCCTTCAGTGACAAAAATTTATCTCTGAGGTGATTAATACCATTGAAACTGGGTACATATTTATTTATCATGCTTTTGGATGCAATGGTTCATGCAGAAGAAAATAATACGTAACATTAAACAGATAATGAATGTAATTGAACCATCCTTTGTAGCCCACATCCTGTGAAAAAGAGAAAACAATTGCCGATTTTTCTATGTGTGGTTTTGCCACCCAAAGGTAAAAAAGCTTCTTTATGGTGACAGTGGGTGTCAGTAACAGATGGAAAAGAACATCTCTAGATCAGGAACAATGGAGGATGCAACCATAGTTTGCTGACTGTGGTTATCTGAGAGCCGTCTTGAGTTTAACTTTGTCTTGGTCTTTTCCACATTGGAATTACAGCTGTAAAATTCCCCACACGGTTTTTCTGTTAAAGTATGAGTTAAATGTTTGTTTCAAGATCTGGATTAATAATACCAGTTGTGTACTATTTTTAGTTCAGCTTCACACATTAAGCTGAGCCAAATTTCCTTCAGATCCTTGGTAGATCACAAACGTAAGAGAAACTGAGGCTACATTTTGATCCTTCATGGCAATGCCACGCATGTGTTAAGGCAGCCTGAACAGCCCCATTCCTGCCTCGCGCCAGCCCACTTGTCTCTGACCACCTACCGCATTTCCCTCTGAGTTTATCCGAACTGCTTATGCAGCCGCAAAACAAACCAAAGCAGGGAACTTGACCTAGCTGAGCCCAGCGAAGAGGGAGGGGGAGGCTGGTTTGCTTTTCAGCTGCATCAATTCCCTGCCTCGTTTCACTGCACAGACAGTTGCTCAGCACAAGGGAGGAATCACCCTGGAGAAGAACGGGTGTGCAAGCCTGATGCTCACAGCCGAGATAAGGAAGGTGCTCAGGGAGGGCTCACAGCTGCTGCCGCTCAAAGCATGTTGACCTACAGCCTGTGCAAGTGGGATGCTTGTGCTGGTAGCTGGGTTGCTCCCTGGAAAGAGGCCCATAGCTAAGGAGCGGGGTTGTGCTGGGAAGAGGTATTAAGCAACGTCTTAGATTTTAATTTTATGCTGTTGGAGATATATAAAAACCCTTCTCTGCCTGGCTGAAACTTCCGTTACCAAGTGGGTAAAGATTACCTAGCAACAGCTCTACCCATTTTGAAGCTGGTACAAACTGTGGTGTAGAAAAAAACAGAAAATAATTAAGTGGGTTGTGTTTCAGGACAAAATTACTTGTCTTTTCATGCTACCTGTTCCTTCTGTAGTAATCAAACTTTGCATCTAAGATACAAATAATCAAAACAGGCTTCCTATTTTAAACCAGCATACCCTTGTGTATACTCAGCACCGTGTCCATACTGTTTATAGTATGAATCTCTCTATTTCTGTGTCACTGTTCAATAACTTACATTTAATAAATTTCTATAGTTCTATCTGTTACAGTTAAAGACTCCCTGCTGTTGCACACCAGCGTTTGCTGGCATGTTCTGCTAATCCTCCATGTTAGGGAACATATATAAGTAGGGCCTGAGTCACAGGCCACTGAGACTCTTTCACTGAAGTTTGGAAAGCCTAGGATGTGTCAGTGTGGTGGGTCTCTGACAAAACATCCAATTAGAGTAAAAAGTACAATACTGAACTCATTTTAGGAGATCTAACTCCCAGTACGTGAAAGGACATGTGGAGATTTTTCTCCCCTAAGGGATTTTTGAAAAACTGTTTCTGTAGAGCAGAGGTTGATACAGGAATTCACAAAGTGACTTTTCTGAAGAAGTGTTAACATTTTCCAGTAACAGCCCATACTGCTTCATTGGTTAAAGATTGTTAGCCAAATTGCAAAACTTCAAACTACTCAGACCTAGAAAATTTATTTTAGGCAAGTACAGAGTCATCTTTGTACTTCCTTCCCTTTCCCAAGGACCTCAATCTCTGAGTAACTCCCTAAAAATCCATAAGGTCAAGGACAGTTTCATACCCATACTGAGCAGAGGTTTGAGTGCAAGGAGAATAGGTTTGGGGTTTTTTTTGGTGTTAATTTTAACCTAGTTACAGCATGTAAAACCAGCAGTGGAAAGAAGTGGCATGAACTTCAGCTGTAGATCTATGAACAGCAATGGACCACAGACACTGTGTTCTCTGAGGCAAAGTCCATTCCATAATGTCCATCATAAGCTGTCACTGTGCTATGAAGCCTAAAGTGGTGAGAATGTGAAAAAGAGTATTTCTAGGCAGTGACAAACATATTTCAAACGAAAACCAACTTAATTCATATATAATATATACATATATATTCAGATTTTATTTGCAAAAAGCTTATGTGGCTGCCAGGCTTTACTCCATATTCCTTTCCTTTGCCTTTGGACAGTTTCTTGGGGTATTTTCAGGGCTGCAAACATCTCAAGAGAGACACTGTGATCTTAATTTACATTTGTACAGCACGCCATGCATATTTTGTGTAATAAAGCCATATAAATAAAGAAGGTCTGTATGTATTTTTTCAGGTACTATATTATAGTTCATACATGTATTAGTCGTTACAGGCTTTATATTCACATACATCCATAGTATACATATCTTTGTTTGACCGATCACTTGAGAAGATTTCTGCCAGTATCGCAGCCCAGAACTTGATCATCACATACACGGGTTTGTAGGCTGAAATGCTGAAACACTGACCCTCTCTCGGTTGTTTCAGGCTGCAGTGGAGTGATAACCCTCTCGCAGCTACAGACTGCCCTAGTCTGCCTCCTGCACTAAGCAGGACCGCAGTTACTCCATTAGTTTTAACTACAACCTCCATTCAGTGCAAGTTTTTCACAAAGGTGCCCATATTCAGGCAGTAGAGAAACTAGGAAGTGTAGCGACAGAGTGCTGTTTTACTTTGTAGAATCCAGTCACTCCCCAGCCCAGCTCCACAGGCTATGAGTCATGCTTTCCACTTACATAAACAAGTTTCTCATATATTATGTCATACCTTTCCCAACTGCTAGTCATCTCCCATCATGAAATTTTAGTTGGTTGATTATTTTCTACTCAAAGCACACACTACTATATGATTTGATTTTATGCAGTAGACCATATATTCTTAGATGTTACACCTGGATATTTTTTACAGTGTAGATTTCCATTGAAAATCATCCTTCACAGCTGATGCAAGTAAGGCCTCAGGTGTCTAGGTCAAACTGTAAGAACCCTAGGGAGACTTGTTAGTCTTCCAGGAAAGACAGACATCTGCTTATAAGCTTTCTGTCCAGCCACTTACCTCTGTCACATCAAGCACACCATCAGCTCAGCTGCAGAGGAACAACAGCAAGGCACCTTCTTTTTCTGCAAGTCAGCGCTTGAAGTCACAGCTGTTGTCCCTCTTCAAGAACAGCAACCCCCTGGACCGACCAGACACCTTCCCTCTGCACAGATCCACATCCTTCCAGTTCCTTCCCAGACAGGTCATGTCAGACACATCTGCATGTCAGAGCGAAGACTGTTAATGTCCCCTTGTAGTGGCATGAGATTTGCATGGCGTTGTTGCAGCACATGCAGGTTTAGTGGTGTAGTCAGATAGCTGATGGTGACTATCCCAAGCATGATACCCAACTCAGGGACCTGGGTTTAAAGCAGCTCCATCCCAAGCTCACGGGGTGCTCCCTGCCTACACAGAAATTTACTTTATAGGTTGAACTAATGCTGTAATACTTTAGAGGCTTTAGCTGAAAATGACGTATTCCCAGAATGCTACCCTGAAGAAAAACTTAAGATTTAAGTAAAGACTTGAAAGCAAGCTGCTTATATTGCATCCATTAGTCTGTTTTATTACTCTTACAGAAAGGAGGGTGTAGTCTATATTCTTCTAAATGTCTGCGTTGTCTTTTGCAAAATTTTTTAAGAGCTGCATCATAATCTCACACTACGGAATGACTCTGGGAGCTGATTTCGTTATTTTATGCTGTTTCCTGTTTACTTTGGATAGGAAAAGTAACTGTACTTTAATTTATATCATTTTAGGTCTGTGAGGTCGTGGTGCCCCCTAATGTCTTAAAGGCTAAAGACTGGTAATTTTGTTGCTGGCTTCCTCTCAAAGGTCTCTGTAGGAAGAACACTGTAAATTACATTTTATTTTCTCAAATATATTGCAGCACTTAAAGCTTTGTTTCAACATCCCTTTTTTGATATTTTATACACATAAGGAATAAGATATCTTTCTTTTTAAATCTTATATTCATTTTCAAACCCAGAAAAATAATTTGTCTCAGAAGCCAGGTTCTTAATTATTTGTTGACACCAAAGAAATAGGCATGAATTAAAAAAATGTTAAGCTCCTAGCATTTTCTTTTGATTTTTGAAAGTCAGTGCACACTCAGCATTTTTAAATGTAGAATCCTACACATGTATTAGAGATCCTAACCATACGCAACCATAATATTAACTTCCACTGAAATAAAAAAAAATATCTTTTAATTGTACTGGTTTTTAGTGGGTTGGTTGGGTTCTGACACTATCAGAATCTACGTACTATTAGCATAAAATACAACTACAGTAACAAAAAAGTTAAAAAATTTATTCAGATTTAGACAGTACTTATCTGTCCCCGCAAAAGCTTCAGGCATGCTGAAATTAAATCAGTGATAAAGGAACATTGTATTAGTCATCCATCTTGTTATTAAGTCAGTTTGCCATGAACATTAAAACAAATAAGCAAGGAATGAATTAATTGAATCAGTAAATAAGAAATGAAAATATATTTTGCTGTGTTCCAAATATGGTAACTTACAAGTTTATGGCACCAAGTTTCTTTCCAGGTGAACACCTATACCATGAAGTGGAAAAATAATACTGTTTGAATCGTGTTTGCATACAGTTAGATTCTTTCACGATTGCTTTCACTTAAATAAATCCTGTTGTTGTCTCAGTTTAGCAAATAGTCATTTGATCTTTGCTTTTTTAAGAAAATGTATTTACTAGATAGTCAGAAATGTCTGTTTCATAGAACATCCTGAGGGGTGTTTTTATTTTTTTATTACATTCCTTATTACTTTATAAACACATGGAAAATAATGTTACACTGAAACAGAACAGTAATAGAGTTTGTTTCAAAGAACGTCTTCAGAATTTCTTAGTGATTGAGTATTCTTTATTGTCGGCGCCGGGCGTACGGGGGATCCTTCCACCAATCGTACACACCCGGAGGGGCAGATTATCTTATATTTATATAATGAAATAATGAATATTCCATTAACGCCTATACATATTCATTACCTGAACCCGCCTACCCTCGCTTCATATGTTAATTAGCTTATCAGTCTTTCACGCTTGCGCAGATCCTTCCAAAAATTGTGGGCCGGGGTCTTTAGCATGTGGGTAGTGGTCTATGGGAGGAAGGCTGTAGGTCTTCCTCATGGTGTACTTTTCACCTTTTGCTCATTATGTGATGGTCTTGCACATTTGCAGTGTTCTTATCAGTCTGAGGTAATTTATGCCCTTGCTGGCCATCTGCTTTTCTTGCTTAATTATTTCTTTTACCCTTATCTGTCCTCTCCTGCTGAAGTGTTCCGCTAAACTTTTAACACAGAAGGTCAGCAGATAGGCGGATGTCTAACAAAGGATAACAGAACAGACACCACAGGTAGATGAGTAACATGTGGCGGTACATGATATCTACAATTGTTACAGTGGCTAACAAACATAATGTTTATTCTTTAATTCTATTCTAAAGTTCGTTCACACTACATCACTTTGAAGCATATGCTTTAGTTATTCTAGAAGCAGTAGGTTTCCCTCCAGGTCTTGGCCCTTCTCTTTGCTTTCACTGCTGTGTTTCAAAAGTGATGAGTTGGCAGACTTGTAGAAATCTTTCCCAGGGTTTTTACAATACCCCTTGTAGTTTTACTCAAGGACATCCAGCTGTCCCGTTATCTCCTTGGCAGGGCAGCTTGCTTTGCAGATAAGGAGGACAGCTCCCCTTGCAGAGATTTGCAACTTTCTTGCCAGAACAGTCTATATGATCTTTCAGACATTTTAACCCCTTTGTCGCTATACAATTACAAGCCTGTTTATGCATTACAATGAATATTGGTTTATGAATACAAACTTGACCATATTATTTACAGCTTATTCACATCAAGTTGTTGACCTATATGGATATAAAAGAGGGCAATAATGTGTTGTCTTCCTTCAAGCAAAATACCCGATTTATCCACTTTGCATAGAACAAGTAACCTAAATTACCTAGCTACTTACAATATTAATATATGACACTAGAAGTGTAAGATTATTCATCAGCAACAGTTTGGATAAATATTCAGTTTGCACTCAGAAAAAAAAAAGAGTTAAACTTTGCAAGGGGGTTTGGTGTGTGTGTTTGTTATGGTTTTAAGTCAAGGGGGAACAGAAATGCAGCTCTCTGCTACCTAAAACAGTGCGGCTGAGCCAAAACCAAAGAAGTAACATACCCATGGCCCAGAGGATGAACCGCATCCTGGGAAATCACTTCTTGATTGTAGCGTCTGCTCTGCCAGGAAAAGGATTTAAGTTGGTAAGCAGAAACCAGACTAAGGATACAGGCATCAGAATGGCACTAGGTAAAAGGGAATCAATTACAAATCGATATAGAACAGAGGAAATGTTATATCGTAGACTATTAAAACACTTGCAGTTGCTTTCTCGGAACAACCCTTGAAACAACCACTACAGCCTTGTCCTGGTTTCAGCTGGGATAGAGTTAATTTTCTTCTTAGTAGGCCAGTACAGTGCTGTGTTTGGGTTTGAATTTGGTGTTGATATAGCACACCGATGTTTTTAGTTGTTGCTGGGTGATGTCAAGGATGTTTCAGTTTCTCAGGCGCCGCCAGCGGGAGGGCTGGAGGGGCACTGGAAATTGCAGGGGGGACACAGCTGGGACCAGCCAAAGGGATGTTCCACAGCACAGAACAACATGCTGGGTGTATAAGCCGGGGGGAGTTGGCCGGGGTCTGCTGGTCAGTGTGCAGGGGCTGAGCCAGCTGAGTGACATCGAACACAGTGACCACAGTGACGGCTGGGGTGCGCGGGGGCCGCACAGCCTGGTGTTGCTCCGGTGAGTCCCACACGCCTGTAACCGTACATCTGTGTCTGCGCCAGATCCTCCCCGCTCCACCCTTGGGCCCAGCTGATCCTCCCAAACTGACACCTCGTTAAGGGCCAATCAGCACACAACAATTAACTTAGTCCCACCACGCCACGGGTATAAAATCTGGCAAATTAGGATACTTTTTTTGAGGATGAGAACTCAGCTACGGGACGGGTTGACAGGCCCGGATGCCTCTCCTCCCCCGGCAGGGACGCCTCTGCGGTAAGACTTGCACCTCCGACTCTGTCGGCCGTTACCGGGAGAACGTTACTAACAGAAGCGCTGTACTCTTTGCTCGAGCTCGATTTTTGTAGTACGTGTATTTATCAGTGGCAATTCTGAATTGGTTATATCTGTCATCTTAATAAATTATCCAGTGTTCCCACTGTGCAAAACTGTTTCAGTGAAAGCCCTTAACTGGGCTCTGACAGGCAAACGCTGACGCTCAGTGAAAGTCCTTAGACCGAGCGCCGACAGGCAAACGTTAACTCTGACGAGTGGCTGTAGATACCATCCCTGAGACCTAACCCCCTTGCCCAAGTCTGTGACTAGGATTGGATCTATCTGCACCCAGACTCGTCTCTGAGAAGGAGTTTGGAAAGCAAGGAGATCTTTTCCGAACCTCGTGACTCAACGGGAGGGCTGTCGCCCCCCTTGCCCATCACTCGTCAGACTTAACGTGACAGAAAATTGGTGTCACAGACAGGATTGCCATGGATAAACTGCTGGAAGAATATAAGTGTGCACTATCCCAAGTGGGAGAAGAATGTGTCCAAAAATATTGGATACTAGTAGATACCCTCACAAATGAAAACCAAATCTTAAGAACTGAAAACAGGAAACTTAAAATGCTGTTAGCCTCAGCTGAGAGACGAGAAAAACAACTGCAGGGAATGTTAAATTTCTTATTAAATCAAAAGCCATTCTCAGTCTTGGCTAAGCAAATCCTCAAACTAAACGACTGTGCAGATCCCGAGATGTGGGACGGAGACATCTGGTGTGATAATGATAATGATGAACTGCTGGAAGGTTCTGGTTATGATCCTGCCCCAGAACCTGTGTCTATACCACCATGGATCAAACCCGAAACTGCAAATGAGGGAGATGACAATGTCTGTACTACTGTATGTATTGTCTCATGGTCTCCCACTGAATTGGCAAAGTTCCGGGAAAAGTATTCCAGGCATCCAGGGGAATCTGGCATGGAATATGTGTTGGCGAGTTTACCTTACGGGAGGGGGCCCCGAATCTTACTAAGTGAGGGTGAAGCAGGAAGTTACTGGGGCCCTGGAGCATTTCTAACCATCACACCAGGCGACCACAACTATTCATTAACCACACGAGCTGCCTATTGGGCCGGTGATATAGACCTGCAAGAGCGAGGTGACCCTTTTGTTATCAAAACCTCAGGGTTCTCTAGTTTGGCCACATCTGAGCCAAAGGCAGCCTGCATACAAGCAATGTACGAGAGAAATGTGTTAATGAAATCCCCAATGCTAGCTTCTATTGATCCGGCAAGAGTAACTCCCCTTATTTGGGGTCTCCCAGATAGCTTGAAAACTTATGTAGGCGATGCTCAGGGCTGTATACAGACCACCTGTGTTATGAATGCTGCTGCAGCTGCTGCAGAAATCCCCCAGGAACAAATCCACGTAAACACCTGGAGCAAGTTTCTGCAAGAGATAGTGAATTATGGGCACCGAATGGGCTGGGTGGGCCTGACGACTGGGAAACTGCCAGAGCAGCCCCCCCTGATGGGTTTTCCCGGTCCGCACCACTAAGCCTAAGCCAAAGAATTGATTCAACAGGGGGAGGCCAGCTGGCAGGAAATAAATCAATTCCTGGTTGAGCCGTGCCCTCAGCCCCGCAACAGAATTTAATTGATTTAATAGATTTTGAAATGTTAAACCACTGATTAGAGGAGCCCAAATAACTCTTAAACCCTATCTAGTTTCAGAATGGGATGACATTAAAAAAGATACTGAATACAACAAAAACTAGGGCAATAATGCATGTAAGCAACTCCTGACATGGGCAGAATTGATGCACAGCATTGTTAACTACAGTTGTGAAATGGGCTGGGATGGTGCACTAGCTGAAAAACAAAACCTGAAGTCCTGGGGAGGAGATTGCAAAGTAAGACCCTTGAAACAGGGGGCAGAAACTAGATCAAAGGTAAACAAATCTAAAAAACTTCGAACAGAATCTCAAGAATGGAGGAATGAGTTATGCAAGGATGCATTAACCCTAGGCATTCCCAGAGCCCTGGTTCAAGGCCAGCCTATTGGCATTAGTTTGAAACTGGTTAAAAAATGCCAGAAACTAATGGTGAAAGGAAAGAGTGTATTTTAACTCCTTCAGCACTGGTCCCCAGAAAAGAAGACAACTCCTTTCTCCCCGTTAGGGGGGAATTGCAGAACACGAAGTGAAAAAAAATTAGTAACATCCAGAAGGCAATTGGGCCTGCCTGCCTGGAAAGGGGAAGCTTACCAGTGGACAGCTGAAGATGGTCCTTACGTTTTAATTCCAGTTGATCCTCAGAGACAATTGATGAAGTTTTTAACAGACATGGGAGCACAAATTTCATCTAACACAATAAGTTGCCGAGAAGCTGGGTGTGCGGTCCGGACGGCAAAGAGTTAAGATTAGCAGTGTGAATGGAGCAAGTGTTGTGTGTCAAACTGCCAAGGTCAGTCTATGGCTCCCTGATCAGAAGGCATGTTGACTACTTGTTTTGCAGTTAAAGATCATAATGAAAACGCTTTAGGTTTCAATGCTTTCAGTGGAAGAACTTGGTGCCTGGCAGCGTGTGATCGTTTGGCTCAAACATTGATCCCAACCCTGGCAGAAACTGGGGAGGCTGCAGTGCATGTGCCGCGTGCAGCCCCTGCACTCCCTGACTCAGAACCTGCTAACATACTGCAATATCTGCTTTCTGCTGCAGCACAGAATGGCATTTCTGAATTCATAGGTGATTTGGGGAAATGACAGATTATCTCCAGAACCCACTCCCCATATAACTCACCTGTCTGGCTGGTTCAGAAACCAGACACGGAGGGGGTGTTTAACAATTGATTGTCAGTGCCTGAATGCTAATACAGACCCATTAACAGCTGCTGTACCAAACATCGCAAACTTAACAACTACTTTGCCAGCAGCTGCACGTTCAGATTTAGAAAAAATAGGTATTATCACTCAGGCATACTCCTCCTATAATTCTTCTGTCTGTCCGAGTTAAAATGCCTCAGATTGGAACAGGGGCAATGGTCCTAACAACCCCAAAGAACCTTTAGGCTTGGGAGGCAAAAGATAGCTCCAGAAAACTCCATCAAATCAATACTAGATGGGTAGCACCCACCTTTTAACCTAATGTTTGCCGGTCGAATAACGACCGAGCATCTTTTTTTCCTTTTTGTGTTCACAGGTGAATGTCAGGCAATCGCAGCTGCAATCAAGGACTCTCCTATACCAATCTAGAGTGCTCAAAGGACTGCTGATTTTTATTTGTTTGGCATTTCTGTTTTTAATTCTTATACTTCTCTAGAAACCAAAATTTTAATATGGACACAGCTAACAAACCTGTGACATTGTTTGAGATAATAAGTTGAAATAACTTATACGTATATTAAGGTGTTGGTTTGAAATGCATGTGTTTGTATTATTAATTCAGAACTTCAGTTGCCATTTAACAATCAATAGTCCTATTATGTATGAGTAGTTTTAGGAAGAACTGTAAGTTTAGTATGTATACATGTAGTGTGTTTTGTATCTGTATATAAAGGAACTGGTTTTGGTAGGATAAATTTGGATTGTAAACAAAGGTGTAGGCTGTGAGGTGAAGGGTATAATTAGGGTTGGCAGACATAACATTTGTAACTGGTTTTGAGAAAATATGAGTTGGGCTAATATGCTTACAATACTTTTCTGGAATCAAAAAGATACCCAGAGTGAAAATAGGTGAACTTTATCTGTCCAAATCACCCATAGCTTGGATGATAACTTAGTCCTAGCCTTGATAAAGGGATTTGCAGTCACCCCCAATGAATCTAGCATTACTGCTTGTTTGCCTCTACCCAAATCTGTGGAAAAACCCCTTTCCGTGGGTATTCCTCCCACAGACATAGCAAGGAGCTTGCTGAGGTTGTGGAATACAACAGATACTCTGCAAATAGTGAATCCTTATTCCTCTGAAAGAAAGCAAGTTGCTGTGCAATAGTCAGCCATTTAATTTTTCCACCATTAGTAGCACAAAGTGTACAGATTGTGAAGAGGAAAATGTAACTTTTCCCTGCTACCAGATCATATGGGGAACAGCAGATTAGTGACTGTGAGGACAAGTAAGAAACATCCTGAAATATAATCAACCCATAACTACATCCTGGTGTATACAGTGGAATAAAGGGCGAGATTGTCCCAAAACAGATGGCTGTTAACTATAGTTGTGCCTGGTTTGCATTTGATAAGCATGGCCCTCAGGGGTTTACACCATTTGTCATGGAATTCTCTTTTGCCTCAGTATCAAACGAGCCAGCATTGTGGTCTTGCCAAAATGTGATAAATTCTTCCAATTGGAACCAACATGGGTTAAATTGGCCGGTTTACATCACCCTCAAAATGGGCTGTCTGTGTCAGAACCACAGTATAACATACAAGGTGGTAAGTGCAGACTTTGCACCTCGCAGTGGTTGCCATCTTGCCCCTGGCGATGCTTTGGCTGGTTTGATCTGGGCCTGTAATAACGGCAATATGTGTATCTCTTTGTGGGCTGGGTTACCTGACCTCCAATGTACCTTGGGCCTCCCAACACTGTGTCCTGTGTGGAAAAGGACTCCTGCCTGACCCCACTGGGTGGCTCGCACAAAATGGGCGAGAACAGAACCAGGGGGAGATGTAGAGGGGTGGCAGGACCCAGGAGCAGCCACCTGCATAACCTTGGGAGTGGAAGGATTGTGGAGTTTTAGGTCTGCTGCCATGCAAACACGATTATGGATGGGTAAGTTAGCCTATCAAGTAGAAAGGCTGGCTAATACTACCAAAGCCAGCTTTACAAGCTATGTCACAAATGGCTCTTCAGAATTGCATGGCACTGGACTTAATGTTGTTACATCAAAATGGACTTTGTGGCTACCTAAACCTCTCCAGCACTGACTGCTGCATCCATATCCCTAATGTTATACAGAATCTCAACGTCCAACTAGAGAAGATATGACAGATCCAGAAGACAGCCGTGAATTCTGAGAATCAAAGAATAAAAGCTGGCTTTCTAAAGTGTTTAGTCGGTTTGGACTTGGTGTTACCGGTTGGATCCAAAGTTTAATACAATATGCTTTGATGTTTATTGTGATTATAATTATCATAAGCGTAGCAATATCTTGCATAAATTAACTGTAATGAAAGCTGTTAACATAAAGATGATTCACCTTACTAATTATACCCCTTTACTAGGAGTAGGTGAAAACATGGGACAGAGAGGTGAACCCCTCAACCTGTCTAAATCCAAATTTTACGATGTTCCTCTTAGCGAGTTGTGACTAAGGTCAAAGGATGGAACACGGCGGTGTGCTCCCCCTGCCCTCCCCGCCAGCCCTAACAGTGTACAACTGTATTCAGCTCCAAGTGGAGCTGGGAGTTTGACTTGAGCAGCGTGTCTATCTCACAAAACAGAAAACGGATGTGGTCTAACAAGCAAACCAACCCAGTGACGGCTGGGGTGCGCGGGGGCCGCACAGCCTGGTGTTGCTTCGGTGAGTGCCGCACGCCTGTAACCGTACATCTGTGTCTGCGCCAGATCCTCCCCGCTCCACGCTGAAGAAGTCTCTTAACGCAACAGTCCATTAACAAAGACTGTTTCACGTCATATGCAAGCATCATCCTGCGCCTGCGTAAATTGTTTCAAAGTGTCTAACATGGCAAAGTGCAGTGTAAACTATATATGCACAACTTGTAACATCAGCTGTAAATAACCAAATTGTCCAGACCAGAAGGACACCTCACCAAGGCTGCACTAGAGCAAGTCAAGAGTAAACAGAGTCACTTGAAATCTGTGTTGTATCTGTGGGAGGCAACACAGCAACACATTCTCAAACATGTGAATACTCTCCTACTCTGCTGGAGAATACCGGCCTTTTGGGTGTCTGAATTTTCCCTCCGTAAAATTCCCTAAGGAACACATTGAACAGTGATTACAGCAACAGGGATTATTCCATGCTTCTGTATTCCCTGTCCTGTATTTCACCTCTTCATGTCATATTTATAGAGTATATTCACTCTTAAAATCTAGACAAAACCCACCAATCCTCATATCACCATCAACTGATCTACAGACCACCTTGTGCTAAGACCACCATCTTGCTCAATAGCAGCTGTGACACTTTTTTTTTGGGAAACAAAAAAGGAACAAGCTGCTTCCTTCTTTTTCATTCAGCACCTGGCTTCAAACTGTCATCATTTCTTTGGTACCTGATGTGGAGCAAGACGGTATGTGACAAACAGACCGAAGTGTCACAACTCAGGAAAAGGCCTCCAGTGTGGTAGAGATGCTCTGTTGAACAGCTACTCACATTACGCTGGTTTGCCAGAGGGACTTCCGCAACTCTGCTCAGCCAACCCCAGAACCACCAAAAGGCTAAACCATGGATAATGCCTGGCTAAAATAATTTTGGCTGTATGCTTCGTTTTAACTCCCTACCTTGCATTTAAAATTTCAAATATGTTATTCGGATTGTGCACTGCTAAATAAACCCATGTGTACATATCCTCTCAGTTTAACTATACAACTTTACACGGTATTTGGGCTCTGTAGCTGTTAAGTTTGTTTCAAAAGCATATCAGAATCTTAAAGCTAGATGACAAGAACAGAGATTATTGCGCATTCATGATATATTTTTGTACTATTCATCTCTGCAAGTGGTTTCATTCCTAATTATGCAAATGGTTTCATTCCTAATTTTGTCATCCTGCTGATGTTACTGTATGTTGCTTCCAATTTACTGAAATCAGAAACTGAGTATCTTGCAGTTGTTCCTTGCTTCTTGCTCTTTCTGAACACTCCTTGCACTGGTTTGACTTTCTTTTCTGGATGATCTTCGGCACCACCTGGTGTCTGTTGATTGTTCTGTAAAGGAAAAATCAGCCACTTACTTCAAACATCATAGCACAACGTTTTAATGGCAGTGTATTGAACAGTTAGGGAGAGTAATATGAATTGTATTTTGCTGAAGCAAGAATCTTAATTTTAGCTAGAATGAGAAGATAAATATCTGATGATGACAAAAGCCTTAGAGGATAAAATTCAGAAACTTCTAATGCAGTATGAAAACCTAGTGACTCAGATATGTGAACTACTTAACCGGCTACCTCAATTACTATGAGAGGATATTCTAGGGAAGAAACTGTGTTTAATAAAATCTAGAGTGATAAAATGCAGCAGGAAACACAGGCACTGTATAATGAAGTTTGTAATAAATTCTATCAGATTAAATTATTTCCATTGTTTTGATGTGTTCACAGAACTTAAGGACTTCCTATTGTATCTGTACATACAATAGTGGTTAGTTCTGTGAGCTGCTGCGCTTACTGAATTTCAAAGGCAGCACACCTGGCTTATGGAAAAACAGACAGTCCAGACAGAACAGTGCTGAAATGTAACAAGGAAATAAGCAACAAAATTAAAAATAATCCATTGCTGTCATTTCCTAATGCTTCACTGAAGCCACCTGTACTGATTTTGGCTGGGATAGTTAATTTTCTTCATAGTACCTCACAGGGTGCTGCATTTTAGATTTGTGACCAAAACAGTGCTGATCAGACAGGGATGTTTAGGCTAATGCTGAACTGTGCTTGAACAGCATTAATATTTTTTCTGCTTCTCCTATTGCCCTGCCAGCGAGTAGGCTTGGGGGTGCACAAGAATTTGGGAGGGGACACAGCTGGGACAGCTGACCCAGCTGACCAAAGAGATACTCCAGACCTCATGATGTTGTGCTCAGCAATAAAAACTCAGAGAAGAAGGAGGAAGAGGAGGGACGTTCAGAGTTACGGCATTTTTCCTCCCAAGTAACCACTGTGAGCAATGAAGCTTTGCTCTCCTGGAAATGGCTACACACCTGCCTGCCAATGGGAAGTGGGAGAATTAATTCCTTATTTTTCCTTATGTCAACCTGTTGTCTGAACTCCCGAATTCTTGAACTCTGATTTAGTGCTAAACTCTAATTTAGTGTTTAACTACATGTTAAACAAATACGTGCACACAGTTTAGGTCAAGCTGACCCTCTAGAGTTGTCAAGAATGACATATGAAGGGACTTGTAATCAAGAGAGTCAGCCTTGGGAAAGATAAAACAAAGAACATCCTATCTTTGTGATGTCAGCCATACATACTTGGACTATCTTGCTCATGTTAAAATCTGATTAATCAGTTCTTATGATGTTCAGCCTTGCCCTAGAAATGAACTATCCTCATTACAACACTAAAATCACACCCCTTAAGGGAAACACCCAGGCCCACTAAAAGACCCTTCCTCAGAGAGCATATGTAGTAGTCAAATAAGTTAGGTAATGGATATGCAAATGTGTAGCCAATCATCTATATGGACCTACCCTCTGGGCAGAGAAAGTACAATACAATTTTGTATATAATGTTTGTAACTTTGTGCTGCGGGATGCTAGCTTTGTATTCTAGCATCCAGGCTTGTGCAACTCTGTAATAAAATGGTATCTTGTCTCACTGTGTAGGATTGGCTTACTGCACACTGGGAATGGACTGGCATTTAGAGCCAACAAATCCATGTTTTCTCATTTACCCTTTCGACTCTCTCCCCCATCCTGCTACAGGGGGGACTGAACAAGTAACTATGTGGGGCTTAGCTGTCTACTGGAGTTAAATCACACTACCACCTTAAATACACCTTTCATGTAGGCAGACACTGCCAGCCTACAATTCTTCAACTGTGTCCACATAAATAGACCTGTCGCTTTAAAGCCATGAAGAATTTTCACTGAGATTATGTATAGAAATGCAGGTTTTTGTTACACGAACGATCTGCAAGCCTAATCTTCCTAGCCGTACCTTTTTACCAAGGAAGGCGGCAGCCCAGTACAGAGGCATCTCTGCTACAGTAGCAAACCTACTACACAGACTAGAATCGATGCACTATTTGCCGGAGCAGGTATCCATCTATTCCCACCTCCAGCCGTGGCTATAAGGGAACAACCAGAGAAAACGAAAAGCAGGGCAAGCATGTCTGTGTAAGCCTCCAGCTATTTTCAGCTCAGGACGTTTCTGAGCCTGACGCAGTCTGCTACCTTAGTAGCCTCCAATTACTTTCAAGTACCTGCTCAGCCCCCCCTGAAGCCCACCCTTTGCATGAACGACAGCCTTTGCCAGTGATGCCCCAGCTCCAGTTCCTGTCGCACACGTGATCCTTCCAACCACTGCCAACCAGCCTCCTGCTTGCTTATTATCAGTGGCCCCGCAGTCCACCCTCGGAGGAGCCCACAGCAGTTTGTGACTACCACTCTTCCCAGGCCATCCCCATTCCAGGCTGAGGAGCCCTGGTTTGGGCTGCCCTTATCCAAGTGAAAAACCTTTTTCACTTTTCACCAGGAATCCCTCCTCTCTCCAATATGCCTTTTTTGAGGATGAGGGAAACAGCTCAGCCAGCACCTCTGTGTGGCTGCACAGCCCAGCACCGGCATGGCGATGCCGTCTCTGTTGCTCTCCGTGACATCTGCCCACGAGTGATGGGTCCACGAGGTGCCGCCAGGGCAGGTGGCTGCCCGCTGTGCGAGGAGCCAAGCCCCGCAGCCCGGACACCATCCATCGCCTCCCTGGGCAGGGGTGGGTGCCAGGTGGTGAGCCCAGGGGGCTGGGCCCCCTCAACGCACAAACACTTCACACACACTGAGCAGCTGTTTACAATGAGGTTCAGCCGCACTTGATTCTCCCTGGGTCTGACGAGCCCCCTCTCCACGTACAGGTACAGCACGCCTACCTGCCGCTGTTTCTCCCCAGCACGCCCGCTCTGTGGGGAGGGGGCTTTGTTAGCAGGGGGCTTGCTTTGCCCCAGGGTGCACCTTCTAGTGCGCTAAGGGGGACAGTTCACACACAGTTCGAGTGATTTTCTGTATGGTCTCATTAACCGTTTGGTTCTCCTGGAGCTTATCTTGTGCCCCAGCTTGGGGCGTTGATGGTGCCTGTTCCTTCTCCCAAGGCGGTGCCTCGTCAACTGTTTGTAACATCCTTTGTTTTTCAAATTCTTTCTGGCTTTTTATTATGGGTATTTACATATTTCGTCTAGATTTCGGGTTAAATAATATACTGACCTTCTATTAGCCACATACATGCAAACATCTTATCTCATTCTAAGCCGGTCGATTACACCGCGGCCTGGGAGCCTGCCGCGCAGCCCTTGCCCCGTCACCCTCATGCCGCCCCGAAGGCCCCAGCCCGGCCCCGCACCCCTTCCGGCCCTCCCCGGGAGCCCCGGGGCACGCAGCCCCCGGCCCGCGCTCCGCCCCCCGGCGCCGCCAGCCTGGGGCCCCCACCCGGAAGCGGAAGCGGCCGCCGCGGTGCACTGTGGGCTGGCGGCGGCTGAGGCGGAGCTGGGTCTGAATGAAGGCGCCGCGGGCGAGGGGCCGCTGAGCGCCCCGGGGCCGCGCCCGCCCCCGCCCCGCACCCTGCGCCCCCTCCTTTCCCTCCCTCCCCGCGGGCGGGTCGCGGCGGCGGCGGCCGCCCGGGCCCCGCCATGTCCTACAACAAGATCCCGCCGCGTTGGCTCCACTGCCCCAGGAGGGGGCAGCCCGTGGCAGGTGAGCGCCCGGCCCGGCCCAGTCCTGCCCTGCCCCGAGGCGGCTGTGTGGCGTCCGCGGGGACGGCCGTCTCCCCTCCGTTGCGCTCCCCTGCCCGCCGGTCCCGGCCCTCCGCCCCCCGCTCCTCCTCAGAGCCGTGGGGCGGGCGGGAGCCTCACTGGGGCCGCCGCGGCCCCTCGCTCTCCGGCCCAGCCGGGGCTCTTTGTCCTGGGGCCGCGGCCGCGCTGGTGCGGGGGCGCTGGGCGGCCGTTCTCCCCTGAGCTCCCTGGGCCGACGTTTGTCCCGGAGCAGACTTCCCGTAGGGCTACTGCTTCCCCGAAAGCCCAGCCCGCAGCAGGGCTTTGCCTTCAGCGCAGAGGCTCGCCCTCCCTTCGGCTCGTGCAGTCCCTGAAACCGATTCGCCCCGGTTCCCTTGCAGGGTACAGGCCCGTTCCTGCTCTTGGGAGCCTTAATGCTGGCTTCTCGCTTCGCAGTGGTTAAGTTTAGGACTAAAACTTCTCCCATCTGTCACGCCTGGTGAGAGAGATGGCAGCCGGGTGTGCAGAAGCTGCCGCGCTGGAGAATACCTCAGCCCTGACGAGTGCCTCGTGCAGCCTCTTGCATTTTTTTTCCTGAAGGCTCTGACGTTTATCAGTTGACGTTGATCTGTTACTGGGCTGACCAGTCACTGGTGTGTTCCTAGGCTGTTTAGCTGGAGGTTGGGCTGAGGTGTTGTAGTCCAACTTCATGTGTGTTTCAGGTTTTGTCAGTGATTGCCATCATCTTGAATGTTATTACCCATGACACGCTGCCTGTCTCAGTTGTTGCTAGCTTCCTAGTCTTGCTGGCATCTAGTGACAGTGAATTAAGTATCATCTAAACACACATTTTTTGATTGTGAGGTAACTACCATGCTGACTTCAGATGAATGTTTCCCTTGCTGCCTGGTATGAGAGAAAGTAAACAACTTTTGCTCTTTCCAGTTTTCTCAATTTTTCTTTCCTTTATAAGGTAAGCAGTTCCAACCCCTAGATTTTTGCCACAGTGTTTTCTGGTTTTCACTCCTTTAATCTGTGATAATTTAAAGGTATTTTTTTCAAAACACAGAACTTGCTACTCAGTGTGCTATTCTAGGTGGCACTGTGCCATGATTTGCTTAATAGTTAAAACTGCGTTTTCTACCCCACGTCATCATCTTACATTTTTTTGATGGCAGTTGGTTGTGGAACTGAAGATACTGATGACTTCTTACAGATTTATTTAGGACTTGTGAGATATCTCAGTAGGCTTAACCTTCCCATCAATATGCATTATTTGGCATTTATTAGTATTAGTTTTGTGGGTTACTGGTTTCCTTCAAGTTCCTTATATTTCTCTGAGCTTGACTCAAATAACAGCATTGTTGCATTGCTTGGCTCTTTTTCCCTGATCACTGGCAAATGCTTTGCTTTGTATCCAAGTAAGATTTGATAGCCTAAGTTGTTAGCCTTTGACTATGACAAAAATAGACTAATGACTCTTTATTCTTTGTTTTTCTTCTCAGCAAGTTCTTGATCTCTAGAAGTTGTTGCTTTTGTTTGTTTGTCTTTTAAGCCATGACTTCTCAAAAATAGCAGTATAGAGCAAGCAAGCATGCAGGTCATCATGTCATCTGCTGTGGCATCGCTGCTTGTGTGTGTTTGTTAATTCAGTAACTGCTTTGGTGCGATCATGCGTAAGAAGTTGCTCAAAAAAAAGGAAAGTGTTTGGTTCATTTCTTTGGCTGCTTTATCATAATGTATTCTTATATTAGTCACCTGATTTTTAGTTTTTTAGTGTGTACAACTTATCAGAAGTCACAGTACACTGTAAGTCTTCTCTCCTTTTTTTGCTATTTTACATTCAAAAACATTTAACAGTTTTACTGAGAGATAATTTTTAGAATTTATTGATGTTGGTACTGTTTCCCAGATATATTCTGGTTTTAATTAGCATTTCAATCATATTTCTAAGCATCTGTGCATGACTTTATTCCTGTCTGAAAGTGTAATAGTAATAATGTTGCTGAGCAAGGTTTGTCTGGCTTCTGTGGACTAATATTCATCAAGTGTTTGGTTATGACCCTCTTGTTTTATGGTTGTGGCATCTACAATTTCTAGGTGACCTCAAATGCTAATGAGGCCTGGAGACCTGTTGGTGAGATTGAGTTCATTCAGGTTAACAGAACCCTTAATTCTGAATGAGGTGTCCTGTTCCTCAGTTCAAGAGAGACAGGGAACTGCTGGAGAGGGCCCAGCGGGGGGCTACAAAGATGATGAGGGGACTGGAGCATCTCCTGTATGAGGGAAGGCTAAGAGAGCTGCGGCTGTGTAGCTTGGGGAAGAGAAGAATGAGAGGGGGTCTGATCAATGTCTACAAATATCTTAAGGCTGAACATCAGGAGGACAGGGCCAGGGTCTTTTCAGAGGTGCCCAGCAAGAGGGCAAGGGGAAATGGGCACAAACTGCAGCACAGGAAGGTCCATCTGAATATGAGGAAGAACTTTACCTTGATGGTGGCAGAGCCCTGGAACAGGCTGCGGAGTCTCCTCTGGATGCAACTCTGCAGCCTGCTCTAGGTGAAGCTGTTTTAGCAGGGGGGTTGACTAGATGATCTCTAGAGGTCCTTTCCTGCCCTGACCATTCTGTGATTGTGATCTACATCTCCTGTTATTTCCAGTTTACTTGAAATATTGGTGGTTTTCTGCTGCTTTATGGTTTTATGGTACAGCAGTTGTTCAGAACGGCACATTTTCACATTTATTGCATTGTGGTAGCACCTCAGTCATACTGGATGAAAAGAGCTTTCTCTGAACTCTTAGATCTGAAGTGATCAGGGATCAGTATGCAGCATGGTGAGATACTATTAAAAACATCCATATTGCATATGGTTTTAGAGATAGCACCTCAAATACAAGAGTAACGCCTCTGGTTCAGGAAGTCACCGAGCTATAGCTGCTTGTAGTTGGGGGGGAATAATCTGATGATGGATTGTCATCATCACGTGTTTTGGTGATGGGATACTAGGTGAAATGTATGCTTTGACCCCATGCAGTTGTTCTTGAAACAGAAGAATGTTACTTTTTAGTTTTTTTTTTTTTTTAACTGTGGATTTTAGTATTTTTCATTTCATTCAAATTTCCCTTTCTTAGCCATGGTCACTTTACACGTTCTAGCCCTCCTAATCAATGCTAAATCTAAATATACCATGGTCATACATAATATAGTGGCTACTATCACATACTGAGTCAATAGCTTCATGTCACAGAAAACTGGACTAAATTAAGGATAGCTTTTTCACTGGCATGCTCTAGAGTTCAAATTTTAAGGTAAAAAATGTGCCAAATTAGAGCATGTATATGTAGGAAATGCGATGTCTTACGTTGTTCACTTTGATTTCTTAGATTTATCCACTTGATGTCTATGCTCTGACATATTGCACTCTTACTCTTAGAATTTTTACCTATTTTTCAACCTAAAGAAATACCGTGTTATACAGGTAACTAATTTGGCAAATATTTTAATATCCACTTCCCAAAACTATTTAACAAATTTTAACTTAAATTATGGAAGTAGGTAATCATCAAGTGTCAAGGTTCCAGTCACATTTTGGAGTTAATTTGAAAGTTTGATTAAGGAGTTACAATCGTTACCATAATTTCATTTAGATACACTAATGACTTGGGGTGCTTTGATATCCATGTAAAATATCACCTTACTACTGTCAGATCACTTAGTTCAACATAAAGAATTGATTATTTAATCTTCAAGTGCTTACGCATGGAGATTAAGTTGTTGCATCAGTTTTTCCTACATCGGTTCTTTAGCATAAGGTGTAGGGCTAAACTTTAGCAGACACTGTAGCTACTGCTTCATTTATTCACATCCGTATTACTCAGAAAGGTTAGAAATCTTTGTCAGGATTAAAGCTTAGATTTTCTGTAGCTTAATGACACTCACCTGAGACGGGTTTATATGCACACAGGGAAGGAGGACTTTCAAGAGTCTATACAAAGATCAAATAGTAAATTTTCAAGGTAAGGGAACTTTGGTTTCTGTTACAAGAGGAATACAATATGAGATCATATTAAAGATATTTAATACATGTGTAGCAGTCACAGTTTAGAAAAAAAACAAGAATGTAAACAAGGAAGATAGTGTTTGCTGCATAGGAATAATGTGAAATTCTATTGCAGAGAAACATAGTTTATTACAAAAAAACGAAAGAACAAACCAAAAGAAAAAAAACAAAAGGGAAAAAACCACCCCAACCGAAAAACCAGAGCTATTGTTTTCATAATCTGATTACGGAATTTCCGTAAAATGGAACTGAATTACATTAATTCACTGATCTCTTCTAACTTTGGCAGGCAGCTTGTCTGCAGCCGTGTAAGCACTGTTTCTCAGTGATACCACCAAGCTGGAGTTTATAGAAGTTGGGCGACTAAATAGTTCCAAAGGTCTGGGTTTGATCTTTGGAAGTGATAATAAATGGGCTCTATTAAAAGACTCATCACTTCCAGAGCTGTATAAAGGTGTTGAAATGCTGCAGGGGTTGCTGACTGGACTGCTTCGTCTGTCTTTTCCCGGTGATGGACAGGAATGTGTTATGGTTGCTGAAGGAAATCGGACACTAAATCAAGGTCCACTACTGAGAAGAGAATGAATACATTTGTTCTCAGTTCTAGAGATGGAGAACAGGATAGTCTTCAAGGTGATTGTATAGTCTCTAATCAGATGCTACAGGAAACAATCTTAGCCTCCAGGCACTGTTTTCCAACTCTGTTCTGTTTTCCCAGTATCGTGTGAAGTATGATAGTTCTCTTATGTATCCTTTGACTGTTGTGTCAGTGCAGCTCCTTTGCTTAATTTAATGCCTTGGCTAAAAATAAACCGTAGTTACATTCTGCATGTTCTATAATGGGTGAGTGGATGTATTAGGATGGGAGCGGCAAAGTTAAAAAACTTTGAAGCATGCTTGGTGTTTTGCAGAATTTGTGGTGATGATAGATTTTCGCATTAAGATAATCCAAAATTAGGTTTTGCATAATCAGTCTTTACAGAGGAGGATTGCAAGTTAATGTGGAAGGGTTAATAGTGAGTGAGAGAGGCTGAATGGTAGTGTTGAAGGTGACAACACAAAGAAGCAAGAAAATTAGATCAAAAAATGAGGATGTGGAGGGGAGGTAGCTGTGAGCAGGGTGGAGAACATGTAACTGCTGGAATGAAAAGGCAAAGGGAAGTAAAGTGAAGTTAGGAGTTTTTCTAACAGTAAAAGAAGTTGAAGTTGAACTGACTATAAATTTCTTGCCATTTAATGTGTATGTTGACTAGAGGAGTGAATAACTTTTAGTTGTAAGGTTTGGGATGGTCTCAGACAGGTGTAACAGTGAGGGTGTTTCTCATGTTGCTGAAAAACATTAAACCTGAGCTAACAAGTTGTGTAAAGCTGCTCAGTTTCCATAACTATCTGTCTTCTGTGGTTTATAATGTCTCTTTCCTAGAAGTTAAATGCTTGTTGGAGACTACATAAGATGTTTTGATAGAATTTAAGGCTACGGAGAACTCTATGAACTTTAATTTATTGCATAGAGAGACCTCTCAGCAGCATTAGTTTAGTAAAAATGGTATGCATTCTTTTATTTTTACAAAGATTAGTGAGCTTCTCTTCAAAACTTGATTTCTAGCTGATTACAATGGGTGCTTTAGTGTCTTTTCATTTGATGTGGTTTTGTTTTGCTGAAAACAAGAGGATTTTGTCTCTCACATTGTGAGGAAGTATTCTTTCTTGATGAGAAAACAGTATTTTCATGAGTAATTTAGAAGAATTTTTTAGGATTAGTGTTGGATGTGCTGATTCACTGAAGGATCTGAAACTGAATATTTAAATACTGCATAGAGACTAGTGGATGGTGGCTGTTACTCTGCATGGCTGAACAGATGCATCAGGTGCTTTAAGTAGTATAGAAGTGTGTTACATTTTTTCTTAGTTCAAAATATTGTGTGGATATTTGTGTTTCTAAATAGGAAAAGCTTTTGAAAAGTTACTGAAATTAAAAAGAAAAAAAAATCATATATAGAATGAACTGTATTTCTTTTTCCTGCTAGGAAGTAGGTGGGTTAACTGCTTTTAGAACCATTTTATAAATCTAATTCAATAACTTCAGGACCTATCAGCACTTTTTTTCCTGGAAGATGTAATGGCTGGTGCTCCAGTCTGAAGTTCTTCCTGCATTAATAAACCATTTCTCCTGCTCTTCTGTCCCATACAATTATATGATTGCGTTTCCTTGGTTTTAGAAGGGCTGTCTATTTAACAGCATGGAAACAGTTTTATTTAAAAGAAAGGAAAGTTCTGGGACAATAATTTTTTTACATTTCCTTGGGGGAGGATTTTTTTTATCAGTCTTGGGCTGTAATTGATTTAAATAATTTCATAGCTATTTAGAAATGCTGAGGTTCTCCCAGTTTTACTCTCTGGCTATGTCATTGACCTTGGTGTGGCTGGGCAGATGTGCCAGGTCTCTTTCTTACTGTCAGTTTGCTTTCATTTTCCACAACTAACTGCTGTTCAGGATCCCAGGTGTGCATGGGAAGAGGTGTGCTGCTTCCCAGGCAGATGTGGTGTCCATGACCTGGGCTCCAAGTTCTTATCTGTGGGTCAGTGCGTGCTGCTCAAATACCTGTTCCTGCTGGGGTTCAGCAAGAAAGAGCTGGAGATCTCTAAGGAGATTATTTCAGCTACCCTATGGTGAATGTGATGGATGAAAAAAATAAAATGAGTATTTAAAAAGATTTTGGATATCTGGGGAGTGATGGATGTAGTCTAGTAAGTACTAATTCTGATCAAGTTTTTGTTGCAATTTTGTAACTTCCCTGATGTTTGAACCGTGTGTAGATGTTGTTTCAGAAGGAAGGTTGAACACTGCCGCAGAACTCTTCCAACAAGCCGTAAGGAGCGTGTTAGAAAGATTTGTATTGCGTAAATGTTCTGGACCAAATGCTTCCCCCCACCCCCAGTAATCTTTACCTTATTTTGTGTTTGCAGGTAATCAAAGCTCATGTTTACATGGTTGGTAATAAACTGTGATTTAAAATGCTATTTTCATGTTTTTAATTGTACTGAGTTTAAATTTTCTCTATTCTGTTGTGTGCTATTGCTCTTCAGCTTAAATCACACTAAAAGCTAGCTAAGAATGTTAAATTACTTTGTTTTAAATGAGTTGACCTGTATTTCCTTAAAACTTCTAAATTTACTTGTGAATTCTGAGAACTTAGAACTAAAAATACTCCAACTGTTATTGATACTTTTCATGCAGTTATTTTTCATTGAATGTGAACCTCTAAATCCTTTCAGAATGCTTTGAAATCAGTAAGTGTACATATATGAGTATACATAAAATACTGCAAAATTTGATTATCTTTCATAGGGAAGTTTTTACCTTTGAAGACAATGTTAGGACCAAGATATGATGAACAAGTTGCTGAAGAAAATCGTTTTCATCCGAGTATGTTATCCAACTACTTAAAGAGTCTGAAGGTAAAGTTAAATTTTCGTGTAATTGAAACATTACTTTTATTATTAGTGTTTATTCAAATGTTGCTTGTCAGATTTAGGAAGAAAGTAGCTGATGGCTTCCTTTGGGACATCTTTACAGAAAATTTATTTTTTGTTTACATTTTCAGGTTTTCTCTGCAACTCCTAAATTTCCAAAAGTACTTTCTTATAGGCAAGAACTGTGCAAAATCCTCTAGCTCATTCACTATATTAGCGGCAAGAATCTCACTCTTGTTATTGCTGTTGAATTTTGGAGAGATGGCATCAAAATTCAGATGGTCAGAGTTGGTAGTTTTACAAATTAATCTTGCATATGCATATGTTAAATTCCAGTTTTGCTTATAGGAGTGAAAGCGTTTAACAGTGAAAGGAGAACTTCACAGAACTCTTCTGTAGTTTCAATGCATAATTTTCTTCTTATGCATAGAATGCTTTATACCAGTCATATCCAAGTATGGAAGAAAACAGTTTATGGCTTTTATCCAGCAACTTGCTTAAGGAAAAAAAAGGCATAAATAAAAAAAAAATTAATGAGATTGGATTGGGACCCAGGAAGGTGGGTAGATCCTTTTATCATTGGGTTACAGAGTTGTGTATCTGGTTTATTTCTTCATTCCCTGTTTTGCCTATTTCTGTCTATCTACTTCAGCTTGCATATTGTTCTGCATTGTAGCACGACTTTGACAATAAAGGTGGGGAACAGGACCTTTCCAGCTATTCGTATAGGTCTGTGAAGTGTTGTGCCCAGTCCAGTGCATTTGGAGATGGGGGAAAAGGGATTTTGAACCTCTCAGGCAAAGGCAGGCTTACAACCTAATTCTTTTAATCTGTTTAATAAACTGTTATATAGAAGCTTAGCACCATTTTTTTTTTTTTACTATTGTATAAAACTAATCACACTAGTGACATTTTTTTCTGGTTCTCTTGTTTTTTCTTTCTTTTTTTGTGTGCTGTTGATGTAAGTTATTTAGGCTTAGGTATGAAGTAGACTGTGAGCTACTTATCGTAGGAGTGATAGAAGTACCCATGGACTAATGTGATAAGAAAGTACTATTGTAGTTGACTGGCTAGCAGAGATATGGTTAGTAGACAGCCAGTCTGTTATTTAACTTGAAATTTAGACAAAGTATGTGAATATCTATAATAAAAAACAAGAAAGAAGTTGAAAAACAGAGAATGATACAAAAAGTTAAGAAGACACAGCCTTGGGAAAAGGAACAGACACCATAAATATGTCAAGCTAGAGAAGTAACAAGATATGCTTAAGGAGAACTAAATGGTTAAGGAGACCAAACAGAAAGTTACTTGAACTGTGTGTGAACCTTTCACAATTAGCATACCAAAAGATCCACCCTCTTGCAAAGAAAGCCCACACTAACAAAGCCCCCTCCCCAAAGAGTGTGCAAGGTGGAAAAAAAAAAAAAGAACGCTGTACCTTTAAATGGAAACGAACCGAAGCTCCTCAGACACAGTGAGAATTAAGTGTGGCTAAACTGTATTTGTAAACAATTGTTCAAAGTGTATAAAGTGTTTTACTGTGTGTTAAGAGGTGAGCTAATTTTTGTGGGTTATCACCTGGCACCCTACTTTGCCCAAGCTAGAATGAAAAAGAGAAACACCTCAACTTGGTGTGTGAATTGGCACTGCCCACAAGCGGGACAAGTTTACCAGCAGTCTGGCAATGAGATGAATGTGGAATTGAGGAGACCTTCAAAACTAGATTTTCCCAAGGCAAAAGTATCTTACTGTGCGTGGTTCTTGTCATTTTACTGCACTGAGTTTTAACTGCTAGTACTTGGCAAAATGAATCACTTCTGAAATGTGGTTATTACTTAAGTCCATATAATTTGTCTCCCAAATAAGAGACTTCAGCAGAAGCTTTTACATCTGGATTTTGGTAATAGTGAGATATTGCTGCTACCACAGTTTTTTTAAGGTACTGGTTCAGCATTTAAGACAATATCTGTCTGGGATTAACTTTCTCTGACAAGCTTCCTTTACGATTCCTTTTTCTCTTGGAGCTAGTAGCTGAAAATCTGAATGTTAGACACTGATTTGATAAGGGATGGCAGTCCTGTTTTTTTTCCAATTGCCAGTATTGACATAGTATCTTAATGATCTCATTAAAAAAAATTTGCAGGAGTGTTACCAAAAGGTCAGTTGCATGAACTTGTTTTGCAGTTTAGAAAGCAGGCATTCTTTATTACGGTGCGGGGAGCATGGGGGATATATCCACCTAATGTGCTCACCTTGTCCTCAAATACATGTCCCATATATTCTGTATAATCATACATATGCATTACGTTTCCTCAAAATCTCATACATATTTGATTATTTTCCGAAATGCATTTGCATTAGCCCCTCCTTCTTTTATACATCCATTGTTTCTTCTTATTTGAGTCAGAGGGCTGCTTTTGCAACCACTGAGATGTTTACTTCATGACCTGGTCATCTTGGTCCTTTTATGATGTTTTCTTGGCAAAACCTGCTAGGTTTCTGTGAGATTCAATCAGTTATTTTCTTTCATCCTAGATGTTCCTTTCAAGTTGGATCATAAATCTCATCCATGCAATACCAGGTCTTCCCCTCCTCATGCACTATTTCCAACCAGCACAGCAACTAACTTACGTTGTCCTTTTGAGTTTCCCTATCCCTATATACTGCCCATGCAACGTAACATCTATTTAGTGTCTTTTCCTTCTCTTTCTCTAATGCTGACACTAAAGGATCACTAGGAGGTAGATTAATACCACATTCTTTCTGCCGTTGAGAATGATTTCTTAAAGTAAAAAACATATCTGCATACCTCTTGTTGTCCCACTTTCTGTCTTAAAAACATTAATTGCAACAAAGTATTATAATTTGAAGATCCATTCATAGGCCATTTCTCCTCATCATCCAGTTTATAAAGGGGCCACTTCACAATTTACAATTACAATACTTAATATTCCTTGATCTACCGATCCTCCTGGGGGCCCACTAATTTCTTTCCAATGTTGTAGTATATATCCTAAAGGTGACTTTTTCATAATACTCCCTTGAGACTAGCCCAGCCCCATGTTACCAGATTCTTTAATGCAATCTTAGTCAAAATAACAGAGCCAAAAGTTTAAAACTAGAAAGCAGAAAAGTCACCTGAAAGTCTTCAAACCAGACCAGGAACCTCGGGCTTTTGCCATGTGATTCAACCTGGAGGGGTCAAACCCCTCAGGTACCACTTTAGCCCAACCTTGTGGGGCTCTTGCCACCGTCTTGCAAGCAGGCAGAACCAGAATAAATATAGAAAAAAATGCCTTAAATCTTACCGGTGTTCTTGGCTCTGAGATCGTTGGGCTGGGAATCAGGGAGTCTCCTTGAGAAAGCTTCTCGCCGCTGGCTGGAGGGTCCATGATTCACCAAGCTGCCAATTTGTGACAGTGTGAATAATTTGATTTTTAAAATTACTGTCTTGAGTAGGTAGGTTAGTATTTCATAATGTTATGCTTCATAAAAGGTAGATTTATTTTTGTTACAAAGAGCTAGGATATTAGTTAACTCAAAAGGATGTTTGGGCAATTAGCGTGCCCAAGTTACAGTATGCCCATTAGAAAAACCAGTTGCCAGTTTTCAGCCACTTTATTGTTTTCACAGATAAATTAAATCACTGATTTAAACTATTTTCCTCAAATAAGGAGTGCAATAAAAATTCCTGGGACTGGAGAGAATTCAGTGTATTGTGGTATGCTCTCTCCCTCCTGGGGAGGTTTTTTTTCAGGTTCCAGTGTCTAATGAGAAACTTCTGGGGTCAAACAAGGGGAACCTAGCTAAACCTGTTTAATTGCACAGCAGCAAGAGCGCATATATAAGACATTAATAGATGGAGGTAGCTGGAACGTGAGAAAGTGAGGAGGAAGGCTTTTATAACCGTAGGAGGACATGGAGAGCTTGGCCAGAATAAGTATGAGCGGAATGGAGGTGGTATGAAGATCTTGGTATTATTGTACGTAGAAGATCAGAATTTCAAGCTATCAATGAGCTTTATTTTTTTTTTCCTTCTGTCCAGTAATCTTTTACAATTAGAAGCAAGAAAAACAACTAGTTTCAGTTGTGTTTCAATGTGGTGTTCTAAGATTGTAGTGTTGCAACAATCTTTGTAAGAAATAAACGTATGTTTTACTGAGAAATTGCTCAACAATTTATTCTTTCTTCCAAAACTGTGTCATTCAATGGGTGCGGTGAACTCAAAGATGTGATTCATGCAAAACATCTGAAAAAACAGTTTTTTTCCAGTGGTTGACTATTGTAGCTTAAATAGAAGCTTTTTTTTGAAAGACTATTAAGAGCTTTCTAGGAGCAAACTTGTGAGAGTGTGACTGAGAGGATGACTAGTGTGATGTCAGGGTTTCGGAGCAGAGCAAAGCATCTGTATGATGGACGTATGCGTACTAGAATCTGTTCTGTTGGTGAGAACTGTGGTTGGTCAGGACAAGCATAGTGTAACCCCAGTTCAGTGACAGAAATGTTTTGATTCTTGTGGTACCGGTGGTTTTTTACATGGCTTTTTCAAACATCATAATTGTATACTTCGATATGTTACATAACCCCCTACTTTTTAAAAATTTCTTTATCCTTTTCTCATGCCTTCCACTCTCTAAATTGTAGTGTGTTATGTGCAGCTAATTCCATGAATTGAGAGAGCAAATGTTTATGCTTTCTGTAAAGCAAGGAAGCTGCTGTCAGGCCTCATATGCTCTATATGTCATACATGCTTTTATAGCTTTGGCTAAATTACATTGGATGCCTGTTCGGTTTACTGCTCCATTAAATGTGTGAGGAATTGTCACTTCACAAGATCTTTACTTGTGTATGATTGAAACGATTAATAATGGCAAAGGAATCGCAGGCTAGAAGTCCTAGAGTTGTGTAGTTCAGAACTTCCTCTCTGGCAGACACTGCTGTATTTCATTCTCATATTCAAATTAAATACAACATCCCAAATGCCCAGTGATGCTTTGGGTCTGAAGTATGTTGTAGTGTTCTGGCTTCTACGTGTCTGTCAGGAAACTGAAATTTGTAAGTGAGCGTGTTTGAAAGAGTAAAACATGTGAGTATTGTTTGATTATAAAAGCTTTGACATAGAATTAATTTTTGTGTTTGCACATGTTGGTGATAATTCTTCATTGTAGCAGGAGTTTGGGGAAGTTTGGAGGCTTCTGGTGGGAACAATTGAAGCTGCTGGTATTTGAGAACAGTGGGGTTGGGAATTGGCTTTGAATTTTCAACACTAAAATGGAATTGTATCTCCTACTTTTGGATGGGAAGATGTGGAACGATGTTCTGCTGATCACTTGCATTTCTTCTTCGATGTTCTGCTGATCACTTGCATTTCTTCTTGTAAATCTCCTTTAACAATTTGATATATTAAACAGTGTTACCTTTCAGTCTGTCTTCATGCTTTTATTAAGGGTTGTTTTCCTCATGATTCTTTTTCTTTCTCCAGACTGTCAGATGATACAGCATTTTGCTCAAGAATAATTAACATTTTGGAATGTCTTCTTTCTTACTAGACTGGAAATGAATGCAAACCCCTTTACTTTAAAATGATGTTTTCATTAAATCTTAATCTAACTTTGAAATTGATTTTTTTCCCCTTCGCTGAGGACATCTCAGAAGTGTTACACCTTACCCCATGTTGTACACAAAATATGGGTTATCAAGCTGAGCTGTGTAGGAGTTGGGGAGGAGGGTAGTTAGGGGCCGTTTATGTGGCTTCATAGTCTAGAGCTCTCTGTTGAAAACATGCCTGATTCTCTTACGAGTCTTTTTGCCAACTGTAATCACACTATTGATAGAATGCAGAACACAAAGGGAATTCCAATGCTTTTTTTGGGGGCATGGCATGTTACTGGAAGATACTCTGAGAAGTCCCTCCATGGAGCTGTTGCTTGTGTAGAACAGTAGAAAAATATCTAAGTAGTTTTCCTAGAACTAGCTCATTTTAGATGTACTTTTCTATCCTAGCATGTTGTTCTGTGCAATCATCTAGAGGTACTGGTGTGGAAATACGGCATTGTGCTGTGAACAGTTATTTTGAACTGATTTATGTTAGTGTTGTAGTGTTATGGACCTACAGTGTGTAGCACCTGGAAATTTTGTGTGGTCTTACTGGTGAATTAAGCAGTCTTTGAAATATTAGCTAAATGCTGTTAAGAATGGAGGGGAAGGAAAGTAATCATTGAATTAATTGTCTTTTGTATCCTTCCTACAAAATTGATCACTGACTAGTATGCTGTCAGTCTGTGTATTTGACAGCTTGGTTGACACTAAATATTTGAAGTTTCAGGTGTTGTAACATTGTTTTCAAGTGGACCCCTACTGAAGTAGCTTGCATTTCTGCAAAACACAGTAATGAAGTAAATAAAGCCTTCTGAAGACAATACTGTTGTGGTTTAACCCCAGCCAGTAACTAAGTACCACACAGCTGCTTGCTCGCTTCCCTGCCCTGCCTCCCCCGCCCAGGGATGGGGAGGTCAATGGGGAAGGTATGTAAAACCCAAGGGTTCAGATAAAAACAATTTAATAATTGAAATGAAATAAAAGCAGTAATAACAACGGTAACAACAATAAGAACTGTAACAAGTAGGAGGGAGAAGGGGAGAGGAACAAAACTCAAAGGGAAGAGAGAAAAGAAAACAAGTGATGTGTGACACAGTTGCTCACCACCCGCTGACCGATGCCCAGCCAGTCCCTGAGCAGCGATTGCCAGGCCCTGGCCAACTTGCTCCAGTTTATATAGTCAGAGTGTTGTTCTGTGGTGTGGAATACCCCTTTGGCTAGTTCAGCTCAGCTGTCCTGGCTGCGTCCCTCCCAATTTCTTGTGCCCCTCCAGCCTGCTCCCTGGCAGGGCCCAAGAAACTGAAACATCCTTGACTTAGAGTATATATTTATAAATAATATTATAAACATGACCTAGCAATAACTAAAAGCATCAGTGTGTTATGGAGTTATTTTTACACCAGATCCAAAATACAGCGCTGCACCAGCTACTGAGAAGAAAATTAACTATCCCAGCTGAAACCAGGACAGATATACAAAGTTGAAGTAAAGAAGGAGAAGTTCAGAACTGATTTGGATATTACACTTCAAAATGTGTAATGCTGCTGACATAGTGTTATGATGCTAAATAAAAGTATTATGCAAGTATAGAAGTATAATGAAAGTATGTTGTCCCAACTTTGAATACCGTGGATAACTACCTCTGTAGATAATTGGAAATTTGTCTTTGGGATCTACTGAACAACATATCCATGTGAAACAGCTGTTTCTGAACGGTATTCTAGTTGTAATTGGGATTTATCTTTTCTGAATTGTTGGAAGCGATGTTTTAATTTGCAATTCCTCCAACTGCACTGCTAATTTACTGCATCTGTTGACCTTAAGGTAAATGAAACCTGAGAAAACTCCTATTTATGAGTATATGTTGGAGTCTTAAATATACTGAAGGTGCAGTTGCTTCTATAGTTTTGCATCTGTAACATGCTTCAGTATTATTTCAGATGCGCTATTGATGTATCTTTAAAAAAGACAAAGCTGTGGAACAAGGATTTTGTTAGACTACCACTCTTCAAATGCCTTTTTGAAAGACATCTGGTTTCATGGTGGGGAGCCTACTTGAAAGCATGATATTCAGCATTTTGACCAAAAGCAATTGCTTTTACTTGTAGGGCAGGAAACCAGGGATACTTTCGATACTCAGGCTGTTTTTGCACAGTAATACTGGAGGGTTTATGGTTGGTGGAAATTTTGTTTGGACCAAGGATCAGTAGGATGCACTTTGCGAATGTTCTCTGTGGATGCCACCTAGTGGAATTTCTGCTTTCCATGTTGCTTTTAAAAAAACATAGCTTCCACGCGGCTGCTTTCAAAGACCCATTTTACAGCTATAGAACCCAAACACTAAAAAAGTAAGTTCATGCACAAGGGAACACGTTAGGATGAAGTGGGCAAGGCAGCCTGAATTCAGGTGCATCCTAATATCTGAGAGCGTGATGCTGCCACCTTAATTACTGACAGAATCTTTCAAGATTTGAAGTAGTTTTATGTTTTAGCTTTGAATAATGTTTCTGAGATTTTCAGGGAATTATTGTTTTATTTTTTGAAATTTTTGAAATTTTGAAAAGATGTTCGTTTTACAATCCCATTTAATGGATGGATAAATTAAGATGAGTTATTTTTCCTGAGAGTATACTTACATATGTCTCAGTAATTCATTTTTATTATGGTACTTCCACTGTGCTGGTGTTTAATACTGTTCTACTTAAAGCATAAGAGCACCCAATTCCACCATATTTCTCTTTTAACGTGTTAAAATAATTCTTAACCAGATACTGTCTTGCTGTTACCAGGTCTTTCTTATTTAGGAATGTTGATGGGAACAAACTGAAGTTTTTTAATTGATGGCTGGTGCTAATTCAGACATCAGCTTTCACAAGGAAACAGAGATGACTGTGATGGTGGTAGAATATGGATTTAATGAACAAGTGTAATATTTAAGAATTTTTAAAATTGCAGCTGTAGTCTGCTATTGCTTTTAATTTTAGTGGTACTAGCTTCTTTATTTATGCACTGATATTTGAATCACATATATAAGTTGGTTGTTTGTGTTTTTTTTTTTGTTTGTTTGTTTGTTTGTTTTTTTAGGTTAAAATGGGTTTGCTGGTAGACTTGACCAACACCACTAGATTCTATGATAGGAATGATATAGAGAAAGAAGGCATTAAATATATAAAGCTCCAGTGTAAAGGGTAAGTTGTCAGCACTTTTTTAATATTTAGCTTTTAATTTGAAAGATCACACTGAAGTAAATTTTTTTTTTCTTCCCTTTCCCCCAGCTGTCTCCTAATCTGTGTTTTCCCTTTTTTTTCAGGCATGGTGAGTGCCCTACACCTGAGAATACAGAAACATTTATCCGTGTATGTGAACACTTCAGTGATAAGAATCCCTCAGAGCTTATAGGTATGTTGTCTTATATCCATTATATTTATCTTGTATCCATCATTATTTATTACTGTTCATTTATATCATATTTACTTATAAATGCAGTCTCGTTCCTGAAAGTCTAAGCAAAGGAGTTTCCTCAGTACAGTGTTTATGCATATATAGATGTGATTGCTTTTGCTCTAGAAACTACTATGTTTCTGTTTTCACAGAAACCAGTATGCTTCTGTATCCATCAATCTGATTACATCTCACAGCTTAATGTGGGAAAATATACAGGCTTAAGGACTGTCTACAAATACATGATACTTGCATTGTGGTTTTGTAACTTCTGCTGATGCAGATGCAGGTTATGTATTGTCTAAGCATTGTTTTGACATTTGGTGGTCTGGCTTATTTGAAGTTGTATTTGATAAGTGAATGATCAGGGATTCTTTAGCAAATCTCACAAAGCAACTGATGTATTGCTGGAAACTGGTAGTAGTTTTTAGGCTAAGTTTTTCGCCTGTGGTGTACTGTCTAGCAGTGAATACTTGAATGTTCTTAAGGATTATTTTTTTTTACCCAGACCAAAAGAAGTTCTCAGTTTAATTTGGGTGGCTTCTAGTTTTAGTTAAAACCATTTTATTCTGATTTCTGTTAAATATATTGATATTCAACTCTGTCTACAAAGTGTCAGAGACAGAAAATTGCTTTGCAGCTGAGTTTCCAGAGTCAGAATGGTGTCATCCTCAAGTCTCTGATAATTCTGCAGCCTTCCTGAATCTGAGTGTACTGTGCAACTTAGGAGTGCATGGAACAGTTGTTTGTGTAGGTGTCACTGATAAGAGCTTGATAAACTAAGCTGGTACAGTTAGGATTCATACAGAATCATAGAATTGTACAGTAGTTCAGGCTGTTGGAAGGGACCTGTGGAAATCATCTAGTCAGTTGCCCTTCCTTAGAGCAGGGCCAGCTAAAGCAGCTTGCTCAGTACTGTGCCCATTTGGGTTTTGACCATCTCCAAGCCTGGAGACTCCACAACATTTTCTGGCAACCTCTTCTAGTGTTTGCTCACTGTTACAATATATAGGGTATTTTTCTTATGTTTAAACAGAATCTATTGTATTTAAATTTGTACCCATTGGTCCTTGTCCTGTCACAGGATACCACTGAGAATCTTAAGTTTTTTTCAGTGCTGGAGAGATTTGATTTGGGTACACCCTTTTTCACGTGATTTTCTTGTAGGTACTTTCTTATTTCTTTATTTCACATAGAATGTACATTTGAGGTCTATGTTTTCTTTGCTAAACTGTAATGTATGTGATAAGAAAAATGAGGAACTGCTAAATGAGAGTGAGTGGGATCAGTCATCAACAATATTTCAGAACTTGTAACAGAACTTGAAATATTGTTGGTGACTGATCCCACTCACTCGCATTTGTCAGTTCCTCATTTTTCACTCTCCTTTCACAGTTCACCCACTAGGTCCTCCAACAATATTTTAGAACTTGAAATATTGTTATGGTCAGCAATTTGTACGGAGCATGGATAGCATGATGATATTCTGTAAACAGCAGACCCATTTAACTAGTATTTCAACTTTTAAAATGCCATTTTTAGTGTTGAGTTGCTAACTTTTTGACATTTCTGAATTTTGGAATGTTTTTCCATTATTTAGATTGTTTCACCTCTATGAAAAAAAGCCAATGAGAAAGAATCAAGGAAAAAATAGTGTGTCAGCTAAGCTTTTAAATAACTTGTGGTGTAAGCTTTCATAGTAAAAGAGAAATGTTGGGGTTTCCCATTTCCCTTCTATGAATTACTGAAAAGTTATTTCTGGGTCTGGACACTTGTTTCTTCTTCACAGAGCATCAGAGGGACTGGTGAGGAGAATGTTTTTATTAAAAGTGCAAGCAGTCTGCAGCAGTGATAGTACTGCACCCTGCGTGATCTTTCTCTTCCAAGCTGTTGGTCTTATTGCTGAGATGCTGCTTATCTTTGTCATGTGTATAAAATTATTGACTTAACATTCTTGGTATCATTAACAGCTGCAGGACTTACTGATAGCAATTGTGTGCAATTTAATTTCCAGTGTTAAGATTAGATATGAGAAGAGACTGAATTGTGAATAAGTGAACAAAATTTTCTATTCAGCCAGAACAATATAGGATGGAAACTTTATTTTTGCAGCTTGAAGGACTGGAGTATGCCTGCCAACCTTAAGGAAACAAAATGCAAAATTTTTGCTTAAGCATAAAACAAAGGAGAAGTGATTGCTGGGAACAAATTCTATAAGGAAGCTAAAATTAATTTCATTTGATGCAACTTAGTTTTTAGTATTACTAAATTATTAGAATGGATGAATCCAAGAAATTTATAGTAGTTTTTTTGCCTTTTTTTTTTAAGAAGGGAAGCTTGATGGGGCAGGCACAAAACCCAAGCCTGATACAGTTGATATATATTTCTCTTTACCCATATAAAGTTTCTGGATTTTATCAGTCTACTCTTTGTAGGCATTTTTTGGATCTCCAGTAAAAAAAATAAATACTTGAATTGTAGGGGAGCATATAGAAAAAGATATCATGTTTTGTCTTGAATAATCATCAAGTTAATTGTTGCTAAACTTACTTTACTAAGTATGGTAGATAAATAAGGAAATCAGTAAATTCTTGAGGGACTTGCTTCATGGTGTCCAGTGTCAAGTCCTGCCCCTGGGTCACACCAGCCCCAGGCAGCGCCACAGGCCTGGGGAAGGGTGGCTGGGAACTGCCTGGGGGAAAGGCCCTGGGGGTGCTGGTCAACAGCCGGCTGGACATGAGCCAGCAGTGTGCCCGGGTGGCCAAGGGGGCCGACAGCATCCTGGCTTGTGTCAGACACAGTGTGGCCAGCAGGACCAGGGCAGTGACTGTCCCCCCGTACTGGGCACTGGTGAGGCCGCCCCTCGAACCCTGGGTTCAGGTTTGGGCCCCTCACTGCCAGACAGACACTGAGGTGCTGGAGCGTGTCCAGAGCAGGGCAACGGGGCTGGGGAAGGGTCTGGAGCACAAGTCTGATGAGCAGCAGCTGAGGGAACTGGGGGTGTTTAGCCTGGAGGGAAGGAGGCTGAGGGGAGACCTTACCGCTCCCTACAGCTGCCTGAAAGGAGGTTGTAGGCAGGTGGGGGTCGGTCTCTTCTCCCCAGTAACAAGTGACAGGACAAGAGGAAAGAAATGTCCTCAAGTTGTACCAGGGTAGGCTTAGATTGGATGTCAGGAAAAATTTGTTCCCCAAAAGGGTGGTCAAGCACTGGAACAGGCTGCCCAGGGACGTGGTTGAGTCCCCATCCCTGGAGGCATTTAAAAGATGTGCAGATGTGGTGCTTGGGGACATGCTTTAGTGGTGGAGTTGGTAGCTGGTTCTATATCTACCGTATGATCCTATGGTCACAATTGAAAAATATGTTAATATTAAGAGTAATTGCATTTCGTGTTAGTGGAAACTTTTAATACGCTGATATTTATATTTAAAATGCAGTATGAGGAAGAGGCAACATCTTGCCTGAATCCTTCACATTTTTAACACAAATTTTTGGACAGGTTTGTTTATCACTAGATGGTGCTGTTGCCTTCAGAGAAAAGTAAGGTTCCAATGCATTTGATTCTTTCCCTCTTTTCACTGGGGGATGAATTCAGTAAAATAGAGGCTGAAAACTTAATTCTTTTTTTCTTACATTGAAAAGGTAAGTAATTCAAGGTGATTATAGTGTTGTATAATTTTCCTTTTGTAGTTTGTTTTTTTTTTTTTCCCCAAGATCAGTAAGTTTGGTCTTAGCATGGTAATGGCAAATTTGAAATAGAATTGTGGTCTATTGACACTGCTTTCAAGTTTGAGGTAGGGTAAACTGAACATGATTTTTATGCCTGATGGTGTGAAATGAATGTAATGCTTGTTGAATCCACTAAAAGCACAATTATTGAATTTGATTGTGTTGTCTTCTGATAAGCATTAATCATTAAATATTTTGGATCTTATCTGTATTAGCCATATTTTAGTTGCATTAAGTTAGTGCTCTTGAATTGGGAGAAACTGAAGTATCCTATACTCTTGTTGCTAATAATTTGCAGAAAGAATTTAATAAACTGCTTTTTAGGCTTATACGCCTTATGTGATCTAAGCTGCCTTGATGGGAAGGGGGAGAATTCTTTAATGTTACTGCTGAAGGTAGAAGGATCCAAAACCACCTTGTGAAACTAAAGGACATTCGTTAAAACGACTTGCAAATGATTCTACCCTTCTCTTGTCTTGTCTAGGTGTCCATTGCACACATGGTTTCAATAGAACTGGATTTTTGATCTGTGCCTTTTTGGTCGAGAAGTTGGACTGGAGGTAACTTTGAATGTTAATTTCTAGGGATTTGTGGAGAGTGACCAAAGGCATCTTTAGTTTGTTTGGCTTACTGTCCTGACAGCTATCCTAATATATTCACTGTTTGTTTTTTAAAACTGCCTACTAATCTTGAGCAAATAAGCTATATTAACATGGTTTATATAATCCCTTGGTAGTTTAGCCTGTTTCAGTCAAGCTTTCCAGGCTCAGTAGGTGAAAAGTCAGCTGTACCTGCTGTGTGTGGGCTTTTAGCAGTGTATACATTGTATTGTGTCTCTTCCCTGTGAGGTGTCCCACATTTTGAGTAAGAATGTAGAGTTCAGAGATGCATGAAAGATTATTTCTCTTACTTCATCTTTTTCATGTAGATTTGCATGTAGACTTTTTTGGTTTGTTTGAGTTCTGAACAGATTAGCTAGAGCAACAGCCGAGTGACATACTTGCTTCTGAGGGGTCGCGGGGAGACAAAGTCCTTGTTTCCAGCTTGTTGACTAAGGGCTACACCATGCCTCTGTACAAATTCACCTGGGGTTTTTGTGATTATAAAAATGTTGGTTTCTTCCTAAAAAATAGTGAACTTTTTCAAATAACAAAAAATTGCCTGTAACATGCTGGGCATGACTTTCGCATGTTTGGTAGTAGTCACAAAACACTATTTCTTTGCTGACGGGATCCCATGCAAGGCATGTTTCTTAACAAGCCCCTTAAGCATTCTGATGATACTTCTTGGTTTTGTCATTTAAGTGAAGAAAATTCTACTCCTGTTGCAGCATTTTCATATGACTGGACATACAGTTATTTGGCACTTAGCATGTACATGCAAGCTGTTTGCAAAGAACTAGGTCATTGTTGTCTGTTAGTAAACTTGGAAGAAAGACATTGGAGTAATGGAGACAGAACACCATTAGTAGTGGGTGGCTGAATCTTGGCAGAATCTTAGCTGAGCATAAGAAGTAGACACAGATACAAATATCTTTATAGTATGAATCCGTTTGTTCCTATGAACTAGCAAATGTGTATGCTTTTAATCTAACAATTTTAAAGCAGTATGCAATAATTAGACTTAGAATTGTTCCTTTGTTCTGAAGAGGAAATGCATTTGAATCTATTTGGAACTCCTGTTTTTATGGAGCCTCTCTTTATTTTCAAAACTCTGTGGGAAAAGCCTTAAAACTTAACAGCCATGTCTCTCTCTCTCTCTTTTTTTTTTTTTTTTTTTTTTTTCCCCCCTCCATTTAGGTCTATCAAGTTTGTTCATCTCTGTCAGATTTTTTTAGTAGAACAATCTGATAGGGAAAAATGTCCACAGCGAAAGAATGAATTTTGACAAGGTGGTAGTTAATGCTAAGCATCATATCAAGATAAATCCAATTTGCTGTATCATTCTTTTAAATAGGCATTGTTATTTGCTGATGAGGAAATAAGATTTTCCTGATGGAAAAATCCATCTGTATTCATTCCTTAAGTGTATGATACAGGAATGCTGCTGATGTGTTGTGAATACTGAGATGTATTTTATGGTTCAGTTTAAAGGAAGGTCATCCAGACTGAAAGCTGTCCAGGTAGTGATCAGAAACCTTAATACTCTTTTTCACAACTGATTTTTCCTGAAGACTGCTATGTTTCTAGAACTTGCAAAATATGTTTTCTTTCAGCTAGGTTTCCGTGCTTGAAATCTATGCTGCTTCTTTTAGCTTTCATTGCCATCTATTCCAGAATACTATATAGAGTTCTTCTAATATCATCAGAGACAAATCTAAGCATCTTTCAGGCCCCATCCCTTTTGGTTTGTTTTGTTCTTTCTATGGCATTGCTTACAGAAGATTTGAAACAATTTAAGAAAGATACCAAAACAAAAAAATTTCTTGTGAGGAAAAAATTAGGAGTCTTAGAAAACAGAATGGCGAAGAAAGCTCCTTCTTTATATGAAGCTTCTTTATATTAAAGCTTCTTCTGTATATGAATAATTCAGATTCTTAAACTGGTAATTTCTGAGATCTGATGGCTGACCATTTGATAGTCTTACTCTGGAAAATGTTTTGTTTTCTACTCTTACCAAAGATCAGAAGAGAGGGCCAAACTTACTGGTTCTTAGGAGGTGTTTCTGTCTATTCTGGGAAATTTATTTCATAAAATTCTCAGGCTCTTTCTCATACTGTACAGATATGACAAAAAAAAATATACTTTTTTGTATTTAAATTCTTTTTTTGCATTTTAGCTGTATGTTTTCCTTGTTCCAGTGGCAGGCTATTTTCTTAAATGAAAAAATTCATGTCACAGCATGTAATCTGTACTTTTGTTCCAGCTTTAAGACTTTTTGTTCCAGTTTAAGGCTTGTCAAGAAGCCTAACAGGGACATGTACCTTTTGTGATTTCTCCTTTTATTTAGCAAAATCGCTAAATGTTGGTCCATGGAACATTAGTGCTCCACACAGCCATGACAAATTGTAGACAGAATTATGTCCATTGTTTTATGTTAACCGTTTTCAAAGGAATTGTGAAAATAGTAATGATAAACCCCTTGTGCTGTGCTTGCTGGTGTATATTTTGGAGTGCTTTCCAGTTGGCTAGTAAAGGTGCATGACTGTTAATTTTGGTTTCTAATTTTTTTTTGATCCAGTCTCCAGTTTATTAAAGCACTTAAGATTAAGTGTTAGCTGCACAGTAAAAGGCTTCTGAATTACATTTTTTTATGAGTAACTTCTGGAAAGAGAAGTAATTTGAAAAGATGAGGATGCTTTTTCCCAATGTGATGACAAAATGTCTAATGAAAGGAGAGATAATTCTTAGGGGGAAAAATGTTGCCACACTTTAATTTCAACACTTGCATTTTTCTTCATTAAGTTTGTTCATCTCTTTTTGTGTTGCTTTTTTTGTCTTCATTCAGTCTTTTAAGTACTTGTCTATGTGTCACTCATGCCTTTTCTGTAGCAATAAAAGTTTTACCTAGGTGAGCAACAGACCACTTATTTGCTACAATCAGGGAAGCAGTGCAAGATGCAGTTACTTTTGAGAACATATGCAGTGCCTACATAATTATGCAGAATCTTGTGCAAGAGCAACTGTTACCAGGCTGATCTAAGCATAATGTTTTTTTGCATTTACCAGTTTGGAATTTTTAATTCTCAGTCCCAATAAATCTTAGGTTTGATAAGGCAGAATATGACTAAAACATATAAATTAAGCATCCAGAGTAATTTTCAATTTTTATTTGACAGTATTGAGGCTGCTGTGGCCACTTTTGCTCAGGCTAGACCACCAGGTATTTATAAAGGTGACTATTTGAAGGAATTATTTCGTCGTTATGGAGATGAAGATGATGCACCATCACCACCTGAGCTACCAGAATGGTGCTTTGATGATGATGAAGAGGAGGATGATGATAATGGTAAAACAGGAGGCCAAGAATCAGAACCTGGATCATCAAGCTCTTCCTTTGGCAAGAGGAAAAAAGAACGCCTAAAACTGGTATTTTTGATTAAGAACTTACTATTCTAATTGCTATACTTAATTTCATAAACTCATAGTCATCAGTTAATACATGCTAAACAAGTGCCAGTGCTCTTGCATATAAGGACTGGTAGTATTGTCTCTTAACAGGGAAAAACTGGTATCTTCATTGAAAGCTTTCTTATGCATCCTGTATGAACTTGGAACTTTAACATTCAACACCTCAACTTCCAGTTGTTGTTACAACTTCCAGTTATTCCAGTTGTAAAAATTCCTTAAATTTTTTCTTATATAACAATTTTTAATAAATTTGCGTTGAAATAGTAAAGCACTTTTTAATTATTCGCTTTATCTTTAGGGGTGAAATGTTATGATGTATGTGTGTAAACAGTTTTTACTTATTTTTTTGTAGCCATGTGGATGAAATTCAGAATTTTTTTAAATTCACTGCTCATTTTGGTAAATATTCTTACCTTTTGAAATTTTGGAGGGTTGAGAATTGGGTTATCAAAAAGCAATATAAGCTTAAAATCCCCAAGGCAGCTTTGAAATTATTTTTTGTTCAAAGCTGTTTTAACTGTATAATGATAAGAAATATGGCTGATCGCTTATGGTGATTGAACATACATCTGCATAATTCTGATGAAATATGTTGCTGTAGTTACCATAGTATGGAACTAATACTCCAGAGCGAAGAATATACTTGTATCATCTGTAGACTAATGGCTCAGTTCTCTCCAAATCCCTGACTTTTTTTATTTTATTTGCAGATAAACTAGGGGAGAATGTTGCTGAGTGCAAAAATAGATTCAGTTCTTTTTGCATAACACTGAATTCATTTACTTGTGTCTGAGGTGTATTTGTTTGCAAACACTTGGAAATCCTCATAGGAAATACGCTGCAAAAATGCATTTTGTTGTTACTGCAGCTGCTCAATGTGGTTTACAGATGGAGTATGGAAGAAATTAGCCTGAAAGGAATATAAAATCTTGTCCAGAGAAGCAAGATGAACTTTGAAAACTTTCAAATAATCTATCAGCTGGAATAAAAAATTGCCAACACAGTGAAAATCCATAGTAAAAATATACTCAGGGATATGGTCACTACCTCCATTAGCCTTGCAGTAAAACATTGATATTTCAGAAAATTTATTTGGGCTGGAACCACAGACCTGTGTTTTTGACTTGCCTTTTGATGTGTTAGCAAATGAGGTGTGATGGTGACATCCAATGACAGCCTCTTTTCAGCAAGTATAAAACTGAACTGGTCTGTTTAACAGGAATCATGATCCTGGCTTCCCAGGCTTTTTCTTATCTGCCACCATAGTTCTTTTGAAAGCTGGAAGCTAAATTATACGAATAAGCATATTAATGACTAAAAGGTAATTATGAGTTAGAGAATTTATGAAAAAAAGAATCATCTAGTTAATATGCATATTCGTATAATTCAGTTTTGCAGCTCTGGAGGAACATTCTTTGACATGAAGAGGAGGAACTGGGAGAATTCTTTACCATGGTTCTTGGCTGGCAGATTGGACTGCTTAACTCAGTAGAGATGGATACAGTCTATTTGTGATTCCTTGTAAATATGTGATCTACATGGGTATGATTATCAGGTAAATACCTCTTGCTCAGATTTTCTTATTATTTTACTGTCTAAAGGGCTAAATTTTCAGCATTATGTTGATTTCTTGTACTATTTGTTTTCAGCCTTCAAATTTGACTCTTTCTGTAAACACCGGAGGGTAGACAGCGTCAAACTAGAGGTGGTTGTGGTGATAGTGGTGAGATCTGAAATGATTTCATGTTGGCCCAAGTCTTTTTGGGGACAAGTAAAGTTTAGAGGTAGAGGAGGAGACACTTCCCAGGCAGCTCGCTAGGATAATGAATAGTCGGAAGCAGCTGCCCGGCTAGCCTGTGAAGTTAGCATGCTGTCCATTTCAGAAACTCCATCTTGGATGTGAGAAACTTTATTGCAGCATCTTGCATCAAAAATTCCATATTTTGATGTCAAAAAGTCATGACAGCCTTTCTTTTCTATGCTACATAAACTGTGGGAACAGTTAGAACATAATGCCATTACAGTTTCCTTTGTCATCATCTGAATGTAGTTGATAGGTAACAGCAAATCTATTTGCTGTGGTCTCAGATGCTACACAGCAAATCCAAACACACATTGAATTTGTCAGCACATGCCATAATAATTGTAGCTTCGAAGCAACATTATTAACTGACACTTAGAATCTCACTTCAGGGAGAAAAGTTTTTGGAGCAAAAAATACTTGGTTTTGCAAATAGGACTAAAAGTTATAATTCTGAGCTAGAACCTTCAGAATTTTCAACGGGATCTTTTACTGTTTAATAAGGAATGCCACCTATTCTAGTCCCATGTAAGCTGTATATTTCACAGGTATTACAGGGTGTGATATGTAGCGCTTCTAAAATGGATGGTTACATCTCAAACGGTCTAGAAGAGATGGTAGCTGTTAATGATTTTCTTCATGATTTTGTGTGCAGGTGTCTTGTGGTCATCTGTGAGACCGGGAAACCATTAAACCTCATGGTTGATATAGTTGGGAAGGATAATATTTATTATTTAACTGTCAAAGTATTTTGTTTCTAAATGTCATGACTTTGGTTTTTTTCTGCCTAACCTACTTTTTTTTGCCGAAGTTTAACCCCTGTGCTTACAGTTCTGCCCATGGGTGTCTTGATGGATATGGAAAAAAGATAATTTTCTGATTTTACAGCAGCATTTTATATACTCATATATGGGTGTAATTTCCTTTTTAGCCTCCTCTTTCTCCACATTAAATGCCAATTTGTTCACTTTTTCCCTATAGTCCATATTTTTTGTATTTCTGTCCATTCTTGTCATTCTTTGTATTCTGTCATGTTGACTCACATTTTTCTGAGACTGTGGTGCCTATGATTGAACACAAGCCTCTAGCTGAGGCCATCCTAATGCTTAATAGAGAGGAATTAATTTTTCATATCTTAAGGCTAGTATTTCTGTTTATATATCTCAATATAATTGCCTTTTACAAGACAGAATAATACTAATTCAGCGCTTTTTCTCTTGGTGCTTCCGTATCTTTTTCTCTAATTACCTACCAGTGTGTGTTTGTGTAATTGCTTATGCCCTGTTAAGTATAGAACTTTGTTTATACTGAATTGTACAGTGTTTTTTCCAGCCCATTCTTGTAATTAAGGATAACACTGAATTCTTAAGCTGCCATCACAGTCTGTATCCCTGTTACTAAATTCACAGATGTCACAAAAATAAGAATATGCTAATAGGAAATTTAGGGAAAATAAATTAACTCTCTTATACCTAAACAACCCCGCAGATTCTCCTCAAGGTATTCTTCCATTTTGTTCGTGAAACACTAGCTCCTCTGAACCTGGTTTCAAAACGTGTTGCTCTCCTGTTTTATAGAAGTTAGATCTACCCCGTGTTTTCTGAGTTCCCCTCTGAGAACAAGACAAGCAAACAAAAGCCGAGCCAAAAACCAGCATCAAAAGATGTGATCTTTCCTGCTTCTCCTGATTCTGTGAAGCTTGTTTCATCACCAAAACCAAATGATTAGTTGAACACCATGGTTACTGAGTGACAGTCAGTATATTTTTGTTGTATCTTTTTTGTTTGTACATGCCTAGAGGCAGTTCTTGTGATTTGGTCTGGTATTTCTAGGTATTAAATCAAAGCTGATCAGTGTAAGTTCCTGTCTCTCCCTTCCTGTCTTTTAGAAGATGCAGACTGCGTCTCTTCCTGACATGTTTTGGAACGTTTCTTGTCCTCTGGAAGGCAGTCTCTGAGCATGCTGGCACTCGGTCAGGTCTGAGTAGCCTGAAGATGGCTATCACCCAGGCCTGGTGATAGCCACTAGGGTTAGGGAGGTGTGTGTTTGGGGCTGTTCCCACTCGCACCCACTCCTCCAGGTGGTGTTTAGGATCTGAACCAACACAAGATGATACATATCGCCACTTCTCCTTCAGCTGAAGTGATGGGTGGAGGGATATGGTGGCAGGTGGGAAGAGCTTGATTAATTAGTACAGCTTGTGCAGAGACTAGATACTGAGTGCATGTAGTTACCTTGGATCCATCAGGGCTTACAGCTCTTGGCTTCGTAGCAGCACTGAGGACCTGAGGTGCTCCTGCTGAGCTGCACGCTCTGGCATCCTTGCACTGTATTCTCCAGTGTAGTGTTTCCAGAGGGGGTTGTTAGCTCAACAACGGTGCGGGAAGCGCCTGGATCTGGCTGAGTTTTGGCACCTTATCCAAGGAAATGTCCTCATGAAACCTGGAGCGCTGAGTTGGCCAGGGACAGATGCCCGAGTGACTCACCTTGTTTTCATAGTGCTGTGCCTTAGCTAGTGAGTATACTTGAGGCAGATAATCTGCAAGAGAGACCTTCAAATGGCAAGCACCAGTTTCATGTTTATGACTTTTTATTTTCTGGAGAATTTTTCCAGTTGCCTGCCTTTTGCTTTAATATATAGTAGTCATACTGCTGTCACATTCTGCCATTATTTGAGAAGGAAGATACAACCATTTTTCTTTGGTCATGGTGCTCTTAACCACTTGCTCAGAATTCAGACAACATGCTGGCCAGGCACGTGTTAACTGTCTGTCTCCCTTGCCCAGTCACCTGTGTGCCATTGCACCTGCTGGTGCCCACATAAATAATATGGGACAAGTGATGCACCAAAGGTCTGTGGAGCTTAAGGTGATTAAGGTTATGCACTAGGGTATTTCTTTAGGATGTACTGTTCTCGGAATACAATTTGGAGATGCAACTGAGCCAATCTTAACTAAATGCAGGCTGTACTGAAAACTGTAGTCCTGCTTTCCCTGCACTTCTGTGTTCCTTCTGCTTCCCTCGTGCTGGCACTAGTGCTGACTCATCCTATGGTGAACTAGTTTAGGATACTAATTTGCCAGAAAATTATTAATTTATGATACTGTTTTTGCCAAATTAGTTCCTAGACTTGCTCAAGAGTAGAACAGATGAGTGCCATGGTGTGTGGAAAAAGGAGCAAAAAAGCTCCTTTCATCAGTAGTATGCAGCTAGATTTGTTAAGGCAAGTTTCAAACATTTTAGTGATGACATACACAATACTTGTACCTTCATTTGCAGGATTCATAATTCAACAGCTGAAACACCATGCTTTGATCTTCTTAGTCTGCATTGCGAATGTATTTGAGATGCTGTTGAAATAAATCTGGTCAAATTGGGATCTCTACAGAGATCTTTTATTATGTAGCTTTTTAGATCTGATGGCTTTAATGTGTTCTGTTGTACAGAATTTGTTTTTATTCCACTCAGCATCAAACTTTTTCTGGAATATACAAGTTATTTTTGAGTTTTATTTTCAGTATTCTTTTATTGATCTCTATTTAGGCTTTTCTGTGGCATTCAGGATAGCACCTCCACTTTAGTAACTTGGTTTAGATTGAGAATAAAATCATGCAAGTATAATTTCACACAAATACTTTGTTACAAACCAGCCGTTTATGTTTTCTCTTTTGTTAATAAATTTTTCCTAGACCAACTGAGAGCCCTTTAAGTTTGCTGCTGTTTAAGTACATTCATTCTTTCAATTGTTTTCCCTGTGGTGTAAGTTTTAAGTTTTCAGACATAAAATGTGGTAGATACCCAGCTGGAGGTGAAATTAATGTAATTGAACTTCTTGTACTGCAGTTACCATCTAGGTCTGATAAAATTAACATATTTAATTGAAAACATACATCTTTGATTTAGAGGGAGAAAAGAATGACTTAATGTCTTTAAAAAGACCCAGCAAAAACCTCTTGTCTAAAGATTTTTTCCCAGTGACTTGAGCTCGGTAATTACCGAGCTACTTAGGTTTACCTTTATGTTAGATCTCTACTGTTAGTGAGCAGCTCTTGCTTTTCATGATTCAAGGAAAACACAGAATTGTTGGTCTGGAAATACTATTTATGTATTAGAAACTTTATTTAACATTTCATATGTCAATTCTGTCCTTGGTTTCCAGTTTATTTATTTTGAGGCCATACTTTTTGACACACTTAAAAGTGGTGTCACAAGGGCTTCTGCCAGAAGATTTTGTGACCTTTAATGTATGGTGATTTGCTTTAGGTTCAGATTTTCATCCATAAATAAACATCTTGCATTACCTTGAAATTCCATATGTGATCAATTTACTATTAAATACTTGATATTAATGTACTTTCTTTTTAAATAAGATAATTTTAGTTGCAATTGAAAAATGAGTCTGATGCTGTAGCTTGACATGGCAACTTTCTTGAGAGTACTAGCTAAACAATGCTTATCCCTTACCATTTACCTCCTTTGTAAATTTTTTTAATCATTATTTTAGGTTTTCCCCCATAAATAAGTCATTTTACTTCCTACATTCATAATATGGCTCACCAGTGAGTTTACTGGCAAATCTCAAGTGATGTATCTTGGTACCTGGGGGTAAATTTTTAAGGAATATTTAAGCTACTATTGTTCATGAGGATGAACTTGTAAAAACAGACAATCTTGTAGTAACGTGCTCTGGTCAGTTTTATGAAGGCTTAAATACTAATTATTATTTTTTTTATTTAGGGTGCAATTTTCTTGGAAGGAATAACAGTTAAATGTGTGACCCAAGTGACAACACAACCAAAGTTAGGAGGAATACAGCAAAAATGTCAGCAGTTCTGTGGATGGGAAGGGTATGAGAACCTTTAGAACCTGTTTATTTATACTGTCTAGAAATAAGTGTTACATTCCTAGTTTTGTGGAAGAGCTCATTGTAAAAATGAGAGAAAGTAACTATTTTTGGATGGATTCTTTAAAAAAAAAAAAAAAAGCAAGCCCCAAAAACACTCAATAGTGAAACAGATGAGGATCTTGCATTGTACTGTGAAATGGTGTGATCAGCTGTTGATATTAAAAATGAAGATTCTAGAACTGCTTTTCCATTGAGATACAAAATGTTTTCAGATGAATTGTTCCTGTGCAAGTTCCAGATGTAGTCTAGTCCAGGTATTTGTCTAAAATTTAGTGCTTGCTGAAGCTGCACTGCATTCCCAACTTATTTATACAACTGCTTTTTATTATTTTATTATATTATAATTTTTCTTTATACATTTCAATATTGAGGTACAATACTATTTTTTTATAGCCAACTTGGATTTGTGTCCAATGTTAATGAGAATGTTGATTTTAATGTCTCACATTCTGAACTCCTCCTTTCCAAAGCTGACGATCCAGGCAGTTGTTCACCATGCTTACTGACCTGCTGATGCTTATAGTTCTTCTTGTGCTTGTAATTTTGAATTCAAATATCTCTTCCTCCAGCTTTGAAGTTCCACGTAATTTAGTGTTTTGTCGTAAACAAATACCTGTGTTCTTATCAGAGAGGCATTTGATTCCTCTTGCAAAATACCTTATTGGAGAAGATATTCTAACTCCAAGTTAACCTTGCAGCAAGTCTGGTACAAGGTGTAACTTTAGTCTAATATAAAAAATGCATTGCCATGTGTGACTGTTTATTGCAGAACATTAATAAACATGGATGTATTTTTTTGTTGTTTGTTTGTTTGTTTGTTTTTTAAGATCTGGATTCCCTGGAGCACAACCTGTTTCCATGGACAAGCAAAATATTAAATTTTTGGAACAGAAGCCATACAAAGTTAGCTGGAAAGCAGACGGCACTCGGTAAGTTAATTGTAAATTAAAAAGAAACACCCAGTAAATTGGGTAGACTGTATTTTCTCAGGAAAGTGAATTTGCTTCTACAAAGGACAAAGCATATTCTAACAAGAAAACTGACTCCAGCGGTTAATTTTTTGCTTGTCTTGGTACCTAACATTTGCTGAAGTTTGTGGCCAAGTTTCTTTAGCAGCTGTTCTGCAAACAGACTGTTAATGTATGTACTTTTATTCTTCATAACCCTTGACTGTCTGTCAGTCAGGACTTACCAAGGTCTTAGAATAATCTTAGATAACAGTAAGAGTTTGTTAAGCTAAGGAACTTGTTTATAAAAGCTAAATTAAAACTTCTAGTTGATCCTTCAGAAGCTGTCTAGCATTAGAAATTTCATAGGGTTTTTTCATGTGTGCTGTGATCCATAGTTCAAAGTTGTAGTTCTGGTCAGCGAAAGAGTCAATATAGCTTAATTTTCCATTACCAGTTCTCTTACATTCATTGTAGGGGTAACTTTTTTTTTTATAACGGACTATATTCTGACCGGATTGATGTGTCGAACCTCTTCAGTGTTGTTACTTCTGGTTTGAAACGTATCTTTGTATTTAACTTCTCCAGTATACTTGTGTGTGGTGTTTCTTCTGCTCTGAAATGCTAACATCATCAAATACAGAATGGAAAACACTTTTTTTTCTTCGCTAACTGGTCATAGATCAATCTCAACTGCATGAGACTCTGTTGTTCAAACGTGTGCATCTGGTAGCAGTGGGTATCCTTTCATTACTTTGTTTTGTATGAAAGAAACATGTCACATGGGGTTTCTTGTCCCTATACCCAACAGCTTGGATGAGGTATAGAAGGTATTTGCTATTCACATTGAAATAAACCCCTAAACGTTAGATGCCCTGTTTCCTTGTACTCTTGCAAGGAGCTACTGTGGCTTTTCATACAAGCAACTACCTTGTGTAAAATTCCAAACCTCCAAAATCATACTTATTTTCATAGGACTGAATATCTTTAATAGGTTGAAACATTTGTGAAATTACAACTGTTTTCTTGAGGTTTTGAAGTAATCATCTAACTTTCTGTTTTTCTTTAGTATTTCTGGTTTCAAAATTAAAATCAAGAATTCTAGATATTAATGGAAATGGTTTTAACCTATGCTACATGTAGCATTCAGATCACAGTGTTCGTTTTTGTTCTGGGTGCTAGCTTGAGGTCATTAATAGTGTGATTTCTTACATCATAGTCAATAGTGTCTGAGTAACAGGAAGAATTTAAATTGTAAGACACATTCATTTCCATAGCTTGATTTTTATTTCTTAAAGATGTTCTTCACATACAGTGGTATTTAAGCAATTGTAATCTGTGCTAAGTGGAATGACTTTAGTTTTTCTTCACTTAGAGCAAATGAGTAGATTTCTAACCTGCTTTGACTTGATCAGAGAAAGTGCAATCACAGTGAATGTAGACACAGTAAGAGGAGGACTGTTAAGCTCATCTGTGCGTGGTGCTTTACACATGTACAAGTTAGAAGGCATCAGTTGTGTGGAAGAAATGTATACTTTCAAAACCAGGAGGTAATAATTTTTGTTTTCAGGCTGGTGAAGTTAAAATACTGGTTGTGCATATGGCTAAGTGCAAGAAGAGTTTTGTTTTAGCAGTGCAATGGAAAGCATTCTCCTTCCATGTGCTGAGACAACATTTTGATACTAAATAAAAGGCAGTGTAGCCTGTCTTCTAAAGTTTTTCTTGTGCTCTTTATTTTGTTAGGGTTGTTATCTTTAGTAATAGGATGGAGTATCCTAGATTATGAAAGGCTTGGAAAATATGGGGAATTAGGTGTCTTAGAAGAATTACCAAGTGGCTCCACATGGAGTCAGTCAGGGTTCAGCACAATTCACCCAGAACTAAGCTGTCTCCTATAAAAAAAAAGCCCTTCAGGTTTCTCTCATCAGTGGAGTTTGTACTTCAACAGTTTATTAGCTTGGGCAGAGCATGGTGTGAAAATACAAAATAAACTTGCACTCAATATAACATCCAAGCATTAAGAAATGGGTGGGAATATTTGGCTTATGAACATTGGCTGGCTGTATGCACAAGCACTGGGGTAATGTGATGCAGGTGCGAGGTGATTCACAGGGTGCGAGGTTACAGAAACATGGCGTTGGGAGATTCAGGCTTCTTTTCGGAGCAGTACAGTGCATTCAAAAGCTGCTGAGCCTAAACAAGTAAACTCGGCCAACTTAAACTGACCATGCAAAGAGCCAGATGGGAGTCTTAGCATTTATTACATTTATTATGCTTTTAATCCACATTCCAGCTATACTGCCTGTGGACTTGACTTGTATAACTATGAAAATATGTTTACAAAGTATTAATGTCCTGTGCGGCTCAGATGCTGATAATCCTTGCCTTTTTTCACAGCTTAGTCCTTCAGGAAGCCTTTGTTTAGGAATTGGCTTACACTAGTATTTTAGTATGTCTTAAAGACAGTATGGATGTGTTTTCATATAATTTAGGCCTATTGCTTCACAAAATAGTAATAGCAGAAAATAATTCTGCTTTTTAAAATAATTTCTTTACAGAAGACCATTTGATACTAAAGGAAAAAATTGGTTCATCTGCAGCGTCTCTTAGTGTGCATTGCCCCTGAAGAATAACGTGTGCACAACTGTGTGTTGTTAGCTAATATGGATTGGTATGTCTTAGAACAAATACAAAGATGTTGTAAAATTACAATTAGTGCTATTCCGTGGGGCTGTAAGCTATTTTTCCACATTTATTTTTTTGTTCGTGTTTCCAATATGAAGAGTGAGTGTTTGTCATATATTATTCATTTGGAAAATTGAAGTCTTAGGGAGTATTCTTATTTTCTTACTCAGATGTAGAGGATGCGTACATACTGAATACTAAAATAAATATATATAAAATAGTAGTGCACCTGGAAGACTGCCCTTTGTAAGAGAAATTAAAGTGTACATGTAATTTCTTGTAGAAAATTTCAGTATTTTGGACATTCTGTCCTGTGTTTTTACAGTTCTAGGATGGTGACAAAACAGACTGGATGAAGAATAAAACTGAGGGAATGAAATACTTTTAAATTTTCTCAATACGTAATAACTTGTAGTTGATTATGGAGATAGAGAGATGATAAGCATGTTCAGAGAGGAAAATGGTGCTACAAAGATTCAATGTTACTGATATTCACCTGAAGGTGTGATGTGAAAGAGAAATTAAAGATGAAACCCTGAGCTATTATTTGGACATCTAGACACGGTGCATGATAGTTAAGCTAATCAACAATGAAAAATGATGATGACAGTTTTTCCATTGGACATGCTTCTAATTATTTTGTTGTTCTCTGATGATCTGGACTCCATATGCAATTAAACAGGTTTTCATTAATTATTCTGAATGCTTGTGTTGACAGGCGTGACCTTCCTGAATTTAATATTAAGATATCAGTTAGTAGAGATCCATTTATGGATCCCCTGCTTACTTCATCTGGAGATGAAACCCCTGTAATCAAATATCTCTGAAGCCATTCTGTTAAGTGTAGTTTAGATGCAGCAGTCTAGGGTCTGCCTGTTACAATATTATTTGGCTTTCATACGTTTGTTTTTTTGTTGTTGTTGTGTTCTCTCTCTTTGCTTAAAAAAGCACTGCTGTTTCATCAGACGGATTGGACTTTCAGAAAAGCAGGTGCTTAACTAATAACTTTATACATTCTCACTTAGCCAAAACATTCTAATCTCAGTTAATAGCAATATTTGCTCAACTTAGCCAAACTTCTTACATTTCACCATTGTTAAATACCTGTATTTTATTCCTGCAACAGTAGTTTTCTCTAGATGTTTCATTTACTTGAGTGGTATCTTACACACTTTTGTAAACGTGTGGGTTCTGAGTCTGGTTTGTGTAAAAACTCATCCTCCTCCATTCTCTTGCAGCCCTGAGTTCAAAATCTTTTGACTTACCCTTGCTTAGTCTGTCCAGATTCACAGACTTTGTGCCTACACCATGGTCTTCCTTGTTCTGCGCCTCGTTTCCAGAGCCCTTGTTCCATGAACATCAGCAAGGCACACCTCCTTGTTCTCAATCCAGTTTTCATTCTGGAGCATGTTTGCTCCAATGGGAAATGCAGTGTGAACTGCCCTACTCTTCATGAATGCCTGTGTATAAAGATGTGCACATTTACATCTCAGGTTTAGACAAGCAAACTTTAAATTAAAAGAGCTTTGAAGCTCACTTAGCATTGGCTCTCTGGAAAAATACTTTCTTTGTGCCAGCTATTTGTGTGTATGTAAATATTATATGCAACTGTGTTTTGGGGAAAAACCACCTCTAAAATCATATTGCTTTAAATTATTATTATTATAAAAAAATAAATCACTTAAGTCTGCAGCTGTTCTGAGTGGTTTTGTGAATTCTATCCTGTATGTTCTTTGGAACAGTTGTCAGACTGAAGTCTTAAAAGTAATTTTAATGCTAGTCTATTCATAAGGCACAAGAATTCCAAAGGGTAAATTTCCCACTATTAAATCATGCCTTTTGGCTGTGTTGAAATATACTCTGTATGTTACCAATAGCTACAGGGTATGTAGGGCTTTACAAATGTATCCAATTTTGTAGTGCTGTTTCCAAAACAGTAGTTGCTACCTGAGTAATTGTAACAGTATGATCAAGGCGTACTGTATGGCTCTGTTATCAACTTGGTACTGTACAGTGATTAACCCAGGTGGTTAGCGGCTTGCTGTATCCCTTGATATGTATCTCATTAATACAGTTTGTAGCAGATGCTCGTTCTAATGAGTGGAGCTGAATGTTCAGACAGGAGTATGGTTGATAAAGTAATGAGACACCAGTTTTGAGGAAAAAAAAAAAAAAAAAAGGATGACTGTTACCACTAAGAATAATAAAAAGCTTTTAAAATGGCTGTGGAATAATTCAAATTAATACAATCAAACAGGGCTAGGTTTTATAATGCTAAAATATGACCTGAACTAAATGCAGGCTATTAAGAGGCATAAGTTATTATTCTACATTTGTACGAGTACCTTTTTATTTTTC